>NC_091478.1:83017017-84410767 GCF_036971445.1 Narcine bancroftii | reverse complement strand
GTGAGTGAGTGAGTGATGTGAGTGAGTGAGTGAGTGAGTGATGTGAGTGAGTGAGTGAGTGAGTGATGTGAGTGAGTGAGTGAGTGAGTGAGTTGAGTGAGTGAGTGAGTGAGTGAGTGAGTGAGTGAGTGAGTGAGTGAGGTGAGTGAGTGAGTGAGTGAGTGAGTGAGTGAGTGAGTGAGTGAGTGAGTGATGTGAGTGAGTGAGTGAGTGATGTGAGGTGAGTGAGTGAGTGAGTGAGTGATTGAAGTGAGTGAGTGAGTGAGTGAGTGAGTGATTGAGTGAGTGAGAGAGTGAGTGAGTGTGAGTGAGTGAGTGAGTGAGTGAGTGAGTGAGTGAGTGAGTGAGTGAGTGAGTGAGTGAGTGAGTGAGTGAGTGAGTGAGTGAGTGATGTGAGTGAGTGAGTGAGTGAGTGAGAGTGAGTGAAGTGAGTGAGTGAGTGAGTGAGTGAGTGAGTGAGTGAGTGAGTGAGTGAGTGAGTGAGTGAGTGAGTGAGTGATGTGATGTGAGTGAGTGAGTGAGTGAGTGAGTGAGTGAGTGAGTGAGTGAGTGAGTGAGTGAGTGAGTGAGTGAGTGAGTGAGTGAGTGAGTGAGTGAGTGAGTGAGTGAGTGAGTGAGTGAGTGAGTGAGTGAGTGAGTGAGTGAGTGAGTGAGTGAGTGAGTGAGTGAGTGAGTGAGTGAGTGAGTGAGTGAAGTGAGTGAGTGAGTGAGTGAGTGAGTGAGTGAGTGAGTGAGTGAGTGAGTGAGTGAGTGAGTGAGTGAGTGAGTGTGAGTGATGTGAGTGAGTGAGTGAGTGAGTGAGTGAGTGAGTGAGTGAGTGAGTGAGTGAGTGAGTGAGTGAGTGAGTGAGTGAGTGAGGTCTATATATATATATATATATATATAATCTTTTGTTGTGTTGGTGGCTCCAATATTTTGATACAAAATTTTGTCTTGAATCACGTTGAGGTGAAATTCCTTGAAGGAAATTTTGGCAACATAAAGTTGAAATGTTTGAAATTTGAAGGTGTCTTCAATGTTGACGCTCAGCTTCCACAAATTCTTGCAGCACCCAACCTTTACTCAGTGTTTTGATTCCATTTCCTGCCTTGGCCATGCTAACCCTATCTCCCTCTTCTCATGTACACAGAAGGCCCTTTTATAGAGGAAATAAAGCAAATGTAAAGACAGAAGCCCTTTTCAAGGAGCAATGCTACATTGAAGCCGGCTCAACAAGGAGAAAAAAAAGACAGACCTATCTTTTACGGAGAAAGCCTGTAAGACTGCTCTAGCGTGGCTTTTATGGAGAACGGTGTCGGGAGTCATCCTCTGGGGCTGAGGAAGGCAGAGCAATTGGTGGAATAGCAGTGCCCGTTGCCGTAAGGTCAAACATATGCACTGAGCAATGGCCATCATCGTTACCCATAATCCTCCACACAGCTGGAACCGCTCATTACAAATCTTTAGGCTCCTTCATCCAGCTCTTCTGTCAGGCAGCGGGTCGGCGGAGCTGTCTGGCGCCGCTCTCCATGAAAGCAACACTGGATCAGCCTAATAGGCCTTCTCATTAAAAAGGGAGTCCACTTGTTTTTCCCCTAATTGAGCCAGCCTCAATGCAGTGTTGCTCAATAAAAACAGTTCCTTTCACATTGGGCTAATTGGCACACAAGCATTGTCAGACACAGGGGATGATACTATTTACCGAGGAAGTATCATCCCTAGCGACTGATGACACTTGCCTGTTGATTAAGGAGCTTTCACATTGGACCCTTAACTGGTAGATTGGCCATCAATTGCTAGGACAAGGTGCCAGTGTGAAAGGGGCTAGTGTTTATTCAGAGTTACCTGTGATGCTAGCTCTGTGAAACCTTAGAAACTTATAGGCTAGAAGGGGCTTAATGTTCCAATTTCTCCAGATTATTTCATGTTACTTATTAAAAATGGACTGATTCACACAACAACTAGACCACTAGTTTAATTTAACCAAGGACCAATAATGGCTCTCAGTCTGAGCCTCTGAGTTGCAGTCCCACTCTAATACCCCTTTTACACAGAGATCCCACTAAGTTGGTGAGTCATCGACCCATGTTTAAAGCCAGGTCGGATCGGAGCATTCACACTGAACCAAGAAAAGCCAGTTCAGTGTGACCTTTTACATGGGGACCTGGATCCCAGTGCAAAAGGAGGCAAGACTTGCAGCATTACAGTGCAACACTGGAGCCAATGTGAAATGCATTAGCTCTGATACTACCTACCTTGGAGAGTATCAGGATGAAAATGACGCCCCATCCTGGTTTTGTAGCATTCACACAGATAAGTGAAATGGTTAAAAGGCAGTTAATTACTCTCTTTCAACGGCAGTGTAAAAGGGCCTTAGGACTTGAGGGCATGATCTAGTCCAATTTTTCTTTCCACTCACATACCACTTTAAGTAATCCCTATGCCATAGGTGCTCTGTGATTAGTAAGGGATTGCTTAAGGTGGTATGTGGGTGGGGGAAAAAGGTTGGGAACCACTGCTCTAGACCCAATTGTTACTGAACTATTTTGCTTGAGAAAAATTGTCATTGGCCCATTTCCTTGGGTTTATGAAACTGTGCACATAACGAATCATTTAGGACAATTAAAGAAGTGAATTTCAAACATTTTCTTCCCACTCTCATGCCACTTTAAGCAATCCCTTACTAATCACACAGCATCGATGGCATAGGGATTGCTTAAGGTGGCATGTGAGTGGAAAGAAAAAGTTTGAAAACCACTGACATAGTCTGATATCCCAATACTGTAATATCTTACTTTGATTTTGGTATCATATTTTGAATGGGACATTTAGTTAATGCCTTATCTATGTATTCAGCTGGATGGTACAATTTGAAGGAAAGTATGAAGTTCCCCAAGCCAGCCTTCAGCCCTCAATCAACACTTTCAGAAACACTTTATTTGGCCACTGATGTTTGTGAGATCTCACTGTTATATTCCATGACTTTCATAAAAATAAAACTGGTGAGTTGTGTTAAACCAGCTGCTGCTTCGTTAGCACCCATTTTGCACTGTCGATTTCAAAAAAAACCTTTTTTTTTTAAAGATTATATTTTCATGAGGAAATAATTCCTTGAGAAGGAATAATGTCTCTCTCAGAATTTTAGCTTTGTAACCTGTCCATCTCAGAAATTTAGCTGTGAAATATTTTCAACTTGTGAACTTTGGTATGATGTGGTTGGAATAGATGGCCTGGAACTTGATTTTCCCTTGGTCAGACATTTTATTCCTCTGTAATTAAAATACTGTTATCCATGCTCTAAATGAGATCATTCAAACCCTAGTCATTCCTGGACGAGTTTGGATTTTCTTTCAACAAAATGTTAATGACTTGTGAAATATAAACAGCATGAATGTGAAAATATTCTCTTTTTGACAGTGAGGACTATTGCTGTTGTAAAATGATAAATTGCTACTCTTGAATGATGTGGCTCAGATAATCAAAACTCCATAAGCTGCATCTGTCTAAACATGGCAGAGTTTCCCCTCAAATGAAACTATGGCTGGGACATGCCGAATGAAATAATCATTGCCAGACTGCTCATAATAAATAGGATTATGTATTCAGCTGTCCAGAAACCCGCACAGCTCCCTCCAACATTATTTAGATAGTCTGAAGCATTTCTGAGCACACATTCTCCTTTCACCTGTTCTATGATATAAATCCATCTTAAATTGTCTCTTGCTGTTCTTTTACTTCATTGAAGTTTGTCTAAAAAAATTTATTAGGGAAAGCATCCAAATGAACATTACTTCACCTAATTCCGATCCTGTTTTGTAGAGATATTTCATCTATTGATGTCTTGATGAATTTTATCAGCATCAATAAAAACTCAAGACAGATTAAATCTGCTAAATTTATGCTCTGTCCTCTTACTTCCTTGTAGGTTTGAAGTAAAAGATTCAAGTGTATGCCCCTAGTTTTCTTGAAGTGCAATATCCTCACTGACTACTGAAAACCTTCAGCGAACGGCTATATAAAGCAGAAAGGGAAAAGTTGAAGGATATTGAGACCCTCAAGACCATCCAATCAGAGCACGTGGAAGCTCTGTTTAAGCAGTAGGGGGAGAAATCTACCATCTGCCTGATCTGACAACTATATCCTGTGCCATGGTTCCCAACCTCATTTGCCACCTCTGAACCCCCCCCCCCAAAAGCTGAAATGGAACCAAGTCATTCTTTGTCTCAAGGCATTTTCCAAGAAGATGATGGCCTTCGTGTTCAGTTGAACCTCTGCAATCAATTCTGGAAACCTCAAAGGTATGGACCATATGGTTTTACTTTCTCTAAAGGTTTGGAACTGAGAAAATATGGCAATGATTCAGGCCTACTTTAAAGCTTATGAAAAGGAATGGATGTACTAAAATTATCTTTCATTGTTAAAAATGTTGGAGGTGAGAACAGGGCCATTTAATTTGAATATCCAATGGGTGAATTAAGATGTAGCAGTTTGGAACTGTTCATGAAGTATGGTTTTTAGACTGCAATGTTGGGAAAATCACGGAAAAAAATTAACATAATTACTGCCCGTGTGGTCGTTCACACTGGACGCCTTTTTAGTCTGTAAGTACTTGAGTGCAGTAGTCCCTGAGGTTGGATGTGCAACAGAGTGGATGAATGTGAATGAATTTTTCTGGTACGATTTACTCTGTGGGCTTCCTCCAAAAAGTTCTGGGGGTCCTGCAGGATAAATCACGTTGCAGGAATTCCTGCATATTCCTTTTTAGACTGCCCGTGTAGCGGCAAAATTCCTTGATTGTGCCGTCACGTGCCTGCAGTCTAAAACCCATAAAGGATAAGAACTTGGTGAAACTGAAGCACCTTTTTACTTAAGCAATAGGGTGAATTCTTGTCAAATTCCTATTTCATTTGTATGCGAGATCTAGAACACTGTAGATTATTTTGATTGTTCTTTATATATCCCTTGACCTGTACTCCCTCCTAAGTGAAGTCATCAGTATGGCTTTGATTTCTACACCCCCTGTTGGAAATTGTTTTACTGCTGGATTGAATATAAACATAGGTGCTAATCTTTACAGTTGACGAACATGAAATTACATTACGTTATGCTCACTGAAGCAGCTTTCATTTATTACAATCACTCATCACTTTTAGTTTTGGACATTTTTTTGTGATAATTTTATTCCGATACCAAATGTTGAATAATAATACTTCCTGCGTGATGGTTGTCTGGAACTTCACTGATATGTTTGGAAATCTATTAAATTCTGTGTTCCACCTGCATCACCATGTGATTTCTTGAACTGGTGAATTGCCTAAGCACAAAGCAGATTACACCTCCTCAGCTCCAATGCAATGTGAAAATTGATTAATATTTGTTCTCAAAATGGCAGGCAATGATGTATGAATCCTCTTTACTGATTGAAGTAATACTTTAAGGAGATGAATAGCCTCTATGGAAAATGTTAAAGTTCAAGCAAAATAATTTGCATATTGCAAGTTGCTGATAATAATTGCAACGACGTTAGTAATAATAGGGTTCGTATTTCATTCTAATCTAATAGCTAAACCTCATTACCTTTCATGGACAGGAGCTTCAATACCCTTGTGTTAAAGTACACAGCTCAAATGATGTCACTGAATACTAAAGAAGGAATTATTATTCTTCATTTATTCAGGCCAAGATCCTATGACTTCACCGATGTTCAGGGAAATAAAATGAAAAGACCAGTTAGAGTTTATTCTAATGCAAAGTAATAAGGATGATCTGAAGACAAAATTTTCCTGCCTCTATTTAAGTTAAGGTGCAAACATCATTCAGCTGTTCAAGTTCTTATACTACTTATTCAGTCCTTGAAGCATGGGAAACCCCATGAGGGACAGAATGCCTTAATGTTGTTTTGCAGCTTGAAGAAAATAATTGACATTTTAATAGACTATTGACAATGTTTCATCATGTATGCTAGCACCATAGAGAGTCGGATTATTAACTTCCACCACGTCCTGTGTTGCTTTTGATGTCCCAAAGAACACTTTCAGGTATGATGCTATTTATTGGTACATTTGCTATTGTGCATTAACACAGAAAAGGTGGTTGGAGCTGCATAACATCACTTTGGGAGATTTCTAATGCACATTAAGTATGACAAAATTGCGAACATATTTATGCAACATCTATCTTCTTGCATTACCAAGTCTAACACTTAAGTTTAGTACAATCAAGATTTTTGAATGGTATTTGAGATTTCCTGCCTTCATCTGTATTGCTGACTTCCAACCATGTCCTTCAATTTAAGACAATGCCAGGCTATGAAAATTATTCTCGTCTATGAAAAGCAAGTTAAATTCCAGAAAAGGTACAGAGTGATCTCTTCCTCAGGAATCCCATTTATCTTCCAAAGAGCTGCCTTCCCATAGATCTGAGTGACAACATTGGTAATTTGAATCCCCAACTGGATAACTCATGCGGGCAGCTGACTGACACTTTAATTGGTCTAAAGTTGGGTAATATTGTGACAGGTAAACTTGTATTGTTGCCCAAATGAGTGCCGATTACACTTTGGATAAAGGGATGGTTTATCACAATTTCAAGGTGTGATTCAATCCAATTTGTTCAGTGCTAATGGGAAACATTGCCTTCAAAAACTATGAGCTCTGGCCTGCTCAGCAAGAAGCTATTTAACTTGGTGTTTTGTGCCTAACTTATTAAAAGATATCAGAGAAAAAAATAATTCATGACAATTATAATCTAAATTTATTTTAATCACTCAAACATATTTTAGGGTGAGGGGGAACAAAGTCTTCTATTTATCTTCTTAACATATTGGTTTTGCTTCCTAAGTTAACATCATGTTTACACTCCTTTACAACCTTAACATAACCTGCTTGAAGATGAGAAGTCATTTATTCATTTAATTTTGACAGCTTTCCCTTGGATTAGTCTTGCAGAAATGGCATCCAGTGGATGTCAAATGCTGGCCATTTAATATCTCACAACTACAAGCACTGCATTTTGGATTATAAAGTTTTTGTACAGCGGGACAATACATATTATTCATGTAATATATACTGTATTATAGAAACCAATTTTGAGTGCAAATATCAACAACAGTCATTTTTAGGATGTGTCCTTTGCAGAGACTCCATTTTCACCTTCAGGACAAAAAAAAATCCTGTATATAAATTTTAATGATGCTTTTAGCCAAGTAACCACATCAACAAACATTTATTGATTTTGTAAAATATCTCTTGTCATTGAGTGAGGAAATGGAGGTGGGGCTGACTCAGTTGTGAAACAGAGAGACATGGCTCTATCACCAAGATCTGCAATTGTTCCATTTAATTTAGCAGAGGGTTGAGACATGTAACCAAATTATTCACATAAGATCTTCATATTTGTGACAATGAAAATCACATTATGAAAATTACCAAATCCTCAAAATCACCGGTATTAATGAGAATTTTAAATCATCATACCATTCGAAACCGAAGTTTAGAACGGAATTTCTGATGACAATGGTACTAATCCTAATGACTAACTGTGCATTGAATTCAGCTTCCACTTCATAGACCAAAGATCAGTTAATCCTACTCTAAAAATCGCCAGGATAAAGCTCTTACGCTATATCCAAATTCTAGGAAAGGAGAAGAGTATTATAAAATTTTTGACATATGGAATATTGGTTGATACCACTTTAAGAATCGCTCCAACTTCTCTCTGTGTAGTGACCATAACAACGTTTAGGGTAGAACATCCAAAGAGACTTTCTATCTCTAGGGAAAACTGACTGCCTGCATGGTACAAAGCACACAGAAGATGAACCAGTCATGTCTTTCTATAAGTTATTTTGTTTCATAAAGCACATGGTTAGTTTAAATAAATACAATAGGTTCCCCTACTCTCCCCCCCCCCCCCACAGTCTTGTGAAAAATACTGTGATGGCATTATGTCCCAGTCACTGAACGGCCAGACACAGAAATGTTGAAATGTTTTTTAAATGGAAGGCAACTCCCATTTCTTGTGTTCATTCCCAGGAGCTGGCCGCTAGAAAGTGGGATGGGGTGGGGTTACTGGGATGGTGAGAGGAGAGTGGTGGGAAGTGTGGAGGGCAACATCTATATCAATTACTGGAGTCTTAGCTTTGGTACACTGAATGCTGTTAATATCAAGGTCCACGATGACAACTGGTTATTTTCTTATCCCCTTCAGAATGTCATGTACCCTTGAGGGTAGAACTTGTGGTTTAGGAAGCTTCTGTCAAAATTCCTTTATTTTTAAAATGTTTTTATTTTTCACACTATGAACCATACTAACCAAAATACACACAAACATTTCCCTCTTGAATATACACAGTGTCATTTTCTCCCCTTTTCCCCCCTCCCTTCCCTCCCTCCTTCACCCCCCCTCCCCACCCACTCAACGTTCAATCTATATGATACATTAAATCCATTAAACAATGTCATCACACAATGAAAATAAACAAGAAATTTGTGTCATCTACTTTTACATACTGGGTCAGTTCATTTCGACTTCTTCTCCTTCTGTCATTTTAGGTGGTGGAGGTCCACGGTAGGACTTCTCTAATGTATTCCATGTACGGTTCCCAAATTTGTTCGAATACTGTGATGTTATTTCTTAAATTATATGTTATTTTTTTCCAATGGAATACATTTATTCATTTCTATGTACCTTTGCTGTATTCTCAGGCTATCTTCTAATTTCCAGGTTGACATAATACATTTTTTTGCTACAGCTAAGGCTATCATAATAAATCTTTTTTGTGCTTCATCCAGTTTGAGGCCTAATTCTTTACTTTTTATATTACTTAGAAGAAAGATCTCTGGATTTTTTGGTATGTTGCTTTTTGTGATTTTATTTAATACCTGATTTAGATCTTCCCAAAACTTTTCTACTTTCTCACATGCCCAAACTGCATGTACCGTTGTTCCCATTTCCTTTATGGAAAGGGGGGAAACTGAGGATAGCGCTAGATAAATTAACAGAATGGTACAAACAAGGGGGCTTACAGCTACCAAACTTTAAGAATTATTATAGAGCAGCACAATTAAGATACCTATCAGATTTTTATCAAACAAGGGAAAAACCAGATTGGACCAGATTAGAGCGAGATAAAATAGGGGAGAAGGTACCTGAACATATACTATATAAGTGGGATGAAAAGCTGGTGCAACATAGGAATTCACCAGTACTGCACCATCTGCTCAACATTTGGAAGAAGATTCACGTAGAAAGGAATAAAACAAATTTTCAACTACCAAAACTATTATTGACGCAAAATCAACTAATCCCTTTCACAATAGATAACCTTTCCTTTAGAGAATGGGAGAGAAAAGGGATCAAAAGAATAGAAAATTGTTTTTTGGGAAATAAATTATTATCTTTTGAACAAATGAAGGACAAATATGGTGTAACTCACGGTACAATGTTTGCATACCACCAACTGAAAACCTTCTTGAAGGACAAGTTGGGAAACGGTCTGAGTGTTACCAGAAGGAAGCAATTTTGAATATGTGATTACAGACACAATGATAATTAAAAGATTTATAACAAACATGTACATCAAACTGCAAGAGAATGAGGAAACAAGCTGTAAACCCAAACAAAAATGGGAACAAGATCTAAACATAAAGATAAAGAATGAAACATGGGAAAAGCTATGCTCCGGAACTATGAGAAATACAATAAACACGAGGTTGTGCATGATGCAATATAATTGGTTACACAGGCTATACACCACACCCCAAAAGTTAAATAAATGGGACTCAAAATTCCTTTATTGAGTGGCCACTGTGTATTTTTATGGATATATACACAATGTAGTCACTTTGCACTGATGTTTAGTTATTGGGTGGTGAACCAACCAAGTGGTGTACCAACCAAGTGGTGTTTTGTCCTGAATTGTGTTAAGCATCTTGATTATTGTTGAAACTACACTTATCCAGGCAGCTTGGGAATATTCCATCAAGCTCTTGATATGCGTGTGTAAATGTTGGAAGAATTTTAGGGAATTTTAGGAATTGAAGGTGAGTTGTGGACAGCAGCATTCCCAGCCTTTAAGGCACAATATTGATCATATTCAATGCAAAATATTGTCATGTAATAAAACAGAAATGTAATATGCTTTTTACACAGAAATCCCGTGATATTGCTATAAAGAAGACCTGGCATTAAGCCGCCTTTGGTCATTTACACTGAACCAAACATAGTCGGGTCAGTGTGTCTTTTTACATAGCAAGCTGGCATTCCGTGAGTAAAATAGGTGGGATGTGTAATTCAATAATGTCAGTGTCTAGTGTGATGTAGAGCATACATGTCAGATATATCTTTCTACACAAAAATGGTGTTTGAACTTGATGTGGTTGTGCTACTAGCCATGAACATTTAGGCCACTCTTCAAATGAAAGCAAATTTGTGATGCGTAGATGCACAGATTTGTGTGAGCAATGTGTTTGTGTGATCAGAAATACATTGGAAGAGAAATAGAAGAGAAGCAGAGAGCTTTATGAGGCAGAAAGACCCGTAGGCCTTAGATGGAGACATTTTGTCCTTGTGAGTCAAGTCGTACTGGTCTCGGATAAAAAAAATGTGAGGAGAGAGACCACACGGACCCGTGTTCTGATCTAATATCCTCAACAATTTTGATGAAAATGAGTGGTGAAGCAATTTTCGTTTGTCTCAGGACACTTTTGACTTTGTATTGGAACTCGTTGAGCCACAACTGAGGCGCAAGACAACAAACTGGTGACTCACCATTGCTGTGTGATGGTATGCTACCCCATGTGACTACTGATCCAGAAGTTGTATTTTTGGTGTTGGTGTGACCATTGAGTGTGTGTTGGTATGCCAAGTTACTGAAGCATTGAAGAGAGCTTTTTTTTAAAACTTTTTGTTGACCTGTGGAGCAGTGCATGTCTTCAGGAGACAATGGATTTGCAGAACGGGGGTATCCAATGTGTGCTAGTGCCATTGATGGCACATGTATTCCCATCATTGCTCCCCATGAGAACACACCAGCCTACTACAATTGGAAAGGGTGGCACTCCATTATTCTTCAAGCTATTGTAGACCACAACTACTGGTAAGGATCACGGTCTAAGTTATAATTATTAGTATTTATCAATTAATGTGTTTCATATGTTGATCTAAACACACACCTTTTGTTCTTCCAGCTTCACAGATGTGTACATGGGTTGGCCTGGTCGCATGCATGATGCTCGAGGTTTAGCCAACTCACCCAACCCAACCTCAAAGGCTAAAGATCAAGGCGGGTATCTCATCCCACTTGAATAAGTTTATATACCCCACTGTACAGTAATGTTTGTGTCTTTATTTGTCACATGTAACCATATAGGATGCAATGACAGTGAAGATATATGTGTGTGTGCATGTTTAAACTGGAGGAATGGCTAAATGAATCTACTCCAAATGAAACTTATGAAAAGTCCAAAGGTCAGGTTCAATCCTTTCATTATAAAATGGCCACTAGAAAACATTAGTGACCTGACTGTGTTCTCAGAGGCTGCACAAAGTACTTGTACATCTACATTGCTCCAAAACTGTTAACAGAGTTGAAATCCCCCTGCATGTAATCGGAAACCCAACTCCGATGAAGGGGGGTTGGGTGGGGGGGGGGGGTTCACTAACCACCACACACTCCATCAACATCAACACAACATCAGTGAAGCTTTAACTGCCATTTGAACTTGGCAAGCATAGCGGTGGAAAATGCTTTCGGACGTCTCAAAGATTGCTAGGGGCGCCTGGACAAGCGACTCGATATTTGTACCACTTTTGTATCAGACGTTGTTGTTGCTTGTTGTGTTCTACACAATTTATGTGAAATCAACACTTCTTACCTGAGTGGAACACTGATCTGCCCGATCTCCCGGAGGACCCTGATTGAGTTGCTTATCAGGGTGCACAGCTTACAGTCACCAGGTGATTGGTGAAGCAATTATGTCCCTTCTGTAAGCAATTTAAGCAAACAAATAACAACTTTCAATAAATTATATTGCACATGTCAGAGAATTGTAATGAACAGGAAACATGTTAACCACAATAAAAAGGTTTAATTCAAGGAAACATGTTAACCACAATAAAAAGGTTTAATTCAATGGTGTATAACTATTTACAACTGTGCAAATAAAGAAAACACCAATGACCATGTGCAAAAGTAGGAAGGGACAATTCAATATGGACAGCTGCCACATCACTCCAGCAGCTGGAGAAAGAAGGTTGGTTGAAATTACTCGTCGGTGTGGTGGATACTATCATTTCAGCTGTTGTAGTCGAAAATAATACTGCCTCTGGGGTGCAGGAATGCGGTACTGTTGTTTGGGAGTTTGGTGCAGACGAGTGGGAGCAGGGTGCTGTCGTGTAGGAGATGCCATGAGTGCCATCATTTACTGCATAAGTGAAGCCTGGTTCTGCATCTCATTGTGAATGTCCTTAAACATGTTGCCGAACCCATTCATTTCATCTGCCCGTTCATGTCTATTGGCCTCTTGTGCTGCCATCTCCGCCTCCTGCGCCTCTCTCCTCAGCTGCTCCTCATAGGCCCTCTCCACTTCCAATCGAAGATGCTCCCTCTCCACATCCTCGCGGTCCATAGCCGTAGCATGTCCTTCGTCTCCTTTGTCACCACCTGGGCTTTGGTTGGTCTCTGCCTTTTCTGCTGTGGCTGGCATCTTAGAGAACAATAGAACTTAAGTGACATTAGCAAGACCGCTCTTTATGGGCAAACACACTCACAAAAACACATGAAAAACATTGCTAATCACGAAATGAAAAGTTTTTACCTGGTCGATCGTGAGGTGCAGATTCATGTTTTTATTGCTGGCCTCTGTGACCATACGCTGGTGACTCTGGCATCAGGGCTACTGCTAGAGGAGGGAGACGCAGCTGAAATGGTCTCAGGGGAAGATGGATCCTCCATATTGCTCAGAAGAGCAACCAGGTTTGCAGAGTGACTTGTGCCCCAAATGGAATAGCACAGATCGAAATATGGCCATTCCAAACACCCTCTGCCACTCCTGCTATTATGGTCGTTCACCTGATGGTATGTTTTTCGCAGGCTTTTCAACATCCTTGTCACCTATGCCTTGTCCCGAGCAAAGCTGCTGTCTCTAAGCTTTTGTGCCAGCCTTTCCAATATCGGGCCATCCCTTACCATTCCCTGTAATATGTCGCCTAATTTCATCTTCTACTCGGAGGATGAAGACCTCATCCTGGAATGCCAGATTGCTCTTTTACACAGATTGCCTCAGCTGCTGGAAAAAAGCTGGGACTGGAATGACCCCACTTGCCCCATTTTCCTCCCACCCTGCCATTCTGTGACCATACCTTTTACACAGAAGGTGTAGCATAAAAAAATATCATATATCCCAGAACGAAGTGGCTGTGTAAAAGGCACAAAAGATTCCCCCTTAGAAAGACAAGCAAAAGAGAGTCCCCGCAGAGACCTATGGATTCACCTCCAGTAGCCTCAGCAGCCAGACAAGACCCTAATTCAGTTCAAACATCTGCAACCTGAGCCCAGATCTAAACCTCCAACATGATGAGGAAGCCTTCAATGCCCAGGGCACTTCATGAACCCTTCCTGCCTTCAGTGTGGATCTCTCACCCGCAAGATTCTAACTGATAATTGTCCTTCAGCCACAGAGCCACTCGCTGGACGGCCAATGCAATATTGATCCAGCTCGATATTTAGTCACACCATAGACGTCATAAAAGTTGGTCCAATTGGGGTTGATTTCAGGTTTTTCTTAGTGTTCAACTATTCTCGGTTAAGAAAATAAATCTTCGAGAGGTATAAAGCTTCAGTCTTGGTAAATTGCTCAATGGGGATTACTATTAATATTTGGACCAATTCATTGTTTACTGCAATTACATATTTGACAAAATCTTTTTCTATCATGTAATGCTAAATACCTTTTTTTCTGGTCCATTTCTTCCTGCGTTTAATCTTTTGAAGCCCTTCTCATCAACGGTTAACGCATCCTACAAATAGAACTCATCAGTAGTGCATGGGACCATTCTGAGAGTCGTATGGCATTCCTCATGGAAACTGAGTTAATGTATGAATTCTTTACCATCAAAATTTATCTGGATGGTCAAAATTTACCATCATATCTACAGATTACCATGATATCTATCTATGTGGCAAGATTTTTAAACCACTCTTTTGTATTTGTCCCCTTAGAGATAACTATAGCAGCTCATGTTCTGCTCAAGGAGGTTAGCAGAGGCTACATGGAGTGTGAACCCAGTCTTATTTCACCTTGCAGCATCTGTCTTCCTATTTGTTTCCACAGATGATTATCAATGGTTTTTTTCACACAGACTGTGCAAGGTTAGTGCAGTGGATAGTGTAATCCACATATAGCGTCAGAAGCCTGGGTTTGAATCCAGCATTGTATTTAAGGTCGCTGTACATTTTCCCCGTGTTGGCGTGGGCTTCCGTTGGGTGCTCTGGTTTCCTCCCACTCTCCAAAAACATACAGGATTTGTAATTTAATTGGTGTACTTGGGTGCCACGTGTTCGTGGGCTGGAAGTTCCTGTTAGTATCCTGTTTCTCTAAATAAATACAAATAAATTTAAACTCCCAACTGTAAATACTTATTTATCTTTCATTATAAATTATGATCACTTTTTCAATGGCATTGATAAGATCCATTGTGGTGGAAGGGGCTCACTGCTTCCAGTTTGGCTGGTGGTGAGGGAGTCCCCTCGTAGTCATTTAATTTATGCTATTTATGCTTATTTGTTTGGCTACAGCAAGAAAGAATTTTGGTACTACTCTACATTGTGCTTATATCCGACTCGTAAATCGAAGGACTGTCTAGCCAGCTCCTGGAAAAAAATAGGGAATGCTGGAAATTCTCGACAGGTGGAAACTCAGTTAACATATCAGATCGAAAATCTTTCTTCAGAACCTGCCTATTTTTGCATCTGTCTTATCATTCTGCACTTGGTGGCTGGTCACCCAGTTATGATTGCAGAAGCCTGTGAGCAAATAAATCAGTTTGAAGTAGGACTGACTAGGACCCAATCAGCTGAAAGTTATCTAAGATTGTCTACAGTGTTTCCAGCAGCCATTTGCTAGCCTTTCTGCAGCCACTGGGAAACTTAATGTATGAATACTAGCTATATAAGGGTTTATTGATGTTAGTGAAATGCACATTAATTAATTTATGCTTGCAATATTTTACAATGTGTAGCGCAGATAAAAGCTCACATTCGACTGAAGGGAGAACTAATGCTTTTATTAGCTTACAACACAGGTAGGGTTCACGAACAAGCTTCAGAAGAGTTCAGGGTTTAGGCGGGAAACCAGGGTTATATATGGGCTCCCGGGGGAGGAGGCAGGACCAGTCATCAGTTCAGGACACTTCTAGTGAATCCCAGTTCACTATACAATGTTTCTCAGTTTGCTGAATTTCATGTTAAATCACAGTCAAAGTCATGCTCTGTTCCTGAAATAACTTGGGGAATGCTAGAAAAACTCAGTGGGTTGGAAGAAAATTTCAGGCTAGACCCTTCTCCAGAACAGGCTTGTATCTACTGTGGGGTTTTTTTTAAACACAGCCACTGCATTCCAGGAAATTATTCCCAATTTTCTGGAACACAGTCTGTGTAAAAAGATCAGAACGAGAATAAAGACTCATTCCTGTTCCGATATTTTACCTCCTCGACCCCTTATAAATTTCCTGGAAAGCCTGCAGTCTATAGTTAACTGTAGGCTAAAGAACAACAGGCTAATAAACAGCGAGTCCCACCTCTTTAATTACCGCACTCCCGGTATGCTGTCTAAACTCGCGCAAGGAAATGGAGAGTTCGCGTTTTGGTCATTCATGTGTGAATGGCCATTGCTGTGACTTCTGAAATACTTCAGACCAGTAAAATCATGCAAATTCTCTCTTTTAAAAAATATATATATCATTATTTTAAAATTTTTAGGCATACAGCACAGTAACAGGCTCTTCTGGCTCTCGAGCCCATCTGCCCAATTAAACCCAATTGACCTACAACCCCCACCCCCTCCAGTACATTTTGAAAGGTGGAAGGAAACCGGAGCAGCTGGAGGAAACCCACACAGGCACGGGAAGAATGTACGAACTCCTTGAAGACAATGGCGGATTCGAACCTGGGTCACGGGTGCTACAACAGCGTTGCACAAGCTGCTACGATAACTGCGTGGGCCCTTTTTTTTAAAGAAAATAATCCTGGAAATTTGTTTTCAACTGTTTATTTTTTAGGTAGTATTTGGATTATGGCTACGATGACACTGTGGGGATTTTATTCAGACTCATTTGTTTCCATCAGCTGGAGTTTCTTCCCTCCCTGCAAACAATATGCAGTTAGAGCATTTAATGAGGAAGATATGTGGCATGTTATTTTTTGTTAATAAATGATATAGAGGACAGTATCATGAAATAATTTATGATTGTACAGGGCATTGATAAGATCCATTGTGGAATAGCTTGGCTAAAAAAAGATAAATTCGGTACATTAGCTCTTAGGTGGAAGGGGCTCACTGCTTCCAGTTTGGCTGGTGGTGAGGGAGTCCCCTCGTAGTCATAAGGCTGTGTAGCATACAATAGTTGAGCATGAAAGTGATAACTGGTCTGTTGAGTAATACTAGGCTCTTCGGGAGTGCTCAGGCTCTACACCAGGGAATCTCCTCCATCATATTCCAGGTGGCAACATGGTTCTCGCTCTATGTAGATACGCTGCCACGTTGGATCATACTGAGAACATTCTCACCTTATACTTGAGCACAAGGATTTAAACATTCATTCTGTTTATGCAAAAATGACGTAATGGTATCTTTACAGAATGAATGGATCCCAGATAAATCTGAACCACTTGGTGTGGTTTTTATTGAAAATGGCATTACTGCTAAAACTGCTGTAATGGCAGCACTCCGCCACTGGTGTGGATCAGCGAAGAGTGGAGATACAGGGATCCAACTGGCCAGCCAACTGCCATCAGCTCTGCACAGGCTTTGAACAGCCCATTAAAGGAGCCGACGGTAGTTTCCTTTAAAATTCCGCGGGGCCTGTGCCCAAGATGGCAGCAGCAGCCACAAGGGATTGCAAACTCCAGAGGAGCGGAGGACTGGTGCAGGGCACCAGAAAACTGGGAGACCATCCCTTGCCTGAGGAGAAGAAGAAGCAGAGGAGATGATCCACTGGATCATATCCGCGGGCCAGTAAGGGTCCGAAAGACCCATGCATGTGGCGAGCTGCTGGCGACTCGAGGCGAGGAACCCAAGGAAGCTGTGGGCTGCTGGAGACTGCTGTCAGGAGACTCGTTCAAAATTGGCTGAAGGGGTACCAGGTATTGGAATTGGGATGCGAGGGGATGCTGATGGTGTTGAAGGATTTCTGTCTGTGTCGGAGGTTGCAAATGGTTTGGTCTAGACTCTGTGTGGCTGCAGATGCTGTGGAATCGCTGGAGGTGAATCTACGGACACTCGGTGACTCTGGTGGGGGGGGGGGGGTGGGAGTCTCTTTTGTTTCTCTATCTCTGACTGTAAGAGGCACTTCAGGCAATTTCTGCCAAAGGCAAATCTGTCTGCCTTACAGCAGGCAAGAGCAATTTAATAAATATGACCCTGCTTTATTACAATGACAATAAATTGAATCTTGAATCTTGATCAGAGGGAAAGCAGTCAGACAATATTTATTTCTTAATATGATAATTCCTGGCTTCAAACGAGAACTTTACCAGGGTCAGACCACACAAATTCAGATCTTGAGTTCTTGTGATAGATTTGGGCATGTACAAATTTAACTGGAGGGGTTCAGTCACATCAATCATCGAAGACAACCAAGATCAGGCAAAATAGAATAGCTTATTGATGGACGAAAATCCATTCCCTCCACTATCAGATCATGGTGTCTGCAGGATTCACTGCAGCTACGCACCAAGCCTACTTCCTTCTGTAATACTCAATGCCAAGAAAGACAAGATCAGTAGTGTCGAGGGAACACCCTAATCAGCCTTGTCATAGACCATTGCATCTTGAACACTAATTTCCAGTTTTCTTTACACGACTCGTGTAAGCAAGCCATCATCAGAAAGTGATGCTCCACGACCATCTTGGGGATGAGTGATAAATGTCATCTTGCCTGTGTCTCCACAGCCTGAAAACAAATTGGAAAAAAAAATTTCTGTTTCTTTGGAACTCTTAGTAGTTGAAACAAAAGTTTGTTTTCTTCATTGGTTACCGCATAAACAAGACGGCCGCAGCAATAGACTTCATTGGCCCAATGAAAATAGTGGTACCTTTAGCATCAGCTTTTACCAACAGTTGCCCTTTCCACAAAGAGACTTCCATTATGATAACATGCCTATCATAAACCAATGAAACATTACAACATAGAAATTAGATGATCATGTGCTATATGACATTCATTGTCACTTTAAAATATTAATTTTCTAATGCACCCACAGTAATGACTAGTTCAGTATTCACCATATAAGTATTTTACATTGACTTCTAATTAAATGTATTAACTAACAATTTTATCAAGAAACAGTTAATCATTTGTTCCAGAAAATATTGTTTTTACTTACAGATTATATAAACAGTAATCTTTATTTTATTAAACAACATCGATAGGGGGAAAAAAATCAATAAACCTCCTTGGAAAGAGCCAATATAATATGTTGTGCATCTTGTAATTTGATAATTATCAATCATAATTGAGTTACATGCAATCCATCTGACTTTCAGTCCATAGGGTCAGGAGGGGCCACAATGCCTCACTTCCCATCAATTACCACATATAAGAGGAGATAGGAAGCATTTCCCATTGATAGCTTGCTTCAATAAATAATATTAAGAGGCACAGCAGAGACAATCAATAAAATACAGTTCTACAGTCACCGTTTTAATGGCAGCTGCTCTGCTTCACAGCCTGGTCAATACTCAGCCTTGTTAGACACAGGCTCAAACCGCAACATCAAAGTAGGTGCATCTGTGCACTGTATTAGATTGTTAACAGCCTAACAGCATAAGGCAATTACATATGGATATGAACTAAATATGACAGCAGTTATAAATATGTGATACATTGGTGTGAATATATTATAGCCCAAAGGGTTTTCCAACCGCATTTCTCACATTGAATGCGCTCATGCCAGATGTGCGAGAATAAATTTCTCCATGCTGTTATGTTTTTTTAAGGGACATCAACTCAGATGCTTGGAATACTCTGCTTATTTAATCTGAATGGTAGGTGAGGGGGGAAAAAAAAGTACCAAAAACAATCCCTCATCGTTATTTTGTGGAAATGTGATGAAGCATTAAATCTTGGTCTATTTACACTGTACATTGAGTTGTTTATTAGCTAGCCTATGGTTGGGATATAAAAGATGTTGAATAATGTTTAATGCATTTTAACTCCTCAATGTAGAAATTTTGTCTGACAGCTTAATGTTTACAACAATAATCTACTTTCCAAGTTAATGCTAAATGGTCTTGTATGTGCTTAATCGAAAAGTTGGAATATAATCTAGACATACAGGAACAATAATGTGAAATCTCTTCAGGTCTCTGCAAAACGTCTGGGAACAACAAATAGCAGGAGCAGGTCAAGTGGACTCAGCTCTGATATTCAGTGAGGTTGTGGTGAGCCTCAACTCACCCAACACCTGCTTCTTAAATCTCTTAATATTCAGGATCCAATATCCATAAGTCTCAACTATGAATATGCAGACTCTCTTCTTCTTTGGCTTGGCTTCGCGGACGAAGATTTATGGAGGGGGGTAAAAAGTCCACGTCAGCTGCAGGCTCGTTTGTGTTGACAAGTCCGATGCGGGACAGGCAGACACGGTTGCAGCGGCTGCAGGGGAAAATTGGTGGGTTGGGGTTGGGTGTTGGGTTTTTCCTCCTTTGCCTTTTGTCAGTGAGGTGGGCTCTGCGGTCTTCTTCAAAGGAGGTTGCTGCCCGCCAAACTGTGAGGCGCCAAGATGCACGGTTTGAGGCGTTATCAGCCCACTGGCGGTGGTCAATGTGGCAGGCACCAAGAGATTTCTTTAGGCAGTCCTTGTACCTTTTCTTTGGTGCACCTCTGTCACGGTGGCCGGTGGAGAGCTCGCCATATTACACGATCTTGGGAAGGCGATGGTCCTCCATTCTGGAGACGTGACCCATGCAGACTCTACCCTCAAAGAATCCACCACCACCCAAGCCATGCCCTCTTCACTCTGCTACTATTGCTAAAAATATACAGGAGCCTGAGGACGAGCACTCAGCGACACAAGGACAGCTTTCCCCCCCGTCACCAGACTTCTGTATGAATAACGAACCACAGACACTACCTCACCTTGCCTTTTTCTTGCACTATTTTTCTTTATTTTGAAGTGTGGTCTATATAAATGTTTGCCCAGTGATGATGCTGCAAAACACTGAATTTTGTGACATGTTCATGACATTAAATTCTGAATCTGATTTGCTTCCACTGCCATATAGAATGAGAAATTATAGAGATTCGCCCCTGTGGTTCTCACTTCTCACATTTCTTTTCATCTTAATCCGAGGTAGCTGACCTCTAATCCTGTGACGATGGACTTATTTTCAAGACTTTACAGACAGGAAGAACAGCTTCAAGCACTGACCACTTTCTGAATCTTTGTTTCTATTGGTTTAATTTCTTCAATCCCCAGAGTTCAAAAATCTCTGCTTCTCACTCTCTTATCACAACATAACACCCTGAATCCACCTTCTGGTCTTTCACCGCACTACCTCACAACAAACTCATCCCTCCTTTGGACTGGAGACTAAAACTACACCCAATATTCCATGCCGCGGCACTTAGGATGACCATCACTTTTTGTTTTGTTCATGATGACAGGGAAACCCTTTTTGTTCAGCTTACTGAACACGTATTGCAGAATGAGTACAACTAGTTGTTTGTTAGTTCCAAGCCAAGGAATACAACATATTATAGGGGTTCAGTTCATTTCAGGCAGTTTGCTCTAATAATGCTGGATTAGTAATGGAAATCGTGAACTCAATATGGAACTTATAAAACCGAGGAATTGAAGTCAATGAATCAGATCACTTGCAGGCTAACAGCAGAAAAATAACCATGAGAGCTGCTGAATTCCTGTAAAATGATAGGTTCCACAAATAGGGTTAAAATACCCAGCTCAGGATTCAGATTTCAGACTTATTGTCAGAGTACATACATGACATCACATATAACCCTGAGATTCCTTTTTCCTGTGGGCAAGGCAGAATTACCACTAATTGGTAGTGCAAAAAATAAACTGTTTGCAGCGTAAAACATGTAAACAAACAAAGAACTGTCAACAGATAATGAATGTAAATTGATTGTGCAATACAAAGAGAACAAAAAAAAATCAGTAAACTGCACAAGTAAGAGTCCTTAAATGAGTCTCTGAGTTTGTCCTTGAGGTGTCTGATGGTGGAAGGATAGCAGCTGTTCCTAAACCTGGTGCTGCAAGGTCATGTGGCACCGATACCTTTTTCCCGATAGCAGCGGCGAGAACAGAGGATGTGCTGGGTGGTGTGGGTCTTTGATGATTGCTGCTGCTCTCTGATGGCAGCATTTCCTGTAGATGTATTCAATAAATGAGAGGGTTTTGCCTGTGATGTCGTTGGCTTTGTCCGCTACCTTTTGGAGGGCCTTACATTCAGGGGTATTGGTATTTCTATACCACACCATGATGCAGCTGGTCAGCACACTTTTCACCACACTTCTGTAGAAATTTGTCAAGGTTTCTGATGTCATGCCAAACCTCTGCAAACTCCAGAGAAAGTAGTAGCTCCATTTCATCTCAGTTATACTGTTCTGTGTTGTCAGCCTTTTGGATAATCCTCTAGCCCTGGACTTCCCCAATTAAATCGTGGGAAGGCCAATACCCCTGACATAATCACCTCTCCCTCACTAATGATTTACCTTCCTCCTTTACCCTGTGCTTCTGGCTGAATCAGACTTTTTGCAAAAGTAAAACAAGAAAGTCTGCAGGCACCATTGTTGAAGTAGAAACACAATGGTGGAGAAACCAATTTTTCAGGCTTGAGCCCTTTATCAAGGGATGACTTTTTGCAAGCTTGATCCTGAATTAAGCTTTGACTCCCACATCCTCTCAGTCCCAAGTATTATTGTAACATTGAGGATAATAATTGTTGCTTTAATGTTGTCATCCCTTTAAAAATTGTGCCATGTGATTACTCTGTGTTGCACACATTCATAATGGAAAGTTCAACAGGAATTCTCAGTGGAAGAAAACCAGGGTAAGTTTGTTGTCTACAACTATGTTATTTTTATTAATTAATTTCCTGATCATTTGAATTATTGACCTCTTTCCAACATCTTGTCGAGTGAAATGGAGATACACTGAGTCATAACACAGTTTGTTGAGGAGTACAGGTGGTGATGTGAGTGAAGTAATTGTCGATGTATTCCGAGTCATGTTGTCGGAAGTGTTGGCTGGTGAAACTGAACGCTAAGCTTGATGCCTCCCAGTTGGGAAAATAATAGTTTTGGACCATTGCAGTGAGTTGTGTAATTCAACTGAGATAACATGATGGATCTAAAAAGCTTGTATTTTCAGTTTAGTAACCTATGTAATGAATGATGACAGTAAATGGAAGAACTTGCAACTATTTACAAACTTTGATAGATAAACCAAGAGGTTGCATTTGAAAATAAATAATAAACCCGCAAATGAGGTCCAAGAGAATGTGTTTGCTGCAGTGCAATTACATTCCAACGTGTCTAGAAATGGAATAGTTAGCCAGTTCTAAATTTCTACACATATCAGGGGCAGGAAGAATTTTTCTCATGGAACTCTTCAGTAGGTAATTGCAGTTTTCCAGATTTGAAGGACTTGCTCTTCAGACATCAGATGATATGGGGAATGTGGAAATCCAGCCAGGGGCAATCACTTTTGTGTGAGACATCAATAACTTCAGAAGACTATAAGCAAACTGGCAAAGCTGTAGAGATATCCAAATTTAGGGTAGATATGTTGGAAGGCCAACAAAAAGAAGCAGGTTTTGAAGTTCAAGGCAAAAGGCAGGACAGGGAATGTACAGTCATGAAAGTTTGGATAATGCAATTCAGCTGGAAGGCAACATGATTAGCATAAGAAGAAGCCTTGTGTTTGGGGAAGAGCGTACACAACGTAGATTGGAAAAACTTTTCCACAAATGGCTTATGATGAAAAGTCCATGGAGTGAGAAATTGAGGCATATACCAATAAAGAAAGGATCAGATTCAGAACTGTTGGTAATGTACCATTTACCAAATGAGTTTGAATTTCTGGTGGTGTTTGGATTGTGGAGCAATGTATAAAGAAGTCCAAAGGAAAGTCACCTTCCTCAATTTAAAGTCAATGAGCAAGACAGGAATTGTTGCTGCTCTCCGATGGGAACGCTGCCATTGGAGAACAGCAGCAATCATCAAAGATCCACACCACCCAGCACATGCTCTGTTCTCACTACTGCCATCTGGAAAGAGGTCTAGGTGCCACAATACTCGCACCACCAGGTTCAGGAACAGTTGCTACCCCTCCACCATCAGACAACAAACTCATTTAAGGACTCCTACTGTTGCACTTTCTTGATTTAAAAAAAAATTCTCTCTGTATTGCACAGTCTTTTTGTTTACATTCTTTTATTTGTTTACATGTGAACCTTATATAGAGTAATTTTACATTACAAGTGGTGATTCTGCCTGGCTTGCAGGAAAAAGGAATCTCAGGGTTATATGTAATGTCATGTATGTACTCTGAAAATAAATCTGAAATCTGCTCTCTCAATGAGCAAGGCCATGCTGAAGTCATCTGGGAATTGCTATCTGAAAATGGTAAACCCAAAGAATTAACAGATGTGGATTTAATAATTGTAGACCAGAAATATGTTGCATCCATCCTCAGGAGTAGTAGAAAAAAATGTGATAGATGAAGGTGCCCTGTGACAGGAGTAAGATGATAACGTCAATGTAATGAGTCTTTCCAACTGTAAAATGTTAGTTTTATTTTGAACAAAGATGTACATGTGCATGTTTCACTTAACTGAACTAATGTCAAAGACCCTTAGATGCCAAACATACTGAGTTTAAGACAAGCTATAAGATAAAGCTACCTTAAATCCCTTGTGATTGACCTCGGTTCTGTTTTAGTTCTGAGATGACAGATGGTCAGTGTGGAACCTGAAGATTTCCCCACAGGTGGGCCATGAAGTGTGTGGCCAGGTGGACATTAGGTTGTTAGGGAAATTGTGCATTCCATCTCTTGTGTGTGCTGGATTTCTGTGAGCTCCTGATGGCTGGACTTGAAGTTCATAGGGTCAACTGAAATGCTGCTACTTCTCCACTTTCGATGATTGTGGGTCAGGGATTTCCAGGACAGGGATGTGACTTTGCTTCAAGAAGGCTTAAAGATTAAACATCAGCCCTCTTACTGATCCCTATTGATTCTCTGTTTTACTGAAGCCAGCTTTGAAATTTACATCTTTATTTTCATTCACAGCTTTACAGATCTCTGTCTTAAAAACCAATATGGGGCAGCGTGGTTAGCATAGAGGTTACCACAATGCTGTTAAGGCTCCAACCATTGGGACCATGGTTAGAATCCTGCACTGTCCATAAGGAGTTTGTACGTTTTCCTCATGTTCGTGTGGGTTTCCTCTGGAAGCTCTGGTTTCCTACCACTGTTCTAAATGTACTGGGGGGGTTGTTGGTCAATTGGGTGGCATGGGCTCTTGGGCTGAAATGGCCTGTTACCTTGCTGTATGTCTAAATTTAAAATTTAATCTTCTTAACCTATAGAACTTTGTGGTGCTCCAGAAGTGTCCTCTCGTGCATCATCCACTCTTTTTTTTTTTACCCCTACCATATTTACAACCAAATGCAAATGCAAACCTAAACCTTCACCTCTCTTCAATCTCATTTTGGCCCTGCAAAGACCTCAAGTACTTGCAAATGAAATGATCCACCTCTTATTTCTCATTCCTTGTAATACTTTCTGACTTAATTTGCTAAGATTTTGGCTGATTTTGCTCTTGTAGAGCACATTGGAGGACCTTCTCTAAAACAACCAGCTTTTGTTGAACTTTAGTCTACGAGTTATTCTCTAAAAATAAATGGGCTGTGGCTCTAATTCATTCACTAAGAGATATTGGGACTTTACTCCAACCTTCTCTGAAATGGATAATTTGGGAGAATTAATTATTTAGAATTGGCCTGTAATAATAATGTTATGAAGTGGGGAAAAAAAACTCTTGAATAAAACTCTGTATTTTCTTAACCAGCAATATTTAGAAATGCACTGCCACAAAATGTTCTTGTGATGCATACATTTCGAGGGCTGTAAAGAATATTCAGTCCTCGAATCGTGTCAATTCCGACCTTCTTAAAAGCTCTTTCTTTAGATGTTTAAAAACGTGGTTAATCATCTCTTGTTTCTTGTCTGTGCATTTGAGAAGTTTTATGACCTCAAGTAGCTCCTGGACATATGACCATGCAGGAATCATTTCCAGGTGAAAAATTATCAACCATATATAATCTCTCAAACTATTGAAAGGGCACAAGGTATAATTCTGGATAAAAACAATGATACTTGATCAATAACCATTCTCTTTTTGAAATTCAGAGATTGAGAGAAAGTCTTGGCTTTAAAGTTCTCTTTATTTGCTGGAAACAATACTCTTGTGTGTAACTAAATACTATGGATTAATATCTGCAGATATTGTTTTTTTTAATATATATCTGTATCTATATATTTATGATGTATAATATTCTATAAAGTGTAAGGATATTTTTGGAATTGTAATCTATCATGATTAACTCTTGGGGATCATCCACATTATTATTTTGTGTGATGGTTTTACAAAGCCAAAAAAAATTACAAATGCTAGATTTTCATTTGGCACATTCCAAGCACTTTAATTATCATTTTTCACGGGACTGCTTATCCATATTACTCTGTGAACCTGTGAGCCTGCTTGAATTTTGCTCAACTTAGCCTCCTTAAATTAAAAAGGTGGATTTATTACCAATGTAAACAATGCATTTTAGTTTTGGAACAATGCTATTTTTCTGAAATTCAATCCTCAGCATATTAACATATTAACAGAAACAGGATACGATGCAGCTGGTGTGTATGTATGTGTCTGAGAGTGACTGTCTTCAATCTGTTATGTTGGTTTAATGTATACAGTTTTAATCACTGCTAGATATTTATTCTGCATTAATTCACCAGTTATAGCTATATTTATTTATCATCTTGTTTAAATTATATTTCAACATTGTGAACAATACCACAAATCCTCCTTGCTGCACAAAACAATTGGTTTAATCAAAATGCTTTGGGTTTTTTTCTACCAAGTCTTTGGTTCTCCTGCTAAAACCTTGCATCAAACAAATGCTGAGGGTAAATTTGACACAGCAAGGCAGTCTCATTGCTGCACTGTCGACATTGTATGCATTTGAATGTAATGTAACTGAGATTGATAATCATTGCAATCACATAATCTTTTCTAAGCAAATGGCATTTAGTAAGTTGAACTGAGAGCTGAACTAAGTGATAGTAATTTCAGGCAATCTTGTAGATCTTGCCGTGAAGTTGATTAGGATGAATGCAGCGAATTTAAAGACCAGAAGTTCTATAGAATTGAGAATTGTAAAAACAATCCAGATCGATGATTGCTGCATTAACGTACTCTCTTGTCCCTGTATTTGATTCGATGTTACACAAGTTTGAGGTTCGTTCCTTTCATTGCTGATTCCTCTTGTCTTTAGTGGAGAATTAAAACCCCATCAACACCAGGGAACTTGTATAACTTCTGAAAAATTAGTGCTGAAAAGATCAATATTTTGAATTATTTCTATGTCTGTTTTTATTGTTAAATAAAATCAAATAAATTTCAGAAGATGTGAGTGACGCTCTGCTTCTCCTCACCAACCCATCAGTGTCTGCACAGAATTTGAGCTCCTCTCTGAATACATAGGGAAGCAATATAACGTACTTCGTTTTCCAATGGGATTTTTCACTTGTGTTGTCCAACATCTTTCTGACATGATCAACATTAACTTTGGGAAACTAATAACTGTGTCTTTATAGGATGTTATGAATGATTCTGTTGTTGCCTGTCAAACCTAGACTGGTAGTAGTAATTGGATGGAAAAATCAAGACCAGTGTTCAAGCAAGTTCAAGGATTAACCTTGTATTGAAAAATTGCACTCCAACTGAGAATGCATCAGAGGATTTATTGTAACATGAGTTCCTTGTTTCTACCTACACTGACATAATGTGACAACAAATTTGGCAAACATGGTAAAACTGTAACAGACAGCAAGAGCACATTGTCCAGAAACTATGCATTAAATTGGTGCTATGTTTCGCACTAATGCCCAATTGGGGAAGTTAGAAAAATGGTGAAATTTTGAAAATTTATCTTTGAAAAATTACAGTAGCTTTTATCCGAACTCCCATGTGATCTGTGTAGTCCTTGCCTGCAGGGACTGTAGGTGACATGGCTTTTGCTGCCAGGAATCGTGGAAAGTTGGTCACAGCGTGAAAAGATCCCTGATTTTGCAACCACAAAATAGGGTGCAAAAGGTGATGGAAAATCTCGGGAAAGTTGATTTTTTTTTCAGTCCTTATGTTTATATTTCCCATCCACACTGTGCTATGATGGCCCCACATTGCTGAGAATCAAGAGTTCCTCATTCTGCAAAGAATGCAGATTCTCTGCTGTACACAGAAGCAATTAAAAAAAAAGACAGTGGCACTGTTTGACCTGGCAATGATGTGTGAAATATGCAGAGCATTGGAAATTCAGGCAGGAAGTTGCACATTGAAGTTCGTACCCTTTATGTGTGTCTCCTTGCTGACCTGTTATAGTGCCTGACCTTCATTTTATCCAAACTGCAAGCAAAACTTGTAGGTTGCTTATCACTTTCCATTGACCGTGGGTAAGGCATGCAATTATGCCATTTCATCCACAAATGACATCAGAGATGTTCAGAGAAATGATGAAATTAGGACTTCCATTGGAGTTGGTGCTTGTGCATTAAAACATGCTTCAAGGAGCTTTCATGAACTATTGGCAAAGGACACAAATGAGTCTAATTTCCAGGTTTATACACTTACAAACTGATACTCCTCACCAGAGCAAGCTCTCATGTTGGTCTTGCAAACATACAAAAATAATTGAAAAAGACCAACGGGTCTGTTGAGCAGGTCTCGAGAGCAATCTAACTTGTCCTCTTCCCTTCCTCTCCATCTCTCCTTATAACTACACAATCAGCACGAGAAATCCTTTAATTGTTGTGTAAATATGAAAAGTTCTCCAGGGGCCTTGAGAGGCAACAAAACCAGTTTGAAGAAATCACAATGGTTGATCCCACTAATTTATCAATCTACTTATTTTCTGTAACAGATGTTGTCACATACTTTCAGAAATTGTTCCAGTCTTCTTCCCCATGACTCCGTACTCACTGCTCTGCAGATAACTGATTCCAGATGTCTCAGCCACTCGGCAAAAGGAAAAGCTTCCTGAAATCGAATCGAACTCTTTGCTTTTTTAACCAATTCCCCCAGTCTTCTTTGGTTTATTCCCCATCACTCTACATCTCTTTTGATCAATCCTGAACCACAACTTCTGTATATTATACAAGCAACAGCAAATGTTTTAGCCCAGAGGCGAAACAAGTGACATTTCATGACATTTAAACCATGTTAATTTAACAAAACTAAAATAGTGTTAAATTATTCTCAAATCAAGAATGTGAAACGTTTTCAATGTTTTAAAATGACATTGTGTAATCCATCTGAAGCAGATATTTTTGTTCTCAGATTAGATTTGGTATTTTAGTTTAATAAAAAGTTATTCTGTTTCATTTTCAATTTTAGTGTAAAGTATCACAACGAAGTAATTTAGGAATCACATATCTGCTCCCGTCGAATATTATCTTCCTTCATCGCTTAGAAACAAGTTATTTTTCTTCAACCCTTCCTTGGACAGTCACAGGATTTATAAGGAGTTTGATCAGGTAGAAGAGAAGATTGAGGATGGCCAAAGTCAGATCCAGCTTCCTGGAGCTCTGTGCCGTACCAGGGAGTGTGTAAGTACAAATGTGATGTACGCCTCTGAATGAAAGTGGGATGACCAAGGTCAGCAGCCACACAGTGTTAATAGTCTTGAGAGCAGTGAGCTGCAGAGACATTAAGTGGGAATTGAATGAGTAGAGTGTTACACTACAGGGAATCAAAGTGCTGAACAGAAATCTG
Organism: Narcine bancroftii; assembly: GCF_036971445.1. Lineage (NCBI taxonomy): Eukaryota > Metazoa > Chordata > Chondrichthyes > Torpediniformes > Narcinidae > Narcine > Narcine bancroftii. Next base: position 84,381,488 of record NC_091478.1, on the reverse strand, counting down.
GCACACAGACAGCAAGGCAGGGCTGCTGGAGCTAATCCTCCCTGTTCATTTTTCTCCTCGAATCACCACAGCTGGAGTACACTTCCCTCCCAGGGTTATCTATTGTATTGCCAGCTGTTGTGTCCTCCACAGCTGTTTCCATGGTTATCAACACCAAGACATTTTCTGTTGTGCCTTATGTTCCTATCTGAGACAGATGTAGCATAGTTAATACAAAAAGTTGTAACACCACACTTACAAATTTGCATTTTATAACTTTATGTTCTTATTGGCTTTTGACTTGTACAAGAACAAACGCTGGCCTTCTGTGTTGGATATCAAATGCTTTCAGTGGATTATTGAACTTTCTTTTCCTTTTTGTGTAATGCCTGATCACCGCACATTCTGGCTGACCCAAAAATTAATGATGATTGGAAGGAAGACTAAAGCTGTTACTGTACGTGAATGAGTCACATTGTGATGTGGGATTGGAAGGGAAGCAGAACACTGCAAGTTTGACCATCATTCTGTTGTCCCTATCACAGTGAAAATCAGCATAATTTGGAAAAGTTTATTTCATGGACATAGCAATCCCAAGAAAATAAATTGGAGATCAAGATAATATTTGTATGCATTGTTTTGTGGTTGACACTAAAAACAAAATCATGGGATATTTTAGATGAGCTTACAATTACCACAATAAGTTATAACGAGTTCACTGCATTTCATTAACTCCTCTGAACATGAGCAAACAGTGATTTCTAATGGTTGAGGGAAAAAGAAAAGTTGCATCTCTGTCAATAGCAGCCTTACGGAAATTTATTTCTAGAACTTGCATTTCACAATTTGAGTTCTTTTTTTAGTCCCCTGACTAAATGGGACCAAAGCAAACTAGTGATTTTTTTTAAAAAACCTATAAATATTAATTGGGTGGGGGAAAAAAGCATCTCAAATCCTTTTTATACATCGCTAGCTTGTACAAGCAGAAACAAATGAATGTCACATCACTATGGAGGCTCAGTGGTCTTTTGAGTTCTTTGGACCCCTTCAATGTCTACATCTCAAAGACCTTTACCACTTCTCTTTCCTTTCCCCCATTCTTCCTACTGCTCCTTCCTCCTTCCCTCGCTACATCTTCCAATGTGCTTTGGTGTTCCGTTCCTCTCCTTCTGCTTCCGGAATGATGATGCCCAGCGCATCAATGCCGATTCCCCCGTTTCTCCACACGCAGCACTAGACTTGGACAGCTTACTTTACATGAGGCCCTCGTGTGCGCCACGGTTTTTGTCACATTTCCAAATTTCAAATTAATTCTAAACAAATTTGCAAGTCATTGTAAAGTGGTTAGACTGAGGGATTCTTCCTGTGTCACTGTTCTTGTGCACCACGAGCAACAAGCATTAACCTGCTTAGCAGGGCAAGGTGCCAAATCATGAGACCAAAGGATTGGTGATACTTTGGAGTTATGCGCATGGTATTGCACTGTTCACTTTGCAGGTTAGTGTAATGTGCCCTGCAATGGTACTCTTGCGATTTGTGAATGATATTCTAGCAAATAAAAATTCACCAAAAATGCCACTGTGAGGTTTTAACTTTTTGAAAGCTCTGTTGCTCCATTTTAAATAATTTTGTTCCTGGAAATTAAACCTTATTTTCATCTCTCTTTCTAAATAGGCATTGTGTCATTGAACTAAGATATCAACACCTTTCCATTTCTTAAACCCACAAAATGCTATTGTAAAATATTCCTGTTTGAACAGTATCACTGAGGAGATTAATAACCATTTTCAGTGCTGAACATTGTGGAAAAAATGCCAGCAAATTAATTGTTCTCAAATATTAGCTGATTCATTTCAGAGGAGAAGCAGTCGACATCAAATATAAAGTTATAACACTTGTCATTTTCCTTTTAAAAATGATGTACAAAAGAAAAGATTATGATTTAAACAGTGGAAGATTACAGAATGGTGTTCAAAGGGTCTTGGAAGAGACTGTGCATGAATCTCAAAAGTTTGGTTTCTAACAGGCATTCAAAAAGGCAAATTAAATATTGGCCTTCATTGCAACTGGTGAGGCCGCATTTCTAATCTCCTTATTTGAGAAAGGCTTTGGAGATGGTGCAGTGGTCATTTACCAGATTGATTCCAGAGATGAGGGTGTTAGCTTGTATGGACAGATCAAGTCACTCGGAACTATACTTTCTGGAATTCAGAAGTATGGGAGATCTTCTGAAACTTATAAAATTATGAAATGGATAGATAAGATAAAGGCTGGCAAGTCATTTCCACTAGTAGTTGAGACAAGAACTAGAGGACATATTCGCAGGATTTGGTGGAATAGATTTAGGATGGAGATGAGAGCTGTGAATCTGTGGAATTCTCTGCTCAGGGAAACAGTAGAGACTGCCTCACTAATTGTATCTAAGAAACATATTTTTGCATAGAAAGGGAATTGAGGGTAATGAGGAAATGCAGATAGGTGGAGCCAGGTCAGCCATGGTCGTATTGAATGGAAGAGCAGGCTTGACGAGCCAGGTGATCCTATTTCTTATGATCCTATTCCTTATGTTCTTATTGAGTCAATCATTCAAAACTTAGACTGGGATTTCAGAGGAGCATTCTGTGCATGTGTTAGTTTCAAAGGATCAAGAAGTCTTCATTAATAGACGTGCTTGGATAATGGTACAACACATTCAAATCCTTTGCCCAAGTTTATGCAATCTTGACTGTATCAACACAATAATATGGTGCTTACCATTCAAACACTTTTTAGATTTAATTTTGATCGTAAGCCTTATTTTTTAGCTACAGTTTGACATATATGCTTATAGTTTAAACAATATATTTTTTGGGTATTCCATTGGAGCGAGATGCAAAATACTAGTGACATTTTTGCAGACAGAAGACATTCATTTGCTAATTGTATTTCCAACACATTTATTCTTTGTATAACAGGGACTATGGAATTGTCTGTTAGTTTAACAAGCCCTGGTATTAATGAGATTGCTATATAATTGAACCTTTTCATGGGTCCCTTGACAATGATATTATGTTAATTTAGATATGCTGCAACAAAGCATCCATCATACTCGATCAAACTGTAAAGATCAACTGCAATATCCTCTTCATGTTTGAGAGATTCTTCTTCACATTATACAATTGTCCCATTAATTACTTTGGACATGAACAATAACCATCCATTTACAAATGTTTCATAGCTAGTGGAATATTAACAATTGAGTTCAGTTTCATAAAGTGACCACAATGTGGCAGTACATGCAAAAAAGAGGGCTCGGCTTTGGTAAGTGTAAAATAAGCCTAAGGTCATCACTGCTATTCGCACCATTGGGCATAATATGTCTCTCTACCTAGAGTTTTAATCACGTAAAAAACATAGGTGACCGTAAACCATTTGTATTTTTCTACACAATTATCTGATGTTACACTTTCACTATCCCTGAGAGAAAAAAACAACATATACGAGGGGTTTTGGGCATCGAAGACAGAGGGTAATAACAGAGATGTGTTGTTCCAATTGGAGATCTGTGATTAGTGGTATTGCATGGAGATCGGTGCTGGGACCGCTGTTTGTGTGATATAATGATTTGGATTAAACTTGGGGGTGGTGGGATGGTTGTAGATAGTGGGGAAGGTTTTCTAAGATTAGAGCAGTCGATCAGTTGGAAATATGGGCAAAGAAATGACAGATGAAATTTAGTCCAGTTAAGGGTGAGGTGTCCTGCTTCAGGGGATCAAATGACCTTGGGATCTTTAATGTAGAGAGGGATCTTGGGGGTTTAACTTCCATAGTTTCCTAAAAGTGGCAACATGATTAGATAGAATGAGTTTTTAAAGAGGCATATGGCATACTTGCCTTCATTGGTCAAGGCATTGAGTAGCATATTGCAACTGTATAAATCTTTGGTTCAGCCACATTTGGAGAGTTGTGTGCAGTCTGGTCGCCACATCGTAGGAAGGATGAGGGGGGTTTGGAGAGGGCGCAGAAGAGGTTCACTAGAATGTTGCGGGGAAGAGAGAGTATTAGTTGGACAAACCTGGATTGTTTTCTCAGGATTGTTGAAGGCTGAGGAGCCACCTAAAGTGTGTAGGAGTTCTGTTCCTGTGAACTGTCCGTTAAGCAGATTTCTTGGCAAGTTGGAAATGTTGTTTTCTATAAAATTACTCATATCGTATCGCTCGACGTGCACTCGTATCGCTCGACATGCACTCGTATCGCTCGACGTGCACTCGTATCGCTCGACGTGCACTCGTATCGCTCGACGTGCACTCGTATCGCTCGACGTGCACTCGTATCGCTCGACGTGCACTCGTATCGCTCGACGTGCACTCGTATCGCTCGACGTGCACTTGTATCGCCATTCTTAACCCACAGAGCTCCTGTGTGTAAAAATAATGAGAGGCATAAATAGAATGGATAGTCAGAGTCTTTTTCCCAGACAGAAGTGTCAAATACTAGAGGACTCGCTTCAAAGAAGGTTTTTCAGGTGCATTCTATGCTAAGAATGCACCTGAAGAAGCAGAAGCGGCCCTTTAAATTGCCATTCAGGTGGCCAGCATTTAAAGCGCAACACTGTGGCCAGTGTTGACACAGTTGCACTGGATGCGGCTCTGCGCACACTCCGGCTCCTGCCCATTGTCAGCTGTGATCAGCAGCCTGATCCTTTAACATCCGCATTCAGCCAGCTGCATTCAGGTGGCTGGGGGAGCCACTGACCTGAGCTGATTATCGATCTCGGAGGAGGGTTACGCAGCTCGCCTCAAGAGCACCTCCTGCACCTTCAGGTGCCCTCAAAACAGCCGCACATTGCCTAAACGTGTGTCTTTACATGTGGGGCAATTGGCCACCTGAAAGTGCCTAGAGAGAGGGGGAGTTTAAAGGAGACTTGCAAGACAAGTTATTTTTAAACACAGGGAGTGGTCAATGCTTGGACCATGCCGCCAGTGACGCTGATGGAAGCAGATCCTATTAGCAATGTTTAAGAGGCATTTGGATGTGGACATGAACAGGCAGGATATGGGGCATGTGCAGGTAGTTGGGATTGGTTTAAATTGACAATAAGTTCAACGTAGCCATCATAATCTGAAGGACCTGTTATGTTAATATTTTTGAATATATTTATTAAAGTATCTGTTATACCCCCATTATCCTGCATTTAAAGTAATACTTCCCATGAGTGAGATTGTAATTTTGTTTTCCTGACTCCATCAAGGAAATAAAAGATGTTGCTCACAGTTTCTTTACTTAAAAGCATTATCTATTTGTGTAATTGTTGCCTTTTGATGAATTAAGAGCTTAAGCTGCCAAACCAGGCCAATTCAATGATTCCCAGATCTTTTTATCAGAACCTCAGAGTTCTTCAGATTTAAGTTTATGTTTTATCTTCTCTGGCGCATGAACTGGGCCTAACAAATCCTTCAACTGGGTTTCCCTGATACCTTGCTTGACTTCTTTATTTTTTATTTTATTTTTATTACAATTCTTTACCAGGAGATGCATTTGTGAAATTATTATTTTTAAAAGTTAGATGAATGATAGGAAAATATTTTGAAAATGAATATCTGAGTTTGAACTCAAAATAAGTTGTCTTTGTGAAATATGACTGAAACAATGAAATTATATTGACTTTGCTTTTTTTTAGCCCTCCAGTCTTGCTATTTGCAGTAAAGGCTTATTAAATGTAAGCATGGGCTTAAGAATTAGTATTCTCATTCTGCATCTGCACATACTTGTGATCAACGTGGTGCGTAGTTAGCAGTCCCTTGAAATTTGATCATCTCTTTTCAAGTTTAGCAGATCTCTGGGTCACAGAAGTTAGTTGCATAATGATTGGTTATAGCAGATGGCTAATTGGTTCTGTCGTGGAGACCAATTATTCCTGTGCACCAGTTATACACATGAGGATGTTAAGTTTATAAAGAATGCTATCTCACTGTATGCAACCTGATGCAGCAGGCAATTGGGATGGTCAAATATCTAGAGAAGCTTGCTCTTAAGGTTGATGGTGGTGCACTGAAGGTTGGACAGTCTGACCTTTGTAAAGGGTAGGCTGCATATGGGTAATAACCGTAGAACAGGGGTGATGGGAGACTGAATAGGATGAATAAGGAGAAAGGGATGGCAAGATGCAACTTAAGTGTCTTTTTCTTGTATTTCCTGCCTTTGGTGACACTCGTATGTATCAATAAACGTAACTTCAAATCTCCATGCTATAGTCCCCATCTTCCCTTTGATTGCTGACATCATAACGTCTGCTTTGCCGCGACGGTAAAGTAAAATCAGCACTTCCTCAGCATTTCAAATCAAATTCATAAACCAAAGCATTACCAAATAGTCAACTAAATATCATTGTGTATTATTTTAGCGTCTGCCTTTCTCTTGTTTTTAAACTGTTCTGGAGCCACAATGCAGTGCTACCCTGTGGCTCCAGCATAGCTTGCGGTTGACTGTTGATTTACACCAGGGAGGACTGTAGATGGTAACCTTAAGTGAATGGGGGAGTAGTTGCACTTTATTGGCATGATCTATAGCAGTTTGGAGTGGCTGGCTGCATTACTTATCTTGAATCAGTTCTAGTTGTTTACAGAACAATTCTTCTCAAGGATTAGTTCTATGCTTCAGGTCCATGTTTAAACCAGAGAATGGAACACCGGTAACATCTTTGCTGAATTAACTAGAGTGTACTCAACTTGAAAACGGTATTCATTCTCGTATATTGTCTTCTCATGTATTCACATTATACATCTCCATTTTTATCAGCTACAAGTAAAACTAAAATTCTAGGTGTCCCAACTTATCTTTACACTAGTTTGAAAGAAAAAAAGCCTCTGATTAAGTTGGAACATGGATTCAGTGTACTTTGGTAGCTAATTATAATATAGCTAATTAAATGGGGTAAAAATATCATGGCTGCTGTAATGGTCCTCTAAGTGTGGACTGCTGGACACATTGGCCAAATTAGGATTTATAAATGCCCACTCAGGCTGCCTTCAGTATTTCTGGAGAGTGGGTTTTATTTTAATGTACAAATTAAGAATGCAGATGATTTCCTTGTTCTACAGATGAGGATTCATTTGTGCACCAAGCCCATGGACATGGATGTACAGAGAAGCTTCACTAAAGGAGTCCTAGAAGGGCAATTTTTTTCCTCTGAAGTTGGCTTTTACTAATGATTCTTCATAAGTATTTTCCTCATTAGACTACTGATTTCATCTATAATTTAGTTGTTTCCTTGACTTATTCAGTTTGGATTTTTTTTGGCATCAGAACATAGTCAAAGCAGTTCAGCATTAAAAAAAAAGACATTCATAAAATGTGAATAGATTAATAAACTAGTAAAGCAAAAACAGCATGTTTTACAGTGCATTACCCCGATGAATGATGAAACATCCATGCGTGTTACAGAATCTTGTGTTAGCTGGAGCTGTAATTTCTAACTAATGACAAGAGGTTGCTTTGAACCAGTCCTGGTTTTATCTCTATGTTGGAAGGTGACGTTCTGTGGCTCTCAACCTATTTTTCCCCTTACACTCTTGCAGGTGCTGACACCCTCAGCTGCAGCATTAAACGTTAACTGGCTCAAAATTAGCACCACTGTTTTTAATTTTTTAATTTAAAAACAGTTAGACATACAGCCCTTTCAGCATACTGCCCAATTACACCCAGTTGACCTCCAATCCTGGTATGTTTTGAATGGAGGGAGTACAAACTCCTTATAGACAGTGCCAGATTCGAACCTCGGTTGCCGGGGCTGTAACAGCATTGCACTAACTGCTCCACTAACCGCTATGCTAATTACCATTTACAAGGACATGTGCAGAATTCCAATCTTTGGGGACAAATTGTAAGATCACAACTAACTACAATATCCCTTTCTTTTAGATGAAGAGCTCATCTCTATCACTTAGATATATCTGGCAGCTGGCATATCCTAGATCCAAAAACAGTAGCAGGACCAACACAAGTATGCCATGATTCAGGACCTGCCAATGAAAGGTGGACAGAGTGGCATGGCTTCTCTTCAGCCGCCACTGCTTGCACATAAAGTGCTCATACACAGTACTTTCCAGGATGGGTGCAGCTCTGCTGGCGCTAAAAAGGTTGATGACAGGGAAACAGACCAACCTGAGGTGCCCTTTCTTCCAGGTTCTGGTAGATGTCAGTTTTTGGCTGACTCAGAGAAATGGAACAATAACAACCATAGAATGTTACAGCACAGCAAAAAAACAGGCCATTTGACTCTTCTGGTCTGTGCCAAGCAATAAAACTAGCTCGTCCCACTGACTTGCTCTCATTCCATAACCCTCCAGGCCACTGTTATCCATGTATTTAAGCAATTTATTTTTAAAACTCAAGATTGAATCTGTATTCACTAAATCAGATGGCAGCTCATTCCACACCCCTACCACTGTTTAAGTGAAAAACTTTCCCCTAATGTTCCCCTTACACCTCTCCCCTTTCAGCCTAAAGCTATGACCTCTCATATTTATTCTGCCCCCCCCCAATCTAAGTGGAAACATCCTACTCACATCTACTCTGTCTGTACCCCTCATGATCTTATAAGCTTCTATCAAGTCTCCCCTCATCCTTCTTCATTCCAAGGAGTATAATCCTAACCTGTTTAATTTTTCCCAGTAACTCAACTCCTGAACATCTTGGTAAATTTTCTCTGCACTCTTTCAATCTTATTGATATCTTTCCTGTTGCTGGGCAACCAGAACTGCACTAAGTGTGGTCTCAGCAATGATTTGAATAACTTCAACTTCTATACTCAATACTTTGATTTATAAAGGCTAAGATGCTAAATGCTTTCTATACAACCTGTCCACATGCGATACCACCTTCAGGGAACAATATATATACATGTATATTCCCAGATCTCTTTGCTCCTCTCCACTCTTCATTGACCTACCATTTACTCTATACATCCTACCCTGATTCACTCTTCCAAAGTGCAACACCTTATACTTATCGGCATTAAATTCCATCAGCAATTTACTGGCCCAATCTCCCAGTTGGTCCAGATCCCTCTGCAAGCTTTGAAAATCCTCCATGATGCCTCCTATCTTTGTGTCATCATCAAACTTGATGATCCATTTATAGAGATGACAAACAAAAATATTCCACACACAGATCCATGAGGCACACCACTCGACACAGACCTCCAGTCTGAGAAGCAACCATCTACCACCACTCTCTGCTTTCTTCCACCAAGTCAATTTCAAATCCGTAAACCTAGTGCCCTAACCTTCTGAACCATCTCATTCATGTGGAACCTTGTCAAAGGCTAAAGTCCATCCACAGCCTTTCCCTCATCAACCTTCTTGGTAACTTCCTCAAAAAAAACTCTACAAGATTCATTAAACATGATGTACCATGCTGACTGTCCTTAATCAACTGATCATGGTCCAAATAACTATAACTATATATCCTATCTCTCAGATAATTTACATGCCACTAATGTCAGTCTCACTGGCCTATAATTACAAGTTTATTCTTTGAGCCTTTCTTAAACAGCGGGGCAACATGAGCCACCCTCCAAGCCTCTGGCACCACCCCCGTGACTAAGGACATTTTGAATATATCCAGCAGGGACCCTGCACAAGGTGTGGGGGGGGGGGGGGGGGGGAATATCATATCTGGTCCAGAGGATTTGTCTACCTTTATTTGTTGCAAGACAGCAAACACCTCCTTCTCCTTAAACTCCATATGTTCCATGACACTTCTATTTGCTTCCCTTCCATCCTTATTCACTATGCCAGTTTCCTGCATAAATACAGATGCAAAACAATTGTTTAAGATCTTCCCCATTTCACGAGGCTCTACATTATAGTTGACCACTCTGATTTTCTAGGGGTCCAATTTTGTCCTTTACCATCCTTTTATTTTTAATATACTTGTATAAACCCTTTGGATTTTCCTTCACATTATCTGCCAGGCACCTTCATGTCTTCTTTTTGCTTTCTTAATTTCCTTCTTAATTATTTTCTTACATTTTCTATATTCTGCAAGTAGCTCATTTCCTCTTGTTGTCTATACTGGATATATAGCCCCCTCTTTTTCTTAACCAGCTCTCCAATATCTCTTTAAAACCAAGATTCCCTATATCTGTTAACTTTGCCCTTATTCCTGGTTGGAACATGCAATCCCTGCTCTCTCAAAATTTAATCCTTGAAGGCTTTGCACCTGCTGGATGCATCCTTGCCAGAAAATAACTTGTTCCAATGGACTCTTCTGAGTTCCTTCATTTTCTCAAAACTGACCTTTCTCCAATTCAGAACCTCAACTCACGGACCAGATCTATGCTTCTCCATAATTAACTTGAAACTGGACCCAAAATGCTCAACTACACATACTTCTGCCAGCTGACCTGCCTGGTATCCTTAAAAAAAGATCAAGTATTACATCTTCTCTTGTTGGTAATGTAACAGACTCAGAGGACCCCAAAACCCAGCAGAAATAGAAATTTACCAAGACAAATGGTTACTTAAACAAAGATTACTTTTAATTTTCTTTAAACTTAAAAGCAGGATCAAACTTTCACTTATTACTATTAACTTAACCTAACTTAACTCCCTTCTAATTCTAAGCACACGTGTATGTAATGGGTGTGTAAGTTCAGAAAGGTTCTTTGATTCACAGTCCAATCTTACTTCTAACTCCTCCAAGTTCACCGGTAGCAGGCAATTCTTATACTGTGCACAGAATTTAATATTTATGAATGCTCACCAGGCTTTGGTGCTTGAAAAATAAATGGTTACCGCTCAGGAAGGTTCTTGTTGGTTTTCAGTCAGTGTCTTGCTGAAGAAACTTGCCCCATCTGGGTTTTCCAGATGATAACCTCTTTCTTCAGATCACCCACAGAGTTCCTTTTCTGTTTTCCTTATCTCAGGCAAAACATTATAGAGCCAGCCATCTCCTCTTGTATGGACCACAAGGGCTTTGAAAAGGCTGAACTCAGAACTCACAACCCATCTTCAAAATGGGGTTTCAAACAAGCTTCCTAAAGCAATTGCAGAAACTCAGCACTCTCTCTCTCTCTCTCTCTCTCTCTCTCTGTCACACTTAGAGAAAACCGTGTTTGACTCTCTCTGCTTGCAAAACTACATGACCATCCTAAAACAGCACACTCCATCAAAACTGCTTGCAATCAATTCATGAGAGATTTTATCAATTCATGAGAGCTTTTATCAATTTCCTGAGATGGGCCCTTCCATTTGCACCTCATTGTGAAAACTGGAGTCTATTGTCTTTGCAGACTTGTAGGCACCACCATATGCATAACTCTTGCATTTCAAAATGAGATCTGTTTTGAAGTGTTTGTATCTTTTGTGACCTAACTAAAACCCCACAATCTATCTTCTAAAAACATATCTATACAAAATATAAAATATAACATAATCTGTCACAGTACCTCTACATATTGATGTAGAAAACTTTTCTGAACACATTTGACAAACTCCAACCCATCCAATCCTTTTCCCATTTGAAAGTCCCAGTTTATGTATGGTAAGTTGAAATCTCCTATAGGTTTGCTGCTATAATTCTCTCAGACTATTGGGTGGTCTGTAATAGAGTAATATTAGTGTGCACATGCCCTTCCTACTCATCAACCCCACCTATATGGCCTCTGGAGATGAGTCCTCAGTGCTCTCCTGTCTCTGCACAAGTGTGATATTTTCTCTGTCTATCAATGCCACACCTCCTCCTTTCCTCCCTTGCCCCCTATTCCATCAGAAAAAATGGAACCCTGGATCATTGAGCAGCCCCTCCTGCAGCCAAGTCTCACAAATAGAAATAATGTCATAATCCCAGGTGGCAATCCTTGCTCTAAGCTCATCTGCCTGACTGACAATACTCCTCACATGCATGTGAACCTATTTCTTTCCTGAACAACCCTGTCTTTACATGCAGTCCTTGCATGACTCTTGTCATTCTCCACCTTTCTATCTGCTCTAAGTCTCCGGTTCCCCACCCCCTGCAAATCTAGTTTAAACCCCCTGAAGCAACACTAGCAAAACTAACTGCAAGGATGTTAGTCGCCCTCCAGTTCAGGTGCAAACCGTCCTGCCGGAACAGGTCCCACCTTCCCTGGAAGAGAGCCCAATTATCCAGAAACCCTCCTGCACCAGCTCCTTTGCCAAGTGTTAGGATGGATTATTTTTGTGATTCTCGCCTCACTAGCTTATGGCATGGGCATCAATCCTGAGATTGCAACTTTGGAGGAGCTCTCCTTTAACTTTGCTCCTGAACTCTCCTATCAGGACCTCCTCACCCTTCCTGCGCATGTCATTAGTCCCTATGGACAATGTCAGTGTGGTTGCTCACTGTCATTTCTGAGCTCCAAGCAAGGCTAGTGCCAGACTATTGTATACCCGAGGCAAGGCCAACTACTTGCACCCCCTCCACGAAAAAAATTACGACCTTCGATTTTCAAAAATAGATGTTTTGTACAAAAAAATGAAAAGCACAACATTTGAAACTGCTAAATTTATTTTAAATTGCAAGAATAAGTAATGCATCAATCTTTGATTATCTTTCTCAAATGCAAAAAATATATATATTTTGGCACACAAATCATTTTAAACTAAAGGGCACTTGGAAGAATACATACCTTCGCCAAGGGCAATACAACATTAAAACCGTTTCATTCGCACCTTTAAATATACCTTCCAGCATCCATTTTTTCCACAAGAAAATGCACCTTTGTCCCAAAATATTTGCTCCGACTTTCCTGTAACTATTTTTATAAATCTATGCTATTCCCTTTTTTAAATTTTTTACCACATTTCTATTATTTCCCTCCAGATTCTACAACTCATTCACACACCACAGCGATGGCCAATAATCTACCTGCCCACATCTTTGAGAGGAAATTGAAGCATCCAGAGGATGCTCACAGGGAGAATGTGGCAAACTGCACACAGACAGGGGCAGAGTTCAGGGCAGAAGCCAGATGGCTGGAGTTGTGAGGTAGTAGATCTATTAATTGCACCACTGTGAGACAGCATCAACTATAGCAATAATAAAGCTGATAAAATGTCTCTTTAAGAACTTCCTGGAAGGACAGTGTCTCCATACTACACAACAACAACTGTGAGAACTTGCAATACATCGATAGAAATCTCTGAACAAAATGTAACTATATAATTTCAGGATGGGTTTACACACAGAAATTCAAGAATGCTTTTATGTTAGTCTGCCTTTTGAAGTTCTCATGTTTTATGAAACTTTGACAACTAGGATAATGACAAATATAATGACAAAAAAAATGGAGTAATTGCTGAGTTGATTTTAAGAATTTATATATTTTTATTTCTCATTTACGAATATTGATAGTTAATCTGCTATTAGAAAACAGCTAGTACCTGTCCTGAGTTCCCAACAACTGACTTGGAAGGCCGAACCCTTCCCTTGGCAACTGAACTACAGGCACACAATGGAGATCCCAATGCCAACTCCAAACCCTCCCCTTGGCCGATTACCGCACAGTAAGCGGAGGGAAACAGGGGAGGGGAGGATTCAGAGTCGAGCGTCGGGAGCTCCCGGCTCAGGTGACTGGAGCTCCCCACACTGACTCTGAACTCTTCTCTCGGTCTATACCGGAGTTCCCAATCCTAACTCCAAACCCTCACTTTGGCAGTCAGCCTACAGGTGCAACCAGACCTCCTGACGCCGACTCCAAGTCCTCCCTTTGGCCTACCTGAACTGTGGGGCACAATTTGCTCTCTTTAACAGTAACCCCCTGAGGTCTGTGCCCTAGGGGGCTGCCTAGTTAGCCTAATGGTAGCATCACCCCTGACTCTAAGATGTCTAAAAGAGCTCACGTTATCTGGTAATTGTGTGGTTCCAAGTATGACATCAAACCTCTTCCAAATAAAATGTGTTACTATGGGAATCCATATGGATTTAGCTGTGCCTGCTTCTTTTAGAGATATATGGATCAATCTTTGTTCGTAGCCTACCAAGTTCCCTTCTTTTTCCACATTAATGATTTTGTCAGTGCCATCTCCTACAATCAACCTGAGTTAGAAAGTTCTCCTTCACCTTTTTTAGAAAAACTAGAATGAGTGGACATAGGCTCAAGATTTGGGGAGAAGATGAAGTGAGGAGGACCTGTTTTCCCAGGGTGTAGTGAATCTAGAATTCTCTACCCAAGGAAGCTGTGGATGCTACCTCACTAAATATATTAACCCTTTGGACTCTGTGTCCCAGTTTTCTGGGATTGATTTTATACCCAACCACCAGCTCGTACATGTTGGTGTTCATACTGTAAAGGTTCACCCATGGACCCAGCTCGGAGTATATAGTATGAAAGGTTAAAAGTGGCTGGAGTCCAAAGAGTTAAGACACAGATTTTTGCAGAGGAATGAAGGGTCATGGGGAATAGGCAGATAGATGGAGCTGAGTCTACAGCCGGATCAGCCATGGTCTTGTTGAATGATAGAGCAGGCTCAATGAGCCAGATGACTAACTCCTGCTCCTATTCCTTATGTTTTTGACATCTCCATCTTTTTTTAATTTTTTTTTTATTTTTCACCATACACACAAACATTTCCCTCTTGAATATACACAGTGTCATTTTCTCCCTTTTCCCCTCCCTTCCCTCCCTCCTTCACCCCCCCCCCCCGCCCACCCACTCAACATTCAACCTATATGATACATTAAACCCATTGAACAATGTCATCACACAATGAAAATAAACAAGAAATTTGTGTCTTTACACACTGGGTCAGTTCATTTCGTCGTCTTCTCCTTCTGTCATTTTTGAGGATAGGATATTAACTGAGTTAAATAGCTACTTTAACTACACATCCTCCCCCACCTCTGGTTTAATCAAGAATTCCATTCTCCCAATGTTACTTACCTGTCACATCCATCCTGAAAATGCCACCTTTGCTGGAGGTGCTTCCGATGTGTCTTTCTTTAACCATCGTTGTTGGGTTTTCTTCCACTATTGTTGGCAGAACCTATGACAATTCCTGTTCCATTTCTCTTGCCTGTAATTTCATCCATTCTCACCTGCTCTTGTTCTAGAAAAGTTTTATTATTTTCACCTTGCATTCCCCTGCCTTCAGGTTGAGTGATATTTGAGTCTCCTCCAGTATAAAGTCCTCTCCATTTGACACCCTTGGTCAACGCAGCAGCTTCATTAGATGTGCATAATTGGCTTCTTTTACCTCTTTCCTACTAAAAAGGGTAAAAGATGCTGGTTAAGTGGAATTGTATTGGACTTGTACACTTTCAATGTAGTGTACGTTTTCCTCTACTTTGTGGAGACCCAATAACTACACCAAACCACTTTTTATGGTTGCTTATCATTTTAATTCTTAATTCCTCTCTGTTGGTCTCCTGTTTGGTTTCAGTTAAGATCAGCGTAAAATGGACTTCACCTCTCACCTCTCATCTCAACAAATTACAAACTTCTGCACGTAACAATATGATAGAACAATTCGACGATCACACTTTGGCATCCTCCATTCAAAGCTCTATTTGTTTATATCTTATTATCATTCCCTTTGTATCTCTCCTGCTTTCCACTCTATCTCAAAACCTCATTCATCCATTCTCCCTTTCCTTATTTTTCTGCTTCTTGAAGTTTATTTTATCTCCTGTTTATGTAGTTACTAATGAAAAATCGTTCTGAAATTTAGACTCTTTACAGATGCTGCTTGTTCTTCCAAGTCTTTATGGCACCTTCTTGTTCTGATATTGTGCATTTTTCTCCACAAATTGATCAGAATCAGGATTTATTGTCATGAACTAGTCATGAAATTTGGTGTTTTGCAGCAGGATTATAGTGCAGACATACATATTATAACCATCTTACGACATTACTATAAAAAAAATAATAATGCACTAGAAGAAAAGCAGTGTCTTTGGTTCATTGATTATTCAGGAATCTGATGGCAGTGGGGAAGAAGCTGTCCCTGTGCCGCTGAATGGCTCCTGTACCTTTTCCCGGATGATAGCAGAGTAAAGATATTCTTTGGATACCAATGCCTGTTAATTATTTAACTTCAAAGAAAATTATTAATCCAATCCATGACAAGAGAGCAATACCTCTTCCATATTACACAAATAAAAAGTACAAAAAGATTTGGGGTAGATTCAAATATGGATGCTCACAGTTACACCTAGTGACGGATGTGATTAAACAGCAGTGCATAGACAGATTTGAAAGAATGTCACCACTTTTAATTGTTGTACTTTTGAAATGAAAAGTTGGAAGTTGACATCATATTAAGTTATACTCAAATTGATAATGACTTTATTGTCATATATGTACATGCCATAATGTACTTATCCACCGAAATTCTTTCTTGCTGCAATGGAAAAGGTGCTTGGTAAGAAAAACAACTGCACACTCATTACTTAATTGAATAAAAAGGCAATAAATACACAAAAAAAATAGATAATAAATATTCAGTTATTCTAGTGCAAAAGAAGTGTCACCAGTAGTGCAGATAGTCCTTTTGTGATGTGGAACAGACTCGGTTTCGTGCAACAAGGGGAGGTTCAAGAGCCTGTTGAAAAGAAACTGTTCTTGAACATGGAGTTGCTGGTCTTCTGAAGATAGCAGTGAGGGGAAGTTGTGGCCAGGGTGATCGAGGTCTTTTATGACATTGACTGCCGCCTTGCTGGTGCACTTCACATTGTTGCGGATGGGGGAGGGGGTGGTGTTGGAACCTTTGACGGACTTCGTTATATTGGTTACCTTCTTGAGCCTCTGTATTCCTGGACATTCAAATTTCCAAGCAAGGCTATGATGCAAACAGTCAGTATGCTTTCTGTGGTGCCCCTGTAGGAGTTTGATAGAGTATTCTACAACATTTCAAAATTCCTCAGACTCCTTGGAAAGTAGAGGTGTTGGTGTGCCTTCACCGTTGCCTAATGTGCTGGCTCCTGGGGAGGTCTTCTGAAATTATGAACGAAGTTACACATTGATGGTAGAGGTGGTACTATTACATGTATTAATGGGCTTGTTTTTGCTTGCATCAGTAAGCATTTCACTGTTTGTAATTTGATATTGTTTTCTGTCTGATTTTCTCACTTTGTTCTCAAACAAA
Organism: Narcine bancroftii; assembly: GCF_036971445.1. Classification (NCBI taxonomy): domain Eukaryota; kingdom Metazoa; phylum Chordata; class Chondrichthyes; order Torpediniformes; family Narcinidae; genus Narcine; species Narcine bancroftii. The sequence goes on along the minus strand of NC_091478.1, from coordinate 84,364,422 downwards.
AATCTAACACTGAACTACCTAAACATAGGTGATCAAAAGCATAATTAAGGAGATGGGTGTGAAGGAGCAAAATAAAATGGGGGGGAAAAGGCAGAGGTGAAAATTAGGCATGCAACTTTCTATTGTATGAAAACTTGGTTATCCAAGTTAGTTTGTCTAAACCTAACTCACACCAAGACCCAATCATCCTTCACCACTGTGTTTGCTGGCACATATTAGCATCAGGTTCAGTAATGGTTTGGTTTTGAAATTCTAATCCTTGTTTACTTATCTCTCCATGACCTTACTATGCCCTATCCTTTTCGCCTCCTCAAGTCACATTACTCCCTGAGAGATTAATGCCCTCCGGTTATGCTCCTTTGAACACCTCTGATTTTAATTGTTTCACCAGCTCAAATTCTGGATTTCATCCATCAACTTCTCCATCTCTATCTTTAAGTTATCTAATATTTAATTTTGCAACTTGGTATTAAAGTTTGCTGTTGAGGAACTTAGTCCAGTTATTATTGGGAATTACAGCATTGTGTTGTCAGAAACTGAAGGTAAACCATGAAAGGAATGAGTAAAACTGGAGCAACAAAAATTGTTAAGGACTGGTTTGGGTTCTCCTGGTTTCCCTTTCCTGAAGACTACAATCAATTCCTTAGTTTTGCTGACAATGAGTGCAAGGTTGTTGTAGTGACACCGCTCAACTACATGAACTATCTCACTCCTTTACACTTCTTCATTGACATCTGTCACCAGCAATTTGTAGATGGCATTTGAATTGTACACAGTCATGGGTTTAGAGAGAGTAGAGCAGTGGCCTAAGCACTCATCCTTGAGGTGCATTCGTGTTGACTGTCAATGAGGAGGAGATATTACTGATCTGCACTGACTGTGGTAGTCTGATGAGAAAATCAATAATCCAGTTGTACAGGGATGTACAGAGGGCCAGGGTTTGAAGCTTGAAAGAGATGACAGTCAAGTTTATTGTCATCTGATTGTACAAGTACAACCCAATGAAACTGTGTTCTCTGGTCCTTGGTGCAAAACATGCAGATACACAACCAGACATAACACACATACAAACAATACATATGCACGTCAAGTATTTGAACTATACAAATAAACAAATAAATATTGTTTCATGAATATGAGAGTCTCAGATGGATACTGTGAGCAGTTCCTTTGGTCGTTCAGAATTCCCACTGCCTGCGGGCAGAAGCTGTTCCTCAGCCTGGTGGTCCTGAGTCTGATACTTCTGTATCTCTTCCCTCACAGAAGCAGCTAAAAGATGCTGTGTGCAGGGTGGAAGGGCTCCATAATGATTTTCAAGACCCTCTTCAGACAACAATCCCAGTAGATCATGTGAAGGGGGCATGGGGGGGCAAGGCAGACTCCAGTAATCGTCCCTGCTCTCTTATGATCCTGTTGATTGACCTCCAATCCATTTCTCTGCGGCAACTGTCCCACACTGATGCAGCTGGTAGAACCCAATTGATAAAGCTTCTATAGACAGTTGACATAATGGTGGTGGCTGGCAGCCTTTCCCACTTCAGTTTTCTCAGGAAGTGTAGTTGTTGTTGTGCCTTCCTGACAAGTGAGGAGATGTCCATGATAGGTCACTAGCTAAATGAAATCAAAGGAACTCGGTGCTCTCCACTCTTTCAACTACAGAGTTGTTCATATGTAGTGAAGGGTGGTTGTTCCTGGTCTTTCTGAAGTCCACAATCATCTCCTTTGTCTTGTGCACGTTGAGACTCAGGTTATTACTCTTGCAGCATTTCACAAGATTTTCCACTTCTCTGTAGAGTGATTCATCATTGTTGCTGATGAGGACAGTGTTTGAAAGCTGAGCCGTAATTGATGAAAAGCAGCTTGATGCAGGTATTGTTTTCCAGGTAATCCAGGGCTGAGTGGAGACCCAGTGAGATTGCATCTACTGTGGAATGATTTAGTGAAAGGCAAATTCCAGTGAGTTCAGGTCTTTGCTTAGACATGAATTAATTCTGGCCATGACCAACCTCTCAAAGTATTTCATTACAGTAGATGTTAGTTCTACTGGGTGATAGTCATTGAGGCAGCTCACCCTGCTCTTCTTGGACTTGATTGATGCCCTTTTTAAGCAGTGAAAGACAAAAAATGTCCTTGAACACTCCAGCTAGTTGGTTGGCACAGATTTTTTGTACCCTGCCAGGTACTCCAGTAGGGCCTGACACCTTGCGAGGGTTTACCCTCCTGAAAGATGCCTGACATTGGCCTCTGAAACATATTTAACAGAGTCGACAGCTTTTGCAGGGATTCTCACTGGTACAGTCAAATTCCTCTTTTCAAAACAAGCATAAAAGGTGTTCAGTTCATTGGGAAGAGAAGCATCACAGGCAGTTATGACATTTTGTGGGACGTAATGGCGTGCTAGCCCTGACATAGCTGGCATATATCCGATTCTGTTTCTAACTTCACTCAGAATTGCATCTTTGCTGTTGAGAGCCTTCCGTAGGTCGCACCTGGTCTTCCTGTAGAGATCTGGATCGGGGTTTTTGGTTGGGGGGGCACATCCCACTAGTTGAGTTAAGGGTAGCATTAGGGTGATTATTCAATTAAAAAAAATGGAAGTACACCAAGTGCACAAGGAGCAGCATGATTAGGATTACCTCAGAAAATGGATGTTTCTGACCAATGGTGAAATCAGCTTACATACAGTTCTCAGGAACAGGACCCATGTGTAACCCAGAAACAGCTTGTACCTGTACTAGCATGACTTTACAAACTGATGTGAAAAATACTTATTTTGCACAAAACATATGTAACCTCCTTGTCCAGAGATGTGAAAGAAATGTTATTTCAGTAAGATATTACATTCTTTTTCAGTTCCAAAAAGCAGCACAAAGCAGTAACATGCTAACATATTGTATCATTATATATCACATATATCACCTATTCCCTCCAGTTTTAGATTTCCCTACCTGGACTACCTACCATATCTATGCCTCTCATCATCTTACAGATGTCTTATAAGGTCATACTCCATCTTCCTTCACTCCAATTAAAAGTCTCCACTTATTCGGTCTCCAGCCCGCCTGTCCTCGCAACAATATTGGGAATAATTTCTGCATCCTGTCTGGATTATTCACATAGTTCCTATCAAATGACGTCCAGAACTGCAAACAATTCTCCAAATGTGGTCCTACCAATGTCTTATATAGGCGTAATAAGATGTCCAAACTCTTGTCACAAACGCCCCAAATAATAAAAACAAACTTTCCACATGTCTTTTTCACCACCTGTGTTCCCAGTGTCAGGGAAGCATCTACTTTGTATTGTTATTTCATTTTATTCTACCCTAGACCCTGTAATTCACTGTCTAGCACTGGTTTAACTTCCCAAAATGCATCACTTTGGACACTTCTGAGTTAAATTCTATCTATTATTTTTGGGCCCATTTCCCCAGTTGATCTAGATCCTGTTGTAATCTTAGACAACCTTCTGCACTGTCCACTGTACCATGAATTTTGGTTTTGTGTCTAAATTTATGCCATACACATTCTCACCCAAATCATAACTAACATAACAAATAGGGAAATCTGCATCAATTCCTGTGACACACCACGATGCCTTTAATCTGAGAAACATCCCCTCCGGGCCTGCTTCCTTGCTGTATAATTCTACCTACGCTGCCCTTCATAATAGTTGAGACAAAACAATTTTTTTCCTTTATTTGCCCCTGTGCTCCACAGATAAAAATGGTGTAATCAAACAATTCACATGTGACTAAAGTGCACATTCCAGATTTTATTCTTGGTAATTGTATACATTTTGGTTTGACCATGTAGAAATTACAGTACTTTTTATACATAGTTCTCCCATTTCAGGGCACCATAATGTTTGGGACATTTGGCTTCACAGGTGTTTGTCAGTACTCGGGTATGTTTAATGGCTTCATTGGTGCAGGTATAAGAGACGTTTGCTTGCTTCTAAGCTTTTGATCCCCTTTGGAGTCTGTAGTTGCCATTTTTCAACATGAGGACTAGATTTGTGCCAATGAAAGTCAAATAAGCCATTATGAGGCTGAAAAATAAGAATAAAACAGTAAAATAAATATCCAAACCTTTGGATTACCAATATCATCTGTTTGGAACATCATTAAGAAGAAATACCATACTGGTGAGCTCAATAATCGCAAAGTGATTGATAGGCCAAGGAAGACCTCCCCTGCTGATGACAGAATTCTTACCATAAGGAAGAAAAATCCCCAAACGCCTGTTTGACAGAACAGAAACGCATTTCAGGAGATAGGTGTTGATGTGTTGGTGACGACTGTCTGCAGAAGACTTCATGATCAGAAATACAGAGGCTACACTGCAAGATGCAAACAACTAGTTAGCCACAGAAACAGATTACAGTTGCCAAAAAGTTTTTTTAAAAGCCTGCAGAATTCTGGAAAAAGGTCTTGCCGACAAGACCAAAATTAATCTGTATTAGAATGGTGGCAAGAGCAAAGTATGAAGGTATAAAGAAACTGCCCAAGATCCAAAGCTAACATCTCATCTGTGAAACCCAGTGGTTGGGTGTTATGGCCTGGGCATGCATGGCTGCACTTATCTTCATTGATGATGTAACTGCTAATGGCAGTAGCAAAATGAATTCTGAGGTATGTAGAAACATCTTATCTGCTCAAATGCCTCCAAACTCCTTTGAGTTTCATCCTACAGCAAGACAATAATTCCAAACATACTGCTAAAGCAATAAATGAGTTTTTCCAAACTAAAAATTTGAAAATTCTTGAATGGCCAAGTCAGTCACCCTATCTAGCCCAATTGAGCATGCCTTCCATAAGCTGAAGAGAAAACTTCATGGGACAAGCCTCCGAAACAAGCAAGAGCTGAAGATGGCTGCAGTAGAGGCCTGGCAGAGCATCACCAGATACATCAAGCAATCATTGCATGCGATTGATATGCCACAAAGTAACACACATGACAACTTTAATATGTTTACTATTGCTGTGTCCCAAATATTATGGTTCCCTGAAATAAGAGGTCAAAATTTCTACATATTCAAACCAAAATGTACACGAATACCCTTAATAAAATTTGGAATATGCACTTTAATCACGTGTATTGTTTGATTTCACATTGAAAACTGTGGAGCACAGGGGTCTTTCTCACAAATATATGGAGGCCACTGTATAATTAAACACTACTAATATATAATTGGACGAGTTTCAGGATCCAGAAATTCAAATTGCTTTGTTTCTGAGTGTAGGATTTCCTGTATAGAATGTTGCATGTCTTCGAATGACACAGAAAAAACTTGCTTCTTGTATAATAACTAATAAGAAGCCGCTCATCCACCCGATATTTTGAAATGTCAATGCCTGTCCCACTACGAAGCATAATCCACAAATTTACTCCTTGTCTAGGAGTAAACATTCAGGCTAAGCGAATGATTGAAAATTACATTTGGAGATGTGGTTCATCCTGCAGTCCACATCCAAGGTTTTTTTTTTGCTTCCTCTTTGCACACTGAACAAACCTCACAAAATGCAAGGCAGCAGTGGAGTTAAGCAGGGAAGAAAATATCCCTTTATGTCGGATAAAGCCTGTTGATTACTGTACTTTATATTTTTTGACATCCTTTCTTCAAGAAAGTAAAGCTTGAAAAGATGCAGTACTACCCACCAGACCACCTAACGTCCCCTGGTTAATGCCACAGGGTGATTGTTTTTCATTGCCTGATCTTTATGAGGACCACCTAGGCAACCCATGTGCACTGCTCAATTCATTCCTCTGATCACATTTCAAATGTTTTATAATTTATTTGAGACAGATGAATGGTTATTATGCTTTAAGTGTACTATTATTCCTTCGGATTTTAGCAATTTTAGGACATAAATATTCCATTGTGAGAGTGTGTGATCCAATATATAGTAATAGAAACAGATATATTTAATTCCTCTATTCAGAGAAATATCCTTATATCATCACTGTTCAAGTCAATGAATGTTGTGCTCTTTACATGACACAGCAGCTAAACAGTCTTTCTACTAACCACATTAATAAATTACTTCTATTGAAGCTGATGCTTAATTACAGATTGCTACAGTCCATGAACCAGGAAAATAGAATGCTTTATTTTCAAATACATATTAGGGTGGAACAACCTTTGTGCTTTGTGGAACTCAATGATCACTGGAGGTGAAACCGTTTAGACACCCCTGATAAGTAAGAGGCACTCGGGGCCTCGCTGCTGGTACCAGACCAGCTGCTTTCAGTTCCGAATACTCCTGAGGGAACTCAGAGGGGAAAATGTGTGATCCATCCGGGGTTGTGTTAGCAGAGTAAAATGACACTGTTGTGTGCTGTGTGGCAATCCAGAAACCTGACAGCAAACAGAAGGGATGCAAAGCTTTTTAGTATGCGTTCGTCTTCAAGATCACAACCCACGAACACATTGAAGCTATCCAAATTGGTGCGATTCATTTCTGATTGCTACACATTAATTTCCATTTAATATGTTTGAATATTTACATATTATGTAGTATTACATCAGAGATGATGGTCATAAGTTTTTTTTTAAATCGTGATAGTTTTGCAGACTACCTTTTAGTTCCTTCTGCTGTAATAGAGTATTTTTAAAGAGTAATGACAGGAAATGTAAGTAAAAGTGACTGTTGCAGATTTTATTATTTACCTGATGAAGAAATGGGAATGTCGGATAGTTTGATCAGTAATTGTATTAAGAAGCTTTTAAAGGTTTAAATTACTTTAAGAGGTTGTTATAATGTTCAAATGCAGGCTGTGGAGTCAAACTAATACAAAAGGTAATAAGGAATTGTGAACACTATGTCTCGGCATAAACATTGGGCAACTGTTCTCTGGTGCAGCTCTATAATTTGTCTTGAAGAAAGCTAAATGCCTTTTGAATTATTAAAAGTAATAATGGATCATCGGGGGGTTCAAGCACGCAATACTGGATGCTGATCACAAAATGAAAAAGCACGTGTTTTTTCAATGAATACATTTGTTCATGCCAGAAGTGTTTTACTGTGTGTGTCAGTTTGACAAGATGGGAGGGGGGTCTATGTTTTATGAAAGGGAGAAATTCAACTAAGGACCCCACAGGCCCGTTATCCATTCACTTTAATTAACCACATAAATTATTTGCTGTTCAGCATATAACTTATTTAAATTGTCAGAGGCTCCTTTGATATTCAGTGAATGTCCATTTGTAACACAATATTGCCACCAGCATAACCAATAAAACTATCTGCTGCCAGCCACTAGTTTCATCTTTCAGCTTTTCTAGAATATGGATTTGTGCATGATCTTATTTCATAAATCCTAAAGATATATTACTATCGTCTCAAATTAATCTGCTTTAACTAGTTATGGAGGTTCAGAAGTTGAATATGATCGGATGTTAAATGGAATTTCATAATGAACGAATATTTCAAGCAGAATCATTCCAAATGATAAATTAAAAATATGATACCATTAAAATGACCTATTATTGATTCTCTTTGGAGTTCTTCATCAACAAATCTACAACCAATTCCCACAAGCTGTCACTACAGTGTGCAATGTAACACGTGCTAACACTTGCATAAATAGGCCGGAAAGCACAAAAGTCTGCAGACACCGTGGTTGAAGTAAAAACACAGTGCTGAAGAAACATAGCAGGTCAATCAATGTTCTTTATATAGCAAAGATAAAAATACATAACCAGAACTTGGGCACCAACCTACATTTCGCTCATACCTGATGAAGGGGCCGAGTTTCTCCACCACTGTGTTTTTGCTTGCATAAATATCAGTATGATGTCTTAAATTTTTAATTTAATTTAGACATACAGCACAGTAACAGGCTCTTTTAGCCCATGAGGATGTGCCAACTAATTATACCCTACAACCCCGGAACATTTTGAATGGTGGAAGGAAACCGGAGCCCTCGGAAGAAACCCACACAGACACAGGGAGAATGTACAAACTCCTTACAGACAATGCAGGATTCAAACCCTAGTCCCAATCGCTGGCGCTGTAACAGCGTTGTGCTTGCCTTTATGCCAACAGTGCTGCCCCTTTTTTAAATTTTAAATTCTATTGTCTATAATTTAAAATACCTTAAACAAAGCTAAATTAATTTTGAATTATTAAAAGTAATAAAGGATAATCGGTGGATTCATGTACGCAATTCTGGATGCTGATCACAAAATGAAAAAGCATGTTTGTTTCTCTATTGACAAAAGGAATAAATTGTAGATGAAGGCAAGGAGATTAGACACCATCTTTGTAACCAATCAAAATAAATAAAGCTGGACTCTGAAGTGCAAAGCTAAGGAAATTAGCATTGTTATGAAGTTTTGTATTGCACATGCCGCTGACTATTAAGGACACTGTTGTGATCAACTGCAAGGCACTGCTGTTAAAGAACATTTAAACTATTATAAGCAAGAAGGTACACATTAATGACTTTCAGTAGTAAATTATTGCCTCTGGATTTGGTCAATAGAATAGGCAGAAACCTGGGAGCTCTTAATCTATGGAACAAACTGCAACTCCATACAATTATAAAAAGTAAAACACAAACGTCTGCAGACATCGTGGTTGAAGTAAAAACATAATGTGGAGAAACAGCTGGTCAAACAGTACACTGTGCTGTTGTACTTTTACTTCGACCATGGTGTCTGCAGCCTTTCATGTTTTACTACTGCTGAATGCAAAATTCTATGAAATCTCTTTGAGTGATACCTACCTCAAAGAAGTTCTCCTTGGACACTGTTTGACCAGCTGAGTTTCTCCAGCATTGTGTTTTTACTCCATATAAGGGTAATGTAGTTTAAATCTTTAAGGATAAACTACACTGTTTAAAAAAAAATCCATTTCTGAGGCAGCCCCTACACATTGAATCGTTATGATTTTGCTATTGACCAGTTTGCCACTAATTCTTTAAATAATTTATTTTAACTGTGAACTATTTATGCAATGGCACAGGATGGTTTAGCTTTGAATGCTGTATAGGATAATCTGTCAACAGTTTCTGGGAATTAGTCAATGAACTAATTGCTGCAATTTACCTGAAAAAATGAGTCATGTCAAATTTACTAAACCAAATAGCCTGGATTTACTTGTGGTGAATGTAAACGTTTATCACAATCGCCAACGGTTCTGTAAATTGCAGTGGAAAGTATTCACAGGTCACAGTGAAAATTCACCAATATATCAGCAAGGAGTGTCCCCACAAGAATTCGCCCATGTGTAGAAGAATAAAAAGTACTTTATTACTGCAGGTCCAGTCAAACTCCAGGTTTCATGTACCATGGGTAGGAAATCACTGCACTTGCCCAAAAATATAAGGATATGAACATACTTGGGATTTGAATGTGAAGTTAGATATTAATAAAAACATTTTAATTTTTTTTGTTGCTATTTCAAAAGGCATATTCTGAACCTATTATTGGCTCAGTTAAAGTTATCCTTTTGATTCCTGTTATGTCCAATCCAGATCAAGTGAACGTTTTTCATTAAACCCACGATGTATATAATAATTATACAAAAGATAAACAGAAGATGATTCTTAAGTCTACACTTATTTTACAGTAAAGTAGTCCACATGTAAAATGAGACATCTTGAATTCAGAACTTGGTTCTTATAGTGACAACAATGGCATGGGACAATGAACAGGCCAAAAGCTAATCCTACACTACACTGCTCAGTAATTAATATGTAGGACAGAGTTCACCATTGCTACTGTGCTCTGCACAGAATTATCTCAAATTAACATGGATGAGACAAGACCATTAATATACAAATTCAACTGAGCAAATTACACAGTTTTATAATTTTAATATTTATTGCTCTCTTTGGGGGGGGAGGGGAAAGAAATAAGATCACCTCAGAATTGCACTGAATTTTTTCCACTACAATTTACTGAAGCATTGGTGATTGGGATAAAATTAATGTTCTTATTTTCCTTTACAGCCTGGTGCATTTGAATTAATCATAACAGGCATGGCTTGTAAATCATGTTAAATCAATAGGAGCAGACAGAAAGATGAAACTTTCTGCATAACATTTGCTGATTAAAACAGAATTTTAAAAACTTGTACACTGAATTATAGTGGTTAACCAAAAACCAAAATTAAAGTTAAATATGTATAGTATTGTTGTGAAATAAAATGGAGGGAGCAGACAAGTATTTAATTTAGTTAATAAATGAAGTTTATCACGTGATCAGACAATTTGTGAACCCTTTATCATGTTCTTGGTCAATGGTTTTTTTTGTGAGTGACCCTGAGAAAATAGAAAATCCATTGTTGATTAGTAGTTCATTATAGATTAAATCTCAGAAAATATTAACTACACATATTAGGATGTTATGTGAAGATGTCCGGTAATATTCTACATGTAGATTGCAAATGAAGAGGAAAAAGTTGTATGTATCTATTTTGCCCACCATCTCATTTTTACCTCCTATAACCATATGTCAGTATACTATAGTGTCCGTGAGAATTAATTACAAAGAGAAATCTGTGCATTTAAGTATTAATCATGATTGTCATACTGGACAGTATTTGTAGTTGCATGGTTTTGAAGGTATTTCTGATAAGACAATACTCCAACTCAAACCTAATGATGTTATTTCTTTAATTTAATTTCTGCACTAAAAATCAGGTAACATCAACCTTTACCTTTGTTTAAACTGCCTTTTTTTCTGGTATTAATTTTGTTGTATTTTAATAGTGAGTGAGAGATAATTCTTTTGGAAAATTGTTGGAATTAGTATTCACCCTTTCAAATCACAAAAGTTATTTTTATCTTTTAAAAAGGTAAAGTTTTTTTTAAGTTTTACTCAAAATAATGACTTGGAGCAATCCCACAATTAAAGTTCTGAGATTTTACGAGTGGCAGTGGTGCTGGAACACCTTCAATGTTTTATCAGAATGCCTTATTTCCAAATAATTTCACAGCTCATCTTGAAGAAGAACAGATTTTGTCCGTAGTAACTATTAGACATTAGAATGCAGTATTTATTATTCATTATAACAGATGGGCCTCATTATTAAGCAACCAGAAATACATTCTTTTATTGCCACTATGGCTTTTTCAGATACCATTAAATTTCTGTTGAATCAAGGATTTTTTAAGCATTCGTTTTAAATGGAAAGATTTTTAAAAACCTATTTATTAGAAACTATCCAGAATATTATATTACATACTATAATTTTCTGAGCATCATGGCAACCCCCATGGAGTGTGTTTTCTGTGTTTGAACATAAGGGTGTATGATCACACAGTGAAGTCGAGACAAGTGCTTAATAGACTAATAATTACCCAATGTTAGTCATCTTAATTTACTCCTTTAGGAGAATGTGGGATGTGATTAAGAAAAATACATCTATCCAGGATTTAGCTTCTGTGGGCTCTTTCACAGTTCAGCCTTCCAACAATATTCAACAGATTCAGATAGATGATGATGTTATCCTTCAGAGGGTGGCGCTATTAGCACAAATGAATGATGCCTCTATTACAGCAAACCTCCATTGGCACAGCAGCTGAGAATTGTGCATTATCAGTTTACCACCAAAGAAAAAAAGTGTGTAGATCCGAAATGATGCTGACGTTGTTTGAGGACAATGTGAGAAGTTTAATTGTGAGGTATCAGAGAGGAACAGCAACAAAATCAAACTGTTGAGGAGGATGATCACTGCCAACATGTGAGGAAGTTTTTCTAGTTCAACCATTTGTGGAAATCTTCACCACGTGACATTTAATTGCAACTTTGCTCCAGTGTGTGTACATTTTGTCTACTTTTTAATATGCTGTACCAAGTGCTCATTTCATAGCCATGTCCTTGGGCACTTTACAATCCTTGGGAATGGACAGTGACAAGCATATCGTTAAGAGTGAATTAAAATTTTAAAGCAAATGATTGATGCTGATCCAAATGAGGAGGTTAATCAAAGTGATGGTGGCCTGATTCAAAGAAGTAATTCTAAAACATATTGGAAGAGGAAAAGCAGGTAGACAGACATATAGAAGGAAATGGTAAACTTGAAATACAACGTGGAATAACTTGGTGGATAAATCCGCAGGGCCTGACAAGATAGTCCCTAGGACTTTGAAGGAGTCTCATGTGGAAATTGGTGGTGCCCTGGGAGATGTATTTAAAACATCCTTAGCCACGGATGAAGTGCCAGAGGATTGGAGGATAATTATTGTTCTTCAGTTGCATAAAAAAATCCAAGAATAATTGCAAAATGATAGGATGGTGAGCCCATCATCAGTAGTAGTTGGAAGGTGTTCCAAGAGATCGGATGGATGTACAAATATTTGGTTAGTCAGGGACTGATTAGGAATAGTCAATATGGTTTTGTGCGTGGTAGGTCGTGTTGAACCAATCTTGTAGAGTATTTTGAGAAAGTTACCAGGAAATTTCATGAAGGAAAGGATGTGAATGTTGTCAGCAAGGCCTTTGACAATGTCCCGTGTGGAAGATTGGTCAAAAATGTTCAGTCGCTTGGTGTTTAGGATGAAATAGTAAATTGACTGAAGTGTTGGGTTTTGTGGGAGAAGTCAGAGAGTGGTAGTGGATGATTGCCTCTCGGACTGAAGGCCTGTGATGACTGGTGCGCTCAGGGATTGGTCCATTGTTGTTTGTCATCTATATAAATGATCTTGATGATAATGTGGCAAATTAGATGAGTAAATTAGCAGACGACACAAAGATTGGAGGTGTAGTGGACAGCAAAAAAGAAGGCTTGCCGAGGAATCTGGACCGGCTGCAAAAATGGCAAATGGAATTTAATGTAGGTCTTGCTTTTTTGGGGGCGATTAACCAATGTAGGCTCAGCACTGAGAAGTGAAAAAGAACAGAATCTGGGAATACAGATACATCCTTTCCTGAATGTGGCATTACAGGATCGTAAAAAGAGCTTTTGGCATGTTGGCCTTCTTTAATCAAAGTATTGAGTTGGGATGTTATTATGAAGTTGTACAAGACATTGGTGAGGTCAGAGTATTGAGTGCAGTTATGTCACCTAATTACAGGAAAGACATCGATAAGTGCAGAGAAGGTTTACAAGGGTGTTGACGGAACTTGAGGAACTGAGTTACAGGGAAAGGTTAAACAAGTTAAGGCTTTATTCCCTGGAGTGTAAAAGAATGAGGGGAGATATGATGGAGGTAGATAAATTTATGTGGGATAAAGATAGAGTAAATGTAAGTAGGCTTTGTCCACTGATGTTGGGTGAGAACTAGAGGACATGGTTAAGGGTGAAAGCACAAATATTTAAAGAGAACATTAGGAGAAACTTCACTCAGAGTGGAGAGAATGTGGAACAAACTGTCAGCTGAAGTGGTGAATGTGAGCTCAATCTTGACATTTAAGAAAAATGAATATGTACATGGATGGGAGGGGTATGGAAGGCTATGGTTGTTCTATAGTGGGAAGGTCAGTGAGGCAAGACAGAAAAATAGTTTGGCACAGATTAAATGGGCTGACGAACCTGTTCGTGAGCTGTATTGTTCTATGGTTCAACGTTTAGAAATGATCAAAAGGCCAGATTCAGAGCAGATCTCTGAGTTTTAAGATGCTGGCAGAGATTATAGAGATGGGAAGATGGGACTCCCTGCAAGGATTTTAAACCAGAAATTATCATTTTAAGGTTAAGTCATTAGATAAATGGGAGTGAGTGTAAGTCACCAAGCACAGAGTTGAAGGGTGTAATGTAGGGCATCAGCTGGACTGTTTTAGGACATCTAAAACATGCTAAAGTAGATGCCAGGCTAGTGTCCAGAAATAAAGAGATAGATGAGGGCTTCAGGAGAAATTAGCTGAGACAAGGCCATAGTGGGAGATGCCTTGAGAGAAAATCTGAAACTTAAATTGGGTCAGATATTACACGTGTGTTACCATTTACTGATAAAGGGCTCAAGCCTGAAACATCAATTACTATTTACGCAAGTATGCTCCATGATCTGCTGAGTTTCTCCAGCGCATTTGTGCATTGCCTACATTGCAAATAGTTGCTTCAGTTTTAGACTTAACAGGAAGAAGGATGGAACCAATAACTCAGAAAAAGCTGATGTCAGGGATCAAAATGTGTAGCTTCAGTCTTCCCAATATGTAACCTCTAGGCTTCCACTGAGATGTTGAATGAATCCCCTGACAACTTTTAAAACATTGACCTGTCAAAAGAAATGGCAGTGAGATAAAGGTCACGGTACTTTAAAAAAGTACTTACAGGTCAACTGAGGAAGCCATTTCAACGGTACTTCCCTCTGCTTTGACTCGTTTGGACAGCTCTAACTCCTACGTTAGAATGCTATTCATTGACTATAGCTCAGCTTTCAACACTGTTGGCCCCTCTAAGCTGATAACCAAATTTTGTTTGCATGGTATCAGGCCATCCCTTTGTAATTGGATTTTGCACTTTCTAACTAACAGACCTCAATCTGTTATGCTGGGCAATATTTTCTCTTACATTCTTACCTTGAATACCAGTGAGCCCCAGAGTTGTGTGTTGAGCTCCCTTTTGTATTCCCTTTTTACCTCCGACTGCATTCCTATATATAGTACAAATTTAATAATCGTTCGCTGTTGACACCACAGGTAGGCCTGTTTAAGGGGGACAATGAAGCAGCCTATTGGGATGAGGTTCCGCATCTGGCCTTGTGGTGTACCAATAACAACAGGACACTCAACACTCAGAAGACCAAGGAGATCATCATGGACTTCAGGCGTGCCAGAAGCCATACCCACGCCCCGATTTACATCAATGGCGTGGTGGTGAAACGTTTATCGAGCTTTAAATTTTTTAGCTTCCGTCTCTCTGAAGATCTCATTTGGTCCCTGAATTCTTCAATTCTTATTAAAAAGGCACAACAGCGTCTTTATTTTTTTTCTGTTTGAGGTCCGAGGATATTGTTGGATTTCTATGGATGCACAATTGAGAGTGTGCTAACATGGGAATTGTCTTCCACAAGATCACAAGGCACTCCAGTGGGTAGTGAAAACTGCCCAATGGATTATTTGCATCCAAATGCCTACCATCGAAAACATCTATGGGGAACGATGTCTGAGCAGGGCGAGAAACATCATCAAAGATGCAACACACCCAAATACTCTTCACCCATCAGGCAGTTGCTACAGGAGCCTTCGCTCGCACACCACTAGGCTCGAGTTGTTTTTTAATGAAGCTGTGACTATGTTGAACACTGAATCACAGCGCTGAGTGGTACTGCACTCACAATGTAAAATCAGTACTTTCTAACCATTCATTGTTCTTGGTTTTAATTGCACAAGTTTTATTGTCATGCATGTAGCATTTTTTTAAACTTCCGGTGAGATGCTGGTTTACTGGTACAATGACGATAAAGTGAATCATCATCGTCAAGGTTGGATTTTTTTAAAAAAAGAAAATGTTGCAATCAGTCAGACAGCATCTGTGGAAAGAGAGGGTTCGTGTTATAGTTTTAAGTTGCAGAGGTAGATGTCAAGTTGTCTGCTAACGAGATAGCTTTGTAAACACATCACAACAAACCTGGTTTCACTTGATTAGATCAATTTCCTTTGTCCTATCCATCTCTTCCCCATACTCTTTGCAACTGAAAACCAATGTATTTCCTTACTTTTCTGGTTCTTCTACCTGATCTATTAAACACTGTTCATCATTACAGAATTTGCTTGTCCCACTGAGGGTTTTTATTTCTGATTTTTGACTTCCAGGTAAAGTTGTGTGATTAGTGTACATATGGAAAGTAATGGCAAGTTTTTGAATGGTATATCTAAGGCACCCAAAAAGTAATAATTTATTTAAGAATAAAGGTGAAGGTGACCAAAACAAATTTGTATAATCAATTTTTAATAATATATAAACATATGGAAAAGAAAAAATATTACAACAAATTAAAAGTTGCATAAACCCTACAAAAAAATTAAATTTTCATCCATGCATCAAATTTCTTTAAAAAAAATTAAAGAACTAATGTCCAAATGTTCATGCCAATTTAAATTTAATGGCTCTTTTGTTCCTGTTTATTGCTTAAGGGTTTTTCAAAACGTGGCACTTTGCTCCTGATAGGAGTCTGCGCGTCTGCCCGTGCACCCAAGCGATTTCTAGATTTTGTCTTGATTGACAAAAGGGCCCTAAATCTAGACTCGCATAAGTACGTCGTCGCGAATGGGATGAGCACAGTTAGTGCTGTTTCACAAAGTCTTGGAAACATGTCCATTGCCGAACACCAATATTGTTCCAAAGTTTTGCTTTCAAACTGCATTTCAGGAACACGATTTGTGTGCAGTTCAATAAGATCTTCCTTCAGCTCTTCATCATCCGACATATTATCCAAATTGAAGGAGTATGGATTTATTAAAAAAACTGAAATGTTATCTCGCACCCCTTAGCACCCCTGGCTGGGAAACCCTGATCTAAGGGGTAGCATGTAGGAAATCAGAGGGAGCCAAGGAGAGATTCAGTAAGGAATTTGCTTTAGTGTGGATTGGTGAATCTATTTTATACCACTGACCAGAGATAATCAAGCTGAAATGTTTTTTTTTCACTCTCCACAAATGCTACCTGACGTGCTGAATAATTATAGAATTCTCTTACTTTATTTCCAACATCTGCAGTAATTGTTCTTTGTTTTATTGTCCTGTCTCTGTCTCATGCTCTCGCATTTCGGGGGTATGTGTGACAGAGTTCCCATCTGAAATTAGTGCTCAGTCACTTGCTTTATGGAATTACTGCAGTCTTTCAGCACCAATGGGACTAGCAGATGCTGGGTAATTGAATTTTCTAGTTGTTTGAGATTGCATGATGGGTGAACTAACAGATAGGGGTGCCAATTTTACACTTTTATAATTTTTTTACTTATTTATTTTCCGCAAGGTTTTTTTTTTGTCAGTTGCTTGAGGCTGCCATTTGCTTGAATTCTGAATTACAGGGATTTTACTGTACTTCCATTGGGTGGGTGTTTATCTGGATTTAGAATAAATAGTGAAGGAGAGGTGATACATTGCCAAGTCAGGATGGTGTGCAACTTGGGAGGGAAACTGTGTGTGGTGGTGGTGCTATGTGCCTGCGGATCTTGTTGTTCTCGGTGGTGAAGGTGGCCAGTTTGGGAGGTGCTGTTGGTGAAGCCTGGATCAGTAAGTAATGGATTTTATAGACAGCCATGGTGCATTGGGTTTGGAGGGAATAAAATGCTGATCAGTGGGACTGAGTTGCCCTGAAGCACTTGAGAGTTTTTGCAAAATGCACTCCTCCAAACAAGTGGGAGGCATTCCATCACACTCCTGACATGCACCTTGGACATTATAGAAAGTCTGTGGATCATCAGGGTGCAAGTCACCGGCCATTGACCAGCTCGTGCCACAACAATGTTTAAGTGACCGATGCATTTGAATTCCTGGCTAATGGTATATGGCTACGGTCATGTCATTGAACGTCAAGGAGCTGAAGTTGGAGATGGTCATTGCGCTTGTACAGGGTGAACTCTCTTTCCTTTGCACTGCTACATGCAGTGTTGGCCCCGTGATCTAGAATGTCCTCCCTAAATTTCTTAGTCCATTCTCTGACCTCCAATTATTCCTATGATTCAAAAATCTAGATGTTTCTCTGTTCGACTCCATGGTGCCTTGGGATGTTTATCTAGGTTAAAGGCATTAAAATATTTAGACTCTTGTGACTGCTCCTATCTATTTTCCTAATCCAGAGTGGAATGGCAGTCAGTGCAATCCACTCGAATGTAAATGTTAAGACAATCTCCTGAAATATTAAGCAGCTTCATTATCATTGATGCTCTGTAAAATAGGGACCCTGATTTGACTGTCAATCATTATTTTGTTTGCTTTGATTCACATGGTCTAGTGCCTATTATTTGTTCCCAACAGGGACTCACTTGAAACATGATGTTTTCTCTCAGTGAATTGAATTGGTATAATAGATACAGTAATGCAATTGGTTTCTTTGCACTGATATTTGACTCAGTTCATTCATGAACGTAACTCCAACAAATTTGACTTGATATATTTTCATTTTTACCACCGATGAGTTGCCAAGTAGGATTTCAGAAGGGCTAAAAGGATTGTGCTTTGAAAACAGGGAGGAGGCTACAGAGATCTTAATAACATAAAACAGAAGAGCAGAAGAGGTCACTTGTTCCATTCCAAGCCTTGACTCCTCTACAGCACCTTCATTCCCTGATTTTTTTTCAAAGATGAATCTACTTTCTCTAAATACACCTGTTGATCAAGAGTTCATAACCCACGGAGAGACGATGATATGGAAGAATTAAAATTACTATGGAAGAATTAAAATTACAAGAATGAAAACATACGAGTCAACTTTGTTATTTTTATGAAATAACACCCAAATATCTGCACAAAGCATTTCCATTACAGTTGCTAAAACAGGTTTATTAAGGTGACTAGATTATTGTGTTTTCTAATTAGTTGCAAGGAATCAGCTGAAACCTCTATTTATTTATTTAATTGTTAAAATGCAGCTTCAAACTTTGAAGTGGTTTTGGGTTTGAAGAATTTGATGGAAGTGTAAATAAAAGGCTTTAGAAAGCATACTTTTAAAATGAGACAACACTATTATGTTAATGAGAAGTTGATAAGAATGGGATTTATGCTGAAATAAATACAATAGGACATTAAACATATTTAACTGAGAGGTCATTTCATGCATGCCATATTACAGTTTGGGGAAAAAAATCAGTTATTAGCAAATTTGAAGTAAAGGTGACCAAAAAGATTCCTCAGCTATAGCTCAATTAGTAGCAAATCTCCTGAGACAAAGGATTGCGGATTTGATTGCCAAAACAGTCTTCAAACTGAGTTCTGCCTCGTCATCGTTTTCCCACCATCAGAGTGAAGTTGACTCTTCTGCAGTTACAAGGCAAGTTCTTTTTTGTTAATTTTTTTATTTAACAATTTTTAAACTACAAAAGTAAATGCATTTCTTTCAATAACGTATTTTCAAAAGATATACATGTGGTATAAAATAATCTTCCCTCCCCTCCCCCCAAAAAAGAAAAAGAAACAAAAAGAAACTTGATCCCTAAGAAATTAATGATTCATTTAGAGATTTCTATTTTAATTTATATAGATCTCAATCTAATTGTGAGGTGACAAAAATTGAGAATGTTTTATCTCAAGTAAATTTATCTAGTTTGAATTGTTGGGATCGAAGAGATTTAGATACTCCTTTCATGGCAAGAGAAATTAGTGAGGTATTATGTTTGTTGCAGAGTGGTAAGGATAGCTTGCTGCCTGAATGTTTAAAGAAATTTAAGGAGCTTTTAATACCCACTTTTACATGTACATCATGTAAATATGGGCAACAAATCTTCCAAAATACCTAATATCTATTTTTAAAAATATAAGTAATCTTCTTAAATGGTATACAACTACGTAACTGCATGCCACCTCTCCATTCCCATATCTGATTTCCAAGTAACAGCTGTACACGTCCTAGAAACTGCTAAAGAAATTCATACAAATTCAATTTGATACAGAGTTAGTTTCAATTTAGGTCTTAAAGTCTTAATGTTACCCAACAAAAACAACATTAGGTCCTGTGAGACCTTAATTCCCATTAGTCGTTTCAAAAATTTCCCAACTTCCAACTAAAATTGTTTAACTTTAGGACACTCCCAAGTAGAATGCAAAAAAAGATCCAACTTCTTGACCACATCAAAAAAAAATCTGATAATATAAGGTTAATTTGAGAGTTGAATATAATTGATGCAAAAAATTATATTAAACTAATCTATATCTAACATAAATGATTTTGTCATATTATCCTTACATAATTGCATCCAATCTTTCTAATCTATTTAAACTCAATTTAGCCCTATTTTAGGGGCTTTTTTCAAAGTAAATTATAAATTGCAGAAATAAATTTATTTACATTAGTATTACTAAACAATAATTCCAATTCACTGAGTAGATGACATGAAAGTAGGACCCATCTTATCAATCAAAAAAGCCTCAACTTGATAGTAACAAAAAATATTATTTGGCACATTAAATTTATTCTTCATTTATTCAAAAGTAATAAATCTTCCATCTTTAAAACTATCTTCTATTCTCTGTACATCTATCCACATCCAAGTCCTCAGAGATTGTCCATGGAAAAAAGAAATGTCGATTTTGTGAGATTAAACCTTATGTACCTTTTTCATAATCAATTTTATTTTATAATTCAATCAAATGTTTTAAAACAGGAGTATCTCTATTTCACACTAATAACTATGAATTCCATTAATAAATAAAATCCCGTATATTAATTTCTTCATTTTATATTAACCCAAGCTGACAATTTACCTATAGTATATCAACAAATCTCAATGGAGCTGCCTTATAAAAATTCCTAAAATGAAAAAGTTGTAAACCTCCCAATTAAAACTTCCAAGTTAATTTCTCTAAAGGCTTTTCCCTTTCCATTAAAAAAACGTTTCAAACACATTATTAAAGTTTTTTTTTTAAATTTCTGAGGAATTGAGATGGGAATTGGCTGAAAAAGATACTGAATTCTAGGAAAAGTATTAATCTTCATACAATTAACTCTACCTACTAAAGTTAGAGGTAAATCATTTTAACTATTCAAATCCTCTTTAATTTTATTAAGTAGTTTTATTAAATTGTTCAATTTATATAAATTATTTAAATAATTATCAACCTTAATATCTAAATATTTAATTCTGACATTTGGCCACCTAAATTGAGTAGCCTTTTTACATTGAGTATAGTCACCTTTAACAAAAGGCAATATTTTACTTTAATCCCAATTAATCCTGTACCCAGATACTTCACCATATTCTTCCAATCTTATATGTAATTGATGCAAAAAATTTATAGGATCTGTCAAATAAACCAAAACATCATCAGAAAACAGATTTATTTTATATTCTTCTTGATTAACCTTTATTCCTTTCATCTTAAAATCTTGTCTTATTCATTGTGCTAAAGGTTCAATTACTAAAATAAAGCAGGAGATAAGGGACAACCCTGTCTAGTTGATCTAGTCAATTTAAAAGGAGTAGAAATTTATCCATTAGTTACCACCCTTGCAGATGACTTTTTACATAGCATTTTAACCAATTAATACATATTGGTGCAAAACCAAACTTTTTCAATACTTTATACAAAAAAAAAACATTCTTACTTATCTAATGCCACTGCTACAGCTAAGTCGCTCCTTTTTGGGATAAATCAATTAAACTAATCAATCTAGCAACATTATCAACAGAATAACATTTTTTTAAACAAATACTGTTTGATCTAAATGAATTAAATTGGTAAGTATTTAGTTAATCTGTTTGCTAAAATTTTTGCAATAATTTTATAATCAGCATTCAATAATGATAAAGGTCTATAAGATGGAGGCTTTAATGGATTTTTTTTTGGTTAACTAATAATTGCATTTGATAAAGATTCTGGCAAAGAATGGGATTCCACCGCTTGTTTCAACATTTCCATAAAAGTGGGTATTAAAAGCTCCTTAAATTTCTTTAAACATTCAGGCAGGAAGCTATCCTTACCACTCTGCAACAAACATAATACCTCACTAATTTCTCTTGCCATGAAAGGAGTATCTAAATCTCTTCGATCCCAACAATTCAAACTAGATAAATTTACTTGAGATAAAACATTCTCAATTTTTGTCACCTCACAAATAGATTGAGATCTATATAAATTAAAATAGAAATCTCTAAATGAATCATTAATTTCTTAGGGATTATAAGTAATCTTCTTCAAATTCTTTTTAATAGCATTGATTGTTCTAGATATTTGTTCCTTTTTTAACTACCAAGTTAAAACCTTATGAGCCCTCTCCTAATTCATAATATTTTGTTTAGTTCTCTCAATTAATTTTTCTGTTCTATTAGTCTGAATCATATTATAATGGAGTTCTTTTGTTATTAAATGTTTCCTTTTCTCATCAGAAGCCTTTCTTCGTAAATCTTTTTCTAAATTTTTTATTTCCTTTTCCAACTGATCAACCTTTTTCATATAAAAATCTTTCTTAATTTTTGCTATATAACATTATCTGACCTCTCAACTATGCCTTCAAACTATCCCAAGAAACAAATTAGAATTTATCTCTTAAAAATCTTGAATCTATTTCCTTATAAAATCACAAAAATCTATTCTCTTCAACAAAGTAGAATTTAATTTTCATCTATATATTGATTCTTCTTTCTCAAGGACTAAACATGACATAAAAAGTGGAGAATGATCAGATAAAATTCTAGTTTTATAATCAGTAAACATAATTCTTCCTTGCAGTTGTGCTGAAATTAAAAATAAATATTTTCAAATAAGAGTCATGTCTATATGAATAAAAAGAATAATCCATTTCCTTTGGATTCAACCTCCATCAAATATCTATCAAATTTAGATCTTTCATTAAATCCAAAATTATCTTTGCCACTTTGAATTTTACAAACTGATCTTATTGACCTATCCAATATTGGATCATGACAACAATTAAAATCTTTTCCTATCAAAACTTTCTCATGAGGATCAGTTAAATGCATAAAAATATCTTGAATAAAGCTTTCATCATCCACAAATACTCATAGGGGTCCACATTTCAGAATAAATTTGACAATGAATCAAAACAAATCTTTCTGCAGGATCCGTAATCACATTTTGAATTTTAACAGATGAAGTTTTTTTTAATCAATATCACAACTCCTCTTGCTTTAGGATTAAAAGTTGAAGCTACTGCTTGACCTGCCCAATCTCTTTTTAATTTATGATGTTCTTTCTCTGTTAAGTAAGTTTCTTGTAAAAAAGCAATACCGACTTCCATTTTTTTAAATATAAGCTAACATCCTTTTTCTCTTAATCGAGTTATTAAGTCCTTTTATTTTAAAGGTTATTTCACTGATGATTAATCCAATCCATTCCTGGCTTTTCCTCCTCATTTTACTATCATCCACCTCAATCCCTTCTGCCTGTGTCCGAACTAGTAATGTTGCATTAGCCCACTGACATGGGTGCTTGTCAACCTGCATTAGCACATAGATAAGAATTGCCTCAATTTTAAAATTTCTGCTCCCTGTCTCCATCACCCCTTTTAGTCCTACAACCTTTTTGGATCTCTTTGTTCTTTCAGTTCCGGCCTCTTGAGTATATTGATACTAACTGTTCCATCAGTGGCAGTCATACCTTAAGCTGTCAAGATTTTAAACTTTGGAACTTCATGATATATACTCCGGACTGGGTCCATGGTTATGAACAAGCTGATGGTTGGGTATAAAACCAGACCTGGAAACAAGGGACTTGCAGTATATATGCTTGTTGGTAGTCCCTGAAAACTGGGACATGGAGTCCAAAGATTATACATGTTCTTTAGGCTATTAAATTTGCTGTGAGGGAATCGCAGAGTCAAGCATGGTATGAAATTGGGAGAGAGGGCTTTCATAACGTACTCCTGGATCCCCAAGACACCATGCTAATTTTACAGCTCTGTTAATCCGCAACACAACCCAAACTGTTTCATGCTATCAGAAGCTTGTTCCCATCCCTGGACATGAGCCATCCCTGCCTGACTCTTTTCAGTTTCTGGTCATCTTTTAAAATGTGAAAATGAACAATAAGGGAGATTATCACCTGAATGGGGATAGATGAGGAAACAGGAAGGAGAGATGAGATAGTTACTGTAGGAATTTTGCAATTTCCCTACTTTTTAATTTTTATTTGTGATAATATAGTCAGCACAGTGACCACACAAAAACAAAGACTTTGGCACAATGAGGTTGGGGTGGCCCAGCACAAAACAAGTTTCCTAGTCATGACACAAATCCATTTCCTGCCAGTACAAATTATATTTGTCATCCAATATATTTTTTTCAATTGTAAGGTATTAATTTGCACAATAAAATATATGAATACCTATGTTAATACAGGCTTATAATAGATCCATTTTATTCTGTGTACTGAAACACTCGTATGAATATCAATGATGAACAATAAACAGACAATTTATTAAGATCTATCACATGCAACCCATAACCCTCCAAAGAAGACCTCGTGGATTATACATTTAAAAGAACAAGTACAGCCCTTAGACTGGATTCCTTGGAATAATGTCCCTCTTATTGTGTCAAAGTAATGATATGACATGGCAATGAAAGTTAGAATTACGGCTTTGTGTGGATAATATTTGCAACAACTTTGTGTTGCCATTTACTACTCCTTGTAGTCTTTTGAAAGTTACTTATACAAATATCTGGAAAAACTCAGTAAGAAACACAGAAGGATTGATCTCTCACAGAAGAAAAGTATGAAGAGCCTACATCTCCAAAAAGATAAATGGGTAGCTAATCAGAATCTGCTGGAGGAACTCCGCTGGTTAAGAAGCATCAGTGTTGCTTGAAACACTGAACTCCTCTAACAGATTTTGTTTAGCTTCACATTCCAGCATCTGCAGTCTCCTGTGTTTCCAAGATAAATGGGTATGTATTTTGAGACTTTGCAAAGGGATGTAGGATGTTGGCTTATAAATTCAGCAGTGTCCATTATTGAAAGAGTAGAACGTTATAGAAAATTCTGGAATGCTACCACAGAGCTATCAACTGGATTTGAATTAATATTTGCCTGGATTTCCTCTCAGCCCTTCAAAAACATACAGGGTTTGTAGATTAATTGGCATATATGGTAAACAGGCTCATGATCTGGAAGGGCTTGTTGCATGCTGTATGTCTAAATTTTAAAAAACACAGAAGTGTGGGTTGGACAGCATGTGTGAAAGGAAAAACTGAGTTAATGTTTCGTCAAACTCCTTCCTCAAAACTGGGAAGGAGAGACTACCAGTTAAAAAGGGGTGAAATGATTGATAGGATAAATGGATTGTACCCGACAGGCTGATGAGAGGTGCCCTGGGGCTAAGATGTACATGAAATCACCTGGTCATTGGAGGAGTTTAGAACATGGTCCTTTCTTCACGAAAGGTATGTAAAGAGGAAGTTAAAAGAGTGAGAGCACAGAAATGATTCCAGTTGCAGGACTTAGGAGCGCGAATACCACAGATGGATAACCTCTTCTGATAAAGAGAGAGAGAAAGCGATTTATATGAATTTGATATGGAGTCTGGAAGTCTGTAATACGCTCAGTTAAAAAAAAAACTGGGCAACAAATTTTGTTCAAAAGGTTTGCCTCCTGAGAAAAAAAATAGAGATTATGATAGACAAGTTGAACACAAAGGCAATTTCAGACTTGCTGTACTGGAGCTTTTCCAAGAGATTCTGTCTTTAAAAGTATCGGAAACTGGTCACTGTGTGATTTGTTATGATTGGGCCTGATGATCCAGTGTAAAGAGAATGCACCCTCGACCCTGGCTGATTGTTTACAGTTCGTCAGCTGCTGAAAATGGTGAGAGTTGGCTTTATTTGCTGTGCTGTCATTTTAAGGTATGTTAGACAAACAACCAACTGAAAAACCTCACAAAGATAAGCGTATACAGAGCCGTTGTCATACCCACACTCCTGTTCGGCTCCGATTCATGGGTCCTCTACCGGCATCACCTTCGGCTCCTAGAACGCTTCCACCAGCGTTGTCTCCGCTCCATCCTCAACATTCATTGGAGCGACTTCATCCCTAACATCGAAGTACTCGAGATGGCAGAGGCCGACAGCATCGAGTCCACGCTGCTGAATATCTAGCTGCGCTGGGTGGGTCACGTCTCCAGAATGGAGGACCATCGCCTTCCCAAGATCGTGTTATATGGCGAACTCTCCACTGGCCACCGTGACAGAGGTGCACCAAAGAAGAGGTACAAGGACTGCTTAAAGAAATCTCTTGGTGCCTGCCCCATTGACCACCGCCAGTGGGCTGATCTCGCCTCAAACCGTGCATCTTGGCGCCTCACAGTTCGGCGGGCAGCAACCTCCTTTGAAGAAGACCGCAGAGCCCACCTCACTGACAAAAGACAAAGGAGGAAAAACCCAACACCCAACCCCAACCCACCAATTTTCCCTTGCAACCGTGTCTGCCTGTCCCTCATCGGACTTGTCAGCCACAAACGAGCCTGCAGCTGACGTGGACTTTTACCCCCTCCATAAATCTTCGTCCGCGAAGCCAAGCCAAAGATAGACAGGTTTATAATACATTTTTATTGTTTTATAAGATTATTATTAATCCAGCTTCCCCAAACACAAGTTTCAGGTGCAAAATATTTAGTGGTAGGACCGTAGGAGTTGCGTAAGCATTTTATGCTGTTCTCCATCACCATGGGGGACACTTTAAACCAGGAGTTCCAAACCTTTTTGTTCCTCTATACCCCTTGGGCATTTTGATAGGTTCCCGTGTACCCCTAAAGATTAAGGATAAAAAAAAATGACATTGTGGAATCTGACTGCAGATCATAACACCATGTAATGTACAGTAGTGGTTATTCTCTCAGACCCAATGTACCCCCTGAAAAGTGCAAATGTACCACTGGGGGTCCATGTACCCCAGGTTGGGAACCCCTGCTCTAAACTATAGATATTAAGGTTCAGATTTTATACTTGGTGTACAAGATGACACTGGTTTTGGGGTGACATTTTTAAGATCAAATACCGTCTTCTATGCCGACGTATATGGTATGTTTGGATTCATCCTGCCAATGGATGAGGCCAAGACCAGATATGATGTGTGTGATTGCTGAGGAAAAGTGAAATGGTTGGCAACAGGGGCTTCTAGCTTCAATCCACAGACAGAAATCATCACCAAATTAGTGTTTGGTCTCACCTCCTCTGCGTTGGTGAGTGGCCATTTCTACTCGGGGATGCTACCTGGCCCCACAGAGTACCTTCAGGTTCTCGTTTCCTCACAAGTCCAGGGTCTGCGCTGTATGTATTCTCGCAAAACTTTCACTGTCTGTCCTGTGGAAAGAAGGTATCAGGTTTACATGATACACCATCTGAATGGCTGTCTCAAAGCACTTCTTAGCCAATGAAGTACCTATTTCTTGCATTTGTCATTTGATTATATTTTACTCCTTGTGTGTTATTTGGATAGTAGAAAGCATAATTTTTTTTAATGAAATGTTAAGAGACTTTGTTGGAATTTTATACTTTATTACTGCTGTTCACTTCACAGATCACGAAAATTGAACTCACTTGGGAATTTCAACAGGTCTACATAATTAGAGTAAGGAAGGTAACTTCTTCAATCTTACAAAAAATATCTTGCATAAGTTTTTGATCCTCTTCATGAGGTACATATATATTGACCAAATTCCAGAGTTCTGAATATATCTGACATTTTAACATTACATATCTCCCTGCTGGATCTATTATTTCCTCCTCTTTTTTGATTGGTACATTTTTATTGATTAATATAGCTACACCTCTGGCTTTTGAATTATATGATGCTGCCGTTACGTGTCCTACCCAGTCTCTCTTTAATTTCTTGTGTTCCATTTCAGTTAGATTGTTTCCTGCATGAATGCTATATCTATTTTTTTATTCTTTCAGTAAATTTAATAGCCTCTTCCTTTTGACTTGGTTATGTATTCCGTTAATATTTATAGTCATATAGTTCAACATGGCCATCTCATTTCTGCATCCTCACCACCACCTTTCCCCTTTTCCCCCATTTCCATTTTGGAGTTTTCTTTTTTTGAACGCACTGTATGACAACACTTCTAAAACATAAAATATTTCAACCATTCCCACATCTATAATTCCCTTAACCCCAAGTGTCCCCCCTCTCTCTGAGTCACCACTTGTCCCTTGCCGGGCAACCACAACTCCCCTCTCCATTCGGACTGCGAACCCGTTCGCAAGTGTCAACTGATTTCGCAGTGACTGTTATTCTCTCCCACCCAACCCCCTCCAGAAAAGATTTTTATCTTCACATTACAACAAAGCTCCCCCTCTTTTCTTTTTCTTTTTATTCATTTATTTATTCATTCATTC
The DNA here is from genome assembly GCF_036971445.1 of Narcine bancroftii. Lineage (NCBI taxonomy): Eukaryota > Metazoa > Chordata > Chondrichthyes > Torpediniformes > Narcinidae > Narcine > Narcine bancroftii. The sequence goes on along the minus strand of NC_091478.1, from coordinate 84,336,517 downwards.
ATTCTCCCTCCTTTTCTTCCCTCCTTTAGTTCTTACTTATACATTATTTTTACTTCTTTATATATAGTTTGTCATCATTCTTTGTTCTTGTTACATCTCTTCATTTCTCTTTCCGTCTTGCAGGCATTCTGCAAATTCTCGTGCTTTCTCCGGATCCGAGAACAATCTGCTTTGTTGCCCTGCGATAACTATTTTAAGCACCGCTGGATATCTTAACATAAATTTATAGCCTTTCTTCCATAGGATTGATTTTGCTGTGTTAAACTCCTTCCTTTTCTTTAGGAGCTCAAAACTTATGTCTGGGTAAAAAAATTTTTTTGATCTTTGTATTCCAGTGGTTTTTTGTCCTCTAATTTTATTCATTGCTTTCTCCAATATATTTTCTCTTGTGTATTTCAGAATTTTTACTAAAACGGATCTTGATTTTTGTTGTGACTGTGGTTTCGGGGTTAATGTTCTTTCTATTTCCATTCCTTCCTGCATTTCTGGCATTCCCAGGACTTTTGGGATCCATTCTTTTATAAATTCTTTCATATCTTTGCCTTCTTCATCTTCCTTAAGGCCCACTATCTTTATATTGTTTCGCCTTCTATAGTTTTCCATTATATCCATCTTCTGAGCTAACAACTCCTGTGTTTCTTTAACTTTTTTGTCACTTTCTTCCAATTTTCTTTCTAAGTCATTCACTTCCATTTCTACCGCCATTACACGTACTTCCACATTTTCTAATCCTTTCCCTACATCTGTTATGACCAGCTCTATTCTATTTACTTTTTCTTCAGTACTTTTCATTTCACTAAATTCTATTGCACTTTCATTTGTTCTTGAAAATTTTTTTTATCTATGTACTGTCCATTCATTTTACCTCCTATTCCACTGTGCAGAGCTTGGTATTCTTCTTCTTCTGTGTCTGCTCTTGCGTTTGTGTCTTCTATTTCTCTTCCTTGTATCTGTGTCTCTTCTGACTTTCTTGTTGAGCTGCTTGTCTGTTGGGTTTTTCTTTTCCAAGGTTTCTTGATGTTGGTCCTCTTCTTCTGGGCTGTGTCTAGTTTCCTTTTTTTCTTTCTCACCCCTCCTGTTCCTGTTGCTTTCTTAATCTTCCAGCTGGGGGGCCTGCTGTTGGGCCTGCTGTTGGGCCTCTCTCAGCTGTTCGTGATGGAGTTTCACTCCACAGCTGGTCTCCCCTCCCACCGGTGTTCTGCTTGTCATGCGCATGCGCAGTTGCGCACCCTTGTTTGACTCCGTGAGCCATTTTTGTAATCCTGCGGTCGGTGGGTCACGACCTTGTGGGGTTTCCACTAACCTCGGGGAGTGGGCTCCTCTTTCCATGGTGGGTCCCTGCTTTTTCGTGCAGGTAAGGCCTTTACCTTTCTCTTACGGGGTCTTTCTTTCTTCTTCCCGTTGTTTTTGGCTTTTCTTTCTTAGGTGCCATTTTATCCACAACTTTATTTCTTATTTGTTGTGATTTGTGTGTCTGGGGCTTTGCTTTTTCTTCACTTTTTCCTTCTTTTCTGGAGAGGGCTGGTATTCTCCTACCGGCCACTACTCCATCACGTGACTCCTCCCCAGGAAGGTAATTCTTGAACTGATTATGACTTTTGCCTGTCCTCAGTGTGGTGCCAGGAACCATAGTTATGGAGCTTTGGATATATTTCAAGAGTACTGCACTTGCAACCTCTGCATTGGACAAGTGATTACAATAGATGTATACTTTCCATTGTAAATAGTTTTACATACCATTTCTCAAGAATGATATTCATTCCATAGCAATGAAGCTTACAAAACCTTTACAAAACATAATCTCCAAGTAGAACAGCCATTGTAGGAGTGGTTCAATGTGTGAATGGGACTTTGAGGCTTTGGTGAGCAGAAGCTGAGGTAGAACCTTAAAGCTTAGTAGGCAGTGGAATGCTCCTCCTGCTGGATGTGGAAATCCAGTCAGGGGTCCTTGAGCTGTCTGCTGACTACATTTGTGGGAACGTATAACCAACTGCAGCTCCTGACAGACAGGGTCGAAGAACTGCAGTCGGATGCACTTAGGAATATCTGGGATGCTGAGAGTATCATTGAGGTGATTGCACATTAAGGGGCAGCCATCGGATAGATGGGTGACCACCAGGAGATGCAAGAGAAGTAAGTGGATAGAACAGGGACAAAGATAGCTAGAGAAAAAAATGGGACTCCTGAGACATCAATGTGGTCAACTCTGTGAGGAGCCACAGCAGATGGGTAAAGTCTTCAATGAGCTCTTCTGTGGTGAAAGACATGAGGAATGGGGAACAGGGCAGTGAATGGTAATGTCTTGAGAACAGTCAGTATATTGATTGGAGGTTCTGAAGGTCCTGATGTGTATAAAAGTAGACAAATCGACTGGGCCTGATCAGGTATATCCAAGAACACCGTTGGAAGCTAGAAAAGAAATTGCAGTTGCTCTGGGATGAGGTTTTAGAATTGTCATTAAGTACAGGTGAGGTGCCAGAAGATGGGTGGGTGACAAGTGTTGTGCCTCTATACAGGAAGAGCTGCAGGGAAAAGCCTAGAAACAGCAGGCCAGTGAGCCTAACATCAGCAATCTCTGAGGAAGAAGATATACATGTGTTTGGATGGTCAACAGCTGATTTGGGATAGTCAGGATGGTTTTATAAGTGGGGAATAATATTTCACAAATCTGAGTTTTTGTGAAGATGTGACCAAGAAGGTTGATGTTGGCAGAGCTGTGAATGTTCTATATATGAATTTCAGCAAAGTATCGGATATAGTTCCACACGGTAGGATTCTCTGTAAGGTTAGAATGCATGATATCCAAGGTGAGATAGCAGATTGGATAAAAAATTGGCTTCATGGAAGAAAGATGATGGTGCAAGGCCTGTGTCTAGTTGTGTGCCACAGGGTTCAGTGCTGTTTGCCATCTCTCAGTTACTTAGATGAAAATGTACAGGCCATTATCAGCAAGTTTGCAGATGACACTGAAATGTCTGATATTATAGATAGTTAAGACGGTTGCCAAATGTTGCAGCCGGATTGAGATCTGTTGGTCAGGTCGACAGAGGAATAATTGATGGAATTTAATATGAAGAAATGTGAGATGTTGCAATTTGGGAGGTATAACATGGGTAGGTCCTACATAGTGAATAGAAGGGATCTGGGAGTTCAAGTTCATAGTTCCTAGAAAGTCATGTAGATATGGTGGCTAGATTGGTCTTCATCAGCCAGAGTATTGAGTACAGAAGTTGGGAGGTTATGTTGTAGTTTCATAAGACATTGAAGAAGCTCCATTTGGAGCATTGTGTTACAGAAAAGATATTTTGCTGATGGAGATGGTGCAAAGGAGATTTTAAAAGATGTTGCAAGGATTCGGGGGGCGCTGAGCTATAGGGAGAGGTGAGCAGGCTAGGGCAGGAGGATGAGGGGTGATCTCGTAGAGGTATACAAAATCATGAAAGGAATAGATTGGATGTATGCAGAGTCTTTTGCCAAAAGTAGGGGAATTGGTAAACAGAGAACATATTGTAGGTTTAAGGTGAGATCTGATTGAACAGGAAAAAAAATTGGACGGCTACATGGATAGGTCCACAGGAATATGAACCAATCAAATGTAGGTGAGACATTTTAGTCGGTGTGGGCACAATGGGGGAAAGGCCCTGTTTCCATGCTGTATGATGACATAAACTGCTACATTGATCAACTACTTGCAAGCACAGAGAAACAAAAGGGATTTGCTTCTTACACCTTTCACGTGATTTTTAGTATGTTTTAACCACAAACAAAGTATTGGTGTATGACAGCTTGGTTTGGTCATTCGAATGCCCAGGAATGCAGAAAGCAGCAAACCGAGCCAAGTCCATCACAAGCTCCAATCCATCCACTGAAGACATCTATAAAAAGCAATTCCTCAAGAAGGCAGCCATCATCATAAACGACCCCATCATCCTGGTCATAACTTCTTCTTACTGCAGCTTTTGGGAAGGTACAGAAGTCTAAAGTCCAGCACTTCCAGGTTAAAATACAGTTACTTTTCCCAACAATGATGAGGCTCTCGAAATCCCCTTTCAACCTGATCATAAAATACTCTGACATCACAAAGTGGACTGTCTGCACGTTTGCAATACCACTTATTTTCTTGTACTATGGTAACTATATACCTATATCTTTCAGGACTTGAGGAGCTGAGTTACAGGGAAAGGTTAAATGGGTTAGGACTTTATTTCCTCGAGTGTTGGAGAATGAGGGGAGATTTGATAGAGGCACTTAAAAGGGGGATACTTAAAGGTGGATAGACAGAGTAAATATAGGTAGGCTTTTTTCACTGAGGTTAAATGAGACAAGAACTATACGACATGGTTAAGGGTGAAAGAAGATTTGACATTTAAGAAAAATGTGGACACGTATATGGATGGGAGAGGTATGGAGGGCTATGGTCTACGTGCAGGTCAATGTGATGAGGCAGAATAAGATTTTGGTACACGAGAGATGGCCAAAGAGCCTGTTTCGGTGTGGTAATGTTCTGTGGTATTAAAACCTCATTTTAATTTCATTATATTATAGTTTAACAATACCTGCTCGGCTGTTCCAAGTAAGAATTTTGGTGCATATTACATTGTACAATGTATCTGATAATAAACATTATCATTATTTTTATGCATAATCTCTTAAAAATATCCAAAGTAATAAAAGCCAATTTGTGCACTGCTATCTCCCACAAAAACATAAAATATTTTGTTTGATCAAGACAAATGCCACACGCACTTTTTCAACATAGTGCAATGCAATTTTCAGTGCTAACAGATGGAGCAACAGTTTAACATCTCACCTTAAAAGAAGATATCTCTGACAACACAGACCTCCCTTGGTAACCACTGAAAAGTCAGGGTGGAATATTGTCCTCAAGTGTCTAAAGTATGACTTAGACCTTGGACCTTCGACATCAGAAATGCAAATAATATCACCGCAGAGCTGATCAATGAAAGAAATACAATGTAAGCAAGGGGGGAAGACATTAATTGCTTACCCCATGGAAAGAAATCATCAACGACTCAAGGCAATCTGCTTCCATCAAAGCATTTTCAAAGCACAGCAATAACACTAAGAGAATTGTGTTGGTATCCACAATATGTTTTGGGCTGAATGAAAAAAGAATCATAGGTATATCCACGGTATGGCAGGTGGGGCAGAGAACAGGGGTGTCATTTGCAGAGAGGCTTCACTGTCCATACCTTACCCACCCAATATCCGAGTCCCTAGCCCAATAATCTCCATCCCGGGGGTGCAGTGCTATGCTGCCGGACTCACTTGAGCATCTCATTGGGCCACTTCAGGGCTGCTCCGCCACGATCAGCACTTGTTCAATGAGGGTTGAATGGGCAAAATGGCCATCTTCCTTACCCATAATTCCCCTTGCAGCTGGAACTGTTCTGCCAGCACCAGAGAAAAGCAAAGTGGTTCCAGCTGCATGGGGAATTATGGGTAAGGAAGACAAAGACAGCCATTTTGCCCATTCACCCCACACTGAATGGAGCTGCAATGAGTTGGAGGGATGCCAGCTCATGGGCACCAGATGCCAGAGATGGGTGCAGAGCTCACCACGGCGGGTGGACAAGGCAGAGCGATATAATACCTCTGCTCCTCTCCACCTAGTCCCAAGGTTGTCACAGTGCCAAGGCAGTGAGAGAGGATGGGTAACATTGACCAAGTTACCCCATCGCAAGAGTATATGAACAGGAGGTGCCCGCCCTTGTGCTGCTCTGCAGCCATGGGGTCCTAGTGGATGGGCCAGCAGTCTCCAGAACCCCTGGGTATAGTGACGGTCATTCTAAGCACTTTGACCGCTGGGCCCGACGCTGCCTATGAACCAGGTGGCAGCATTAGGAGAGAAACAGAGCCGCCACCATCATCCAAGTGGCTTGGAGAGGTCACCAAGGTCAGTGAGAAATCGCTGGCCAGGCGCAGGCTGTGGCAAAGATCCAGGCTTTGTTCTGAGGTTACCAGATCAGGAAATTATTAGGGAGCACAGGAAATTATGAGGGAGCATTGGCGAGCATCTGGAGGTGGAGGAGAGAGGCAGCTATGGGGGAAATCCAGGGAAGTATCTACAGATGCTGTTGGGGGATAATCCCGAGAATGTCCACCTGCACACGAGAACGGTGTTGGATATCAGAGCTGGTAAGGTGGTGAGTTGGCGAGTGCAGCTCAAGGCCAAGGGACCAACAATTTGGATCAAGCGCAACACTTACTACAACCCCCACAAAGAGACCGTACATGTGAAGACATCAGTGGCACAGTCAAAGCACATCACCAGCCAGAGATAAACAGGGAGATCGGCATTGTCCCTAGAATAAAAAAGATTACAGCCTGAAAATACACCAGGTTGGGTTGGGGAGGGGGGAGTCACAATACCTCGTTTGGGGACGCATGCCCTTGAAAGCCCCCCCTTGGTGCCGACCCTGATTGCCAGCTTTATCCTCCCAACAGAGTACATTTTCCAAAGAAAGTTCGACTCTCATTAATTTTATCTATGCTCCATCATCTTATTTCTGAGAGGAACCATTGCAAAAGTGATTGGATAGAAACCCTCTGAGCTGATAAATTCAAATAAAATGAGAAGTTTGAAAATTTTATGGCTGGGGAAATATGAATAAAACCTTGCTCACTCACATTCTATGTTCATCATTCTTCATTTAGACTGTCAGATCTTTACCACTAACCCTGGGGGTTTATAAAGAAAACAGCAAAGAATTTAAATCAGAGGGCATTTTTGAGGGGTTTTTGTGCATTTTCTTTAAACAGAGGGGCACCAATGTCAGTGACAGCCCTCGGGTGTCACTTTACCTAGATAGGCCACTGGAAGGAATAAATACTAGCCAGCGCACCCAAACCTAAGTGTCTTGCTCTTTTCCAAAATAATGTCAATGCAGCATTCCATACAAATTTATCATCTGTTTAACAGGTCCAGAAAGAAACTGCACAGGGAAGATAATTTAAGTAGTTAGTACTTGTTTCTGTAGTGTGATTTGATCTGTGATCACAAAAACAATACCCACTCAACACAACTATGACAGCATTTAGTAATGCATATATTTATATTGGGTATGAATAACAGATCTTTTTAAAAGAGTAATAAATTATTGAGGCTTTTATTATAATCTAGCAGCTTTGTGGTCACTAACTAAAAATGCATTTTATCTTCAAGTTTCTGTCAAAATGAAATTTGAGAAAAATGTTTAACCAATGTCTGAACTTGTATAGTGAGGTTTATCTTATTGCCTAAAATCAAAATTACTTCCAGAGACATTAAGTTAAGCAAAGTTCATTGCAAGGGTGAGGATGTGAGGAGAGGAAAAAGGCAACATTAATTGATCAGAAATGTTATTGGCTGATTGATGTGTTGGCCAGGTCAAGTAGGCAAGAAAATAAATTACAGATGAGGTGATAAGAAGAAAAGAAAGCAATCACGGCAAACAAGAAGCATTAAAGGGAAAGAACAATCTTCTAAGGTTTATAAAGAATATCTGACCCTTAACTGTCATGGGCTCATCCTCCAACCCTGTCAAATGAACAGAGGCAACAACAAAAAAAAAATTAAATATACTCTTCAGAAACTGTGGTTGATTATTATTTTCCTTTCCCAACATGCAGTGTATGCAGGATGTTTGCCTTTTGTATTTCATTGGGATTTATTTTTTGCTACTGCCACGATTTAATTTAAATGTCCCTGGAAGTGCAGTGGAAATTACAGCATGGAAACAGGCCAATTTGGCTCTTCTAGTCCGCACTGATTCAAGTACCCTCCTCTAATCCCACTTACCAGCACTCTGCCCATATCCCTCCATCCCCCTCCCATCCATATACTTATCCAACTCTTTCTTAAATGATATAATTGACCCTGCCTCCACCACCTGTCCCGGAAGCCCATTCCACACAGTAACCACTCTCTGAGTAAAGAGGTTCCCCCTCATGTTACTCCTAAACCTTTGCCCATCAACTCTCAACCCATGACCTCTTGTATCCATCTCTCCTACTCTCAATGGGAAAAGCCTTTCCACATCAACTCTATCTATTCCTCTCATTATCTTAAACACCTCTATCCAATCCCCTCTCAGCCTTCTATGTTCCAAAGAATGAAGACCTAATTTTCTCAATCTTTCCTTGTATTCCAGATGCTAAAACCCAGGCCACATTTTTGTAAATCTTCTCTGCACTCTCTCTATCTTGTTAATATCCTTCCTATAAATTAGTGACCAGAACTGCACACAGTACTCTAAATTTGGCCTCACCGATGCCTTGTACAGTTTCAACATTACTTCCCAACTCCTATATTCTATGCACTGATTTATATAGGAAAGCATACTAAAGGCCTTCTTCATCACCCTATCCACATGCGCTCCTACCTTCAGGGAGCAATGCACAGTTATTCCTAGATCTTTCTGCTCCACTGCATTCTTCAATGCCCTCCCATTTACCACATATGTCTTGCTTTGATTATTCTTTCAAAAATTAAGCACCTCACACTTATCACCATTAAACTCCATCTGCCATCTTTCTGCCCATTCGCTCTGCAATCTTTGAAAACCATCTTCATCATCCACAATTCCCCCTATTTTAGTATCATCTGCATATTTACTAATCCAATTTACCACCCCATCCTCCAGATCATTAATATATATGACAAACAGCAACAGTCCCAATACCAAACCCTGAGGTACACCGCTTGTCACCAGCCTCCATCCTGACAAACAATTATTTACTACTATTCTCTGGCATCTTCCTCCCAGCCACTGTTGAATCCATTTGACTATCCAAATTAATACCCAAGGACTTAGCCTTCCTAACTAACCTTATCGAAGGCCTTACTGAAGTCCATATAGACAACATCCACTGCGCTACCCTCATCAACATTCCTAGTCAAAAATTCAACAAGATTGGTCAAACACAACCTTCCACGCACAAATACATGTTGAGTGTCCCTGATCAGACCCTGTCCCTCCATATACTTATATATACTATCTCTAAGGACGCTTTCCATCAATTTACCTACCACAGACATCCAACTTACAAGCCAATAATTGCTAGGCTTGCTCCTCGAACCCTTTTTAAACAAAGGAACCACGTGCACAACACGTCAATACTCCAGGCACTATACCCATCTCTAATGACATCTAAAAAATCACCTAAGGTTTTCTAGCAAAGTTGCAGAAATTCAGGTTTTTATAAAGTGCCTTGAAGGAAAAAAAAATTGTGAATTTGAAAGAAATGTTTTGAAAGAGTAAAATGAAAACATCGGACAAAGGAGGAGGTAAGGATAGTAAGCAGAAATTCTGATAAAAATGATAACATTCTGTAAATGATCTGATAAGATTGTGGGGAATTATATCAACTTTTTTTTACTGCATCAAAGTAAATTGGGAGGCCAAAAACAAGACGGAAGAGTACACATTCATTAGAGGAGTGAGTAAACGTATGCCATTTTATATTCATTCACATTGAACAGAATCCATTTATACACTTTTGCTCATTAAGAAACTAGTCTGTAACTTATTGAAATACACCAAGACTGCCAGAACTGTCTTCAACTTTCTATTCTAAAATTCCAAAGTAGACCTGACTCAGCCAATTGGAACAGTGCAAGTTGAAACAAGGGAGATAGAAAATGAGATGCAAGGACATATGCCAGAAATCCAATATTAGTGCTGGCACTGGGAGAAAAAAAAATCTCATGGTTGACTGGTTCAGCTGCCAAGAAGCAATACCTGATGGTGTCAGCTTGGATAAATATCAATTATTTGATAGACCTGATGTTACAATTTGTTTCTTTGCTTGACCCAATATCACCACCCATCTTTTACCTTGTAACTCTATTTTTCAACTTTTCAGCTAAGCACAAACCTTCATTGTTCCTTCCTCAGCCACTATCTTTCTCTGCCATTATATCGCTTTAAGACAGCACACATCAATCCCTTTACAGATTCCAGCCAATGGTTTTCAAATCTAAAGATTCAATTGTATTTCTTTCTCCACAGGTGCTGACATTCTGAATATCTTCAGCATTTTCTGATTATATGCATTGTACGAGCAGTGGGCTTGAATAAAAATCAGGGTCTTGCAAAATGCCTGTGCATACATTGTTGTTAACATAAAATTACATTGATGTTGGATGCACTAAAACTAAACTGGAATATTCTACATTTTGTATATACCAGGCAGTCCATGAAACTAGACCATGGAATTTTCTTCTGATGCTGGGAAGGGGTTAACATTAGAGCTTTGTCTTTCAAGCTCTTGTTCCCATGATAGAATTCCCATAACTATTCATCTATTCATTCGATCTGACCCGGTGGAAAATATCATCGTCTGTGCTTTTTAAACACTCTATAACTGTCCTATTATTTTAAAAACAAAACCTCATTTTCCACATAGACGTATGCATTTGTAGAAAATAAGTTGTTCATTGAACAAAAATGCACTGTATCACAAAATCTAATATCCCAATTTTAACAAGATTCCACAAAGGCATTTTCTAGGATGCCTCTGGGAATCTGGTGTAACATGCGTACCCATATGTTAAGAACAGGATTAATAATGTATCTGCTTGAAACTGTCCAGTGGCTAACTTTCAAACTGATTTATTGTAATTAATTGTACTGCAAATTAAGAAATTGGTAGAAAATAGCTTACAGCAACTTTCTTTCTTAGTGAAGAATTTAATTAGTTGCTGATAATTTATTTTTCCATCTGAGGGTTTGCATCTCGCAAAAGCGCATTGGTGCTTAAAGAAAATATCAACTTTTCCCTTAAAGCAAAAACCTTCCTATAATGGCAGATAAAATATAGACACAGAATTAAGTGCCTTAAGAATCATTTATTGATGTTTTTCTTTCAACTTTTTATCAGTGCAAATAAATGATGAAGTCAAAGTAATTTTGTGTGATATTAGTTTAAAGGTTACTCGAGTATAGGCATACGTGTCTCTGTTGTTAACCTGTTTGAAATAACTGGAATAACACAATTAAAATAGAATGAACATAAATAATAATTTCCCAAAGATTTATCTCTGCCCGAATGTAACTTCTATTTGCTTGAATTCACTTGTAAGTAACCATCTAAAAATATCCATATTACTAAATTCCTCTCTTTAATCTCTGAATTTTAATTATTATATATCCTTAGTCTATAGAATATAATTTATATTCCAAATAAAAACTGTTTATGAAGACATTATGTAAACAGTAATTAAGGTACTAAAACCATGGATTAAATTTAGATAAATAAACAAAGTACATCCTTCACACATAATCATATCATGTATCTTTTTTAAGCACACTGTCTGTTCAGCAAGTTAGAATAAATCAGTTATCCTGTGTGAAGAAAATTGTGTCTGTGATCACTCAAGTAAATTTGCAGCTTCTAAAATATGCACACGGTTTCTTTCAGAAGACACTTCCAAAAAATGCTTCTCAGTCAATGTGCATTAGTGGATATTATTCTGAAATAGGAGATATGTGTCTCAGTAACTTCAGGGGTTGGAATGTTTCCCAACTAAAGGCTTGTATTTCAGGGAATTTGTAACTCAAACTTGCCTTGGCAATGTATTCTTTGGCAATTATTGGCTCGGTCCTTGAATGAAAATCACATAAAATGTTTGAAGACTCTTAGTAGAGGACACAGAAGGAAGTGATGTACTCCAGATTGCTCTATTAGCTACTTGCAATCTTAGGGTGTTGTCATCCTGCAAATTTTGAGAAAAACAGGAAATTATGATGATTTTGGATCTAAGACTTTGTTTAATTTCCTAATCAAATGTCTTTTGACAAAATAACTGAGGCAATATAATATCATAAATGTGTTTCTTTTTGGTATAATGATTCTTTTTCATTCTCAACAACAGAAGTTATGTAGTAGAGGAAATATTGTAGCATTTCATAGCAATTGGTAGTGCAGGGAAGAGAAACACAGCACTGCTCTGCAGGGTCCTACTGTCCAGTCATGATACAATGGCTCCACATAGGCTTTATACAGCCTGTTAGAGGAGCTGATGGTGGTTATTTTTTTAAGCAGCATCCTATAACCATAGAGTTCTGTGCCCAAGATGGTAATGTCGAAGTTTGGCAGAAAACTACAAAGGGCTGCAGACTCCGGGAGAGAAACGGACCTGCGCAGGGCACATGAAATGGGGGGGACACCCCTCCGTTGAGAAGGAGAAGCCTGTGAGAGACCCCAGAGAAAGATGACCAGAGCAGCAGACCAACGAGGGGCACAGAGGGTCAACGACCCACACTGGCTGTTGGTCAAATGCTTATGGGAACCAGGTATTGGCACCAGAATTCAAGAGAGTACTGAGGGCAAGAAGGGCTCCTGAAGAGCCATGGCTGCTGAAAGCTTCCTGATCGTATTGGAGGTTTGGCTCAGGTTGCCAATGGATGTGTGAGGCTGCAGAGGCTGTGGGAATGCTGGAGGCAAATACAAGGACACTCAATGACTCTCGTTTGCTTCTGTTTTGATTATTATTTGGGGGAGCTGGGCAATGATAATGGCGGCTCTTGTTTTGCCTTTACAGCAGGAAAAATGATTAAATTCATATATATTACATTTTTTGTACTATTACATGACAATGAAAGGAATCTTTTTTAATATTTTATTTTGATTTTTATCAACCAACAGTACCAAAATAACCATCACAAGTAAATAAATTATATGAGAATTAATCAATGATACATTTTTCCAAACTCCTATCCTCTCCTCCCCCAAAACAAAACCCCGAGTAAGAAGAAGATAAAAAGGAAAGAAGAAAGAAAGGAGGGCAGAAAATAAGAAAAGAAGGAAAAGGGGAAAAAAGGAAGAGAAGAGAGGAGCTGTTGAGATCTGGAATCAAAGAGAGGCTGTAATGCGCGTCGAAAGAACCAAAGACTTGTTGATCCAAACCAAGGCTCTTATTAACTAAAAGACTGGAGCATATCACAAGTAGGTCGAACAGTCCAGAATGGCTAGGAGCAATCCTTTAAGACCTGCCAATAGGTGTGGCTACACTCTCAGCCAATCACAGTCATCCTACACTACCATCTGTACATATGTACATATACACTTTGGTGATAGAATCCGTACTATCACAGAGGCTTAATTATTTTTGTCTGAATCTCAATAAAAGGAAGAAAAATAAATAAAATCAATATCTTATTTATTAAGTATTCAACTCTACACATTGTAGGTAAGGTTCCCATACCTGCAAAAACGTGTTGTACTTATTCCTTAAATTGTAAATAATTTTCTCCAGGGGAACATAACTGGGCATTTCAGTATTCCAAGGGGCTATTTCCAAGAGAGAATCAAACTTCCAAGTGATCACAATGCATTTCCTGGCCCCTGCCAATGCGATTTTAAGAAATTCTAATTGGTACTTAGACAGCCTCATTTTAGGTCTTACATCCACAATATTTCCTAAGAGAAACAACTCTGGACTTAGAGGCAATTTTTTCCCCAAAATGTTTCAATTTGGAACATGACCAGGTAGAATGTGAGAAAATACCTGTCTCTTCCCTGAATCTAAAACATTTATCAGAAAAGTTAGAATTTAATTTTTGTGGGGTAAGATATAGCTGATGCAAAAAAATTATATTGCACCAGCCTACATCTTACATTAATTGTATTGGTCATACAATCATGGCATAAATTCGACCTGGTCTTATCATCAATACTAATATTCAAGTCTGATTCCCATCTTTGTTTTGATCTATTTAACTCCTGTTTAGGAGTACCCAATTGAAGTAAAGAATACAGAAATGATGTGAATTTCTTTGTGGTCCCCTTTCGAATTAGAATCTCAATTTCTCTGCACTCTGGTAACATCATTGTCAGTTCTATTTCTTCTCTGAGAAAAGCTCTTAATTGAAAGTAACAGAAGATAGTATTATTATAAATATTGTATTTATTTTTTAATTGTTCGAATTACAATTTCCCTTGTATATAACATTTTTCTACATATTTGATCCCTTTATGGAACTAGGAATGTAGAATTAAGTTGTCCATAGTTAAAGTAATTAATCTGTTCTGAAACATGGGCATTTTTTTAGTTATTTTTTTCCTTGTTCCAATTAAATTATTAATTTTATCCCAAATACTCAAAATATCTTTTATGAATTGCATTTCTTTTCCAGCAAAAATAAAGTTAACAGCCCTTTTATATATAAATTCTCTGCCACTCTCTCCTTGATTTTGTGCAGTTCATTTTCTACCCATGAAGGCTTGTCTCTTCCATCAAAGAGGGAAGTGACAAACTAGCTGACTTACCTTTCCATAAAACCTTCCTAATTAATTTATTCAAATTTTGAAAGAGTTTCTGTTGTAGTGGTATCAGAAGAGTCTGGAAAAGAAAATGAGGAAATGAGTTCACTTTAATACAATTCACTCTACCAATCAATATTATCGGGAGAGTTATCCATTTATTTGAATCTTCTTCAAGGTTCTTAAGCATGGGGAGGTCATTCAACTTCTATTAACTTTTTTAAGTTATTATTTAATCCCCAAATATTTGATACCATTTGCTGGACAATAAAAGGAACGATAAATCTTTTATAAACAAATATCTGAAATGTTTAAAGACTATAACCTGGAATTCAGATCATGCAGCACTTTTCAAAGTATTCCTTAATCCAAACTTGATTTTACTCAGAGTAGATTTTACAAACAATCCTATTTGCATTTTATTCAAAACCCCTCGACTTCAGAGATATCTGTAAGCATATGCTCATAGCTTTGTTTTCATATTTTTTGTATCATCCTGGATCCAGCACCTGTATAGTTTTGGTAAAGATTACATCTTTAGTGGTAGCATGCACCTTTAGAGTGAAGCCTAAACCTCATTTAACTTCATCTACATTGTCTGGTATGTTCGCAGTACCTGTGGTTTCTCCACAGTCAATTTTCCCTGTGAGGCAAGTTCTTGAAAAGAGAACACAGTTAGATCATCCTAGATCAGAGAGCATCCTGGCTGGCTGCATTACAGTGTGGTATCTTTGCTATAGAGCATTGTATTGGAGGTCAATCCACTGGACCATAAGAGCAGCAGAGAGGATCACTTGGATCTCTGTCCCGTGCACCCCCCCCCCACCTCCCTCCATCGACATAATCTACTAGGATCATTGTTTGAAAAGGGCGTGCAAAATTGTTGAGGACACCTTTCAGCCCATGCACTGCATCCTTCAGTTACTCCTGTTGGGAGACAAATGCAGGAGTATATTACAAGGCTGAAAACAGCTTTTTCCCACAGGCAGTGAGAATGCTGAAGGACCAAAGGAACTGTTCACACTCACCATCTGAGACTCTCATCTGTACAAAATAATATTTATTTATTTTCATAGCTATACTTCTCCTGCATATGTATTATTTGCTTGTGTGTTATGCCTGGTTATGTGTCTACAAGCATGCGCTGTTTTTGTTGCTGCTGCTGTTCTTCTTTTAGTCACTGCTTTTGTCAAATTTTCTGATGTTTTATTTACAGTATCATGTTTTAGCATCATGTTTTCTGATGTTTTAGATACAGTATCATGTTTTAGCATCATGTTTTCTGATGTTTTAGATACAGTATCATGTTTTAGCATCATGTTTTCTGATGTTTTAGATACAGTATCATGTTTTAGCATCATGTTTTCTGATGTTTTAGATACAGTATCATGTTTTAGCATCATGTTTTCTGATGTTTTAGATACAGTATCATGTTTTAGCATCATGTTTTCTGATGTTTTAGATACAGTATCATGTTTTAGCATCATGTTTTCTGATGTTTTAGATACAGTATCGTGCTAATTAGCATTGGTGACCACTATCAATAACTTTTTTTGAGAATGAAGAAGTAAAGGAAAAGGAGAAAAATAAAAAAAGGCTTCAGCTCAGTTACTAATAATGTAACTAATTTTGCTAGTTGTTTAGCTCACTATTATTGCCATTACATTAAGTGATATACAGGAATGATGATGTATGAGTAACATTAGTGCAAAAAAGTTTACTAAGGATTCTGTATGGTCTGATACAGGAGGAGGTCATGTGGGGACGGGGGTTGGGGGGTGTGGTGACACCATGAGTTACTATACTGGGTGATACTAATCCTAGTTAAGCACTGATCAGAAGGCATGGGATCCAGGGAAGCTTGGCCATGTGGATTCAGAATTGGCTTGCTTGTAGAAAGCAGAGTTGTGCTGGAGGGAGTACATTCGGATTGGAGGGTTGTCTAGTGGAGACCTTCAAGGATCGGTTCTTGGCCCTCTGCTTTTTGTGATTTTTATTAATGTCTTGGATGAGGGGGTAGAAGGGTGGGTTTGCAGATGATAGAAGGGTTGATGGTGTTGTGGATAGTGTAGATGATTGCAGGAGGTTGCAGAGGGACATTGACAGGATGCAGAGCTGGGCTGAGAAGTGGCAGATGGAGTTCAATACTTTGGATGGACAAACTCCAAGGCAGAGTCCAAAGTTAATGGCAGATTCTTGGTAGAGTGGAAAAGCAGAGGGATCTGGGGGTCTAATGTCACATATTCCTGAAAGTTACCTCACAGGTAGACAGGGAAAGCTTATGGAGTGTTTGCTTTCATAAGTCGAGGGACTGAGTTTAAGAACCACAAGGTAATGATGCAGCTCTACAAAACTCTAGTTAGACCACATTTGGAGTACTGTGTCCAGTTCTGCTTGCCTCATTATAGGAAAGACGAGGAAGCATTGAAAACAGCACAGAGGAGATTTGCCAGCATGATACCTGGTTTAGAGAGTATGCATTATGAGCAGAGATTAAGGGAGCTAGCGCTTTACTCTTTGGCGAGAAGGAGGATGATAGAGGTATACAAGATATGATGAGGAATAGAGTGAACAGCTAATGCCTCCTTCCAGGACACCGCTGCTCAATACAAGAGGGCATGGCTTTAAGGTAATGGGTGGGAAGTTCAAGAATTATAAGGTTTTTTACCCAGAGTGGTTGGTGCATGGAAATCACTACCTGGGTCAGGGTCAGTGGTGGAGGTTCATGGGTGAATTTCAAGAGGCTACTAGACAAACATATGGAGGAATTTAAAATGGAGGGTTATGTGGAAGGCAGGGTCTAAGGGACAGCACAACATTGTGGGCCAAAGGGCCTGCACTGTTCTATATTTCAATAGAGTCATGATCCTCGTCTAATTCCTATTTTAGGCACCAAGAAAGTCTTGGCAAAACCAATGCAATTTCCACCTCTGTTTCTTAATAGATGCTAAAATGTCATTATCCTACATGAATTCACAAGGTGCGATGTGGAGAAGGCCTTTTTATGATTTAGATTATTTTTACGTTCATGTAAAAATACAAAAAAATGTAATACATACGAAAATCCCTTTGGCCTGCCATAAGGGAAAGAGTCATTACCATTGGCTGGCATCCCTGACAGTAAGAGAAAAAGAAGCAAAAAAAAATCCCTTCAGAGATGCTGAATGTCTGTGATTTGCCTCCAACACTCCCACAGCCTCTGCAGCCGCAGACACCACTGTTCATTCTCTTGGCAACCTAAGCTCCAGATTTAAACCACTAATAATGATCAGGAAGATTTCAGGGCCTGAAGCCCTTCTGGAACCCATGTTGCCCTCAGCATCCTCTCCATTCCCATGGGATAGACTGGCTCCCCTGTGTTGGTCCTTTGACCACAAGTTGCTAACAGCCTGCAGCTTATGTGGGTCTTCAGCCGCTGAGACCCTCACTAGTCTGCTGCAGTGGTCACCATCCTATCTCCTATGCTTCTCCTTCTCAACAGGGGGTGGGGGTTGCACATTCTCTCCATTTCTAGTGCCTTGGGAGTCTGTACATCCTCATGTCCTTCGCCATGCGCAGATGCCGTCATCTTGCGTACAGACCCCAGTTACAGGATTTTTAAAAAACACAGCCAGCTCACATATCAGTCTGTTTTAAATCGCCTATGGAGCTGTGGCCTTCAGGATCCTAGGGAGCAGCTCTGTGTCTCCACTCCCTGCTCTTTTGGGTCCGTACCAGCATTGCAGCAGCTACAGCATCATGGCTTTTGTTTTTGGGTAGACACAGGCCCATCATGATTTATTTATCCAAAACAATCTCATTTCTCTATTTCTTTGGCTTGGCTTCACGGACGAAGATTTATGGAGGGGGTAAAAAGTCCACGTCAGCTGCAGGCTCGTTTGTGGCTGACAAGTCCGATGCGGGACAGGCAGACACGATTGCAGCGGTTGCAAGGGAAAATTGGTTGGTTGAGGTTGGGTGTTGGGTTTTTCCTCCTTTGCCTTTTGTCAGTGAGGTGGGCTCTGCGGTCTTCTTCAAAGGAGGTTGCTGCCCGCCAAACTGTGAGGCGCCAAGATGCACGGTTTGAGGCGTATTCAGCCCACTGGCGGTGGTCAATGTGGCAGGCACCAAGAGATTTCTTTAGGCAGTCCTTGTACCTTTTCTATGGTGCACCTCTGTCACGGTGGCCAGTGGAGAGCTCGCATAATTTCAGGATTTTTACTTTCATCAGTCTACCTGGATAGAGAACTCTATATCTTGGGATCAGTCCAAATGAGGACTTAGGCAGGAGAAGCTCTGGATGTTAGAGAATGAAGGTCAGGTCTCTGAGGAAGGAAGAAGATGGGTTACCTCAGGAGGAAGCTTTGGCTTGAATTCTCTTGGGACTAGGGTTGAAGTATTGGTTCTAGCGGTCTAGAAATTGGAGGGATCAACAATCAAAATGGAGGATGGTGTACCAAAGGTCAAGTAAGTGGCTCAGATCCTTTAGATCTCCATTTGAAGACTTCGATGATCACTTGATAAGAGACCTTGAGGGGACAAGGTAATTGAGGGGGCTCAAAACATTGGAAGATTGAGAATTGAAGGATTTATGGGATTGAAGCCAGGCAGTGAAGATCAGATATTTAATGGGTAGAAGTTAGGCCCTCTGTATTAGGTAGTGTTACAGAAAAACACAATGCTGGAGAAACTCAGCAGGTCAAACTCAGCAGAGCAAAGTTGAAGATACATAACCAAAGATACATAACGTACCTTGACGAATGGCTCAAGCCAGAAACATTAGTTGTGTATCTTTATCTTTGCTCCATATACTGCTGAGTTTCTCCAGCATTGCGTATTTATGTCAACCATGGTATCTGCAGACTTTCGCGTTTTCCTTGAGGGTTAAAGAATCCTAAGAATGACTCATGATATTATTTGAGATTACCAAAAACGCAACATAGAATTTTCTTTTTTAAAATATTTTTATTGGTGTTTATTGTGGTGAATCTCTGCCAAGCTGCCTGTCTCCCCTCTGGCAAGCCTTGGTGTACTAACATTGGCTGTGCATTATCTCTACCGTTAAGGACACTCCCCTGTGTATGCACCCATTGTCTTTCATTATTGTACCATAAGTTTCTGCTAATAAAATTCATGGCTAATAAAAGCCATGAATATTGTTTGACTGCATCGTCGTTGTCCACTTTATCAAATGGTACTTCATTTTTATTATACATTATAAATACTTAAACAGTACAGTTATATATTGTGCTATAAGATTCAAATGGGAAAAAAATAAATTAATACAAAAAAGCTTTTAATGATAAAAAGAAATCCAGAGCACAATCAAGAATAAAATTAAGCAAAAAACCCAAAGAAAAACAAAAAATCAACCCCCCCATCACTAAGCAAGGTTAAAAGTCAACATATAGGAATCAAGTGAGAACTTCTAGGAATTAAATGGCACAGTACCAAAGTTTCAGAACAACCCCTAATACTTTTGGTTATAATAGTCCATAAATGGGCCTCATGTCTTTTGGAAGTTAATATTTGAATCTTTAATGGCATATCTATTTTTTTTCTAAACTTAAACAAGACATAATATCCATTTAATCATTGAGTATGTGCAGGTGGAATATTATTTTTCCATTTCATCAAAATTGCACATCTGGCTAACAATGAAGTAAAGGATAAAATTCAGTTTTGAGTTGGAGTCAGTAAAACATCATCATCTTGAAATGATCCAAATAGAGCAATTAAAGGGCAAGGTTCCAATTTAAACTTGAGAAACACCGATAATATTTGAAAGATATCTTCCCAAAATTTTTCTAAACCAGGGTACGTGGTTCACTTTAACACGTAATGAGGCCCTATCTAAATTGTGATTTTACACAAGTTGCAGATTCTGCAAAATTACAGCTCTTCCACAACTTTAGGCATGGGTTGACTGTCACCTCGCTCAGTCCCTAGGCCACCTCGTTCAGCACGTATCTTACACGCGCGTGCAGACACCCACCTCTTGACGTCAACGTGAAGCCCAGAAAGGACAGTGTGAAACAGAATGGGAAGAAAAACAACATTTTCAGGGGAAGAAGTGCACTGAAGAATCTACGCACACAGACTCAAGTCAGTGAGTATCGAGGATAAGGAAAAATTGGCTCTTTACCAAAGTGTCAGAGAGTCAACCCCCCACCCCCAGGTCCCATTTCAAGATTCAAAATTCAATTTATTGTTATGCACACAAAATACACAAAAATATGTCCTTTGTTTGCCCTGCAAAGGCAAACACAGTCATAGATTCTCACAACGTGGAAACAGGCCCAGCTTGGCCATGCCAACTAATTCAGCGTTATTATTAAAATGCAAAAGAGGGTCCCGTCAGAGATTCTGCTTCAGATTGCAGCCTCCGGGTGGCCCTCCTGGGACCCGGGTGCGAAGTGTGATTATTTTCTCAAGGGTGCACTTTTCAAATTGCAGGCGGACCTACCTGTTAAATTGCCAACCCGGCGACTTAAGGGGGATCCTGCACCCAGGATGATGCAGTGAGTGACGCGTCATGCACCCACGGGAACTATCAGTCGCAACAGTCCATCAGTCACCACTCCCGTAATTCGCCACCCCACCCCATCAGTCACCACCCCTCCAACCAGTCGCTTCCCCCATCAATTGCCACCCACCCTGCCAGTCACCTCTCCGTCAGTCACCACACCCTCACCCCATCAGTGATGTGCCACTGCCGCAAACAGGTGTGGGTTGGTTTCTGCCATGAGCGGTGATGGCTCAATGTAGGATTGTGGGGCAATGGCCATCTTCCTTACTCATAATCCCCCATGCTGCTGGAACCGCTCTACTGCAGTTCCAGCAGCGAGGGGATTATGGGTAAGGTAGACAGCCACTGCTTCCACACTGAGCCGTCGCTGTGAACCAGACCAGCTCATCACAACCTCCCACTCTCCCCCCATTGACTGTGGGCCTTTCCCCCACCTCAGCAGCGGCCTCTCTCTCCCCAATCGTGGCCTCACTCTCCCCCTGATCGCGGCAGCGACCTCTCATCCCACCCCTCTGATCGCAGCCCCTCGCTCTCCCCCCACAGCAGTGGCCTCTCTCCCCTGATTGGGTTTCCCTGTGATGCAAGCGCTGACATCACCAGTGTAACTGGGTTGGCCATTTCCCCTTACAAACCACTGGACCAGGATGTTTAACTGGGTTCCTTGACCACCTCTGAGGTAGGTCAAGGACCTGGTTGGGTTGACACAGTTGGACCCTTTCAAATTGCTGTATAACTGGGTCGCTAACCATGCAAATTGCCAATTTTAACGTTAAAATTGCCTGCTTAACCCCATTTTACATGGCTGTTTGAAAGGGCCTGCTGAGTCACAAAGAGATTGGTGGGATCAGTCATCAAGGTTAAATTGAGTCTAGTGTGGTATTGGCCCCCAATGCTGGCCAAGGAGGGTCAGCAGGAGACAGAGGACAAGACAATGCAGTTGATTAGTAGGCAAAAAATGTGTTAAACGTTTATGCAGAAGTGAGTACTGCAAACTGTCACAAAAAATAGAATGCCAATATTACTTTACGGCATCTTTGTCTATCTTATCTGCAACTCAGCTGCAACCCTTTGAAGTGCACTTCAACCATATATCACAACAGTTATCTGGACCACCACATAGTCACAATCAAATCGTACTTCGGATTCCAGTGTACACGTATCTTAAATTTTCTTTCCTTCTAACTTTACATCTTTTAAGGGCAGACGTCCCCTAGATATATTACAAAACGAACAAAGGAATCTGTAAATTATCGAACCCAGCCCATATAATCATGTTTACGTTCTCTGTAAATTAAATGAATCATAGCTGGATGCCCTCACACTGTTTACATGAACCACAAAAAAAATTAGCAGGCCATCTATTGCAACATTCTCAGAATTATCTTTTCCTCTGCAGCATGAAGACACCATCTGCTGCAAGTAGCTGGCAGACTCCAAGATGCACTGACATCTGACACCATATCACAGAGAGGAAATGTAAGCACTAATCATTAGATTACAATAAAAGTAATTTTTCCCTGACACTGTTTCCCCTGAGACCCAAGAGCTGATGAAATCAGACATCCAATGAAAATAGCTGAATTAAGGTGATCTGTGTACAATACCTATACAATGCCATGCCTCACTGGTTTCTTAGGCTATCTGTTCCTTGACATTGCTGAATACAATGCTGCAATTTCATCATTATGAACTCTCTGGTAGGTGAGTGGCAAAGCAGAGCAGATATTGAAGTCTATTGATTGCTGACCCCATCCCAGATATAATTATGTTTTTTTTTTGTTATTTGCAACAAACTATAGTCAATCACTACATTGTTCTGACATTCTTACAACAAAAAGGAAATTGCTTGCTTTTACATGTTCTCAGTGATATTCTTCCATTTGCACACGGTGTCCATCTGACCCATACAAATTAATTTTTGGTCTGTTAAGAAAATCTACAATAAATTAACAGAATGTCCATTCAGTGTACAATATTTTAAAATTGTTTTTAATTCAAGTTTCTTTTTATTGTTAAGTAATAAAACTGATGTAATATTACACAAAATTGCATTTTTCTGCTGTCAGGCAGACAAAGATTTGCCATCAGCAGAAATTGCCCGGCACCCCTTCCAGCCAGAGAAAGAGAAGCAAAAGAATGCCAGAATCACTGAATGTCCAAGGATTCATCTCCAGCACTCCCATAGCCTCTGCAGCCATACCATCAAGCCCAAACTATTGGCATCCTGAGCTCCAGTTCCAAACTTCTGACATGATAAGGAAGCTTCAGTGTCTGAGGCCCTCTCAGGAGCACCTCCTGCCCTCTTGCATCTTGGTACCCCTTCAGCCAGCCTCCAGAATGTCCACAGCTTGTCCAAGGCTCCTCGCCTTGCGTCGCCAATATTCCGCTGCTTGTGTGCTTTTCAACCAAAGAGCCCCTCACTGATCTTCTGCCATGGTCACCATTCCATAGGATCCTCTCCTCTGCTTCCCCTTCTCAAACCCGGGATGGTGGGGTGGGGTGGTTCTCTCTATTTCTGTGGTGCCAGCACCAGTCCTTTGCTTCCCCAGAGTTTGTAACTCCTCGAGGGCATTGCCAGCACAGGCATCTCCATTTTGGGCCCAGACCCCCAAAGTCGCAATATTTTAAAAGAAAGCACTGTTGGCTCCTTTATCAGGCTGTTTAAGACTGTACAGAGCTGTCAGTAGAAGTAGTAGTAGTAATAAACTGAGCGGTAGGACCCTGCAGAAGAGCGCTGTGTCTCTCCTCCCCGTTCTCCCTGGGTCCACACCAACGATACTACATTTGTAGCAGCTCTGGCAGCCCTGCCGTTTTCTAGACCAATCGAAAGGAACAGACAGAGTACAGAAAAAAAGCAACTAAATTATTTTACTGGGATATCATTCCCTTAGAGGCATTTACATTTTTTGCAAATAAAATCATGGTGATAGGTATCTTCATGTACTCAATTTAAAGAGCCATTCTTTAAGGTGAACTGAGGCTACTTATCTTGGAAGACTGTAGCCAAGCTCAAAGTTCTCCTTATCTCCCATGCACAGGGTAACCCTTACCACAGAGCTCATTCAACAGTTCAAGGGAAACCGTATTCATTCTGTCGCCCAGATAATTAACCACAGGTATAATAAAAATGATGAGTTTATTATCATACACATTGTACAATGTACATACATGCACACCAAAATTCTTACTTGCTGCAGCTGAACAGGTACTTCATAAAATAAACTAAAATATCAACTACAATGGTATACTTAATTGAACTTTAAAAATTGCAATAATCACAAAATATAGATAGATAATAAATATTCACAGTTATCCTAGAGTAAAAGAAGTGACTTGGTAATAGTGGAGGCAATAATTCTGTGGTGTCAGAGCAGTCCCTGATCAATGCAGCAAAGGAAGGTTCAAGAACCTGATAGCTGTTGGAAAGAAACTGTTCTTCAGGGTTCTATATCTTCTGCCTAAAGGTAGCAATGAAAAGAAGTTGTAACCGGAATGATGGGGGCTCTTTAGGATGTTGGCTGACTTCTTGAAGCAATGCCTCGCAGAGATGGGAGGTTGGAGCCTGTGATGGACCTGGCTATGCTTGTTAATTCTGGATTCTTTTGTATTACTGGGGGGTTGAATTTCCAAACCAGGCCATAATGTCAGTGTACTTTCCAGAGTACACCTATATAAGTTCAATAGAGCATTCAACCTTGGGACGGCGTGGTTAGCGCAATGCCATCATTGCGTCAGTGACCTGGGTTTAAATCTGGCATGGGAGTTCTCCCCGTGCTCCTCCCATATTTCAAAATGTACAGGGGTTGTAGGTTAATTGGTGTTTTTGGGCGGCACTGGTACATGGGCCGGAAGGGCCTGTTACTGTGCTGTAAGTCTACATTTTTTCAGAAAATTTTAAATTTACGATGCAAAATTTCTCAGACTTCTAAAAATATAGACATTGATGAACTTTTTTCATCATTGCCTCGGTGTGCTGGCTGCAGGAGAGGTCTTCTGAAATGTGGACTCCCAGGAACTTGAAGGTTCTAACCCTCTCCACCCCCAGAGATACTTTGAATCTGTTTAACTCAGGTATGTTTGGGGTAATGCAAATAAGAATTGAGCCATTGCGAAGACAATTTTCAGTATTTTTGAGAAATTAATGCTCTTTATGATATCACTGTCAACACAAAACATTGTAGAAAATATATTTTGCAGGAAAACAGGAATAAAATAAATAGGTGTAATGACTGTCTCCTCTGTCCCAGCCATGCATTTCCCATGGCAATATGTAACACAAATCCAAGCACTCTGACTGCTCATCAGAGAGGAAATTGAAGCTGGAATCCACGTGAATTCCCTACGATCGAAGGAGATGCTCCACTTGCACTCTCAGCACCATTCAGGCCGCAAACAGTCCTTCCAAGTGAAGCAACATTTCCTGTAAATCTGCAGGGGTCATCTACTGCATCCTGTGCTCCCACTGTGGTCTCCTCTACATCGGAGAGACTAGATGCAGACTGGGAGATCGGTTTGTTGAGCACCTCTGTCTGTCGCAATAGCATGGATTTCCCAGTGGCCACCCATTTCAATTCTCCATCTCATTCCCTTGCTAACGTGTACTGCCAGATTGAGGTCACCTGTACATTGGAAGAACAACACCTTATTTTTCGACTGGGCACTCTTCGACCGGATGGCATTTATATAGACCTCTGGCTTTTGTTAACCACCCCCCACCCCCTTCTTCCCTCATTATTTCTCCATTCCCTGTCTCCCTTTGATAACTTCTACCCAATTACATCCAATTAACACCTTTTGTTGGTCTGGATTCCTCCCCCAATGTTTGAATTCTGAGACTTTCTGATATATCCTGCTTCTACCTTTTCTGCTTTTTTTTCTTGAAGACGGGCTCAGGCCCGAAATGTCGGCGATATATCTTTGTCTCCCATAGATGCTGAAAAGACCAGCTGAGTTCTTCCAGCATTTCGGTGTGTTTATTACCAGAGAGAAAATGAACACAAAAGATACCTGCATATTTCCTAGCATTTTCTGATGATAGAAATGATCACCCCATTTGCTGGCCACATGTAACAGCTGCTAATGTACATAATATATTTCAAACAGCCTGTGAACTCTGCATTCAGCTCTCTTAACCACAGGCTGAACAACTAAGCAGATGTCCAAGAGTATTGTTCCAGTGTATGCAATCTGATACTTCTCCTCTGTGGTCATTTGTAACTCTCTCCTCAATAAATATGCACCCAAAATATGTGAGGGCACAAAGTAATCTGTGCAGGCAAATTGGAGGTTTAGCTTATTACAGTTCGTTTTTGGGTTCTTAGATATTCACACAGCAAAATAACTGCCACCAACATAGCAAGCAAGGCACTGATTATAATATCCAATGAATAACATGGAAGGGCATCCCTTACCTGGTCACCAAGCTTAGTCAAACTACCATACATCAATTAAAAGCCTTCAATCCTTTGATCCACACATCTCCAGGCAAGAGTGAAATCAATGATAGGAACCTTGGATATACAAATGTACTTCTTTAGCTGTGAAAATATGTAAAAGTATTAAGACCCAAAAAAAATGAAATTAAATTTTAAACACTTTCACAGTTGTCCTTTTACTGGTTATAGGATTCTGAGTGGAAAACTCAGACATCTGATCTAGTGTGGCATTATCTACTGAG
Source organism: Narcine bancroftii (assembly GCF_036971445.1). Lineage (NCBI taxonomy): Eukaryota > Metazoa > Chordata > Chondrichthyes > Torpediniformes > Narcinidae > Narcine > Narcine bancroftii. The sequence continues at coordinate 84,310,064 of NC_091478.1, read as the reverse complement.
GTTTGTCAAATGAGTGACACTTCTCCTGATGACAACTCTACAGCCAATCAAACTGAAAATTCCCGAATCACAAGGAGAGTAATTTTGGCGCAAGGGTGACGCTGCCATCTGATACATCTTCCCCTTAGCTTCTCCTTTCAGATTCCAAAGGATCATTATTTCTTCTCCACTCGTCAGTCTCTATCAATACCCACTCAAACCCACCTCATTGCAACTGAGGGAGATACAACATCTACCTTCACTTCTTTCCAGTATTCAATGTCAATTTATTGTCATATACATGAGTACAATTGCACTGAAATTCTTACTTACTGCAGCCAAACAGGTACATAAAATACACAAACTACAAGGGTAAACATTTAAATTACAATTGTAAGACAGTAAAAATTATGATAAATATTCACAGTTGCAGCTAGTGCAAGTGATGACAGATCTTTTGGTGGTCCCAGATGTGTTTGTGGTTAGGATTAGAGTATGAGGAGATTTACCAGCCTGAAAACTGTTGGAGAAAAACTGTGCCTGAACCTGGATGTGCTGGGCATCAGGCTTTTGTCCTTTCTTCTTGAAGGGTGCAGCAAGAAGAGGTTACATCCAGGAAGATGGTTTGTGTGACCTGTGTAGATCCCTTCCTTCTCTTCAGGGATCCACCCAGTCTTTTTTCCCAGGTATGGGAGTGATGTACTTCTTCCAATGCATCCATTGCTCATTGATGCAGCCTTGTTGACAATGGGGAAACAAACAAATTAAAATCAAAAAGCTGCTTTGCTGGAAATCTGAAATTAAACAGAATCATTCAGCAGGTCAGGCTGTGGAACGGGAACCAGAATTAGTGTTTTTTTAATATTTTATTTGTTTTAAGAAAATACAGAATATAGGACTCAATTAATGTAATAACTATAAGACATTGAATATAAAATCATAGAAAAACATTCATATGGTCCAAAAAAAAGAAAAGGAGAGTCCCTCTTCTCTCAGCACCCCCTTCCCAGATTCAAAAGAAAAGGAGACAGACAACAGGGAATAGAGGGAAATAAAAGGAAAGAAAATAGAAAAGAAAAAGCAACAGGAGCAATGTTCGACACCTCAGAGTCACATCATTTAAAAAATATTAAATTTTTAATAAGGAGTTGCAGTTTGAAAGGGCTTTCCAGTTCTGAAGAAGAAAAGAAACATTCAAGTTAGTCTGCTTTTTAAATAGTTAATAGTGGTAAGATTCAAAACTGATAACCCATATGAAAGTCCTTTCAAAATTAACAGGCTCTTTGTTAAGTATCTTGTAGCTGTTCCCACCCATCTTAATGCCTCCTTGTGCATGGTGCAGAATTTTCTGTGGATATTGATTGGAAAGCAGTGGCCGACTCTCTCAAATTTTTGTACCTTCCAAAATCCAACATGGAATGTAGGCTTCAATTTTGTAACTAATTTATGATAGACACTTCCAGGAAAGCACCAAAGGTTCTTGCATCACTAAACCTCAATATTTTAATTTTTTTTAATTTAAAATCTTTTTTTTAAATTTAGACATACGACATGTTAACAAGCCTTTTCAGCTCACGAGCCCGTGCCACCCAATTGATCTACAACAACACCCCCCCCCCACTCCCATACATTCTGAAAGGTGGGAGGAATCCAGAGATCTCGGGGAAAACCTATGAAGACATGGTGAGAACATACAAATTCTGTACAGTCAGCATGAGATTCAAACTCTGGTCCCAATCGCTGGCATTATAACAGTGTTGTGATAACTGTGCCTGAAGTAAAGTTGTGTGAACTAGAATATTTCTGACTAAAAATCTACTTTTAAAAATATTTTATTTAATATAAAACCACAACAATCACAATATTTAAAACTTAATCCAAGTACATGTGGTATTTTATAAAGAAGAAAAAAGAAAGTAAAGAAATACAAAAGAAAGAAAAATCTCCTATAAATCACCCCACCCTCTCCAAACTAAAAAAGGAAGAAAAAGAAAAAGGGAAAAGAGAATCACCACAGGAGCACTTCACTTTCCAATACTTTTAAACTTTATATATATATTTTTTTGAATTTTAATACCAAAAATTTGTAAATATGGGGTCCATATTTCACAAAATGTATATTTCTCTCTTAAATTATAAGTAATTTTCTCAAGTTCTCCAAACTTCTGCATGCCATCTATCCATTCCCAAATCTGTATCTGACTTCCAAGTTATATCAATACATTTTCTAGCTATTGTCAAAGGAATCTGAACAAATTTTAGTTGATACATATTCAGTTTTAATTTAGATTTAAGTCCTCTTATGGCCACTGGAATCACAGCGGACACGACAGAATAACCACAGTACTTTTGCTTCCTTTTAACAATGGGACATACAATGTACACGTAATAAAAGTGCTTTTAAAGTGTCATACTTGCTGGTACGTGGTGGATCCCGTAGGAAGTCATCGACCTTCTTAGTGATGGCCTGGTCCAGGGCACTGACAAGATAGTCGTAACAAGTGGTGTTCAACTCGACTTTGCGATGGTGAAATTGTACTTCAACCTGATGGAACCACAGTTCAGGCTCAGCTGTCCAGAAAGGTGGCAGCTTCACAGAAACGGCTGCAGAGTCCATGTTTGTCCAAAAATATGTTTCTGGACTCGTTGGGGTCACCAATTGTGGCCACTGTAATCACAGAGGACACACAAGGCATTTCTAGAGTGAATCAAATGGATTTACTCTTCATTCACCCACGCAACCTTTTAGAAGCCAGAATCATGTGCTAAACACATGTTGATGTCATCACGCACTGATGTCACATGGCCGGGGTTTAATGCCTCCTGAGAGTTGTAGTTCCGTCATAGTGCCGCTACAGTCTAATATCCCCTGTAAAAATAATATTGGATCCTCTGGGAATCTTACTCCAGTTATTCATTCTAATAAATTACCCAAATCATGTCAAAGAGGTTTAATTCTGAAACACTGCCAAGTTGAATGCAAAAATAGTATCAACTTCTTGTCCACATCTAAAACATCAATCTGAATAAATATAATTCATATTATGTAATTTTTGTGGTTTTAAATATAACTGATGCATAAAATAATAATAAAATCTATTTAAAAATAAATAATGAGTGAAATGGAAATAAAAACAAAGCCATCTGATTTTTCCAATCTACTTATCCTTGGTGATAGTCCTTGGGAACTCCTCATTTAAAATTTTTGGGCACAGTGCCAGTAAATTGATACAAAACATTCATTTTAATTACTAATCTATGTTAATTTGTAAACATATTGAATGTGATAATTTTGTATATTACAGTCTACAATTGTATAACTGTGAACCCTCATTTAGAACAACTCAGAAATTTTAGTTGAAATAACAAATTGATTTTAATGTTTTACCTAGTTTAAAGATGTTTTCAATTGATGGACTATAAAGCTTAAGCTAATTGCAGTGAATTAATCTAAAATAGTGGAGTAATTAAGCAAATTATGTTTCATGCAGTGAATGTCATTTCAATAGAAAAGAACAACGCCACTGTGAGAATAAAACAGAAGTCATTAATGTAAGAATTTAATATCTCGATTGCAGTCTCTGTAAGTGGAATGTGTTTCCAAGCATTTGATGGTACGATTGATTGTACAGTGGTAGTGACTGGAGTGAAGTAAAAGATTACATGTGTCAAAGAAAGTCAATATTGCCTGTCTCTGCAGTCCACATTTTGCTGTAAATCTGAAATTAAACATACAGAGTTTAAAAAAAAGAGCCGGTTCAATGCATAAGATCTGCAGAGGACAACTGCAGAAGTAAATAAAATGTAATATCGGATAAAATGCAAGACTTTTGTATTGGCTTGTTAACCAGTGGATAGTTGCATATTTTGCCACGGAGAGATACAACATCGAAACCGGTCCTTCATCCCACCACATCTACACTAGTCATCGTGCATCAATCCATTCCAATCACATTTTCCAAGACATGGCGTGAAGACGTCTATGTCACGGTGTTTTAAGTGCTCAGCTAAGTATTTCTTTTTTGAATATTTCATTTAAAATTTTCAACCATGTAGTTATGTATTTTAAAGAAAAAGTATCTAATTCGATTGTCACTCTTGTTCAGCTCCGAATCATGGGTCTTCACCTACGGCTCCTCGAATGCTTCCACCAGCGTTATCTCCGCTCCATCCTCAATATTCATTGGAGCGATTTCATCCCTAACATCGAAGTACTCGAGATGGCAGAGGCTGACAGCATCGAATCCACGCTGCTGAAGATCCAACTGCGCTGGGTAGGTCACGTCTCCAGAATGGAGGACCATCGCCTTCCCAAGATCGTGTTATATGGCGAGCTCTCCACTGGCCACCGTGACAGATGTGCACCAAAGAAGAGGTACAAGGACTGCCTAAAGAAATCTCTTGGTGCCTGCCACATTGACCACTGCCAGTGGGCTGATATCGCCTCAAACCGTGCATCTTGGTGCCTCACAGTTCGGCGGGCAGCAACCTCCTTTGAAGAAGACCGCAGAGCCCACCTCACTGACAAAAGGCAAAGGAGGAAAAACCCAACACCCAACCCCAACCCACCAATTTTCCCTTGCAACCGTGTCTGCCTGTCCCGCATCGGACTTGTCAGCCACAAACGAGCCTGCAACTGACGTGGACATTACCCCTCCAAAAATCTTCGTCCGCGAAGCCAAGCCAAAGAAAAGAAAGATCTAATTAGAATCAAGATTAGAGAGATGACATGGAATTAAGCCCCCTCCCTTCCTCCCGCTTACCCCCCACTATAAAAATTATAACAGTATAATAGATATAAAATATAGTTATATGAAAAAAATAGAAAAAAGGAAAAGCAAAAGTATAGAGAGAATAGTATTATTCTGGATTGCACAGTGAATTAGCTCAAACACTGGGGTCTTACAATATTAATATGTGTAATGACTTTTAGGGAACAAGATTATTACAGGTCTTAAGAGTCTTAATCTTTGCATATACGGGTTCCAAATTTATACAAAAAGCAGCAGATCTTTATTTCTCAAGTTATAAGTAATTTTCTCCAAGGGAATACAGCTCTGAATTTCCAAATGCCATCTTTCCATACTTAAAGACACATCTGATTTCCAGGTCACTGCGATACACTTTCTTGCTACTGCTAAAGCAATTTTAGTAAATTTCACTTGATGGAATAATAAATTTAATTTAGGTCTAGTCCTTCTATATTTCCCAATAAAAATAAATCTGGATTTTGTGGAAAAACAATGCCAGTGATCTGTCCCAGAAAATGTCCTAAATTCTCCCAAAAAGTTCTAACTTTAGAACATGACCAAGTAGAATGACAGAAAGTTCCTATTTCATCACCACATCTAAAACATTTATCTGATAAATCTGATTCATTTTATGCAATTTCTGAGGTGTTAAATATAATTGATGTAAATAATTACATACAGTCATGACAAAATTCTGCTCATCTTTTCACACCAATCATAATATTCAAATTTCTGTCTTGATTTATGAACTCTATTTTTAACAGTACTTGCTTGTAATAAAAGATACTTTGCAGAAATAAATTTCCTAATATAAACTTTCCTAATAAGAACCTCCAACTCACTACAAGCTGGTAAATGTATAGATGGACCTAATTTTTCCCACAAATATTCTCTCAACTGTAAATAGCAAAAAAGTGTATTTTGCAAAATTCCATATTTATTTCTTAGTTTTTGAAATGACATCAATTGACCTTGTTCAAATCAATCCGCTGCAGTTTTCATTCCATTATGAAACCAAATATTCATAAATTGATTATCTTTAGTAAAAGGTATGAGATTATTTTTAAACAGAGATGTTTTGGGCGAGATACTGTCCTTTACTCCAAATTCATTATTTAGTTTGTTCCAAATATTAATCGTATGTTTAAACAAAGGTGCTTCCTTCTCACCAGTTATTAATTTTGAATCCCATTTATAAATAAATTCTTCTGCTACTTTCTCTCCGATTTTATCCAATGCTATTTTAACCCGTGCTGGTTTTCTTGGTTCCCCCCAAATAAATGCAAGAGCATATCAGGAATAGGTAATATCAGCTAGCTTTCAGTAGTCTGACTCTTTACATGAATAACAGCTACATTATGTACATTGTGTAGACAAAATGTAATAAAACAAATCTCAATTGAGCCACCGGATTAGTAATTCTTAAAATTAAGGAGTTGCAAACTTCCCAATTCATATTTCCACATTAGTTTTTCTACACATAGGCTTGATGTTTTTCCTTTCCAAAGAAATTAGCTAAGTATTTTTTCAGTTTTTTCATAGAGTATCTGCCTCCACGATGCCCTCAAAGAGAGATTAGCAGATTTCAATAGCATTCTGGGAGGCACCTTATTTCAAATTCCCTAAAAATCTCTAATCCCTTACTGTAAAGACCCCTGCTGAAAAGTTTTTCTCTATCTTCGCTGTCTATGAAATATTTTTTTAAAATCTTTGGGTGATCAGATCTACAAACCAACAAACTAATGTTTTATATCCTTGTGTTCTAACCTCCCTGCTCTTATAATCAACACTATGGCTAAAAAAAGGTAAGTATCCATGTGCTTTCTTAGCTACCTTATTTGCATGTGATGTTTATTTCAGGTACCCTTGAATATATTCACCAAGATACATCTGTTCTTCAAATATATTTCAGGGTCCTACAAATCATTGAGTACCTCTTAGTTTATTAATCCTTCAAAGATGCAATGCCACATTTTTCCAGGATTGAATTCCTTCCACCATTTCACTCCTCACCATCAACAACAACTTCCTTTGTGTCATTTGCAAACTTACTAAATTCACTTTGAGATCATTAGTAAACAACAACTAGCAAGGTTTCCAGCATCACTCCCAGCTGTTACTGTCTTTCAATTACAATCCAGTCATAATCTAGTTTATTTTCTGAAAAATATAATTTCTCCATTAATAGTTAAAAGTGACCTATTACTTAAAGTCTTTGCACCTGATCTAGGATCTGTCCGAATGACCAGAATGATGTACAGAATAAATGGATATTTGCATTTGAGCAGGTTATTATTTTCATCAGGGAATAACTAGAAGTTACATAAAAAATAGTACATTGTACGGTAGAGCAGGCCTGTTGCATCAAATTATGATTTATCTTGTGGCAAATGAGATGGTCAAATGCTCGGAAGTAAATTTGCCCGGTTCCATGCAGAATCGTCAGAAAACTACACATAAGCCCATTTCAGTTGTAATTTTTCTACAATCTTCTGATTAGGACTGAGTGATAAAACATACAAAATCACTGTTGCTGTGAAAGATGAAGTGGGGAGGGGGGGGGGGGGCGGAAATCACCCAAAATTGAACAGAGGTAATCATCTCAAAGCTGCTCATTGTGTTAGGCATCAACTTGTCATTCCACATCCATGTGAAGAATGGAATTCAGTTTTGCACACTACATCCCTGATCTAATGCTTCTTTTTCACCACAACTGTAAATTTGGATTCGTCTTAAGCAAAATAGATGTCCTTTTTCTATCAAAAAGAAAATAAAAGCCCATGTTGGTCTCATGTTGGCTCTACTGGTAGAACAAATCTGATTTAAATTCCTCTTCATGTCCTCACCTTTTTGCTGGCCGTGCAGTTGCATGTGTCAAACAGGTAATTTGATACTTTGCAAATTGAATCCGATTTCTCTGAGTACACAGTATTCACGATTCCTATCTCGTGGTTGGTACTGATAGGGTTAACTGACAGCAAGCTTTACTAGCTGGGGAAGATAAATCACAATTACTTGAAGTCAGCTGACAGCAGATTTAAGCTGTTGCAATCATTATAATCATCTGGGGGTTTCTTCTTTTATCTTACTAAATGCAAAAGCATATCAGGAATAGGTAATATCAGCTAGCTGTCAGGAGTCTATCTCTACATGAATAACAGCTGCATTATGTAAATTGTGTTGACAAAATGTAATAAAACAAAAACATTTCAAATATGACCATTCCCAGATGCATTGCTTTACCTCAGCATACTCTCTTATAGTGTGCATGTGAGATTATATTGTTTGCTTTCATCTGTCAGAAATCAATATTTCAAACAACCGATAAGAGAGGAGATTGAACTGGGAATAGCATGAAGTGCTGTAAAACTACAAAGCACAATTATCAAAAAGCACTTACGGTACTTAATAGGATACAAGTATAAAAATGCCCAAATTAAAGTCTGGAAAGTATAATGAGAACTTTTTCCACGGTTTTTGATCACAACCTCCGATGACCCAGTAAAGCCAAAACTGCCAATACTATTCACAATGATTATTAACCCCTAGAGGATTGTCACAAACTATTCTAAATCGTGCTCTCATTTATGGCAGGGTTAATTATTTAAATCATTTGCAAAAATATCATAGGTTTTGAAGTACATCAGATATTTATTTCTTTCTCAATTATTGCAATTATAATTATTGCAAGTTGCATTCAAAACCTTCTATCGTGGTTTTAGAGCAGTCACCTCATCCTAACAATTTATTGTGATCCAGAGATCATTGGGGGATCAGAGGTGGAGTGGGTGAGCAAATTTAAGTTCTTGGGTGTCACTATCTCGGAAGATCTTTTCAGGACCGAACACGCTAAAAGAAAGCACATCAGCGCATCTATTTCCTCAGGTGTTTGCATGACATCAGAAACCCTGATTAATTTCTACAGATGTGTGGTGGAATGTGTGCTCACGGGCTGCATCGCAGTCTGGTATGAGGACTCCAGAAGCCCCACAAAGGGTAGTAGACACAGCCCAGAACATCACAGGCAAAACCCTCTCCACCGTTGAGAAGATCTACAGGGAACACTGCCATAAGATAGCAGCAGCAATCATCAAGGATCCACATCACTCAGCACATACTCTGTTCTTGCCACGACCATCAGGAAATAGGTATAGGTTCCACAAGGCACATACCACCAGGTTCAGGAACATCTTTGCTACCGCTCCACCATCAGACTCCTCAACAACAAACTCAATCAGGGACACATTTAATTACTTACTTTTGCTTATGTTTCTCTCTCTATATTGCACATTCAGATTGCTTGCATTTCTTTATTTGTTCACACTGGGCACAGTTTATTTTTGCACTACCGATATGTGGTAATTCTGCCTTGCCTGCAGAAAAAAGAATCTCAGGGTTGTATGTGATGTCATGCATGCAATCTGACAATAAATCTGAAATCATATTTCCAATGACACATCTGCAGATGTTGTTGAGGAATGCGGATCACGTACCAAATTTTCTCAGCCTTCCATGGAAGGAGAGGCACTGGCACACTTCATTGGTGATTGTGTCAACGTGGCTGAATCAGGACAGGTCACTGGAGATGTTCACTCCTAGGAACTTCAGTTGATACCAAATGTTTCCAGAATTTATATTCATGTTCATTTCATTACATCACATTAATATGGCTTTTAATTTTAGAAATCAGATGAATTGTTCTCTGATTATAAGAAAATTGCTTCATGCTGTTCATTAACTAATAGGCAAAAGTTTTCCCCTCAGGTGATAGTGTTAATAAATAAACCAGGGTTTCTATTATATGTACCTATCTAAAATGTGCTGGTTTAAAGAGTCGTTTGGTCACAGCATTAGGTTATTGTTGTAGGCATAAATTCAGCGCCCGATGTTTCTCAGGAAGTAGCAGGGTGGCACTTTCTGAAGGAAACCAAATGGGAAGTGGGGTATTGCATTGTAATGGTGCTTGTCCAATATCCTTCGGGGAGGACTACTAACTGACAGCAAAGGAATCAGAGTTCAATGTGCTTATATCTGTGTGAAAAATAAAAGTTTGCAGATGCTATGATTGTAGTAAAAGGACACCAAAATGCTGGAGGGACTTAACTGGTATTGCAGCGTTCATAGGAGGTAAAGATATATTGCTGACGTTTCGGTCCTGATCCCCTTCAAGGAATAAGAAAAAAAACAGGAAATCTCAGAATACAGGCAGTCCAGACTAATAAAAGGTGCTAGTTGGATATGACATGGGGAGAGGTGAGAAGAGAGGGAAAAGGGAAAGGGGCAGAGCTGGGGAAGGCAACAGGGATAGAAGTGGAGGTGGGTGGGATTTAACGAAAGCCAGGGAAGTTGTTGTTAATGTTATCTGGTTGGAGAGTGCCCAAATGAAAAATGAGGTGTTGTTCCTCCAATTTGTGGGTGGTTTCAGACCATGGACAGACATGTCAGCAAGGGTATGGGGTGGGGAAATGAAATCGTGGCCACTGGGAGATCCAAGCTATTGTGACGGACAGAGCCAAAGTGCTCAACAAAGTAATCTCCCACTCCGTTATATCTGATGTGGGCTGAAAATGTTTGCAATGATGACCAATTCTGCAATGCATGTTCTTGGAAGAGGAGCTCCATTCACTGAACAGTGCAGCAATATTTTCTAGGTGACCCTGGCAATGGCAACATTTCAATAGCAAAGTGAAACTTGTGAAATTACTTCAGTCAAATTCCAAGATCAGAACAGCCACTTGGCCTTAAAACTTGCAACATTTTGAGTTGGCAAATACAGGAGTGTTAAGCACAATCTGCTGGAGGAACTTGGTGGGTCAAGCAGCATCAGTAGGAGAAAAAGAACGATCAACGCTTCAGGCTGGGATTCTTCATCAGGACACTGATCCCACCAATGTTGTTGGATCCACTATGTTGTTGCAGCAGATTGTGCTTAATGTCAGATTCGAGCATCTCTAGTGTCCGGTGCATTTCCAGGAGTGTTGTTCTTGGCTCCAGAGAATAATGATTGCCCCCAACCTCCACTCCCCTCCAGAATGACCAAACCCTGCCTCTATGGATTTCCCTCCTGATCTCCTCATGGGCAAAAATGTTTAAACCCAGATAATACATCGGATTACTGTTCATTTGTTCCCTGATTTTATTGTGTGAGACCAAAGGCATCAGACTTAAAACCTACCAGTATTTCCTTTCACATCATGATTTTTGGAGATGTTTTGTATTTCCAATTGGAAAGTCCTTTGACCGCTTTTAATTGCCATGATGTGATTATTCTGTCTGAAAATATAAAAGTTCCTTCATCCTTTTAACAGTCCTTTTCATGTTACAATTTTTTTAAAACCTGCTTTTGGCTTTTATTTTTGCCCACTTCTCTGACACTCTTTCCTATAAGCTCTAACGTTTGTACCTTTTTCCTATTAGATGAAGTCCATACATTAGCCATAGCTGAGAAACATGCTGTTTGGTCCATTGCCCTCAAATTCCCACCAACTTCCTCAACACTCTATTACTATGTTCACCTACATGCAAAGAGCAATTTACAGTAGCAATTAACTTTCCAAACTACTTGTTTTTGGAACATGAGTGGAATCCTGAGCTTCTGAAGAGAACATGCATTTTCCACTGGAGTTCAGAACTGAACCTGAATTGATGGAACTGCAAGACAGCTCTACCAACTGTGCCACTGTCTCATCGCAATCTCATACCAATGCTTACCAAATGATGGGGAGCATACACCAGTATTCATTGATGGGATGGTGGTGGAGAGGGTTAGTACCTTCAAGTTCCTGGGCATCCACATATTGGACGACCTCTCCTGGAATCAATACATTGAAGCATTTCTAAAGGAGTCACATGCCAATTTTTCTACTTTCTAAGAAGTTTGAGGAGATTTGAATTCTCCAGCGAACTTCTAAAGATGTGCTATGTAGTTTCCAGACTGGTTGCATCAAGGCCAGGTTTGGAAATTTGTGCACCCAAGAAACGCAGAAGGATGCAGAAAGTAGCAAACCCAGCCAAGTCCATCATGGCCACTGATCTAACACCCACTGTAAACATCTACGTGAGGCACTGCCTCAAGAAGGCACCCAACATCTTAAAGGATCCTCATCATGGTCACAGTCTCTTCTCACTGTTACCTTCAGGAAGAAGGGCCAGAAGCCTGAAATCTGGCTCTATTGATTCAAGACCAGATTTGTTCCCAACATCTACCAGGCTCATGAACCTCCTAACCATTAAATATGCCAGACCACCAAAACAATTGCCTGAATTATTGAAGCATAATTTTTTTTTGCATTAATTGCACTGTGAATACTTATCTATCTTTTTATATTTTTTCATCTCATGGCATGTTGATGTCATTTAATGTGTATTATTGCTGGTGCTTCTCATGTACCTGTTTAATTGCAACAAATAAGAATGTTGATGCATCTCCACACTGTATTTGTGTATATGGCAATAAACTTTCATAAACTATGCTGGAATGCGAACAAGAGTCTTAGTATCATTAATGGTGCAAGAATACTCAGAATTAAAGTATAATACTATTTTGCACCCCTTATTACCAGGTCTCTGTCAGGGATTTCAGAAAAATACCACTGCTGAAGAATGTAGTTGGATTCACTCAGTCATCTTAGAGAAGTTACTGTTTTCAACAATAGAATATCTTTTTAAAAATTTAGACATACAACATGGTAATAGGCCCTTTCAGCCCACGAGCTCATGCCCCCCAATTACACCACCACACCCCTAACACTACCCCCCCCCCCCAGTACGTTTTGAATAGTATTTTAGTCTGTGGTCTTTTAAACCTAACTAAAAAAATTAGATGCTTGGTAATGACCTGAAATTAAGGCTCTTAAAACTTGGCAAAATGAACGTTTTTTTTTAAACTTCTGTGTTTCTAACTTAATAGTTTGATCATGGGCAGTGATTCTGGGGTAGAGAATTTCAAAGACCCATAGCATAGAGTTTGGTCTCACCAAACTCTAGCATAGAACTACTACTTCTTTATCATTATCTTAGCTGGGCAGTTGTTTATGCTCTAACTATTCCCTCTGAGTTCTATGATCCTCCACAAGGAGAAAAAATCCTTTCAACATCTGCTCTGTAAAGTCCCTTTGGAATCCTATCAGATTCAATATGTGAGGCACCTTTTTTTTTAAACTTTTAGACCCTGACTTCTCAATCTTTCCATGGGAGGCAGTCACAACTCAGGAAGCAACCTAATATGGCCAATTATCCCACCAACTCTAATGCAACCTGCCTTAAATATATGGCTGCAACTGTACATAATAGTTCAGGTGTGGTCTCACCAAAGCCCTGTATAGTTGCAATAAGTTTTTATTTTATCTTGGTATTCTATAACTAATGTAATCAGGGGCCACATTCCATTTTCCTTCTTAATTCTTCTTTCTTTGGCTTGGGTTCGCGGACGAAGATTTATGGAGGGGGTAAAAGTCCACGTCAGCTGCAGGCTCGTTTGTGGCTGACAAAACCGATGCGGGACAGGCAGAGACGGTTGCAGCGGCTGCAGGGGAAAATTGGTTGGTTGGGGTTGGGTGTTGGGTATTTCCTCCTTTGCCTTTTGTCAGTGAGGTGGGCTCTGCGGTCTTCTTCAAAGGAGGTTGCTGCCCGCCAAACTGTGAGGCGCCAAGATGCACGGTTTGAGGCGATATCAGCCCACTGGCGGTGGTCATTGTGGCAGGCACCAAGAGATTTCTTTAGGCAGTCCTTGTACCTTTTCTTTGGTGCACCTCTGTCACGGTGGCCAGTGGAGAGCTCGCCATATAACACGATCTTGGGAAGGCGATGGTCCTCCATTCTGGAGATGTGACCCATCCAGCGCAGCTGGATCTTCAGCAGCGTGGACTCGATGCTGTCGACCTCTGCCATCTCGAGTACTTCGACGTTAGGGATGAAAGCGCTCCAATGGATGTTGAGGATGGAGTGGAGACAACGCTGGTGGAAGCGTTCTAGGAGCCGTAGGTGATGCCAGTAGAGGACCCATGATTCGGAGCCGAACAGGAGTGTGGGTATGACATACATCACCTTTGTTGACCTCACCAAAGCCTTCGACACCGTGAGCAGGAAAGGGCTTTGGCAAATACTAGAGCGCATCGGATGTCCCCCAAAGTTCCTCAACATGATTATCCAACTGCACGAAAACCAACAAGGTCGGGTCAGATACAGCAATGAGCTCTCTGAACCCTTCTCCATTAACAATGGCGTGAAGCAAGGCTGTGTTCTTGCACCAACCCTCTTTTCAATCTTCTTCAGCATGATGCTGAACCAAGCCATGAAAGACCCCAACAATGAAGACGCTGTTTACATCCGGTACCGCACGGATGGCGGTCTCTTCAATCTGAGGCGCCTGCCATCTCACACCAAGACACAAGAGAAACTTGTCCGTGAACTACTCTTTGCAGACGATGCCGCTTTAGTTGCCCATTCAGAGCCAGCTCTTCAGCGCTTGACGTCCTGCTTTGTGGAAACTGCCAAAATGTTTGGCCTGGAAGTCAGCCTGAAGAAAACTGAGGTCATCCATCAGCCAGCTCCCCACCATGACTACCAGCCCCCCCACATCTCCATCGGGCACACAAAACTCAAAACGGTCAACCAGTTTACCTATCTCGGCTGCACCATTTCATCAGATGCAAGGATCGACAATGAGATAGACAACAGACTCGCCAAGGCAAATAGTGCCTTTGGAAGACTACACAAAAGAGTCTGGAAAAACAACCAACTGAAAAACCTTCTTAATTACTGCAGCACTAAAAGCCCTCTGTATATTCTATTATCCACAACTTTCTCTTTCAATGTGGAAAAGGTTTACTCACCATAAAAACAGCCTCATGATGACAGGAAGTAACAGTCATGGATAGACATGTCTGTGATACATGAATTGGTGAGGATTTCTCTTAGGAACAGTAGTGCCACCTATTTTATGGGTTAAAAAAAACAATGGGAAAGCTAATGATGTTTATTCTATTTTATGAATGAATATATTTATTTTTAAAACTGATTTGTAAAAATCTTGCCAAAAAACATGTTTTTCTTTTATCTTTAAAGAAGAATGTGAGTGAAACACAAAAGTCTGCAGACACTGTGACTGTAGTAAAAGCACACCAAAATGGTGGAGGAACTCAAGGAAGAAGGCTCAGGCAATATATCTTTGACTCCTATAGATGTGAAAAGACCGGCTGAGTTCCTCCAGCATTTTGATGTGTTTTTAAAGAAAAATGTATTGCAAACACTGAGAATTGAGTAATATTGCCGTGATTTTCACACCAAACACTGAATAAGGCTGAATGTCTTGAGATTATAGGCTTTTTTGAGGGTGAATTAATTTAAAGAAGAAGTAAACAAGTCTATAGAGTTAATGGTTGTGTACATTTGGGTTGCAGAGCTTAGCCTGCTTACAGAATGCAGCTCACTTAGCATCAGTAAAATGTTCCTGTATTCAATTTGAGCAATCTCAGCACTTCAAAACTCTATTTTTTAAATCCTGTTTTGAGAAATCATTACATACATTATTTACTGTCATGTTCACTGACACAGCTCTCACATTTGCCGTGAACACCATTCAACAAGAAAACAGAGAGAGTCATGTCACAGTGGACGTTTATCCCTGATTTGAGTAGTTAGTGGGCAGTTTTGTTTCATGATTGTAATGTACAGGAACTAAACTTGGATCATCATTTCAACATTTACAGTTGCTGGAGAAAGAACCCCCATCACAGTAGTCTGACTTCGGCTCAAGCCCAGCACCCAGAGATGAACAAAAAAATATTCTAACATGCTGTATATCAGAGTGCTCTAAATACCAGTCTTTTCACGATGGGCTCAAACTGCCCTTCAGCACATCCAGATGAAGTCTTTTGGGCAATGAGTCACTCATTCAATTAAAGGGTGATGTACCTTGCAAATTGAACAACTGCAGAAACATTTTTGAATCAACATTAAATAGCGATAATTTTGCTTAAGATGCATATCAAAGAGTCCAATCCAGCCAGACAATATTAACATTGAATGGATGAGCTGTCAAAATAAATTGTACTTGCTCTGGGCAGCTCACCGAATAGGTGAACAGGAAATCTGGCTGACGGTCCAGCTCCTGGAAGTCAGAAGCATCACAAGCTGTTGAGTGAGTGACAGCATCTCATTCAAGAATCAGAACATGTTACTGAACCCTTGAAGCTCAACCCAAGATCACAAATAATCTGCAGCCATTTGCGTAAACCAGTAAAATAATTATATATGCTGAGGTCTTTTTGAGCAAAGAATGCTCCTGTTATAATTGATGATCATGTCATATTAGTTACATTTAATTTCATAGTTGGTTTTTGGATGGATTTATGATTTATGATGGGCAAAGATATACTGAATACAACAGTGACTTGTAGATAATGATAAGCTCTGTGATAGACTCATTCTATTTAAGCATTGTTTATCAGAAAATTGCAAGTTTTGCACCCTGTTGGGAGAAAGCTACAAGCACAACTAATGCACCTTAATCCTTTTCAAAAGATCCAGAAACATCTCTTTCTTGATCTCAAGGTGCCCTCACAGCATGGCTATGAGAGGGCACATCATGTTTCACAAGTTTGAGGTTTTCTGATGAGGTGACAAAGATGGCCGACAAGAGTAGGGCAGTGGATATTGCGTATGTGGAATTTATTAAAGCATAAATCCTACAAGATAGGCTGATCCAGAATATGCATGGGATCCAACTTGAATAGATTTATTGATTTCAGAAATGGTTTGCACAGTAGGCATAGCAGTCAGCACAATGCCTTTGCACCAGTGATTGGGATGAGTCCAGGGTTTGAGTCCCACGCTGTCTGTAAGGAGTTTGTACGTCCTCTCACCATTCAAAACGTTCCGGGGGGGTGGTTAATGGGGTGTAAATTGGGCAGCATGGACCGAAATGGCCTGTTACCATGCTATATGTCTAAATTTAAAAATTAAGACAGACAGTATTAGTAGAGGATATTATTCAGGCTGGAGGTTTGTAACCAGAGGTGTTCCATAAGAATTGGTGTTGGGACACTGTTCTTTCTGATTACATCTAAATTATTTGGTTGAAAAAGGGGGGAGTGTAATAATTTTGTAGATGATGCAAAGATTTGTGAAGTTGTGGGCAGTGTAGAGGGCTATCAAAGCATATAGATCAGTTGTGGGTAGAGAAATGGCAGATGGCGTTAAATTCAGACAAGTGTGAAGAGATGCACGTTGGGAAATCAAATGCAAGGGGGAAAGTATGCAGTGAATGGTGGGGCTCTTAAATCCACTGATGTACAGAACGATTTGGAAGCCCAGGTCCACAGATCCTTGAAAATGGCCATGCAAGTATATACAGTGGTAAAGGTGGCATACCACACGTTTGCCTTCATTGTTAGCCACATTAAGTGCGTGAATAAGGAAGTCCTGTGGCAGCAATATAAAACTTTGCTGCATTTGAAGTGCATTTCTAGCTACACCATTACCAGATAGATGTGACTTCTGAAAGAATACAGAAGAGATTTATTAGGATGTAGCCTAGATTAGAGGGTATGAGATAAGGTCAGGCAAACATGAATTGTTTTCTCTGGAATGTGGGAGGCTGAGGGAAGACCAAACATTGGTTTGTAGATAGAATATACAGTCATAATCATTTTCCCAGGGTGACAATCTCACAGACTAGAGGGCATGTACTTAAAGTGAGGAGTAGGAAAGCTTAATGGAGAATGATGAGGCAAGTTTCATACACAAAGAAAGGTAGGTAACTAGAATGGAGTGCCAGGTGTCACGGCTGAAGCAAATACAATAGTAGCATTAAAGAAGCTTCCAGATAGGCACATGATTATACAGGAAATAGAAGGATATATATTGTGTGCATGCAATGGAATTTTAGTTGAATTTAGGCCCATGTACAGTGCAGATATCATGGACTGAAGGGCCTGTTCCTGTGCTGTACTGTTCTATGTTACATATTTACAACTACTTTTCTCAGCTTCTCCTTCCTCATGCTGGAGAGTCATTGCCAGAATCTGAGAAGCTATAAAATTACCATATTGAATAGGTAAAATGACTGCCATAAATTTCATAGGGCAAACGAGGTCACTGTGATGTGGATTGTGGAGTCATGTGACCTCTGTCTGAAACCAGGTGGAAATGAGGATTGTGGAGGGTTACATGACTTCTCCATCTGCACCTGACAGAAGTTCCATCACTTGCTAACCAAGGTTGGTCTTTGCCCATTCATCAGTGCACACCTGACCATTGGCCACTTTAAATCACCTCGTGATCACTTGGGCCGCGCTCCCCAGCTTATTGCACCTTAAAAGCCAACCACACACAGTAGCTCTTTCTCTTTGGTCCTGACTATGAACACTGGACATCACTGTAGAGTCGTTGATAAAGTGTGCACTACACTTAAGAGTGGGACTGTAGTATTGTGTGGGAATACTTAATATTAAACCGTACCCTGTTGGAACAGGGAAGAAGGAGTGCATGTTGAAATCTCTGCCTATTAAGGGTATGCTAGTTCAGGATTATTACCGTGTGCGCACGCGCATGAGAGAGAGAGAGAGAGAGAGAGAGAGAGAGAGAGAGAGAGAGAGAGAGAGAAGGCAGCAACTGATATCAGAGATTGCAGTATCTGACATGACTGCTTACATTCTTTTAGTACTGAGTGTTTCTTTGTGTCTTCCCCATTACGATTTTCCCATGTGTGTAATAAAGATCATCCTTTGTTTGTTTAGCCTGTGTCTGGACTTGTTTCTCTGTGAACCCTTTGAACCTGATTTAATCACACGTAACAACAACCTTTAAGTATAGCTGAAAACAGTTGTCTTGCAACCTGTGAGTAGGTGTTGAATGGAGTCAGTTGTAGCATTATATTGCACCATGGACCATTATTTGAGACTCTTCAAGTGAACAAGAAGCATGGTACGTACAATTTTACAAAGATAACCATGGAATACAGTTTCTAAAGTAAAAGTTAACACTTCAAAGTAATTCTTAAAATGAACAACTAATATAGATGAACCACAAAGCACACCGTAATGATTAAACTAAAAGAGAAACGTAGAAGAACATCAGCACCTGCAAGAGTTTACCAAACATTGCAAGATGATCACCTGGCCTGTGAGCTTGTTGCCAGAAAATTCATGAGCCTGAGACTCAAAAGGCGTAATGCTTGGAGAATGATGCCATAAAGTTTATTCCTGTAGCAGAAAACGCACCAAGCACTCAAGTGCATTACAAATGTCTGATGCAGTGCCATTCAACCTGGAGATCAGAATAATCGCGCTCCACTCCAGAAAATAATCAATTTTTATTCACAGCAAAAGCAGAGTGCCATCTGTCCTAAAAATAACATATGTAGGGATTGATTACTGTATATTTTGGTGGATAAGGCAAACTTCAGATAAAACGAGACTCGAATTTCATTTTGAACTTCACGGTTTTTGCTCAGTGTATATGGCAACCCCAAACATACTGGTTTCATACGTCTGTTGGCTGAGTTGGTGGGCATGGCTGATAAGCACCGTCACAAAGTGATTCGCGGTTCAGTCTGTTACTAGCTTCTGTCTTAACCAGTTTAATTTTTAATCAAATTGTTATCATGGAGCCACCAGCAAAACGAAGAAAATATGACGCAAGTTTTAAGTTAAAAGTCATTGAAGTGACCAAGGAATCTTACCACCGTGCTGCTGTAAGGACATTTGACATGACTGGTAAGAGAGCGGAGAAAGAATGAAGATGTTTTAAGAAAAATGCCAAAGAAACCATGTTCAATGTGAAGAGGAATCACTCGTTGGCCAGAGTTGGAAAATCACATTGCCAAATGGGTACTCGAACAGAGGAAGGATTGCTGCATAGTTACAAGAAATAACATTACAAGGTCAAACCCAGAACACAATAGAGAGTTTAAAGGTACAGTAGGCTGGTGCAACAGTTTCATGAACAGGAAAAATCTGGTAATAACACAAAAAAAAACAAAAACGGAGGATAATTTATTGTGGGCTACTGATGATGAAGCTGAGGCCGACTCACCAGTTTCAGACTGGGACCCGTCTGATGATAGTGTAAACAATGAGACTCTGGATGTTCTTTGCCTTAGATCAGTGGTTCCCAACCTTTTATTTTCCACTCACATAACACTTTAAATATTCCCTATGCCATAAGTGTTCTGTGATTAGTAAGGAACACAGGAAGCAGGAACAGGAGTAGGCCAAAAATGGCCCATCGAGCCTGCTCCGCCATTCAATAAGATCATGGCTGATCTAATTTATGACCTAACTCCACCTACCTGCCTTCTCCCCATATCCCCTAATTCCTCTATCATGTAAAAATTTATCTAACTGAATTTTAAATATGTTTAATGAAGCAGCCTCAACCACTTCCCTGGATAGAGAATTCCAAAAATTCACTACTCTCTGGGAAAAAAAAACCATCTTTCCTCATCTCTGTCCTAAATCTACTCCCCTGAATTTGAGACTGTATCCTCTCGTTTTAGTTTCCCCGGCCAGCTCAAAAAACCTTCCTACATCTATCCTATCCATACCCTAAGTGATTGCTTAAGGTGGTATGTGAGTAGGAAGGGAAGATTGAGAATCACTGCTCTAGACCCAATTATTACTGAAATATTTTGCTTGAGAAAAATTGTCATTGGTCCATTTCCTTTGGAGTTATGAAACTGTGCACATAACAAATCAATTTGGAATGATTAAAACAGTGGTTTTCAAACTTTTTCTTTCCACCCACATACCACCTTAAGCAATCCCTTATTAATCACACAGCACCTATGGCATAGGGAATACTTAAAGTGGTATGTGAATGGAAAGTAAAAGGTTGGGAACCACTGCCTTAGATGATGAAGCTAGTGATTTTAAAGGATTTGAAATGTGTGTGTGAGATATGAGTTTTTTTTATTTTACAATTCTTTTATTGGTTTACCACCACTGGTAATGGATTTTAGTGCAAAATAAATTGTATACACTACACTTTTTAATATACTGGTAGCTTAAAAATTTGTTATAGGTTGGGTCTGGGTGGGTTATGGAACCAATCAAGTGATATTTTGAGTAGAATTTTAAGGTCACTGTAGGATGACGCCTTTTTTGGGGCTGTTTTAGGTGCTTAAATGTTATCTTATCCACCAAGATAGACGATAAGTGCAGAGTTCAGAAAATAAATGGGCAGCAGCTTAACTCACTGCTTTTTTATCTATGCCTAAATCAAGAATATTATCAGGAGAAAAATCCCCTTGTGAACCAATTCATTGATGCACTTTGCCATAAAGTTAGAAAGTCATAGACAGGAAATGTAGCCCCGTCGTCCACCATGTCCATGCTGACTACCAAGTACCCATCTACACAAATCCCATTTACCAGCACTTAGTCTGTAGCCTTGATGATTGAAGTGTGCATGCAGATACTTCGTAAATGTCGAGTGAGTGTTGTGGGACTTGTACATTTCAGAGCTCACGTTTCTCTGCTGCGTCACAGCATATAGATCCAAAGATCAATCTCTTTGGATGGCTTCTAGAACATCAATGTATTCCATCCAACAGCCCATCTAATAGGACTTTGAGGCTCTAAATATAGACGGGTATTTTTAATTGATCACCATGTCACCAATGGAAGCACCAATCCATTCTGTCTCTGATAAGAAAATGTACTACAGCGCCTTAATTCATGTTTCATCTTGATTAAAAACTCCACAATTCACATTATACAAGGTGCAGCAATTGTTCACATTTACAAAAACATTGCATTGTTTTAAATTAATAAAAACACAAGCCTTGATGAAGGGCACAAGCCTGAAAAGTTGGTTATGAGAACTGCTATATAAAGGACACTGTTTGGCCTATTGAGTTTCTCCAGCTTTGTGTTTTTACTTCAACTGTGGTGTTTACAGACTTTTTTGTTTTATTACATTGATTTAAATTGTTGTAATATTTCAAATGCTGGAAGATACAATCATAGATGCTGTGGAGCTTAGAATATATAAACTACTAATATATTTTGCATTTTGTAACATTGCCTACAGAATTCCAACTTGTAATGAATCTGTTTTAAGCAAACAGCTTAACAGTTCTGCTACCAGATTGCAGGGGACTATTTTTTAGATGCTAAGTGCTGTACTACTCTTCCTATTTGTGGACACCATATAATCAACACTTGCCATGACAGTTATAATACGCTGTCACACCGCTCCATAATAACATACACAACATGTACAAGATCCCTTTGATTATGCAGAAAACATTTAACACATTTTTTTACTTGAGTCAGTTCCATAGCTTTGAAACTATTAAATTTATGAAAATGATTAACAAGAAACTCCAAAGCTCTGAATAAACCTTGCAATTTTCAGTGGGAAGTAAAGACTAAAGCGTCCACAGAAATGAGTGATTTAAGTCTGAAAAAACATGGTGTTGAGCAGGAAAGTTAGAAATGAGGAGGAAAGTTAGAATTGAGGAACAGCATTGTTTGTCTTGTTATAAATCCAGAAGTATATTCAGTACCATTGAGTATTGACTGGTAGCAATAATATTCTGTTTGGTCTGAGTCCTTGAACATGCCATATATCAACTAAATTTGTTTTCAGGATAAATTAATTGCTTAAGCATTTTTTTTACAAAACTCAACTATGGAATAAATACGTAGTATATTTTTGGAAACTTACATTTCTTTTGTAAAAGCCCTACATATACAGCAGCCTGCAGATACGATGACCATCAAAATAGACCATATATTTTCATCCATATTAATACACAATTGACCTTGATCTTTTATTGCTTTCCAGTTGCCTTTTTTTTGCTTTGTTCCACAAAAGTAATGGTTCATATTATTGAGAACGTGATATTTTTTGCAGCTCATTACAAGAATTAAGGTGTGCCTTGATGTCACTGCTCAGCACCTGGCTTGCAGCAGTATCATATGTCTGGGTTGCAACAGATGACAGCCTGGCGGATTGCAGTTAGCCTGCCGCTACAGACCTGCATGTGCAGGAGAGAACACTCTGTTTGTCCCCCTGCTGTCACTGCCACAGTACATCATCGCTTTGTGCAATTGTTCAGGTCTTCCTTCATGGGGAAGCATACAAAAAGATAAAGATATGATCTATTCACTTTGAAGGTTTGGAGATAGCTCACTTATCATTGAAGTTTGTTTCCCTGCTGTCATAACAATAGGTTTTATTATAAATAAATTATGTTGCATTAATAACCTCATAGTCTTGTGTGTTTCAGAGACCACTTGCTTTTGCTTCAGAGCTAATAGCTACAGTGCAATTCACAAAAGTGCTGGAGAAACTTGAGCAGGTCATAACAATTAAAGGGTAACCAATATTTCAGGCTTGATGATAATTCATCTTTAAATATCAGAGTTTATTCATAAGCAGAGAATTGTAAATGTCTGAATCTACAAATGTCTGATCTAACATGAGAACAATGACAGGGTAAAGGTTCCATTATTGTCACATGATATTACATTTAGAATGATACATACGTGAAATTCTTTAACTTCATCCACTGTAGTTGCGACATTGTCCAGTGCCCTTCACAGAAACCAGGAATGGAAAAATAAGCAAAGGAGAGATAAAGGAGGAACACAGTTTGAGGTCAAAATATTACAACGAACTTGTAGGTTGAGAAAAGATTTATAAAATCAAAATAAATTGAATGGCTTAAAGATTAGCAATCATTTAAAGATGGCAGAAAACATAAAAGTTAAAAGAGATTTTAAGGACCGTGGGGAAATGGGTTGTGGATAGCAGGATGGTGATAAAACAAGAAGAAACAAAAAAGTTAAGAAATCAGCCTCAAGCAAGCTCTGAGATTTGAAAAGATTTTGTTTTCAAGGCTGTGGACACAAGATCATTGAGCGTTTATAGTTTACTCAATAAAAATGTCTTGCAGTTATACAGCATCTTTAATGTATGCAGGTACTTGTCATAGAAAAATGAGTTGTGCCAAATTAAGGAGTCAGAGATAAGAAATAAAAGAAAATTCCTCAACTCATAAACGAAACACTTTTATTTGTTTTATATAGGTCTGTAGCTCCTCAAAGCCTTGATATTCTTACTGCTGTGGGAAGTTGAATGAGGACGTATCATAAGGAGGTAAGAACAATTACTTCATTAGGTTTAAATACTTGTCAATCTCTCTGAATCCAACACAAAATCCTTCTAACCCTTAAGAAAACATACAAAGTTAATTTTAAAATATATCTCAATGAAAAATCACGGCACAAAAATATGACAGAAAAGATACAACTTTAACAGTTGATCATTCAAAAAAATGTTTAATCAGTCATTGTATTCATAGAATATTTAGTTACAACTGAAAAGCTGAAAGGGAAAAGAAGCAGAGGCAACCAGAGAATGAAAATGAGAGATGGATTAACATTGTGGTTAGAAACAGGAGAGGTAACAACTAAAATTCGGAGCATCAGAGACCGAGATAGATGGAGAGACATGATCGCTTACGCCGAACGGCAAGGCACCTGAATATATTCAGTATTAACAAAAGTTCCAGTCATGTAGGCTGTCCAGTAATTTCAAACAACATCAGATCAAATGAGGAGAGGAGCAATTGGAGAATTAGTGAAAGGAGACATTAGAAAATGACAGTCGAGCGACAGGGGAGGGAAAAGGTGTGGGGGGAGGAATCATGGGAGAGGAGCAGAGAGAGATGGGCATGGGGAAGAGAAAGGGGCAGGGGAGGGTAAAGGAAAATGGGAGTGGGTAAGGAAAGTTAGGGAGAGCAGTTGGTGAGTGACAGGAGTGGGAAATAAGGGCAAGGGGAGTGGAATACAGAGGAAATGAAGAGAAAAAGAAAGTGGGTGCTCCCCAAAGTCAGTGGTTGAAGAACAAGAGGTGAATCAAATGGAGCTCTGGATTCTGTCCTCTGGGAAATAGGGGTTGAAATTGCATCTCTCTTGATACCACTACCTCGCTTTCTCTCCCTTACAATTACTCCACTTTCTTATCCTTTCTCCCTCACACCCCCCCTTATTTCTTTCACAAACTCTTCCCACATTGCTCTTCCTACCTCATCCATTTATCCTCCTCTCCCACTCATCTTCTTCATCTTTTAACTGTCTTGACTCTTTTTCACTTCTTTTTCTATATATTCTCTACTCTCTTTCCTAATCTTCTCACTCTCTTTCTATCTCTCTCACCTCCCCATTCTGCTCTGATGTCATTTGCGCTGAGGCTATTAAAAATAATACCCGGGCTGGAGGCTATTACCCTCCAGCCCGGGTAAGAAACCTGCATAGGAGAAGGCCACTCCGATATAAAACCTACGACCCAAGGACCTCGCTGCCACGTCCCAGCTTGCTTGGCCACGGCACATGAATCATGGGTGTAAAGGGTGGGGCCAGTACTGCGCGCACTGCACTCCACCTAAAAGCTCCTTTGCGCAGGCCCGAGGACAGGTCCACGTCCTCCCCCTCCACGTCCTCCCCCTCCACGTCCTCCCCCTCAAAAGATGCTCACAAACTCAAGCTAGCATGCTGGAACATCAGAACCATGCTAGACAAGGCTGACAGCCACCGACCTGAACGTCGGTCTGCCCTCATTGCACATGAACTCCTCAGACTTGACATCGACATAGCCGCTCTCAGTGAAGTCCGCCTGGCAGATGTAGGCAGCCTCCAAGAACGCGGCGCGGGCTACACACTCTACTGGTCTGGCAAGCCTTCGGATGAACGACGCCTATCTGGTGTAGGCTTCATGGTCAAGAGCTTCATTGCCTCCAAGCTCGAAAACCTTCTGACAGGCCTCTCGGACCGAATCATGTCCATGCGACTCCCCCTTCAAAACAAGCGTCACATCACCCTCATCAGTGTCTATGCTCCAACCCTCCAGGCGGAACCAGCAGAAAAGGACAAGTTCTACACTGACCTGCGCAACCTCATCCAACGCACCCCTACAGCCGACAAGGTTGTCATCCTGGGCGACTTCAACGCTCGTGTCGGCAAAGACTCAGAAACCTGGCCAGGAATCCTGGGCAAGCATGGCGTCGGCAAGTGCAACGACAATGGGCGCCTCCTGTTGGAGCTCTGCGCAGAACAGCGGCTTGTCATTACAAACACCCTTTTTCAGCAGAGGGACAGCCTGAAGACCACCTGGATGCATCCCCGATCCAAACACTGGCACCTCCTGGACTACATCCTGGTGCGAGAAAGTGACAAACGAGATGTGCTCCACACCAGGGTCATGCCTAGCGCGGAATGCCACACTGACCACCGGCTGGTTCGCTGCAAGCTCAACCTTCACTTCAAGCCAAAGCCCAGGAACAATAAAGCCCCCAGAAAGAGGTTCAATGTTGGAAACCTGCAGTCAGACGAAGCGAGAGGAAACTTCCAGGCAAACCTCAAAGCAAAGCTCGACGATGCAACCCGCCTCACGGACCCGTCCCCTGAAACCCTCTGGGATCAGTTGAAGACTACCATACTGCAATCCACTGAAGAGGTACTGGGCTTCTCCTCCAGGAAAAACAAGGACTGGTTTGACGAAAACAGCCAGGAAATCCAGGAGCTGCTGGCAAAGAAGCGAGCTGCCCACCAGGCTCACCTTACAAAGCCGTCCTGTCCAGAGAAGAAACAAGCCTTCCGTCGCGCATGCAGCCATCTTCAGCGCAAACTCCGGGAGATCCAAAATGAGTGGTGGACTAGCCTCACCAAACGAACCCAGCTCAGCGCGGACATTGGCGACTTCAGGGGTTTCTACGAGGCTCTAAAGGCTGTGTACGGCCCCTCACCCCAAGTCCAAAGCCCGCTGCGCAGCTCAGACGGCAAAGTCCTCCTCAGCGACAAGATCTCCATCCTCAACCGATGGTCAGAACACTTCCAATCTCTTTTCAGTGCCAACCGCTCAGTCCAAGATTCCGCCCTGCTCCAGCTCCCTCAACAGCCCCTAAGGCTAGAGCTGGATGAGGTTCCCACCCTGGATGAGACATATAAGGCAATCGAACAACTGAAAAGTGGCAAAGCAGCAGGTATGGATGGAATCCCCCCAGAAGTCTGGAAGGCTGGCGGCAAAACTCTGCATGCCAAACTGCATGAGTTTTTCAAGCTTTGTTGGGACCAAGGTAAACTGCCTCAGGATCTTCGTGATGCCACCATCATCACCCTGTACAAAAACAAAGGCGAGAAATCAGACTGCTCAAACTACAGGGGAATCACGTTGCTCTCCATTGCAGGCAAAATCTTCGCTAGGATTCTACTAAATAGAATAATACCTAGTGTCGCCGAGAATATTCTCCCAGAATCACAGTGCGGCTTTCGCGCAAACAGAGGAACCTCTGACATGGTCTTTGCCCTCAGACAGCTCCAAGAAAAGTGCAGAGAACAAAACAAAGGACTCTACATCACCTTTGTTGACCTCACCAAAGCCTTCGACACCGTGAGCAGGAAAGGGCTTTGGCAAATACTAGAGCGCATCGGATGTCCCCCAAAGTTCCTCAACATGATTATCCAACTGCACGAAAACCAACAAGGTCGGGTCAGATACAGCAATGAGCTCTCTGAACCCTTCTCCATTAACAATGGCGTGAAGCAAGGCTGTGTTCTCGCACCAACCCTCTTTTCAATCTTCTTCAGCATGATGCTGAACCAAGCCATGAAAGACCCCAACAATGAAGACGCTGTTTACATCCGGTACCGCACGGATGGCAGTCTCTTCAATCTGAGGCGCCTGCAAGCTCACACCAAGACACAAGAGAAACTTGTCCGTGAACTACTCTTTGCAGACGATGCCGCTTTAGTTGCCCATTCAGAGCCAGCTCTTCAGCGCTTGACGTCCTGCTTTGCGGAAACTGCCAAAATGTTTGGCCTGGAAGTCAGCCTGAAGAAAACTGAGGTCCTCCATCAGCCAGCTCCCCACCATGACTACCAGCCCCCCCACATCTCCATCGGGCACACAAAACTCAAAACGGTCAACCAGTTTACCTATCTCGGCTGCACCATTTCATCAGATGCAAGGATCGACAATGAGATAGACAACAGACTCGCCAAGGCAAATAGCGCCTTTGGAAGACTACACAAAAGAGTCTGGAAAAACAACCAACTGAAAAACCTCACAAAGATAAGCGTATACAGAGCCGTTGTCATACCCACACTCCTGTTCGGCTCCGAATCATGGGTCCTCTACCGGCACCACCTACGGCTCCTAGAACGCTTCCACCAGCGTTGTCTCCGCTCCATCCTCAACATCCATTGGAGCGCTTACATCCCTAACGTCGAAGTACTCGAGATGGCAGAGGTCGACAGCATCGAGTCCACGCTGCTGAAGATCCAGCTGCGCTGGATGGGTCACGTCTCCAGAATGGAGGACCATCGCCTTCCCAAGATCGTGTTATATGGCGAGCTCTCCACTGGCCACCGTGACAGAGGTGCACCAAAGAAAAGGTACAAGGACTGCCTAAAGAAATCTCTTGGTGCCTGCCACATTGACCACCGCCAGTGGGCTGATAACGCCTCAAACCGTGCATCTTGGCGCCTCACAGTTTGGCGGGCAACAACCTCCTTTGAAGAAGACCGCAGAGCTCACCTCACTGACAAAAGGCAAAGGAGGAAAAACCCAACACCCAACCCCAACCAACCAATTTTCCCCTGCAACCGCTGCAATCGTGTCTGCCTGTCCCGCATCGGACTTGTCAGCCACAAACGAGCCTGCAGCTGACGTGGACTTTTTACCCCCTCCATAAATCTTCGTCCGCGAAGCCAAGCCAAAGAAAGATTAAAAATAAAGTTGATAATTTTCAATCAATCATCAATGGAGAATATTTGTTCTGAGCAAAGAGCATAGCAAGGTGTATATGCACTTAGATGAATGCACTTTTTATTTTCTTGGGGAATTTCTAGGTTGTCATTCTCAAGCAAGTGCTCAATTTGCTCCAGTGTTTCAGTTCAGGAAGGATGTTGAGGTAGCAGAAACTGTGGTGTGGGTTGGATTCCATCACCAAGTCTGGGTTCAGGGATAGGTGTTGGCATTATGAATCTGCCCTTGAATGGGGAGCAGGGAGAATGAGAGAAGATGGAGAAAAAGAGATAATAGAGCAGTGGTTCTCATCATTTTTCACTCACATACCCCCTTAAGTAATCCCTTACTTACCGCAGAGCATCTGTGGCATAGATGCTCTGAGGTTAGTACGGGATTACTCAAGTGGTGTGTGAGTGGGGGGAGGTTGAGAACCACTGTCTTAGACTCTCACTGATTAGAAACATCCTCTTCACATCCATTCTATTTCAGGGAGCTTGAGAAAGAGAGTGTGTATGGGTATGAGGGAAAGAGTAGATTGGCATCTTAGCTGTAGAGAATTTTGAGTATGGGAATACAATGGAAAGAGATGGAGAATGTTGTGGCAACCTCCATCCTCAATGAAAGTGTGAAGCTGTGCTGCACATTTATGATTCCTATCTTACAGCCAAAGATAACAAAGCTTAAAAATCAGCAAGAATTAAAAAAGCCCTTAGACTGAAACAGTTTAAGTGTTGCACAGTACTCTCCAGTACTGTCTACAAAACTTAGGATCTCGTGAATTTCTTGTTTCTTGCTTTATGACTCGTTTTCTTTTTAAAAATAAATTTTGCTGTTTCACTCTTCTATGGTTTTATTGTTTCTCCATTAATCTTCAATTTCTCAGCATTAAATTTTCCTGACATTTACCTGTTCAATTCCATGTCCTATTTATGGTTCTTTGAAGTTTCATGTGGTCCTTCTTTATAGTTAATCATATTACTTATTTTTTGGCTGAGTGATCGACACATGATACTGTTGCCTTTTTAACTTAGCCAGATCATTTATGATGAAAGAAAGCAACGGTCCTAACAGCATTTATTTGAGGATTGCACTCCATAGGTGCCTCTAGCCACTACATATGTGGTCTCAGGCTTTTGCCCTTATTCCTCTTATTATACCAAACTCAGTCTAACATGGACATTTTGCCTTTGTCATCAAGTCATAGAAAGGGTGTCTATCAAGTGCCATTTGAAATTCATCTATTGCATTTGCTCATCAACAAACTCTGTTATGTCAAAGAACACAATGGTATTATAAATATTAGGAAATACAACAGTGTTAATGCTAACCAAGCTAATTTATTCAATGGCTTTGAAAGGCCATGCATGATGTTATGAGCCCAGAGGTACCCAAAACCCAGCAGCAATAGATATTCACCAAGACAAATGGTTACTTAAACAAAAGTTGCTTTTAATTATCTTTAAACATAAAAACAGGATCAAACTTTAACTTATTACTAACTGACCTAACTTAACCCCTTTCTAATTCTACGCACATGTGTGTATAATGTGTGTGTAAGTTTAGAAAAATTCTTTAATTCACAGTCCAATCTCACTTCTCACTCCTCCAAGTTCACTGGTTACAGGCAATTCTTAAACTGTGCACAGAATTTAACATTTATGAAGTTCACCAGGCTTTGGTGCTTGAAAGGTAAATGGTTGCTGCTCAGGAAGGTTCCTGTCAGTTTTCAGGGAGAGATTTGCTGTTCCAGGACACAAACTGATCCCTTTTAATCAGCCACATCAGAATCTTGCTGAAGAAACTTGCACCATCAGGGTTTTCCAGATGATAATCTCTTTCTTTCAAGTCACCACAGAGATCCTTTATGTTTCCCTTATTTCAAGTGAAACATTAGGCAGCCAGTCCTCTCCACTTGAATGGACCACAAGGGCTTTGACCAGGCTGACAAGTACTCACAACCCATCTTCAAAATGGGGTTTTTCCACAAGCTTGCCAGCTTGTCCTATTCCAGTCCCAGCAGTTGCTGCTGACTGTAAAACTGCAGAACTGATCTCTCTCTCTCTCTCTCTCTCTCTCTCTCTCTCTCTCTCTCTTTGAGAAAAGCCCGTTTGACTCCCTCTGCCTGCGGCTCTGGACCTAATCCTCCGAGTTCTTTCATCTGTTGCTTTTCAAAACAATAATCCATTAGTGAAGACTCTTGGGTACTCCCCAAAGCTTTTACAAAGACCTTCGGAGCCACCCAGTCTAGCTTGAGCAGACCTCCAGTATCTTAAATGAGAACTGTTTTGAACTGTTTGTATGTGACCTACACTAAAAAAAACCTGCCACAATTTATCTCCTAATATCATGTCTATAATCTGTCACAATGCAAAGTGAGAGATGTCAGATGTTAGTGAACGTGGTCTCACACTCCACTGTAGGATTTGCCACCAAAACCATGGTGAAGCAATGAGATTCCAAGAGGGGTTGGATAGACCTCAGCTTTATGCTCAGTGTATGAATGTCATCCACTCTGGAAAAAGAGAACTATAGGCATGTAATTTTGAGTTTTTAAAATTATTTGTTTGTACTTACATGTGGTTTTATTTAAAACTTTTAAAATATGTGGTAAAGATCTGTGTCCCGAGACAAGCTTGAACCCTTGAGCTTACACTGCCTTCTGAATTTATCAGAGCAAGTGTGTTCAACACTGCACTCGGAGCATGGTAGACAGGGACCAAGGGCTGTGAGTGTGGGCAGTAGGGCAACTTTAGGATGACCTAGCCTGTTAAATGCCAGAACTAGTCATCTAGATTTAAGATCCAGATCTTTTGGGCTAATTAGGTATTCATACACTGCTATATTTCACAGGCAACAATTTAAATGTGTGTTTCTTTAAGATGGATCCAGATGGACTCTGGGAGACCAACTTCAGTGGATTCCCTTTCTTATTTGCCATCCTCAGTCTTCCCACCTCACTCCCTCATCATACTGATCTCGTTCTCAACTCAATCTCCAAAGCTACGCTGCTTGGCATAATGCTCCATGGGCTGGATGTTTTTAGCTTCAGATTCTACTCCCTGAAGAATAGTTATTGCTCACTTTAAACCTCTGAAATTTATTGAGGAACTAAACTATTTTATTTAAATCTGTTTGCATCATATTTTAAAATGAGCCAAGAAATATATTTCAAATTACTTTATGATAATCGTTACAGATCCCATTTCCACGTCTTCAGAATTCCAAATTAAACACCAGCATGGAAGAGATCCCCAGAGAGGGTAAATCACTAGCACAGATCCCTAAGGAGAGGAAAGGACCAGTGCAGATCTCCCAGAAAGAGAAAAGCACACATGCAGATCCACCAGAGATGGGAAAACACCCACACAGATCCCCAAAGATAGGAAAGGATCTAAGCAAATCCCCAGAGAAAGGAATCAAAGCAGTTCCCCAGAGGGAGAAAAGTGTCAGGACAGATCCCCAGAAGGAGGAAAGCAGCAACACAGATCCCAGAGAAAGTAAGTTACCAAATTAGTACAGATGTTGTGACAGGAAATTATCACCAATGAGAGAGGACATCACCAGCACTAATACAGACCCGGAGTACATACACTGGAGAAAGGCTACCTCCTAGATTTTAATGTGGTTTGGGCACTGAGTTTGCCTGCCTCAACCAAACAAATATGTTGATGTATAACATAAAGTTGAACTCATACTGTTTTCATTTTGAAAATAATAAAAATAATTTGTTAAAATTCAGTATTCTCTGTAAGATATAGTTTCCCATCGCATGATGAACTGAGTATCACGGCTTTCCTATGATAATGGTAATAAAAAAAAACCTGGTGAAAGAATAGGAAAGATATTCAAAACTACTTTTGCATTTTATGGTAAAACCACAAAATGATGCACTGATCTTTTGAGCCAGGGCATAGTATTATAATTTGCGTGAAGTTCCACATGATATTTTACTAAGTCAACGGTGTTTACATGTATTCATCTGTATCTTTGGAGTATATGTTCCTATCTGTACATTTTATTGAATGAGTAATGTACGAGATAATGTTTCAGAGGAAAAAAAGAACTATGTATGTGTGCATGTTGATATTAATAACTTACAGTTCCTTTGAGTTTCTTTGTAAAAGTACAAGAAGCTGATTAGATAAACTTTGAATGAACTTTAGGAAAACCATCATTATAAATTTAATTTCCTCTATTGGTATTCTGACAAATACATTATGTGCATAACTCCAACACCATTACATTACTAGCATGGACAGAATATAGATCAAAATTGTTATTAATTACCAATGCCATGACTGGATGGAGTTATTCTTTGTTCATGCCCTACTTTGATGCATTAGTCAGTCCAAAAAAATTATTTTCATGGCATACAAAGTTGCACGGTAAGGAATAAATTTTGGTTTTCCAATGTTGATTTAAACCATATTTAACTGCACAAAGTGCTCCTTCATTAGCTCTTGAATTGATTTGTTTTGTTGATTAAGATATCTGGGGCAAGCGAAGCTGGTGCATTCGGTATTATTTTCTTCATCGATTGAAAGATTACCATTATCAATGACAACTGCAGAGCTGTGGAAGATTTCATATGAGGAATTGACGGCATTAATTAGATAAGGACACCAGGCATGGAGGAATATAAATCATGTGCTTGGGCCACTTCCTATATCAAACTGCTAAATGATAACTTCAGTATCAGGACCTGAAATTGTAGTCTGCTGTCTGTGATCATAAATATTACAAGTAAAGAGAATAAGTTAATCTGTGCTAATAATAACCAGAGGCACAAAATTGATTAAATGTGATTCATGATCAGACTATTTATAATTTATGAACATTAACCACTCTTCATTAGAATTTTGTTGTGTTTGCAAAACCTTGCTCCAAATATTTGTCCCCTAGAACCTTCATAATTGCTCCTAATTAGGGAAAAGCATTCAAATTAGTACATATCGATAATTTCCTGTTAGGATCAATTTTACAAATTTAAAATCTTAGGACTAGCCTAATAATACACAGAATTGTTCGCTCGTGACCTTCAACATCAGACATCCAGAAGTCAGCAGAAATACATCTTTGGTGCCCTCAAGGTGGCAAAGATTATACTGATGGAGTTGGGGCAGCATGTCCTCCTACAGAAATATTTTTTGGCTAGTTCATCAACCTGCTTAAAAAGGGGGAGTAAGTATCCTTCTGAACTCTGCAGTTCTCATACTGGGCCCTATCATTGCCCTTCAGTTTACAAACATCCAAGAGACCAGAATTATAGGAACTTCCATCTCCATCAAACCCCTGATCTTCCATATCATGCATGAAATGGATGGAAACTACACCGCAAGAATGGCTGCAAGGCCAGCGAGCTGTATTGACACAATAGTGAGATAGTCAACAGCAAATTACGTGGCCATTTTAAACCTTGTCTAATTTTCTTTTTTAAAAAATCAGGATGAAACTCAGACCTGAAATTGTAGTCTACTTTTTATGATCATAAATATCACAAGAAAAGAGAATAAGTTAATCTCATGTCACTCATTTTACACTGTTGATAAAGACCATTTTTACCAGACTTCCCAATCCCATATCTCAAATTTCCTCAATATGCAGAATTAGAGATATACATTTTGTTGGCTTTTTTTGTCACCAGTCTTTGGTTTGTTTTCATAATATATGGAAAGCACGGGTAGCCATAAGCTCGGAGATCAGCGTATATATAAACATGCATAACTTATCCAATCATCTTAAAACCATGACATAAAATGGGATTTAATTCAATTATAAATATTCAATTGAACATTCTTGTATGTCTAGGATTCCTTTGTTTCTTATTTGAAGTGAAAATGTGAAAGAAACTGAGCTGGATTGAGTTCTTCCATCACCTGGCCTGTCAAAGGCCTGGTGTGTGCTCACAGACTGAAAGGCAAGAGGCATACCGTTTCTGCTACTGCAATCAAATAGCAATGAAGGTGCAAAGATTTTGAATCACCAAACACCTCGGGATAAGCTCCCAGTGTCTGTCTAATTCACTTACGTGGCTCTCAAGAATATTCCAAGATCAGGGGAGAATGCAGAAATGGTGCCTGTTCTTGTTGGAAGGAGTTACAGCAGGAGGGCCCCAAACTCCTCACTAAACTGCACCAGACAATGGCCTCTCTCATCTCTCTATGCTCTGAAATAGGGCTGTTCAGCCCAATCAAACTTATGCAAGTTCCAGGTCCGACCTACTTCACTTAAACATAACTCTTTTGAGATCATTGAAGTGTGGTTGGCTAACTTTTAATGATCCGCCAGCTTGAAAAAGAGCTATTTAATTGAACAGAACAGGTAGCAGGGTAGATCCTGAACAAATTAGGCTTTTCAAATTCAAACAATCAGTGTAGGTAGTGGACCAAATTCTGGCAATGATAATAAGGCAAAACAAGGATGAATGTTGTTATTAATAGCATTTAAATATTTTAGAAATATTTGTAAGTTATCTCCGTGGATGATAAATGTTTAAATAATGACAGATGCGAAAAATGCATTTGGAATTTTTTTTTTTAATTCAATATATGAAACGAATTGGCAATCAAAAATTATCTGGAGTTGCCCAAAACTGGAGGACAATGGGGCCTTTGCATTGTTTCCACTTGCACACATGGTCAGGAAACAGGGTTGGACAAAATTTAAGGTGCTCTGCATTTGCTTGACTTTTATAAGCAGGGATCTTGTGTGAATATTTTTTAAAAGATATACAGCACGCCAAAAGGCTCTTTCGGCCCATGAGCCCGTGCCACCCAATTACACTCAAATAACCAACAACCCCATTTGGATTTGAAGGATGGGAGGAAACTGGAACTTATGCAGGAAGCCAATGTAGACTTGGGAAGAACATACAAACTCCTTACAGACAGCATCAGATTTGAACCCAGGTCACTGGCGCTGTAACAACTTTATGCTAACCACTATGTTAATCATGCCACCCTTTGTATATATTGTGTGAGGTAGATAGGACCGTTTTTCATATATGTTGAAATCAGGGAATACCACAGTGACTGATTTCTGCAATGGTCCTGCATTATTGATAGGGAAGTGAATTGATTATGTAATTTCCCACAGAATTGTAACAACCATGAGAAAGAAAGCTTTTATCTCATCAGTCTAGGCTAAATGCTAGTCCAATTTCAGAGGTGAAACAGCAGCTGCTAGCCAGTGCACCCTGCATAAAAGGGAGAGAGACTACTCTATCATGTTCACTTGTAAATTTGTATGCACTTTAATGGCATTTCACAATAAGCCAAGTTATGTATACCTCACCTCAGGCTGCCAAATAAAGATGAGGCTTTGCCAATTTGGAGTGACTTCAATGTCCAAGTGTTGGACATCTCTCAGCGATCTGCTGAACTTTAGAATCAAATACTTTCAGGTCCTGCTATTGCCTGAAAGAAACCCACAATTAATTATAATTAGAATGTTTAGTGAGGTAGACAATGTCAAGCAATATTGGATTCACTCAATATGTCACTCATTCTGCTTTTATAGCACAAATAACTACCCAGGTTCAATTTATTTTGTTTTAATCATGGATTGGTCCAGAGGCAAGTGTGGAGCTCAGTTTCTACCTGGCTCCTTAATAATTATTATGATAGTGTTTGTGGTTTCCACATACATTTTTGCAAAATTTATCATATTCCATTTTGGTTAACTTAAATACAATAAAATCGTACAATTATGTATTATCTATAGTATCGGAAAAACATCACAGGGCTCCCAATGGACAAAAAAAAAGAGAGGGAATAAGAGAAGGGAAAAAGAGAGGCTGAGAGTTAATTTTCATGATAATGGCCCAAGAGGTTGTTGTCTAAGGATTAATCAGGGCATAAACCAATTGATGCTGTCCATTTTTCTTTAGACATATGGTGCAGGTGCCTCAAAGGAAGGGATTGAAAATTAGGATGTGGGAAGGCTTTAAACAAGATTTTATTTTTGAATTGGGTCATTGCTATGTGGGGAGCAGGTACAACCATAATGGATGAACAGAACCTGGTATAAAGGATATGGGCAATAGAATCTTAGAAGTTGGGAATCTCAGTAGAGCATGGAAATTGTTAAACAGAGAAGAAACTTTATTTATCATTTTCAATTTTTCAGGCTCCAAATTTGCTGTAGCTCCCACACAGTCACCGAGGGTCATAGAGTCCTGAAGTATGGAACAGACCCTTTTCACAACTTGTCCATGCTGACCAAGTTAGCATCTTGGACTCATCCTATCTGCCTGCAATTGGTTCATGTATCCTAAGCCCTTCTTATCTATATATATATGTACAAATGCCTTTTGACCACTGTAATTTGTTCCCATTTCTTTAGCTTCCTCTGGAAACTTGGTCCAGATAAAGACTATCCTCTGAGTGAAATGTTGCCCCTCTGGTCTCTCTTAAATCCCTTCCACTAACCTACATCCCCATCCTCTCTTACCACACACCAATAAAGACATGAATACCTGTTATTTGTCTGTATGCCCATCGATCAATATTTGAAATACAAGTATAAATGCTGCCATTGTTGAGCTTTATTTTTAAATTTTACCTACAGTTGACTTTAAACCAGTAGTTCTCAAACCTTTTTGTCTTTCACATGCACCTTAACTGATCCTTTACTAACCACAGGGCACCTATGGCATTAAGGTAGTATACGAGTAAAAAGAAAAAGGTTGAGAACCACTGATTTAAACAAACCACTGGCATAGCCAGTAGTTTTTTTTTAATTAAAATAGATTGTGTTAGTGAGGCTGGCAGAATAAAGCATGAAATGCCCTTCCCTTACAAATATCAAAGCCACGCTCAGATTCTGCCATCTACTTCAATTTCTATTTCAAACAATATCCAAGCACAGGATAAAAGTGGCACTG
Source organism: Narcine bancroftii (assembly GCF_036971445.1). Taxonomy (NCBI): domain Eukaryota; kingdom Metazoa; phylum Chordata; class Chondrichthyes; order Torpediniformes; family Narcinidae; genus Narcine; species Narcine bancroftii. Next base: position 84,272,690 of record NC_091478.1, on the reverse strand, counting down.
ATTTCAGCTGTGGAACATACTTTGGATTAGCAGCCTTAAATTCTCCTAAAATTCTTTCTTCCTCAAATGGTGATGCCTTGGGTGCACCAAATCAGATCCGAGACAGGTTTAGCATTATGTGACAATTAATGTCGTACTGCAAAACCTTTAATCAAACATAAAGTGGTCATTCATCATGTATCAATGGCTCCAAGTAATAATGACCTGGAATGATATACTTCTAGCTTGGATTAGTGATTGGCAATGTCCCTTAAGTAGTGTGAATTAAAAGAAATGATTTCATGGAATTGAGTCTCAGAAAATGTAAATGGTGACAACACTCTTCATCTGATTTGTCATATCATAGGAACACTTTGAAAAGTAAGCATGCATTATCAAGGTACATGTTTGAAATTTCTGAATTATTTAAAATATCTGTGTTTTTACTGAAAATTCTGAAACTGTGCATGATACAAGCTGCATTCTGGCCTTAGCCGAGATCAGGGTAACTTTTTGCACCACATGAGATGCCCCCATGTATAAACAGATACTAAAGTTTCTTTTAGTTTAGAATATTATATTCAACAAAAACTCTTATATTTCATGTTTAATTTAACTGATTTGTTAATAGAAAAATTATAGGTTTTAAGAGAACCAGAGTTAATGGAAATTTGAGAGGAAATGGTTACGCTGAATGCTAGCTAGATTCTGCTGCACCCTGCGGTTCACTAATGTTGGATGAGATGACAATTAAATAACACAATCTGAAATTTATGCAGAAAACATGCCAATATTCGCATTAGTCTTTCTAACGCCGACCTCATTGGCCTATCTTTGAGTGTACAGAAAAGGTGTCAAGTAGGAAGGTCAACCACCAAATGAGGAGATATATTTCACCACCATTCTTCACCCTCAGGGACTCATGTGGCTGCTTCCCTTATTCCTATTGAATGAAACCATTGGTTTGGCCATTCTGATCAGGTGGGAATGAGATCCAACATAATTGACAGCATTTATTATTTAAAGAAAAATCTTGCAAAGAAAATACCTGATAATTCAAAATTAGATTATCTCAATTTGGCCTATTGAGTCTATGGAGGCTCTTAGAACATTCCCATCCATCCAGTTTAGATCCCTGCAACATATTCTTTCTCACAAGTCATCTCTTGCTTCTTGCCACCCACCCACACTAGTTGCAATTTACAATAGTCAATGAATCTGCTAGCACATCTTGGAATGTGGAAGGAAACTAGAGCACTATCACAGAAGAGAATGCAGAAACTCCTCAAAGTTCGCATCCAAGGTCAGGATTGGGCCCAGGTTGTTGAACCTGTGTTGCACAAGTCTGGAAAGCCAAAAAAAGACTGATCTTTAAACTGAGCTGCAGCTATGAAAGTAAACAGCAGAAAATTTTGGCAGATGAATCTCATTCTGCTCAAGCAATGGTGCAAATCTACACCTGGTAACGTTTCAGCATAAAAGTGGTGTTAATCAGTTTTGCACAAATTTCTTTCAAAAATAAGTGGTACAACTACACACATGCAAAGTAATTGCAGCAGAAATCCCAGGGTATTTATCCTTATCCCAAACTACTGGTCAATAACATGATAAGTACAAATTGCACAATTCATATTTTGCTTTTCTTACAATAAGGATGAAAAAATAGACATGAGAGCAGGTTTTGACGAACATGGTGCATAGGATGACTGTATAAACAGCTCTCCTGATTAATGACATCAATTGCATCAGAAAATTAAATTCAATTTTGCAAATTATAAATACATATACACATATCAAAATGAGGTCACGAGAAAATAGCAATCCAACTCTACCATAAATATTTTGCTAAAGTTTTGATCAACTCTTTCTCGTGAAAGCAAGAACAGATGGAAATGGATAGTGATTCAGAATTAAAAAGAAAACCGAAATGTTCTTATACAAATATTTTTGTTTCTTAAAGTGACTTTTCTTAAATGGTTTCACTAATTTTTAGAGACTCTAAAAAGAATTCTTTGGAATGTTAAATAGATTTTTATGAAGTGTTTTCAATCCAGAAGTTTTAATCAGGCGAAGTTGCCAATAGCCTGATTACAATTCACCATTTTATGATACAGTTAAGCGTTGTTTTTTGTTTTATAAACAGAAATAATGTCTGTCGTTAGTTTGGATATGAAAATAGTTTGCAGCATTATCAAACATTTGAGTACAAATGATTTGTAATCAATTCGGGTGAAAGATTGATTTTTTTGGAGTATAAAACAAGAAATAAAAGTACTTAGATTATTCAGTAATCAGTTAAGTAATTTATCTCATCATCATGTTCAGTCAGTAGTTTCTACACTGTGCACAAAGATGCTTACAATTTTGAAGATGAAGTAAATTGATTAAAAAAAACTTTTCTGCCTGATTTTTAGTAAAAGATCGATTGAATGTGGGAATGAAATTCTGCATGGAATTTCAATGAAAATATCATGCAGCTGTTAACTATCTCACAATTGTATGTAAACGTCATTACAATACAGGGTCCCGAAATCAACTGAAAACAGGATATTGATATACATACATCCAAGTACCCAGAGTCCCATAGATTAATGATTGTACATCAGTTTATTTTGGTGATATGTTCAATCAAATAATCTGAAATGAGTTTCCACAATGGGAAACCTAACTTTGGAAAACAGCCCAAAGACAAATTCTGTAAATTAATTCATCCAAGCAATTCATGTGGACATAATTTTCGCAACCAACCTATGTGCAGAAATTGCTATTAGATGATTTTAGTAAGAAACCTAATAATTCCAATATGTCGCCCAAATTAAGAATATTCACCTTTTGAAAGCAAACATGATAATGACTTCATTTGTAATAAACAGCAGTGATGAAATGCTTTGAGAGATTTATTATGGAGCAGATTGACCATCTGAGGAAGAACCTGGACCCCCTTCAGTTTGCCTATCAGCAGGGGCCATCCTGTTGGCCCTTCATTCTGTGATAAATCACCGAGAACACAGGAATATCAATATCAGGCTGTTGTTCATTGACTGCAGCTCTACATTGAACACATTCATTCCAGCAAAACCTATGACAAAGGATCTGGGATTCTGTTTGTTGCCCTGCAACTGGATCCTCGACTACCTCAATGACAAACCCCAATTAGTGCAAGTTGGCAACGTCACCTCTACAATGCTGACCATCAACACAAGGGCATCCCAAGGCTGAGTGCTTCATCCCTGATCTGTTCCTTCTACACATATAGCAAAGTTCAGCTCCAATATGATGGACAAGTTCATTGACGGCACCACCGTTGTTGGGCAAACAACTGGATTAGGACCTTTACCTTCCTGGGTGCCCATATTGCAGAAGGCCTTTCCTGGAGCCAGAACATCATTAGCCATGAAGAAGGCACACTAATGCCTCTACTTTCTAAGGAGTCTTAGCAGATATGGCATTTTGTCGGATACGCTATCAAACTTCTACAGGTGCACTGTGGAAGGTATACTGACTGGTTACATCACAGCCTGGTTTCATAATTTGAATGCCTAGGAACACACAAGGCTGCAGAAGGTAGCAAACAGAAGGTCCATCACAGACTCTGACCTCCGATCTATATAAGGGATTGCCTCAAGAAGGCAGCCAACATCATAAAGGATGCCTATCTTCCTAGTCACAACCTATTTTTACTGATCGCTTTGGGCAGAAGATACAAAAGACCACCACCTTTAGGTTCAAGAGCCGTTTCTTTCCAACAGCTGCCGGTTTCTCTGAGTGACTGTTGCACTAGTCATGGACTGCTCCAGCACCACAGATTTTTTTAAATTCTGAATTACTCATTTGCTGGGACAAACAGAATTTTGGTGCCCAAGTACAATGTAAAATGTATATCACAATAAACTCTAACATATCCACAGCATTTGGGAAAATTAGATACAAATAATTGTAATATAATCTAGTTGTGCCATTAAAATGGCTGACTGAATAAATATATTGCTCAACCACATCTCATTACAGTCACTTCAATTGGGCTTACTGACTTAATGTGATAGAAAATCTATCATATTTCCTGCTTCTTATTATTCTCAGTGACTTTGACTTGGATGGGCAACGTGGACATAATTTGGGATCACTATGGAGCTTATGTGTAAACACCCTTCTATTGATGATCATTTTTACTTCACTCGTAATTCTGTGCATGCATGAGAAAAAAAATACACTCATTGGCAAGTATTACGTGCTCCAATTTTTCAGTCCATTTTCATTTGTGTGGGACTGTCACTTTAAGAGAACAGAATTTAACAAACCCTGCAGGCTTTGAAATTGACAGCAGGCTGAAAATTGGATACATTTGAAGAGAACAAAGGCAATGTCTCTGAAACTCAGGTGCAAAGATCACATTACCTATACATTCAAGACCGAGTGCACAGCTTTGCTAAGGGGCCATTTTTAAGAAGACAGCACATGAGCTCAGCTCCAATATGATGGAAGAAATACTGTGCTGGATTGGCCTCGTGAGCTTATTTCATCCTGTCTATTATAGAAGAATGAGAATACCACTCTGTAACCAAAAGACTGAAGATTACTTTTGTTTGGCTGACTCATGGAAAGGGTTCTGAAGGCAGAAGAAATACTGCGCTTGGATAGTGACCAGACTGAGGGTCACTTGAGTTCGGCTGACCCACAAAAAGATTTTTTGAAGCTTTGTGAGCATTACTTGCTTCATGTCCCCTATGTCAAAGAAGAGGGGAATTTTTGGTTGGCCCTCATCTAAAAAGGGCATTTTGCTGGAAGCACCTCAACAAAAGTTTTGTGAGTTAATCAACATTCTGTCACCCCCCCTCCCCCCACCCCCCCTCCCTCCCCCCCGGGTGACACACACTTCATGAACTGCTAATTTCATCTAAAGCCTCAACCATCTAAGGCCTTTGTGTCACATCAAATTCAAGCTTGCGTGTCATCACTGAATTTCTGAAATTGAACTTTGAACTGCCTTTTGAGAATTGTGTCTTGAGCTGTGGTGGCTTGGTGTATTCCACACACACCAGCATATTCGCAAATGGTTGGGGGCTTGTTAGATAAGTTTAGTTAAATTTAGGTAAGGGTAAATAAATTAGATGTTATATCATTGTTAATTTATAAATAAAAAAATTATTTTAAATACAACACCATCTGGCCTAATTTCTATTGCTGCTGTCTGGTCTGTAACAGCAAAATATTAAAAATTCATGCCTCTGACAGAGTCTTTTTCCAGAATTGTTCATTCAGGGTTCAAAGAAGGAAGGGAGGAAGATGGAGAAATGTAAGAAGACATTGTCATTATTATGGAACTTCCCCCTTTTCTAGACTGATTCAATAATAAGAAAAACTTCGATATTTTGTTGGCTCTTAAGGGTCAATGTCATCTTAATTAGCAATAGCAACAATTACCAATTCAGTTCCTAAACTACTTTAATCATACTTTGGAACCACATGCAGAGTATGACTAGTCTTATGGCATTATACTAGAATATATTTACTGACTTTTTTTGACTGAACCCATGGCAACAATCAATTGCTGCAATGGACAACTAACTTTTATGCAGTTCTTCTTAAAACTATATTCAGCTCATTTTTTTATACTATAATTGTGCTCTTAGACCTATTCTTCAACATGATTCTCTCGCCTAATTCAAGATGTTAAAAAATTAGATCATAATCTTTGTTTTAACTGAGAACAGATTGTGTCCTCTTAGTTTTGCTTGTACCTTTATTAATTTGTCTTTCATTGACCTTTCCATTTTTTAACCTTTTTTTATGGACGCCTTTCTTAAACACAAGTTTGAATGTAAAGAATTGACAGCAAATACAACCTTTTGGTGGCATGGATAAACTCAAGTTTAAATGAATGCACTAGGTCATTTTAGAGTTCATTGGGGAGCTGGAGATACATCTGTAATGGAAGATTTAATCCGTGTTTCTTACTTTTGCAGTCTTTGCTTCTGCAAGGCTGAGAACCTGCTTGTTTTTTTAGAATCAGCAGACATAATCTAAATTCCACCATGGGCCCAGGATGCATATTTAGTAGACACATCTAAATTCCACCATGAGGCCCAGAGATGCAGTTTTCTTTTGTTGGTCGCAGACTGTCAGGAGACCTTGAAGATAATTAAATCAATTTGTTCAAAGAGATAAGATCTGAAGTAAACAACTTTTGGGTAATACAAGCCATGGTCCCACTGCTGAAGTTTGAGACTCTCCAAGAGGTGGCAACATCTCTCAGCAAGAAGAAGAACTTCAAGAGTCCGGCTAACGTCCCGATCGAGGGAGGTAGAGAAGCTACTACCGGTGCCCCGACAACCTACTACAAGTGTGCAGTCGTTGCCTCGCTTCGGCAATTGGGACCAGTCCAGGCATTGATAAGTATAATTGGGAAGGGCTTGCATATTGTAGTGTGAATTCAGCTTTCGATTAAGTAATAAAGACTTGTATAAACTGAACTGCTCTCGGTGTGTGTGTCTATTTTCTTTCGGTAGCTCGAACACTGTGACCAATCTAAAACGAACAAAGTGAGAGGTACAAGTTTACCCAAGTCATTGGTGAGGCCAAATTTGGAGTACTGTGTACAGTTTTGGTCACCAAATTATAGGAAAGATATAAACAAAAGAGAGAGTGCAGAGAAGGTTCACGAGAATGTTGACAGGATTTCAAGGTTTGAGTTACAGGGAAAGGTTGTGCAGACTGGGGCTTTTTTTCTCTGGAGCGTAGAAGATTGAGAGGGGACTTGATAGAGGTGTTTAAGATTTTAAAAGGGACAGACAGAGTAAACGTGGATAGGCTTTTTCAATTAAGAATGGGGGAGATTCAAACTAGAGGGCATGGTTTAAGATTGAAGGGGGAAAATTATAAGGGGAACATGAGGGGAAATTTCTTTACGCAATGGGTGGTGGGGACGTGGAATGAGCTTCCGACAGACGTGGTCGAGGCGGGATCATTGGTTACATTTAAGGAAAGACTAGATAGTTACATAGATAGGAGAGGACTGGAGGGGTATGGACCGTGAGCTGGTCAGTGGGACTAGGAGGGTGGGGATTTGTTATGGCATGGACTAGTAGGGCTGAACTGGCCTGTTCTGTGCTGTAAGTGGTTATATGGTTATATGGTTAATTGGTCTAAAGGAAAAAATCTGCAGAGCTATAAGTTGGACTTTCTAAGTTGTTCCTCTAGAGATTATGTGGCAAATCGAGCCTTCAGTGCTGGATTCTGGGAGGGTGACAATGGTGGGGGGGTTTATAGTCGGAGATTAATAAAAATCTGTTGATTTCTTTATTATGATATAAAGTTCAATTTTCACATTTTGCAATGAAAGTTGTCTGTGTAATCCTGGAGCAGAGAAGTACAGCTTCTCACAATGGTGGATGTGATGACACTGTTATTGACAGTGTTAATACATCAGCAACACCCACATCATTGAATAAAAAATTGTAAATCCAGATATGTTGTGGAAAAGTTAAAAGGAAGTGAGCACAGTTCTAAAGAGTGATACAGTTATCATAGCAGTAAGCTCAACGCTATTACAGCACCAGCGACCAAGGTTTGAATGTGGTGTTATCTGTAAGGAGTTTCTATGTTCTCCCTGTGTCCTGCACGAGTTTTCTACTTCAACCATGCTCTAAATAAATATTTATTTTTGAAAACGTAAAGGTAATATCATGTACAACAGAAAGAGATGTTATCTATAACTATCTGGCAAAAAAAACAGCCCCATATTAAAACGTAATTTCTATATGGAACAAAATTAATCAGTATGCATGATCTAAAATGGAGCTGTCCCTTAAAACACCCCTGACTCTGAATAGATTAGTCACATTGACTCTGGACACCTGGTGCTGAAAGGGAGTATTGAGGACTTTTATGAGTGGGGAAACTAATATCAGTTGAGCAATTCAGAATAAATATGACATCAAATAAGACATTCCTCTGCTACCTTCAGATAGGATCTTTCTTGAGGGACAAATGAGGTCCATCATGACCTTACCGATAAGCAGTGACATAGAGACCCTGATTCGAAAGGGGAACACATGGAAGTTCATCTCGGCGATATATTTCTTACTCCAAGTGGAAGGTCCTAAATCAGGCCTTCACAAATCAAGTCAAAGGTGGGAGTCAGACTTAGGAGGAATGATTGATGAGCGGTGAACATCAGAACTGTGTTGGAGCAGCAGAACTGTGATTATTAATACACCGTATGGGCAGGTGTAGTAAAACTTTCTCCACCAGCTCTATTTGACACCGCAAAAATTGAATAAGGCTCAACCAGAAATTTCAGACCAATGCTTCAGATGTGGCATTGCGACAGGAATCTTTGTGCACTCAACCTGGACGTGGGTGGAACTAGGCCAAACCCATAGGTAAATAATTCCCACATGACCCAGAGCTGTTCCTATTGGGAAACATGATGGACATAAGGCTTAAGATGAAGCCATCCAAATTCCAAATCCAATCTGTAATGATTGCATTGGCAATGCCCAGGAGTATAGAATGGTTACCTGGAAATCTAACTCCCACTTGGGCATTGTGCACTGGAATACAGAAATGCACAGTTGTGTTCCCCTGGAGAAAATTATGCACAAGTTAAGGAAAAAATAAAACACCTTCCTAAAAATTGACAAACGTATTTAAATTTCATAGGAGCACAGTTATAGTGTTGTCCTGCGTGTCTCACCACACTGCCTTCCCTGTCTATCCTTCTACTGAAGGAGGGGTGGGCAGGGGAGTCCAATCCATCCCAATCAAGTAAAGTCAAGAAAAATGCACCAGCCTAAGTGCCAGTCATCAAGCCGTGACCAATGTGTTCCCTACCTTTGTTGTGGGTGTCTTCAATGTTGTGTGTAACTGTGGTTTGTTGAGTGTGGGGAGGGGGGTGGGAAAGAGAAAAATGGCTTGGACTCAACTGCAAATTTTGTATCTAATTGGTAACTGTAATTTGTGATTAATTACTGGAAACTGAGCTTGAGTTTGAAAAGTTAAAAATAAAATATTTTAAAAAGGACATTATCTAAAATTGATCACTAGAGCCAAAATAGGTCAGTTGGGAGATAGTTAGACTGAAGAGCTAAAGGTCCTTGGTTCATTCCCAAGTTTCAGCAGTTTTAAAGTGGCACAGTTGGATTTACAACTCCAGCAATCGAGACTGGAGTTCAAATACCACGCTCCCTGTAAGGAGTTTGTACATTCTCCCTGTCTCTGTGTGGGTTGTCCCCAGGGGCTCTGGTTTCCTTCCACTGTTTGAAACGTACTGGGGGTTGTAGGTTAATGGAGTATAAATTGGGTAGCATGGATTCATGGGCCAAAATGGTCTGTTACTGTGCTGTATGTCTAAATTTTTTACAGAGTTCTATGTTGTGTACTGGCCTATGTGTTGTGTGGTTTTATGTTAAAAAGTGTCAGTTTGCCTTAGAAAGCCAAGGTGAAGGTGGACTGCTGAGTGAGTGGGAGACGGACTGGGGATGTGCAGAAAATGATCTAAATATGTCTGGACTTAGACGATAAACCCCCACTGGGTGGTGCTGTGAAGTAGAAGAAGGCCCAGAGCATGAGTCATGGTCTGGAAGACAGTTTAGAATGTTGGGATTTCAAAAAGGATGAACATTCCGAAGGCAGCCAGAAGGATCCAGACCGAGCCACCAGTGGTTCCTCTCTCCGCAAGCAACACAAGACAACTTCTAATTTTGTGCTCTCTCTCTCTCTCTCTCTCTCTCTCTCTCTCTCTCTCTCTCTCTCAAAGATCTTTTGGCTTCAGTTTACCAAACAAACTGAATTTTGTTTATGATCTTTGCTTCAGTTGAGATTGAAGTTTTGTGAGTCTTGTTTGTTTTGTGTCTAAGTTTTTCTGTGGGCTGGTTGGAAATATAACTTAGACTTTAATTACATATGTTATATTTAGGCTGGGGAATTTATTAGTTTTACACTGCTATAGGAATTTGCATAGTAACTAGTGGGCATTGTTATAAAAGGGGGGGATTTTGAATTGAAGTTTGAAGGTGAATTTTTTTGTTAATAAACTACCCCTGTGTGATATGCCTTCTTTGTAGTTGCTGGTTTGATCTTGTAACAAAGTTAGAAATTAAAAATATAAATCAATACATCTAAGAGTTCATAGCATATATTTGAGTTGAAAACTAATCTCAATTGCCAACAATATTTGTTAAGAAATATGTACATAATATAGCACATTATTGTCCTTACCAAAGCTTTTATCAAAATTGAACAAAAAATAATTTATTTACCATTATTGTGTTGTCCAGCACATCAGTCATTTTGTGCTCAATAGGATCCTCCCAATGGAAAAAAAAGATAAAGGACTATATGCTCTGTCTTTGGTGGGGTTGGGTGATCAAGTGTACTAACAATCCCTTGCTACCTCAATAGTGTCAATCTCAAGATTCAATTTATTGTCATGAAATAAAAAAGTGTCATATCACATGAAATTGCTTTTGACTGCCATGAGGCAGGCAGATTTTCCATTGGCAGAAATTGCCTGAAGTGCCTCTTACAGTCAGAGAAAGAGAAGCAAAAGAGAATTTCCCCAGAATTACTGTGTGTCCATGATTTGCCCGTGTTCCCACAGCCTCCGCAGCCACATAGAATCCAGTCCAAACCATCATCAACTCAAGATTCAGATCCAAACCTCCAATACATTTTGAAACCCTTCAGTGCCCTCAGCACCCTACTACATCCCAATTCCGATACCTGTGACCTCTTCAGCAGGTTTTGAGCCAGTTTCCAGCAGTCTGCAGCCTGGTGAGAGTCTCTTGACCGCAGTCTCCAGGAGCCCGCAGCCTGTGTTAGTCCTTCAGCTGCAGAACTCCTCCACCCCCACCCCCACTGGTCTGCTGTTGTGGTCATCGTCCAGTAGGTCGTCTCCTCTGCTTCTCCTTCTCAGCCCGGGGTGGGGGGGCGGGGGGGTGGGTCCCTGTTTTCTGGTGCCCTGCTTCCCTGGCGTCTGGAACCCCTCATGGCTTCTGCCAATCAGAGGTTCCGCAACCTTGGCCAACCTCTGAATGGTGGTAAATTTACCCATGTATTTGCATTGAGGAATTCCAGGATAAACTCGATCTCTCGGAGATGACAATAAAACTAAGGCTATCCGTGCAACAATGTGTGCTCAAATACCATGCATAATTATTTTCCCCTTTACATTTCATCCAATACTATATCCTTAACTGTATGCCATTTCAAGTGTGATTTATTAACTAATGCTGTGTTAGATATTGCTAATTATTCACCTTCTAATGGTAGCCATCCTTTCTAAAATTTTAATTTCCTCCATTTTGTGGTAGCATGGATGAGTGTTCAATTTACTTTCTGAGGATGTGAATAATGACTCTGAGCAATTGAAACACTCCACCAATTATAAATGTCCAATTGGAACCAGTCTCATTAATAACTACTCCCAATCAGCAAAAGTGAACATTTAAATTAGAGATCAGATGCTGTGAAAGTAAGCACTCCCCCTGAAGTATTAGAAGCAGCAATATATATTTTGGAGTAACTTCTTATTTTTTTCATGTAGAGAGCTGCAGTTACTGAGTTAGAAATAAATGAAAATGTAGATATAAAACAAGAGGGAATGAGAAGATAAAATTATTGGCTTCAGGTGAAAATAATACCAGTATTGATGGGGGGGGGGGGTGATTAGAAGTTGGGATGAGCAATGGGAAGGCAAGATATAGTGGCGGGCTGCATCATTACAGAAAATGTGACATCTAGATGATTGTAGAACATGCTACATTGGCCAAATGGATTTTTCCCATTTCACTTTTTCTTATGTTCATGTATTTTCTTTCCTGTCACAAGCACTTGTTTTATTAGTTGCTAACTTGCAAGATATAGTTTAAATTTATGGTCTCCATTGAACGCCAGTAAATCACATAGTATCACAATTGATTACACTAAATTGTCTATCTCCTCTATGTTTTTTGAGATTTGATTGGGTGAATTTACTGATTGCCTTCATCTAATTTAAAAATAAATCAATAGTAGCAAAGTGGTGATAGATAAATTGAGTCTAATGCGGCATAACTGTAGCAAATATACTTCAGCAGCAAGTCTTCAATCAAATGTGTGGGAAATTTAGAACGTAATATCACTGAAAACTTTGTGATCTTGATGAGTTTCTATTGTAAACAGGGCAATAACAACCTGCTTTAAGTATCACATAACTTGAGCTTTTGCAATGTTTGCTTGCATACTAATTTTACAGGATTTGCAAATGCAAATTACCTGCAAGGCAGAAAAAGATTGTCAGCAACATGTCTGTACTGCTGCTTTTGGTGTACATTTGTCTACCTTTTCCCTTTTATATCATCGTGTAAGAATACATAAGTAAGAGAGACACTTTTCTTTCCAAGAAGTCAATTGTCAGAAGTATAATTTGATTATGGAGAATAATCATATTAAAATAAAAGCAAGATCTAATCACAAATAGCCCATCCCTCCCATCTATGTAATCTCTTCTAACTCTTCGGTAGATCTGAATCTGTCACTATATGTACCCCACTTTTTTCATTTCATCACAGACAGTCATATCTTCAGGCAGCAACATGCCATCATCTACAATCCCTCCCTTTTATTGCTACTTCATTACTGCTTTAAGAACCCTCTTAAAATCAGTCTCTCAGCATCGTTAATATCTCCCAAACTCTGTGGTTCAGCAAGTGTTTACCTGGGGAGCAAGACTGAATGGCACTGAAGTCAACAGCCTGTTAAAGAATACTGATAGTCCCTTTGCCACCCCATCCTCTCCTTGTGTAATTGACATGTGGAAGGAAGGACGAGTCTCAGAAAGTATTCCCTCTAATATTTAACTCCATTGAAGTGCTAGTTCAAATGTTTCAGTTTTTCATGGATTGAACATGTCTGAAGGCTACTGATACTTGTGATTGGCAGACAGTGGTAAGTGGAGTGCCGCAAGGGTTGGTGCTTGGCCTGCAGCTGGTACCATTTACATTGTTAATTTGGAAGAGGGGGCAGAGTGTAGTGTAGCCAAGTTTGTGGATGATACTAAATTGAGTGGAAAAGCAAATTGTACAGAGGATGAGGAGAGGATACAGTTAAGTTAGGTGAGTGGGCAAAGGTCTGGCAGATGGAGTACAATATTAGTAAATATGAGGTCATCCACTTTGGTTGGAAAAATAGAAGAGCAGATTATTATTTAAATAGTGAAAAACTGCAGCATGCTGTCGTGCAGAAGGACTTGGGAGTGTTTGTGCATGAATCGCAAAAAGTTGGGTTGCAGGTACAACAGGAAAATGGAATGTTGGCCTTTATCATGAGAGGGATTCAAAAGCAGGGAGGTTATGCTGCAACTCTACAAGGTACTATTGAGGCCACACCTGGAGCACTGTGTGCAGTTCTAGTCTCCATACTTGAGGAAGGATATACTGGCCTTGGAGGCTGTCCAGAGGAAGTTCACCAGGTTGATCATGGAGGAGAGAGATGAGGAAAAACTGTTTTTCCCAGAGAGTAGTGAATCTGTGAAATTCTTTGCCCAGAGAAGCAGTTGAGACTACTTCATTAAACATATTCAAGGTTCAGTTACATAGATTTTTGCATAAAAAAGGAATTAAGGGATATGGGGAAAAGGCAGGTAGGTGGAGTTGAGTCAATGATCTTATTCAATGTAGGACAAGTATTTTATCTTAAATAAATATTCCTTTGTACGAGTTAGGGTGAGCACTTGCTTTAGTTATTCAGCATTCTCACTGACCGTGGGAAGAAGCTGTTCCTCAATACAAGCTTATTGTCATCTGATTGTATAAGAACAACCCTGGTGCTACTGGCTCTGATACTCCTGTAACACTTCCCCGACGAGAGCAGCTGAACGATGCTGTGTGCAGGGTGGAAAAGATCCACATTGATTTTGCGTGCCCTCCTCAGATAGCGATCATGGTAGATCGTATTGATGGGCGAAAAGAGGACGCCAGTGATCCTCTCTGCCACACTTATGGTCCTGTGGATTGACCTCTGATCCATTTCTATGCAGCAACCATACTACTCTGTGATGCAACCAGCCAGGATGCTCCCACCAGAACTCCTATAGAAGGTTGACACAATGTTCACCAATAGCCTTTCCTGCTTCAGTCTTCTCAGGAAGTGCAATCACTGTTACACCTTCCTGACAAGTGAGGAGAGTTGAGTATCCATGATAAGTCACTAGTTAAGTGAACTCCAAGGAACTTGGTGTTCTCCACTCTCTCTACTACAGAGTTGTTGATGATTAGTGGAGGGTGGTCATTCCTGGTCCTCCTAAAGTCCACGATCATCTCCTTCATCTTGTCCATGTTGAATCTCAGGATTTTACTCTCGTACCATTTCACGAGATTTTTCTGGTTGTCCTGGTCGACCTTTTCGGTTCGCCCTTTGCCTCATCTAACACCTCAAGACTTGCTTCTTTCAGATATAAAGGATAACTCACTTCATCAGCTCTTGGGGGAAAATGTTCTTTGGAATCATTGTTCCCCGGGATGTATTCTCACTGCATCTTTATTTTTCTAATGTGTTTCCTTTTGAAAGAGGAAGAAGTCATTGGACCCCCTGATTCCACCCTGGTTGTCAGAACAGCCCCATTAGTCCCATTCGTCGATGTTTATTTTCTCTCCAATGATCATGTCTTCTTCTTCTTCTTTTGGCTTGGCTTCGCGGACGAAGATTTATGGAGGGGGTAAAAAGTCCACGTCAGCTGCAGGCTCGTTTGTGGCTGACAAGTCCGATGCGGGACAGGCAGACACGATTGCAGCGGTTGCAAGGGAAAATTGGTGGGTTGGGGTTGGGTGTTGGGTTTTTCCTCCTTTGCCTTTTGTCAGTGAGGTGCGCTCTGCGGTCTTCTTCAAAGGAGGTTGCTGCCCGCCAAACTGTGAGGCGCCAAGATGCACGGTTTGAGGCGTTATCAGCCCACTGGCGGTGGTCAATGTGGCAGGCACCACGAGATTTCTTTAGGCAGTCCTTGTACCTTTTCTTTGGTGCACCTCTGTCACGGTGGCCAGTGGAGAGCTCGCCATATAACACGATCTTGGGAAGGCGATGGTCCTCCATTCTGGAGACGTGACCCATCCAGCGCAGCTGGATCTTGAGCAGCGTGGACTCGATGCTGTCGACCTCTGCCACCTCGAGTACTTCGACGTTAGGGGTGTAAGCGCTCCAATGGATGTTGAGGATGGAGCGGAGACAACGCTGGTGGAAGCGTTCTAGGAGCCGTAGGTGGTGCCGGTAGAGGACCCATGATTCGGAGCCGAAAAGGAGTGTGGGTATGACAACGGCTCTGTATACGCTTATCTTTGTGAGGTTTTTCAGTTGGTTGTTTTTCCAGACTCCTTTTTGTAGTCTTCCAAAGGCACTATTTGCCTTGGCGAGTCTGTTGTCTATCTCATTGTCGATCCTTGCATCTGATGAAATGGTGCAGCCGAGATAGGTAAACTGGTTGACCGTTTTGAGTTTTGTGTGCCCGATGGAGATGTGGGGGGGCTGGTAGTCATGGTGGGGAGCTGGCTGATGGAGGACCTCAGTTTTCTTCAGGCCAATGATCATGTACTCTATTCTGATTTACCAGCACAATGCTTGGGATAATTTAGAGAACCCCAATTAAGATACTGACCGGTAACTTCGAGATACAGGAGGAATACAGGAAACTCAGTAAAAACAGGAGAACATCCAAACTCTGTAAAACAAAGAGCAGCAGAGGTCAGGATCGAAGAAAATTTGGTAGATGTGTGATGCAGCAGCTCCATCTGTTGTGCTGTTGCAGTGCCCTCTCCTCTCAATCTCACCCTTCACTAATCTTCCCTCTTCTGCACCTGAAATGATACCACTGGACAACATTTTTTTTCCTCCAAATGGTTTGCTTGCTGAAAAAAAAATTGGGATCATGATAGACAACCTCGTGCTGAACACAGAGATAATTTCAGATTTGCTGTATCACGTAGAAAGTTGGAGATAGATTTAATGAACTTTTATTGAATTTAGCATGTTTAATCACATCATGATATGCTGACATATTGCGTTAGTTCCACTGAACTAAAATGGTTTGGCGCTGGTTTTCATTTCTACTCAGCATCTGATGACTACTGTTCGGCATTTAACACCATTATCTCCTCAAAACTGATCAGCAAACTTCAAGATCTGGGACTCAACACCCCACTGTGTAATTGGATCATGGATTTCCTCACTTCCAGACCACAATCAGTGAGGATTGGCAAGAACATCTCTTCCACAAACTCCATCAGTACCAGAGCACCACAGGACTGTGTTCTTAGCCCCCTGCTCGACTGACTTTACACCTAAGACTGTGTAGCTCGGTACATCAATAACAGCATCTACAAATTTGCCGACGATACCACGGTAGTGGGTTGCATAAAGAAAGGTGATGACTCAGCATACATAAGGGAGATTAAAAACTTGGCGGAATGGTTCACCAACAACAACTTTGCACTCAATGTCACCAAAACTATAGATCTGATTGTTGACTTCAAGAAGGGAAAGCCAGAGATATACAATCCAATGATCATTGTGGGATCAGAGAGGTGGAGAGGGTGAGAAAATTTCAGTTCTTGGGAGTTACTATCCCGGAGGATCCTTGCTGGACCCAACACAATAAAGACATTGTGAAGAAAGCACATCAACGCCTCTACTTCCTCAGGAGTTTGCGGAGGTTTAATATGACACTAGATGTGTGATGGAAAGTGTGCTGACTGGCTGCATCACCTTCTGGTATGGGAACACCAATACCCTGAGTATAAATCCCTGCAAAAGGTAGTGGACACAGTCCAGGCCATCACAGGCAAAACTCTCCCCAATATTGAGAACATCTTCAGGGAACGCTGCCTTTAGAGAGCAGCAGCAATCTTCAAGGATCCACAGTACCCACTCTGTTCTCACCACTGCCATCAGGAAAGACTTGCACTGCCAGGTTCAGGAACATCTGCTCCCCACTCCACCATCAGACACCTCAACAACAAACTCAGGGATTCATTTAAGGACTCTTACTTGTACACTTTATTGATTTTTTAAAATTCTCGGTATTGCAGAGTTTGCTTACATTCGTTATCTGTTTATAGTCGTTTATTGGTTTTCATGTTTATGCTATGTGCCGTTTGTTTGTGCACTACCAAGAAGTGGCAATTCTGTCTCATCTGCAGAAAAAAAAAGAATCTCAGGGTTGTATGTGATGTCATGTATGTACTCTGCCAATAAATCTGAAATCTGATGCCTCGCGGGTCCATCAATAGTCAGCCAGGATTGATGGTTTCCATTTACCCTGATACTGCTTTTCCATGGATTTAATGTCCTGGTGAAACCTTTCACCGTGTTCATCACTGACTGCACCAAGATCAGCAGGGGAGAAGCTCAAGTGTGAATGCAGAAAATGAAGTTTCAATGATGTGTTTTGTATGCTCGAAGTAGACTTAAAATCACAAAAATGGGTCATATCTAAAAAAAAGCTATGTGATGTGAAAATTTTAAGGTGACTTTGTGATCAGCAGCGCACAATCCATAAAATACACCCCCAAGAGTTCAGCGAGCAAAATCTTCATTGTCTCATGTAATTTCTCTGCTTCATCTCTCTATGAGTCGATGTTGGACTCTCTTCTTTGGCTAGAAGTTTTCATTCCACACAGGGGAATGTTTTTCACATCTTCAGAACCACCTAGAACCTGCACTCTGGCCTCTCACCTATTTTCACTATGAACTATCAAGTAATGCAAACTATTTCCACATTTCCACTCACTAACATATTCTCACAGTCCAATATTGAATTTTCACCTTATAGTTTACTAATGAAACTTGCTCATCCCAACTTGACTTTGTTGCTTGTTGAAGTGACCTCTAACCTGTGAAGCTGAAATGATATTTCTTCAATTCTGGACAATGACACCACAGACATCATCTCCTCTCCACAGCCTTTAGTATCTTCTTACCCCATGAATAACCCACTTCTCACTAAGATCCACAAGTAGGACAGTCCCTGCGAACACTGTTTTAGCCACTTCTGGTCCCACAGGAAAAATTTCTTCCTGTTTTGACTATTTTTTTTTCTTCCCCTGGTCCTGCTTACATGCACGATCCTTGAGGCAACTTATGGCATTTTGACGTTTTCCATTTTCTTGGCAGATATCAGAAGTAC
This sequence comes from Narcine bancroftii, assembly GCF_036971445.1. Lineage (NCBI taxonomy): Eukaryota > Metazoa > Chordata > Chondrichthyes > Torpediniformes > Narcinidae > Narcine > Narcine bancroftii. The sequence goes on along the minus strand of NC_091478.1, from coordinate 84,254,560 downwards.
TGCAGCAGTTCAATAACATAGTTTACTATCACCTTCTCAAGGACAGTTACTGAGAGGCAATGCCCACATCCCATAAATAACAGGTCAAGGGAGCAGACTATGAGAATTAAATGAGAAAGAATAGTGGGAAGAGAACAAAGCATTACCACCACATACTCAATGTCTTACCCTTGCTAATTTTATGCTGTATATTCTAGATAATATCTTTTCCTTTCCAAATCTGCTTCTGATTGAAATTTTCATTCGTTTTTTGTTTTTATTATGGTTTTTATAATATCCTTCAAATTTTCAATCCAAATCTTTTATAAAGATAAGAATCTGGAGTGATAATCAGTCAAGATGAAATAGTTAAAATGTGGATAAACAGAATTGATGCTGATGGCTGTGGTGTTCAATTTGGTGCATACAATTAATTTTAATATCACAAAAGATAAAGTTGGCATCTTTATCAAAATTTCCATGAATATAAAACAGCCCAACTTGGTTGTGCCAAATGAATGTTGAACAAAATACATGGCGAGTTCCTGGTCACATTCTAAAAATTCTGACCAGAAGGCAACAATTACCAAGTTGTTAAATTCACCTTTTAAGTAGATTTCTTTTTTTCAATTTCTATTTTGTGTGTCAGCACTGTATTTTGTTTTAACTCATGGTTCTTCTTAATCATAACCAACATAATTGTTTTTCATTTCCTTCATCACTACCATTGTAAATTATGTTAATCAGTTAATATATCACAATGGAATAGCTACAAAGATTTGCCAGAGAATATGTGATCTTGCCATTTTTATTCAAGGACCCTGAAAATCATTTCTACAATTTCTGTTGGTTTAAGAAATCCAGTTAAGTCATTTTTGATCACTTCCAATAAATAACCTTTTCAGTTAACCAGTACAATTCAATGTGTAAATTGGGTGTTTGCTTGTTGTATACTTTTGGAGCTTATAACTGATTCAAGAATCCACCTCATCACTATCTATTTGCACACAGTAGAGTCAGGGACTCGAGGATTCCTGTACAGATATGATTACGACAAAATATTCTGATCATAGTTAAATATCTCCCCTACAAAAATTATGATGCAAAATATACTCTCGAAATGTAATAGATTGGCCTTATGTTTAATAGGTGTAAATATAACCCACTTTAAATTGGTCAAGACTAGCTAATGAGAGGATGTGGTTTCTTTGGGAACAGGGATTTTGGTTCACTGCATACCTTCCGCATTTTCAAAACCTTGGACATGCTCACTATGTTATTCTCTAAAGCATATAATACCTGCAATTGTACTGACAAATAGTATTTATAGTTTGCTAGATTAATCCCAATAGCTTTCTTTTTCAGGTGCAGTTTTACTGTATTGAATCCAAGTCACTCACCTTGCCAAATAAACTATAACAAATGACTCTTGTGTGCTATTTTTTGGCAAGTACTTGACAGGAAACATATGGAAGAAATACAGAAATTGAAGAGGACATTTATTTTAATGATCATCACCCTGCCAAAGATAGAAATAGATGGAATTATTAGGTCTTCATTTATTTTTGCACAATTTACAATAGTTTGTTATTCATCCAGAATAAATCTTAAAAACTAATTTCAGCAATTCAAAACTTTTAAGTAGGGCTCCAACTTTGCTTTAATAATTCTATGAATAGTTGAACTGTTGAGCTGTCTTAAATCAAATAATGGCTCAGTTTCCAAAGCCATAATAAGATTGATAAATAAATATTCCATGTGGTGCTCCTGAGTGGAAGAAAATTACTCCTATTTAAACTGTTTAGTGTTCTGAGATTAGAATGGTCAATGACATTTGCTATTGCTATGCTATTTCAAGGCCCCACAAATTCCTCCAAATTACTCAGAAGGCATTAAAGCTTGGGATACTAATTAGTGACCTAACATTATGGGCAGGAATTCAGAATCATATAGATAGGCTTTTCTCAACCAATAATAATAGCTAAAAGAAGCAATTAATTGTTGGATCAGTAAAAGTGATGAATTACTGATACGGCGGGTGATATAAAATTTCCTACCTGCTTTAGAATTCTCTGGCAACTAAGAAAAGCAAAGCCATTGTAGTTCACAAACATACCCAAATACTTCTGACAGCTCTGACTAGAAGATTCTCAAATGGAAAATAACCAAGGGACTATAGCAATATGATTAGAGGTATTACATGCTTCAGAGAATGATATGGGACACTGGTGTTAGGATTTACAACATGTAAAGTGTACAATGATCCAAAAACCCATCCCTTCAAATAAACAACATGCTCTTATCTGGTGTACTGGGCTACAACTTTAATTATTATGTTAATAAATGACTGGCATCATTGGAACTGGTAATTTAATTAAAGGACAGAGAGTAGTATTTAAAAATAAACTTTAATAGTACATTGAGGCCTTGAAAAAGAAAATGTGGTTTTCTTTCCCATAAAATGGAATTTGATCAATAGATCAATCAGACCCATTATTTACTGAAATATACAGTTTGTCGATGAAGGTCAATCCTTTTCACAGACTTGCCCTGTGGTACTCAAGAGTGCAACAAATTCTTATTCAACAAAAAGTTATTAATAAGATTTTAATTCTGTATTCTATCAACAACTGTTTTTATCTCTTTCTAAACTAGACAATATTTTCAGCCTTTTCATTTAAATGGACTGTTTCCATTTTTGTGGGATTGTGGTGGTCATCTTTTTTATCCCCAAGGCTTGGAAAGGATTTGGCCTTCGTAGTAATATTTTCCATGATGGAGAAAGAAGACATGATTTAATCAATATTGGTGTGGCAGTATTTGTGACAGTAGAAATTCCTTAAATTTTTTTGTCAGGATCCTCTTATAACATTTAGAAAGAACAATGAATCACAAGGATGTGTATCAATCCTATCTAATACCATGACCAAGGACTGGCAAACTTGACTGGATAACAGCAATGCTGAACTTTCTGAACTTTATTTTGGCTCCCTCAACCAAGAAAATAAGGTCAGGATCTCAGTGCAATCCATTCCCTGAACTCTATTGGCCCTGTGTTTCTGCTGAGAAAGGACTGCACTGTTCTCTCATCAAGAAGGCAGCAATTTATAAGTAGAAGTGTAGTTTTGGTTTATGTCATCAAAAGGAAAAGTTAAGTATTATTTCCACACAAGTGAAGGATATATGCAGTATAGATAAATTAATTACAATAATGAAAAGGAAATTAGATGCATACAAAGAAGGAAAATGAACTGAAGCATGTGTTAAAGATCAAGAAAATCGGCCTGATGTTGAACTAGTACTGGAACAGAGAATAAAACAGAGGCCACATTCTCTGCTGACAATTTTTCAATCTTACTTTAAAATTTAAAAAAAACATTAACTGAATTTGCCATGATGATAAATCATCTAGGACAATATGTTTGCTATTTCTGAAAATGTTAGCTTAAATCAACTGTGCTCAAAATTCCATGACAAATAATTAAATCTTCTTGCCAAAGTGCGGATATTTTATCAAAATGGAATGACTTAATCAGAACTAGGCGAGTAAACACCTGATATCAGTTACTTCTAGGTAACGCACCAAACATAATACAGAATAAATTTTAATTCCTGAAAAAAGCAGCAACTGTTATCACCAATGAAAATGGAGGAGCAACAATGTTCAATTGTAATCAAAAATTAATTGGGTACACAACTAAAAATGTAAACCAACCTTTCTAACAGGCAACAAATTAAGAGAACCTTCAGGAGCAAAAGGGGATTGTTGGAGAAAAAAATGTGTCGGCATAGATATGAAACATAAGAAGCTGCAAAGATTGTTTTTCGATCTTCAGATTTAAACAAAGAAACAACTGGAGGATCTATTACACTGCAAATTAAAAAGGCAGTTGAGGTAGAAATGCAAAGGACTGCAGATGTCTCAAACATTAAACCAACTGCTCTAAAACACTTCTTCAGTTAATTGTATAAAATTTCATTTATTTTGAACAGCATCTATGAGGATTCACAAAAAAAGGTATAGAATGATTAATTTCCAGCACATTCTGATTTCTATCATTTTTTTTTAATCAAATACAAGCAGGTCTAGACTTGATAATTACCAAGGAGAAATGTTCTTGCCTACTATTCTTTAGCTGGGGTGAAAAAAAAGTGAATTAAAATCCATTGGCACTGATCCCGAGAAATCTATTCCTCCAATGTTGTCTTTGCTTTCCCAATTTGGTAGCTACTCTGGATATAAATTGAACCTTTATAAGAGCGAATTATCCACAATAAACAAGCATGTACCTGTTTATAATCATATACTTTTTAGAGTGGTTAAAGATCATTTTACCTATCTTGGAGTTAAAATTACCAAACATTTAAAGATCTATATAACTCTAGCATTCTTCCTTTGATAGATTATGTGAAACCATCTCTTTCTAAATGGTCTCCATTGGCTTTATCTTTAATAGGTCATATTAATGCTATTAAAAGGATAATCTTACTAAATTTTTGCTTTTCTTTCAAGTAGTCCCAGTTTTTATTCCAAAGTCTTTTTTTGATAATATCTTCTTGAATTTGGAATGAAAAGAATCCCAGATTGAGTAAATTCCATTTGCAGAAATTAAAGAAAGGTATGGATTTACTTAATCATAGATTGTATTATTGGGCAGTTAACATTCGTTATTATTTTCTGGGTCTACTATTCTGGTAAATTTGAACACCCTTCTTGGGTAGATTTGAATTCAGTGCAGAGGTATTCAGTAACATCTTTATTGGGAACAGCTCTTCCTTTTACACTTGCCAAGATTAGTAGACATGCCTTCAACTCAATACTTAAACATACATAACAGATTTGGTTTAAATTTTGGAAGTTCTTTGGCTTGAAATTTTTTAATTTACCTACTACCATTTCTCTTAATTATTTTTTTCAACTGTCTATAATTGATCAAGCCTTCTCTTTTTGGAAAGTTAGAGTCATTTCTTTTTTAGATTTGTTTACAAATGGTAGCTTAATGTCTTTTGAACAATTATCCAATAAATATACCTGTCACGTTTTTTTTAAGATACTTCCAAATAAGCAATTTTCTGAATACTTCACTGCCTAACATTCCAACATTGTACCAATTGGATTTAGTTGATTTTTTTTTTCCATTTGAAAAAACCTCATAAGGGTTTCAATAGATAAAATTTAAAATAAGTTATTAAGATTGCAATCAAAATCCAAGGACAAAATTAAAAGGGCCTGGGAATTCAGGTTTGGTGCCAGAACATATGTTAGAGGGGGGCTGGTTCAGCAGGGTGGGGGGTGCAAGCAGGGTCCAACCTGTAGACAGGGTGGGGGGGGGAGGCACTGGCAGGGACCAACCTCTCGATCGGGGGGTGCTAGCAGGTGGCTACTGTCATTAACGCCATCCGCTCCTCCAACATGGGACACAAGGATGCTCTTTTTATTGCATCAAGCATCACTAGATGCTACTCACGCATTACACATGCTAGTGATGCAGCAAGGGGTGGGTGGAGAGTCACTAGCATGCATCAACCTGACACTACAGACATGGAGGGAGTTGGGGTGGGTCTGATGGCTGTGACCATATGGGGTGCACATTACCTTGTTTAGGAGACACAGCACCTCGTTTGGGGGGGAATGCCCACAGATGCCCCCCCCTCTTAGTGCTGACCCTATAGGAAGAGGAATTCAGTTATATCTTTCAGAGGAATCATGGGAAAGATTTTTGGATTGATTAATACCTCTTCAATATGTGCTCGTCATTCTTTGATTCTTTGTTTAAAGTGGTACATTAGGCTCATATATCGAAAGACAAATAGACCTGTATTTTTTTCTTATGTTAGTCCTATTTGTGATAGATATAAATCAGAAGTAGCTTCTCAAACTCATATGTTTTGGTCATGCCCTATGTTGGAGGTATTGGGAAGATATTTTTAAGAATTTTTCAGCTAAACTGGATATCAGTTGGCAACCTAACCCATTGACTGCTTTTTTTGGAATTATACTTCCACATATCAGGTTGTAGCCTTTTCTACATTGTTGGCTAGAAGAGCTATCTTATTTAACTGGAAAGATTCCAATTCACCTACTTTGACTCAATGGTTCTCTCAAATTATGCCATGTTTAAGTTTAGAGAAAGTTAGGAGTCGTACATTTGATACTTTTGGTAAATTTGAAGAGTCTTGATGATCTTTTATAAATTATTTCTACATGACTTAGTATAATTATTTTCCCTTCCGGACTATATTTAATTTTATTTCCTTTCTCTTTGTTGGTGAAGACCAGGCGATTAATTTTTATTAATAAATTCTCAGGCTAGGCTGTCAGTCTTTATCTTTTTTTTCTTAGAGTAAGTGGAGTTTTATATAATTTTTTTTTTCTTTTTTTGAAGGTTTCGGTTGGAGATGAGAAGATATTAATTAATTGTGATGTCATTCAATATGTTATATTATATGATGATTTATAGTGATATTTTCCCATTTTTGATTATGTATTCCTATTCTCGTGTATTGTTTACCTGTAAATAATTTAAAAAATTGAAAAAGAAAGACACTGTATAAGCTAATACTTCCACACAAATAATGTTTTGCTTATTAAGCCAACCACATTCGCCTGGAGAGTTGCAGTACTGAGATGTTGAAAGATGTGACATACAAAGCTGCCTTTATGTCCACTTTAAACATTCCTGGGAGTTGCATCGTTATTCAGTTGACAATTTTTATTGGATGCCTCAGCTTAAGTGCAGCATACAGTTCTGATCGCTACATTGCTGGAAGGATCTAAAAACACTAAAGAAAGTTCAGAAGGATTCAAGAGAACATCGTCATAACTAGAAAATTACAGTTATATAGATAGGCTGACTTACCGGCCTTTGTTTTCCTGAGAACAAAGGAGAATGACTCTCAGAAACTTTACAGGTGTACCATGCAGAGAATTCTAGCTGGTTACATCACTGTCTGGTACAGAGCTGCCAATGTCAAGACAAGAAAAAGCTCCAGAGGGTTGTTAACTTGGCCTGTAACATTACGGGCACTAGTCCTCACTCCATCGAGGACGTCTACGAGAGGCAGTGTCTTAAGAAAGCAGCCTCTACCCTCAAGGACCCCCACCACCCAGGCCAAACCCCCTTCACTCTGCTACCATCGGGAAAAGGTACAGGAGCCTGAAGACGAGCACTCAGTGACAGCTTCTTCCCCTCTGCCATCAGATTCCTGAATGAACAATGAACCACAGACACTGCCTCACTTTGACTTTTTCTTGCACTATTTTTATTTATTTTGTAAGATCATTTGCATAAACGTTTGGACTGTGTTGCTGCCACAAAACAACATATTTTGTGACATGTCCTTAATAAATGTTGAATCTGAGATTTAAATAAGTATAACATAATGAGAATATATGATTTTATTTTGACAAAATCATTGATAACAAGGAGATATTGGGAGAGCAGTCTGAAAAAGTAATAAAGACAGAGACATTATATTTAAAGGATACCTTGAAAGAGTAGTAACTAAAAGACTGTGCACTAAGAATAATCCAAATGGCTTCCAATTATGACTAATGGACATAATAGACTGAATCTCTATTTTCTGTTCCATTAATTTCTGAAATGTAACAATTCTTTAACTTTTCTTCCTTTAGCTTCACACCAAGGTCTGCAAATCCTCCTTCTAATTCAAGGACAAGAACAGAAACTTACAATTTCCTTCCAACCATATGATTTTGATCTTTGCAGCGGTTCCTTCTGCACTCCTGAGTCAAATTCCAAGAACTCAGCATCTAACACTGCGCTGGAAGGTAAGTAGAACATTTTTGAGGCAACTACCAAAGCCAATGAATGGGGTCTTGCCACGAACAAAAGCAGATGCACTATTGATAGTGTGTGAAAAAGGTCTAATCTTTGTGGGTAAATCATTAAATATATTTACAACTCCATAGGATGGATTTTTACATTGTTGGGAATTAAGGGTTATGGGGAAAAGCAGGTAGGTAGAGCTGAGTCAGGGTCAGATCAGCTATAATCTTATTGAATGGCAGAGCAAGCTTGATGGGATGGATCTATGTTCACCTAGATGTTCCTGGAAGTTCAGATCAAACTCAGGTTGCTGGAGTTATGAGAAGGATGTTCTATTAGCTGTGGAATGTACGGTTTGACAGCATCCACATTCATAAGCAAAGCACCAAATGACTTGTTCAATGAAGTGCACAACCACAAAATAAACCTCTTCCCACTGTACAATACTACATTTTGACAGTAAATATCTATGGCAATATTTTGAAAATGTCGACCACTTTCCATTGCTGGAGAGACTCCTCTCAGCAAAAATCATACGGTGGTGATGGATCTCATGATTGGCTTCAAGGTGCCAGCACAACCCTTTGGCACATAAGCAAACGGTTATTTTAGGTCAATATGTTAAATGCGGCAAAAGGGTCACGTTCCATTTGGCAGCAGAAATCCTGGTCTCTGGAATACTTCTGTGATTTGGTCTACCAACAGCACGTACCTCAAGGTATAGAGGAATACCAGCACCGGTGTCTCTGAAAAATTTACAAATCCACCGGCAGGATAATTGAACCAACATTAGCATCCTTTACCAGGCTGACATTCCCATCATTGAGCCTAGCCACAGATATTGCTCCACTGGGTAGGCAACATCCTTGACATTGACTCCTGAAACAGACACAATAATGTAAACCTCTGTCATTGCAAGATATTAACAGGGGAAAATAAATAAGTCAAAAATATTTTCAAGCCTTCTTGAAAGAGTGGGTGGCATGGATAGCGTGACACTATTACAGCACCAGGGACCCGAGTTCAAATCCAACACTGTCTGTAATGAATTTGTACATTCTCGCCATGTGTGGGTTTCCTCTGGATGCTTCGGTTTCCTCCCACCTTTCAAAACGTATGGGGTTGTAGGTTAATTGGGTTATTTGGGCAGCTCAGGCTCGTGGGCCAGAAGGGCCTGTTACTGTGCTCTATGTCTAAATTAAAAATGCAATATGCTCACTGATGGCTGGAAATCTCTTACATTTGACCATTCAGTGCAGAGGAGAACTCAATATGAAACAAATTATCTCATCAATGCACAAATAAGCTCAGCTTTTGAGCAGGTCTATAGTAACTCCCCACCCAGCACCTTATAACTTACTGTGAAAATGTCTGTATGCTCAAATATGCTCATTGGTAACATCATTACCCACACATGACAGTGAATGCCCATGGAAATGCTTTAAAAAAATCACATGCGCATGCCCTAATCTGTATTTTAATTCCTTTGGATATAGGAACAAATAAAATAGTCATGTGTCACTTAACGTTCATGATACGTTCTGTGAAATAGAACATTATGCAATTTGGATATTGTGCAAACCATAGTATCAGTTACGTCTGCTACGTCCATTCTCCGAGCGATAATCTATTATAACCTTATGGGATCACGAACGTTATGCAGTGCATGACTGTAAATCCTTTTTACTTTCTGATTTGCTCAGTGAGACTTTTACAATCTGAGTCACATGAAAGCCATCAACAATGCTGAATCCATGAATTCCCATAGATTAATTTTATCATGGAACCTACTTAATTTTTGTGGATGTTTCTATGGGTGCCTTCCATGTAACACTGGCAGACATTTGTGTTGAAAGTTGGTGGAAACTTTCAGATTTATTTCTCATCTGTATTGTACCAATACAATGAAGCAGCATTCTCCGGTCCACAGTGCAGAACGGTGCAAAACACAAGTACATGCATCTCTCTCACACACACACACTCACGCACACGCACACACACACACACACACACACACACACGCACGCACACACATTCCCCTATGTGTTAAAATAAGTATTGTTTATAAATAGGAGAGTCACAGAGAGTTGTTTTGGCAGACATTCTCACTGTCCGTGGGAAGAAACTGTTCCTCAGGCTGGTGGTTCTGACTCTGACAGTAAAGGGAGTAGCTGGAAGTTTTTTCGTGCGGCATGGTAGGGGTTCTCACTGATTTTGCAACCCCTCTTTAAACAATGATCCTGGTAAATCATATAGATGGAGGGAGGGAGACCCCAGTGATCCTCTCTGCCACTTTTATGTTCCAAGGAATTGATCTCTGATCCGATAATCTACAGCTGGCCAGGACACTCTCAATAGATCTCCTGTGGAAAGTTGAAAGAATGGTGGCCAGTAGCCTTGCCTGCCTCAGCCTTCTAAGGAAACGCAGTCACTGTTGTGCCTTCCTGACAAGTGAGGAGATGTTATATGTCCAGGATTGGTCACTTCTTAAGTGGGATCTGAAGAACTTGGAGCTCTCTACTCTCTCCACTAGCAAGCTATTAATGTGTCATGGAGGGTGAGGGTGGTCATCCCTGGTCCTCCTGAAGTCCACAATTATCTCCTTTGATTTGTTGATATTGAAACTCAGATTGTTAGCCTCACACCATTTCACAAGATATTCCACCTCTTCTCAGTGAGGTGTTGAAGATATCTGTAAGGACCTCTGTCAGTTGGTATACCCAGCCAGGAATGTAATCTAGTCCCACTGCATTTTGTGGGTTCCTCCTGGATAAGATTCTACTCACCTCAGCCATAGCTATGCAAGAGGCCTGTTCATCAGTGGGAGAAGGAGCCATCTTTGGCATCAGCCTGTTCTTCTGATCGAACCATATGTAAAAGATGTTCATCTGTCTGGAAGGGAGGTGTCACTGTCTTTGACTCGCATGTTTATCTTGTGGTCTGCTATTATTTTTTATTCCTTGCCACGTGCAACTTGTGTCACAGCTATCTATGGATCTTCTGTGCATACCCCCACTTTGCCTTCTGGATTGCACAAGAGCATTCAACCCTGGATGGTCTTAGTGCCAAACATGTCTCCTGTCCTGAAAGCTGCATCTCAAGCTCTGAGAAGTGCACAGAACTCTGCGTCCCACCATAATTTCTGTTTAGCCCTGGTTGTGTAGCATTTGATCTCCGGTACATCCTTGACGCACTTGCTAATGTAGCCAGTCATTGAGCTTGTGTAATCGTCGATTATATTTTAGGTGGCTGCCTCCCTGAAATAGCTCCAATCCATGGTATCAAAGCTGTTCTGCACTGTTGCTGTCTTGCCTTCTCCTCCGCCTCCCACCCACATCCTGATCTCCCTACATACTGACTTCATTTGTTTTTCCAGCGATCTGTATGCTAGGGTTAGCAGAACGGATATGTGGCTCAAGTATCCAAAATAGGGGAAATGGATTCCAGGGACATTTAAGGGCATGCACATGGGATTTTTTTTAAGCAGTTCCTTCATCATTCACTGTAGTATTTGGATACTGATGTTACCAATGAGCATATGTGAGCATACAGACTCTGTCACAGTAAGTTACAGATGAAGACACTCAATCTTGGGTGTTATCTCTCTGGTCTCGAAGTTGACATGCTTTTGAAGTCATGGTAGAAGAGTTTTCAGGTTGGTCTGGTTGAAGTCACCAGCTACAGTCAAGCAACTGTCACAGTCAGAAGTCTGGGCTTCGCAGATAGCACTGTAAAGCTCTTTCATTGCTTCAGCCTCATTTTCTGAAGGTAGAACATAAATTGTGGCAATCAGTATGTAACCCAGCTTGGGCAAAGGAGAAAAAACCCAACACCCAACCCCAACCAACCAATTTTCCCCTGCAGCTGCTGCAACCGTGTCTGCCTGTCCCGCATCGGACTTGTCAGCCACAAACGAGCCTGCAACTGACGTGGACTTTTACCCCCTCCATAAATCTTCGTCCGCGAAGCCAAGCCAAAGAAGAAGAGCATGACCATGCAGATAAGACCAGCACATTTAAAGACTTTAATTGAAAAAGTTTTAATTTTTATAGTTTACACAATTCTAGCGAAAATCAATCCATGTTAATAGTTTCTAACTGGCCCTAATATAATTAGAATCTGTTAGCATACAGGGACCAACCTCCAGAAGTTGTGGACAAGGCAAAACAGCATGCATAAGATTGGATTAAAGATCTCCAGTTCTTACAAACGTAACTGTGAATGGCGGTAGACAATTAAATGGGAAAAGAAGCAAGAATATTCCTATATTTCACAATGTTGGGGCCCTAAGTATGAGTCCAGAAGAAAAGATCAAACTTGGGCCAATTCGAATCACTCCACGTGTTATCAAGAAACAGCTGACAGGGCAGGAAACAGCAAAGACTTTAAAACTAAATGATATTCCAGCTGTAGTTCTAAAGGCTTACACTCCAGAACCAGCTTAATCATATCCAAACTACAGCAGTACAACTACAAGAATTTTATTTATGCAACACTGTGGAAAACTGCCCAGGTATGTTGTATTCACAGCAAAGAAAAGGCAAATCCAATCCAACTAGTAACTTCTCCCTGTACTCTCAATCATCAGTGATGGAAGAGGTAATTGACAGGGCTACAATTGGCATTTACTGACGAGCTGTTCACTGATGGCCTTGATTAGGTTCCACATGTCACTTTAACCTTGTTCCAGATGTAAACCATACAAGTGAGTTCACCAGAGAGGACTCAAAGGTTCAAAAGGTAACTTACTATTACATAATATGCATATTTTGGGAAGGGCATTAAATGCTGGCCTCATCATCAATGCTTGCATCTAAAAACATGATCAAAACATGGCACTTGCTATAATTAGCATTATAAACATTCTGCGGCAAGGAAAAGGTATGCCATAAACTAACATTTGTAAAAGATTGGGATTGGAAACATCACATCTTCATCATCAATAGCTCTGTCTCAAGAAAATGCTGTGTTTGCATCATACACTTGAAAACTGAAAGCTATGGCTGATGCTTTATAAAAAATAAGTACCCTATTAATGATCAGATTTATTTTCTTCAGTGGTATTGTAGCATATGATACAATATGGTTTGCTACATAGATTATATATTACACCTCAAAAATTAAAAGAACGGAATCCCACATTATCAGTTAAATTATTTTGTTGTAAACAAAAATTGGTACAATACCTCATACAACTTGGACATGTGAGAAAGTTACATTTCTCTGGGATAAATTGAATTTAACATTAAATCAAATTTTTAAAAACCTAATGATCCATAAATTTTTCCATTAAGTAAGATAAATGATAAAGACTTACAATTAAAATTGCAATGATCTCAAAAACAATTTATTATGCTTGCTTTAACTGCAGCAAAAGAATGCATAGCGACAACTTGGAAAATGGAAATATCTTTGAAAATACGTAAAAGTGGATCACTGTTAGAAAAAAAGCGATAATTTAAGTGATAATTTTACACAATTTCAACGGATTTGGAAACCATATAAGAAGTTCATAGGTGATCACCAAATTCAAACCTCCAGCTATTTTTATATGTTATTGAATATATTATACATAATATGATTCATTGAGTCACATATTAGATGACACTTTCTTTTTTCTTCTTTTGGGTTTAATTTTGAGGGGAGGAGAGGGAGGAGGAATGGGAGAAAATGGAGTATGTCTATATATATATATGTATTTATAATTTACAGTTTTGTGAAATATTGTGACTTATTAAATAAAAAAAATTAATGTGGCTTTATAGATTTGGGATCTGGTAATCTCTAATCTTTTGAGAACTGGTTGGTAACATCTTGGGCAAAATATTTTATATGTTCTTTATTCAACTCAAAGTACAATACCACATTATTGTCTCTTTAAAAATACAATGGAAATTTGTATGTCAAATTCAGTTTAATGGATAGATCAGAAAATGACTGGTAACATGAAGATCTTCAATTGCACAGTAATATTATTGAAATGGCTCAGCTGTTAACAATAAATCATGTTAATCTTTTGGTTTCTTTCAGGCCAGTGTCATATTTTTAAGCACCTAAGCTAGTTCACTATTGAAGGTTCACAACACTGTCAGAGTCGCTGCCTTTAAAAACTAAATTTTAAACTGAGAAATGGTTGCTCCCTGAGATTATTTGTAAAAGATTGGGGAGTTGTCTGGGGGCTTGCTGTGATTTTTCTCATTGTATTTTCTCTCTCCATTTCATTACTTATTGACAATGAAAATACCTCTCCCCAGAGAGCTTCACAATTAGTAGATTGAGTTGGTAGAAATAAAATCCATCAAGACAGCAGTTCATTTTTCTGGCCAATATTTACCCCAAATCCAACAATACGAAGAAACAAATTATCAAGTTGCAGTTAGTAGGATCTTGCTGTGTTCTAATTAGCTGGTTTACCTTCCTATGCTTCCCAGTGACTATGCTTTGAAAGCACCTCATTGGTTAAAAAGCATTTTGGGATATCCTAAGGTTATGAACGGCGCTATATAAATGCAAATTATTCATTTCATTCTGAATACAGTAAATCTCATTCCCAAGGTTAGCTGTGATCTTTGGACTTTTGTCCCAGCTGTGAGAGAACACAAGGTCTATTTACCTCTCCCATAATCCTATGTATGGCTGAGGCATCCTGTTGTGCACAGTTAATTGTTTAGTTTGCTGTTGGCAGACTGACAGAAACGTTAAATCTTGCTCAGCTGCTTGCATTTTGTTTTGGCAATATATTGTTTCTTTTTAATGTTTTTTTCCCCTCCAACTCTCCCTTAAAGAGCTGGGTTGTTGTTTACAGTTTTATGTACTCAAGGCACCTAGAATTGGTCAAAGAGCAGGCATCCTTCACATCTTGATTATACACAAGTTAATAAAACCTCATGATGCATAACAGCCAAATCTCTTACTAATGTTAACAGATGTTCACTGGTGCACTATTTCAAGTTGAGAAGAACACTGAACACCAAACTGGATGATTTTTTTTTAAATTATGACCTTATATGGAAAATTGCTTGTTACCAGTTTTCAGTGTTAATTCAGCATCTCTTTTTTCTTTGGTGTTTGCTGATTTGATTCTAGACAATGACTAACAATTGGGCTGTCAAGAAAGAAACATTTGGCATGTTTTATAAGATTAATGCTTGGAAGGGATAAAGATGTTAACTGTCACTTTGCCCTTCAAACTCATGAATTCATCTGAATGGTATAAAAACCATATTCATACATCTATGACAACATGAGATGTGGTTAGAAAGTATATAAAAGCTAATGATGCATTATCTCCACTTTTGTTTTGAAAAGAAAAAGCAAAAAGAAATCAACAAAAATCATGTCAACACATTTCATTTAAAAAATATTAGCAAATTTTTTTTTTAAACTGTGCCCAAAATATTATAAAATAATCTGGACTCTTGAGTGGCATGGTTAGTGTAGCAGTTAGTGCCAAGCTGTTACTGCGCCACTGATTGGGACAGGGGTTTGTATCCCGTGCTGACTCTAAGGAGTTTGTATGGGTTCGTATCCAGTGCTGTCTGTAAGGAGTTTGTACACTCTCCCTATGTCTGAGTGGGTTTCGTCTGGGGGCTCTGGTTTCCTCCCACCATTCAAAACGTACTGAGGGTTGTAGGTTAATTGGGTCGCACGGGCTCATGGGCCAAAGTGCCTGTTACTGTGCTGTACGTCTAAATTTAAATTTATAAATTTAATTCTGTAATACTTATTTGCCATTTTTGTTACAATGCAAGGGAATGATTTTATAAGTCTGCGCTCACAGAGGAGATGCTTGTTCAAAGAACTACAGAATGGAGATACTCGTTCACTCCTGATCTCCCTCTGATGGACTGCATACTGTGGTGTACATGTTTGAATTCCCAAAATACTCTTCAAGAATGCAGCTCTGCATGGAAATACAAACATGGAAAATTCTCTTCTACATCGGAATCCAGGAGGCATCCAAATATAGATTTCCAATGTTTTATTTTAATCCTAATACAGTATTTTATCAGCAACATGATTAAACATGATGAGATGCAGATGCACAAAAAATGTATTTGTGCAAATATGTGTAAAACCAAGTGTCATACTCACTTTGTTTTGAATTTTATGTTTTGTTAGTAAATAGGATACAAAATGTTTTGCCCCAGTATCTTTAAGATTGCTACTTTCAGGACACACATTTTATGAAAGAAAAAAGATTGAAATTAATTTTTTTTTTAAGTAGAGCGATGGACATCAGCTTCACTTAAATCAGAGCTGTGAATGCATTGAAATAGATTTGGTGAGTTCATCCCACATTCTGGGTCATTATTTAAAAGAGGGATAAGATGCAGTATAGAAGCTTTATCGGCCAAACTAGAGTGTGCACAGACAAATGAGTCTCGTAGGCATTTTGCACAAACCGGAGATTGCTTATCGATCCATATCAGAATATTTCAGGCTTACCCAAGGGAGAAGCCAGAGTATTTTCTGAGAGAGTTAATAACCTGACTGTGCTGCTGTCTTGTCCAATTCACTGCACAAGGGTCCTAATCAGACTTGGATTTCTTATTTTGAGATCTCCTGCCATATATGGCTGATACCCTCACGCAGTTCTGCTGTAGTGGCAATCATTAGAATGGTTGTGGATGAGGAGAAATCAAATTGTTTTTATCAGATTGAGTCAATATGTATCGATTGTAACAACTGTCACTGTCATTTTACAAATGAGAACAACTACCCTCTGCTGGATTAATGAAAATAGTATCTGATTTGTTCTTAAAATACTAGTATTCAATTTTCAGAATAATGATGAAGTTATATACTTTATACCGTACAAAATATTCCACATATTAATCAAGATTTTTTTGGGGGGAGAGAGCGTATGTAGATGAACATTCCTTATTGGATAAACATACAATCTATGCATGATCCATGCAAGGACTACATAGATGTGCATAATTTTATTCCCGGTCAGAGTTCTAATATCCAGCGCTGTATACAATTGGTCCATGGTGGCAACTTATAGTTCCCAAATTCTGGCATTTTTTCCAGCACCTGTACCAGTAGATACATGACTAGCAAAGCCAATTGCAGGAGGAGGTGTTAGAAGTAGAACTATTGTGTCACCACTATGAACCCATGCAAACAGCTCAGGCAAAATACTCATGAAAGGAATTTGTGGGACTTTCACTTGATATGAACACCTCTTTCAATTCTATTAGTTTTTAAGAAGTGAATGCCAGTATGACAAGCCATGCACTTCAAATTAAACATCGTAATAAACAAAGAGGGTGAATACCTCATTCAACTAGCCGGGATAATGTCTTTAATGAGAACTTTTTTAGTCCCAATGCTTAAATGTCTCTTGTTCTCCACCTAATCTTTCCCTTTTGATGGAATCTAATGAATCTCCCCACCCCACACCCCAAAATCACAAGGGAAACGTAAAATTAAAATATTTAGCCTCTGTAAAAAAAAAAAAATCCTTCTCCACTTCAGATGACAAGATTTTGGAATATGAAATCCAACCAGTTCTTACATTTTTTGAGTAACACCAGATTTTCAAATTAAAATTTATTGAAAATAAAGTATTTATACTCATCCACTAAAGATCTTCACCAATAACCCCCATAATATTGCGAATTTAAAAAAATAACAAAGTGTACATAATTTTTAGATTTGAAAATTGATACAGAAACTGGTTTATTCACAGCTAAATTTAATGTGGCATTTGAATAATATTGCAATAACCTCAATTTTATGTTAAAAGAAATAGATGTAATTTTCCAGTAAATCACCTTTCTTTGTCAATTACTCAAATTGTCCTGCTTTATTTTCAAATTAACTCATTACAGTGGGTGCTTTAGTCAATGTTGTGGGGGAGGGGGGGGGGGTGATCTTTGGCATTTTCTGGGAGAATCCAGTCTGATATTTCTTTAAGATTCGCTTTATAATTTGCATTAGTCATTTGAAAAACTGTGACTCAGCAATCTTTAACTTGCACCTTTTATGTGAGCCTTTGTACTGTATACATCCACATTTTTCTTGCTCCACTCAGCCTGTTGGCATTACCGGATCTGTATTATATACAGATGAGCTCTCAGACCAAACATTCAAATCTGACTTTCAGAGAACGGTTATCAGATTTTAGAATGACATTCCGTTTGTTCATATGTAGTAAGTTACAGTCAGTTACAAAACCCTAAAAAACGTCGACAACCGTAGATTTACTAAAAATGTTATGTTCAGGCTTTAGTGTGAAGGGTTGGTGCTTGCCACAGATCTACAAGATCATTACGGCTGAACACTACACAACTTTCATTGTTTATGTGAAAATCAAAGTAAATTTTGGAAATACTTAGCAGGTCAGCATCTATGGGAGGCAAATCTTTATTATTTCATCATGACGGAGAAGAGCTTTGTGATATCCAAGGACAGAGCAGCGATCAAGACGCCTGAGTGGCTAATCAGATTAAAAATTTAGCATAGACAGAAAAATCAGGAAGTTGAAAAAAAATGTTTTGCTCATACATTAAACAAGAAGAAAAATAAATGGGATAATTGCAAAAACTGAAATATTTCAAATATTAGTTGAAAATATGTTTTAAAATTATGCAATTATTTATCATCAAATTTCAGGACTGAAGTATTTGGAACTAAGAAATATAGTCTTGATGTCAGGAGGACACAAAAATTCTTTTAAAATGGCAGAAATGTTCATTAACTTCAAAACTACTCACCTGTTTGCTTGGTCAAGTGACTACTGCCCCAATGTGCAATCTGTGGGTCCCAGATTGCGCTTATCAGACCCAGAGAGAAGGACGTAGTTCTCCACTCTGTGTTATTTCACATGGATTACAAGAACCCCGACATCAAGTTGTTGCTCAGTGACTGCAGCTCAGTGTTCAATACCAGCAAAACATGACCAAACTAAGGGATCTTGGACTCTCTCCATTCCCCTGGAACTGGTTCTTTGACTTCCTCATTAACAGACCCCAATTGGTTTGAATCAGCAAAATCACCTCCTCCTTGCTGATCATCAACATAGGGCCACCTCGAAGCTGCGTGCTTAACTCGCTGCTCTATTTCCTGTACACTCATGACTGCAAATCTATGTTTGCCTCCAAACTAGCTATAAATTTGCTGTTGTTGGCTGGATAACTGAAAATGATGAGTCCGAATACAGGTTGAAGATCGATATTCTGGATGAATGGTGCCAAAACAACAATCTTGGTCTCAATGTCACCAAGACTAAGGAGCTTATTGTGGATTTCAGGAACAGGATGGTGAGTGACCATGCACATGTCTGCATTGATGGGATGGAGGGAGAGAAAGCTATTATTTATAAAATACTCCAACACCACAACAAGGACTGTCTACTCCAACAACACTTTTTTCTCGCGTTATGGTAACTGAGAATATTTATTATCAATCTTTTGTATTTATTATGACTTTTTAATTTAATATACTATTTTTTTTAATAAAGTACCTGTTCAGTTGCAGCGAATAAGAATTTCAATGCATTATATGTTTATGACAATAAACTAATTTTCATTATTATTATCAATTGTGATGAATCATTTAAGCAAACAAATGACACTCCATCCATAAAGTTAGTATTTTGTCGTGATGGAGATTGTTTGGTACATTTAGTTCAAAAGGGCTTGATATTTTTATTGTCTTAATATTCAGAATTATGCTTACAAAGTTGAAGTATGTGTCATGTCACTCATTTTGTATTCTCCCTCTGTTCAGGCATATTCTGATGGAGTAGGAAACAACTTCTAGCCCTAACTAAAAATGCCAGATGTTATTGAAAGTTCTTAAAAGCAAGAACAGCAATGTGAAGTTTAGTTGTCAATACAACTGCAAATTCCAGATCATTCTTAATTTTCAACCTGAACATTAAGTATTTAAACCTTATGAATTATGAGTTATTCAAATGTGCATTGGTCCACTGCATATTGAAATTTATACCTTCTCAAAATGCAAGTTAGCTGAAACAGCATTTACATTTAAAATGAATTTTTTTTTGCCCACGTACTAAGTCAAAGGTGCACGATACACTGTCTGGAGAAAAGGAATCTCCATGTTTGAGAATGGTATTTCTTGTACGAATGAGAGTCCTTTGTTTTCTTTTTGTTTGCTCTTTTTTCCATATCAAAGTTCACACCCTGCAGCGACTTTCTCTCCAAGGTTAATAGCTAAGGTTAGGTACCCCTGGGATACTGCTAATTGAAGAAAATGGCTACTATTCGTAAAACATCTTCATTCTTATTAACATTATCACTGAAATATAAATTAGTTGGTGAAAAATAGTTTTACATGAACATATAATAATAGCAATATATTGAACTTCTAACATATATAAAAAAAAACAGGCTAAAGTCCTGAACAGTCAATGAGCAAATCGTTCTTCTCTTATCCAGCATATTTCAATCCTACTTTATGTAGAAACTGAAATGTACTCACGTACTGGGGAGGAAGATTTTGATTTCCTGAATACTTTACTTTCCATGGTGTATAACTTCTTTTGTCTGTAAGCATTTCTCCTGAATTTAGAAAATAAGTTGTTGATATGTTAATATTTTCCACATGCTCAGCATTAATTGGACATCTACTTATCTCAAAGATCTGTGCATTCATAGGTTTAATTTATAAAAAACAAAGTTAAAATCTTAGAGTCATTTGAACTGATAATTAAATTGTTCCACAATAAATAAATTCACAAATGATGACACTTGATTTCTATTATCCATCCAATAAGTTTAATATTTCTGAATGGAATTAACTGAGTAACTAATTTGGAATAAAATCAGCACATTGATTTTTATTTGCAACACTCATTTTAGTGAATATTTAACACGCCTTTATTCAGAACAACAAAATTCATGAAATACCTTACGGCATTGCACTAATTTTCTTAAATGATGAATGACCATGGTTTCCTGCTTCTATTTTTGATTTTCATGTCATGAATTGCATCTATCCCACCAACACCAGAGCATTTCTTTTTCTAATATGTTATTTAATATTTCTGCTCATAACAAAGATAATGGAAATTTAAGAATTTCACAGGTTATTGTGGTGTAATTTGAAGACAAATCCAATCCAATCCTGTCACTGGCCATGAGAACAAAGAGAAATAGAACATAAATTAACAAAGTTTCATAGAATATTGAGATGTTGAATAATAATTTTTAAAAGTTACACTGAAGCATAAGGAAGCCATCCTTTACCTCATTTTATTTGCTTATTTCATTTCCTGAACACATACAAGATGATAGAACATGACGTTAAATATATTCTGTCTAATGTTGAATGTAAAAATACTTCAGCTGCAGTAGAAATGGACTGTCAATTCATAAAGAACATACAGCCATTAGTTCTTTCAGGGTTAATATTGATGCAGATATTATTACAATCCATTGTACCATTTAGTTGAAATATTATGATCACAAGTAGTTGCAGTAGTGAATCAACCCAATTGATAGAGCAGTTTAGCCTCGAGTCATGGCTGACTTTGCGTTGCAGAGTGAGCATGAAATATTATGGAGATTGTTCTTTAAAGTGATCGCTTTATCATCATTTGTCTATGGTCAAGGCTATTTTACACTGGCTCACTTCCCTCTCGGGTTGCAGCTGTCATAACTCAATCAGCTAAATAATACTATTTAAGGCAACCTCTGCACCGACTATTGAACCTGTCAACGGAAGTGGTGCAGGTTATGTTTATGTGTTTTGTCATGTACTAAATCTGCAGATATATATATTAGATTTCTGTATAAGGTATGGTTTACCCAAATGTAATTATGACCTAGTTGAATATGATGGATACAGAGTGCCTGGAGCTCATTGTGGCCAAGTCATTGATTGCTATCATTTCAGATCACAGCAGACAAGGATATGACAACTTCCATCACTCATCTGCTTCTATAAACATTCGCAGTGTTATCCATGACTCAAGCTGTCAAATCATTTATGCACTGAAGAAGAATATACTGTACACAAATGTCACTATGTATTGAAAGGAGACCTGATCTGAACTGGGCACAAAATTTGATGTTTCAATTGCATACTCAATGTAAAAAAAAAGTCCAAAAAATAATTAATAAACCCCTGTATATAAATAAATGATACAATATCCACTAGCAAATCTTCCAAAAGACAAACATGAAGTACATCGACAGAAGTTTATAACTAAAGGAAATTCTTGATGTGGGTACAGCATTGGTATACACTTTACACATTCAATAACAGAATAGAGAATTGGTCAATAGTTCTGCATTTTCATTAATAAAGCATCTAAATTCCCAGCGAACAATGTATGGGTACAAAATTATACTAAAGAGCCTTCCAAAGGTAAACTAACATACAAGCCTGACATATTCATGTTCTTCCTTCCCTGAGCTGTCATGGGCAAACTTACAGCTACACTACCACTTTTGAAACCCTGCCTGTCACCACTGATAGCTCTTCATCTTATTTTGAAATTGCTTCTTCTTCTACTTGTAAATATAAGGGGAAGGAATAGAAACATACAACAAATATAATTATATAAGAACATGAGAAATAGGAGCAGGAGTTGGCCGTCCGGCCCGCTCTGCCATTCAATGAGACCACAGCTAATCTGACGATAGGCTCAGCTCCACCTGCCTACCTTTTCTCCATGTCTCTTAATTCCCCTACTATGTGAAAATCTATCCAACCTTGCCTTAAGTATATTTACTGAGGTAGCCTCCACTGCTGAATATAAATGGTCTGATTAGCAAGTTTACTGATGAGAAAAAAATAGATGAGGTGAAAATGTAGCAGAGAAATGGCAATTGGAATTCAGTCTGGACAAATCTGGGATGGCCACTATGGAAGGTCAAATGCAAGAGTGAAGCATACCAGTAGGCCCATTAATGTACGGAGTGATCTTAGAGTGCAAGTCAATAGTGGCAACACAAGTGGAGAGGATGGTAAAGACAGCTTATGACATGCTTTCATTCATCGATCAGAGCATTTAGTACAAAAGAAAGTCATGTCACAGCTGCAACATTCTGAATACAAGCAGTCCCTGGGTTGAAAATGTCTGATTTACAGACAATCCATAGTTATGAACCGACAAGCTGACCGGAATGAGAATGGCATCTACTTCTGGTTTGAGGGGAGCTTGCTTTCCATTGGCTCGCTGCATGATAAACTAACATAGTACATTATTTAAAGTTTGCAGCTGCCTCAGATTGAAGAGACTGCCATCCGAGCGGTACCGGATGTAAACACCGTCTTCGTGGTTGAGGTCTTTCATGGCTTGTTTCAGCATCATGCTGAAGAAGATAGTAAAGAGGGTTGGTGCGAGGACGTAGCCTTGCTTCACACCGTTGTCAATGGAGAAGGGTTCGGAGAGCTCATTGCTGTATCTGACCCGACCTTGTTGGTTTTCGTGCAGTTGGATAACCATGTTGAGGAACTTGGGGGGGCATCCGAGGCGTTCTAGTATTTGCCAAAGCCCTTTCCTGCTCACGGTGTCAAAGGCTTTGGTGAGATCAACAAAGGTGATGTAGAGTCCTTTGTTTTGTTCTCTGCACTTTTCTTGGAGCTGTCTGAGGGCAAAGACCATGTCAGTAGTTCCTCTGTTTGCGCGAAAGCCACACGGTGATTCTGGGAGGACATTTTCGGCGACACTAGGTATTAGTCTATTAAGGAGAATCCTAGCGAAGATTTTGCCTGCAATGGAGAGCAGTGTGATTCCCCTGTAGTTTGAGCAGTCTGATTTCTCGCCTTTGTTTTTGTACAGGGTGATGATGATGGCATCACGAAGGTACTGAGGCAGCTTTCCTTGGTCCCAGCAGAGCATGAAAAACTCATGCAGTTTGGTGTGCAGAGCTTTGCCGCCAGCCTTCCAGACCTCTTGGCGGGGGGGGGGGGGGGGGGGGGGATTCCATCCATACCTGCTGCTTTGCCACTTTTCAGTTGTTTAATTGCCTTATATGTCTTTTCCCGGGTAAGGACCTCATCTAGCTCTTGACTCAAGGGTTGTTGTGGGAGCTGGAGCAGGGCAGATTCTTGGACTGAGCGGTTGGCACTGAAAAGGGATTGGAAGTGTACTGACCACTCATTTTGGATCTCCCAGAGTTGGCGCTGAAGGTGGCTGCATGCGAGACGGAAGGTTCGTTTCTTCTCTGGCCAGGACGGCTTTGCAAGATGAGCCTGGTGGGCAGATCGCTTCTTTGCCAGCAGCTCCTGGATTTCCTGGTTGTTTTCGTCAAACCAGTCCTTGTTTTTCCTGGAGGAGAAGCCCAGTACCTCTTCTGTGGATTGCAGTATGACCGTTTTCAGCTGATCCCAGAGGGTTTGCGGAGATGTGTCCGTGAGGCAGTTTGCATCCTCGAGCTTTCTTGGAGGTTTGCCTGGAAGTTTCCTCGCACTACACCTGACTGCAAGTTTCCGACATTGAACCTCTTTCTAGGGGCTCCACTGTTCTTGAACTTTGGTTTGAAGTGAAGGTTGAGTTTGCAGCGAACAAGCCGGTGGTCCGTGTGGCATTTAGAGTGTAATGCAAATATATTACTCACTTGACTGGGGCTCAGCTTCCCTCAATGGAGTATAAGCATGAGTCAAAAGGTGGAGAAAGATTGATCGTCAGATGGCCTGATGACTCGCATCTGGTGCTAGGCTACACCGCACGTGGACTGAGCAAAGCAGCAGGTGGGCAAGGGAACAAGCAGCCTGGCAGAGGGAAAGGAGGGAGGGGGGAGAAGAAGCAGCTGAGGACATCTGATACTGTTCAAAATGTACCAGGAGCTGTAGGTCAATTGAGGGGCATGGGGTCATGGGCCAAAAGAGCCTGTTACTGTGCTGTATGTCTTGCATATGCACCAACCGAACTCCAATATACAAACCCACAACGCATGCCCAAAATGAATTCCAATATGTGAACCCATTTCGCATTCGTCAAATGAACTCCAATACGCAAACCCACTTCACATGCGCCAACCAAAGGCTCATTCATGCACACAGGAATCAAGATGGCCATGCCCTGCCTATGAACCCCGGAACGTTGATTTTGGCACTTACATGCCCTGTATCCCTGTTATAGTTTATCATTATCTCGGCAGTTCAATTGTGCATCTACACTTTAGAGACTTAAGACAAATCTTTGGATATCTCTATTTAATTTAGCATTCAAATTGGTACATTTTGTGAACATTAATTATAAAACGAAAGAAAAATAAATAAAAATCAAGAAGTTTGTGGTAGCACAGCACCAGCAATCGGGACTTGGGTTCTCCCCGTGTTTTTCATGGGTTTTCCCTGGGGGAACATACTGGGGCTAGTAGGTCAATTGGGTCTAATTGGGCGGCATGGATTCGTGGGCTGTTACTGTGCTGTATGTCTAAATGTAAATGTAAATACAACAAAAATCTATGATTTCAAAAAAGATTTGATTAAAACGTTTGGTACTCCAAGCATGCAGGCAAAATTCTGATTTACGTCCATTCTGAGATACGACTGATCCTTCGGTCCCAATTCGGGCTGATATCGCCTCAAACCGTGCATCTTGGCGCCTCATAGTTCGGCGGGCAGCAACCTCCTTTGAAGAAGACCGCAGAGCCCACTTCACTGACAAAAGACAAAGGAGGAAAAACCCAACACCCAACCCCAACCAACCAATTTTCCCCTGCAACCGCTGCAACCGTGTCTGCCTGTCCCGCATCGGACTTGTCAGCCACAAACGAACCTGCAGCTGACGTGGACATTTACCCCTCCATAAATCTTCGTCTACGAAGCCAAGCCAAAGAAAGAGAAGAGCTGTAATACAAAAGCTGAATGGACACCAAATTCATTAAATATCTCATCACCTGTCTTACCAACTATGAAACAAAGTAGTTTACAAATTTCATTGTGCCCATTCAAATAGTAAGAAAACAATACAAGATAGGTACTGAGACTTATTGCGATATATTGGGTCCTATTATTTCATGCCATGCTATTGGAGTCAACTTCCTAAGGAAATGGATGACCTCAACATTGAAGGACAGTGGTGAAGCCATTGAACTGGCATAAATACTTGCAACAGATCTTAATTTATAGCTTAACAAAGCCATAATTTTTTAAAATCAAATCATTAACCAATTCCAGTAAAAAAAAATCATTATATGTGCAGCTTTCTACTAAACTTTCCCTTCTTTGTGATGTTTGGAGGTTTTTCTGCTGTTATCAGAAGTATTGATTGCTGGAGGGGGAAAAAAAAGACCGGATTGCTATGTAACAGGGATACCTGCTGCTGACATCGCAAGTTAGAATGCAGTTTGTATGAACCCATATGAATTGCTGACGACATTTATTGGGAAGTAATCCCGACAGTGAATGGGAACCAGGAAGGTCAGTGGCTATTTCGCCTTGAAGCATCCTATTGACAGAAATGCTGAGGACATCTGATCTGAAGATGTCTTTCTTTCAAATATTCTGACCTGGATTTTGAATTGAGCATTAATTGTGAGATCCTAGCTAAAGTTTTCACTGGTATATCTCTAAACTATGTGTACTTACCCACGTCAAGTCTAATTTCAGCCTGCTACTGCCTGAACTTCAACTTGATGCACCTGCCTGTCCCCCTCGTATATCGATTTATTTCTCAATGATCTTTAATTCATGGTAGGAAACAAATGGAATCCCCAGCTAGCTGGAAGCAGCTTTAAATGTCCACTAAAGTTAAGCCTTTTGCTGACGTGATCCCAGGATAGTGAACATCCTCTCAGAGAGATGCTGTCCAAATGTTTAGCTTACACATACAACCTGACTTTGCCAATTATGTAGTACTGTAGCAAACAGCCAAAGGAATTATCACTGCAATTATGATTTTTAATACTCACTCTGATCCCTACTGGAATAAAAATTACCCTTCAAGGTAAATAAATCATTCCTTTCATAGTTTTCAAACCATTGAATTTGCACTTTTTTTGCCGAATTCTGACGAATATCCTTAATTATTTTAACACAATAGAATTCATTCTATTTTATAGATTTTACTGATTTGAGTTATAACACCAGACCTCAGATTAATCCACTTTAAGTTGCAGTCCATTTAGGGATGTTGAAGATGTCAATTGAAAGCTGGAGGATCCTCGGAAGCTGTAAATTACCCAGCTTACAAGGTCATTGACGCCACTATTTTTGAGGCTAAGTGAAAACTTACATTAATCCTGGGACACAGCAATCACCAGTGTATTTAATAGGATAGCAGTGGGGGTAGATGGAAAAGGGTAGGGTGGGCTGGAGTGCTTCTTACTGCTTTCACAGGAGCCATAAAGGTCATGAGACATCATGAAAGGGAATAATTCCCCTCCTGTGTGATTTCATCCTCCATTCCATGCACTAGGTTTGCAATTGTAATGACAGAAGACTCAAAAAAAACCTGAGACACTTGTTCGCTTCCAAGATTAACAGTCAAGATTAGTTGTATTCAAGATTCCCGATACCTAGGGATCAGGTTAGATAATAACTTAAGACACTGGTACAAATTAAATTATCAGCCACTAATAAACAAATTGCAGGAAGACTTAGAACATTGGAAAGAATTACCGCTAATGTTGATAAGGAGGGTAAACTGCATTAAAATGAATGTTTTCCCAAGGATACAATACCTATTTCAATTGTTACCAATTCCCTTAACAGAGAAATTCTTTGATGAACTAAAGAGAGTAATAAGGAAATTCTTAACAGAGAGGTACAGCCAAGGTGGTTTGCAGTTAGCAAACTTTAAAAATTATTATAGAGCCGCCAAATTAAGGTATTTATCAGATTTTTACCAGACAAGGGACTAAGATAGAGCTAGATAAAATAGGGGAGAATGTACCGGAACATATACTTTATAAGTGGGATGAAAAGCTGGTACGATATAAAAACTCACCAGTATTGCATCATTTACTCAATATATGGAAGAAGATTCACTTAGAAAGGGAAAAAAAACAAATTACCAACTACCAAAATTATTATTGACGCAAAATCAGCTAATCCCTTTTACAATAGATAACCTTTCCTTTAGAGAATGGGAGAGAAAAGGGATTAAAAGAATAGAAATTTTTTTTGGGAAATAATTTATTAACATTTGAACAGTTGAAGTACAAATATGGAATAACTCATGGTTCAATGTTTGCATACCATCAACTGAAAGCCTACTTAAAGGGTAAATTGGGAAGCAGACTGAGATTACCAGAAGGAAGCAGCTTTGAATATGTGATTACAGACACAATGATAATAAAAAAGATTTATAACGGACATATACATCAAGCTACAAGAGAAGGAAAATGATGAAATAAGCTATAAACCCAAACAAAAGTGGGAAAAAGATTTAAATATAAAGATAAAAAATGAAACACAGGAAAAGTTATGTTCTGGAACTATGAAGAATATAATAAACACAAGGTTACGCATGATACAGTATAAATGGTTACACAAGTTATATATCACACCCCAAAAGTTTTTTAAAAATGGGATCCAACATTATCCAACATAGATGTTTTCGCTGTAAGAAAGAAAGGGGAACAACAGTATGTGCAATTTGGGCATGTGAGAAAGTGAAAAAGTTTTGGGAAGATCTAAATCAGGTATTAAATAAAATCACAAAAACAACATACCAAAAAATCCAGAGATCCTTCTTCTAAGTAATATATGAAGTAAGGAATTAGGCCTCAAACTGGATGAAGCGCAAAAAAGATTTATTATGATAGCCTTAGCTGAAGCAAAAAAATGTATAATGTCAACTTAGAAATCAGAAGAGAGTCTGAGAATACAGCAATGGTACATGGAGATGAATAAATGTATTCCATTGGAAAAAATAACATATAATTTAAAAAATAAAGTCACATTATTTGAACAAATTTGGGAGCCATACATGGAACATAACAGAGAGGGCTTGCCTCGGATCTTCACCCCCTAAAATGATAAGAAGACAAAATTACTTGATCCAGTGTGTAAAAGTAGATGACATTTTTCTTGTTTATTTTCATTGTGTGATGACATTGTTTAAGTGTTTTATTGTATTGTATATGTTGAACGTTTATTGGTTTTGGAGGGGGGTGGGAAGGGGGGGAGGGAAGGTAGGGAGGGGGAAAAGGGGAGAAAAATGCCACTGTGTATATTTAAGAAGGAAATGTTTGTATATATTTTGGTTGATATGGTTCACAGTGTGAAAAAAAGATTCAAGATACTCTTATTGCCATGTAATAAAACAGAGAACATTATATTACATGAAATTTCCTACCGTA
This sequence comes from Narcine bancroftii, assembly GCF_036971445.1. Lineage (NCBI taxonomy): Eukaryota > Metazoa > Chordata > Chondrichthyes > Torpediniformes > Narcinidae > Narcine > Narcine bancroftii. The sequence continues at coordinate 84,225,552 of NC_091478.1, read as the reverse complement.
AGGCAGACAATGATTTACCGTCAGCAAAAATTGCCTGCCGCCCCTGACAGAAAAGAGAAGCAAAAGGGAGTCCCTTCAGAGTCACCGAGTGTCCATGAGTTCGCCTCCAATGCTCCTACAGCCTCTGCAGCCACACAGTCTTGTCCAAACCATCGGCAACCCGAGCTCCAGATCCAAACCTCTGACGTGATCAGGAAGCCTTCAGCGCTCTCTGCATCCTTTTGCATTTCGGTTCTGATCCATGGTACACCTTCAGCCAGCCTTGAGCCAGTCTCCAGCAGTCCACAGCCTTGTGCGAGTCCCTTTACCACAGTCACCAGCATCCTACAGCCTGCATGAGTTCCTCACCTTGAGTCGCCAACAGCCGGCTGTCTTGTGTGTTCTTCAGCTGCAGAGCCTCTTGCTGATCTGCCACCATGGTAATTCTCCAGTGGGATGTCTCATCTACTTCTTCTTAAACAGGGTGTGCTCTCCCCATTACTGGTGCTCTCCACCAGTCCTCTACTTTCCTGGAGACTGTAACCCACTTGTCTGCTGCCAATCATAGGTGAGGCCACCTTGGGCCCAAACCCCAAAGTCACAGGATTTTAAAATAAACCACCATTGGTTCCTTTAACAGACCATTCATATCAGTCTCTGTACAGTTTCCAGAGCATGGGATGTCAAAATACAAAACTAGCTCATTGACACTGTCGTGTTTCTTTTATTGTAATAAAGAAACTTGGGTTCTTTTAAAACAATTATACTTTATTAGCTATAGAACTCATGACTGTGTGGAGGCATCCGTCTTGAATCCCCCGAGTTGCAACAAACTAGTCTCTGACTCCATCTAGTTGTCAGGAGTATCACTTGCATTCTTTCACTACAGGCACAAGGATGCCTCTGTGGAAATGAAGAACTTGCACACAAATGCATGAGAAGGAAACCATGTTGCAGGACAGCATAGCCGAGTGGGGTAAAACACAAAAGTCTCAGACACTGTGATTGAATTTAAAAAACACAACGCTGGAGAAACTCAGCAGGTCAAACAGTGTATTTTTATACAGCAAAGATAAAGATATGTATCATTGCTATATAAAGTACACTGTTTGACCTGCTGAGTTTCTCCAGCAGTGTTTTTTTTACATTATAGCAGAGTTGGGGTGGTTTTACTTTATTTATTACTAAATTTGACTTGATCTGTTGTCACTGACTGAACACACAGGACTAATATCTTCAGCCAGAAGGAAAAGAAACTTGAAAATCTTCCCGTTAATAAAAAGCCCTGGGATGGCACTGAAACAAGAAAACAAAATATATAAATAAGATTTAAATGAGTGAGTGGGAGATGCAATAATAATGTGGATGAATGTGAAGTTACCCAATTTAAAGGGAAAAATAGAAAGATAGAGTATTATTTGAAATAATAATGGTAATGGAATGGAAAATGTTATGTACAAAGGGACCTAAACATCCTCAGAAGGGAAGCAGATCAGCAATAAGTTAAGAAGGCAAATGGTATGTTTCCCCTCATCAGGATCCACAATGTCTTGCCACATGATACAGGGCCTTCTTGAGGAGACACTGAGTTTTGGTTTCCTCACCAAGAAAGGAAACATTTGCTGTTAATGGAAGGTTCACCAGACCGATTCTGGTAATGACTGCCATCTGAGGGCTGATTGGTTTGATGAGCCACATATTCACTGGAGTTCAGAGGAATTAAAGGAGATGTCATTGAGACAAATGGGCCCAGCTGCAGGGAGGTCATCTCTCTTGGCTTGGAGGTTGAGAATGAGGGATCACAGGGTAAGACATCTTGGACTGTTTTGATTAATTTCTTCCATACAGAGGTGAACCTGTGGAAGTTGGTGGAGGCTGTGGAAGTAAGGTTTTGATGCCAAAGGAATTAAGGGATCATGGAAAAGAGTGGGGAATAAGGTTGAAATGGAGAATGATTATATTGAGTGGAACAATAGGGCTCAATCGGTTGAATGATCTACTCCTTCTGTATAATTTTCCACAGATTTGATACAGGGAGATATTTCCTTTCAATCACAATTGATATCCCCACAAGGATTAAAAGGAGTAAGAAGTAAAATCAGGTGCAGACCACACTGTCCCTTGAGTGACCTGCCATACTGGACTTACATCACATGTCCATTTCTCTTTCTCCAGATTCATCATATTTCTAAAAATCACAATCTTTAAACATTCAACACCTCCACCACTACAGCTCTGTGGTTGGAGAATTCCAAAGATGTACAACCCCCAGAATGAAAAAAAATCTCATCCCTATCCCACCCGATTGACTCCTGTGACTGTGGACCTGCTACCCTGAAGAAACTGCCTTTCAGCATCTAACATATTAATCTTCCTTAGAATCTCATATATCATCTCATTCTTCTAAATTCCATCGAGTATATGTCGATTTAACTTTACAATGCAGCTAGCATACAAATCTGGTCTTAAACACTAGGAGCAAACTCTAATGCTAAAACTTCCTTTTTGTCATATTTGAAGTAAAGTCAGAAACTCATGAAAAACAGAATCATTTGGTGTGTAGAAACAAATCTCAGCCCATCCAGTGGATACTGAATTGGTTAGATTGTATTTATGATCACATGTACACTTTGTTGTGGAGCTTTAACCAATTATTCATAAATATATCCAGGAGAAAATTAAACCTTATTTCAAATTACCATGGCCATTTTGGCAGTTGCTCTGCAAAACATTGCAGCTAATACTTTACTAGTTTTGTACTCCTGTGAAGCTGAAACCAATGTGCTTTGACAGCTTGCACCTCCCAGGGACCACGGATTTCAATTCCCCACCCCATCCCCTTGCTGACTTGTCTGTCCATGGTCTCAAGCACTGCCAGACTGAGACCACCCGCAAATTGGAGGAAAAATACTCATTTTCCATCTGGGCACCCTCCAATTTTCTAGTTTCTGTTAAAACCCCCCTGCCTCCTACACCACCCCCCAACCACCCCCCACCCCATCACCCCCCCCCACCCCGTCACCTTTCACCTAACTTTTCCCTGTCTCCTTTCACAGATCAATTCTTTCTTTTTATCATATCAAATTAACACCTTTTGACTGTTGGTCTGGGTACCTCTCCCTGCCATTCTTCAGACTTTATTCAGATGCCTTCCAGTTTTTTGGTTATACCTCAGGCACAAAACTTCAGTAATATATCTCCTATGGACACTGCAGGAGGAGTTGGGTTCCTCCAGCATTTCTGTGTGTTTTTACTTCAATCACTGCATCTGCAAACTTTCATCTTTCATTCCTGGGTGCTTTTGGCCTTATAACAGTGCCAAATGCTGAGCTGAAACTCCATCCTTTGACTTGCAGGGCTGAAAAACATAGCTTAACGCACAGCATGTTTTTAACAAGTTAAAAACATTTTCTAAGAATTATTCTCATTTATATTGAGAACTTTTTGACATGACTCAAACAATTATTACAGTTCTATTCTTTTTACACATAAGACTAACCAATGCACTTACCCGACGGCTGTTATATTGTCTGCGTTATCTACAATTTATATTGTAAGGTGGTGAGAGATTTGTGCATTATCCAGCAAGAGACATCTATGGGCCTTTGGTGCAAGATTAGTGGAGAAAGGCTAATTTTTATTGCTGAGGGCAAGGCATTTCATTGGCCCATAGTGACACATGGCAAAGACATGGAGACAGACTTTTTAAATCAGACTTTATCACGACATCTTTCACCATATTAATGTTAAATAACATGCTAACCCTATGCCTAAGTTCTTAATTATGATAAACCTTTAGACAAAGGGCATCTGATAATTACAACATCATATCCAACAAAAGATTTATAAGCTGGTATTCAAGGAATAATTTGCTGCATCCATGGCTTTTGGTGGTGATGGTGATTCCAATGGAGCTACTTTAATAACCATTCAGTTCTTCAATGAAGCAATATCTGTCAAATGATTGTAGATCATGAGAACATTTACCCTGCAGTACCTTATGGTACTGTCCAGGATAATAATGGCTTTATCTATTAGCTCCAACTTTAAAGCTTTTAATATTTTACATGTTCAGTTGTCAGACTTGTGAATTTTTATGTCATTAAATATATACTTGTCAGTAATTGTGAATGCATCAATCATTTATCTGCACCACTAATACTACTTAAGTAATGAAGGATATGAATTGACATAATTATTGTCATATTTTCTCAGTAAAAGTGTTTAGCAATTAAAGGGCTGGATTATTCTGAACCTAGCTTGGTGCCGACTTGACTTAATTCATTAGTGACCTGGACAAGTTCACCTCCAGGATCCAACGTAGCTCCAAATGGTGAATTATGAAGTTCCATGTCTGAACACTCAGCAACCTTTGATGACTCAAGTACTTTCTAAAAATGTGCTTTGTTACCATCTTTGAAACACACTGACACGTAAATACTATTCAACCAGACAGATAATTTAAAATTCTACAATTTCAGACTAATACTGAATGGATCAATTACTCTTTGCCACATGGTTGCAATCCTATATAGATGGCCCTGCTGTTTTCATGTTTGTCCTACCTGGTGTAAAGTGGAGGGGCTGGATGGGAAGTACGTCCAGTAACTTTCTTTGGTGATGAGTTAATGGCCTGAACTTGATCTTCAGTACATCTTGGACGTCTCCACCTGACCACATGTATTGAAGTACAAATTACCCCAAGAGATGTCTGATGACCAGTCGGCTTCCTTTAAAATCATTGAGTGTTAACAGAATTTAGCCCATTACTCTATTGCATCTTATTGCACCTCCTACATAAAATTAAAAAAATAGAAATGGAAGTAGGGCATCCTTCCTTATCTGCCATGCAATATGCAAGAAATATGCAATAAGATCATGCCACTTTTCTGCATTAACCCCACAACTCTGATTCACTTCTTCTTGGGCAGCCCCTAAGGGTTGAGCATGAGATCCACTCAGATTTTGTGTGTTTAATGTGGGAACCACAGTCTCTTCATCTTTGATAGCCCAATTCTTGTACACAATGGCTCACTGAAGGTAAGTATGCCATGTTCCTTCTTCAGCACTCTGCCTAACTGTTTTGTGAGAACTATGTTCGTTGTGACAGAGTATTTAGAGGTGGCTTGAGATGAATTGCTAGAGTAGCTAGCACACAAACACATTTTAAAACACAGAATTTTTGCAGGACTTTTGCAGAGGAGCAACAAAGTAGCAACATTCAGCAGGCTTGCATGGATGAGCATTGCATGGAAGAACAGTTTTGCTCTCAGAGAGGGAGGGTGTGAAACAGAGAGAGAGAAGGAGACACAGAAATCATTTCCAGAGGGACAAGCTGGCAAATTTTGGAAGGCTGCCTAGTCAAAGGAGAAGGCTGGCAGTCTGAAAGGTGACCTGAAAGAAAGAGGATCATCTGGAGAATCCTGAAGGGGGCAAGTTTCATCAGCAAGACTGATTGAGAAGGAATCAATCCTGGAAAAGGAATCTCTCTCTGAAAACCAGCAAGAACCCTCCTGAGTGGTAACCATTTGCCTGTTAAACACCAAAGACTGGTGAACTTTATTAATGCTAACTTCTTTGCACAGTACAAGAATTGCCTGCAACCAGAACTTTTCTAATCTTAAGTATACATTACACACACCTGCACTTAGTATTAGAGGGGGGATTGAATAGGTTAGTTAGGTTAAGTAAGTTGATAGTAATAAGTTACAGTTTAATTCTGTTTTCTTGTTCAAATATAATTAAAAACTACTTTTGTTTAAGTGACCCTGCGTTGTGGTGCATATCTATTGCTACTGGTTTTTGGGGTCCTCTGGACTCCATAACAACATATACTGTACCCGTTGGTCTCTCTGTTCTGCAACACTCCCTCATGCCAGAACCAAGATCACTCCTACCTCAATCAGTATGCTGTTTGCTTCCTCGGAGGCTGAGCTCTGAATGGTGATTTCACTTAAATATACAAGATGAAACACACCTTAAATATCCGTAGCCCTTCCACCCTCTTTTTTTAAATGCTTGCTATTTTTTCACTCCCACCTTGGTCTTAAAAAAAATCATCCCTACCCAAAGGTTGACTATCTCTTTCACGCAATAGATTCTGCCTGGCTTGCAAATTCAACGGGCTTCTCATTTTTTTTTTTAACACTATGAACCATATTAACCAAAATACACACAAACATTTCCCTCTTGAATATACAGTGTCATTTTCTCCCCTTTTTCCCCCTCCCTTCCCTCCCTCCTTCCTACCCGCCCCCCCAACCCATTCAACGTATACAATACAATAAACCCACTAAGCAATGTCATCACATAATGAAAATAAACAAGAAAATTGTGTCATCTACTTTTACACACTGGGTCAGTTCATTTTGTCTTCTTCTCATTTTATCATTTTAGGGGGTGGAGGTCCGCGGTAGGCCCTCTCTGTTGTGTTCCATGTACGGTTCCCAAATTTGTTCAAATAATGTGACTTTATTTTTTAAATTATACGTTATTTTTTTCCAATGGAATACATTTATTCATTTCTATGTACCATTGCTGTACTCTCAGGCTCGCTTGTGATTTCCAGGTTGACATTATACATTTTTTTGCTACAGCTAAGGCTATCATAATAAATCTTTTTTGTGCTTCATCCAGTTTGAGGCCTAATTCTTTACTTTTTATATTATTTAGAAGAAAGATCTCTGGATTTTTTGGTATGTTGCTTTTTGTGATTTTATTTAATACCTGATTTATATCTTTCCAAAACTTTTCGACTTTCTCACATGCCCAAACTGCATGTACTGTTGTTCCCGTTTCCTTCTTACAGCGAAAACATCTATCTGATAATGTTGGGTCCCATTTATTTAACTTTTGGGGCGTGATATATAGCCTGTGTAACCAATTATATTGTATCATCCATAAACTCGTCTTTATTGTATTTCTCATAGTTCCGGAGCATAGTTTTCCCCATATTTCATTTTTTATTTTCAAGTTTAGATCTTGTTCCCACTTTTGTTTGGGTTTATAGCTTATTTCATCATTTTCTTTCTCTTGCAGCTTGATGTACATGTCTGTTATAAATCTTTTTATTATCATTGTGTCTGTAATCACATATTCAAAACTGCTTCCTTCTGATAACCTCAGTCTGCTTCCCAATTTGTCCTCTAAGTAGGTTTTCAGTTGGTGGTATGCAAACATTGTACCGTGAGTTATTCCATATTTGTACTTCATTTGTTCAAATGATAATAAATTATTTCCCAAAAAACAATTTTCTATTCTTTTAATCCCTTTTCTCTCTCATTCTCTAAAGGAAAGGTTATCTATTGTGAAAGGGATTAGTTGATTTGGATAGACTAGGCTTGTATTCTCTGGAATTCAGAAGATTGAAGGGGTATCTTATAGAAACTTATAAAATTCTTAAGGGTTTAGACAGACTAGATGCAGGAAGGTTGTTTCCAATGCTGGGAAAAAAACAGAACCAGGGGCCATAGTTTAAAGAGGAAATTTTTTAGGACTGAGGAAAAATTTCTTCTCTCAGAGAGTGGTAAATGTGTGGAATTCATTGCCACAGGAAGTAGTTGAGGCCAGTTTCCTGTCAATATTTAAGTGTAGGTTAGATTTGGCCCTTGTGGCCAAGGGAATTAGGGGGTTTGGGGAGAAGGCAGGAACCGGGTACTGATCAGCCATGATCATAATGAATGGCGATATAGGCTTGAAGGGCCAAATAGCCTAGTCCTTCACCTATTTTCTATGTTTCTATGTATCTCAGCAGATCATTTCATTGTTATACGTAACAAATCAGTCAGCTTTCTACATTATTGGAACTTCCTTTATGGTCAATGAGAACTGTTAACTATATCTCTTCTTTGGCTTGGCTTCGCGGACGAAGATTTATGGAGGGGGTAAAAAGTCCACGTCAGCTGCAGGCTCGTTTGTGGCTGACAAGTCCGATGCGGGACAGGCAGACACGATTGCAGCGGTTGCAGGGGAAAATTGGTTGGTTGGGGTTGGGTGTTATGTTTTTCCTCCTTTGCCTTTTGTCAGTGAGGTGGGCTCTGCGGTCTTCTTCAAAGGAGGTTGCTGCCCGCCAAACTGTGAGGCGCCAAGATGCACGGTTTGAGGCATTATCAGCCCACTGGCGGTGGTCAATGTGGCAGGCACCAAGAGATTTCTTTAGGCAGTCCTTGTACCTCTTCTTTGGTGCACCTCTCTCACGGTGGCCAGTTGAGAGCTCGCAATATAACACGATCTTGGGAAGGCGATGGTCCTCCATTCTGGAGACGTGACCCATCCAGCGCAGCTGGATCTTCAGCAGCGTGGACTCGATGCTGTCGACCTCTGCCATCTCGAGTACTTCGACGTTAGGGATGTAAGCGCTCCAATGGATGTTGAGGATGGAGCGGAAAGGGCTTTGGCAAATACTAGAGCGCATCGGATGTCCCCCAAAGTTCCTCAACATGATTATCCAACTGCACGAAAACCAACAAGGTCGGGTCAGATACAGCAATGAGCTCTCTGAACCCTTCTCCATTAACAATGGCGTGAAGCAAGGCTGTGTTCTCGCACCAACCCTCTTTTCAATCTTCTTCAGCATGATGCTGAACCAAGCCATGAAAGACCCCAACAATGAAGATGCTGTTTACATCCGGTACCGCACGGATGGTAGTCTCTTCAATCTGAGGCGCCTGCAAGCTCACACCAAGACACAAGAGAAACTTGTCCGTGAACTACTCTTTGCAGACGATGCCGCTTTAGTTGCCCATTCAGAGCCAGCTCTTCAGCGCTTGACGTCCTGCATCGGGCACACAAAACTCAAAACGGTCAACCAGTTTACCTATCTCGGCTGCACCATTTCATCAGATGCAAGGATCGACAATGAGATAGACAACAGACTCGCCAAGGCAAATAGCGCCTTTGGAAGACTACACAAAAGAGTCTGGAAAAACAACCAACTGAAAAACCTCACAAAGATAAGCGTATACAGAGCCGTTGTCATACCCACACTCCTGTTCGGCTCCGAATCATGGGTCCTCTACCGGCACCACCTACGGCTCATAGAACGCTTCCACCAGCGTTGTCTCCGCTCCATCCTCAACATCCATTGGAGCGCTTACATCCCTAACGTCGACTATATCTATATATTTTTGTATTAACTTCAAGATTCTTATATTGTCATGTAATAAGACAGATGTAACATAACATGAAATGCTGTTTAGTCTGCCACAATGCAGACAAAGTTTCCCCCTCAGCAGAAATTGCCCGATGCCTGTTAAAGTCAGAGAGAGAGAGAAGCAAAAGAGAGTCTCTTCAGTCACTGAATGTCTGTGGATTCACCTCCAGTGCTTCAGTAGGCACTTTCAGGTGGCCAATTGCCCCGCACGTAAAGCCGCATGTTTAGGCAATATGCAGCTGTTTTGAGGCCACCTGAATGTGCAGGAGGCGTTCTTGAGGCGAGCTACGTAACCCTCCTCCTAGAGAGATAATCAGCTCAGCTCAGTGGCTCCCCCAGCCACCTGAATGCAGCTGGCTGAAAGCGGATGTTAAAGGGTCAGGCTGCTGATCACAGCTGACACTGGGCAGGAGCCGGAGTGTGCTCAGAGCCGCATCCTGTGCAGCTGTGTCCTTCAGGTGGCCAGCGTTGCACTTTAAATGCTGCCACCTGAACGCCAATTTAAAGCACCGCTTCTGCTTCTGCAGGCACATTTTTAGCGTAGAATGCACCTGAAAAAGCCTAGTATCCTCTGCAGCCACACAGACTTCAGTCCAAAACCATCGGCAACTCAAGGTCCAGATCCAACCTTGCAGCACAAATCAGGAAGTTTTCAGTGCCCGAGTCCATCTGGGATTCCCTCCCACCCTCTTGCATCCTGGTTCTGATACTTAGTGCCTTTTCAGTCACTCTCGAGCCAGTCTTTTGATTTATTTTTTTTAATCATTTGACATAATTGTCTATCTTAAAGGTACTCTACAATTGACAGAGAGTGTTTTGGGATCCAGAGAGTGAGCAGAACTCACCTTGCAGGGAATGGGTTAAAATGGCCTTTTTGAACAAAAGATTGGAATTGAAATAAAAGAATAATTTACGATAGATGCTGTACAACTCCATGAAATTATCTTTTCACTTTTGCTCAATAAAATGAGAAACATTAGCTTCTTTTTCGCATTTTTAGTATCAAGGTGCTTCTTCAGCTGTCTTCAACAGCATTCTTCATATTATTTTACATTATATTTGAGTGAATCTTGAAACACAATCTTAAATTTTATTTTTTTTAATTTAGACATACGTTACGATAACAGGCCCTTTTGGTCCACAAGTCTGTGCCGCCCAGTTACACCCAATTGACCTACAACTCCTTGTATGTTTTGAACGATGGGAGAAAAATGGAGTCCCCGGGGAAAACCCATGCAGACACACCGAGAACATACAAACTCTTGACAGACAGCATGGGATTTGAACCCTAGTCCCAATCATTGGTGCTGTAACAGTGTTGCGCTAACCGCTATGCGAACTATGACACCCTTATTAAATTTAATTCTTATGAAATTCTCAGCTTTATTTTCAAATCCATCAGTGGCTTTACCTAAGCACCTCTCTTCCTGTCTCCTAGATCTCTATAATATCTGATCTGACAATATCTGAGATATCTGTGATCTTTCATTTCTACTTTCTTGCATAGCCATCCATGGGCTAGGCTTGGAGTCTCTTCTAAAAATCTCACTGCTTCCACTTCTAAGCGATTCATAAGGATGTAAGTGCATAAGACATAGAAGCAGGAATTGCCTATTCTGTCCCTCATACGGTATGGTTGGTGTAGTGGTTAGCACAACGCATTTCTAGTACCAGCAATCAGGACCGGGGTTTGAATCCCATGCTGTCTATAAGGAGTTTGTATAGTTCTCCCTGTTTGTGTGGGTTTTCCCCAGGGGCTCTGGTTTCCTCCCACCGTTCAAAACGTACCGGGGGTGTAGGTTAATTGGGTGTAAATTGCGCAGCACGGACGCGTGAGCCGAAATGGCCTGTTACCGTGCTGTATGTCTAAATTTTAAAAATTTTAATTTGAAAATACATGCTCCACCAATAAATAAGATCATGATTTTTTCAATGCCAATTTCCTGCACTAATCTCATATCTTTTGATTACAAAAATCTACCAACCTCTATCTTGATCATACTGAGTGACTCATCCTCCACATTCCTCTTGGGTAGAGAATTTCAAAAGAAGGAGGAACTCTTTAAAAAAAAATTAGTGAAAAAAAGTTCAGTGAAGTAAATACTTGCTCAAAGATAAGAATGCAGATGAGAAATATAAAATATTTCCTACACTTGACAGTTAAACATTTTCTTTGCTATCCTTTTGCTGAATATTTCAGTAACATTTTGTTGTCTCATTTTCACAGTGTGTCCTATTATAGGCTACTCTCCATTTTGTAAATGATTGTTAATAGCAGATATGACAAATGATTAAAATGCTCTCGTAACACAGGTTAAAAATCTGGATGACACTACATTATTTAAGCTTTCAAATTTCATTGCAAATTTGCAAGGCTTCTAATTGACAGGCCATCAAATTAGTACAATATAGAAGGAAATAGGTCATCATTATTGATTATATTTTACGTTATTAATGTCCACATCATTGAACAACTTGCTTTGTTTCAAAGATGAATGGCTTATATTTAATAGCCTTTCTAAAAGCAATAAAATCTATTTCTTTCAGCAAACCTATCAATTATCATTCAGCATTTTAATTTAAAAAATAACTTTTATTTGAATGTGTGATTCAAATTACCAAAGCTTACAGTCCTAACTAGGTGTGTAGAAATACATAAATCATCTTTTCTCTTTCAAACATACAGTATACTGTAAACTTTTCTTGGGAGTAAAGGTGACTTGCATTGGCTTTGAGTTGGCTGAAGAGTCCTATGTGAGAATTGAAAGCTCTTCCAAAGATGGTATTTGATGGACAGGTGAGTTGCTTGAGATGCCATACACTCTTTCTGCTACTTGCATCCACATGCTTCAATTGTAATCACTTGAGGTGCTCTGTGCCTTACCTCCTCACTTCTTGGCAGGTTGTAGGCTGGGGAATCCCATGAGGATATGCTAGACTTTCAATATCCTTGTAAGGTTTTCTCTTTTGTCCTGGAAATCTCTTGTTATGCAAAAGTTCTGTGAGGAATGTTTGTTTTGGGAGACTGAGGTTAGCAGTGTGATGCAATTTTCCCATTGGCGAGATCAAAGCCTTGAAAGTGGGGAAAATATTATGGTTCAGAAGCCTAAGAACCCAAATATGCATGAGATTCTCTGATCTTGGAAATTAAGCAGGTTCAAGTTTGGTCCATACTTGGAAGGGAGACCACCTGGGAACACCAGGTGCTGTAGGTTTCTGTGAGGGGCGTTGGACAAAGGCGACTCTCTACCTGCCTTACCATAGACAAAAGTCAAAGAATTTCATGTATGTTACATTCTAAATGTAGTATTACGTGACATTAATGAAACTTTTACTTTTTTATCTTTACGGGTGAAGATGTGTACATTGATTTCCTTTTGCTGCCAACAGAATTGAAGGATTTTGTTCTGATAGTTTGGTGTTCTGATAGTTTGGTGTTCTTGTTCTCTGATGCTTTGTGGCATTTCCAAAGCATACAAAAGGACAGGCACTACTCCTGCTTAACAGATTACTGACATGGTACTAGCTTTGAAATTTTGGTCTCTGATCCCTCTTTTCATCAGTTGGTCAGAGATTGTTCCGGCACAATGAAGGTAAAGATGAATTTCATCAAAGTACAATTCCAGAGATATGGCAAAGGAATCATGGAACAGTGAAGTACCAAAAAGATCAATGCCATTCGTCCCAAAAAGATCAATGCCATTCAATCTCATCATGGATTTGGATTATTGGAAGTAGTGTTATGTGCTGTGAGTTCATGGATAAACAATTTATTTAGCTATTTAGTGCAAGGCCTATTTTGTTCATTATGTAGAGAAATCACCAACTGGAATTTGGTCTCTGAGTATGCATATTGGCATACTGTACAATTAATCACTGAAATAGAGGTGGTCTTAGTTCTGGCACGAGTCCGTGAAGGTTTAATAGTTTCCCTTTCAACTTTTACAGAAAACTAATTGAAGCCTTTTATGCTTTACTTAATGTATTCAGTTGAATAAGAGTTTTCACTCAGAAATTCAAATAAGTACATTAGGGAAAGTATCACAGTACACAGAATGATACTGCACAGATGTAGCTCATTCAGCCCATCATGCCTGCATTCACTCTCTTGAAAGACTTTTCCAATTAGTACCATTCCTCAACTCTTTCCCTGTTGCCCATTTTTTTAAAAATCAAACAAGTGGGACAGGTAGCTTTATTCCACTCATTGACAAATGACACATCCAGTGAAAGGTTTCAAAATTCCACTGATTAAAATGCTGGTAAAACATGGATTCTGACAATAGCAGCATTCATGTTTTCTGTGTTTATCTATTAGAGCATGAAAGCTAAAGAAGATTAGCACAGCTGGGTTTGTGATCTGTTTGGTTCCAACACAGACCTGGCAAATTCTCTATTCTGTCACTGAATATTCCCTTTGTTATTTCAACAAAACCACAATGATCAGTATTTTTTTTAATCAAAGACTTGCAATTAGAAAACTTAATCAGCAGGCCAAAGTAATATCTGTGATGTTTTAACTTGGGAAATAAACATAATTTTGGAAATCCATATTAAATCAAGAACATTATGTTTGGTTTACCCTTCAGACTGATTTTCTTTTTGCCCGATGACATTCTCAATTACTTCAAATTATTTTCAAAAGGTAATTTGTATGAAATAAAAATGTTGGCACTTTATTTTAATTGGCTAAAATGCCATGATACAGCAACATAATCCTTCCTTTCTATTTTCTCAAAGAAAATAATTTCAAAGGACAATAAATAAACCAGTTCTATTTGTATTCCTCACGCGGGCATCACTGCAAAACAAATTAAAACATCCATCTTTCACCTTGAATGCCAGCTTTTTTATTCCCTTTAACAATGTATAGCTTTACTAAGCTGCATCAGTCTCACACAAACTTTCCAGTCAAAAGGTAATATTGGCATGAAATTTTGTACAGTAATGACCTCACAAAGTATAGTGTCACCTGCAGCCTGCGTTAACCCAGTCTAAGCAATGGTAATCTGCAGAACATTGACAGAAGATTCTGCTCTCAAAGTTTTTTAAAAAAAAACAATTTATTGCAGAGGTTAACTGTTCAGTTACACAATTTTTTCTTAGCTTTTTCCAGGTGAAGAAATTTCTAATGGGCTTGATCCCCTCACCTTTTGGAAAGTGAAGGTGACCCCAGAATCAACTTAAATATAGGAGCATCCTTGTATAGGGATTCAGTCCCTGACATGGGTGGCAACAATAAAGAGGGATTGACGTTGAGCACTGAGTGGCAAAATAGGGGCTGACCTTGCTCCAAACAATGATGGGAGATGAAGCTAGAGAAAGCAGAATTCCTTCAAGAAAATAACTAGGACAATTCTGCATCTACAGCACTTTCAAGTGGGAAAGCAAAAGATTCTATTTTGAAGGTGTACAAACTCACCTTTTTGAACCACATTAGTTATTTGGATTCTGGTTATGATCAATACTGTTCTTTGGCTTGGCTTCGGGGACGAAGATTTATAGAGGGGGTAAATGTCCTCGTCAGCTGCAGGCTCGTTTGTGGCTGACAAGTCCGATGCGGGACAGGCAGACACGGTTGCAGGGGAAAATTGTTTGGTTGGGGTTGGGTGTTGGGTTTTTCCTCCTTTGTCTTTTGTCAGTGAGGTGGGCTCTGCGGTCTTCTTCAAAGGAGGTTGCTGCCCGCCGAACTGATCAATACTACTAGTTCAGCCACAAACACATTTGGTATCTTGCCTTTTCTAAAACTTAGACCATCTTATGCTTAAAGTAAGCAGAGTAATGTTAATTTTTGATATGTTTGTTGCAACACACTGATAGTCAAGGTTTCTACATTCCCTGTACTTTGGTCAAGTTTGTCAAACACTTTGTATAATGTACAAATGCATAAATAATAAATGTGCATACATCAAATAGATTCGTATTTTAGAAAATCTTTAAAGAAACTGAGTCAACTCTGCAACGTCTGTGAATTTGTATATAAACTGGAACCTAGATTGGAATCATTGCAATCTAAAGCTTTCTGAGCCAGATACTAATGCTAATAATTCTAAATGGTAGTGCTGACAATAAGCCAGTTAAGTTACAGTATGGAGTTCCACGTGCACCAAAAAATGTGGAAGTCACAGACATACATACAGACTGAAATGTAATATTTTACTGCATTACTAGAGTTCATATAGCACCCACAGTGATATAAACTTTGGTTAGGATGCAGAGGGAATGTTGCATGCAATTGTAACCACCACATTGCAAAAAGAATGTGGAGGCTTTGGAAAGAGCGCAGAAGAGTTTTACCAGGATGATGGCTGCATTAGGGTATATGAGCTATGGGGGAGATGTTGGACAAACTTGGGTTGTTTCCTCTGGAGTGTTGGAGACTGAAGGGAGATCTAATAGAATTTTATAAAATTTAGTAAGGCAGAAATAGGATAGGCAGTCAGTAATCTCTTTTCCCACGGTAAAAATGTCACACACAAGACATCATGCTTTGAAAGTGAAAAGGCAAATGTTTAAAGGTGATATACGAGATATTTTTATGTTTACACAGAGGCTGGTAGTTCCCTGGAATGAGCTGACAAGGATAGTGATGGAAGCAGATACAATCAACTCGTTTGAGGTTCTGCATAGATACATAAATATACAGGAAACGGAGGGAAAGAGATCAGTAGTTTTCAAACTTTTTCTTTCCACTCACATACCATTTTAGTAATCCCTATGCCATAGGTGCTCTGTGATTAGTAAGGAATTACTTAAGGTGGTATATGAATGGGGGAAAAAGGTTGAGAACCACTGTTCTAGACTAAATTGCTAGTGAAATATTTTGCTTCAGAAAAATTGACATTGGCCGATTTCCTTTGGAGTTATGAAACCATGCACATAATGAGTCAACTAAGTACGATTAAAACCGCGATTTTCAAACTTTTCTTTCCACTCGCATACCACCTTAAGTAATCCCTTACTAATCACAGGACACCTATGGCATAGGAATTACTTAAGGTGGTATGTGATATTAAAAAAAAGTTGGAAAATCACAGATATGGATCATGCACAAGAAGTAAAACTTTTGTCTACCTCAGCCATCTTGCTTTGCGCAGACATGATGGGCCAAAGGGCCTGTTCCTGTGTTGTACTGGGTGCATCTCCATTTATTTTACTGAAATTCCACTTTATTTATCTGTGACTCATTAGTTTGCATGGTTATTTCAGCTGTGGACATGAACACAAGGAGGTATGCAAGTCAGGTTTCGTCCAATGATCGTTTTAATTATTTATAGGCATCTTTAGATATTTTAGGTTAACATTTATTTGAAAGATTTTAGTGATTTTAATTGCTTCCTTCCTTTTAAAATGTCTTATTCTTTCAATCTTTTTATTAACCATATTATGGATAAACAATACATGAGGAGAATAGCAATACAGAATCAAAAAGTGGAAAATATTTCACTATATGACATCATATAACATATTGCATTATACCACAATTAACAATATATTCTCATCTCCTCAAACTGCAATCTTAAAAAAAAAATTATACAAAACTCCACCTAATCTAAGATAAAGAGAGACTGGGCAGCCTATCCTGAGAATTTATTAATAAAATTAATCATCTAGTCTTCACAAACAAAGAGAAAAGAAGTTAAATATAGTCTGGAAGGGAAAATAAATATACTAACTAAGTCATGTGGAAATAATTTATGAAAAGTTGCCAAGTCTCTTCAAATTTAACAGTTATCAAATGTACAACTCCTAATTTTCTCTAAACTCAAACATGACATAATTTGAGAGAACCATTGAGTTCAAGTAGGTGGATTAGAATCTTTCCATTCAAGTAAGATAGCTCTTCTAGCCAACAATGTAGAAAAGGCTACAACCTGATATATGGAAGTGGGAACTCGTCCCACTTCTGGAACTATAATTCCAAACAGTGGGTGAGGTTGCCGACTGATATCCAGTAGAGTTGGCAAAGTCTTAAAAATATCTACCCAATACCTCTCCAACATAGGGCATGACCAAAATATATGAGTTAGAGAAGCTACTCTGATTTATATCAATCACAAACAGGACTAACATTATAAAAATTACGGGCCAATTTGTCTTTTGATATATGAGCCTGATGTACCACTTTAAACTTTAAATGTTTTAAATGCCTTAGAGTATGAGTGACACTAAAAAATTCTAAATTACTTCACAGCTATTAGAGCTGGTGATGCTGGAAGCTGGTGTTTGCTGTTGTCCAGATCACATTAAAGACATCTGATTTAATTGGAGAGGTAACAAATTTAAATTTAATCAATATACTTTATTTAACAAATTGAGTTTAAATGTTTTAATCATTTTAAAGTCCTTTATATTCTTGAATCATTTACATTCAGATATATCCATGGATTTGTAAAGTTTTCTGACAGCAGGCAAAGCCAGCGGGCTTGGCTGAGACAGTTGTAAAAATGTTTTTCAGTTCTTTGAGGGCAGTGCTTTTTCTGTCCATTCTCCAACTCCTTCTCACCAACATAATGGCCCACAAGTTTCTGCCAGGGCTTCAACAGTGGAGGTTTGTAGGATGTTGATGCTGGTGGATGGGGTGGGAGGTGGCGGGGGGGTATTGTGGGTGAATAAAAATGCAAGTGCATTTGATATTCATGTCAGAGGGGAGCTGAAACTGTTTGCAATTGACAGGAACTTAAATTTAAATTAAATTTTACATTTAGACATACAGCACAGTAACAGCTCCTTTGGGCCCACGAACCCATGCCGCCCAATTAGACCCAATTGACCTACAAGCCCCAGTATGTTGTGAACAGTGGGAGGTCCCCAGGGAAAACCCATGAAAAACACGGGGAGAACCCAAGTCCCGATTGCTGGTGCTGTGCTACCGCTAACTTCTTGATTTTTAGTTATTTTTCTTTAGTTTTATAATTAATGTTCACAAAATGTACCAATTTGAATGCTAAATTAAATACAGATATCCAAAGATTTGTCTTAAGTCTCTAAAGTGTAGATGCACATTTGAACTGCCGAGATAGTGTGTTGAGGTACCAGTGCAACCTGGTTTGGCTTCAATAATGTAAAAAAAAATCAATGTTAAAGTAGATTATGTATTCATTCAGGATTCATAAACTATGAATGTAAACTCCATTAAAGATTGTCAAGTTGTTTTGCACTTTAGGTCACACTGAGAACTATTATTCATGCCACCTCCTGATTATAACAGCATAGAAATCTACCCAAAGATTCACCTCAGTTGATGTTTTTCTCAAAATAGAGAAAAAACTGAAAAAAAAGCTGTAATTATAAATGTCTAAGAAGTCACTGAGATTCCATAAATTAAGCTGCAGGCATGTTTATACACAAGGAAAGATATACTTACCTTCAATCTTCCACCACTTAACAAAAAAAATGTTCTCTCCATTCTTACTTTCATCCTGCCTCCTCACATAACCACACTAGTTTTCAACATTGGTTTAGTTTAGCCCCGTTTTTCACTCCATCTTCCTCCTTCTCAAACAGATAAATCTGCAACTTCTGTGCCTCTTTACCTCAGTTAAAGATTACGCACCACTTTACACTGGATTTCAGCTGGTACCATTCATCTCCATGCTAATATCCCTCTTCTTGATCATTTTCATGTTCCTTCTGCATTTTATATTGACGTGTCCTACTCTCATTCCCCCTTCACTTAATGCTATTATTCTTCTTCCTCATCCATTGTAAAATTATTTTTCATCCTCTTTATTCCCTCTTTTTCACCACCGTTGCAAGAAGGATGCACTTTCATGTTTAACTGCAAACATTCAGACTCAGCCCAGTATCATTGAGGAAGTGGGCATCAAGTTCACGTCTAAACATTCTGTTTAGAATTGGGATCACTTCATGTCTTCCTTTCATCTTATTGATTTTGTATTTCATCAGCTTGAGGCCAGCCTCCTTTACAAATTAACAACACAAAGTGTGGTGCTTATTTCATGAATTGCATTCATTTCTTTTCTCCAAATTCTACATAATAATTCTCCATTGTATTTCACGTCAAGATTTTTGGAACTTTGATCAGCTTACGAAGCATCCATCACTCAGTTTGTTTCCGAAAAGTACAGATCTCAGCTCCACACTCATTTTAAACCTTGTGCTAAGCTTCTAAATAGCTGTGCCTTCATTTTCTTTTTAAACAGAAATAGCTACATAAATATGACCCAAAGATGTCAAATCAGGTTCACGGTCGATGATCTCTAATTAAAATCAATGCGGATATTTGTTGGTCTGTGGAATACTTTGCTCTCAAAGAGCAGTACAACTCAGCAATGTTCCCCTTATTAACCACTTAGCAGTGCAATGCAACCTTACTATTTGCACATTTTTGATAGGCTCACTCTTTCTGCCAATATGAGCTTTATGTCCATGAACACAAATTTAACGTACTCAATTAATTTAAAAGCAATTATGCTTCATTCATTCAGAATATGTGGCCGGGAACAATTATGAATTCTTTGCTGTTGATCATCCATTGATAAATGGTTTATTTGTCCAAAGATTTAATTTGCAGTCATGCAAACATCAATGCTTCCTCAGCAACTTTTCAAACTTCCATTGTGGAATGAACACTGATTTTTTTGTTATACATCATTTCTGTATCTAAGCACAAGGAAGATTAGAGCTGAACGAACAAAATAACTCAAAATGGTTCATGAAAATGGGCTGATATAAACATTGTGTTCAAGTTTTAACATCTGCAAATATTTCATCCCATTCTTGAACCAATTCTGAAGTGCTGCATTTATCAATCTTCTTCATGGCAGATCATTTGGATTGAGGACAACTTACCTTCTCTCCAATTCTATGAGTTCCAACATGGTCAATGTTGAACTCACAGATCGGATGGGGTGGGATTTGGAGAGGAGCATAATTTAGGTGGTGGTGTATTTGCGCAATTCACTCTGGGATTTTATGTGGGAGGTTGAATGTTCCTTCTTCACTTTGCGTAATCATGCATCAGAAATTCCCTGGAATCACTGAGAATGGTACATTTTCACAACAAACATTTGAGAGCATCCATGAATCTTTTCTTTTGTATACTTAGCAAATCCTTGCTATGACAGCATTGTAGAGAAGAGGATCTGTTTCAGGAGTCATGTGTACAATGCAGTTTTGTCTATCAGAGTTTAAGGCATTGCATTACAGCTGTACAAGACTGATGAGTTTACATCTGGAGAGCTGTGTGCAATTCTGGTTTCCATAACATTGGAAAGATTTGTTTAAACTGGGGAGAATGCAGAAATGATTCACAAGATTGTAACTAGGACTAGAAGGCTTGAGTTATAAGGAGAGACTTGGATAGGTTGAGACCATTTATCTTGGAGCAAAGGTGGCCAAAGGATGACCAATTCATGAGGGGCATGGATGGTCACAGTCCTTTTCCCAGGTTAATGGAGTCTAGAACACGAGGCCATAGGAGCAAGTTTTTCCACACAGGGGGTGATAGGTATATGAAACAAATGACCAGAGGTGGTAGAGACAGGTTCAATTTCAGCATTTCAAAAGACATTTGGAGAGGCACATGGATAGGGAAGTGATATGGGGCAAATGCAGGTAAATGGATCAGCTCAGGAAGACACCTTGGTCAGCATGGACAAGTTGAGCTGGAGCCCATTTCTCTGCCATATAACTCTGACTTTAAAGTCTGCAACAACAAATGGATAAAGTTTAAAAAACATCACCAAAGCTTAGTCACAGTTCAATGCAGTGCAGCCTTCAGTAGGGAGTTGGATATGTATCTAAAGGGGAAAGAAATGGCCCTATTACCATAATGTATGTGTAAATTAAACAAATTAAATTAAATTAAAATGTAGGTCTACAGGGAGAGGTAGTGGACCTCTCTTGCATTCTGATAACATCATGATGGGCTCTGGTAGACACAATTTATTTTTACATAAATGTTTCTCACCAAGATAAAAAGAGATCTTGCAATAATGTTGCTTGATTGAAACTAGGCATCTGGACACCTGCTCAGCCCATGGGGTAAGCTGTTAATAGGATTTCCACCACATAATAGCCATGTCTCTACCATGTTTTGGGAACACATATTCAACTCTTGAAATACTAATACTTCTGTGAGAGCAACACCCATACATCGAACAGATACCGAGATCCTTAACCACTGTAAATAAACCAGTCAGTCCTGGCTAAGGAGGTATTGTTTATCTGGTCTTCAAAATTGGACAGGAACATTTGAACTAAAATAAGAACAGAAATGCAAAAATAATAAACATTTGTGTAGCATTTGTGGAAAGTGAAACAAAGTTAATGCTTCAGTTTGATGATCACTGTTTGAAGCTGAACTATACAAGCCTTTGCTTGGATCAACCGTTTCATTTGCATTTGCAATGTAACAAAATAATCACTGCTTCCAAAAATAAAAGCAGATTCCCCAAACAATAAGCACTTATAGAGGCCATTCAAGCAAAGGGCTGAAGGTAAGAGGAGTCTGCTGAAAGAACTACATGATCAGAAGTTGCTTAACCCCAACACCATGTCTTAACTCAAAATACTACGGAAAGATGGCAGCACTACCGGAGCTGCTGTAGTGGCAGCACTGTCGCTGGTGCAGACCCACAGGGAGCGAGGGAGTAGAGGTGCTTCGTTCCCAGAGGGTGCAGTTTCCCCAGTCGATTGCTGTTGGCTCTGCATGGACTGTGAACTGCCCCTTGAGCAAGCCAACAGTGATTTTCATTGAAATCCCGTGATTGCAGGTCTGTGCTTAAGACGAAGGCGCCTATTACTAATTGGCAGCAGTCATAAGGGGCTGCAGACTCCAGGGAAGCAGAGGTCTGGAGCAGGGCACCAGAGGACAGGAAGATCATATACTCTCTGAGAAGGAAAAGTGGAGGAGATGACCTGTGGGGACAGTGACCACTGTTTGAACTAAAAAAAAGTACCAGTAAGAGGGCTCTGGTGCTGAGGAACCAGTGCATGTGGTGGGCTGCTGGCAACTTGAGGCGAGAAACCCATGGAAACTGTGAGTTGCTGGAGACTGCTGTTAGGAGACTTGAGCCGGGCTGTGGACTGCTGGAGAATGGCTCGAACTGGCTGGAGGGACACCAGGTATCGGAACTGGGATGTGAGGCAGTGCCGAGAGCACTGAAGTGTTCCTGACCACGTCGGGGGTTCGGATCTGGAGTTTGGGTTGCCAGTGGTTTGGACTGGACTCTGTGTGGCTGCAGAAGCACTGGAGGCGAATCTACGGACCATCGGTGACTCTGGAGGGGCTCTCTTTTGCTTCTCTCTCTGTCTGACTGTACGACTATAAGAGGCACTTAGGCAATTCCTGCCGGTGGTAAATATGCCTGCCTTGCAGCAGGCAAAGAGAAATTTCATGTAATATGACACTCTTTTATTACTATGACAATAAATGGAATCTGAAACGGATTTAGATGAAACGTGGAATCACTCTCTCCAATGCATATTTGGATCAAATTATATGAATTGGATTTTAGGAAATACTCATGATGATAATTGTCCGAGATGGACAATTACAGGTAGAATGCATCGATGGAGGGAATTAATTTCTTTAGAATCAGAATTGTCACAAAATTCTTTTTTTTTTAAAAACAGCAGAATTATTGTGTGGTATAGGTACAAAAATTGCTATAAATTATATTTCTGTAAATACACTATTTTAAAAGATAAATAAATTAGTGCAAAAGTAGAGAAAAAAGTGAGGTCGTGTTGCGGTTCACTGTCCATCCCGAAATCTGATGTGAGAGGGGAAGAAGCTGCATTTGTACCTTTGGGTCTTCATCTTCTGACTTCTGTACCTCCTTCCTGATGGTACCAGTGTGAAGAGGGATGCTCTGGGTAGTGAGGTTCTTGAGACACTGCCTCTTGTAGATTTCTTTAAGGATTATTCAGGTTAATAAACTGAATATCAAGAAATGGACAACTTTGTACTGGACGGTGACAAGAACTTTGAATGTTTTTTATAAGTCCAGATAAATGGGCATCGCTATCCAGGTCTTATAGATCTGGAAAGGATCATCACAAGATGCCCAATCTCTGACCTTTTATGGCAATCTTTTTTTGTGACTGGACCAGTTGAGCATTATCTACATAATAATATTGATGGTATTGCAATTGAAGTGTCAGAGCATGTGGATGGATCATTTCTCAGAGATAGTTATTGCCTGGTATTTGGGTGCCAATGCCAATGCCATTCCAGATCTACCAACATATATTTCTGAAGAACTGAAAATTTGATAGCCATCAGCAAATATCTCCACTTCTGATATTATGATGGAAGGAAGTTCACTGGTGAATATCTTGTTCCAAGGACGCTGCCTTGGTGAACACATGCATTGATGTCTGGAGATCGGATGATAGTTCTTCAATAACCAAAACCATTTTTCTTTATTGAGTGAAACACTAAAGTCTGTAGGCTCTAGGATTATAACAAAAACTCAAAAACACTGGAGTAAATCAGCAGGTCTTGCAGTGTCCAGAAGAGGTAAAGATATATAACCAATATTTCAGGCCTGAGCCCTTCATCAACGTATGAGCAAAAAGGAGGCAGATGCTTGAATAAAAAAAGCTGGGGGAAGAGGGAAGAAGGGGCAAAAGGCGATAATTGGACATGGATAGGAGAATAAAGGTGAATACTGATCGGGGGAGGCTCTGTGACTGCAGAGTAGAAGGAAAGGAGACAGGGGGAAAGGGGGTAACTTCAGGATAGGAAAGAGAGATGGTGGGGGTAATGCAGTATCCTGTTCTTGGTGTGTGAGGGTGCCAGGGAAAATGTGTGAGTAATGGAGCATACAGGGTGAAGGCAGAGTTGATGATAGTAGAGGGGAAGCCACATTTTTTGAAGAAGGAGGGCATCTTGGATGATCTCACATGGAAGACCTCATGCTAGAAGCAGATGCAACAAACGGGAGAATTGTGAGAAAGGAATGGAATCCTTAGACGCCAGGCTAAAAATATCGAGTTCTGTCTTTAATTCAGATTTGTATGTCAGTCAGAACAGGTACATACGGTCAAATGTTTATCTTAATATATATTTTACCTCTATATGCATACAAAACACTAAAACATCTCAAACATAATAAGAAGTAATAATAAAAGCAACTATATATGGTCATAACATCATGATTAAAAGTTAACACTCACAGGAGAAGATGATGGAGTGATGGCTACTCTCTCATGATGCTGGGCAATGGCAGTGCCCCCTACCCTGACCCCATGGCCCTCCTGCATCTTTGCTCTTTCCGAACCACACCTTGCTCCTTCGTTCGCTCCCCCTCCCTCTTGCTTGCTTTCTCTCTCTTTCTCTCTCACACCCTCCCCCCATTTCACCTGCTCACTCCCTTCCTCCCTCCCTGCTGGGTGACAGTGTTGCGCAAGAGTAACCTACAGCATACTCCCTCACAATGCTGGGCAATGGCAGCATCATGCGAGAGTATTATACAGTATTCGCTGAAACTGGAATTTCATGACATTCTACTGCCAGTTGGCGTCTTGGTACACAAGTATGAGTTGTTCGTAAATCAGGCATTTTCAACCCGGGGACTGCCTGTAGTCGAGGGAGCCTTGGGAGTTGGTGAGTTTGTAGAAAATGTCTGTCAAGAGTTTTGTCTCCCGAGATGGAAACCTCTCAATACCCATCTGTATCCAAGTCCTATGGAAAGGGAAAATGGTGAGGGTTTCTTAGGAAAAAAATGGACTTGGAAGTTTGAATTGGGGGGGGCTTACAACTTTCCCATTTTAAAAATTATTAAAAAGCTTCACAATTTAGATAAAATTCCTGTTTGGGTTAATATAAAACTTAGTAAAATAGGAGAAATAAATTTACAGAATTTTATCTGTAAATGGAATTCTAACTTGTTGGTAGGAAATAGATAAACACCTATTTTGAAACACTTGATTGAATTATGGAATAAAATTGATTATGAAATAGGTATGAAAGGTTTAGTTTCACGAAAAATATCCCTTTGTCAAAATAGACATTCCATTTTCTATAGATAATCAAGAACCACTCTTTGAACAACAAGCTATTTGGAACTTTCTAAAAAAAATATTTGCAGATCTGATTATCTTAGGAGGAGAGAAAAGATTGGGGTGAACACAGGCTAAAGTGGGGATTCGAGCAAGACTAATTAGCTATAAGGCACTGGTGAAACCCCATTTGTGGGCACTTTTGGGCTCCTCATTTAAGAAAAGATGTGTTGATGTTGGAGTGACTTCAAAGGAGGTTCACTAGAATGATTTTGGGAATGAAAGGGTTATTGCATGAGGATCATTTGACAGCTCTTGGTCTGTATTTATTGGAGTTTAGGAGAATAAGGAAGCTTTTTGAATGATTAAAGGCAATGGATAGAGTAGATGTTGAAAGGTTCTTTCCCATGGTGCGAGAGTCTCGGACAAGAGGACACAAATTCAGGATTGAAGGGCACCTGCTTAGTATAGAGATTACTTCAGATAGAGGGTGGTAAATCTGTCTAATTTATTTTCACAAGCAGTTGAGGAGGCCAGGCCATTGAGTAAATTTGAGATGATAGTTCTTGATTAGCCAGGGGATCAAAGGTTTTGGGTAAAAAAGCTGGGCAGTGGGGGTATGGGGAAATGGATCAGCTCATGATCAAATGGCAGGGCTGACTCTTTGGGGTGAATAGTCTATTTCTTCTCCTATGTCATGGTCTTAATACTGGAAGAATAAAAGTGGAAATGTATTTTTTTATATAAACAGGTTAATGGAACATCACAAGTTATAGGAATCAAAGGTCATCTGGCTAATCAATATAATTAGTTCCACTTACTTGCCTGTTCCACCTTACCCTTAATTCCCCTTTTCTTCAAAGATCTAACTATCTGCATCTCGAATATATTCAATGAGGCAGCCTCTACTGCTCCCTTGGTTGGAAGTCTTACAAACAAGAGCAAAGAAAAAACTTACCAGCTGGGAAATACTACAAAAGCTGAGAGTATTTGCTCTACTGTTGTCCAATCCAGAATGAAGGAAGATATAATGAACTGAATGTGCGTGTTCAGAAATTGTGAGGAGGCGAGTTTCAAGCAGATACGAATGTAATTAGGCCTTAGTGAGGAGTTACTTCAAATGTGATGAGATGGGGGTTGTAGTCTGTCAGCACGTAGTATCTTGAATAACATCAGAGGAAAGGCCTCAAAGGTGTTTAGAATTTGATTGTAGTAGGTATGACAAGAAGTAAAAGAAAATCTCAAGTAATCACTATTGGTAAAGAAGACAAGAAAAAACATTGCCCATTGAACTGAGTTGTAAGAACAAGGGTAAGAGGTTGATTGTTACAGGAAATCCCCATATTTAATTACATTTCTACAATCCAATAATCTGTTGAAAACAAACAACAGAAGCATTCATTTCAGAAAAACAAAAACTGCAGATGCTAGAATCTTGCACAAACAATGAAAGAACTCAATGGGTCAGGCAGCATTCATGGATAGAAATTATCAGTCAACGATTTGGGTTGGGAGTTGAGCCCTTGATCAAGGTCCACTGAGTTCCTCCAACATCCCATTTGCAGTAGTATTATTTATTTAGCTGGTGAATATAATAAATCATTCGACAGAATTAAAATAATTTAGGTTGTGTTATTTAATCTCAAAGAAAGCAGAAAATTGAGTAACATTAGCAGATTAAATAGCATCTCTGGACAGAGAGAAAGATGGAACATTTCAAAGAATTCAACAAGTTCTGGTGTAAAGTTATTCTTTCTCCAAAGATGCAATCTTGCCAACTGAACATTTTCTATTTCAATTCATATTTTAACACCTACAGTATTTTGATTTTTCTTAAATTAACTCCTCCAACTAATTATCTATACAGAAAATAGCATTCTTATTCAGCTCTTTGTGCACTCATGTATTCTGATGCAATCCAAAATAAAATTACTTGAGGACAACAAATGTCCAGGTTTATTTTGTGATTTGGATTTCAAGTTTCACCTTCCTTTGCAATTTATCCAACCTTGTTCACTTTATCCTTCTCTTACCTTAAGCAACACTGTGTGTATTCCCCGAGAGTCTCAGAAAGTTCAGAGTAATTGACCTCGATGGTTAGAAAGTAGGAAAGGATGGACCAGTCAGAGACCCAAATTCTGTGGCTATTGTGATTCATGCTTAAAAAATCAAATTAAACAGGTGCTGCCATCTATGGTTGAAAAGCCCACACCCATTCCATTGTCTTAAATGTAAACAATGGGTCACTATATAATGTGCAAGATAACACCTAGTGCCATCTTAAGCGGGAAGGACAAAATTGACTGATATTTTCCATGAAAATTAACCAGAATGGGGGAAAAACATACTTTAACTAAAATGACCTATCACCATACAAAAAAAGGCATCCACTCCCTGATCTAACTAGTATCAACAGTGGGCACTGTAAAAATAATTTCAACTGACAAGATTCTTTTCCTAAAATATTTCAAAACAGTTCTTATATGGCAATATCAGCTTTCATTAATTTTTTATACCTTGATGTTTCCCTCTGCTTCCAATGTCAGGAAGCAAAGCAACAAGAACAAAAAAATCAATTACTAGATATGGTGTGTGCTTTAATGTGGTATTGATTACTTGAGGGTTTCTGATGCCTGCATTATGCAGATGAGTTAAAATACTTAATCTGTCATTCTCTTGCAATATATAAATTAAAATGGCATTAAAATTAAACTATATTTAAGAAGGTTTGTATGTGTACATTCTGATAGTTTTCCTTGATATTATTTACCAAATTGCCATTTAAATTGTATATTTTGGAAAAAGGTAAATTATTCATTTCACATATAACAATCCTGTTCAAATTATATTATTCTTTCCTTCAGTCTTTTTTGAATGGTTGTACTTATATAAATTTACATTTTCTGCACTTGTGTGATATTATTTATATTTTGGCAGTTTCTCTTAATTTGGTTCTTGGCAATACCTAATCAAATACAATGAGCCAATTTCTGTAACATTCAACAAACCAGTAGCACAGCCTTGTGTTGCACTTACAATTCAGACTTTCCATGGTCTATGGCAGTGGAACTTCAAGTCAACCAACTTATCTAGTGTCTCTCATTCTGGGAGTCAATGGACCACTGGTGAGCAGAGACAGCCATTGCGGACCTCAATGATAACCAGATTAAAGAACCCTAATATAGTGTCTGAACCTGGATGTGTTGTTCAGAATATTGAATTTAACACTGAATCACCATATTAAAAAAGAGAAAGGGAAAAAGTAAAGGCGGAGAGCAGGAGGTTTGAGCTGGTGGAGTTGTTCTAGTGAACCGGTGCGGACTCGAAAGGTCAACCTGGCCTGTTTCCGTTCCGTAAATGGTTATATGGTTATATACTGCCAAAAAGTACCAGTAATTAAAATCTAAAGTAATCCAAAGAGAAATTTTCAATACTAGAGGGATTGTTCTGCAAAAATTAAAACATTATGGCATTAAAATATTTTTGTATTAAGTTTAGTCTGTAGTTTTGAGGTAGATATGTAAACTTCACTCTGCTCCATATAGTCAGATGTATTTATAATTTTCCCCACAGATTATGAAGACACATGGCACATCTGATTCCCAATTTCAAAGTTCAAAGTTAAAAGCAGGGTTTTCTTTAGCCTGTGAAAAGTCACTGTTGATCGCCGGCACCATTTTTTTTAGTTACTGTTCAATTTTATGGTTGTTGTTGAGCCTAAACAAAGATCCTGCCCAATAAGTGTATCTGCTATCCTAAATTCATTGAGTAATATAATCAAGAATTAAATATTGCATTGGCATTACTGAAGCAAGAGATTCATTAGTATATTGTTCTCATTGTGCTATTATCAATGAATCAATTTCAGGACACCATAAAAATACCTGGTGTAAGTACTGGACATATATTCAAGATAATTAATAGAAAGTTAAAGATGCACAATTACCTAATCATGTGAGGTTTAAAGGACTTTTTGTTATTAGCATTTATCTACTTAGCCTTTCATTCCTAAGAGATAAAGTCCATATTTAATGGCAAGCCTGAGCATTCACTTCATTTCACTGTTAATTTCACAAAGAAAAAATGGAAACTTAGTGCTATTAATTGTTACAAGATCATGGATTTTCACAATGCAAACTTTTGATGCTGAAATACTGAACTAATCATTTCCAATATACCTGTACATATGCATGCAACCTTGGATTTATTGAGTGGATATGAATGACAGCATCTGTAGTACAAGTTATTTTAGGGTGAATCAGACAGATGCAGTACTAATGATGCATGTCTGTAAGTTTGCTTTCACCCCACTTTTATGAAAGTGAGATTCAGCTTCATTGCTGCAATGATCATCTGTACATTTTGAACCTAAGTACCACTGGGTGCAATTTTTTGCAGAGCTGCATATATGGCTTCATCCATACACAGTCACTGGAGGGGAGGAATACCCTAACCAATAGACAAAAGCATGGATCATGCATTCAGGGAAAAAGCTCACAACTCTTTGGGCAAGAGATTGTACCTCAACTATTCATTTCTCAAATCTTCATTACTCAGAATCACAATCTATTGTCATGAACAAGTCACAAAATTTGTTGTTTTGCGGGAGCATCAAAGTGCAAACATTAATATAAACCACCTTACAAAAAAGAAATAAAAATAATGCATGTAAAGTCAAAGTAAGGCAATGTATTTGCTTCATTGATCATTCACGAATCAGATGGCAGAGGAGAAGAAGCCGTCTTTCAGCCACTGAACACTCATCTTTAGGCTCCTGTACCTTTTTCCTGATGGTAGCAGAGTGAAGAGGTCATGGCCAGGGTGGTGGGGATCCTTGGAGATGGAGGTTGCTTTTTTTTTTTAAAGACACTGGCTCTTGTAGATGTCCTTGATGGAGTGAAGTCTGGTGCCTGTGATGTCACAGGCAGTTTTAACAACCCTCCGGAGATTTTATTTTAAATCTCCTCTGAGAATTGGCATCTCCATACCAGGCAGTGATGCAACCAGCCAGAATGCTCTCCATGGTACACCTGGAGAAGTTTTCAAGTGGTTTCGGTAACATACCGAATCTTCTCAATCACCTCACAAAATATAGCTGCTGGCGAGCCTTCTTCGTGATTGCATTGATATTGCTGGTCCAGGACAGATCCTCGGAGGTGTTGACACACAGGATTTTTGAAGTTCTTGATCCTCTCCACGACTGAGCCCTTGATGAAGACTGGATCGCGTTTTCCTGGCTTCCTCCTGAAGTCCACAATCATCTCCTTGGTTTTGCTTACATTGAGTGAAAACTTCATCTCCACAACAAGCATCCCTATATCACATTTGCGCACTTAGTACTACATCCTTCAGATGCAGTGCACACATAATTGACACAAGCCATAGTTCTCAAACAATGCAAAGCCTAAGAGTGCACAAACACACCAAACAATACTTTTACACAATCTCCATACCTTAATGAAGGGCTCAAGTCTGAAACATCGGTTATGTATCTTTATCTTAGCAGGTCAAACATAATACTTTAAATAGCAAAGTTTTTCCAGCATTGTGGTTTTACAATCACCATGCTAAGTGTTCTGGGAAAAGACAGCATGTAACAAGTAATGAAAGTGAGTTTATTATCATACACACAAGTACATGAACTTCTGCAAGCTAGCAGTGGAAGGAAGGGGGCAGTGTAACTGCAAGAGAGCATTCACTCTGAAGAAGCAGCCTCAGTAGCAATCTGGAGAAAGCATCAGATCCTGTAGCTAGAGAACAAGCAGAGTATTATGAATTATGTGTCCATCCCAGCAGAAGACCTGCCCCCTCCCCACAACCTTATCTGTCCATGAATACTCCCAATTCCCAAACTATCCAAAAACTCCTCATGCTCAATCATTCATATCCTTTAATGGTGGCCATGTTTCCCCCCCCCCCCCCCCCCCACCCCCCCACCCACCTCACCGCTCCAGTTCTTGGATGTTTAATCACAAAAGGTTCCCAGGATTAACATCTACCATACCCGCCCCCTTCCATGAACGAACTGGATGAGAAATGTGGAACA
This sequence comes from Narcine bancroftii, assembly GCF_036971445.1. Lineage (NCBI taxonomy): Eukaryota > Metazoa > Chordata > Chondrichthyes > Torpediniformes > Narcinidae > Narcine > Narcine bancroftii. The sequence continues at coordinate 84,194,401 of NC_091478.1, read as the reverse complement.
GGAACCTACAGTTGCTCTCCAGAGGTCAGTATTGCTGCTCTTGTTTCTGCAAGATCAGTGAAGCCACAACGAACCACAGCCACTCAATGGCTTCACAGGGGGATATTTGGATATTTGATCTGCTCCTTTTAGATTATCAGCTGGCCAGCTGGGATAAATCAGAGTAGATAGGGGCAATGACAGGACAGCCACAGAGGGTAAAGGACAGTTTAATTTTTGTAATGAGTCACGATCCCCATTTTTAAATATCTGTTTATATTTTAAAGTACAGTAATAAAATGATAGTAATAAGGAGGCTCTGCAAGAAATTACCAGTCTAATCTTCACTGGGTACGAATTGAGGGATTGAATACATGTGCAGAATCTGGAGAGAAGAAAGACAATCCTGCTCCAAAATGTGGTGGAAAAAGGTGTTTTCTAAAAAGCCTCCATTCAAATGATGAAAAGTATCCGTCTGGGGGTGAAGACCAACTATCTGGAAGACTCTGATCTCTTTGTTTTCCTTCTCCTTTTTGTGGTGCCTGACTGCAGTCCTCTGATCAAAGACAAGTTTTAAAGTCAGGCCATCAACGTGATTAGTCTGAGGAAAGGTTGCTAATGCAAAACGTTTACTGGTTTCTCTATCCACAACTGCTGCTTACTGAGTTCTTCCAGCATTTCTCTTTTGTTCTATCATGTTTGCCTTATTATGGAGCATGCAATAATTCAATAAAACTTTATAGCACTTCTCCCTTCCATCATCAATAAATGATGCTGTTCTTCCTGTTTTCATCTCCTTCAGGAAAGAAAGAGAAAAGCAGATCCCATTGACCTCTCTTTCAGTGGCTTCAATAATGTGGCGCGGCAGCACACATTCCCTTTAGGTGTTTTTTCAGGGAGTTTCTGGAATAAAGGTTGATTACATTAAAGAAATCTTGACAATGTTTTGCAGAAAGCCTCCTGACTATCAGAAGTCATCATTTTTGTCAGTTGTTCGATGGGAATAATGAAAGCTGAGCATGACTACAGTAATCACAATCCTTGACTTTGTACTTCTGTTAAGATGAATGGTTAGCACCGCCATTACCTATACCACAAGCCACCAAAATATCAGTCTCTCTAATGAGCATTAGGTTCTACTCTAATATATTCCCACAGCCTTAATTATCTTCTGGATGACTGATCCTATCGGACGGATGCTTAAGTCCTTTTATCAATATGGCACCTTGTGCTAACAGTAGAAGGGTTTGCAGCTCAAGACCTTACCTTGAGCAGGTCAGAAATTCTTTAATACCCATTATATGGCTCCTTAAATATGTTTGTCAATATTTACTTTGTCTATAATTTAAGCATTTAACTGCTCAATTATTACTTATAAGTTCTCAAGTATGAAGTGATCTTGAAAAAGAAAATTATTTCAAACAATTTGTAGAAGAGAAATGAGGAACGTTTAAACCAAAGGAAGGAAATATGGTACTTCTATGCACAAAGTGCCATTCCATACTTTCATAAGGGGAAGTGAAATCGTTTTACACTGCTCCAATATGAATTTTATTCTGCTTCATTATTAAACTGTTCCTTTTTTTAACCACTGCCAGGCAAATTTTCCACAAATATTCCTTTGATTAAGATATTTGGTATAGTTCTATTAAATCACATTCTGCTGATAATTACACAGAAGCAACTCACTATGGACAGGTTTGCTTTCCCATAATATCTATGCATTTGTTTTCTGGTCTATTGCTGCAATTTCCAAGGAGACTTTATCAGGGTCTTTTCAAATATCCATCCATTTTCTGTTCTCTTACACCGTCATTCATTCCAGTTGATTGCCCATTTTATAATGCTAATTGTGGGTGTACGGTTTCAAGTTTCTCTACTGTCAGGTGGTCAGTGGAACTATAGGATATTTTTAATCGAATGTGACAGCTGATGGAACTGATCTCATTGAAAGGACACATGATATGGGCAATGAATGAATGTAGTGACCCTCGATGAACATATTAATGGACACTATTATTATTCAAACTTCAAATGTAATTATATAAAAGACAACAAACTCAATCCAAACCTGCTTTAAATAATTGTTTGTAGTAACTTTTATACTAATAATGTAAAATAACAAGAAGTAGATACTTTGGTTCATTCCAAAATGTTTGCACAATATCAGAATCAACTTCAAGTTCATGAAGTCATTTGACATTTTTATTTTTTTGTTATAATTGGTACACATGATCATCCAAATAAGTATTATTTTCTTCCTTTGGAAGTAATTGAAGATAAAATATGTTTTGAATCATATATCATTGCAAAGATTCTGTTTTGATTTTCTCATTACATTAACATACATAAAAAAGCTCTGTATAGAAATATGAGTTTAATGACTGATCTAAGCACAATTCCTTATATTGTTCAGTTTGTCGATATTGCAGAAACAGCTCTGGGAGAGAGAATAATCACAAATATTGGATGTGTTGTTCAACCGAGTTTATTTTCTCCAAAGAAAATAACTAATTACCCTATCACATGGTACCTCTTAGGTGCTATTTAGGGTGCTCTTATTGCATCTTTAGCTCTGCTAGATTTTCTTTAGTTCAAAGAGACATAAAAATTTGGAAAACTGATCTCAGGAGCTATATGACCCTCAAACACAGCAGAGGGCGGCATCCTGGGGGAGGCACATTCACATCATTTACAGTGTCTTCAATAATGCTTCGGACAAAGAGACATTTTTCCTTTATTTTCCCGTGCTCCACAGTTCTAAATTTATAATCAAACAATTTATATGTGATTAAAGTGAACGTTCCAGACTTTTTTTCAATCTTTTTGGTATACATTTTGGTTTGACCATGTAGAAATTATGGCACTTTTTATAAATAGATCCCCCATTTCAGGGCACCATAATGTTTGGGACATTTGGCATCACAGGTGTTTGTGAATACTCAGGTATGTTTAATTGCTTCATTATTGCAGGTGTAAGAGAGCTAGGCTTATTTCTAGGCTTTTGATCACCTTTGGAGTCTACAGTTGCCATTTTTCAATACGAGGACCAGAGTTGTGCCAATGAAAGTCAAAGAAGCCACTATGAAACTGAAAAACAAGAATAAAACAGTAAGAGACATCACCCAAACCATAGGATTACCAAAATCAACCGTTTGGTACATTATTCAGAAGAAAGAGCATGCTGGTGAGCTCAGAAATTGGAAAGGGATGGGTAGGCCAAGGAAAACCCCTCACGGCTGATGACATTCAGAAGAAAGAGCATGCTGGTGAGCTCAGAAATTGCAAAGGGATGGGTAGGCCAAGGAAAACCCCCCACGGCTGATGACATTCAGAAGAAAGCGCATGCTGGTGAGTTCAGAAATTGCAAAGGGATGGGTAGGCCAAGGAAAACCCCCCACGGCTGATGACATTCAGAAGAAAGAGCATGCTGGTGAGCTCAGAAATCGCAAAGGGATGGGTAGGCCAAGGAAAACCCCCCCACGGCCGATGACATTCAGAAGAAAGAGCATGCTGGTGAGCTCAGAAATTGCAAAGGGATGGGTAGGCCAAGGAAAACCCCCCACGGCTGATGACAGAAGAGAATTCTCGTCATATTAAAGAAAAGTCCCCAAACATCTGTCCGCCAGATCAGAAACACACTTCAGGAGACAGGTATGGATGTGTCCATTAGCCTTTTTGTACCGCCAGTAAGTGGGGATCCTACTTGGACCCGGATAAAATTCCTGGGAAAGCAGGACCTCCTGGGCCTTTCACACTGCAGTCCAAATTCCCTCTAATTTGCCCTCCCCAGCAATTTAGGGGTGTCCTACCTCCAGTGATGACCCATTATGCATGCACAGGAGTGCGAGCAAATGCGTGTCTGGTTCCCCCTCCCCCCCCAAAGCAGTCCATTGCCGACCCCCCACCCCCCCCACACCCCCACTTCAGCGAGTTGCAACTGCGGCACAATCCAGGATCGATGGCTGACTTTGTTACCCATAATCCCGCACACAAGATGGAATTATTCTGGGAAATGCATCTTATCTGCCAAAGTTCAAGCAAATGCCTCCAAACTCATTGGACAATGTTTCATCCTACAGCAAGACAATGATTCCAAACAAACTACGAAAGGAGTTTTTCAAAGCTAAAAACTTGAAAATGCTTGAATGGCCAAGTCAATCACCCAATCTAAATCAAATTGAGCATGCCTTCCGTATGTTGAAGAGAAAACACAAGGGGGCAAGCCCCGAAACAAGCAGGAGTTGAAGGTGGCTGCAGCAGATGCCTGGCAGAGCATCACCAGACTAGATACTCAGCACCTGGTGATGTCTATGAATCACTGAATCCAAGCAGTCATTGTTTGCAAGGTATATGCAACAAGGTATTGAGCCTGGCTACTTTAAGATACATACCATTGCTGTACCCAAAATCTATAAAAAGTGCTGTTATTTCAATATGGTCAAACCAAAATGCACACCAATAACCTTTAAAAAAAAATCTGGAATGTTCATTTTAATCATACATGAAAATTGTTTGTTTACAAATTTAAAACTGTGGAACACAGGGGCAAATAAAGAAAAAAAGTGTCTTTGTCCTAAACATTATGGAGGGCTCTGTAGGTCTGTCATTCCTCTGTTGCATCATTTCTGGGTTCTATGGTGCACTTTAAAATTTTTAAGAATTTTTGAATACAACAGTTACTCCTACCCAATATTCTTTGAATATTTACATTTTTAAATGTGAAGGAATTCAAGTTTAGTAGTTTACTTGGGTAGAAACCTTCCAGTTGGTGCCAGGCAGTACAAGTTTGCAAATGCCTGATGAAATTTACTTTGTAAGATTGTCAATCTATATTTGCACCTCCAGGATATAATATGAAACAAATATTAAACAATACAAAGCCTCTGAGACTATTTTAGTATCAAAAAAATCCATTGTACAACTGTAACACTTTTATCATATATTTGTTCAGGTTAAAGTCGTATGAATCATATAACCAGGGGAACTTTCCAAAAGTGAAAAAAATTCAGCACCATGTTGCATATTTTAAGATATTCTTTCCCAGATCAGTACCTCCAGTATTAACACATCTTTAAACTCATTGTGGACACTTTGTTGCCAATATGATGGTTAATATCTTTATAAAGTTTCCTAATTTTTACATTCCGATGATCATAATATTAATTAGATGAATGGGAACTGAAATGAGAGGAATTTTCTTCCAAATTTATTGTCCTAAATTAATCACGTAATATAGAATTTAAAGAAAGCTTGTGGTTTTGTCTGGTCATGTTTTCACCAATATAAGCTGTAAATCCAACATGATTTCTGCTTGTCTTTCAAATTGTATGTCAAAATGAAGGCTACCTCTCAATTCATCTTGACTCATTCTCAGGATATTATGTAAAGGCCAATTCAGTTTAAAGGATACTGTGCAATCAATGCTGAGTCGACTGTGCAACAGGTCTGCTGTTTATTTTCAGTGAGTAAATGGGCTCCCCAAAATGGAAGTAACTTGTCAAGGTCACAGATTGCTTGAGCTACTCATTACAAACAAAGGCATGATGACCCTATAAAGCAAAGTTAACACTTTATTTCTAGGCATGTCCATTGCCAGCAATTATTCTTGCAGACTTTCTCAGAGTAAGATAAATATGATTGCAAAGTGCAATTCAATGTATAACTACAGTATTTACTAATGATGTTTCCATACACTGGCACATGGCAAATACACTAACAATGAGGGTTAAGGACATTTTGCTCAAAATGAAATATTCTGACCAGTCTGTAACATGTTATACTGACAATTTTCCACTCTGCAGGTTGTCAGTAATAATGCCTATTTGCACAATATTTAGGTAATACTGAGAAAGTACAAACATGTCGTAAATCTTTCAGCCAGAATAGAAAACAGTGTCAAATGCTTTTTGAGAGAACATAAGAATATAGCTAAGGTTACTTTTGAGTTCTAAATGTATCTCGGGTTGGTGTTTTGAAGCCTGTCAACTCTGCAGCAGCATTATTGATTGGAACCATCTAGAAAAAAAAGAGATGGTCTAAGACTGAATGGAAATGAGAGTTTCCATGAATAGTGGTTACAACAGCTCTCGGCTAATCGGACAGCTTCCTTGTTCTTACTTATAATCCCATATTACTGTTTGTGAAATAAAATTTCACATTAACAAATTGCAAACTAATTGGTTCCCTCTTTCATTACGCTCATATAAAATTTCCCTCAATGACACTGCTAAAGACTGATACAAAGTTAAACATAAAGAGCAGCTGGGAGAATGAGCTTTCCTTCATGGTGCACAAAGCTTCTTTAGACACTGTAATCTTGTCATACACCCTGATAAATATGAAAAGTGCAGGAAGAATAACGAGCTGGAAGAATTCAATGGGCCAGACAAATCCATGGATAGAGTTGGCTCGTCAACATTTTGGGTCTAGACCCTGTATTGCGAAACATGTACCGACCATTTCACTCATGATGCGGCCTGACTCATCTTTAAATTAAAAATGTTTGGTAAATTCAGTTCAAATTAATATTAACAATTTGGTAGTTTCTATATGATATTCAAAGTGTGTACACACAGAAATTTCATATAGCACAGTAACAGATCACTTCAGCCCAATTAACCTACAACCCCGGTAAGTTTCGAATTGGGGGTGGGGGGGAACCAAAGTCCTGGAAAAAACCCACACAGATATGGGGAGAACATACAAACTCCTTACACCCAGCACAGGATTCGAATCCTAATCCCGATCACTAGGGTTGTAAAGGAGTTGTGCTAACCGCTACACCAACTGTGCCACCCCCAGTATGGTGTACAAACACACACACCCATATTCCTCTTTTTAAACAATATTTTTAATTATTTTCCAGTTTAATTTGCCAATTACGCCATGGTCATCAGCAGAATCACAGACAGCAATGTGGAAGCGTACAGGAGTGAGATAGATGAGCTAGTCAAGCGGTGTCACAACAACCTTGCACTCGACGTCAGCAAAAACAAAGAGATGATCGTGGGCTTCAGGAGAGGAAATTAAGAGAACGCAAACCAGTCCTCATTGAGGGCCCAGCAGTGGATTAGGGTGTCAACATCTCGAAAGATCTATCCTGGGGCCTCTATGTTGATGCAATCATGAAGAAGACTAGCCAGCGGCTATCATTCGTGAGGATTTTGAGGAGATGTGGTATGTCACCAAATCTTGCAAAGTTCTACAGGTGTACCTAGAGAGCATTCTGACAGGTGGCGTCACTGACTGGTATGGAGGGACCAATGCACAGGACAGGTAAAGACTACAGAGAGTTGTGAATTCGGTCAGCGCCATGATGGGCATCAGTCTTCACTCTATCAAGGACATCTACAAGAGGCGGTGTCTTAAGAAAGCAGCCTCTTTCCTCAAGGAGCCTCACCACCCAGGCATGCCCTCTTCACTCTGCTACCATCAGGAAGGAGGAACAGGAGCCTGAAGATGAACACCCAATGGCACAAAAGCAGTTTCTTCCCCTCTGCCATAAGCTTTCTGAGTGGACAATGAAACTGTACCACCTCACTTTCTTATTTTTTATATTTTTTTAAATGTGATTTACATATACTCCCCGACATAGGTCCAAGTTCTGTTCTGACTGAACTGTCGTATTTCGAAATGGATGCAAGTCTGTAGAAGTCATAAATCAAGACATTTTCTATTCCAAATCGAGCATCTTCCTCAGCTTCTTGCCAGATCTATCAGCAAGGGATGGGTTTTTCCTCTTGCTCACTGTCTTCTATGGCAAGCTTACCACGCTTACCAAATGGCAACTGAGAGTCACTATCGTATGCACGTAGCCATTTTTGTTTCAGTCTTATGTATGGATGGGAATAAGGTGCATAGGCCGTAAGTCGGGGGTATTTGCGCAAAACAACAAATTTCATTACATGTTCGTGACAATAAATTTGATTCTGATTCTAATTTGGTTGGACAACACATTATAGTCCAAAAACATCTAAAAATAATAATGTAATGATTCAGCTGTAAATAATAATGAAAGAACCCAAATTCATATCGTTCTCTTTAGCTATTGTTTTGCAATTATTTGTTGTGATACAGCTCAGAACAGTTGACTTGTAGAAACTGCAGTTAAAGGAGAAATGCTTCTTGCAAAAGTAGATGTTTTCAATTTTGCTCCCCATTCATATTATTTTGAATTTATAGACTAATTAATTAGTGCTACTCTCGTCAATTTCAAAATTTTGTATAAAGAGTAGAAACCATTTTCTAGGTACTACGTTGGTTGACGATAGCAGAACCACAACATTTCATGGCTGTGTATCATTTTAAAAGCAGTAGATGTCCTGTACGCATTTCCACACTGGTGTCCATGGGCCATCTTACTTTTTTTTACCTCTACATTTCTATTTGGTGACAACACAAGCTCATACACTGTAAATTATGAAATGAAGCATGTGAATCAGCCAAGAAATTGGAGTTGGGGATAGGATTAGATTGGTCATTATTCTTATTGAATGGCAGAGTAAGGTCAGGAAGTTCTGTGTCTCTTATTACAGTACTTACATTGTTATAGCTAAAACTGGTGGTCAAAGTGGAATGATCTTCAATTAGAGTGATATAATCACTCAAGGACAAATTCATCTTTCACTGCTTCAACTATATGAAAAATAAATTCTTTTAGATTTCCTTCTGATTAGCAATTTTTGTAAGTACGTAATATGAACATTGGCTGTTGAGAGAAAAAAAACCAGAAAATGCTATAAACATTTAGCAGCTCAAGCTGCTTGGAAAGAGAACCAGAGTTAACGTTTCAGGTTGAAAATCCTTCGTCAGAAGTCAGAAAGGAGGAAAACAAGTTAGTTTAAAGTTCCATACAGGAGAGAAAGTTTATCAAACACCCAATGGGAACAGGACATTGATCTCTTTCACGAAAGAGAATTTTTTTTTTAAATTTAGACCTACAGCAGGTAACAGGCCATTTTAGCCCACGAGCCCGTGCTGCTAAATTTACACCCAATTGACCTACAACCCCTGGTACGTTTTGAACGGTGGGAGGAAACTGGAGCCCCCAGAGGAAATCCAAACAGAAAGGGGGAGAACGTACAAACTTCTTATGGACAGCACGGGATTCGAGCCCGGGGTCCTGATTGTTGCGCTAACTGCAATGCGAATTGTGCCACCCAGGAATATTCTTCAGGAATTCGAAATTAAACATAAAATATATGAGCTACAGTACAGGTGAAATAAAAATACTATAAAATGAATCTGGAAATACAGAAATCTGAAACAGAACAAGTGTGAAAACTCAACAGGCAGACCAGTGACCATGAAGAAAGGAGACAAGTCAACTGACAATCGCTTTGAAAGGGAAAGAGCTTTATTTATGGTAGTTACTCAAGTTCTTCTCAGAGCCACATGGGGCCAGCAGACCCATTATCAGCCAACCCTGCACCATTGTCTGGACTATAAAAATGGAGCTCTAGTCACCAGCATCCAGATGCTAGCTGCATTTTAATGTTAACAAATAGCCGACAGGAGAGTCAACCCCTTGCCAATAAAAAGATTTAAAAAACAGTTTAAAATGTTCCCAGGTGGTCTGATTAATTGCCTGGGGACCTTTTGAACTTTGGCTCATTTTGCCTGTAATGATACCCATATATATTTTAAAGTGGTACATCTGGTGCTCACTTCCTGTCCACAATCCTTATTTCCTATTATTATGATTTTTGATGAATGCTTCTTACAACAACACTTCTTTTGGAAACTCTCTGTCCTAAACACTTGTGGTGTTGGAGGCATGATGACACTAACATAAGGTGAAATTTCTACTTGATAGTTGTGTGGCTGAGGTGAGGGTAGGGTAAAGCCAGAGTCCGACATGTTGCAGGCATGATGACACTAACATAAGGTGAAATTTCTACTTGATAGTCGTGTGGCTGAGGTGAGGGTAGGGTAAAGCCAGAGTCCGACATGTTGCAGGCATGATGACACTAACATAAGGTTAAATTTCTACTTTATAGTTGTGTGGCTGAGGTGAGGGTAGGGTAAAGCCAGGGTCCGACATGTTGCAGGCATGATGACACTAACATAAGGTGAAATTTCTACTTGATAGTCGTGTGGCTGAGGTGAGGGTAGGGTAAAGCCAGAGTCCGACATGTTGCAGGCATGATGACACTAACATAAGGTGAAATTTCTACTTGATAGTCGTGTGGCTGAGGTGAGGGTAGGGTAAAGCCAGAGTCCGACATGTTGCAGGCATGATGACACTAACATAAGGTGAAATTTCTACTTGATAGTCGTGTGGCTGAGGTGAGGGTAGGGTAAAGCCAGAGTCCGACATGTTGCAGGCATGATGACACTAACATAAGGTGAAATTTCTACTTGATAGTCGTGTGGCTGAGCCACTGCTGAGACAGTGATACTGACAGAGTTTAAGAGCTCCGAGTTTCCTCCAATGCAATGTAAAATGGCATTCATTTTTCTCTTTATCTTCCTCAATTTGCTTCTTCTAAAGTTTCTTTTAAACCTTTTCCTTGCACATGACCACTCAAATTTGCTTACTCCTGATTCCGTGAAACTTTATCACTCCAAATTATATATTATTTTATTGAATAACTCTCCCTTCCTTCAATATTATTCTTCAATATCACTTGTCTAATTCCACTTCCTATATTTACCTTGTAGCTTTAACTTTCCCCAATTTCACACCTTTAATCCATTCTAATCCCAAATATTCCTTCCATCACCTCCTCTGAAATGCTATCATTTTTTTCTTATATTTTTGTGTCACAATTATATATTTTTTTAAAAATTTCAGTTGGCAACTGCAATATCTTTCTCCCTACTGTAAAACTATGGAGTAAACCAGCCATCTTCAACGGGAACCCTAAAGCACCCCCCACCAAGGACCACAGCACATTTAAGTAAAAGCCTTGGTTTCTTTTCACCTCATGTGGCATAGATAATTTTTTATGTTTTTATATAGTCAGTAGGAAGAATTTGACTACTTCACAGGGAAGGAGGCCCATAAACATTGTACAGAGTCCTAGGAGGGGGACATAGCCAAAAAAAGGTTAAGAATGGCTGGTGTAAACCACTACTCACGTTGCACAATAAATACACAAGAGACTACAGATGCTGGAAGATGAAGCTCAATACAATATGCTGGAAGATCTCAGTGGGTTGAGCAGCATCAGTGGGAGAAAAGGAATGAAAATTTGGGCCAGAACTCAATGAAACTGGGATGAAGAGATGAGAAGCCAATGTAAAGCGGACAGGGTGGGTGGGACATGGATCCCATGTGGGATTGGTGAACGAGTGAGATGTGAAATGTGACAGACCACAAGCAGGAGATTGGCAGATGCCAGACAAAGGGAGAGAGAAGCAAGAAAATCAAAATAATCAGGTGGTGGATGATGAGTAGTCATCAGGTGGAGAGGGTGATTAGAAAACAAGGGCTGCAGCTGGAATCTGTTAAGAGAAGGTGACAATGGTGGTAAATAATTTTGAAGGGAGATGGAGGTGATGGAACTAAAAATGTTTTTGGACACATTACTATGCAACGTGGTTATGCAGGTGGGGGGGGATTGTTCATTAATCCCATATGGGCCCATGTCCTGCCCCTCCCACCCTGATGCTACATGACAACGTTGCATAGTGATGTATCCAAAATCAACGATAAAAGACTTTGTCTATCATTCCCACAATATGAACCTGCGTTCATAAATTTTAATATAGATATATGCCACAAATATCCTGACAGAATCACAAATCAAAAAAAAAATGCTGCATCTAATAAGATTTTAGGATTCACAAGCTTGAAAAAGAAATAGGTTTTAAGGAAAGTTTAAAACACTTATAGATCCAGAGATTCCCACTGACTTTTGACAATTTTATACGTTGCAACTCAACTTTCCCACCATGCCTTTTCTATTACTATTAATCCTGCCTGATACCAACTCCTGTATTTCAAAATAAAACATTCCTTCAAGGTTGCAAGAGCTTTTCACTTCCATTGGCTTGCTTTCCCTGGATTTATCAACGATTGCAATTCAAAGTTCATCTTTCTCACACCAAATTTTGCGTTGTCTCTGACAATGTTCATATTTTCCAATAACAACCCATAAAACCTTTTTTGTCCTTGGATCATGCCAATTTACTTTGGTACTGTGAAGGCTTTCATTCAGCTTGGACATCACAGTGAAGAGGATACATTCAACAGATAAATTCTTCTTTAACCAACTAGATAGAAGTGAAGACCAACTTGCAACAAGTCTGTTAATTTTCGTAAGGATTTTGATAATTAAAGCATTCAAATAAAACTAGATATCTGGGTCACTTGGAGAATTTAAGATCTCAGCATATAAGTAATTAAAACCAAAATCCCAGAAGTCCCTATTGTGTTTCATCTTTCAGGATATGGAACATTAATTGGTCACAATGATTAATATCCATAGATCTTGAAAAGAACCAAATTAGATCAATAAGTTTTTTTTTCAATTGCCTTGTGAAAAAGAAACACAACAAAGAAACTTCATTACATGTTATCATTTGTCAAACCTTTAATAAGAATGTCATGGTTTGATCTTTAAGATTAAGCTGCTGGTGAACAATAGGTCTGTCCTTTGAGTCCCTGTATTATGTTTGACCTAATAGCAGGAAGTAATTGCATAGCTCAAAGCAAAAATCACCCACGGTGTTTTGTTGATGCTTTGTATTGATTTAGGCACTTAGTTTTCAAGCTCAAAAAAGCTGCTGAGGCTGAAAAGACTAAAACTGACAAGATACTAAGATGTACAATAAATTTTAAAATGTCATCTTTCTTGCAAAGTATCTGACATAATCATTATAAAGCTGTACATCGATTTATTCTATCATTTAGAGTGCTTGTGAATCCAACTGTTTTAATATGACTAAATGAAAAAAAACAGATCTTTCAAGTTGTGTAACATTTTAGATTGCTTCCAAGAGTAATGAAAAATTGTGTAGCTCTGACCTTTGAGCATTGACATTTGTTTCCTTAGATAACAAGTGCAACTTCACATCAGATACAGGCCATTGATCTCTGTATGTGGTCATTCTACCAATTTATTTCATCTGGGTCTACACAGTTAAAAACACTTCAGTCCAACACCAGGTACAGAAGTCAAAGTTTTAACCACATATCCACTTAGAAACATCTTTCATTAAAAGATCTGTGAAAATGTTTTTGAAAGAAGAATCAAGAGCTCAGTCTGATGTTCATAAATTCTCTAAACCCATTGGTCCTGCTTATGTACTTTTTCAAACTTCTTCATTAAACAATTTAACAGTCTTCTCATGCATCTTTTGCTGTTCATTAAAAATCTGCCTGCAGCACCTTCAAATGAATGTCCGGTGCATCTCCAGTGGAGTCTTGTGAATTCAGGCCATGTGTTTTAATGTTGCACATAGCACCTAATTTGAATGAGTCCTTCACAGTACACAGATCAAAAAGGAAAATCTGTCCAGTGAAGAACAAATGCTTTGCCCAGCTGCACTATCTGAATAGAGAAATAAAACTATCAGCGAGTTTGTGCAGTGAGGTGTGACAGTTTCTCTACTGAACATTGTAAAAGCTTGCTGACAAAGTCGCAGCACTTTATTCTATTGGTATCAGAAAGCCGAACAACTAGCCAGTGCTTCAAGTATATTCAGTTGTTAGGGAAGTACCCAGATAAACCTAAATTCTTTAAAATCTTGCAAGATTTGAAGAGCTCATGCTTTATATTAAGTGGATTAAGTTACTCTATCCACTTGTTTCAAGATTTAAAACATATTTCGACATTGGACCATTTTTAAGCAAACAGTAATGCCGATTGAAATTAGAAATCACAGTAAAATAGCTTTTTTTATTTAATTATGAGGTCAGTATTTTAATGCTGTTTTATGTGGTTATTTTATCCTGTCTTGACCATTAAAACTATCTGTTCCACACATTTTAGCTGTTCATTTAAGACCACACGATTGCACCTTGAATTGGATATCTCTATATCTCTAGCGGTGGCTAATGAAGTTATGCTGTGTCTGTAGCCAAATATGAATTAGCTGCATGTATTTTTTTAAAATCCTCAAATGATCAAGAATATGGACAAACTATCCCAATTATATTACAAAATATAGGAGAGTTGTGTATATGTGGGGGCATGTTGTTGGTAAGTACCAATAAAAGTTTACCCACCTCTACCTTCCCAACCCCCAATATAATTAATCAGAAACATCTGTGAAAATAATTAGGGTGGGGGCAGGGGAAGTGATTTGCAACACAAAGTGCCATTCTGAACCAACTGTCCGTTGACATCAATTATAGATTGGTACAAAACTTTTACTCAGTTTGTTGCTTTTATTTTTTTAAACATTTGACAAGTTCTGGTGAAAAGAACAAATAGGGAAAGAAAGCCTACAGGTTATTGTAAACACCCTGCTTGCTTGTATAACTAATTTGCATTTGTATTTATGTATATTTGTGTGGCTCTCACTCTCATTGCATTATTCCTTTATTTAATTTAATTAATCCTTTTTTTCTTTTTGCCTGCTACTCTGAAACTTCAAATGTATTTGCTTTTGGCATTTCAAGACAAGTCACTGAGCAACATGTAGGATTCACTTAACTTCAAACTTTTAAATAACAGATCCCAGCATTTAGTGGGAAGTCATTCATGCATAATTACATTTTTATTCTAAATAAAAATACGTACAGATTCAAAGTTATCAATTCATTTTAACAAATGTAAATTAAGTTATGCAATCAATCTTCTTATAGAAAAGCCACAAAATCTCCTGTAATATCAAGCCATGCACTGCGCCAACCAAATAAACACTGCACCTCAAGAGGGAGGTTAAGGCAAATGTGAACTGATCGAACACTCATTGGGAATATCTACCACTTGACTACTGAATACACGCTTGCATATTTCCCAAGTAACCTTTCCAAACTTTCACTTCAGGTCACACTGGTTGAACCCACTGCCTGATCTTAAATATAACATTTTTTTAAACTTATATTCTAATTAACAGTAAAGGTATTAATACAAGTAAAGCTTTTAAGCTGATTAGGACAGAGGAGCAATGCTTCAATTTCCAAAGGCCTACGTAAATTACTAAACTGTTGTCAAAACATTTCTCAATCAATGCAATCTAAAACTATTGCAGAGATTACTCAAACCAGTAAGCCTTCCTATGTTCATTTTGTGAGTCTACTTAGAAATTACTGTGCTCAAGATGTTTTTAAAAATGCAGTGGTGTTGACTTATCAGCTGTGGATTGGCAACCTAATATTTTTTTTTCCCAGCAAAGATCATCTAAATACAATTTATTTTAAAAGAGTTGAACTCTTGTTTCATCGAACTTAATAATCCACAATGGTGCCAGCTTTCTGAATTCTTATCTTATATTTGAAAGTGCTTCTTGTTTTGTCTATTCTTTTTCCAGGTTTCTGTTCAAGTGAGTAATCTTATCTGAAAGGTCAATTCATTCAGCAGGGTACCAAATAGAATTGAATATAATTATCCCAATCTTTCTGTGTAGAATTCATGCTTGAATTCATTCAAAAAATAGACTGCAGTATAATTAACTCAGAGCTCAACCAAATCTATTGAGTCTGCCTCAGGTATCATACAGTTCTACTTACAATAGAACATTTTCATTTTAGGACATTGTACATATTAACCTAAGTCAGCATCCAATTACTTGGAATAAGTGAATTCTCTGTTTCAGGAATGTAATCTGAAAATGTTGTCATGCAATTTGAAGCAAAAGGGTTTTTTCATTAAAAGTTAACTCCCATGAAAGAGGAAACCTGTAGCTTATTTTAAACCCATTACCTTTAAACACAGGTGATTACAATTCTATGGTGCACCATATGTTCTTTAGTAAATAATGTGTGATATACTTTTAGATGTAATATGAAAGGATATGTATTCTGGAAACATCAAATATTCAAACAGAATAGGGATGCGAGTATTCAAGTAATTTTAAAAAGTATAATAATTAATTACAATTTAACCACCTAATTTTTCTAGCGAACACAGCCATGGATGAAATGTTATTTCTTGCATTCTTAAACTTGTTTACAATGGATTCCCCATTTCAGAAATCCTAAAAATAAAAGTTCAATATTCAATTCATAAGGAACTTAACTAATTGGTGTTGGATTTCTGCTTAAATGTGCACAACAGCCATTAACTGTATCTGCAAACAAGATTAAGTTCAAAAGGAGTGGAGGTGTGGTCCCTTAGTGGCTTCTGGAAAATCAATATCGATGGCCACTGCCAGCTAAGTGAGTCAGGAGTGTGAGTGGGCAGGAGGAGAATTGGCAGTTGGACACATGATCGATGTTGTTTGCAGGTGGGAGCAATCTGAGGAATCATTTGGGAGTCAGAATGCTGAATGATTAAAGGAATTGATCACATTAACCATCCGAGACTCTCATATTCATGAAACAATATTTATATATTTATTTGTATAGATGAAATACTGGTCCTGCATATGTATTGGTTTTCTCTATGTGCGTTATGTCTGGTTGTGTGTTTATATGTTTTGCACCAAGGACTGGAGAACGTTGTTGTGTTGGATTGTACTTGTGCAATCAGATGTCAATAAACTTGACTTGTCAATGGAGTCTTAGAGGAGTCTTGGACTAATTCTATATTGAGAAGACTTGGTTGTCCTAGGAAAGATAGTTACTCTCAGGATAACTTGGTTTCATTTCTCCTGCAATATTCTTAAAGGAATGCTACATAGGAAATGATGTAAACCTAACCAACAGAGAAATTATGACATGTATGCAAAGGTGAATCAAATTTTTGGAATGGCACAATTAGACCCAGAACAGGTCCCAATAAGACTACATCCCAGTGAAAAACTCTATTTCCAGATATACAGCTCTGAAAAGAAAATGTGCTGTGCATCCAGATTTACCAAATAAGCAAGTTTATTTCCAAGGTTTCAAACACATTGACTAGAATAAGACAGAGGAATTATAGTATTTTGTTTTCAATTAATCCAACCTTAATATAACAAAGTATTTTTTTATAACTTCACTTTCTCTTTAACCAAGTTTAACTGGTAGCAAAAAAAACCTCTCCTTTCTCTCAATATCTCAATGGGGGAGAATTGATAATAGATCTCTAGGTCAAAATACTACCTCAATGAGTTTTCACCTTTTTTTTGTGTATTGTTTATATAAATAAAGCAGAAAATTTTCAAAAGTACAGGCAATCTCTGAGTTACGCAAGGTTTCTATTCAGCCGACTTCTCCATAAGTCAGAAATGTCTATTTTCCACATCAACCCACTACGTACATTTGCTATAAAAATTTCATTTGCGAATTAGTGTGTGAATTTTGAACATAAAATCACATTGTTGCACAGCAGAGAGACAGGCCCTCTTGGCCCCCGTTCCCATGACCAACTACATTGAGCCTATTATCACAATGAGACCATATTATGTACCCTTGCCTATTCAAGTACCTGTCTAAATGTCTCTCAAATGTTGTGATTGTATCTGCAACGGGGGCTAAAGATATTATTATTTTCAATAATACTCATCACAAATACTAAGAATGACTGAGGTTCAATAGTTATCCTTTAATTAGTCTCACTTAAGGTGTCACACATTTCCAAATGAGGAAGATAAAATATAATTTAATCCTTTGCAGGAAAGATTTAAAAGTTGAAAAAAAGATGTGTACCCTCTCTTTCCTATAATCTAATCAACACAAAATTTGAATATGAAATCCCAAGATTAAAACTTTTGCTTTATTAGAACAATTACAGGTCAAGTTCCCCTCATCTGAAGATTTGAAAACCAAAAAGATCCAAAAGCCAAAAAAAAAAGTACCCCTGACATGACGCCACAAGTGGAAAAAAATTCAACGCCGGACTTGCTCTGACACTCAGTTGGCACCAGTTTGATTACAGTGATAGTAAAAAAAAAAACACAAAATCTTTTTTTTCTGGCCAGGAAGATGCCAAATCGTGCTGGGTCCAAGTCTTCAGCATCAGCCACAGCTGTAGTCAGCGACTCCTTTTTCAACATTGGGTGCGATTCTGTCAGCATCGAAGAAGTTACCTCGGGCTCCCAAGCAGGAGCAGGGACCGGTGACGGTGGTGGGAGGTGACAGGGACCAGTGCTGGCTGTGGGGAGCTGGTCTTCTTTTGTAAACAGAGATCAAGTTTTTTTTTGGTAAGTACTAAACATTATTCCATGCGAATTTTCCACTTGCGGCGTCATGTCAGCACCTGCCATTGTTTGTTTTTGCTTTTAAACTCTGATCCAAGTATTCTGCTGATGCCGCTGTGCTGCTCCAAAATCTGAAAAACCAAAACTAGTCTGGTCCCAAACATTCCAGGTAAGGGGTACTCAACCTGTACCTATATTTTATTTTTCACATATGTAAGCCTGAAGTATTTCATAATAAAGAGTAAACTATAGAGATTTTATTATAAACTATGCACTTGTCTCAGATTACATACATACCTCAGACCAGTTCAGATTAAGGATACTAAATACCATTAATTTTCTAAAGAATAGTCAAGGAGATTTACTAACCTTGATGGGTGGCCTATTTGAAAGAAAGAGTTTTTTATTTACACTGCAACACAAAGTATCATCTTCCCATGAGTAAGAATAATTGCAGTATTAATGGAATGTGTTGTTATTGGTTTTTAATTGAAATGTAAATTCTGGCAATGCTTTGACGCAAATTACTTGCTGGAAAAAGGAAAGAATTCTCATTTTACAGTCATTTGTAATTTACCTCTAGATATTATCTAATATCCTGCAAATAAAGACAAGGAAAAAGAACTAAAAACTGTTACCATTATACTGGCATTTAGCATCATGCTTGACAAAGTTTCATTCCATTGTACACATTTTCCCCAGGACATAAATGTCATCTTTTAGAGAGTGGTCGTTTTGTTAATCTGCAAGAGAAAAATACTACTATTTGAAAAGCACTTACACTGATCTCAAAGCACACATCTTACAATTCAAAATGTAAGATTGTCATTAGACGACACTATTTTAAATAGAAAATTTGAATAGAGGATTCAAATTTCCAAACACAGATTAACTCAGTAGTGTCATCCCTGATCAAGTCCTGACAAATGTATTTCCCCGACAAGGCTTTTGGAAGATAAGGAGACAAATGCCACCAAGAAATAATACTGAATCTTGTCCTTCCTAACCTACACGATATGAAAACATCCTGTCGAAATCAAGGAAACACAATTTTCACAGATGATACACTGGAAATTAAAGCTTGTGGGTCTCTCATAATGGAATAGCTATTGGACATCTGTAAGGCATATTGTGCCATCAATATTAGAACTCTATCCCACACAATCCATAGCCTCATAATCTTCTATATCATACAGCCTTTTATTAAAGTCAGTTTACATTACTTCCTTAGACTGATGTAGAAGAACAATCCAGGAGTAAAAATAAGGAAAACTGAAAATTTAGATGAAGCTATAAAACAGGGTTACCTAACCCCATTACCTGGATGCTGAATTATTTACAAAAAAAACCTCATAGGCACAGCTGAAAAATTTCTGCAATAATTAGGATGGTCAAAGTTAAGCAGACTGTGATGACAAGACACTTATACAAGGACGTTTCCAAATAATGATGGCAGAGACAAAAATATAAGTGCAAAGAATAAGGCTGAACTATCTTATCCATCTTCAACTACAAGTTCTAAACGGATGATCATTTGAGGTCCTGATCCTTGCTATTCACCCATATTCATTTATTCCACCTGCTGTCAAGAAAACAGTCAAGTGTACTTGGACATTGGGCCTCTGTAACATTTTGGCTGTAATGCTGAAGACATGCTCCAGAAATAGTCAAGGCTCTCTCCAAAATGTTCCAGTGTAGCTACACTACATGCAAGTACCCAGCAAGGTGGAAAATTCTCAGACACAAGGAAAATCTGTTCCACCTGATTTACCTGCCCATCGTTCTCTATCATTAGAGATGTGCTATAAGGTGTCATCAACAGTGCTACCAAACGGCATTTAATGTTCAGTAACGGACTCACCTACATTTGGTTCCACTCAGACACTCAGGTATTGTATTAAGAATCCCTACTAGATTTAAAAATTGCTGCGAAATTTCCTCAGAACAATCTTAGACACCATCAGCTTCAGATTCTTCCATCTAATAGGCATGTTTTCATTTACCTCCTCCCTCATTTATAGAGTGAATTTGCAACTAGTCTTACTTTTCTAACCAAAATTCAATTTATCATACTTACCCATGTTGAAATAATTTACCAATGAACCCGTTCTTTGCATTTCAATCCTCCATTGACTTACCCAACTAATCATAATAATGTAATCTTCAAATTCAGAAATTGTTTTTGATTCTAAAGTTTAAATGTTTATGTCGTCCCAGCCTTGATCATGTGGGGCTTCATTGCATCTTTATTCTAATCTAAAGCAAAATATTGGATTTGCTGGATAAATATAGTTAGTATTTCAATTCTCTTCCCTTGACAAAGACTTCTAACCCTAAATGTCAACCATTCTGTTTTTCTCTCTCATTGGGCTCCTCTATAAATTGTTTTTTTTTTGCTTAGTATTTCTGTTCGATGATTAGGCCACTCAAATAGAAACAAACATGTTCAGGACATTTGAGCCCTACCTTTGTAAATTAAATTGACCAATTCCCAGGTCATGGACCAGCATCTGAACCAAATGAACGCAGACCCTTTTAGGTTCTCCACATATCCCATGTCACAGGTCTTCCTCAAGATGCTCACCATTTTATCCTGACCTCACAACAACAAACTCCCTCTACCCAGCTCCCAACACTGCTTGATTCTAATTCCAAAATGCATATACTTAGCTGCCAATTATCATTTCTTCTCCACACATTTACATTGCCAAGAATAGGGTAACTGTACTAACTGCAAGTTATATCATGCAATGAAAAGTTTATTGCCATACACACCAGTTCAACATACAGATGCAATGAAACTCTTCATTGCCTGCTGCCACATAAAACAACAGAAAACACATAAGAGAAAAATAAATTAACATATTAGGTAGAAGAATAAAAAATAACAAACATTTACAGTTGGAAATAAATCACATTGCAAAAAAAATGTGCTGAGTTAGGTGTGCAGACAGATCTTTTGTGATCATATGGTGTTATGGTGAGGATTCAAGAGCCTGATAGTTGTTGGGATGAAAAACTGTTCTTGAACCTGGAGGTGCAACACTTCAGACTTCTGTACTTCTTCCTTAAGATTCAATTTATTGTTATATGCACAAAAAACTTTCCTGATGGTACCAGCATGTTAGATGTGCTCTAGCTCCAATATAATGAAAGTTGAAGGAGACTACTGAAAGATGTCAGGCCAATGCGAGGTAACCAAGATGGTATGAAGTTGGGGTTCAAAGATATGCATCTGAAACAGGCGCAGCATCACATATGGTTTGAATGACCATGTAATCCTCATGTGTGGTTGAAAATAAGGTGGATTTGTTTGAGGTGAAAAGGTTAAGGAGCTGGTCACCACTGAATGAAAGACGTAAGATAGCTTTACTCTGTGCAATAATCGTGAATTAGTGGACAGATTTGACAGAGGTTTAAGGTCCGATAAACTGTAACCTATAATCAGATCAAATGCGCAAATTATTCAAACATAAACAGAACTGACAGACATTAAAGATCATATTGCACTTCATTATGAAGTCTTAAAGGAGACTGAATTTGAAATAGACAAATGTGTTTCCCTTTTAACACAACAGGGGTGTAAAATGAACAGATGGCTCATGGAACATAATGTCACAGAGCGCACATTAAACAGAGACGTGAACATGTGATAACTGTAACAATTGAAGTTCTGAAGTGTGAAAATATACTCCTTGGTATAGCTTAAGTGCTGGAATGATGATCAAAGTGAAAACGTCCAGTGCATTAAACACATTCTGCCAAAAGGAATGAAATAACTATTGTGACAAGCATCATTTTCCAATCACATGAGTATAAATAAAAGATTGCAGTGAAGGGCCAGGTGAAGCACTAATCACATTTAACTAGATTATAAATTAGTGTGATGATGCCATGCAGGTGGGTTCTTTAAATCTGATTACGCTTTCCCAAATAAGTACAATTTCAAAAGTAGAGTGATTTTTCCCATATTTTGAGTAATAACTTTGCCAATAACACAACAGTTGATGATTTTGAATAGCGAAGGCTGTCAAAAGATACAGAAGAGTATTTGTCAGTTGGAAATTTGGGTGGATAAATGGTAAATGAAGTTTAATCCAAACAAGTGTGAGATGCTGCATTTAAACACAAAAGGAAATAACAGCAATAGAGTTTGACAGACAGTGGGATTTTAGGGTCTATCGCACCTGAAAGGTGCAACATAGGGTGGTAAAAATAGTGTATGAAAGGCTTGCCTTCACTGACTGAATTATCATGTCAACTTGCATAATCATGTTGCAGATGCATTGAATATACATTGTCCTCATTTGGAGTATTATGTGCAATTCTGATGGCCATCCTAGTGGAAGGATGAGCACACAATGGAGACGAGAATGAAGGGTTCACCAGGATGTTGCCTGGATTAGAAGTATTACCAGAAAGGAGGGGTTGATGAGGAGTTTCTCTGGAACAACCATAGAAGTTTACAAAATTATGAGAGGCATAGATAGAGTCCATGATTTTTTTTTTCAAGGTGGGAAGGTCAAATACGGGTGAGGAAGTTTTAGAGGAGATATGCAAGATAAGTCTTTTTACACACAGAGCATTCGGTCGCTGGCACACGGAGGTGGTTGAAGATATGAAAGTGCTGTTTACGAGACAGGTGCATGAACAGGGAGATATGAACCATGTGCTGATAGGATTAGTTTAGATTGGCATTATGGTCAGCACAGACAAGGTGAGCTGAAGAGCCAGTTCTTGCATTGAACATTTCAATATTCTGTTATCCATATTGGTTGAATTCAAATATTTTCACAAGGTGAAAAGAAAAAGTCACGAAATTCCTTCAGCATGAAAAGTAAAAATCTGTTTTAAAAAATCTTGAATGAAAATGTAAATTCTCAACTGACTGAGCTGCCTCTGTGGAGAGAGAAATAGAATTAATGTTTTGGTTTGACGACCTTTCACCAGTTAGCTTTGTAGCATTAAAACTTAATGTGCCAACTCAGTCCAGTTGTTTTTTCATTGATCTTGTGCAGGTTCTCAGAGCTGCTGACATTTAGTGTCCCAGGTGTCATCTCTTCAGCAAGCTCTTGAAGACATTTTTATTTATTTATTTTTTTAAAACCTTTGAAAACAGAAGTGTTGCGACTGAATGATTTGGATGATGCTCTGAAGGAGAGTGATCCCAGGAAGTCAAAGAGACTTGCTCTGCAGGGAGAATATTCTTTATGCATGGGGTGGGGGGGGGGGGGGTTATTACAAGCTTCCAGTGCAACATCTAAGCCTCCTGAAAGGAGGATGTCAGGGAGTTCTTTGCAACATGTGGTCTATGGATGCATAAATATTAAGGAAACCATTTAAGGGTATTGTTGGGAATGGGGGTATTGCAAAAAAAAGGTATTATGGCAAATGAAAACATACTATAAAGTCAAGAACCAAGTTTCCCAATGGGCACCAAGACCCATAAATGGGGACAGCATTGCTCTGCAAAGTAAGGTAGCTTTTAACCGCATAACACTTTTTTATTAAGTTGTGCAAAGGAATTTCTTGTCCAGAGTTTGTACTTACCCATTAATTTATGGTGGATCATTTCTATAATTATGTGCTCTAATGTGTGTAGTAATCCATATAATATTTTGATTTATCTTTTGATTCCTGCTGGTTATTCCAATGACTATAGCAAGCTTGTACAATGCATTCCATAAGCCAAGGAATGAAACTAAAAGGCTTCTTTATCATTTTTAACCAAAAATGACCTCTCCATTTCAACCCATCATCAAAATTCTAGAAATCCACCATGCTATACTGGGTGTGCGGCCTTTCATAGTACAGCCAACTCGTATTCACTAACCATTTAAATGTTCTACTTTCAAGAGGCATTCCTGCAAACAAAAAATATATTTTTGCCAAATCTGTGACAAGTAAACAATGTACAAAGCTTGAACTGATGACAATAATAATCTGGAAGTGGCTAGGAAATAAATATCATCTGTAAATTGTTTTCCAGTCATCAATCTGACCAATTAATATGTTATTTTTTGGCTATAGCACCTTTTGAAGATGAAACAGGAATAGAATGATACAGAATACTGACTGTATATGCAAATACATTATAGTTTGATGACTGCACTGATAATATGCAAGTTCAATTAGTATTTCAATTCTATGTGGGTAAAAAGTATATGCAAAGTGATTGTACACCCAAAGCCTAAAGCCTTTCGTAATCTATAATAATTAGACTTGTATTGTTTTGATATTGAATGCACAAGATGAATCGTTGTTCAGCAATATAACAGAAAAAGTCCAAACACCTGCTATACCCAACCAGCAGGGTACCTGTAGAACCCAAGACTGAAATAATTTAGAGTTTTACAGAAAATAAAAATATTGTTCGAGGCTTAAAATACTCAGGAGTCAATACTTTTATGAGGATGCGATCAACAAATTTCTCTGCTTAACTGTAATTCTGACCAAAATACAATATTTGAAGAATTCCTGCACAATTAAATCAGAAGACTGGAAATATTCCTTTCAGAATGTTATATCTTTCTGGCAGTAAAATAAATCAGGAGGACATCTGTGAAGAATGCAAGAATATGGCTTCACATCTACAAAACACAACAAAGTGGATTTTTGTCTCTCTCCATCAGGGTAAAATAATTCCAAATTGTCGCAATTTGAATTCCCACTTGGGATATGTCACTGTTTATGCAAACAACAGTAAACAAAAGGGAAAGAAAGGCAATGCCTCATCAAAAAAGGAAGAATTTAAACATAAATGAAGAGCATATTCCTGGACAGTATGAAAAACAAGCATGTAAATGTTGAAAATCTCTCTCATTTAGCTTTGTCCCAAATCCAACATCTTTTCCCAGTTCATCCATAGTTTATTGTCAAATAACCATTTGAAATCATAGACATTAATAATAAGGTCTGAATCATAGACTAAATGTTGGGAAACATACAATATTCTGATAATCCAGATAACTCTGACATTATTTACAAGTTATTCTTACACTTTTTTTAAAAATGCACTGATGGGAAGGGAAGAAAGTTCAATGAGAAAATAAAGTTTACATTTGTAATCTTATTTTAAAGGTTAGTGAAAAGAATTACTGGTTGTTAAAGATCCAGAAGTTAAATATTCTGAACACTTGCAAAATCACTGAAGGAGCAACAAAATTCTGATGCGACTGAAGGAAGGAGCAGTTCAGCAAGCTGGGAAATCCATACAACAGGAATTAAATGCCATCATCACATTGTTTGTACAATCATTTAGCATCTCATTTTCCTCCACTGCACGCTCTATGACCACGAGAGACAGGGAATCACTTTCCAATGATGCAAGTAAAAACCACAGCTATAACGAAGGATTAAGAGCTATTGATAGCTCTGACAACCCGCTTCCTGAACAGTGTTAGTTGGTTACTTCGCTTCTCATCATTAAAATATATGAGTGCTATTTAATTTAATCTGCTGCATTTTATACTTTCATTGGTCAAGTAACAATGTTGCTAGATAATTAATGCTTTATGTTGCAGATATGTTATAACCAGATATGGTTTTAAATAAAACAATTGGAAAAAGTGTACAAGGACACATGTATCACAACAGAAAAGCACAATAAATACAAACACATGACTACAAAATTAACTATGTATTTCAGGATGAATCTACATACTATCATTTAAAGCAACAGAATATTATGGTCAGAAAAAGTCAGTCCCTGTATTGTGTCTAGTACAGCATTTTAATGTTCCCATCGTTTGACTAATGAAGAATGATATGAAAATTATTAGTCAATGCTGGCTTGACTAAAGTGTCCAATAATTGTAAGATGCCCATTAATAAATTCATTTTTATTCCATGCATCAGTACTTGGATATTGATTTGTATCTGGTTTTTATCACTGATTACAGACACACAAAATAGCCAGGCTCAACAAAGCTCATCTATGAACATGGTCAGATACAAGAGCAAAAAGAAATAATGACATTACCATACATTTCTTCAAATTCCCTGTTTTGATAACTGTTGCATGAGTAGTTACTAATCATGGAGATTTTATAAAAGTATTTAGGATAATAATTTAAAATAAATTAACAAATATTAATCACCAAGTTCTACAAAATCTATGTAAAAGTTAATGTCAAATTAAACTAATTGTTCCCTAATTATTCTATTCTCCAGGTGTAGCAGTGTACATTGTGTTTTGTGAAATGAGAAAGATTAATCTTCCAACTAAATTATGGATTGCACAAAAAGCAACTTCTTAAAGCCTTCTTAAAATAACTTTATGTGTACCCATTTCAGTAGCACCTGTTGAGAAAAACCTTTATCAAAAGCAATGCATTCATGTAAAAAGATCTGGCTGAATTAATTTTGATTGCTCCACAAAACTACTGCTCTGCATTACAAATAAGGGTCTCTGATGTGGCCTGAAACTATCAGGGGAGAAGCTGGTCTGAATGAAGATTTGATTCTCCAGCAGTAACATAATCTCTGCACTGACATTAAAATACAGCACCGGTTGCACTGGTCTAGCTCTCCCTGCTAAGCAGATTGCATTGGTTTAAATTACCAGGTGTTCTTTTTTCTTTCCATGGGGGACAGAGAAATTATCTTGGTTAAAAATCTCAATTAAAATGAAAGAAGAGTCTTTTTTTTTTAAAAAAAGGAACCTGATATTTTACATTTAAAAAGATGGATTGATCGTATTTTCTCTACTTTTTCTCCACTGGTTATGCATTGAGATGAAAGTTAACAAATCTAGAATTCATCAAATACAATGCAAAAGATAAGTTGAATTTTGGTATAAAAATGATCAATACTTGAGGAAAAACATCAAAGACTCAACAGATTGACTTTAACACTTACCTTTATCATGCTTTACTTTAGAATCATTAATTCTACTACTGTACTTAGTTCCCGTAAAAAGATTCAAACTCATTAATAATCCTTCACAAGGTTTCAAACCCTAATGCATGAAAATTAAGCAATTATTTCAAAACACATTGATTTTATTTTGCAAACATTTCTGCCCATTTATCAATATTTATTCGCTACTTACTAATAATTCTTTTCTATTAAAGCATCGTAGGCTTCAGTTTCTGATGTAAATTACTTGAGTAATGGATATACCTCAATAATAAATTTTAGCTATAAAAACTGAATAACCACAATAAAATGACTATAATTTCTGGGCTATGCCCTTTGTTATTTATACAAGGAAATTAATTTAGGTTAAACAAGGTTTGAACGCATGTTAAGTTCTCATGCAGAAAATGAGCAAACTAGGGCATAGATATTGTTCAGGTGTGAGTTTTAGAGCACGGAAAGAGGCACTGAGCTGACAACCTGAGCTTAGCTGCCAACATTTTCCTCAGGAATAAGCCTTCTCCTGCTTGACCAAGTATGAGCTAATTTTAAATGCTGAGAGAAAGAAGAATTCTCTATCATCTGTGCTGAAATTAAAAAGGTTCCTCAGGCTGTTTATGCTGATCTACAGTCTGTGCTGAGGTAACCGATCTCAGTTCTGCTTGCAATCTGTTTCAAGGTCCCCAACTAGAGACTGGGAAAAATTGCAAAATGTCCATACCTATGGTGCATACGGGTGTGGAAAAAAATGAATGCTCAATCAAGCTGTGTGTATGTTCAAATATTCACAAACAAACATAATGCATGAATAAGCATCTGGAAAATGTCCTGCATGGCCACTCATTCCATGGATCCAAAATTAGGAAAAGTAGAGAGGAGAAAATTATACTGGACAATGAAGATTTTGCTTCCTGAACACTTTTGGCAGTATTTTATGGATTTTGGGCTGCTGGTCACAAAAGTCACCTAAAATTTTTCTTCTCACGTACTGTTTTTTTTTAAGATATAACCCATTTTTGTGATTTCCTGCCATATTTTAAGTCAACTAGCAAGCTGTTTTAATCAGTCGAATCACGCCTGGGCATGCACTCAGTACAGGTGCTATGCAAAGTTAAAACACGAAAATCTGCAGACACTGTGATTAAAAACACAAAGCTGGAAAAACTCAGTGTTCTTTATATAGCAAAGGTAAAAATGCATTACTGATGATATGCAATTGTTGTCTTAGGCCTGGGCATGCATGGAAGGCATTTAAAATGTTATTGAGCACCAAACTACATCCAGCTGATTCACAACATATTTCAAACTTGCAAAGCCACGAAGTGCAACATGTCATTGAAAATCACCATAAATATTCGAGTTTAATGCGGAAAATTTTGTACCGAAATTCGAACTCAAAGTGGGGGGGGGGCGTTTCATTATACACAGGAGTAAAAATTGTTTTTTTATTTCTGCCAATTTTAATTATAGGTAAGATTATCAGTGGCCTCCTACATTGATGGCAGACCGACTGGGAGGGGCAGGGGGAGAGACGGCAGCGTGACTCTGGCAGGGAGAGAGACACCAGAGTGAATCGGGCGGGCGAGGGGGCAGAGATGCCAGTGCAACTTGGGTGAGCAAGGGGGGGGGAGACGCCAGCGCAACTTGGGCGAGAAAGGGGGGGAAGAGACACCAGCGCAACTCAGGTGGGCGAGGGGGGGGAAGAGACGCCAGCGCAACTCAGGTGGGCGAGGGGAGGGGGGGTTGTATTATATATGGGGGTAAAATTTTCCCCCTTTTTCCCCTCAAAAATTGGGGGGGGGGGCTCACATTTAACACAAAACACATTCTACACAAACATTTTTCTGCATTGACCCTTGGACTTTATCCTTGCTGATCTTGGTGCAATCAGTGCATGGTGAAAGATTTCACTAGGACATTGAAACCATGAAAAAGCTGCATCAGGGCAACTGGAATCAATGCTGGCCGACTATTTTTGGACACTAACATGAGAGGCATCAGATGTTGAGTACAAGCAAAAATCAGCATAAAAACATTTGTAGGTCAGTTGAACTAACGTAATGTGTCAACGTCATTACGCGATTAAACAGGCTAAGTTCAATAAAAATTAATGTTTCACCAACTTCCTCCATGATACAGCAAATCTGAAATTATCTTTGTGTTCAACTTGAAGTTCATTATCTCCAAATTTTTTTCAGGATGCAAACCTTTTGAAAAATATTGTTCAGTGTTCGTTGAAAGATAACAAAGTGGTATCTCTTTTAAACTGCATTGGGTGACTGGAAGTCAATTTGGTTAAAGTAGTTTCATGTTTACTCACCTGCCTTGAGTTTGTCAACACATAAATTACAAAACAATTTACAGCAATGCAATGTTGGAACCTCAGCATCACCACAAACCATGCAATTCAGAAGACTCACTTGATTTCAGATAAGAGGCTCTAATGTGACTACAAATGAAAGGATGCATTTAAAATAGACTTTCTTACTCAACAAGTAGATGAAATAAGTATTGGATATAGGTATCTCACTAAAGCATTAACAAGTGCTACCGATCTGTCATTCACGATAACATCTGAAACCAAGCTTCCCATCTGTTTTTAAACCTTTAAAGAACATATTAAATTGAAGCCGTATTTTCTTTCTTTGACTCCTTTGCAATATGATCCATATCCTTACATCTTGAAGTTTTTAACTCTTAAAGACAAACTAAAGACGAACCTACCCTGTTCAATGCAACTGGAATTTAGCTCAAAGTTTTCCTGCCGTACTTCTGCCAACTTTCAAATCCAACAAAGCTTTCCTCTCTTGTGCCTTTACACAGCACAAATTATTGTCATAAAACAATATTAATCTTGCCTCAGAAGCATAAAAGTGAGGCTGGAAAGTTAGGGTCTGTCTGGTTGAAGTAGGTTGTAGAGGATTTGTTGCCAAATTCTTAACCAAGCTTCTGAGGGAAGTAGGAATCTCAGGACAGGCCCTCAGAAAGCCAATATCGTCCCTATCCAACTCAACTGAAATGAGGAGTCAATGGGCTGTGGCTATAAAGGAGGGATACTATCTGGGCTCCAAATGACCACTAGGAGAAATAGATGGGGGACACACACCCAGGTCTGATCAGCCTATGGTGGGCCTGCTTTGGCAGAGGGTGCATTTAAAAGGCCAAAGCACCCAATGATATTAGGGAATACAACTGAAGATGTGTCCAATACTGGTTATATTGCCTAATAATCATTCTCCATTATTGTGATGAGGCAACCAACCATACTAACTCGATGAGAGAGGATCAATCTAACCAAAACTGAAATGCCAGGGATTGCAACACCTAGTCCTATAGTCCTATATATCAACCATATAAACATCAGGAGGAGGAGTAAGCCACTCAACTCCTTAACTGTACTCACCTATTTACCAAGTTGTCAACTACATATGCCTTATGAGTGCCACTGCCCCAAAAACTCATAAACCTGAGAGAAATGTATCCTCAAATAAACCAGAACAATACAGCATAGGAACATGCCCTTTGGCTCACGATCTCTATGCCAGACCTATGACATCTGAGTGAACATCACAAGATAAAGGAACTGAAGTAGGGCATTCGGCCCAACAAGTCTGCTCTCCAACATTATCTATATCCCTCCTCTTCTTGCCTGGCCATATATTTGTTGAAATGCCTCTTAAACTACTTAAAATGGATGAGAGGGGGGGGGTGGGGGGTGGCTTGGGAGGAGGGAGGTGGGGGGAGAAAAAGTCACTGTAAATGTGTGAAAAAGAAAAAGTGTATATCATGGCTATTGTGATTTATGGTGTGAAAAATAAAAAATAAAAAAAAAAATAAAAAATGCCTCTTAAACATTGTTATCATATCTGCTTCTGCTATTTTCTCTGGAAGCACATTCCAAGCACCCATCAACATCTGGGTAATAAAAATCTTGCCTTGTAACTCTCCTTTAAGCATTCACCCTTTCATCTTAGAGTTAAGCCGGCTTGTTTTTGAAATTTCCACTCTGGAAAAAAAGACCATCTATCTTATCTATTTTTTCATGTTTGTATAGACTTCGATCTTAATCGCCATAAGTTTTTGAAAGCAACTTTTAAAGAAAAAATTAAATAGAATAACTGTTAATTTTAATTAATGCTAAATAAAAGTAAGTGTTCATAAATGTTTGACAACTATTTATTCCAGGACAACAAAACAGACTATTCTCGGATCCAGAAGAAGCACGAAAATTTGCAAAACAATTACAAAAATAGACTGAGGGAGGAAGACGGGTAATGAGAGTTAAAATGATCACGATTGATATGTATGTGGGTAAAGACAAAAATAGACTTAGGGATGAAGACGGGTAATGAGAGTAAAAATGATCACGATTGATATGTATGCGGGTAAAGAGGTATAAGAGTGAATAGAGACAATGAGCATACATGAATGTATCTGTACTTAGAGGAAAATATAGATAGTATAGACAAGAATTAATAAGTGAAGGTAATGGAATAGAGAGAATAAGGAGGGAATTAAAAGAGTGACCTTTGTGACATATGAAAAGTGAAATCTTTTCTGGGGGAGGCGGGGTGGGGGGAAATAGCGGTCACTGCAAAATCAGTTGACGCTTGCGAGTGGATTCGCAAATCCAAATGGAGAGGGGAGATGTGGTTGTCCGACAAGGGATAAAGGACAACTCAGGAGGTGAAGGGGAGATTGGGGATAAATAAGATAGAAATAGGAGAATAAGGAAAATGTTGGATGTTGTAGGAATGTTGTCTTATAAAGAGTTGAAAATAAGAAAACAGAAATGGAAAAGGAGGAAAGGTAATGATGGAAAAACGGAAAGAGAAGATAAACAAAATATAAAAGGGCTACGCTGAACTATATGTCTTTAAATATTAATGGAATACATAACCAAATTAAAAGGAAGAAACTACCAAATTTAAATGAATAAATGTATTCCATTAGAAAAAATAACATATTGGTTAAGAAATAATATTGAAATATTCGAACAAGTATAGGAGCCTTACATTAAATACAATAGCGAAAACCTACCGGGGACAAACATTACCTAAGTTGATGGAAGGAGAAGGAAAGAAAAGAATGGACTCAGTAGAATTTCTGGTGTAATTTTGTTGAATGACAACATTGTCTGACTGGCTTAATGCAACCTAGATTGTATACCTAAAATGGATGAGGGGGGGGGGGGTGGGGGGGTGGTTTGGGAGGAAAGGGGGGGGAGAAAAAGTCACTGTATATGTGTGAAAAAGAAATAGTGTATATCATGGCTAATGTGATTTATGGTGTGAAAAATAAAAAAATTTAAAAAAAAAAAAATTTGTTTTGCTCCTTGCAATTTCGGTAGTACAGTTTTAGCTAGAAACTCATCTATTTTGTCTACTTTCCCTTCATTCTCAGTTTGGTATAATTGCTCGTAGAATTCCTTAAAGTTTTAATTGATCTCTGTTGGGTTATATGTAATTTGTTTCTCCTTTTTCCTTGATGCCAATACCGTTCTTTCAGCTTGTTCTGTTTTAAGCTATCAAGCTAGTATTTTGTGTTTTTTCTCCTAGCTCGTAATACTTCTGCTTTATTTTCATTATGTTCTTCTCCACCTTATACTTTTGTAGCATTTCGTATTTTATTTTTTGTTCGCCAATTCTCTTCTTTTTGTTGTATCTTCCCTTGTTGCTAGTTCTTTTTCTGTACTTACTAGTTCCCTTTCCAGCTGTTCTATTTCTCGATTATAGTCCTTTTTCATCTTAGTTACATAACAGGGGTGAGTGATCAGATAACAATCTAGCTTTATATTCAATTTTACTAACTCTCCCTTGGATATGGGCTGACAACAGGAACAGGTCAATCCGTGAGTATGTTTTATGTCTACTCGAATGAGTATTCCTTCTCTTTTGGGTATTGTATCCAAAAGTTGCATTTCCTGCATTGATTTAACCATAAATTTGGCTACTTTGTTCTTTCTGCTAGTCTTTTGTCCAGTTTTATCCATCTTTGAATCCAAATTAAGGTTAAAGTACCCTCCTATCAATATATTCCCCTGTGTATCTACAATCTTCAAAAAAAATATCCTGCATAAACTTTTGATCCTCTTCATTAGGTGCATATATATTGACCAAATTCCAGAGTTCTGAATATATCTGACATTTTAACATTACTTATCACGCTACTGGATCTATTATTTCCTCCTCTATTTTGATTGATACATTGTTATTGATTAATATAGCTACACCTCTGGCTTTTGAATTATATGATGCTTCCATTACGTGCCCTACCCAGTCTCTTCTTAATTTATTGTGTTCCACTTCAGTTAGATGCGTTTTCTGCACGAATGCTATATCTATTTTTTTCTTTTTTCAGTAAACTTAATAGCCTCTTCCTTTTGATTTGGTTATGTATTCCGTTAATATTTATAATCATATATTTCAACATGGCTGCCATCTCATACTCTGTTTACATCTCATTTCTACTTCCTCACCACCACCCACTTTTCCTCATTTCCATTTCTCAGTTTTCTTTTTTTGATCGCACTGTATGACAACACTTCTAAAACATAAAATATTTCAACCATTCCCACATCTATAATTCCCTTAACCCCATGTGTTTCCCCCCCCCTCTCTGAGTCGCCCCTTGTCCCTTGCCAGGCAACCACAACTCCCCTCTCCATTCGGACTGTGAACCCGTTCGCAAGTGTCAACTGATTTCGCAGTGACTGTTATTCTCTCCCACCCAACCCCCTCCAGAAAAGACTTATCTTCACATTACAACAAAGCTCCCACTCTTTTCTTCTCATTTTTAAACCCTTCCTCTTTTTATTGCCCCTTCTCCCTTACTTCCCTTTTCTTCCCTCCTTTAGTTCTTACTTATACATTATTTTTACTTCTTTATATGTAGTTTGTCATTGTTCTTTGTTCTTGTTACATCTCTTCATTTCTCTTCCCGTCTTGCAGGCATTCTGCAAATTCTCGTGCTTTCTCCGGATCCGAGAACAGTCTGTTTTGCTGCCCGGGATAACTATTTTAAGCACCACTGGATATCTTAACATAAATTTATAGCTTTTTTTCCATAGCATCGATTTTGCTGCCTTAAACTCCTTCCTCTTCTTTAGGAGCTCAAAACTTTGTTTCTGGGTAGAAAAAAAATTTTTGACCTTTGTATTCCAGTGGTTTTTTTTGGTCTTCTCTCATTTTATTCATTACCTTCTCCAATATATTTTCTCCTGTCGTGTATCTCAAAAATTTTACTAAAACGGATCTTGGTTTTTGTTGTGACTGTGGTTTCGGAGTTAATGTTCTGTGTGCCCTTTCTATTTCCATTCCTTCCTGCATTTCTGGCATTCCCAGGACTTTTGGGATCCATTCTTTTATAAATTCTTTCATATGCCTTCTTCATCTTCCTTAAGGCCCACTATCTTTATATTGTTTCGCCTTCTATAGTTTTCCATTATATCCATCTTCTGAGCTAACAACTCCTGTGTTTCTTTAACTTTTTTGTCACTTTCTTCCAATTTTCTTTCTAAGTCATTCACTTCCATTTCTACTGCCATTACACGTTCTTCTACATTTTCTAATCTTTTCCCTATATCTGTGATGACCAGCTCTATTCTACTCACATTTTCTTCTGTACTTTTCATTTTTCTTTTCATTTCACTAAATTCTAGTGTCGACCATTCTTTTAATGCTTTTATTTGTTCTTGAAAATTTTTTTTATCTATGAACTGTCCATTCATTTTACCTCCCATTCCTCTGTGCAGAGCTTGGTGTTCTTCTTCTTCTGTGTCTGCTCTTGGGTTTGTGTCTTCTATTTCTCTTCCTTGTATCCTTGTAACTTTCTTGTTGAACTGCTTGTCTCAGTTTGTTGGGAATTTTCTTTTTCCATGGTTTCTTGATGTTGGTCCTCTCCTTCTGGGCTGGTTATCTGTTGTGTCTCTTGCTTCCTTTTTTCTTTCTCACCCCTCCCTTTCCCATTGCTTTCTTTATCTTCCATCTGGAAGCCCTGCTGTCGGGCATCTCTCAGCTGTTCGTGGTGTGGAGTGAAACTCCACAGCTGGTCCCCCCTCCCATCGGTGTTCTGCTTGTCAGGCACAGTTGCCCATCTCTGTTTGGGTCAGTGAGCCATTTTTGAAGTACCGCGGTCGGTGGGTCGCAACCCTGCAGGGTCTCCACTAACCTCGGGGAGCGGACTCCTCTTTCCACGGCTGGTCCCTGCTTTTTCGTGCAAGTAAGGCCTTCACCTTTCTCTTCTGGCATCTTTCCTTCTTCTTTTCTTCCCGTTGTTTTTGGTTTTTCTTTCTCAGGTGCCATTTTCTCCAAACCTTTATTTTTTATTTGTTGTGATTTGTGTGTCTGGGGCTTTGCTTTTTCTTCACTTTTCTTCCTCTTTTCTGGAGAGGGCTGGTATTCTCCTACCGGCCACTACTCCATCACGTGACTCCTCCCCGTCGTAAGTGTCCTTGATGATAGAGGCTGCTTTCTTGAAATGCTGCCTCTTGTAGATGTGCTTAATGGAGAGAAGACTAATGCCCATGATGGCGCTGACTGAGTTCAGAGCTTTCTACAGCCTTTTCCTTTCCTGTGCATTGGTACCTCCATACCAGACAGTGATGCAACCAGTCAGAATGTTCTCTACAACACACCTGTAGAAATTTGCAAGAGTTTTTGCTAACATAACAAATTTCCTCAAAATGCTAACAAGGTATTGCCTCTGGTGAGCACTAATCATGATGGCATTGTCACGAAGGCCCTAGGAGAGATCTTCAGAGATGTTGACACCCAGGAATTTGAAGGTTTTTTTTAACCCTTTCCACTGTTGACCCCTCAAAAAGGACAGGTTTGTGTTCTGATTTCCCCCTCCTGAAGTCCACAATCAATTCTTCAGTTTTGCTATCGTGGAGTACAAGTTTGCTGTTGTGACATCACTCAATCTATATCCCTCCTGTACAATTCTTCATTTCCGTCTGTGATTCTGCTGACTACTGTGGTGTCATCGGCAAATCTGTCGATGTCATTTAAATTGTGCCAAGCCATGCAGTCATGGGTGTAGAAAGAGTAGAACACTGAGCTAAGCGTACATCCTTGAGGTGTGCCTGCATTGATTATCAGTAAGGTGGAGACTTTGTTACCGATTCAAACTGACTATGGCCTTCCATTCAGAAAGTCAAGGATCCAGTTGCAAAGCGAAGTTCAGAAGCCTAGGATTTGAAGCTTGCTGACCAGTACTGAGGGGATGATGGCATTGAAAGCTGAGCTGTAATTAATAAAAAGCAGCCTGATCTACGTGTGCTGTTTTCTAGGTGACCCAGGTCTGAGTGGAGAGCCAGTGAGATTGCATCTGCCGTCGAGCAATTGAGCCAGTAATCGAATTACGGTCAGCCCAGGTCTCTGAAATGAGTTAATTATGCCTATGACCAACCTCTCAAAGCATTTCGTCACAGCAGATGTAAATGCTACTGGGTGAAAGACATCGAGGCAGCTCACTCTGTTCTTCTTATGCACTGGCAATATTGATGCCTTTTTGAAGCAGATGGGAACATCCAAGTGCAGCAGTGAGAGATGGAAAATGTCCATGAACACTCCAGCTAATTGGTTGGCATAGATTTTCAGTACCCTGCCAGGTACACCATCAGGTCATGATGCCTTGCAAAATATGTTCTGATGTTGGTCTTGGAGACAGATATCAATCACAGGGTTGCCAGTATCTACAGGAATTCTCATTGGTACCATTCAATTCTTTTTTTAAAAGCATGCATAAAAGGTGTTCAGCTCATTGAGTAGTGAAGCATCACAGCCATTTATGATGTTAGGCTTCACCTTGTACTATGTAATGATCTGAAAGGCTTGACATAGCTGCAAGTATCTGATTCTTTTTCTAGCTTCCCTCAGTATTGCCTTTTTGCTAATAAGATGGGTTGTACCAGTCTTCCTGTAGAGATATAGATCATCGGTTTTAAACACCATCAACCTAGTCCTTAGTTGGCTGTGAATGTTATTCCATGACTCATCCACACAGGTTCTAATGAAGCCAGTGACAGCCGTAGCATAATTATTCAAGCTTAAAGTGAGTCCTTGAATATGGTCCAGATCTCGGATTCAAAGCAGCCCTGCAGGTGATCATCTGTCTTTCTCTCAATATGTGATCAATGAAACACACTAATAATAAATGTGGGAAACACAGGCTGTACATAATACCAAAGTAAAAGGTTTGTCAAGAGCTGCAGCTGGATGCACTTCTCGCAGATGAAGTCTTCAGGGACATTGCTGGCTTCCCTGACAACCCCAGTCTGCAAGAGGAGCATTCATCTGCCTTGGTTGCCACTCCTACTGTTTATGACTAGAGGAAAAAATATGATATCTAAAACCTGCCCTTTCCTGTATCTACCTGGTGAATACTTTTTGTTCCTTGAATAGGGTGGCCCTTTCTTACTTCAACTCCTGCACTACCACCTCAGCCCCTATTCAACGA
Organism: Narcine bancroftii; assembly: GCF_036971445.1. Classification (NCBI taxonomy): domain Eukaryota; kingdom Metazoa; phylum Chordata; class Chondrichthyes; order Torpediniformes; family Narcinidae; genus Narcine; species Narcine bancroftii. The sequence continues at coordinate 84,156,922 of NC_091478.1, read as the reverse complement.
ATCTCCATGAGCCAAAGCCTTTCCATTCTAACTCAGCCTGCAAACCATGGCAAAAGTGGCATACTTTGGATCTTGAGCAGTTCCTTTATACCTCCACACTTTGCTCTTGCTATCACTCTAATACAGGTTAATCTTGGTCTCATCTGTCCACAAAACCCTTTTCCAGAATTCTGCAGGCTCTTTTAAATACTTCTTGGTCAATTGTAATCTGGCCATCCTTTTTGTGGCTAACTCATAGTTTGCATCTTGCAGGGTAGCCTCTGTATTTCTATTCATGAAGTCTTCTGCGGACAATAGTCATCGAAGAGCGTTCCAATTCTGTCAAACTACATTTGTGGATGTTTCTTCATTATGATGAAAATTCTTCTGTCGTCAGCAGTGGAGGACTTCTTGGAATACCAGTCCCTGTCGATTACTGAGCTCATCAGTACACTCTTCCTTCATAATGATGTTCCAAATTGTTGATTTGGGTAATCCTAAGATATGGGTGATGTTTCTTACGATGTTATTCTTGTTTTTAGCTTCATAATGGCTTCTTTGACTTTCATTGGTATAACCATGGCCCTCATGTTGAGAAATAGCAACTACAGACTCCAAAGGTGATTAAAAACTCAGAAGCAAGCATAGCTCTCTTATACCTACACCAGTGAAGCAATTAAACATACGTGAGTACTCACAAATACCTGTGAAGCCAAATGTACCAAACCTTATGGTGCCCTGAAAAGAGGGAACTATGTAGTAAAACTGCTGTATTTTCTACATGGTCAAACTAAAATGTATACAAATAACCGTGAATAAACCCTATAATATGCACCTTAATTACATGTGAATTGTTTGATTACAAATTTAAATCTGTGGAGCACAGAGGCAAATAAAGGAAAAAATTGCCTTTTGTCAAGGACATTATTGGGGAGGGGGATGTAAACAGCTAATTGGTCTTTAAAGTGTCTAGTATGAAAGGAAAATTGTCTCAATACTGGTGTTAGATAATGTCATCTCATGCCAGGGATTGATGGCCTCGACCTCTAGTACAATCCCCGGCATCTGCAGACGCTGGTGTTCCAATCAAGCAAGTGTCGAATAGGCAATTGCATTGTGGGATTTAAATGACCCAAGTTTTTGTATGAATGCAGGAACATGAAGAAAGAAAAGATTAAAATGACAAGGAAAGATGCAGCGGAGGAGAGAGCGAGAGAGAGAGAATAAATAGCAATAGTGGACAATTTTTAAACAATGTGGGAAAGTTGTTAGCACTATAGCATACAATTTATAAAGACCGTGGAAAAAAGTGATGGCAGACCTGACTTCCCAGAATGCTGTGCAGCAGAGAAACCCCTCCATGTATGCTCCATGCATGCAGCTGGGCATTCAGCCCTTTCTCTGCTGCATGGAATTCTGGGAGGGCAAGTCCACCATCGCTTTTCCCACGGTATTTCTATATTATGTGCGATAGTGCTACCAATTTTCCCACGGTCTTTATAAATAATGTGCTATAGTGCTACCAACTTTCTCACGCTGTTTAAAAATTGTCCACTATTGCTATTTATTGCTAGCACTTTTCTCACAGTCCCTTATAAAGATTTATATAGGATGGCACAACAACTACAGGGACTGAAAGGCTCATACTGTGTTGCACATCAAGCTTAATTATGTTATAATTAGACATGATTAATTTTATTCACATACAAGATCATAATACATTGATCAGGATTTAGGGCAGGTCCACCATCACTCGACGTGTCATGACGTCATCAGAAGGTAGAACAGTGCTAACCGCAGGGATGGCTCCTTGAAAGTGTGAAAGTGTTCAGTGTCCCAATTAGGAATGGTCATGCGAAAAGCCAAACCCCCATTCCTATCCCGGGACACTGAACAGTCAATTTAGTGGGACGCAAATGTGAAAGCACCTTGTGTATCTCGAACAACTCCATTACAGAAAATAGGCCTAAAAATCCTGCAAAGTACAATACATATACAGTAGCAGGATTATTTCTAAGTAAAATCCCATAGTAAGTGGAGTCAGGATTGGGCATCCTTTAAAAGCAGAGAAATAGGTTGACTGCAACATTTAAGAGACTAAAAGTTCAATATTAGCAGCACTAAATAATACAACTTTAACACCACTAGCTTGACTGAAATCAACTCATGTAGTCTGACTGAAAAAGAGCCTAGTATCTTACTGGTTTACTTCACTCTATTGCAGTGGTTTTCTCATCACAGAGCATCTATGGTGTCTTTCTTCTTTACTTTCTTTGGCTTGGCTTCGCGGACGAAGATTTATGGAGGGGTATGTCCACGTCTGCTGCAGGCTCGTTAGTGACTGACAAGTCCAATGCGGGACAGGCAGGCACGGTTGCAGCGGTTGCAAGGGAAAATTGGTGGGTTGGGGTTGGGTGTTGGGTTTTTCCTCCTTTGTCTTTTGTCAGTGAGGTGGGCTCTGCAGTCTTCTTCAAAGGAGGTTGCTGCCCGCCGAACTGTGAGGCGCCAAGATGCACGGTTTGAGGCGAGATCAGCCCACTAGTGGTGGTCAATGTGGCAGGCACCAAGAGATTTCTTTAAGCAGTCCTTGTACCTCTTCTTTGGTGCACCTCTGTCTCGGTGGAGTAGGGATTACTTAAAGTGGTACGTGAGTGGAAAGGAAAAGTTTGAAAACCACTGGTCTCGTGCATGTTGTTATTTTTACCAAAGCTCCATAATATGCAGATAGGTTCCACTTATATATCACAATAGGAACTGACATCCAGGAGGTTTACTGAAGATAATGAAGTCACTGCCTTCATTAACCTTAAATTATGTTTGACAATCTTCGTTTATTCCCCTTGCTTATTTTTGAAATTCTAATTTTTAGCTCTATGAATTCTTTCCATGAGAACATTTTAAAATGATGCTGTTTGTACTCAGGCAAAGGCAGACCGATAAATCTATTCAATAAAAGTAACTGGAGGCCCAAACCAATTTGGTGTTCATGGAATCATTGTTATTTTAATGTAAAGCTCTAAGTCATTGAATTACTTTACAATGAATGTTCTGGAAGCTTTAGCAAGGTTTGCAAAACAATATGCACTTCAGGTTCCCAAACTTTATCAGATTTAGCTAGAAGGCATTTACAGGGCTTCACTCATCAAGGGTTTAAATTTTGCATCTACTTCATGGCATTTGAGTTTCTCAAATTAAGTGAAGTGGGTGGGGAGGAGTTAATCCGCAGGTAGGGGCACAGAAGGTTGAGCACGTGTAAATGCAAATTCACTGTTGGGCAGCTCAAATTTGGCAGAGGTGATTTGCTGGTATCTCCAAGCTAATCAAATTCCAAATTATACCACAAAAACATCTATTTACATTGATTCAACTTTTTCCAAAGTGAACTTTGAAAGCATAACTGATGCTCCAGTTTGGGCTACATGGTTAGTGTAGTGGTTAGTGCAATGCTGTTGCAGCGCCAGCGATCTCAACTAGGGTTCGAATCCGGTGCTATCTGTAAGGAGTTTGTACGATCTCCCTGTGTCTCTATTGGATTCCTCCTAGTGCTCTGGTGAGTGAGAAGGGAAGGTTAAGAACCACTGCTCTAGACCCAATTGTTACTAAAGTATTTTGCTTGAGAATAATTCTCATTGACCCATTTTCTTTGGAGTTATGAAACTGTGCACATAACAAGTCAATTAAGAACAATTAAAACAGTGGTTTTCAAACTTTTTCTTTCCTCTCACACACCACCTTAAGCAATCCCTTACTAATCACAGAGCACTTATGACATAGGGATTGTTTAAGATGGAATGTGAGTTTAGAGGGGCAATTTGAAAACCAGGGCATCAGATTGGAGGGCAATCCATAGGACTATAAGAGTGGCAGAGAGGATCATTCCCTCCCATTGATGGGATTAATCAGGATTGTTGTTTGAAGAAGGCTTGCAAAAGCCTTCCCCGCATGTGGCATCTTTCAGCTACTCCCAATGGGAAAGTGATACTAGATTATCAGAGCCCGAACCACCAGACCGAGAAATATTTTCATCTCATAGGCAGTGAGACTGCTAAATTTCATCAGGTTCTACTTGTGCACATGGATGATCAATAAACTTGAATGCAACTGAAAGCATGATGGCAGTCAATGGCAAAGTAACTAAGTTCAAGTTTGATCAACTAACCAGAATTGCAGAATCCTGATATCTTGAGATGGACGTTGTGCTAGATGTGATCACATGGACACGATGCATAAAAGAATATGCAAACGAGGATTCAGATGCCATTCTGCACTTAATTTGAATCTAAACATCCCATCTTTGACCCCATCTCGAACTTCGATTTAACATCATTATGTACAATTCAGTAATAACAACATTAAAACTAACTGGAAGCTAAAATACATTAGCAAGGAGTAATGAATGAGCAGTCCATTGTACATGTCAGTTTTATGAACAAGAATGATAAAGAGAATATTCTTTTCCAAAATGTTTCCTAACTTGACAAATTGTAATTATAATTATGCATTTCCATGAATATTTGACATGAATGAAATTATTGTAGCTTGTAAAATTACAGTCTGAATTTACTATCCTGAGTATACAAAATACATTTATTTTGTATTACGATGCAAATCTAACAAAAAAGTGTGATTCCTCGCACCGAACCTATTATAGTGAACTACTAAATATGAAACTACTAAAACTTTAGTTTATAATTTCAAATAGTCCTGAAGATGCCATTTTATTTTGGTACAGAAATCCTCTTAATGTAAATGTAAATCTGAACTTTTATTTCTTATATTCTTTATGAAGCCAGCTTGGCTGACTACTAATTAGCAACAATTCTGTAAATCCACAGGTGCCCTATTCAGGGAATCAAAATCTGGGAAGTCCTGACCAAGCATCATTTGAAAAGCTCTCCATGTCACGGTCCTCCTCCTTCATCAATTCAGATTATGTATTATTTGAATCCTCTGCTACATCAGTGGTGCTATTCGTGTGCAGAAATTGCTGAGACAACAATGACATTTCACTGCTCTGCAGGTGTTGCTATGTGCTGGTAGAAACCCTGAAGTGTTGTTCCACATAAGCACTTTGAACACAGACACAAAGACCGCATAGCAATCAGATCCCCCCACCCCCCCTCCCGGTAAACTAAGGAGAGTTAAGGGCAACCGAAAGGCCACAGCAGGAATGCTTGATTAGTACATAATATTTACCTCAATTGCAATTCCTTTTAAAAGTCATAAAACCTTATGGCTCATAACGCATCAACTTTAAAACTGTTTTCTAAAACCACAAAACAAAGATCAATAAGTATATTTGAAAGGGTACGAACAAACACATTCAATAAATCTTCAGCTGGCTTGATCAAACAACACTATTTTAAGCACAAATTATTTTTTTTGCCACAAATTTAACATGGGGTATGTCCATTAATTTCATAATTTAGCAGATGTTATGTAAAACCATATTTCATGAACTATTTCCTTTTTCAATGCCATAACTATAAATAACTGTAAAGTTCAGCAAGAGAAGATCAATTGAACATATATTTGCTACCTGAACTTCAACTATTGCTGCTATATTACTTCACACTATAATCAATATTCAACCTCTTAAGTGCATAGTCAAAAACCCACATCATTATCATTAGCTCAAGTCAGTGTCGGTTTATTACACATCCAACAGCTTGCTCTAGTTTCTCAGCATTACTAATTGCACACAAAAAATTCACACACTCTAGTGATATTTTCTACTGACATTGCTGAGCGTACAATGACTGACTGTTAAATTGTCATTTATTTATTTTTCCATCAGCCCCACCATGAGGTATTTTATCTCTGTCAATGCACAGATTTCTCTGCAGTGACTTGTGATGTCAATTCACAGTCAATAAAATAATGCATCATTTCAGATTTTTCTGGATTTTCCAGTGCTCAAACAGAAAACTGAAAACACGACTAAAGTTTTCCGAGGTGAACAACTGAACAGTGACTAATCTTTAACTTCATATGAAAGTTTCCGTGATTCTCCTTTGTCACTCTTTAATAATACCTATGAACAATTTTGAGCGGGGGGGGTTTAGGTTTCAGGTGCTTTAACATATTTTGTGAAGATTTTTTTGCTATGAATTTACAGAAGTTTCATTTCCTAACAAGTAGATGATGGCAAACTTTAATCAAATTTAAATTTTGCTAATATCCCATTTTGGACATAGCATAATTTTTAAAATTTACATTTACATTTTTTAATTTAAAATTTAAATTTAGACATATAGCACAGAAACAGGCTCTTCCAGTCCACAAGCCCATGCCGCCAATTACCCTACAATCTTACAATATGTTTTGAAGGGTGGGAGCAAACCAGAGCCCCCGGGGAAAACCCACACAGATACGGGGAGAACATACAAACAACGCGGATTTTGAACCCCGGACCCGATCACTTGCACTGTAACAGTGTTGAGCTAACCACTGCACTAACTGTGCCCGACAACAGAATAATACATCTCGTTATATCACAGCACCATTTGAATATCATGGTAAAAGCCCTGCATTGGTCCTGCCATTTTCAAGGGATATAATTTCAGTAATGCTTTTTGTGATGTTTTGCTCCATTGATTGATTGTGAGACAAAAGTAAACCACAACATGCACTGCAGAAAAATATTTTAAGTCACTACGTTTTAGATTTTAATTAATTCTAATATCTTGAAACTACTGACAAATGGTTTCAATGAGTGTATAAAAGTTTATATTTCTGAAGTGGATAGGCACTTGTCAAATCTACACATGGGAACCAAAGAACTACATTGGCACCCTAAATGGCACAGTGATACAGGCGCTCATGTGTTGCTCCACCATTATGGATTCGATCTTAACTTAGATGCAGTATGTGTAAAGTTTCCATGTTCTTTCAGTGACTGCATGGATTTCCCTGAATGCTTCAGTTTTCTATCATATACATTAATCAATCATATACATTAATACTGTAAATTACCCCAAACATGGGAAGAGAATTAGAGGACTAATTGGCATGTGAGAAAGAATAGGATACAGGGAAATAAGTGAAGGAATGATACAATAGGAATGCAAGGCACAATTGGGCTAGAAAAACTCAGCAAGTCACGCAGTTTCTATAAGTAAAGGGTAACCAGTGTTTTGGGCCTGAACCCTTTGTCAAGGTATGAGCGAAAAAAAACGGACAGGCTCCCGATCATTAAGATGGGGAGAGGAGAGAAGGAAGGAAGGGGAGGGGGAGGAGTAAAGGGCTACAGGTAAGAAGTCATAAGTAGATACATGTGAGAGGGTAAAAGAGACAAAAGCTGATAAGTGATATGGGGGAGGCATTAGCTCTCGAATGGCGAGGGTAGGGAACAGAGGAAAGAAGATAGGAGGATAGGGAAAGAGAGAGATGGGGAAGGGGTTTAACAGAAATTGGAGGCCGATGTTAAAACCGTCAAGTTAGAGACTGTCCAGACAGAATATTAGGGTTTGTACAACCACTTTGTGGGTAGCCTTGGTTTGGCCATGCATGGAGCTATGGATAGACATGTCAGTATGGGAATGGTGTGCAGATTTAAAATGGTTGGCCATTGATATTGCAGCAGACAGAGCAAAAGTTCTCTATGAAACTTTCTTCCAGTTTGTGCCCAGTCTCTCCAATGCAGAGGAGGCCATCATGGGAGCACCAGATGCAGTGGATGACCCTGGTAGATTCACAGTGAAGTGTTGTTTCTCTTGGAAGGACTGTTTTGGGGCCCCAAATGATGGTGAGGGTAGGGGTCTTGGCAGAGGTAGGTACCGAGGGGAAGGAATGAATGGATGAGGAAGTCTCAGATGGAGTGGTGCCTGTGTAAAGCAGCAAGGAGGAGAGGGGAAGATGTGTCTGGTGGTGGGATCACATTGTAGGTGGCAGAAATTGTAGAGGATAGAATGTTGGATATGGAGGCTAATGGTGTGGTAGATGAAGACAAGGGCAATCCTGTTCTTGTTGTGTCTCAGGGTGGAAGGAGCCAGAACAGATATATGTGAAATAAAGGGCATGCAGGTTAAGGAGAAAGAAATCTCGGATGTTTTGGAATAGGAATGCTCTTTGAGCCAGAAAAGTCTCATTAAGCTGAGTACCCTTCTCTTTTACCATAAATAGAGAAATAAAATTATGGAAATTGGGAGGTTTTATTTAAAAAATTGCCTGTTCAGTGAGAGAGTGATTTTTAAATCACATTTCCGATGGAGGATGCTTACTGGCAGATTAGTAAGAAAGAAATATAAAACATTGGCCACCTTTTGGAATGTCTCAAAGCTCTTTAGAGTAAATGAAGTGCTTATAGGAAATGTGGCAGCCTATCTGTATATAGCAAACAGCTCTTGTGAACAGCAATTTGATGATGAATAGATGTTTCTCAAATTCCAAATGTGAATAAATATTGACCAGAACACTAAGAATAAATTTCTTGACCTTTTTTAAAATAGTCCTGTGGGATCTTTCCTTCCATTTGAGAGGGTTTGAAGTTAATGACTTAGCTGAATGTCATCACCTCCAACTGTAGAGCACTCAGTTAATTTTTGCATTCCAGCATCCAGAGAAGGACTTGGAAACCATGACCTTCTGATTCACAATGGTAAAAGTTCAACCAAACAATGACTAACACAATAAAATATCAGGATAAATGAAGGAATTCTATGCACTTATGCAAGAGGAATTTTAATTACTTTGTTGGCTAATGATCAATAAATCATAATTAACCTGTAACAACTTCAGGTTTCTGTGCCTTCTTTCTGAAGATAGCAGACAGACTAGGTTGTGAACAGGGTAATGGGGGACCTTTAGGATGTTGGCTGCCTTCTTGCGACGGTGCCTCACATAGACATCTTCAGTGGAAGGGAAATCGGAGTCTGTAATGTACAGGCTACTTTTTGCAGCCTTCTGCATTCTTGGGGATTGGAATGACAAAACCAGGCAGTATACTTTCTGCAGGGCACCTGAAGAATTTTGATGGAGCATTTGATGGCATGACAAATCTCCTTAGAAAGTAGAAGTATTGATGTGCCTTTTTTACAGCTGGCACAGGAATATGCCCTCTGATATGTGGAATTTGTACTATCCGCCTCCACTGTCGTCTCATCAATACAGATGAGTATGTGGATCCTTGGGCACCCAACCCCCCTTGCAAAATTTCAGAAGTAGACTCCATGGTCTTCTGGAAATTGAGAGCAAGATTGTTGTTCTGGCACCACCCAATTGGATCTTGATCTCCATCCTGCATTCAGATTCATTATTTCCTGCTATTTGGCTAACAATAGTGGTGTCATTAGTGAATAGAGAGATTGTGTTAGAACTGAATTTGGCTCTGCAATCGTGAGTGTACAGACAATTCAGTATAGGACCAATCACGCAGCTTTGAGGTGCCTGTGTTGATGATCAGCATGGAGGAGGTGACATTGCCAAACCACACGGATTGGGGTCTGCCAATGAGGAAGTCTTGGATGCAGTTGCCGAGGGGATGAACAGAGTCCCAGATACCCTTGCTTGATCATGTTTTGCTGTACAATGGTGTTGAATACCAAGCTGTAGTCTGATATACTGTAGGCATTCTTGTCATTTAGGTGATCTAAAGTGGATGGCCAGCAAGAAGGCATTTTCTGTTCACCTGTTGTGATGAAAGGCAAATTCTAGTGGGTCCAGGTCATTCTGGAGGCAGAAATGGATTTGCTCCACAATCAACCTCTCAAGGCCCATCATGATGGTAGACACAAGGTACCACCAGCTGAAATTCATTGAAGACCATCACTTTTGCTCCTCTTCGGTCAGTATCAGTACAATGGATATCCCTTTTGATATCGAGGAGACCTCAGATTGCAACAGTAAAAAGCTGAAAATACTACAAAATTCCTGCCAGTCTGTCCACATGGGATTTGAGGACACAACCAGGTATAAGCAATAAGCCTTGTAAACCGCTACCACGGAGTCTCTGGGGCTGTGAGGTCTCCTGAGATTGCATCGTTGTTTTCCGTTTCAAAGGGAGCATAGAAGGGCATTGAGCTCATCCGGAAGATAAGTACCGCAGGTAGTAATACTGCCTTGTTTCACCTGATTGGATGTGTTGGCATGCAAACCTGGCACAGCTGCCATTTGAGACTCTAGAGTAGTGGTTCCCAACCTTTTACTTTCCACTCACATACCACTTTAAGTATTCCCTATGCCATAAGTGTTCTGTGATTAGTAAGGGATTGCTTAAGGTGGTATATGAGTAGGAGGGAAGGTTGAGAACCACTGCTCTAGATCCAATTATTACTGAAATAATTTGCTTGAGAAAAATTGTCATTGGTCCATTTCCTTTGGAGTTATGAAACTGTTCACATAACGAATCAATTTGGAATGATTAAAACAGTGGTTTTCAAACTTTTTCTTTCCACCCACATAACACCTTAAGCAATTCCTTATTAATCACAGAACACTTATGGCATAGGGAATACTTAAAGTGCTATGTGAATGGAAAGTAAAAGGTTGGGAACCACTGCTCTAAAGGGATACTGATTCATGGTGTCAGAAGTGCTGGCTGATACAACTATGAAATTGAGATAATGTGCCTGAATTTATGCAGTACCAGGCAACATACCTGGTTGGGATGCTGAAGGACTGTGCAGCCCAGCTGACAGAGGTTCCAACTGACATCTTCAACAGTTCACTGCATTGGTCCACTGTCCACCCAGGATTCAAAGCATCCACCATCATTTTAGTGCCCAAGAGAATTACAGTAACTGGCCTAAATGACTACTGTCCGATGGCACTCCTCTATGCTCCTGAAGTGCTTTGAGAAACTGATAAAGAAATTCATCATATTGCACTTTCCAGCAATATGCAGTTTTCCTACCATCCAAACCAGTCCACAGATGATGCTATCACCTTGACCCTCCACTCCATCCTGACCCATCTAGAGAACGATACCTCAATATGCCATGTTATTGTTCAATTATTTCAGTTCAGTGTTCAACACGATTATACCCAAGATGCTGGTGGATAAACTGTCCTCATTAGGCCTCAACACCTGTCTTTGCAACTGGATTCTAGACTTCTTGAATGAAAGCCAGTCAATCCAGGTTGGTAGCAAAATCTCAAGTCCCATCACACTGAACACTCAGGCTTGTGTGTTCAATCCATTAATATATATGCTGTTGACTAACAAATACACTGACAGATTCAGTTCAAGTGGACTCATCAAGTTTGTGAATGATTCAACAATAGTTGGCCTCATCATCAACAATGATGAGTCGGTTTGGAGATAGGAGGTTACAGGGCCATAAAATGGTGTGAGAAAATAACCTGAGTCTCAATGTGGATAAGACAAAGGAGATGAAGGTTGACCATTCTCCATGATATATCAATGGTTCTGTTGTGGAGAGAGTGGAGAGCAGAAAGTTCTTTGATGTGCATCAGAGGACCCACAACATCTCATTTGCCAGGAAGGTGCAGCAGTGCCTACACTTCCTTAGGCTACCATCCCCCATTGTGACAATGTTTTTTTACAGGAGTAATTCAGAGTATCCTGTCTGGTTGCGTGAGTGATATGGTTGTTGCAAAGCATCAGACCAGAAGTCAATACAGAAGATCATCAAAATGGCTGAGAAGATCACTGGGGTCTCCCTTTCCTCTACTGACAACATTTACCAAGACTGTTGCTTAAATCTGGCTCAAATTATAGAACACCCTTTCCAACCACCAAACAGTATCTTTGACCCACTACCATCAAGGAAGTGGTACAAAGCATCAAAATCAGGACTGCCAGGCTGGGAATATGCCTCACTGACAAAAGACAAAGGAGGAAAAACCCAACACCCAACCCCAACCAACCAATTTTCCCTTGCAACCACTGCAACCGTGTCTGCCTGTCTCGCATCGGACTTGTCAGCCACAAACGAGCCTGCAGCTGACATGGACGTTACCCCTCCATTAATCTTCGTCTGCAAAGCCAAGCCAAAGTGTGTGTATATATATATATATATATACACACACACACACACACGCACACACACACACGCACTCACACACACGCACTCACACACACGCACTCACACACACGCACTCACACACACGCACTCACACACACGCACTCACACACACGCACTCACACACACGCACTCACACACACGCACTCACACACACGCACTCACACACACGCACTCACACACACGCACTCACACACACGCACTCACACACACGCACTCACACACACGCACTCACACACACGCACTCACACACACGCACTCACACACACGCACTCACACACACGCACTCACACACACGCACTCACACACACGCACTCACACACACGTCTATATTTAAAAAATATATATCTTTATGTATATATTTGATATTATGCTCAGTGTATTGTGTTTGTACGTGGTCCAGAGAAACACTGTTTTGTCAGGTTGTATATGAAGTCAGATGATAATAAACTTGACACTGGATGCTCAGCAGGTTCACTCCGAATTAACATTTGACATACTTCTCCCCACATACAATGAGACAATTTGGTCATCGAGTCAATGCAGATTCTCAGAGAGTTCCCATCTCTCCAATATTTTCAAACATTTTTTCTTTATGTACAGCTACTATTTAACCTACAAAGCATCAGGTCTTTGAGATGTGGCAGGACATTGGAGCTTCTGGGGAAAAAGATGGTAAGAGTTTCCAAATTCCACACAAAACTGCATCAGAGACAAGGAATGAACCTGAGCTGCTGGAGCTAAAGGCTTCACTCAGTGAGAGATGGCACTCTGTAATCCATGTCAGATACTATACAGTTGGGCAAATAGAGATACTTGAGCTGCAGGATTTCCAGGAAACTAACCTATTGAAAGGATGGAGGGGGAAAGGGTTTACATCACGACGCACTGGACAAGAAACAAAATAAGGATTGTACAACTAAGGCAGCTTTCGAATGACATAGTTGGAAAGATATCATTAAGATTGAAAGAGTGCAGAGAAGAGTGCAGAGTGTTGCCAGGTCTTCAGGAGTTGAGTTATAGTGAAAGATTAAACAGGTTAGGATTATACTCCTTGGAATGAAGGATGAGGGGAGATTTGATAGAGGCTTATAAGATTATGAGGGGTATAGACAGAGTAGATGTGAGTAGGATGTTTCCACTTAGATTGGGGGAGATATATATGAGAGGTCATAGCTTTAGGCTGAAAGGGGAGAGGTGTAAGGGGAACATTAGGGGAAAGTTTTTCACTCAGTGGTAGGAGTTTGGAATGAGCTGCCATCTGATGTAGTGAATGCAGATTCAATCTTGATTTTTAAAATAGATTGGATAAATACATGGAGAGGAGTGGTCTGGAAGGTTATGGAATGAGAGCAGATCAGTGGGACGAGCTAGTTTTATTGGTCAGCACACACCAGAAGGATCATTTCACCTGTTTTACGTTCTATGGTCTAAGATGTTGCCTCTTTTAGGGGAAAGAACTGGGGCCCATTATTTAAAAATAAGTGGTAATGAAGTGAACTCCTTTTCTCAAATGGAACCATCTTTCGTAAAGGGTGTTAGAACACAAGTCTGAATATATCTAAGGCATGTGTAGCTGGATTCTTAAAAAGGGGTTGAAAGGTTACTGGGATATGCAAGAATACAGTTTACAATCAGATTAGCCTTGATTTTATTGAATGGAGGAGCAGGCTTGAGATGCCCAACTGCTGAGTCATGTTCCTAATGTAAATACATGAAGATCTCACATTCTGTTCAAGTATTTTCTTCAAGTATTTTCTCTGAATGTGAAATTGCATTGTAATTTAAACTACAACCACAGAACCAAAATAAGCTTTGGGCAAAATGCCCAGAATTTCCATGAGCAGTTGAACCACAGATCATTGGAAACAAGGCTGATTTATTCATAATCCAGAACTCTGGACATACATTTTTTTTTAAATGAAGAAATATGAGAAGGTTTTAGCCTACGAATGGGCATATTTGTGAATGGGTGGAACTAAATACAGTCAAGCTACTTTTGGAAACATGAACGCTACCCTACCGACCTCTCAAATTTAACCTAGCTAGACTTAACCCAAATACGTTAGATTGACGCAGGGAACACCTTTCAGAAAGACAAGCTCATTAATTTTAAGAGACACAAGAAACAACAGATGCTGGAATCTGGGGCAAAAAACAAACTGCTGTGGAAAGAAAGGAATGAGTATTGAGAGTGTATTGCCACATACACAAGCACAATGCCCCAAAGTTCTCCTGCCAAATAGCATACGCAAGATACATCAATTCCACAACATGCCAAGACAGAAAAAATAGATAATAAATATAAAAGAATAGACAGATAAATATTTGGAGGTGCTGTTAGGGCAAAAAAAGTTTCAATAGTAAAAACATATTTTTGTGGTCCCTGACCAGGTTAGGATAGCATGGGGAGGTTCAAGAGCTTGATAGTTGTTGGATTAAAAACTGCAGTGCTCGGCTGGGATTGGGCCTACATTAAAGGAGGCTGGTGGGTAATCTCACAGGGTAATAAAATTGAGGGGAAGATATACTGAAGATAATTACAGTATTTTTTCCAGAGTATCAGGGCCGAGGAATAGCTTCTAACCACGAGCAGTGAGAATGCTGAACAACCAAAGGAACTGCGCACACTAACCATCCGAGACTCTCATATTCATTCAATAATATTTATTTATTTGAAAAGATTAAATACTTGTCCTGCATATGTATTCTTTTTCTATATGTAAGTTACGTCTGCATGTTTTGCACTGAGGACCAGAGAACGCGGTTTTACTTGTACAATCAGATAACAATAAACTTGACTTGACTGGAGGACCACCAATATATTCTAGTTTTTCAAGGGATATTGGTGATCTAGTTAAGAAGAAAGAGGTATAGGCAACAAGGTGCAAATGAGGTATAGAAAATGAAAGAAAATACAAAAGAATGAAATCAGGAAGGCAAACAGGAGACATGAGGTTACTTTGGCAGATAAATGTGAAGGTAAATCCAAAAGGTTTTTACCGGTATATTAAATGTAAAAGGAACAAAATTGGACCCCTAGAGGATCAGAGTGGGGTCCACTTTATCTGGCCCTCACAAAATGGGGGAGATCTTTAACAGTTTTTTTTTCATTAGTATTTACTCAGGAAACTGACATAATGCATAAGGAAGGAAACAAACAGAAGTATCATGGAGCATATGGAGATTAAGCAGGAGGAGGTGCTTGCTGCCTTACATTGGATAAAGGTAGACAAATCCCCCTGGCCAGATAATGATATTCCCTTGGACCTTGAGGGAGACTAGTGTAGAAATTGCGGGGCCCCTGGCAGATATATTCACAATGTCCTTAGCCACGGGTGAGGTGCCAGAGGATTGGAGGGTAGCTCAAGTTGTCCCGTTGTTTAAAAAATGCTCCAAAAGTAATTAAATTTTTTTTTAGATAAATGAGCATATCCAAAACAAATCAGAAATCCTCATTTACCTGAAATTCTTTCAGAGCCGATCTGACCTCACAGGTTGAAAAAAATTCACTCAACATGAAATTAGAACGATTGTCCTTGTTTCAGGTTACGCCCTCCCTTCTCTCTTTTCCATTTCTTCTTTAAACATCCCCCATTGACTCTTCTCTCCAACTCTCCCTCTTAAACTGCGAGCCACTGTCTCCCAACCGAAAGCAGTCGAAGAATCCCTTGTCCCGGTGTCATCAAGAAGAGCAGCCTCCCAGGCAGGAGCAGGATCTTGAGCCCAGTTCCCTCCCCTCTCCCCGCACAGTGGAGCTCATGATGCCAACTCCAAACCCTCCCCTTGGCCGTACACGCAGACCGGACTCCCCGTGTGCATATGCAGTAAAATTGGAGAGGATTCAGAGTTGGGATTAGGTGCCGGGAACTCCGGTGACCCGGGAGACAGGAGCCTGCTGACTCACCAGTGAGTGTTCCAACATGCTGAGAAGCTTCCCTGGGGATTAGCACCAGTGATGGGGACATGTCAGGGATTGGCAGCAGCAGTTGAGAGGTCTTGCTGATCGGCGTTGCAGCCACCATTTTTTGGTGAGAATTAAGCATTATTTTAATGTTTAAAAAGCCTTCCCTTGATCCTTGTTGCTTAAACATTGATACAGTGATTTGTTGTTGCTATAAGGCTACTTTCAAAAAATTCCTAAGTCCAAAAAATGACCAGTTAACCAAAAAAATTTATCCGACCATTTTGGATCATCGGAGGTGTTACTATCTAGAACAAGATAAACAATGACATTGGAACAAAATAATCTCATACCTTTATTAAAGATAATCAATTTTTAAATATTTCATTTCATAAATATATTTATATTTAACAATATAGGAAATTAATTTGAACAAGGTCAATTGATGTAATTTCAACAATTAATGAATAAATATGGAATAACCCAGAATACAATTTTTTGCTATCTTCAACTGAGAGGATATCTGTGGGAAAATTAGGCCCAACGATGTTCTTACCGGCATGTAAGTGAGTTGGAAATTCTTAATTAGGAGAGGTAATACTAAGAAATTTATTTCTTTTATTACAAGCAAGCACTAATTGTGAGCTCACAAATCTAGATAGAAATGGGAGGTAGACCTAAATATTACAATTGATGAGAAAAGATGGTCAGATCTCTGTCGAGACTGTACAACAAACAATAAAGGGCAATGTCCGGACAATTATAGTTAACACCTCAAATATTGAATAAAACAAAATCTGATTTACCAGATAAATGTTTTAGATGTGTGGTGAAGAGATAGGAACCTTTTTTAACATTCTGCTTGGTCACATTCTAAAGAATGGTCTTTTTGTGTGGACTTAGGAATTTTTTTTTAGAACCGATTACAGGTATTGTATTTCCAGAAGATCCAGATTTATTTCTATTGGGGAAAATATGGAAGGAACAAGGACCCAAGTTAAAATTATCATTCTATCAAGTAAAATTTATTACAATAGCATTAGTGACGGCAGTGACTTGGAAATCAGATATGCATTTAGGTTTGGAAAGATGGAATGCAGAAAGTCAAAGTTGTATTCCTCTGGAGAAAATTACATACAATTTAAGAAATAAATATCCTTTCTTTTTACAAATTTGGAGCCCGTATATGCAAAGTATAGAGATGAATATATAAAAAATGCATTTCTGCCCTCTTCCCTAAAACGGTTGTACAAATACTGTAGGACTCCAGTGTGCGAACTGAATCTTTGTGCAATCCAAGAAATTACTTTTCTCTTTTTCTATATATATTTATATCTTATTGTGTTTTTTTTTGAGTGGGAGGAGGGTATAGGGAGGGAGGGGAGGGTAAAACCAACATATAATCATTGTGGTTTTAAATTTAATTAATATTTTGTCTATATAAAAGTTTATTAATTACATATATAGAATATTTTTAATTATTTCAAAAAACGATCTGGATGATAATGTGGGAAATTGGATCAGCAATTTGCTGATGACACAAAGGTAAGAGGAATAGTAGACAGTGAGGAAGATTTTCAAAGCTTGCAGAGGGATCTAGACCAACTGGGAGAATGGGCCAGTACATGCCAAACAAGTGTGAGGTGTTGCGTTTTGGAAGAGCAAACCAAGGTAGGACGTACACAGAAGGGCATTGGGGAGTGCGGAGGAGCAAAGAGACACCTTTCCTGAAGGTGGTGTCACAGGTGGACGGGTCTGTAAGAAATCTTTTGGCATCTTACCCTTTATAAATCAAAGTATTGAGCATAGGAGTTGATATGTTATTTTGAAGTTGTTTAAGACATGGGTGAGGCCAAATTTAGAATATTGTGTGCAGTTCTGGTTTCACTACAGGAAAGATATCAATAAGTTTGAAAGAGTGCAGAGAAGATTTACTAAGATGTTCCCAAATCTTCAGGAGTTGAGTTACAAGGAAAGATTAGAGGTTAAGACTTTATTCCTTGGAATGAGGGGAGATTTGATAGAGGTTTACAAGACTTGGAGAGGTATAGACAGAGTGGATGCAAATAGGCTTTTCCGCACTTAGATTGGGGGAAATAAGTATGAGAGGATATGGCTTTAGGGTGAAAAGGAAAAGGATTGGGGGAACATCTTTACTCAGAGTGGTGGGAGTGTGGAACAAACTACCATCTGATGTGGTGAATACGGGCTCAATCTTGAGTTTTAAGAATAAATTGGATCCATGAATGGGAAACTTCTGGAAGGTATGGTATGGGAGTAGGTCATTGGGACTAGCGGAATAATGGTCAGCACAGACTAGAAAGGCTGAATGGCCTGTTTTCTGTGTTATAGCCTTCTATGGTTCTCGAGGAGTCTAAAACTAAAGGGATTAGGTGTAAGATGAGAGAGCAAAGTTTTTAAACACAAAGGACATGTGGAATGAAATATCGAAGAAGGCAGTAGGGGCAGTACAGTTACAATGTATGAAAGATATTTGGATTTGCAATTGGATAGGCAAGCTTCAGAAAGATATTAGACAAATGCATGCAAGTGGAATCAACCAATAGATAGAAATCTTGGTCAGTATGTTGTTTCCTTGTTGAATAACTCAACCTCCTTTGAAGAAGACCGCAGAGCCCACCTCACTGACAAAAGGCAAAGGAGGAAAAACCCAACACCCAACCCCAACCAACCAATTTTCCCCTGCAACCACTGCAATCGTGTCTGCCTGTCCCGCATCGGACTTGTCAGCCACAAACGAGCCTGCAGCTGACGTGGACTTTTTACCCCCTCCATAAATCTTCGTCCGCGAAGCAAAGCCAAAGAAGAACTCTGAACCTATGAATCTTAGCAAAAAGGCAATTTTCTCAATGAAAACTACGAATGAGCAGAGTTGCTAAAGAAACCGATGCAAAATAAGATATTTCTGAAAGTGTGAACAGCACAACATAATCCAGCAATTATATAGGGTATTTCCTATCAACATTATGGGATGACCTTGGGAGAACTATGGGAGAATTCATTGAATATTCAAGCTAAAAACATTCTATTTAAATACAATTTTGAAAGGTTAACCATCAAAAAATTTGTTTTGACTTGTAAAACTATCACAATATGTAGATGAGGTTAATTAT
This sequence comes from Narcine bancroftii, assembly GCF_036971445.1. Lineage (NCBI taxonomy): Eukaryota > Metazoa > Chordata > Chondrichthyes > Torpediniformes > Narcinidae > Narcine > Narcine bancroftii. The sequence goes on along the minus strand of NC_091478.1, from coordinate 84,137,921 downwards.
TGCAATCAGAATGGTGAAAACCTAAAAATGTTGATTTTTGCCTCCAGTATACACAATACAATGTGTGGATGTTGAAGGGAAATGGCATACTCCAAATTATTTTGTGGCTTTATTTGAAGAATGCAAGAAATGATCACCCATTGAGCACTTCTTTAGAGGCAGTGTCTCCATTGTTCATAGATAATACCTGCTGTCTTCTTTCTTTCTTTGGCTTGGCTTCGCGGACGAAGATTTATGGAGGGGGTAAAAAGTCCACGTCAGCTGCAGGCTCGTTTGTGGCTGACCAGTCCGATGCGGGACAGGCAGACACGATTGCAGCGGTTGCAAGGGAAAATTGGTGGGTTGGGGTTGGGTGTTGGGTTTTTCCTCCTTTGCCTTTTGTCAGTGAGGTAGGCTCTGCGGTCTTCTTCAAAGGAGGCTGCTGCCCGCCAAACTGTGAGGCGCCAAGATGCACGGTTTGAGGCGTTATCAGCCCACTGGCGGTGGTCAATGTGGCAGGCACCAAGAGATTTCTTTAGGCAGTCCTTGTACCTTTTCTTTGGTGCACCTCTGTCACGGTGGCCAGTGGAGAGCTCGCCATATAATACGATCTTGGGAAGGCGATGGTCCTCCATTCTGGAGACGTGACCCATCCAGCGCAGCTGGATCTTCAGCAGCGTGGACTCGATGCTGTCGACCTCTGCCATCTCGAGTACCTCGACGTTAGGGGTGTGAGCGCTCCAATGGATGTTGAGGATGGAGCGGAGACAACGCTGGTGGAAGCGTTCTAGGAGCCGTAGGTGGTGCCGGTAGAGGACCCATGATTCGGAGCCGAACAGGAGTGTGGGTATGACAACGGCTCTGTATACGCTTATCTTTGTGAGGTTTTTCAGTTGGTTGTTTTTCCAGACTCTTTTGTGTAGTCTTCCAAAGGCGCTATTTGCCTTGGCGAAATGTTTGGCCAAAATGTTTGGCCTGGAAGTCAGCCTGAAGAAAACTGAGGTCCTCCATCAGCCAGCTCCCCACCATGACTACCAGTCCCCCCACATCTCCATCGGGCACACAAAACTCAAAACGGTCAACCAGTTTACCTATCTCGGCTGCACCATTTCATCAGATGCAAGGATCGACAATGAGATAGACAACAGACTCGCCAAGGCAAATAGCGCCTTTGGAAGACTACACAAAAGAGTCTGGAAAAACAACCATACCTGCTGTAAGGGACAGTAAAATTACAATGTACTTGGCATTAACAACTTAATGAGTTAGCATTCACACCTCAATGAAAAGGGCTATACTGTCAAAAGGCTTGACTTTTATCACCAGATAGGGTGAAAATAACTCTGTAACAATGAAAGTCTGACTTCAAGGAAACAGAATATTTCACGTAATTTGTACTCAAATGTCCTGGAGAAGCTCAGCAGGTGAAGCAGCATCAATAGAAAGCAAAATGCATTTGAAATTTTGGCCTGAACCCTTCTCCAACAGTGAGCAGAATCAGAATTTATTGTTATGAAAAAGTCATGGAATTCAGTGTTGTGTGGAAGCATCATAGACCAAACATTCATATTATAACCATCTTACAACAAATGAGCCTGCATCTGACGTGGACATTTACCCCTCCATAAATCTTCGTCCGCGAAGCCAAGCCAAAGAAGAGACAACATTACTATAAAAAAATTAAAATAATAATGCACGAAAAGTAAGGCAGTACTTTTTTTTTAAAGACAGCAATGTTGGAAAAATCTGTGAAAAATGTAACAAATTAACATAATTACTCAGCTTGTGGTCATTTACACTGCCCACCTTAAGTTCCTGTGTGCATTAGTCCCAGTGCTTTTAAATGGTGCAAAGTGGCCCAAGTCATCAGCTGGATGTCGAATTCATAAAGTGAGTTGTGTGGTGTGATTTAGACTGCAGGCTTCCCCCAATAAGTAGTAGGGATCCTGCAGGATAAACTGACTAAAAATTCCTGCACTTTCCTTTTTAGACTGTCCATGTAACAGCAAATTTCTTAGTCCCGTTACATGCCTGCAGTCTAAAAACCACTAGTATCTTTGGTTCATTGATTATTCAGGAATAGCAGCAGGGAAGAAGCTGTCCTTGTGCCATTGAGTGCTGGTCTTTAGGCACCTGTACTTTTTTCCCCGATGGTAACAGAGTGAAGAGGGCATGGGCGGGTGGTGGTCTTTGAGGATAGAGGTTGCTTTTTTTATAAAGACAATGTCTCATGTAAATGTCCTCAATGAAGTGAAATCTTGTGCTTGTGATGTTGCAGGCCGAGTTAACAACCCTCTGGAGTTTATTCTTGACCTGAGAGTTGGCAACCAGCCAGAATGCTCTCCGTGGTACACCTGTGGAAGTTTACAAGAGTCTTCGGTGACATACCAAATCTCATCAAACATCTCACAAAGTATAGCCGCTGGCAAGCCTTCTTTGTGATTGCGTCATGTATGTTTTTTAAGATAAAATTTGTGTGATTTTACGGGTCTGAAGAATGTCGGAGGTCTTGACATTGGTCGTTCACACACGAATGAACAAAACTGAAAATCTCTGTTTTCTTAAGCGAGTTTAGACAGCATAATTAAAGGGCAGTAATTAAAGAGGCGGGGCTTGCAACACACATCATTGACACTATTCATTAGCCCGTTGTTCATGGAATGCCTGCAGTTAATTTTAGACTGATTTGGGAAATTTACAAGGGGTTAAGGAGATAAAATATCAGAACGGGAATAGCACCCTCAGTCCTGTTCCAACCTTTTTTTTATATATATATATACACACCACATGCATTCTGGGAAAATGGCAATAATTTCCTGGAATGCAGCGGCTACGTAAAAAAACATAATGGAGGCTTCAGGACAGATCCTAGGAGATGTTGACACCCAGGAATTGGAAGACTCTCTCCACCACTTAGGTTTATTATAATGAACGGGTCTCAAAATTTGTAGTTTTGCGACACAGAATGGTGCATTACAGGTTCAAAATTTCTATAAATTACAATTCCATAAATATAATATTTAAAAATAAAAAATTAGTGTAAAAAAAGAAGAAAAATTGAGAGCGTATATATAGACTAATTGTCCATTTAGAAATCTGATGTCAGAGAGAAAGAAGCTGCTTTTGTAATGTTGGGTATTCAGGCACATGTACCTCCTTCCTGATGGTAGCACTGAGTAAAGAGCATGGGCTGTGGGTGGTGAGAGTCATTGATGAAAAGAGGCTGTTTTCTTGAGACATCTTCCCTTAAAGATGTCCATAATGGAGTGAAGATGTCTAAATAAAAAGGTGGGGGAGGGGGTGGAAAGGGTGGGGGGAGGACAGACTATCAAGAAAGATACTGATGAGAGAATAGAACGAATCTGAGAAGTAATGGCAGAGAGGTTAAAAAGGTCATTGATGGGAAAAAATGGAAGGCGATGTGGAGCTGGAAGAAGGAAGACAGAGTGATGAGAGAGATCTGGAAGGGGATTAACAGAAATTGGAGGTCAGTATTGACGCAGTCTGGTTGGAGACTGCCAAGATGGAACATAAGGCATTGCTGATTCTTCATTTAATTATTTACTCAGTTATGATTACTTCCCATTGGAAATGGCAGAAAGGAAGTCTCTGTGTTGAAATGTTATCCCCTTGGATATTTTCCTTAATTGTTTATTTAAATGGAAGTGACCGAATTGTTTAATATAATTAAATGGAGTTAAATACCACATGTGGAAACATACTTAACTTCAAAAACATCTTCAAAATTGTGCAAAGTCAAGTGAGAAATTTGAGTTAGTCTGGCTTTTCAGTGATGCCACGACACTCTCACCTCAGAAATGCAAAGTTTGTCTAAAGTGCTGTCGCCAAAAGGAGAAAAATCATGTTTTGGAGCCATCCAGCATTGCTTATTGTTGCAAAGTGAGGCCAGGAAAAGTAATTACTTGGAAAAATATTGTCTTAGCAGTTTTTCACCCTTGTAAATAATCACTTGCCTTTGGTGTCCCTGATTAGTGGGGAGTACCCATCTGCTGGAGAGCAGATGTATTTTACTGCAACATAGTATGCTTATAGTAGAATTACTGGTAAACGTTCAAATAAGATGGAATTGTCACACTTCTATCCTTCAAATCTTCATTCCTGCACAATTTAATGGTGTTGTCTAATTACATTCTTATGAGGTGTGGCCATAATAATTCCAACCACTTCTCTGCTATTCTCTCTGGAATTCCCCAACGATTTATTTACGGGCCATTTCCTACTTCGCATCTACTTGTTATCTTTTGACACCCTCAAACAAAAACACAAATTCACATCTACATGCGAAAGCTAACATCCTGCTCTAACCCATCATCACCTGCCTCAAGATTGCCAGACTGTTTATTTGATTAGCCGAAACTTGTGATGACTACTTAAAATTTGGGGAAGATCTAAAAAACCATTGTTCTCAGTTCAGAGCAAAAAAAAACACCATTAGGCACTTTCAGATAGGACAAAAGTCCAAATGTAAAGGTGGAGAACCTCTGCCAAAAGGCTAACCACATACCTCACTGAATGTGCAGAGGCCGTCTTCAAGCCGTAAAATCCAATCCCTCCCGGAGAGGGATAATCAGCGGAGTGGGGCACTCCGGGGTTCGATCTGAATGTACAGCCTCGCTAAGTGGCTGTTTAGGGACTATCTGATGATGCCATCAGTCCGCAACCCATCTCCCCACTCATCCTTCTCCTTCCAAGTCAGCGGCGGCGGGGCAGCGGGAGGCAGCAGTAATCGGTGGGGCAGCAGGGGCCGTCAGAGGGGGCTGGCAGGTGTGGGCTTAGACAGCCACACCAGGCTGCTTCAGCCTTCAGGGCCACTCTCTGCAGCTCAAAATGCAGCAGAGCAATGGCCGTCTTCCCTATCCATAATCCCCCACGCAGCTGGACTGTTCTGGGAACCACAGAGCGGTTTCTGCTGCCTGGGAGAATTATTGGTAGGGTAGACGGCCATTGCTCTGCCGCATATGAGGCACCACTGGATATGAATGGGATATTTGAGCAGCCTTTTAGGGCTGCTGTCTGAAAGGCAAGTTCTTACTTTTCCATCCGCTCCTGTAGCCGGCCTCAAAGCAGAGGCCCGACGTGAAATGGCCACTTGTCTCAAGTAAATTTCAGAGGCTGAACCAAGATATTTTCAACAATGGTTTGAATGGGCGGCATGGTTGGCGCGGCAGTTAGCAGAATGCCAGCGAGGAGCACCAGAGTTCAAATCCCACATTGCCTCTAAGAAGTTTGTACTCTCCCATGTCTGTGTGGGTTTGCACTGGGTACTCCAATTTCCTTCTACCCTTCCTGCAGGGTGGTAAGTCAGTTAAGTGTAATTGAGTGCCACAGGCTGTTACCGTGCTGTATAGTTCTTTCTTCTTTGGCTTGGCTTCGCGGACGAAGATTTATGGAGGGGGTAAAAGTCCACGTCAGCTGCAGGCTCGTTTGTGGCTGACAAGTCCGATGCGGGACAGGCAGACACGGTTGCAGCGGTTGCAGGGGAAAATTGGTTGGTTGGGGTTGGGTGTTGGGTTTTTCCTCCTTTGCCTTTTGTCAGTGAGGTGGGCTCTGCGGTCTTCTTCAAAGGAGGTTGCTGCCCGCCAAACTGTGAGGCGCCAAGATGCACGGTTTGAGGCGTTATCAGCCCACTGGCGGTGGTCAATGTGGCAGGCACCAAGAGATTTCTTTAGGCAGTCCTTGTACCTTTTCTTTGGTGCACCTCTGTCACGGTGGCCAGTGGAGAGCTCGCCATATAACACGATCTTGGGAAGGCGATGGTCCTCCATTCTGGAGACGTGACCCATCCAGCGCAGCTGGATCTTCAGCAGCGTGGACTCGATGCTGTCGACCTCTGCCATCTCGAGTACTTCGACGTTAGGGATGAAAGCACTCCAATGGATGTTGAGGATGGAGCGGAGACAACGCTGGTGGAAGCGTTCTAGGAGCCGTAGGTGGTGCCGGTAGAGGACCCATGATTCGGAGCCGAACAGGAGTGTGGGTATGACAACGGCTCTGTATACGCTTATCTTTGTGAGGTTTTTCAGTTGGTTGTTTTTCCAGACTCTTTTGTGTAGTCTTCCAAAGGCGCTATTTGCCTTGGCGAGTCTGTTGTCTATCTCATTGTCGATCCTTGCATCTGATGAAATGGTGCAGCCGAGATAGGTAAACTGGTTGACCGTTTTGAGTTTTGTGTGCCCAATGGAGATGTGGGGGGGCTGGTAGTCATGGTGGGGAGCTGGCTGATGGAGGACCTCAGTTTTCTTCAGGCTGACTTCCAGGCCAAACATTTTAGCAGTTTCTGCAAAGCAGGACGTCAAGCGCTGAAGAGCTGGCTCTGAATGGGCAACTAAAGCGGCTAATGTGCCAATAAATTACCCCACCTCTCACTTTCTCTCTTCGTAGGTGCACCTAAACGCCAAAGTATTTGAGAACCTGCTTTAATAATTCCTCCTCTATTCCTTAACAAATATTCAATGTTTTTTTACCTCAGGGTATCCTAAAGTATGATAGTCCGTTAATGTTGTAATTTGGAGACAAATATTATCCGTGACACTGGGAATAGCTCACCCATTCTCTTGGGAATGATATCATGGTCTCTTTTGCATTCAGAGTCGTGCCAGAGCATTGGTTTGTCACCTCATCAAAACAAAAAAAAAACAGTCCCATCATATTTATATTACTCAAGTGGAGAGTAAATTCAAAATATTCTGATTTGTATCAAGGATACCAGCAATTGGAGTGAAAGGGTTAACATGCTTTCTCAGCGTTCTCCGATCCTCGGTGCAAAACACTCAAAAATAAATCCAGACACAAGACAAACTATACATGTGGAGGACAAGTGTTCAAATAAATAAATATTTTTTCACGAATATGAGAGTCAAAGAGGGTTAGTGTGAGCAGTTCCTATGGTCGTTCAGCATTCTCATTGCCCGTGGGAAAAAGCTGTTCCTCAACCTGGTGGTGCTGGCTCTAATACTCCTGGTCCCTTTCCTGATGGGAGCAGCTGAAAGATACTATGTGCAGGGTGGAAGGGGTCCTCAACGATCTTATGCACCCTCTTCAGACAATGATCCCGGTAGATCATGTTGATGAGGGTGGGGGTGGGGGGAGAAGAGGGAGACTCCAGTGGTCTTGTGTTGATTGACGTCCAATGATCGATGTTCTGCAACCGACCCGGACAGACCGTGGTCTTTCCGTGATGAAGTCCAGGATTCAGATACAGAGACGGGTGTTGAGTCCCTGTGAGGACAGCTTCTTCACCAGCCTCTGGGGAATGATTGCATTAAACACCGAGCTGAAGTCAGTATGAATTGGAAACGTCTCCTACTCACTGATTATCAACACAGGCGCTCCCCAAGGATGCGTGCTTAGCCCACTGCTCTACTGATTATACACCCATGACTGTGCGGCCAGGCACAATTCCAATGCTTTCTACAAGTTTGCCAATGACACCAAAGTTGTCGGCAGGATCACAAACTGCAATGAGGAAGTGTACAGGAGGGAGATAGATCAGCTCGTTGAATGGTGTAATGACAACAACCTTGCACTCAACATTAGCAAAACCAAAGAGATTTGTGGACTTCAGAAGGAAATCAGGGGAACATAACCCAGTCCTCATCGAGGGCTCAGTGGTGGAGAGAGTCAACAACTTCAAATTCCTGGCTGTCAACATCTCTGAGGATCAGTCCTGGATCCTCCAAATTGATGCAATCACAAAGAAAGCTCATCAGTGGCTATCCTTTAATGAGCTGTCTGAGGAGATTCAGTATGTCATTGAAAACTCGCAACATTTTTACAGGTGTATCAGGGAGAGCATTCTGGATAGTTGCATCACTGCCTGGTATGGAGGACAAGAATAAACTCCACAGGGTTGTTAACTCGGCCTGCAAGATCACAGACACCAGACTTCACTCTATTGAAGACATCTAGATGAGGAGGCATCTTTAAAAGCAGCCTCTATCCTCAAAACCGCCCCCCCAGCACCCAGGCCACACCCTCATGACAATAAAGTCTAGTTCTGAATGAGCAGAAGCTTGGCGTATAGGTGGGTGAGGACGGAATTAAGGGACAAGTCGATGGCATCGTCTGTGGAACAATTTCTTCTGGAGTCCTTTTGGATATCTCATGAAGTTGAAGGTGATCCCTAAGTATATGCTGTGGTTGTTGTAATGATTGCATTCAAACGATTCAGAAAAATATTACAAACTGCACATCACAACAAATATTCAGGTTAACTGCCAGACATGTTTTGAGAGTGAAGTAGTCCTCCTTGCTGTGGCTCACATGTTTAGCACTTCTAGGACTAAATGGCAGATGGTTCAGTTTTTAAACCAGCAAATATAATGCTGCTTAGGAACCATTTTATGCTTCTGGGAAAGAAGTCTCCTCCAAAGAAAATCTTAGTAATTCTCAAGTTAATGCCATGGTCAATTCAATTTGACCAATGTGTACATAGCCAACTTTGCATTAATGACTCTATCCACGTCTTTGTACTTGCAGTTGCCTTTTTCATCCATACCCTCCTTTTCCTTATCTACATTTCTGAATGATTAATCATAAATGACATCTCACATATTCTCCCCATTTCTGTCAGTAGGCTTTCTCATGGCCTACTCTCATTTATTACCATTCTTGCTTAGATAATCCTGGCTTACAGAATCTCTTTCATTCACATCTCTTTTCATATTTTTTTACCACCAATGTTCCCCAAGGAGCTCTTCTTTCACATCCATTTCTTATTGAAATGCTTTCATAAATAATTTTGTAGATATACCAACAGTAAAATTTTCTTGTCAATGCCCATAATTGCTTCATTGCTGTCACCTTGTCCCAAAAAAGAAAAAAACATGGTGGCACTATAACAACAGCCCTGCTACTAGTGCAGACACAAATTCTACCATGCAGTCCCACTCCCCACAGCTCTGTACAGGCTTTAAATGCCCCATTAAAGGAGCCACTGTGGGTTGGTTTAAAATCCCATGACTCCCATGATGGCGATGCCTGTATTCAGCAGTGGCTTTGAAGGGTATAGACTACAGGGAAGCAGAGGACTCAAGGTATCAGTGACAGGGAGGCACCACCAAATGGTAAGGAGATGACACTATGGGACGATGACCAAGGTGGTGGACCAGTGAGGTGCTCTGTGGCTGTTGGCAACACGGGTGAGAAACCCACACAGGCTGCAGGCTGCTGACAACTGTGGTCAAAGGACTCACAGCAGGCTGTAGACTGCTGGACACTGGCTCGAGACAGGCTGAAGGGATACCAGGAATCAGAACCAGGATGCAAGAGAGGGCCAAGGGCACTGAAGGCTTCGTGATCATGTTGTTGGTTTGGATCTGGAACTCGGGTTGCCAGTGGTTTGGCCTGAAGTCCGTGTGGCTGCAGGAATGCTGAAGGTGAATCCACAGACACTTATTGGACTCTGATGGGACTCTCTTTTGCTTCTCTAACTGTAATGGGCGCGGGGCAATTTCTATTGATGGTGCATATCTGTCTGCTTTACAGCAGACTAAAGGCAACCTCTTGAAATATTACATCTGTTTTATTTCTTGACAATAAAAGAATCTTGAATATCTAACACTAAATTAGATTATTTTTTCTCAAAATAAACATTTGGACAACTAAGTATTATGTTCAGTCCTGACGATAATATCTATTTTGTAGCCTCCGATACTATCTCCTTCTCTGGTAATTCTGTTAAATTAAAGTGGCCCATTCATGGATTACTATCATAATTTAAAGAATCAAGGTGTTTGGATGCTCCTGAGATCCGTTGTTTCTGGATGTCGTCGTTCGATTCATTACAGAGATAAAGTTCATATCTGAGAAGTGTAAATTCCCTTTCTTTTTACAAGGGAATTTTATTTATACCACCTTATTTTAAAATAATTTTATTTATATCACATTTTAAAAGAATTTTACTCTTCTCTTTCTTTTCTCAATATTATCTTTGATATATTATGAAGAGTGTGTCAATTATTAATTCAATTCGATCCTAGATTTAATGTTTTGGATAAGATTAAGTCAAGAAACAAATAATGGTTATGTTTTCAATTTAAAATGTATGTATGTTATGAAGATGATATGGTTTAGGCCATTCACTAGATTATTATGTGTAAAGGTTTTTTTATTTAAACTCAATAAAAACAAAGTAAAAAGAAAAGAAATTAAAGAGGATTTTTAAAAATCAAAACGATGTCCTTTAGAACATATAACAGTATATCAGAGAAAAGGACCTGTGGCTCACATGTTTGTGTCTAATGTGATACCAAAATTAAACCAAGGCCCTGCTGCTTACACAAGATCGCCTCCACACCCACCCACCCCCCCCCCCCCAACTTCAATAGGGCAAGCAGAATTACACACAGCACTCCAAATGTTGTCTAACTGAATTCTTATCTATAGTATCTACAACATAACTTTTAAACTCAATGCCCCACTTAATGAAGGCAAGCACATCATATGCCTTCTTTACCACTCTATCAATTTACATTGCCACTTTCAAGGAGCTACGAACCTGAACTCTCAGATCACTCTGCACAGTGAAACTTTTCAGAGTCCAGCCATTAATTGTACGCCACCCCCTTACATTTGACCTCCCAAAATGAAACCCTCACACTTGCCAGATTACACTCCATCTTCTATTTCTCTGCCCATATCTGTATCTGATCTAGATCCTTTATGTACTTTGATAGCTACACTGTCCACAACAATACTAATCTATGTGTCACTTACAAAATTATTAACCCACCCACCTGCTTGTCATCCAAGTCATTTGTATAGATCTAACACAACAGGGGTCCCAACACCACTGGTCACAGATACCCAGCCACCCATCCACCACTACCCCGAGTCCTCTAATAGGCCAGCTAATACCGAATCCAACAATCCAATCATCATGGATCCCATGCATCTGCACCTTCTGGATCAGTCTACATGAGGGACTTTGCCAAAATTGGACATCCGTAAATAACATCCACTGCCTTACCCTCATCAACCCTTTTTCACCGACTCAAAAAATGCAATCAAATTTGTAAACATGACCTGACCAGCACAAAGCCAGGCTGACTGTCCTTAATCTAACCATGCCTTTCCAAATATGTATGTTTCCCCTAATTAACTTCTCCAGTAGTTTCCTTTCCATTTATGTGAGGCTCACTGACCTATCATGCTTCCTCTCATCTTTCTTTAGGGTGCAGCAATACCCAGTGCATTTACCAACCAAGAAAATGAGAAGGCACCTCATTTGCCTAATGGAAGTTTGAGGAATAATAACTCATCTTCTGTTGAGGCGTACGACAATCCTTAGGTTTACAATTTCAGATAACCCAATTTTCCAGTTTGGCTAGTTCAGATGTAAGAGGAAATGCAGTGGCCACCCTGGTACCGTGCCTCCTGACATTTTAGCCACCATTACCAAGCCTTCAGGATCCTCTCGAATTAACACCAGTTTATGTCATACGTCTTCCTATGGTTACCATCCTTTGCTCTCGTCATTCATCTAACTTCCTTGCAAGATTAAATGTACCTACTTCCCATCTTTTAAAGCTTATCAATAAAGCCAATTTGTCTGAAATGTTTAACCAGTTTCTCTATTCACATATGCCATCTGCCTTGTTCTTTATTTCTTGAATTTAAAAAAAATAATTGAAGTGGTAGTTAACCATTCCCATTTTCCTAGACTGTATCAACTGGAAATTGAGGGTGATGGGATCAGAATCATTGGGATAAGAAATATAGGGGGCTATGTCTAATGTGAGGGATAACCTCAGCATTTGAACGTATGCACTTCCATTAAAATTATTAAGAAAATAACAACTATCCAATTGAAATAGAATCATGTTCTATTTCAATCTATTTCAAGATTATCAAATTACATGTTGGATGTCAGAGTAATACTTATGGAATGCAATACCAGCCTACATATTATTCTAAGTAACATTCAACTTATGTTTTTGGGATATGGATGGATTTCTTCATTTTTCTCCAATATTTTTATAAGCATACAGAGGGAAATTTCTTGAATTTTATATCCCCTAACATCATACCTTAACTCATTTTCTATATATAATACAAGATTGAAAATTTCAAACCAACTTTGAAAAAAACCTTACCTTCTTGCTATTCATTTACTGTACATTTCAATTAATAATCTACACCAGGAGTTCCTGGCAAAGGCACTGTTCATCTGGCACAGCTGCTATGCACCATGTTGAACTGAATTGGGCCCTCGAGGAAAATAAAATCAGGCAGTCTCCATCTGTGGCTTTGTTTACTAGGAATCTACTGGAAATCCTGTTTAACAGTTTCTTAAACATTTTAAACAGGGCATCACTGCAGAATGACATGGTGATACTTACAATTTCCTTCAACATTTCAATTTGCACTTTTAAAAAAAAAGTATTGTTTCCCTCATGTTTTGCAATGTGCATTTTGTAGATCTATATCATTTAAACTTTGTCATTTAAACATTCATCTTCTCACATTAAAGTCAGATCAATAAAGAAAAATCCAAATTTTTAATGTAGTGACTTTTTTTGCAGATGGGGAAACGATAACCTCAAATATTGAAATGATGAATTTAAAATTCATTTTTCGTAGAAGCAATGATAATTCCATGTATAAACAATTTACATGAAAATATGCTTTGTGGGAAAAAAATACTGAAAAGCATGTTACTTTGGAAATAGACAATAAGGTTCAATCAAAGTATGAAGTGGTAAATTGGATATCAATTGTATGCAAGAATGTTAGAGCAAAATCAAATAGAGCACAGCTGGATTCTTATGGACATATTCTTTACTACAAGGACCCCCACTTCATCGTGACAGCAGCAAGATTAATGCACAGAAGCTGGAAAATGTTATTGCTAACTACCCATGAAATAAAGGGAATAAAGGGTCCCTACCTTCATTCTAAGCTGGCTTTAACCCAGCTTTAACCCACTTATCAAAAAGGAAGATCACTCACTAGTTCAATCAAATCACTACTTCCAACACAAGTACCTTATTTTTAAAATATCCAAGAAAACTAAATTTTGCTTGTGAAAGAGTCTCAATACTACCTTCTGTTCGAGATTAGAAATTATTTTAACGTTAAAAAAATGGTTTTCATCTAAAATTAAACATTGTGAAAATCTCATTAAAGGGGGAAAGAAACTGAGATATTGTTTCTAAGGTCATTGACCCAAAATATTTGTCCTGGGTTTTGCTGAATGGGGTTTGCTGCCCATAAACATCACTCAGTTACTTTTGGAGAATAATGTACACAGACATAAAGCATGGTGAAATGTGATGAGAAATGTAAAACTTCAAAATATTTAAAGTAGTGGTATCTTGTTTAGAATAAATTTCTCTTTAAGGTACCAAAGCCCTAAAGGCAGTCTGCAGCTATCATGTTAAATGGATAAACTAGATCATAGGAAAAGACACATCATGTTGAGAATTGGAAATTTTCAGAATACACCAAAGAAACTGATAGAAAAGGAAAAAGTAGATTTTTATTTTCCAGTTTAAGTAGCCCATTTCCATTCTTCGAACAGTCATGAAGCAGACGTATCCATGGGCCTTATGCACTGCCAGGCCAAGACTACCTGCAAATTGAACACCACCTTATAATTCTGTCTCCAATCAGATGACATTAAGATCAACTTCTCCAGTTCCCATCTCTCTTTCCCTATCTTTCTCTCCTTTCTGCTAGCTCCCAACCCCTTCCCTCTCCTATTAGAGAGTTAACCTCTCCTCCATTACCTCAGCTTTTATCTTGTCTACCGTCCTACCTAAATTCACCAACGACCTCTTATCTGTTAGCCTGTGCTCCTCTCCCTTTCTCCTCCCACTTTTTTTTTATTTAGGCACCTGCCTGTTTTTGCATATACCTTGACGAAGGGCTCAGGCCCAAAATGTTGGGGTTACCCTTTGCTTCCTATGGATGCCAAATGAACTGCCGAGTTTCTCCAGCACATTTGTTCATTACACTCAACCCTAGCATCTGCAGATTTTCTTGTTTAACTCTAAAGACTTGTAGCACCTTGTGTTTTCTTTGCTAAATTTCATTTCATCTGCAATGCAATGTCAGTGCAGAGCTGTGGCAGAAGGGGTGTGGAAGATGGAGGCAGATTCAATCATGGCATTTGATAGAAAACTATACTTGAAAAGATAAAATCTAAAGGAGAGTGTGGCAAGAGCATGAATGGAATTAGCTGGATCAGTCTTGAATGTACCCACCAAAGACATAATGGGCCAAATGGCCTCCTCTTGTGATTGCACATTTGGTATTAGATTTGTATAACCATTAGAAAATATTAACCATATCAATTGAATTTTCTACTGTTCCTATCCAAAATTCTCAAGCATAACTATCCTGGCATTATTTCTGCCTGTTATTGCCCCACCAAACTCATCTCCTCATACGTTGACACCATCTTGTCCAGTGTCATCACTTACACCTTCCATCTCTTTGAAGAATTCCAATTCTCCTGCTGCCACTGCCTCATCTTAACCATGGATGTGCAATCCCTCTGCACATCCATTCCCCATCAGGAAGATCTCAGGGCCCCCGTTTCTTTCTTGAAAATAGACCCATATAGTCTCCATCTGCTAACACTCCCATCTGCATGCCAATATTTTTCTTCACCCTTAAAAACCTTTCCTCTGACTCCTCCCATTTCCTCAGATCTTCGGTGTAGCCATGGGCACACACATGGGCCCTAGCTAAGCCTATAATTTTGTGGAGTACACGCAACAGTCCCAGTTCCAATCGTACTAGATTATCATTGCCCAGCTCTTCCTCCATTACATCAACTGCATTAGTCCTCTTGCACAAATGCAGAACTCACACAGTTAGTGCAATGCTGATACAGCGCCAGTGATAGGGACCAGGGTTTGAATCCCGCGCCATATGAAGTTTGTACTTATCCCAGTGTCTGCATGGATTTCGCCCCACCCCACCCTTCAAAATGTACCGAGGGTTGTAGTTCAATTGTGTGTAATTTGGCATCACGGGTTCGTGGGCCAAAAGGGCCTGTTACTGTGCTGTCTGCCTAATTTTTTTAAAAATCAAGTCAACAATTTCATTAATTTCACTAACAACTTCCTCCCTGCCCTTATATTTATGTGAACTGCTTCAGACATCTTTCTCGCCTCCCTTGACCTCTATCTCCCAATTCGTACACCTCTACTGAATCTGTTCTCAGGGTGAAGACTTCTGCTTCATGGCATCCAAAATGTCCTCTTTCTGTAATAAATGTGAATTCTCTCCTATTATTATTGATAAAGGCTGTACTTGCATCACCTCCATTTCTCATGCTTCTGTCCTTCCCCCACCTTCCCCCAGACAGAACAAGGGCAGACCCCCTTTAGTTCTCTCTTGCCAACCCACCAGCTTCTCAATGCAACACATTATCTTCCGACACATCCAACTTCAGTGTGATTCCCCCACTAGCCATTCTGCATACTTTGTGTGGTCTCCTCTACATCGGTTAGACTAAACACAGATTGGGGAGTGCTTTGATGAATACCTGCACTCTTTCTGTGGGT
The DNA here is from genome assembly GCF_036971445.1 of Narcine bancroftii. Classification (NCBI taxonomy): domain Eukaryota; kingdom Metazoa; phylum Chordata; class Chondrichthyes; order Torpediniformes; family Narcinidae; genus Narcine; species Narcine bancroftii. The sequence continues at coordinate 84,122,403 of NC_091478.1, read as the reverse complement.
CTAAGCACAAAGTCTCAGTGGTCAACAATTTCAATTCCCTTCATCATCCCCACACAGACATTCCTGTCCTCAGCATCATGCGGCGCCAAATGTAAACTTAAAGATGCATCATGTTCCCTCCAGACAGATTTAAACCCAAAGGTTTGAAAATCTTTTTCTTTAAAATTTTAGGTAACCCCCTCCACTTCCATCTGGTTCAATATTCCAAGATTCTGTCCTGGAGATTCCATGTTGATGCAATCACAAAAAAGGCTCACCAGCGGCTACACTTTGTAAGGTGTCTGAGGTGATTCGATACATCAGCGAAGACTCTCAAAAATTTCTACAAGTGTACCATGGAGAGCATTCTAAGTGGTTGCATCACTGTCTGGTACAGTGGTGCCAACGTTCAGTCAAGAAAAAACTCCAGAGGGTTGTTAACTTGGCCTGTGACATCATGGGAACCAGATTTAACTCCTTCAAGGGCATCTTAAAAAAGCAGCCCTAACCCTAATCCCACTGTCGAGGCCATGCCGTTTTCACTCTGCCACCATCAGGTAAAAGTACAGGAGCCTAAAGATAAGCACTCACCTGCACAAGGACTGCTTCTTCCCTGCTGGGCATCAAATTCCTGAATGATCAATGAACCAAAGATACTGCCTGACTTTGTCTTTTCATACACTATTTTTATGTTTTGTTATAAATACATTGTACGCTGCAGAAAAATGACCTGTTCATGGCAACAAATTCTGATCTCTTCTTTACCTGCACCTATTCTCATTTTTCTAATTTTCCCCCTCCCAGTGCTCTTTCCCACTACCTACCTCTCCTTCTTTCCCAAACCCGATCACGTCTTGGTTCCTCTTCAGTTTCACCACCCAGCCCCACTTTGATAAATTTGTTAACATCTCTTTCCAATTTAGGTCATCCTCTTGAAACATACATACACCCTTCGGGGCTTGATCGGGCCAACGCAAGAAGGATGCTTCCTATACTAGAGAATCTAGAACTAAGGTCCAAGCTTCAGGATAGTGGGATGGCCATTTAAGATAACCATTATTTATTTTTTTTAGAAGGCTGTCAATTATTGGAAACTTCTATAAATGAGCTCCACGTGCAATTCAGAGAGAATGTGATCACATTTGATCACTGGAATCTGTCAGCAAGTTCCAGTCTCCAGGTTTGGACGGACACTTCTTAACATTTTGTTTCTCTCTCCATATGTGTTGAATACACTCTGCATTTTCCGGTTTTATTTCAGATTCAATAAAAGTAGTATGTTCCTTTCAGTAACATAAGGTCGACAGGGACTGTTACTGTGCTGTATGTCTAATTATTTAAAAAATAATAATTTATCTGTAGAAATTCAGCCCATAAATCTATGCTGCACAATTACACCCTTTCAAATATAATCAATTATATCTCCCACAACCAAGTACTTTTGTGTCAATGTATGCAGCACAGAAACAGGCCAACCAAGATACTTATCTGAGCTAACTCCAATTGTTTGGTTTGCCCATATCCCTCTGTCTAAACCTTTCTGTACAGGTATGCATCCAAATGAATTTTAAACATTAGAAGTGTACCCACCTCTACCACTTCCTCTGGCATGTGGCTCCATATACTGACTGCTCTCTGTGTGAAAGAAATTGTCCCTCATGTGCCCTTTAAATGATCCAAGCTCCCACACCCCACCCCAACTTTGAAACTATGCCCTCCAATTTTAGATTTCCATAACTCAGGAAAAAGCCTGTAACCATCCTGCTTATCCACACCTCTCATGATTCTATAATCATTCCTCAGCCTCTTTGCGCTCTGGGAAAGCACTCACAATCTCTCCTTGCAACACAAGCCCTCAAAACCTGGTAACACATCTGTAAATTGTTTCCGCTTGAGCTTGATCATATTTTGCTTTGAAAAATTACATATTACACTCGGGTAGATAGTTAAATGTGTCTACCCATCACAAATATTTACCTGGGTCGGACACCACAGAAATGTTTTGACTCTTCATCTAGAATATCCTTGCATGCCTTTGACTTTTGCCATGATGGTTAACATTGCAACTGCCAGTTGTGAGAAAGGCCTGGTGTAAATCATCTTGGATGAGCCAATCGATTTCTCTTTCCTTACAATAGTGCTGAGGTTAGTACTAGATGCCAATTCACCAAATAATGAGAAGACGAACCATAAGGCAAAGGACAGATATGAAATCTGCTTTTTTTCTTAATGTTTCGCCAAAAACAAGCTGAAAATATTTAAACTACATCGGTGTGTGCTGTGCAAATGAGGACTGTAATCACACACCTAACACTGGTTTATTATTCATTGTTCTTATTTATCAAAAATACGTTGCCTCCTATTTGGAATCTTAATTTGCAACTTTATAAACAAATGAAAGATTAAAATTCATTCAGTCATGTTAATCTATTTCTCTATACATTAAAAATGAAAAAATAAAATAAACAATAATGAATTGCTGTTCTAATGTGTTGTGTTTTAAGAAGTATGTAGTTACTAATAATTTAAGAATTGATATTTTTTCCATAAATAAAACAAAGTTACTCTATCTTTTATGTTTCATTTACTCATGTTCTGAGTTGAATAAAATACCAAATTAATATTAATGGTTAATATAGATTTTTTTTAAATACATATTTTCATTAAAGAATAGAGATACATTGTCATGAGGGATGTCTGGCTAGAAATATTAAACAAATCTTAGTGAATTCATGACGTGAATTTTCATTGTGAATGAGAATAACTGTATATCACCATGCAACAGTTTAGGTTGGTTTGATACATCACCATAATTACTTGCTTCCCCGCTAGGATGATGATACCCCTTCAAAATTAACAAACCATTTGATTGGAAGATAGTATTTCAATGTCAATTGCTGTTTATAAAAATTCAGAGTTAAAGTTCTGTAGTAAATTGTCCACTTAATGCTCAAAAACACAAGTCACAACATTTATAATGCCATTACATTCAATGGAGATAAATATGGTTTTGCCTACTTAAATATAGGCTCTTCCCAAACTGCACCAATAAGTAGAAATAAAAATTCCATTTGACACATGCAGATTAATCTGCTCCATCTTTAGATTATTCCTCAGACTAAATATACGCAACAATAAATAAATGAGGGTCAAAAATAGCTAAACGATAAAGCTGGTGAAGTGAAGGAGAGACAGTATTTCATGCGGACATGGAATAGTGTTCAGACCAACCTTTCAATTTATCACAAAATGAGCAAGATGATCCAATAATAAATTAAATTTCAATGAACCAGAATCAAACCTTCATTAGTTGGGGTTCCTATCATCAGTGAATTTATTTAGTTGAGAAATGAAGAATCTCAAACTTTTCTTCACAGTCAAAGATAATGTAGAAGTAAAAGATTAGAAAGTGATTCTACGGTTGTGTGAGCAGGATGTTGTTTAAAAAAAAAACCAGGTATTTTATAAAACAACCATCCCGTTGTTAAGGCTAGGATTATGCCATCTCTTGAACACTATTCTGACAATAAATTCAAAAACGAAGGGAAATGATTAAAAAAAATAGATCTATCTCATTATCAATCTCTTCGTACAAACAAGCCAGTCCTTGCACATTAGACCAGAAAGCACAACAGCTTCCAAACTAAGTTAAATACAGTCCAAGATAAATCTGTGAGTCAATAAAGTATACACAGAAAGGTCTCTATGCACGAACGCAGCTCCCTTCATTTTCTTCTGAATATGTCTGAAGTATAATTTCATTTTCTGTGCACAAATTAAATAATTCACTCTGTCATTACATCTCAAACAAGCTGATCTATCTTACTCATACATTTGGTTCTATGCAGCATTCAAACTTACACTTATAATAGGCTTATTTCATTTTTTTTATTCTATGAAGCGATAATTGATCCTCAAACACTACTTGTGTGAGGTACACCTCCAAGCTTAGAACCATTTTTTTCCTTTATCTAAGTAATTCCAGTTTCATCATGCCTCTCTTGGTCAAACATTAACTTGTCAGTCAGTCACTTTCAGCTCACCTCTGAAACTTGGCTCTTTGGTTGATATTTTAATGAGGCTGGGATTGGGTCTGATGCACAGACATCAAGGGAGAACACAAACCCGCCATCATTGAACATATTGTTGAGAGTGAGTGCCTTTTGATGGCATTGTCCATAATGATAGAGAATGGAATGACTGAGCATTGGATTGGACTTGTCCTACTTTTTGTGAACAGGTCCAACTTGATCATTTTTTCACGCTACCAGGCAGTCCCAATGTTGTATCTATGCTGGAACAGCTTGGTTAGAGACACAGTTTTTTTTTAAAAATTTAGACATACAGCACTGTAACAGACCATTTCAGCCCTATGAGTCGATGCCACCCAATTTACATCCCATTAACCTACACCCAGCAACATTTTTGTAGGGTGGGAGGAAATTGAAACCCCCCCCCCCCCCAGAGAAAACCCACGCAGACACAGGGAGAATATACAAACTCCTACATGTCTGTCTGAAGTTTGGTACATCCATTTTCTCAGCTATTTCTTGATATTTCATAGAACGAATTGAATTGGCTGAAGACTGGTTTCTGTAGTGATGGGGATCTCAAGAGAAGCTGAAATGGATCATCTCTTCAGTACTTCCGCTAAACACAGTTTAAATGCTTTCATCCTTAGTATTCACATGCTGGTTCCTGCCATCATCAAGAACAGAAAATTTCTTGGAGCTTCCCCCTGCCATTAGCTGTTTAATTGTCCACCACCATTCATTGCCTGTTGACCTTAACAATACCAGACCAGCTGTGGCAGTGAATTGCAGATGTTTCCCGCAGTATAGTTAACTGTTTCTGTTCTAGGTCTACATACTTTGTCTGAAGCAATCCTCTTTCCATTTTCTGTCCCTACTGTTCTGTTTGCATTTTCTTCCTATGAGTGCTACTCTTCTCCCTGCCAGATTAAAAATATTGCAAAGGTCTCTATAATGAAAAAGTGCATTGACTAATGTCCCAACATGATCTGGACTTCCTTTAACCATGAGAAGCTCTTTGAAATTGTCTAAACATAGAGAAAAAAAAGAACAAGATATTAGCAGGTTGCCTCTCACACCCTTCCAATCTTTCACCTAACAACATCTGAAGAACACTTTAAATAGTATTTTAAATAATATTGGAATTAGGACCAATCAGTAACAAAACACACAGAGATTAAAAACAGCAACACAAATCTTAACCACTCAGCTCGATCACAATTTTAATTTGTTCATTAATCATGACCCATTTCAAACTTAAGATCAAAATGCAGGAACAGACAGCAAAAAAAATGTCAATGGTTCAATTTTCCACTCAACATCGCATTTTCTCTTAAAAATAGAACCAATGCTAAAATACATAATCAATATCCTATGATTAAGTCATAATGCCCCTCCTCAAAGGATACAAGCTAACAAGTTATCAATGCAAAATTTGTTCCCTATCAGACAAATGAATTTCCAAACACTTTTTACTTCAGATAATTTGGTTTTTTTTTATAATCTAAATGACGTTGAAGCCAGGATCTAGAGAAGAAAAAATAGAATTGGACTCAAATAAATAAATGCTAAATAGGAAACAAAAAGCTAATTGAAGTCAGCCTTAATTCGAAGGAGACAATAGTATAAGGGATAGAAATTATGTTACAATTGTAAAAAAAATCTTAAGAGTCATGCACTTTGTCTGATATCCAATATTGAATGAGCAGAATTTATTTTAAATCATATATTGGCCTTTCCCAGAAATGCAACTGCCTAATCATTCTTCCTATAAAATCAGTTAAAGTTTGAGCCAAATCAATAGCAAATTTGGTACTGTATTGAAATCAAAGCTTAAGATTTCATCTACATATACATTAATCACAGAAACTATTTGGTAACAAAGCTCCTGTCTATGCCTATTTTAGTCCCTTTAATGCCAAAATCCTGATTGATTCCTTTGTTACTTCGAAAAATTTCCATTCTGGTACATAGAAATGAATAAATGTATTCCATTGGGAAAAATAACATACGATTTAAGAAATTACGTTACAGTATTCGAACAAATTTGGGAACCGTACATGGAACAAAACAGAGAGGGCCTACCACAGACCTCCAGCCCCTAAAATGACAGAATGAGAAGACGAAATGAACTGACCCAGTGTGTAAAAGTAGATGACACAATTTTCTTGTTTATTTTCATTGTGTGATGACATTGTTTAATGGGTTTAATGTATTGTATATGTTGAATGTTTAGTGGGTGGGGAAGGGGGTGGGAAGGAGGGAGGAGGAAAAAGGGAAGAAAATGACACCATGTATATTCAAGAGGGAAATGTTTGTGTGTATTTTAGTTAATATAGTTCATAGTGTGAAAATTTTAAAAAAAGAAAAATTACTATCCAAATTTCTCCAGATTATCCTCCCATCTATTTCCATGGACAAGGTTTGGAACATGCTGTCCAAATCTTAACCTGCTCCAAGGTGTGTTCACTCTCGACACCCCAGCTTCTTGAACCTCATGGACATTATAATTTTAAGTCTCTCTTCATCGTGTTTTCCAACCCCACCTCAGCAAACCACTTCAAGTCCCACAAGACATTGAGATTGCTTTCATTCTGCTCTCTTAAATAGTCCTGGCTTTAATCACTCCACTAGCACTACCTTCTGCTGCCATAGCCCTGAAATTTACTCCCCCAAAAAGTGAGGAAGCATCTCTTCCTCTCTCTCTCTGTCTTCTCCTTTAAGACATTCTTTAAAATTCGGCTTTGCCAATATGTTGGTCATTTACCTTCTATGACTCGAATTAAGATCTTTTGACATTTTTTGGACCATCCTGGAGAGTGGCTTCAGACATTGCGTTCTGTTCAAGGTGCCAAATACAATGGAAGAAGTTTTACTTCTTCTCATACACTGGTACGAGTAAGGTTTAAGATTTTTGAAAGAATTGATTCAAAGTTTATCCTCTGGTATTGCAATTCATTACCTTAAAATTAGAAGTATGCTACTCAGTGGAAAATAAGTGGAAGCTCGGAACTTCTCAAAATATTGAGTCATTAGAAAACTTCATAATTTAAATTTCTAGATTTTTTTTTAAAACGAGCATGTTGAGAGTTATGAAATGAAGACATAAGAGTGATGGTACAGATCAATTAAATATAATGGCAGAACAGTTTTAGGAAGCCAGATGGACCATTCCTGCAACTAGTGTTCGAAAGTATAACAAATCTTTAAAAAAAAACACAATTGCTTTTGCATCTTTCCATTCTGCATCAAAAACACAATTCTCTCTAAATTATGGCTAAGCTCCTCTAAATAAGAACACATGTTCATACCTCTGAAGAAAAACATACTACTGTACCTTGACAGGTCCACAGAAAAACATTAACAAAATATCATTACACATTAGATTTGCTCCTTCAATTATTGACTTTTTCCTCAAATTGTCAACAAGAATAACTCAACCATTCTAAGTTTAATATAAAAATCTTTCTACTTTATTTTTTACCTTCAATCTCATCTTCCACCCAAAGTAGAATTATAAAAATTGTCCTAATGAATTCTTTAAATTACAACTTAGATGAAAACACATGATTTGGAAGTCCATGCTCGAGATGGCAACCCACATCACAAAAGTTATAGGCTACAGAGGAGCAGTGGACTGGAGATTTTCTTATGATTGTATCGACATGATGGCCCAAGAGCAGGGCAACACCCTTCCAACCCCAATCAAGAGGGAGAAGCTTCGAAGAAGATCTTACAAGTAGGAGAACCGCAGCAGCAGTGAAGTTTAAGGTTCAGCAGGCTTACATCAGGCTTCGGGCTGCTGGAGACTGGCTAATGGAAACCAAGTATTAGGGCAAGTATTGTCGGAGCCCATGGTGAGCAGGGCTCCTGAAGGACACTGAGCACTGACAGCTTTCTAATCATATTGGGGGCTCAACAAAGGGCCAAGGAGTATGACTGGGATGCCTGGAATTACCAGTGGAATGGACAAGAGGCCATGCGGCAAAAGAAGCAATGGGAATACAGGCGGTAACGACATGGGAGGAGATGGTTGGATCCATGACAAGACATCTCTGAAGGAATTCTCTTTTGTTTCTCTTTTTTTGCAGGGGCACTGGACTACTGGCATCACTATGTGTATCTTTACGGACAAATTCAAGTAAACAAATTTTATGTTTTTGTGCACATGACAATAAAGAAACCTTAAACCTTCATTCAGTCCCCCCCATTTCATGCAACTTCAGTGTATGATTCTAGAATGTGGCCCTTCAGCCATACCCCGCCATATACACAGCTCAACTAGTCACTTTGGTTTGAATTGTTTGAAAAATAAGGACACATCAAGTGTTCTATATAAATAAAGTTCAACACAGTTCAATATTTATGTTTCAGGAAAAAAAAACCTGAAAGTTGATGGTCAAATCTTCAACCATGTTTTTGTAGGATACCATAAGTACAGATTAAATTTTGTGCCAAAGGCTTGCAGAACAAAGTATGCTCAGTGAAAATTGTTAGCGTAGCGGTTAGCACCAGCGATTGGGACCAGGTTTCAAATCCAGCACTGCCTGTAAGGTGTTTGTACATTCTCCCCTTGACTACATGGGTTTTCCCAGGGGGCTCCAGTTTTCTCCCACCATTCAAAATGTATTGTTATAATTGGGTAGCATGAGCTCATGGACCGAAAGGGCCTGTCACCATGCTGGATGTCTAAATTTAAATTTTTTAAAACATTAAAAAAAAAATCACATAATCTATGACCAGAGGCAATGATTATAAAAAAAAACTGAACCAAAGTTAATGAGTTGAATCTCCACCAGTTTAGAGTTATACTGAAAAAGACAGCATAACAAAATATTAGCTTCCCACCAATCCTAACTTCTTTGACTGGAAGATTTTCAATGTGAAAAGAATAAATGATCAGATCAGATATTATTTACTGTCATGTAATAAAACAGAAATGTAACATTACATGAAATTGCCTTCGGTTTGTCATAAAGCAAAGATTTACCATTAGAATTAGTAATGCCCGGTACCCTTACAGTCAAACAAAGAGAAAAACAAGAGTCCTTCAGAGTCACTGAGTGTCCGTGGATTCAGTTCCAGCGCTCCCGCAGCCACATAAGAATCCAGTTCAGTTTAAACCATTGGTGACCATATCCCAGGAAGCTCCAAAGGAGGTTCGAGACAATTATGTTCATTTAAAGGTTTACCTTAGCCTGGAGGAGCATTGGAGAGACTTCACCTCTAAAGTCTCTAATGAAGGGCATAATAGAATTTAGGATAAGCAATTATAAATCATTATTGTAATGTAGGAAATCAACAACCAATGTAGGTATAGCTAACTCAGCAGACATATTACAATCATCAGCTAAATGAACATTTTGTAAGCTTTAATTTGATTGCAATGTGGAAATACAGCATAGCAAGTGGCCCTTCACAAGCTCATGCTGCCCAAACACATCCATGTGACCTATTGACATACAAACCCAATACGTCTTTGGAATGTGGGAGGAAACCCACGTGGATACAGGAGAACGTATCAGCACCTTACGGGAGATTCAAACCCAGGTCACTGGCTCTCTAATAGTGTTGTGTTAACCATTATGCTAATTGTACTCTACCTTGTATTGATGGAGGGATAAGATGATGCAAAGGATGTTAGTGATAGCCATCCTAGTCATTTTTTTTTTAAATAGTGTGTTATGTTTTATTTCCCATCCACAGCCCAGGTTTAATGTTCCTTGGTACATTAATGGAGGTCAACGTGTCTCAATAAGTATACAGGAAAGAAGCCCTTTTTTATACAAACATTCTTGTTCAACTATTTAGTGGATGAGGAAAATAGAAATCCTGTCAGAAATACTTGAGTTGACGGTGGGGTTATAAAAACCAATGCAATGATGGAGAAACAAGGGAGAGCAAAAAGAAGACCTTACAGATGAAAGGAAATGTATTTTGAACTGCAATAAGAGTCCATGGATACAGAGTGAATACTTGATAACCTCTGCCTTTAAATGGAGAAAGACCTCTACAAGAGTCAGAGGTGCACTATGAAAGTGAGAGGAAGACTGAAAGTGGTCGCAAAACACTTGCATCATTCAATCTCTCCTGGTCTCTATCCATTCATAGACTTGGTCTCTCCATCATTCCTCACTTTATCTGCTACGTTCTATGTGCAGATGAAAACCATTTGCCTCTAATGCGAAATAAAAGCAAAAAATGCTGTCAATAGCTCAGCAGATAGGACAATGTTGGTCAAAAGTGAAACACGTTTAATGTTTCATAACATGTACCTTATTCAAAACCCAAAAATTTACTGTTTCTAACTCTCAGATCCTGCCTGAACTGCTAAATATATTCAGCACAGTCCAATTTTATTTCAGATTGCCAGCATCTGCAATATTTTGGTTATGGGAAGCTGGTACTGTACTGGGAATGGCATTACTTTTTGTATTTTAACATTATTTCATTCTACAATCAGCCACATATTCATGTAACTGAAGTTCAAATTAAACAACTTAGCAGTTCAGAGCTACTTTGTCCATACCTTGATGTTCAAACCCAAAACATTGGCTATGTTTCTTTATTTTTGCTATTAAAGTTTGACCTGCTGAGTTTCTCCAGCATTGTTTTCACTTCAATTACGGTGCCCACAGACTGATGCATTTTATCTCTGAGCAGTTCAGAGTACCATGTCCAATATTGCACAACAACCTTAAAGGTTCTGAGCACAGTTGCCCATTCCACTGACCTGGTTGTGAAATCCATGTCCCTAAAGGACCATTGCAAATCCAGTTCCTAAACATCCAAAAGTCCCATAAAATCTTCACCAACAAAAGGATCATTCCCCCAAGAAAGCCATAAACCAATGTTGTAAATGATCATTTAGCACTGAAGTGCACCAAGAGTTAGCTAAAGGGTGGGGGAAGGACTTTAGAAAGCTGGCAAACAATTTCAAGAGCATAATTGTAACCAATGTTTTGATTTCGGCATCACAACACTCCAAAAATAACAGTCTGAATCAGGTTCTGTTCCAACGCTGAAGCAGAGCAGTGTGCGACCTCTCAGAAAAGGCCATCTCACATTGCTTTTTCTGGGTATCACGTGGAGGATAATTACAGCACAATGTTTTGGCAAGGTGGAGAAGTGCGCTGAATCGGGCTAATTTATAAATTCCAGCCGAACTTATTTAAACATTTTGAGAGTTTTGGGTCCTCTCCCTATTTAATTCTGTGCCAGGAGTGGAAGCCTGCAACAAGGAACCAAAGACCTCCCTCCTGGCCAGGAAATTCCAATTTCACAGCCAGGCAGAATAAACAAAATGTTACCTGCCAAACTGCAAATGGATCCTTCAGCTATTGATTTAGGCTTTATCAGGTTCCACTAACCATTTGAAGAAGTGGAGAGAATCCCCCCCCCACCCCCTCCTCTTTAAGGATTGTGTTATCCTTGTACGTTCCTAACCTTCTGCCGCCAGGACTAAAGGCCTCCTGCTGTATCTTTTATATTTGTGGAGTGAATGATGCACCAAAAAAAGCAGGTACCTGTGATTCACACCGACCTTTCACTTCAGCACAAGGGCCAAAGCTGACCGCACAACCTCCAGGGCCGCTCACCAATTCGCCGTCGCCGGCTCAGCCCAGTGTCGTCAAGGGAGGTGGGAGGAGGGAGTCCAACAAAAGTCACAGCGCGCAGTCACGGGCTTCGCGATGGCCAAAATTCGGATTGAGAACCCTGCTCTTGGAGGTTTTCTTTTACTTCCAAAGAGTGACCTGCAAATGTGCATTGAAGTGTGGGGGCTCCCTCCCCCCGCAAGCCCCAACCCCAAATCTCTCCCTCCCCCTCCAAGCCCCAACCCTAAATCTCTCCCTCCCCCCGCAAGCCCCAACCCCAAATCTCTCCCTCCCCCTCCAAGCCCCAACCCTAAATCTCTCCCTCCCCCCGCAAGCCCCAACCCCAAATCTCTCCCTCCCCCTCCAAGCCCCAACCCTAAATCTCTCCCTCCCCCCGCAAGCCCCAACCCCAAATCTCTCCCTCCCCCCGCAAGCCCCAACCCCAAATCTCTCCCTCCCCCTCCAAGCCCCAACCCTAAATCTCTCCCTCCCCCTCCAAGCCCCAACCCTAAATCTCTCCCTCCCCCGCAAGCCCCAACCCCAAATCTCTCCCTTCCCCCCCCACCCCCCCCCCCCCCCCCAGCCCCAGCCACAACTCCCAATCTCTCCCTCCCTCAAGCTGAGTCCCGGCTCCACAGGGTATTATCACCTCTGCCCCATTCTCAGCAGAACAAATGCTGATCCCTGCAAGAGCTGCTACTGGTTCTCGGAAGGTGGACAACTTCGGAGCAGAGGACACGCAGCCGGGCTCCTGGTGCATCCTATCAGCAACATTTTACATCGAGGGACAGACATTCGTATTTCCATTAAGTGAATAGGTGTTTGAAAGAGGCAAAACTAGATAATCGCTAGCATCTGCTAAATAGTATCAATTAAAACAAAATCAAAGGAAAATAACCAATAAAAATGAATGAAAACAGGACTATTGATATATTTGGCAACATCTCAGTAAATATTTGACAGCTCTTTACAGGCTTTTGGTTGGTGTTTTGTTTTGAGGATTGTGATCTTCGAGTTTGGTAATCCTCAAGGATTTGTTTTAGGGTCAGATAAGCATCAATTCAAATCAAAAGGATTACTGATGAATCCAAAACGGAGAACAATGAATGAACAAGCTCTTGTCACCCGAATTGAAATTTTGTGCTTTATGGAAACAAATGTACTTAACAAAATTTCAAATAACGTCCGACCCTCCAAATTTTCGTTTTTGTTCCACAAATAACATATGGTGTGGCGGTCAGTAGTTCTTCTCCAACATTTAAAATACACTTCACCTTGGGATGGTCAGGGCCTAGAAATATTTGGGGTGTGCTCATAGAATATTTCCTAGAGTCACGAATTTTTTAAAAAGAGCTTTGAGATATTTGGTGTTAAAAGATGATGACACAACATATGTGACATTTTCATCTTTAGAATAAAAACGCGGGAGGAAATAATTTTCTGCATATGTTTAGTGGTTGAATAATAATTGTTAGAAGGTGACACATTTATTTCACACTTTTTAAGTTGGGAAAAATGTAACAGAAGACACAGGGATCCCTATTTCAAACGAATAATGCGGGCGGGACGGGGCAACATAATTAGCAAACCAAAATATAAAATTCAAAGCAAAATAAGTTATCGTTGTATATGAAAAATAATCAAATGCACCCGATACTTCGCAACTCCTGCCTCAGGATCTGTCCTCGAGGTACAGAGTCGTCGCCTTTTATTAAGGACGCGAAGAATCTGGCAGCCTGCCCGCAAAAAAAAATGTAAAGACTTCTTTTTGTTTAAAACAACCGTCTCTCCATGTTGCAAAAGCTTTACTTTGGTCAAGCAAATGTGTCCCTGCGCAAACCAGCACCATTTGCCAGCGTCAAATGCGATTCGCTCAATTACAGAAGACTTAAACACAGTAATTAAATGGTTTTCAAAAATTAAAGGTCAGTGTATGGACGGCCATTGGGAATTGGCTGTGCAAATAAATGCCAAACGGAAGAACTTTTCAGAACCATTTACACTTGAGCCGTGTGATTTCTTTCCGAGCAAACACCGCAGGCGATGAGACAATTCGCATTTAAACTTCATGCGAGGTAACATTGCAGTTAAGATTAAAATATTTCGAAGACATTGGTTAAAAAAAAATACAATGTGTGTCTAGATGTTCTGTCACACGGGGAGTTCTTCTGAATTGTCCGATCCAAGAACGGATGATACGGAATGACTGCGAACCACTTCATCGGATCTTTTAAACACATGTCAGAAATGCAGAGCCTTCTCCTGAACTTCGTGCTGATGTTATTTCTCAAAGCAACACCATTATTTTGCACATAACGCAGTCGTTCTTATTTCGTTGAAATGAAGACAACTCCGTTAATTACTGATTTGCATGTAGTCTGCGTTTAGAATCGTTCAGTAAAAATACATTCCATTATTTCTGATAATATTCTCGAACACGGTCACACAAAACTAATCCATGTGAAAATATCTTTCAGATGCAGAACTTAAAATGTTCCTTATATTGTTCGTTTTCTTCGTTGCTTTTTTTTAAAAGCATTTCAATCGCTCCGCTTGCATTGACTGTCGCTGTGAAAAAAAGGTTTTATTCAATTTGTCGAAGACCAAATAAGTATCAAACAAATTACGTTGGTTGATTTCGAAATTGAGCAAGAATTTGTAACAAACTGCACTTTGATTAGTGGGAGTTTCATTTAAAAATAACTTAAATCTTTATATTACGTGTTTGGACAAGGAGAATTAATTGTCTTGCGGTGAAAGACAGAAGTGATGTGACCATCCATAAACCGTGCTCTCCCTTCCCTGGTCAGCATATCTGCAGATAAACATGCCGGAAGCCGATGCTTCACAAACAAAGTGTTCCCTTCAATCCCCTTTGAAGGCCAAAAAGGCAAAGCCCATACCCAGAGCATTTAGCATCTCGTCCTGAAAAATATTGGGCTTGTTGTAAAACCCAGAGAGGATGCCGTGCTGGAATTAACAGTTCCTGCATTGCAGGAAGTGTAACGATGTGTAAAATTAAATGCAGCTGTCGAAAAGAAGGGGGGGGGGGGAATCACTTCAATAAAACAAATACACTGTTCAAGGCAAATACCTATTATTAGTATAAAGGCTGTGCCTTTATTGGGACTCGTAGATCTGAAGTTCCAAGAGGGACCGATACAGTGTTTCACGTTAAAAGCATTACTAAAACAGGGCTTTAGTGTTTATTTCGCCCAATGTCCCTGCAAGAGATTGGCCTTGGTAATAGGAAAGCAAACATGAAAATATGGTATAGATTTTTAGCCTCATTAAGGAAGCGTTCACCATTTAGCGTCAGCCAATCAATTATAATCGAGTAGTCACAGGACATTATTACAAAAGGACTGAGCGGGTGTGGCGACATGCAAATGTAGAGAATGCATCCCACTTTCAGAGAGAGAAAAACAATCCCTTCAAACGATCTTTCCATTTTAACACCGAAGTTGTCTGGGGACATGATTCAACAGGAGGGGAGGACGCATCGAGGCTCCCACTGTATAGATAGATTGTCGTTTAAAAGCGGTAGCACTCATACTTGAATGCAGGTAATATTAATCACTTCATTTCTGCATATGCATTTTAACTTAAACCCACCGATAATCAGATCGGCAGATGTTTTGGAGGTTCTTTGCATTTCAATTATTGAAACGCTCAGTTTAAAAAAAAACTTCAAAGTAGTATTTCTCTCTCTCTCTAGGCGGGGCAATGGCCTCGTATTATAAAAGTTGAAACGACGGGGGAAGGGGAAATCAATGCAGCACAAGACTCCAAGGTTAATTTAAATAAATCTCTCAACTCCGTCTTTAAAAATTATGCTACTTCCGAAGAGTTAACGGCTTCCTCCACTTTTTCTTTCGTCTCACCAACCATTAACACGAGAAATGGTCACGCTCACTTTAATAAAACGGCAGCTATAAAGCAGTCTTTTCTTTTGTTGTTCACCTTAATTCGAAGGTGATTGAGCGCCTTCATTGAGTTATCTATTAATTAGAACCATTCGCGGGCATCCACAATGGCATGCACCCCTGTAAATGCTGTGCTCTTTCAAATGTGTCTCCCCCCCTTGTTGATGCAGGAAGATTTTTTTTGCTGCGCTTAATGATAAACGCTGTAGCTATTCCACATTCCACAGCATCTCACGGTGCAGTTAGTTTGAGCCAAGTGACTGCATTCATTAGGAAATAACTTGCAGTAGAAAGGCATTCTTCTAGATTTAAGAAAATGGAGTTCAGAATAGCATCATTTTTTTAGTAAATTTCCAATCCCCAAATAGCTTTATCATTAGCTGTTCTTTCCCCAACTGCAAGATATTGCAGCATTTTTGACATAACCAGCATATATCGTACCGCTTTACACCTGTTTCAAAAGTAACTGCCTTCCTTCCACCTTAGGTAGTGGCCAAGGAGCAATAACTCATTTCAGAGATAAGAGAAAACAAATATCCAGTGCAAAAGCAATTACCAGGGCCAAAGCCCAGCTCCTCCCATCAATAGTGACTGAAGGACGGAAGGAGCCTGATCTAATCGATACTGTAATTAAAGATCCCATGAAGCGACCAGAGAGCGAGGAGCACGTGAAGAATTTATAATCCTGTCCCCGTGAGCACTTTATGAAAGAAAATCATTGGGAAAGCTCCCTCTGTCTCCTGCGATGTCAATACTGTGCGAATAGCAAGCAGGAGACAGCTCCAAAAGGACTGTCAATAAGATCTGCTCGCTTTTTTTTTAAATTTTGAAATCGCAAGAAGAATTATTTCCAAGGGAAAGGAGGCGTCTTGGTCCAATTTCCTCCACTGTTTCCTAATAGCAGATGGCAGCGAAAATACCTCAATCAATTGGGTCAATATTAAAACGCAGTTTGATTAAGTTGCCAAACATCCTGCGCAATCCACACGGCTTGGAGAGGAATCTCTTTAACAAAGAGCCTGGTATTTTGGTCTCAGGTCTTCATCCTGTATTCGTCCACAAAGCAGAAGCGCACACATAGTTAAAGGAGACACTTGGGGCAGCCCGAAGAGCTAAGGAGCAGGATCAGAGACCCTAGGTCAAATTGGCTATCAAATAGGTGGACCCTTTTTTTTAAGCTACCAAGAATCTTAAAATTTGATATGCTACTCAAATAGTTTACTTTTCCCATTAATTACTGCTGAGATAGTTTTCTGACTGATATTTTGCTTTTGAAAATGCACTCAATTACAAAGTCGACTTCATGCATGTTAAATAATATTTAAATATTCTAGTCCACACACCAATGATGCTTTGCAATGTTTTTTTTTAAAAAAAAGTGTTTTAGAAATCAGCATGTTTGAAGCACAAAATTCAGCAGGTTGATTCAAAAAGCCTTTTACAGACACTTACCCAAGTTAATTGCATTGGGGAAAAGTGCACAAAGCTGCCCAAGAAAGTTTTCAGGTAAGGCAAAAATACACACATTTCAAGAATGGCTGTTGCAAAACTCATGTATTTGATTAAATGAGTAAGAATTACAGTACCTCAGCTGTTAGTAGGTATTAAATTTTAGTGAAACTGGATGGTTTCTTCCAGCTTTCCAAGAAAGTGCATATATCAGTCACAAGGGTTTTTCATACCTAATACAAAATTATTACACAATAAAACACTATCTCTCATCGGTCAGTGAAGATGAAGCTTTGTCTTTTAAGCAACATACCAGTACAGTATATACATTAATGATTCTCCCAAGACATGTCACGATGATATATAAATATATAATATATTTATACACACATGACATTTTCTATAATAGCTTCATATTACTCCCTTCAAAGTTGTTCAAAAGATGCATTTACGTAGCAGCAATGTGAAAGTCCAGCACATTTTCTTCTATACTAAATAGACCTATGGGGCAGAAATCTTTATTGTACTTCAAGATACAATAACAGGAGTTTCCTTCGATGACCATCGTGCTTTGTTACTTCACTGAAACTCATCAACATTTAAGATGATGCAAGTGAAAAAGCACAAAGAACCAGTTTGAACAGAAATTATATAACCTACAAAAAAAAACTTGCAATTTCACTTGATGTTAAAAACAGCAAAGAGTAAACTGCTTCAGTGTGACAGCATCAACATTCAGTTTGAAGTCTGCAATTTACAGTTATTTTGTTAATGGAAGGGATGACTGAACAATGAACTGATTGTGAATTCTCCAGCAGACTACCAAAACTTTACATTATATATATACAGACCTTTCTTAGTGAGGAATGGTCTTCTGAGCATTGCCACCAATGCCAATCATTACTCACAAATCATAAAATAAGTTAATGCAAGGGCAAAATTCACCTAACAGAATAGATCTGCAAATGCTAGGAAACTTACATGTTTAAAGCACTCTAGTCCATTAGTAGATAGGCCAAGATGCTGAAGACCAGTAGTTTACATTTGCAACTTGCTTGCAAAGCAATGTTATTATCACTAATAAATAAGTTTATTTTCATACAACACTAAAAGTTAGGCATTGTACAAAAGGTGTTCTCACAACACTTTGGTCCATTGGCCTGACAGACTCCCCAGATTACTTCCATTGTTAGAAGGTTGACAATCAATTTAGCTTGAAACAATTTCTTTGTTGTCTTCCACCAAATGGGTGAATCTGTGGCTTGTTCCATTTTCAGCGGCTGATATTTTCTCCAGACCAGCTAGAGGTGCACCGGAATCAGTACTGTGAAGCTTCTCCATGGTTCCTGTCAAGCCACTGATGGGTGAACTGCCACCGTTGCCCAGACTAGCAGGGTTTGGGGGAAGTCCACCATTCTGAATCACTGAAATCTCATTGGTCTTCATTGCTAAGCCATTTGTTAGTGCAGCTGCATACTGGTTCCAAAATGAAGAAGGGTCTCCGTCCCGAGCCCTAACAGCCAAATCCTTCTGAAGCATTTCGGTGAATTTAATAGGATTGCCACCTAGGAATGCCATTGGACCATCCACGGAAAGGCGCCTCCCTCGTCTTGCAGGGGCACTGTTCCACATGTGTGTCCCCATATGAACCTGTTTTTAAAAAAAATGAAGTTAAGCCCGCAGCTCGAGGCATTTTGTTTACCCACAAACGATGTCATATGGATCTATGCAGATTTATATCTATAATCAAGCACAATTCTTTGGCATAATAGAACAGTAAAGATAGAACATGATGCTCAAAGTAAACTAAAACTCTGTTGCCTGATACATCTCTTTGCATAATCAAATGTCTATCTTAAACACCACTTTAATATCTACTTCCACCATAATCCCAGCAGCCCATTTTCAAGTGCTTGCCATTTTTGTGTTTTTTTTTAAAAAAAGGCTTTTCACCACCCCCTCTCCCCATTTTACCCCTTTAAATGCATGTCACCTAATATGTGAAATTCTTACATGCAGGAAGGTCTCTGACCATCTGCCCTATCTACATCTCACATAATTTTATAAACTCACTTCAGCCTTCAACACTCCAGGGAAAACAATCTTTCCCCATAGCTCATGCCCTTTAATCTAGGTAGCAAACTGGATGAATAAATGCCAAATGTCCTGTATTTGATCAAGTCGGCTGCATTAAATTTCTTTGTAATAAACCCATTATGTCTTAATATCACTAACTTCATGAATACACATTCTTACAAACAAATTTCTGCCAGTCTGATTGCTTTTCAACTATCTGAAGATAATTAATCCTCTGATATTACATGGAGTATTTTACAAGAAATTGTTCCACTGGAAGAAATTAGCATTGGTTTGTATTTAAATACCTCATGGAAGACCTTTTTGTACACTGAGTCAAATCAAGTAGTCAGATAAATATCAGGAGATACAATGTATCAAATTTTATGTAGAAGTTCATTGGTTCACATATCAAGCACAAATTAGCCATACTGCAGTCTTCCTAAATGATTTAAAACATACTTTTAATCATTTGACATAGGGAATTTTTTTCATATTTCTGCCTTTCAAAAAGCTGGTTAATTATACCTCTATAATTTATTTTTGCTTTGTCTTGCTACTACCATCATTTTTCCCTTCAACTGCATATTTATCACTGGGCTTTTTAAAATCAATCTACGAGGTGCATGCATGCAACTGACAACAGACTTCACTCAGAGTTGTTTCAGAATGTTGCCATCCAATCCTGTGACCCATATCCAAATTGAAATTCAATGTTTTTAAATTTAACCATACAGCACGGTAACAGGCCGTTTTGGTCCATGAGCTAGTATCGCCCAACTACACCTTACAATCCTGAATGTTTCGAATGGTGGGAGGAAACCTGAACCCCCCCACCCAGGGAAAGCCCACGCAGACACAGGAAGAATGTACAAACTCCTTACAGAAAGTGTGGGATCCGGACCCTGGTCCTAATTTCTGGTTCTGTAACAGTAATGTGCTAATGGCTACCCTAGCAGTGCTGCCCATGTTGGAATCTTGTCTTACTTTTTAAACTTTCCAATTACCTTGTTAATATTTTCTCCATACAATTCATTCCGGAATAATTCAATAAAAACAGCAAACCGTTACTGAATAATTCAATAATTTGGGGATTATTTTTGCCCATCTACATACGTGTAATAAACTCAGCAACATTAATCATTATTGTGCATTGTTAATATCCTTCAAATTTATACCCAACTACAGATAAATCTCGACATACAATGTTCTGATTTACAGTATTTCAAAAGTTATGATGATCAGAATCAGTTTTCAATAAAGGTAAGTCGGGGTCGACCTGTATCAACAAGGTTGCTTTTCCTTCGCTGGAAGGAAAGGATTCTGTCCAATCAGCACATGCAGGTAACCTCCAACCGCCACCACACTCTCCCCCCTCCCTCCACCCCCCCCCCCCATAAACGTCATCATTTTGGTACTCCTCTTGTAATGACGTAAAGGAACTGTGCTTTGTCAGACCCAATGCTGCTTTTAATAAAAAGGTGGCGCATCCGCAGATTGCAGTCACTGGGGAGGGAGGGAGAGCAATGGCCATCTGCTCATGCATTCCAAATCACAACATAGGTTGTGAGGTTACACTGCTGACCGTAGTCACCCGGCATCGTGAGTAGATGGTAAACTTTGAAGGAGGGGGGGTGCTGAGAGTTGGGTCATCTTGCTCGCTACCCCGCCAAAGTAAAAGTGGGGTAGATCGGGCGGCGGGAGGAGAGGCAAGTTGCATGCAGCCTTCAAGGTGCCATAGAGTTTTCAGTTGCCATGACCCCATGGCCGTGGGGCTCAAACTGCAACGGGAATCAATGTTTTCAGCGTGCTCTCCCTGACCGCCTGCACAACTGAGGTCCTGATGCCCTGGCCTACCTGTGTCTGAACTCTGTACGCAATGTTTTTTTTTGTGGCTTATACCAGGAATGCATGGTAACACTGTCACAGTAGGGTTTTTTTTTAAAAAAAGTCTATACACGTAGACCCTGACTTACGATAATTTCAACTTACAATTTTTAAGTTCCCGAACCGAAGAACCCCATCATAAGTCGGGGGTCTACCTGCAACCTTCCATAATTCTACTTGTCCAAGCCAGAAATAAAGAGTTCCTAACTTGATACAATTAAAATCTGCAGTGAAAAACATGGGAATGGCTATTGTCCATCTCAAATTCAATTACATGATTTTGCATTTATAGTGCTGTTTTAGTTAAATATTTGTGGAGATTAACTATATTTGTTTTACGAAGACTTTTTCTTCAACTTTTAAAAAAATAATCAGAAGCAAAAAAGTTTCAATTTGTTCCTCCTCATCCATGAAACAAAAAAAAACTTACATGCACTATTCAAACACATTTGAGATCAAAATGGAGTAAAATACCTTCAGATTGCCTTTGGTGGTAAAAGCTCTTCCACATATAGTACAGGCAAATGGTTTTTCTCCTGTGTGTGTCCTCTCGTGTATTTGGAGAGCGCTGGATGAGGAGAACGTTTTCCCACATGCTGTGCAGTAATGCTGCTTTGGAGTTCTTCTTTGCTGCGCTGGCAGGACTGGCGAAATAGCAGATGCAGACAGAGGCCCTGATGAAATGAGGCCAGCGGGTGGATCTTTGCAGTCCTGGGAACACCCAGGCATGAAACCATTAACCTCAGTCTTGATGAGGGATGTCAGACAGTTGGCAGCCACATTTGAAGAGCTCGGATTAGGCCCTACGTTAGGGCCTATGTTAGGGCCTACGTTAGAACTGTTGGGTTCAAACAGCTGAGATGGAAGATCCCGCATCTGATGTGTCAACATATGCTGCTTCAAATTACCTTTAGTGGAGAAACCCCGATTGCATACTGTGCAAATATATGGACGCTCTTTGGTATGGCTTCTGTAATGAATGTCCAAGGCACTCTGACAAGCAAATGCTTTGCCACAGATATCACAAGATGTATTCCTCAACTTACCACGATCTCGACTGGGAAACAGCAAGCTGAAAGTATCATCTTTAATCACTCGTTCTGCATTACCGGAGGTCAGGTCCAAGGCACCGCCATTGGTGGTTGCTGGAGACACTGAATGAGACAAATCTGATAGTAAAGTTCTGCGCTGTCTTTCTTCACAGCCTGGTGACTTTGACCTACGACTGTCTGTGTTGCTGTTAGTTGGGGAGGGAGCCTGCATGGAAGAGGTAGATTCTGAAATGGCGGGACTTCCAACGCTTTGGCTCTCTGTGTCCCCAATCATTGAAAAAGAGTCACTAGTCATTTGGTCTCCATCCGCTGACCCATTCTCCCCTGACCTGAGGCTTGCTTGGAGTTGCTCAATAAGACCAGCATTAATCATTTTCATTTGATTCTCAAGAGCTGCAATACTGGACATTTCTGACGGCAATGGAGATGGCGATAAACTGCCTTGAGACACCTCAGCAGATTTGGGTGTATCCGGGACACTACTATCTGGACAATCTTCCATATTCTCATCCGAGTAGTCATCTAGGTCATCAAAATTTTTGTCTTCAAATGAAGCAGTGTCGGATTCCATAGATTCGGGATAGTTGTCAGCTACAGGAGTATTGGGAATCTGGCCTCCCATGTGCATTCTAATGTGTTGCTGCAATACGACAGCATTTGTGAATTTCTTCTGGCAAATTGGACAAGAATGTTGAACTCTCAGTGGTGGCATGGCACGATGAACACCATAATGAGTTTTCAGGTTTCCCTTAGTGGTGAATGCACGACCGCAGACTTTACATTTGAAAGGCCTTTCACCAGTATGTGTACGATAATGCATCTTTAGTGCACTGTGGCAACTAAGAACTCGATGGCAAATGACACACTGGTTGGGGTCAGTCATTTTCCTGTCAATATTTTCGACTAGCTGCTGTAATTTTGAGGTCTCAGATGTCTGTAAAGAATCTAAAAGACCTCCAAATGGAAACTTTGACTTAAACTGGTCTGACATCAGTGGTATAAGTGGCGTTGTAAAAGCAGCAGTACTACTACTCAGACCCGAATCAGATGCACTCGAGCTGACAGGAACAGCCAAGCTGGTGACAGAATTAAAAGATTGCGTGTTTTCATCTAGTTTACCATGTGAGGTAGGTGAAGCTCTGTCTTCCACTTCATCCAAATCATTTGCGTTTTTCACGGAAGGCTCTGTGGCTGCCACATCACTCTTAACCGATCCAGGAGGGCTGCAAGAAGTCTGATTAACTGAGATGGATTGACACTCCTCTGATTTCATGATAGCAGACAAACCTGACATAGTGGATGGGAGTGGCAGCCCCACAGACGTAGTCAGTGTAGGTAACACAGGCTTGCTATCCAACCAACTTGTTATTGGTTTTTCAGGTGGTACAGACATTCCGTATGGAATACCTGTATTTGTTGGAACATTGTCTAAGTGTTCTGGAACTGGATATGGATTCATATGAATGTGGGGATATTTCTCTCTGTGCCTCTGGAAGTGAACCTTCAAATTTCCTTTAGTGGAGAACCTGTTACCACAAATGTTGCATTTATAAGGCCGCTCACCAGTATGAGAACGCAAATGAATCTGCAAGGCACTGTCACTGCCAAACACTTTAGCACAGAACCTACATTTGTGTTTAAAGAAAGCTTCATCGGAGCTGCTTTTAGTCTCAAATACTACCACATTTGGTGGCTTGCCTTTCTTCTGATTTGCCAGGGCTGTCAACGAACCAAGGTTTCCTGAAGTTGTTTCAATGCTCGAGAGAGGGCTGGAAAACATAGAAGTGGATGTGGAGGTTTGAGGTAGCAGTGAGCTGGACAAACTGGATGCAGGACTTAGTAAGCTGCTAATTCCAAGAGCTGGTGTGGACACCGTCGATACTGAAGAACTGATTAACCGAGAACCATTGATGGCATTTGTGGACACGCTTTCAGAAGGTTGTATGGTACCAGGCAATGAGGACGTGTTTACTTTTGGAGAACTACTGCTTGGCTGAACTATGGTGCTTCCAGGGCTGCTCTGAGGTAGATGCTTTCCACCATTTATGCTGGCAGATTGGCTGGCAAGGCTCTGTGCTAGCCCAGCAGCAGCAGCAAGTTGCTGAGATAGATGAGAACTAAGTGTAGTTAATGGATTAACAGCAGTTCCTAAAGTACCTTGGGAAGAGTTGACTGATGGAATTTCTGCATTTTGGGAAGCCAATAAGATTATCTGGTGACGGATTTGTTCAATAAGCTGTAACTGGTGGATCTGTTGTTGTTGCAGAGCCAGTAGTTGCTCCATAAGTGCCGGAACAGCAATTTTACCATTTGATGAACTGTTAGACCTGGTTTCCTGGGAGAACTGGGCAACTGCCACTTTTGTACTTCGAAGATTTTCAATGATCACATTACTATTTAACATTGAGAAATTTCCCAGAGCTGTTAGATCACCTATATGAGGTAGAGGTGTTGTGACAGCTGAGGTACCCATTGTGGGATAATTACTGCTTGTATTACTATGGATATTACTGTTAGAACTGCTAACATTACTGTAGCTCGTGATGCTAGAAGTGTCCACCTCCATGGATTCTTCCTGGTCAAGTTTTTTATGCTCTACAAGGTCATTGCAGTCCACTTGACTTGTATTATCGGTCTTGTCATTTACTTCTTCAAGAGGATTATCAGGAGATTGTGGAGAAGAGGTTTCTGAAGGAGCTGTGGAATTTTCATTTACAATCAAAACCAATTGTTTCTTAGTGCAACATTTTTTGTGATGAAGGAAATCGGGCAGTTCAAAGAACTCAGCACAACATCGGCCACAGACATGAGCATCCCCATTCTTAGTGACTCGATCTTCTTGCCCTCTTCGTGAAGTTCCTAGAAAATCCAAATGGATATGAAGTTAGTCATCAAGAATATGCAAAGCCTCCCATCAAATAAGGGGCACAAGCTTCAGGAAAGGAAAGGCTGGTGGTGGAAATCAATTTTTGTAGATCTTGCTTTAACTTAAAAAATCTCTAAATTTGCATTCAGATTCCATCTTTCAATAAATCTTGAAGCTTATGCGAGCTATCAAAATACAAAATTCTAAAAATTATGGATATTGGAGCCAAATTAAATTCCATAGAGAGTACTGATTCCCGCTATTTCATACATATCATCATATCCCTGACCCACTTAAGTGCAAATCAAACACTGAAGGCCTCGTTACGTTAGTCTCTCCAGCAACTGCCAATTTACTTCATTTCCAGCAGAACAAGATACATCTTTGACAGTTTTACTCCCTGTCACTAAACCAATTTGTAATCATTTGGAAATCGCCTTTTGACAGGTGAAAGAAGCCAGTCAACTTGATGCAAACAAGAGATACCGGGATATATTAACAAATAGTTTAATCAATGTTCTTGTATTATCCAGGTCTTGAAGCATCAAGCATTTAGAATCAAAAGCTACAGATATAATAACTTAATTTAGTAATGATCAAATGCAATTAAATGTCAAAATATGCCCTTTGTGTCATCAATACGGGATTATATTTACAATACTATTCAACAGATAATTTTTTAAAAAAGCAACTATTCTAAATACTGTAATGCATTTATCATTTACCACATCACAAAAAAAGGTCCGTTGCTACCTTTTTGCCAACTCCACGAGGTGTCAAATTCGTTAACCTCTCCCCCAGTCTTTCAAAAGGTATTGTTTATGTCACATTATATTTTGGAGGACATTTAATTAAGCAAGATCATGTACACCTTGTGCTATACATTGGTAGCTGAACAAAGCAGATAGACCACTCTGGATATCTACAACATTTAAGTTGCTGTAGACCTCTGACCCTTTCAATCCGACAACATAGGTGTGAAGGGACACCAAGCATTGCAATTAATTCACTGGGTTGGTACCCTTAATTGCCTGGAGACATGCAAAAAGATCAAAGCCTCCATTTGTAACCAAAGGCATATTTCTGTGTTTTCATGGAACAGTTATAAAACATCCTGCAGAAGTAGAATTCAAGAAAATAACTGAGCGACAAGATTAAGTTTCAAGCTATAACATGGAAATAGTTGCATCATGTATTAAGATCAGTTTTACTTCCATGGTGTATGAATTCCTGCCACCAATGAAAATTTATCTTTAAGAATTAAGTATTGATTTGGGAAGTTGCCATGAATAAAAATACAGCAAATCTTAATGCAACATAAAAATCATGCAATATTTGGTCTCTCTCGTGGCCCCAGAAGCCCCCAAATCTCTTTATGATTAAAGATGCATTTTGAAAAGTAGTTATTCTTGCAATGGTGCTGCATAACTATTCAATTTGTTCAAAGAATAAATGACTCCAATTTCCAAGGAGTCTCACTAAACATCTCTTTTCCCAGAGCTTCACATTTGAGTGTTAACTTGTGATTGCATGAATAACAAATCGTGGGCAAATTCTCCATGTCAGTAAGGCCAAGCTGAGATCAAGAAAGATACCAACTACTGAGCAATACAGAAGTGTCGGTGTCAAAATAAATCTTACTGAAACAAAACTTCCTCCCCAGTAAGTATTGCCCTCACATAGATTAATGTAAAATGGCACACTTACCTTATTTTCACTAATACACTCTAGTCTAAACATCACTTTCTTTTTTGACTGAATATGGTGTTGCTGTGGACAAGGTATAACAAAATCTTGCATATTGATAAAGAAATAGTACACCTTTCATATGCCCAATAAACCAAATTTTCCCTTCAAGATATCACAATTTTCCAAACACCAAAAAGGCCCACACTGTACCAGTGTTATTTTTTTTTTTTTAATTTGCTTCAGTGCCAATATGTTAGTAAGTGATTTATGCCCACTGGGTGAGAACTGCTAATACCGAGCGGTAAATGGGACACTAAACCCATGCAGCTACAGCGGAGTGGAATCCTAGGTCTAGTCTCAGTTACAGTACAATTAGATGATGCCAAGAGAGTAAATACATTGCCTTTATACTAGCTGTCTCCCAAACCAAGTTAGATCTATTAATAGTCAGAAATCCAACTATTGGGTTACACCCAATTATCAAAAATATGGTTGCCTAATTAAATACCAATATATAAATAGTAAGTCAGTACATGCAAAGAAAGCCAGGAAAAAAAACTAACAAAAAACATTGCATTGTTATTTTCATTTTTGCAACTGTTCGATCAGCTTGCATTACAATTAGAAATTTACTTCACTTCCTAAAAACGAAGTAACTCAAATCTAAAAGAGGCTGATGATACCTGGTAACGAATGATCTTAAAATTGAGCACTGAAACCAGTTACTACACTACACAATGACCGACTTAATCTTGTGTATTAAATTGGTTAAACTAATTCAAAGAGGCTTTGGGGCATACAGTATTTTTAACAGAGCCAAATTCTGGATTAATCTTTGACAAACACAGAGGCTTCACAGTTGGAAATATTTGTGTTAATTTGAAACATTTAGTTCCAAACCCTGATTTATTGATAAGCAAATTGTCCCCATTCAGACCATTCACTGGGGGGAAAAACCCTTTAACTTCCTTTCTCATTCGCACTGGTTGCTTGCATTTCTCATCACACTGCGGATTAATTTGCAAATCAAACAAAAAATTTCAGCACTCTTCAGCCACTTCATCCTTTTCAAGGACAGGATGGCTCCCTATTGTTTGCTCAGCATGAGGACAGCAAACTTCTGTCTCACAATGGTGTGTGGTCATCAGGGAAGGCACAGAAAGCTGATCTTGTTTTAATTCAGGGATTATCTCCCTGCATGTTTCCCTTTACTACAGAATTAGATAATAAAAGGTTGCCATGACACCAAAATCCAAGTCCATAGCAAAGAACAGGCACAATTAATTTCAGATATTGCAAAGATCATCTGAAATAATGTAGCTCACTTGCTAAACTGCCTAAGTGTCCCCGGCTACATCCAAAACAATGGCCTTTAATGTCATTTCCTGGAGTATAATCAATTTAATATGTACAAAGTTTTAAGACTGCACTCTCAAAGTTTTACCGGTTACTTGCACATTACATAGTTAAATTCAAAATCTCCACGTTTTTCGTGAGATGAGAAGAATTGCACAAGAC
This sequence comes from Narcine bancroftii, assembly GCF_036971445.1. Classification (NCBI taxonomy): domain Eukaryota; kingdom Metazoa; phylum Chordata; class Chondrichthyes; order Torpediniformes; family Narcinidae; genus Narcine; species Narcine bancroftii. The sequence continues at coordinate 84,094,335 of NC_091478.1, read as the reverse complement.
TATTCTGAAAGAGAGGTAAACTTTCTGAAACAGAGGTAAACTTTTAGGAAGGAAAACAAAACCAAATGGCTCAAGGACAACAAAATAGCAAAATAAATTAACGGTTGGTGATTGGGCACAATTTTGAAGTTCTGGAAATACACAGACCATCTGTACTAGTGAAATGCATTTTCCTAATTACTTGGTTCATACCTTGAATAATTTATACACCAGTGTTTCAACCTTTAGTTCATCTGCCAAATAAATAGTTGTGAAGGGTGTCAAATATCTTTTAACACTCATGTCACACTCATTATGAAACACTTTAAAAGAGAATTTAGCAGAAATCCTAAATGTATGGAAAGTACATGTTGTAATCCTTTGCCACTTTTGGCAAAAAAAAACTTTTCTTCCATCTTTACGTCTTCCCTCGAAGCAAAGCATCTGCAGTTTTTTTGTGCTTCGAAATATTGAAACTAGTTTAATTGGTCAGCTGTGCTTAAACAAATAATTACTAACGCAAACTAAATAACTACTGTGGGAAATAACATCCACTGCAGTTCTGCGACTCATGAAAAAAATCTGAAGCACAGGGCTTCACGCGAACTGTACATATTAGTACAATTATGCAATACTGAATGTTAATTCCAGTGGAAGCCGACCTAATTGCTTTTTCATAAAAAAAACATGTAAAAATAAAATATGAACCTATGGTATTAAAGTCAATGTCACAGCACAGTCCAGCAGTAATTATCAAAAATACAGACTACAACTTAAGTTTCTAGCTCTTCGTGATTTATGGATTACAGCAAAATAGGAATAGAATTCAAATTACAATTTTCAAATCTCAGAAACTTCTACTGTCGTTCAAAATATGGAGAACTAAAGAGTATTTAACCAAAAAAACGAATAATCTTATTAACATGTCCCTGCAATGCCTTATACAAAATGCTCTTTTTGGTGTAAATATTGTTAAATATTTATTGCTATAGGACCCTCTGAATGTTTGGAATTTTACATTAAGAAATAGCGACTGAAGAAATGAATCGCAAGACACTATTGCGAACTTCATTCTACTGCAGGTGCAAATCAGGCAAATTATCAACCACTTTTAACAACTATCCAATTTGGTCATTATTAAGCATAACTGCGACGCAAATATTACGCTTGTTAAAGACCATTCGCATTTCGTTACTTCAAAATTGAAGATCTTTTAACAAATGCGTTCTGTCTCCTTTTAAGTGCAACATTTTACATTAAATCGATTACGTCTGAACTCCTATTACAAATGGACAGCGAGGATTTGCTGCTCTTACTTATGGGCGAAATTGCAGCAGTTCAGTTCAAACTAAGGGTGCATCAGAATGAACACTAGATGGGGGTACCGGTTGCGACAGCGAAGTGAGGAAAACTTCAGTCCCACTGTCCCACTCACACGTCAAAGTATTTCTGCTTTGGGCTACATACAAGCCTTGACTGCATAAACATTGGCAATGTGACAAGAAACTAAATCCCTGTTGTAGGTAAAGTTAAAACTCTGCCGTGGGAACTAGCCGTCAATCACCTCATCAGGGGTCTGGCATTTAAGGGGAAAAGGGGACCGGCTTAGTGGTTCTTGGAGCACTGATCAGGTTAAAGCTGAAACAAACTGCTGATATCCTGCTAGGCTGGCAGAGGAACTGATTTCTAGGGTCAATTCAAAGGTACTGAAGTACATCTTGTATTATGAACTCTCGTCACCTTAGTATGGAAGGAGGCCGGCAAAGGTTAAAACAGCAGAACACTATTAAGCACTTCGTCGCCTCCAACGTTACGATCCGACCCGCACATCAATATTTACCACAGTGCCGGGAGAAACCACGGGCAGTACCAACAGCTTCTTTACGGCAGAGCGAGAGAGGAAAAAAAATTGCTAACCCCCCCCCACCCCCTAGATTTTTGTCCATAATGGTATCCACAAATATCCACTTTGCAAGCAACAAACGAATCACTTGATTCACCATTAAGGCAAAAACAATATTTCCAACTCCATATTTCTGCAGAAATCATTCCAAATAACCTATTCAATAAAAATTTTGATTTAAAAAAATCTTCCGTTTTAATAACATTGCATGCTCAGATTCTGCTCCTTGAAGGTGCAAACTCACGTTAACAAAGACGTGCCAATGAAGCTCACTGGATGATCCACAAGTTTACACAATTACCGAAAAGCAACACGAGCACAAAAGTATTTTCACTCAGGTTTCTGTAAAGTTTACGTATCATATGTTCTAACAATAAATAAATTATTTTACTTTAATCCAAAGCTCGTTTAAGAGAGGAAGCAAAATTACAGAAAGTTACGAAACTGATCATTTTCAGCATGTTCTTTACACAAAGAGGAGATAGATTTCTTCAGATTATGCAGGGCCCAAATTGTTAGCTTTTTCTGAGTCGTCTTTGGAGAGAAACTCCACAAAAATCGCTTTCTGTCCTGAATCTCTTCTCTGATGCAAGTTAAATGAGGCTACTCTACTTGTGTTTCAACCAATAATCATCAAACTTGAAAAAGGTCTCAATTGCTAAGATGTCATTAAAAAAATTTCTGAATTTTTTTTTAATTGAGGACTGATTTTCAATCACTATTTATGCCTGAAATTTTGAAAATGAAGCACTTTGTAGATGCACACAACAAAGTAATGGTCAGGGACATCTGATAAATATCATATTTGAAGATATCCAAAAAGTGCATAATCTATAAACTCCTTCATTTTCCCAGCCATCAATTACATCACCTACCTCTTTCAAATGAATTTAAAATGCACTAAAAGTTCCAACACACTGCAACACTAGTACATTTTGCTTCTACCTGTAAAACTATGTGGAGCAAATCTATCCTTCCAGGTCCTATAACCACAAGTATAACTGAGTTTCCACGATCTCAACATTAAGGGAGGTACAAAATCTCCATTTACTTGAGACAAACAAAACAATCTTGAAATGTTTCCAGGAAAATATTTTACAGTTTATACAAAACGAATTGCCTTTAAACAATTATAATTTTGTGGAAAAGTGAAGGATACATACCTATGTTCAGGCAGTTTTGTTATGATAGCAGTGTTTAATGAATAACCCTGGTTGAGTGCTGTTGGGCTGGTTTAATAGTAAATCTCTGGCTGATCCAGGAGGCTGAGTGCACTGTGTGCTCTATTCACAGATCAGGATGAGTCACACACATCCGAACTGGCACGTCAGCTCCTGCAAATTCCCTAATAGTGCAATTTGGTTTTTTTTTGGTAACGGGGTGAGCAATCGTGGAGTTTGCATAGCGGACTTGTTATCGTCCAAAAATCGTCCTAAAGTATCTGGAAACAAGTCAAAGGTGCTTCCTAACCCCGGGGCTACGAAATATAACCAGTCTCCTCCGAAACGACAGGATTGACAATTACGAACAAAATCATTTTCTATTTATCTGGATTTTTTTTTAAAAAAAGAAAACAGCCCGGTCGTTTCTTTCTAGTGAAGAACCAGATCATAAATATTTAGCAACTCAATGTACAGCAAGCTAATTTTGGTATTTTAAACAAATGGTGCAAAGTTTCACATTTGAAACCGTCTTTCAAAAAGGACTAAGAAAAAAAAACTTGTACAAATTACTGCGGCAACTCATTATTTTCCAGATGGTCTAAACCTCACGAAGGAGTCGCACTCCCAAGAAGATTTTACATTCAAGTACAACGCTGAGACTAAGAGCAGGAACTTGCTCGCATCGACTTGTTGTGAAAGTGTACGAAACTATCCTAGATTTTAAAAGGCCAAAAGATTGGCGTCCGTCTCTCAAAATCTCCTCGTTTGCCTTTAACTCTCCGCAAATGTTCGCTCCTTCTCACCAATTCCGGCGCTTGACTCTTCTTCCTTCGCCTTCATCCCTCACCGAGTCTTCCTCTGCCAGGCACCGCAATCACCGAGCGAACTTTTCTCCCCTCAACAAGGTGCGCGGCTCCCAGTCACATTGGGACCCACGGCGCTGCCCTCGTTGCAGGCAGGTTATTTTTAAACCTAGCCTACGGTCCTTTCCATCAAAACATTCAGAGTTATTTCAGCTGGATACTGCCATTTAAATCCACCAGCGAACCTAGAGGGAGACTTTGGAAGACGTGATAGCTACTTGGATTCCACATGTGCTGCGCTGGACCAGATTCCTTCCAAGCTCACACAAAGGTACGAAATTAAACTTTTTATTTTTTTTGGGGGGGGGGGGAGAGGGGGGGGAGTTAGTGGGGGGAGGAGGGAAAAAAATAATACAGCCAAAGGCTCAATCACATTAAGTGCTTCCCCTCCCCATATCTCTGCTCATCTCTGTGGTTGCGAGCACCTCGTCACTTCTGCACCATTAGGAGTAGAGCCTCCAAACAAGAGGCAGCGTGTTAATTGCTAAATCGTGTTAATTTCAAGCCTCCCGACTGCAAGAAATCTCCCCTTTTCAAACTTTGGGAGATTTGACTCACAATCAGACTCACCATTCTCTGCGAATGATCCCGTGTCCTGATCCGACTGGATGTGTTGCGGCTTCGCCTGCTTCCGACGCGACATGGTGGTTGATACATCAGCAAGCGAATAAAAAATTACAAATTCTGGAGTTGCAAAATTACGGAAATTGACCCTGCCGCCTTCAGTGCGCATGTGTGGGGTATAATTATGATTATCAATAATGCATTGCGATTAATCATCCGCTTCTTGAAAGCCGATTGGCACGTTTCCAGGCGCGGCTTAAAGACTATTCAAATGACTCGACTTAATCAATGAGCTTGTGATTTGCTGGCGCGCTCTGGCTCTGGGTCCCGGTCTCCGGGCGCTCGCCCAATGAGTGGCTGCGCGTCAATGGGGGAGCGCGGGGCCCCGGCCCCTGGATACTGCAGCCCTCCCTAGCAACCCCCGCATTGCCTTTTGCACGCGCCTGGTTGCTAGGGCTACTTTCGACCTCAAAACGTGTTTGCACTTTTCTAAGTTCAATGCAGTGAATGCACATGGCTTCTCCCTTCTGCCCGGGCGGGGGTCGTTGGTTTGTTTATTTATTTTTTGGGGGGGGGGGTCATTTACTTTCCAACATCTCCGCACCACTTTGCAGTTGACAAGTGTCGGCCGGGTGGCTACTTTCCCCGAAGTGTGGGCCACGCCGCGGTGTAGGGGGGGGCCGGAGCCGTGCGTTGCCGACATGGGATGCGGCGCTCGCCTGCCAATCGCTCCGATTCACGAGAGCAGCGCCGCTGTCGTGAGCCGCCGTCCGCGAATCGGGCGATCTTTTTGCACGGGTGCTGGGGTTTGTTTCGATTGAAATGATCGTCCAACGAGTGGCATTCGTCCTTCTGCCGAACCAATGCAGCTCTGACATTAAAATCTCCCAACGCGGGAAGCAAACTTGAAATCAAACTTTCTTTGGAAGTTAAACAATTGGCCACAGGCTTGATCCTGCCCCGAAGGTCCGTCTGCAAGACCGAAGCCCCCACGCTCTTCGCATTGGCTCTTCGCACACGCTGACGATCGCCACTCGATACGCCAGTTATTGGCATTCCCAACTGTCAGTCAGGGGTTGCCGAGGGAGTCAGTCGTGACTTGAGCTCTCAGTCGTGCAATCCCGCGATTACAATCCAATTCTGTTATGTTTGCAGGGGAGACGGCATCGCCGTGGTTCGAACTCACCATCTCAGTGAGTTCAGCCCCTGACGAGCACTTTATTCTTTCACGAAACGTGCCTTCTACCTGCAATGGGAAAGGTGGGTGGGGGGTGGTTGACGACCACGTTCCACCGCTGGACTCTCGCACAAATTGCGAACGAATTGATACATTCAGGCAACTGAAGATGTGTGAGGCTGTAACAAAGTACATTATTGATCAGTGCGACCTATCAATGGACCTGTTGGAATTTCTTGCTTATGTTAAATATCCATCTCAACTTCATGCTCACTGATGTACTGTATCCATTTTAGTATCGCACTGGATCTTCCTGAATTCGTTCCCCCTCCCCATATGTATTTCAATACTGTAACAGGAGTGAGTGATGATAATTATTGAACAGACCCTTCCAACCTTGGACAGTACGCCCCTCTCCTCCCCCACCTTGCAGACTTAATAAAATGAGCAATGTCAGACCAGATCCGACGAAACCATGGTCAACGGAGCCGGGTCACAGCAAACTTTCAGAAATTCGCTTCTTTTTGTGGATGGATCGTCTCCCAACTCATTAGGTGCCGACAAATTTCAACATTTCTAAACGCAACACGTTGAGGTGAACTAAACAAACGAGTCCAATTCGCTCAACACAGGATTTATAAGGAGTCAAATTTCCCAGTTCAACGATGACCGAAGAAACCCCGATAGATAGGAGTTATTTGATAATGCCCACATTAGAAAAACGTGGACAAAACTTAAAGCAAGAGATTGCGAGATAAATGTTGACGATTTTAAATAAAGGGCGATTTTGAATAATTAATTACATTTATGATTAGCTTGTTTAAAATAACGGCATTTTTAAACACATCTTTCAACCATGGTTATTTCTTCCTTAATAAGCGGATTTTTCTGTATGGAGTTAATTTTACTGGTAAGACAAACGAAGCTATCACGGAGAGATGATTTTGAAGTATGAAGATAATAATGTGGTTAGGTGCTTTTGGAGTTGCCATTATTTTTCACGGAATATTTAACTAGGCACTTGGTCAGTGATGGATACTCAAGAGGCTCCGCTTCCATTTTTAAACGCATCAGCCTGAAAGCCTTGCGATAAAATATTGGTTTAATATTTTTATGTACATTTTGAATCAAATTAGTTAATAAAGTGTCATTTCATAATTTAAGTATCCTCTCACGCACCAATAATGTGGTTTGACTTGTAATACACCCTTGATAAACTGTACTCATTCTAATATATAAGACCCTGAGTTGGCAAAATCAATTTGGAGTTAATTGATCTGAGTGTGTTGATGCGACTGTAACTAGGGTATGATCTTCTAGTGGAAGACGAGCAAAATGTAATGCTCCTGGGCAAAATTTTTAAGTCTTAAAATCTAAATGAAATTAGATTGGAATAATATTCACAGGAATTTACAAACCTTCATTGAAAAACACGACAATAATAAACTCACCAAGCTATACTTCATATCTGGAGCAGCTTATTTGTTCATAATTGACTTTTATTTGTTGCATAAATAGTCCAGTGGGAAACATTTTTTTTCCCTTGGACCTTTGTTGACTTCGGCAATCTTCACGGTGAGCAAATAGATGTATGTGTTTCATACTTAACAAGTTTTTTTTTAAAGTGCGTTATAACAGGACCATACATCGTAGAATAATGAGTTCCGTGGGGTTCTAAAAAGGTTGGAAGGATTCCCGAGAAATATTCTTGAAGATTTTTTTTAAAAATGCAAGCTTATTTCGACAAGAGAGTTTTTTTTTCTGCAGCATTGCTTGTGTTGGAAACTAAAAACCGGGTGTTTCTAATTCTGATCGATGCAACGTCTGATTTCTGATGTTCAAACTGTCCAGTGTGGTCTGACGGGGGCACTACAACGTGGAACATCAGCCATCATCCCACAGAGTGATTTATTTACTAATAATCGATACAAGGAGGGAACACAATTGAATCACCCTTGATTATTGCTGACATTGTATAATTGATCATTGTTCGTGAACAGAGGTTCTCACCGCATAATTGAATCAGCAGTATGGGTCAGTCAAGGGCGCCAACTTAATAAAGCAACAGCCCCCAAAAAATGAGCCTGATTTTTCAGAATGTCCAGAGGGTATAAGGGGCGAATCTAGAGAAATCTGCTAACCTTGTAACCAGATGAGGTGAAACATTTTAACTCGATTTGTTTCTTAACACGTTTGATGGCTTTTGTTTGACCTGTTTGTCAGCAAACCCACTAGTGCTGTCCTTTTAACACTTATTGATAGACATACTTTAAGATGATTAACTACAGATTTACAGTTGACAACCCACCTGTGGAAGATAATAACGCATTCACCTTTATGGAAGCCCTATGTTATATTTTAGACGACAGCTTGTCACTATTTATAAATGCATATGTTAATTGAAAACGGACCCCATAAAACAGACGTCCGCATTTCCATATTTTCTGTCGCTCGCGTTTCAAACGCAGCTGCCTGGCGTGCATTTTGAACGTTTAAATCTTTGAGCGACAAGCCTCAAATGGGTTTAATTTTTTGTCTGTGCGCTAGGAAAGGACAGCAAAAGCTTACACGTGAAATAGTGATCAGGGGTCAAAGCTTTTCAAACGTTTTATTTGTTGCAATCTTGGGCACAAGATGTTTCTCTACAGCCACCAGACACATAGGCAGGACAGAGTACCTTAATTCTGTCTGCGACAGGCTGTTATTGTTATTGATAGTTAGCATCAACGTCCTGGGTGAGAAATGGAGCCGCTGCAGGGAACTTCGTGCAAGACATCATGGTATTGATCTACTGGTTCCCTTACCTCCCTGAAGCTAGATGGGAAGAGCAGAAGAAATCCACGCTTTATTTAGTCTCTTTCTCAACTATTATCAGTTTTGGAACATATTGACAATAATAGAAGGCGATTCTTGGCTATTCCATCACAGACTGGAGTAGGGAGTTTGTTTTATTTTTAAAGAATGATGTGTATACATCCAGGGCCGTCGAGGCATGAATTCTCCTGTCAATGAAGACCCTCGCAGGGGGAATGAAGAAGTAATCAGACTCTACATACCTGACATAGCTGCTATCGATTGGTCAGCTAAATCAGACTCCGAAGTGCAAGCTTATCAAAACTTAGCTACAAGGGCAGAAAAAGAGTCACATCTGGCGATTCCACAGGAGCGAGCCGTCACCCACTCCCACAACTTGTCGACGTGTGCAAAACTATTTTCCGCATTTATTTCACTGCACTCATTAGATTATTACAATTTTTGTGGTTCCAAAACTTAGCAACTATTGATTAAGAGTTCAACGTTGTGCTTTTGCTTTCGAGATTGCCATTTATCGGCTAATTCAAGGCTATCGTATAAATGAATGAAAATATTGGTGTTGTAGGCCATTCCCCCTTCTGTCTGAACGCATTTATAAGGGCTGTCATTCTAGACACAGGTTCGACTCAAGTGTTTTATCACACGGGGTTCGTTTAAAAGTTATGTTGGTAATAATAAAATGCAAAACATATGTAAGCACTTGCATTTTTACTTTGGTTATCTAAAAAAGTGGGCAAGTTAAACATTAAATATTCAAAAAATAATACAATAAGGTCATTATAAATATAGTCAGTCCTTTGACTATAGAACAACGTGCATTTGTGTGTTTATTTTCCAACGTCGTTTACTACCAAAGTAAACAACAAAAAAAAACTTGGCGATAGGTGATGCTGTGTCAATTTCGTTGCGAGTTACTCCAGCGAAGCTTTCATCATTATCTTGCAGCGGTGGAAGTTTGAACTATTTTGCCGCTTTTTGGCGACGCGATTTCCCACGGATCTTCCACATATTATCAAATCCCCTCTTTTGATTATAAACACAAGAAGGTAATAATGGCTTGGACCATACACAAGCAAGAGGCAGATACATTTAGCGGCTTAAAATGATTCTAATTTAAATTACTTAGTGGAATTAAGCGAGAGGAGAAAAGAAATAAAACCGGATTTTAAAAAGAAACTCCATTGATTTTAATTGATACTTTAACTCATTTTAGCCTCTCCCTCAAACGTCACTGACTTTCCTCTATTAGCATTATTGCATTTCATATCGTTTTGTTTGGCAATTGCATAACTCCCAGAAAGCTTAATGTCCTAGGAGGTGGACTGCGACTGGCAATACTCTTTCCGAGCTATTGTACCAGCCTCTTTGGACTGGAGTTCCACGTGGGCAAACTGCTAAAGAGATCTAGAAATTAAGATAATGCTTATAAAGTATATTTCTGAGCAAAACTAAATATTAAATGTGTAGATCATTATTATTGTTCGCCCCAAGTATAAATCATACTAGTTAACTTAATGGGTTAATTATGCTAATCTGTAAAAACAAAGACCTTCCATAACTGAAAAAAAAACACACATAAATACACAATCTGTTGATTTTGGACAAAGAAAAAAAATGGATGCTGCGGTGATTCTTGTGAGCATTTACAACACAAATAATTTCAAATCCCCAAACACAAAGCATTTCCTTCTCAGGAAGATTTCCTTTAAAGCCAGAAGTTGTTCAAATCTCGGCCTTGTTTGGCTGAATTTATCTGGAAACTGTGAAATGTCGAATTTTTAATTGTCTGAAATACACATTGAAAGGTGTAAAGGGATATGTTCAAGGATGTGCGCCAATTCCTTTGACTCACTGCTACTCCATGTCTCAATTGTTTGTTTTAATTTCTTCTTAATTTAAAATATATACAAGCACTTTTACACATTTTAAATCATAATTTTGGTAGCCTTAGGGAGAATGGAGAAATAAGGAAACCTTAAGCATATGCTTCTACATCCTTGCATCCATATGTGGAGCTTGAATTTACTTCCAGATCTTATCTGGCAAAAAATATTGCCCAAATTATCTTTTTGTATATTTGGCACAAGCACGAATCCATAAACGAGGCGCCCTCATCCTCTGCTACTTTCATCAGCACTTATGTTCATGATCTTTGGAGATTTTTTTTTAGGGGAGAAGGAATTGTGGCTAATTAAATTGTCCCTGTCATTGGGATAGCTGGCAGTCAAGGATTAAATCTTTTGAAATCAGAGTAGCTGTGAGCTAATGTTGAGAGATACACATTGAATGGCACAAAAGTGAGCAAAATCTATCATTTACTCTAAAATAATGGAAAGATCAGACATTCACAATTAAGAGGGCTAAGGACAACAAAGGATGATTATTTTGACTGTAGAGTTTATTTTGCAGATTATAGTATCATTTAAAAATGAATTTTTCTTATTTCCTTAGGCCAAATATTGAAAACTGCTACAGAATAAACAGGATGATGTACCCTTTCCCAGGGAAGCAGATGACTATTATAGCCACATATTTTGTGAGCATTCTGGAAAATAACAACTGATGGTAAAACTGGGTTTGATTATTCAGCAATCTGAGTTCTGGGTCCCATGAACAGAGTCAAATTATGAATAACTATTTGCATTAATTCTATGAGTTTTGATATTTCTCTTAACATGCCTAGAATGCAATTATATCTATAACTGCAGGGAAAATAATCAACGGGGTCAAAGACAAACCCTTGCAAATTTTGAAAAGAATTAGGAAAACAGCCCCATAAAGAAACAAAATTAAGATTAATTTCAGTCATGATCTAATTTTTTTTCTAAAAGTTGGACATGCTATTAGATGCCATTGAATATGTGGGAGGGACAGCATCTTTCCATCTCATTAATATGGCCCTTCTACTGTAAAGAGACAAAGGTAACTACGTGAGATTGTGAAGCAGTCAATATCAGATCCATTGGCCCACTTATTCCAAAAAGAGCAAGAAAAGGATTTGGAAGCAAAGTAATGTTAAGAACTCAAGGCAAGGTATGAAATACACTTTCCAAAAATTGGAAAGTGGGAGACCTAACTAGAACATGTGATACCTTCTTCAGTTATACATTTATCACATTTAGAAGAGAGATTAGAATAGAATTTAGCCAAATGGACTTGGGAAAAATGGGCCTGGTGTACTACCTTAAATTGTACTAATGAGTGTCTAGCACAAAGAGAGGATGAATGCACTCACTTCAAAATAGAGCCCCATGTAGTTTCAGAAATTAACTGTTGAAAATTTTGTTCACATAGTTTTTAAAAAAAATTCTGTCCAGGGAACTATCCTTAGATCTTAAAAGTAATTCTTAAAAAAGGACTGATAACAACTGATTATGATCCGGTTTAAAATTATAAATCTTCCCAATCATATTAGGTTCCAAGTCTTGAGGGATAATCCATTACTAACCACAGAGCACCTATGGCAACCTATGCCATAGATGCTCTGTGGTTAGTAAGGTATTACTTCAGATGTTAGGTGAGTGGAAAAAATGAGGTTGTGAACCACTGGATTAGGGAGAATAAGGATTTCCCTCAGATGCATCATTCGGTAATCCTATTCTAAACGTTTATACAGGTAGAGCCCAAGTTATGATGGGGTTCAGATCTGGGACTTGCTTCGTAAATTGAAATTATCGTAAGTCGAAATCGTGGCGTCGAGAGCTCGAATCCACGTGTGACCGTGGCTTTGGAAGCTCAGATGCACGGGTGGCTGGGGCATCAGGAGTTAGTATATGCGTGCGGCCGGGACAGCGCAAGTGCGGATAAACATCGGAACTCAAAGTCAAAAGTATGGATTCTGACCGTCGTAACTTCAAAATATCGGAACACTAAGTCAGCGTCTATCTGTACTATAATCACATGCCAGTGATTTCTTTTCTACACATTACATTGCTGATCCTGAGTTCAGAGATTCATTATTTGCTGGAAATGAATCCACAGCTTGTAGGTCTCTGCTATGTTTATAAGGCACATGTTGCCTTCAATTGCATTGTACAGTTCCTGTATATGCCAAGATGCAGACTCTAATAGTACTACTGTTCCATTGGGAATGTTGGATTACTAAATTACCGTATATTCCACTAAATTATGTCAGTTGAGAAAGAAGAATGGTAGTGCATGCATCTGGTAGAGGCATGGTAGAATACCCTTCTCTTCATTGTGAAAAATGTACGCACAGATCACACAAAATGGATGATATTAAATATATAAATTAAAATCAGGATGTCACCCATAATGGAAAATAAAATAGGATTAATTCAAAATATGTGCTTGATGTTTGGTGAGGACCCATTTCTGTGCTGTGTGACTCAATAACTTATTCAAAGAAGAACAGAGATGTTTTGTTTCACGTGTAATTGTTTCACTTAATATTAGATCACCAAGATATTACTCTTTCAATTCAACTAGAGATTTACTTAAAGTTATAACTAAAAAATACAATTCTTCCAATTATATTTTGGTTCTGAATCTTGGATTGAGAAATTTTTAAAAAAGAAAATGCTGGAAATATTCAGTTGCTCTGGCAGTATATGTGGACACAGAAGCCGAATCAATGTTTCATGCCAATAACCTTTCATGATAACCACTCCTTAGCCATCCATTCCATTTTTGACTTCTACCTTAGAGTGAACCAGCGTGTTCACAATATTAGCAACATGAATTAAGCTTCTGACCCTACATTCTCACAATCACCGTGAACTTAATTTCACGCATTTCCACCACTGTCTCTGATTCACTGTTTTGATTTGCTTCCCTGGATATAGACAACACATATGACAAGGCCAACATTTAAAAGGCATCTTTAATGGGGTTACACAAGAGACTTCAGAGGGTGAAATCTGGAGCAAAAAAATAATCGTTGGAGGATCTCAGTGGGTCAAACAGCATCAGTGGAACAGAAGGGACCAGGTGTAATCAGGGCAGGGGATCAGGTAGGAAAATGGCTGGGCAGAGGTGAATGAATCCAGGAGCAGGAAAGGAATGAAAATGGGCTGGGGGGAACTGGTGGTTCATAGGAAAGAGGGATGAAAAGAGGTGAGGAAATTCAGAATCAGAATTTATTGTCATGAACAAGCATTGAAATTCCGTGTTTTTGCAGCAGCGACATTGAACAAACGTACATATTATAACCATCTTACGACTTTACTATAAAAAATAAAATAGTATTACACGCAAAGTAAGACAGTGTCTTTGGATCATTGATTATTCAGGAATCTGATGGCAGCACGGAAGAAGCCGTCCTTGTGCTACTAAGTGCTCATCTTTAAGCTCCTGTACCTTTTCCCTGTTGGAGACAGAGTGAAGAGGGCATGGCCTGGGTGGTGGGGTGTCTTTGAGGATAGAGGCTGCTTTTTTAAGACACTGCCTCATGTAGATGTCCTCGATGGAGTGGTCTGGTGACTGTGATATCTCAGGCCAAGTTAACAATCTTTAGAGTTTCTTCTTGTCCTGAGAGTTAGCGCTTCCATACCTGGCAATGATGCAAACAGCCAGAATGCTCTCCACTGTACACCTGTAGAAGTTTTTGAGGGTTTTGGGGGACATACCAAACTGCCTCAGACACCTCTCAAAGTATAGCTGCTGTCGAGACTTCTTTGTGATTGCATCAACATGGAGCTCGAGGACAGATCCTCAGAGATGTTGATACCCAGGAATTTGAAGTTTTTGACCTTTTCCACTACTGAGCCTTTTATGAGGACTGTGTTGTGTTCCCTTGACTTCCTTCTGGAGTCGACAATTATCTCCTTGGTTTTGCTAAGGTTGCTGTCGATACACCATTCAACGAGCTGATCTATCTCCCTCCTGTTTGTGATTCTGCCGACAACTGTGGTGACATCGGAAAACTTGTAGATAGGATTGGAATTCTGCCTGGCCACACAGTCAAGGTTGGAAAATGAGTAGAGCAGTAGGCCAAGCACGCATCCTTGGGATAATCAGTGAGTTGTTTCCAATTCGTACTGACTGTGGTCTTCTGAGGAGAAAGTCAAGGATCCAGATGCAGAGTAGTTACAGAGGTTTTGAGTTTGGGGCTTCTTGACCAACACTGAGGGAATAATGGTAGTGAAGGCCAAGCTGTAGTCGATGAAGAGCAGCTGTATGCATGAATTGCATCTAGAGGTAGATCAGAAGAAGAGAAGGAAACACAGGAGATTGATGTTACCTGCAATTGATACATTTAATGTCCATATCATTGAGTTGTAGGTAACCCAGGTGGAATATGATGTGTTAATCCTCTAATTATCATTGCAGGTCTCCCTGACAGTGAAAATGGCTAAGGATCAATGTCCATATTGGAATGGGAAGAGGAGTTCCAATGGTAAGCAAATGGAAGCTCAGGATGACCATTGTGAATAGAGTGTAGGTGCTCTTTGAAACTTGGTCTCACCATTGTAAATTAAAGTGATTCACCATTCAACTCCTTATTCCATTCACACACTGACCTGGCCATACTCAGCATTTTACCTGTTGGATCTCCTCCCCTTTCTGGTTCTATCTAATCCCATCTATCCTTCGCCTCTTTCCTAAGGTTCCCATTATCACCATTGCACCATAATAACATAATAAATAGGAACAGGAATAAGTTACCTGATTTATCAAGCCTGCTCTGCCATTCAAACAATCATGGTTGATCTAATTATGGACTCATCTCCACTTAGCCGACTTTTAACCAAAATTCAAATTCTACTACAATGTTTATCTATCTGTGTCTTACCTATGGTTTATGAGGCAAGCTCTACTGATTGTTTGGGTAGAAAATACCACAGATTTTCTAGCCTCTGAGAGAAGCATTTCCTTCTTATCCAATTTAAGTCTACTCCTCAAATCTTGAAGGCTATGCCCTTTTCTCCTAGCCTCACCCTGCAACCCCCACCCCTCCGCCAGCTGTCTCTACTTTAACTTTCCCTGACTCTTCTTACTCGACCTGTTCACTTATATTCTTTAATCTTTTTTTCTCTTCCACTTTTTTCAGGCTCCTATCAATCACCTGTCTCCCAATTCCAACCTCACCCTCCCCAACTGTCCATTGTCCTTCACCCATCTGTGGTTCACCAATCCCCTAAAGGCCCCTGTCACCCCTCCCATCCTCTCCTTGTGTACCTATCTCTCCTCACAGTGTTGGGGAAGGGTTTCAACCTGAAATATCAACAATTCCTTTAAGTAGATCAGATCAATGGAGGCAGAGAGAAGATGTATTCAAATATAATTTCCATTTCTACTAATGAGGATATGTTTGGACAAAAATCGCAGAAATATGGTGATAATAGTTGATAAAATTATGAGAATTTTGTTATCTCCAAGTTTGACCTTTTTCATTGATCTCCATCCAATTTTCACTTTCTATGTTGCCATATATCCTACTCAGGTACCACCCCTAACTCTTCCTCCACTACATTGACAACTGCATTGATGTTCCCTCTTGCACCAATGCAGAACTCGACAATTTCATTAACTTAACAGCCTCGGGTGCTGAATGCTGGTGTTGAATGTTTGGATCTGGAGCTTGGGTTGTGAAGGAATAAACAGGAGTCTGTGCGGCTGCAGAGGTTACAGGAGCACTGGAAGCAAATCCATGGCTCTGAAGGGACTCGCTTTTCCTTCTCTTTCCCCTACTGTTAGGGGCGCCGGGCTAATCACGTCACTTTGACTTTAGGCAGACGAAAGTTAAAGTATATCATGCACTATTAAGTGTTAATCTATTATTACATGACCTTGAACCTTGGACTTAACTGCCAATTTTCACCCTGTCTTTACATTTACCTCGACTGTTTCTGACACCTCTCTCTTCTTTCTGAATCTCTCTCTCTTTATCTTAGGAGATGAACAATTCTTAGACATCTTCTACAAACCCATTGACTCCCACTGACTTCCTCTGGATTATATCACTTCCCACCCTATTTCTAGTACAGATGGAACCCTTTCTCCCAATTCATCTGCCTCTACCACACCTGTTCTATGGATAAGGGCTGTCACTGCAGGACATCTTTTTTAATATATGTGGACCCGACCTATTACTCCCATTCTTAAAATCTATACCAGTATCACCTTAATTTATTGTATTCTGTCCTCCTCGCCCCCCCCCATCTCTCCCCACCCCAAACCCCCACCCTGGGAAGAACAAAGTCTGATGTCCTCACTTGGTCCTCACTTTGCCCCCCCCCCCCCCCCCAACCAGCCTTTGCATCTGACATTATTCTCTGATACTTCTGCCAATTTTAGTGCAATCCGAAAACTCATCTTCCCCTCCTCAGACCTATTTGCCTTTCACAGGGTCCACCCTCTCTGGGACTCCCTGGTTCACTCTTCTCTCCCCACCCACCCTGCATCCCACTTAGACACTGTAATTGCAGGAAGTGCAAAACCTGACCCTGCATCTCCCTTCTCACCACCATCCAGGGTCACACACTTTCCAGGTGAGGAAGAGCTTACATGCATATCATCCAATCTATCAAATGCATTTGGTGTCCTGTACATCAGGGAGGAAAAACATAGTTTGAGGTCTGCTTTGCTTCTCGGATCTATGGGTCTAAGCTTGAACTTCCAGTAATCAGCCATTTCAATTCCCTTCACCATTCCCACATGGACATGTCTGTCCTCAGCCTTATCATGCCAGGATGAGGTCAAACATAAACACTCTTGTTCCTTGTTCATAATCCTCCTGGACAGACTTAAACCAATGGCATGAATGCAATTTCTTTCTAATTTTATACAACCTCGTCTCGATTTGGTTCAACTGTTTCATTCTCTTATTTAAATCTCCGGCTCTTAATTTTCCCTCCCACAGTGTCTCCATGTTCCCCACCTTCTGACCATTACACTATCACTCCTTAGCCCTTCCCCAGCTCCTCCCATCCGTGATATGGCTGATATCTCCTTTTCCCATGTTAATCTCGATAAAGAGTCTTGACCTGAAATGTTGACTGACCTTTCCTACCCATGGATGCTCTCGGATCTGATGACGAGTTCCACCAGCACCTTATTGTTTGGTCCACTTTCTATATATTTAACCTCATTCTAACTCAGAATGTTCCATTCACCTATCTTGTACCTCTTCTCAGATGGTTTACCTCCATTCTAGTTCCACTCCAGGTGATTAATGAGTCCTTATTCTATGATCCAGAGGAAGGGTTTAGTTTTCTTTTGGTAGGAATCTATAGATCAGCACAATATCAAGGGCTGAAGGGCTTGAACTGTGCTGTAATGTTCTATGTTTTTATGTGAGACCTTCAGATGGCTAGAATTTCCTCTCTTGAACTTCCGATGTTTTCTCTTTTCCTGTGCAGTGGATTTTCTTGTCCGAGCTATTAGTCAACTGTCCTAATATCATTGTCTGGGAGGCAATTTTTGTCTGATTTCAGAATCAGAATCAGAATTTATTGTCATGAACAAGTCATGAAATTTGGTGTTTTGCAGCAGCTTCGTAGTGTAAACATTCTTGACTTTGAATTATTTGAAATTATTAATTACGTCATGGTACAAATGCGAATTGTTATTTTTAGATAAAGCAGCAATATTTAATGGATGGAAATAAATTAATAACGTAAGTAAGTCAGTGAAACAATGCTCATCGTGTTTCAATAAAATGCTTTCTTCATGCTGGTCTAACATCAGAAAATATTAGCAATCCTACTTCTTTCATTTTTCACTAAAACAATCAAAAATGCCCAATAATTACCTTAGCTGCAATTAATAATGAGAACATGTTGGACGTTGAACCAAATGATGCAGGCTCTTTAAAAAAAAATTATACATTAGCATTCATCCAAGCTTCCATCTTTGATACTTCTTTTCAGTTAATCATTGTTGCGATCCCACTTGAGCAAAATCTTTCAGCATTGTGCCTGACATAATCTTTTTGTCATGTGGAAACCTGAATGGTTGATGGATGTCATAGTTGAGCCCTGTCCTGACGTCTACCAATGCCCAAGTATATGTATGTGGAAAGAAATCAGGATCAAAAACTCAGGCAAATATTCCCACCGTTTTTTAAATCAAACATTATCTCTTTTTCACTGCCTGTATATTTTAAAATCAGAACTCAAATGAAATAATGAAATAATGTAATTGAAAGTGGTAAAATAAGTTGTGAATTTTCATTTGGTATCAATAAAAGGAAATAGTAGAATGTCTTCATGACTGTAACAAGCACAAATTATGAGAGTTTCACTGTTCTTTGCTTTTCACCTTTGTGTGTTAATGTTTTTTATGGTTTCCACATCAGCTGGAACTACTCTGTAGTCTTAATTTTGATTTCTATTGGCAAAAGATAATATTATTATTTTTAAGGAAGTATCTTTGTATTAATACTTAATACATGTGGAGTGATAGTTTATGAACTCTTCCCATCTTATGTCGTCCTCAGGATCAAGGATGACTTGCTTCCAGTCTGGTTTTGTGGCTTCTGAGGTGGTAAATAAAGCTGGTGTGGGAAGCACAGACTCTTCCATGGATGATGCCTGACGGGCTGGGCTAATGGATAGTTTATTATGATAGTGTATATGAAAGGTCCCTCAACCCCACCCCCCGTCACCTCTCTCCGCACCATTGACATAATGTGGTAAATTGGATCAGCAAGTCTGCAGACGACACTAAGATTGGAGGTGTTGTTGACAGCAAAAAATGTTTACAAAGCTTGTCAAGGGATCTGGACCAACTGGAAAAGTGGGCTGAAAAATGGTAGATGGTATTTAATGCAGACAAGGGTGAGGTGTTGCATCTTGGAAGGGCAAACCAAGAAAGGACATGCATGGTAAATGGTAAGGCACTGATGAGTGTGGTAGAACAGAGGGATCTGGGAATATAGATACCCTGTACATAATTCCCTGAAAGTGGTGTCACAGGTGGATAGGGTTGCAAAGAGAACTTTTGGCATATTGGCCTTCATAAATAAAAGTTTTGAGTATAGAAGTTGGGATGTTATGGTAAAGTGATGAGGCCAAATTTAGAGTATTTTGGTCAACTAACTACAGGAGAGATATCAATAAGATTGAAAGAGTGCAGGCAAGATATACTAGGTTTTTTTCCCAGACTTCAGGAACTGAATAACAGGGAAAAGTTAAACAGGTTAGGACTATATGCCCTGGAACATAGAAAAATAAGGGGAGATTTGATAGAGATATTTAAAATTATGAAGGGGATAGACAGATGTGGATAGGCTTTTTCCTTTGAGAGTAGATGAGATACAAACCAGAGGAGATGGGATAAGAGTGAAAGGGGAAAAGTTTAGGGGGAACTTCTTCACACACAGTGTGGTGGGAATGTGGAACGAGCTGCCAACTGAGGTGATGAATGCAGAACAATTTTAACATTTAAGAAGAATTTGGGCAGGCACATAGTTGGGAGAGGTATGAAGGGCTATGGATTGGGTACAAGTCAGTGGGACTTGGCAAAAAAGATGGTCAAGCACAAACTAGAAGGGCTGAAGGGCCCTGTTTCTGTGCTGTAGTGTTCTATGGTTCTATCTGCCAGGATCATTGTCTGAAGAGGGCACACAAAATTATTGAGGAACCTTTCTACCCCGCACACAGTATTTTTCAGCATCCTATTGGACCTATCAGACCCAGCACCACCAGGCTGAGGAACAGCTTCTTGCCATGGGCAGTGAGAATGGTGAATGAACAAAGGATCTGCTTGCACTAACCATCAGAGACTCTCGTATGTACAAAACAATATTTATTTATTTGCAAAGATAAAATATTTGTCCTTCATGTATTGTTTGTCTCTATGTGAGTTATGTCTGGTTGTGTGTGTAGTGAGTGTTGAAAGAACCAAAGGCTTGTTGATCCAAACCAAGGCTTTTATTAACTAAAAGACTGGAGCGTGTCAGAAGTAGGTCGACCAGTCCAGAATGACCTGGTCTGGCTAGGAGCAATCCTTTAAGACCTGCCAGTAGGTGTGGCTACACTCTCAGCCAATCACAGTCATCCTATACTACCATCTGTACATATGTACATATACACATTGGTGATAGAATCTGGACTGCATGTTTTGCACCAAGGACGAGAGAGCGCTATTTCGTTGAGTTATACGTGTACAACCAGGTGACAATAAATTTAAGTTGACTTGACTTGAGGTCTCTGTGTGCTTCCATCACATGGACTTTCAAAATGCTCCTTCTCCCTTTCCAATGGTCATGAATTAGATTCCCAGGATTCAGTGGACATTCCTTCAAGGAGGTCTTGAGCACGTCCCTGAACCTTTTCCTCCAAAGCTTTCTTTGGCTTAGCTCAGAATTGAGAACTGTATCAGGTGTCCACCATGCTAAGTAAATAACCAACCAATGTAGCTGATATTAGCCTACAAGTTGTACTTAAAGATGGGAATGTTAGCTTGGGAGAGGGTGCTGATATTGGGTTTAATTGAATTTAATTTAGACCAGTGGTTTTCAACCTTTTTCTTTCCACTCACATGCCACCTTCAGTAATCCCTATGCATAGGTGCTCTGTGAGTAGTAAGGGATTACTGAAGGTGGTATGTGAGTGGGAAAAAAATGGTTGAGAACCACTGCTCTAGACTCAATTGTCACAGTATACTGTCCTCAGGCTGCTGGTGAGTGGTGAAATCTCAGCAAAATTGCTAGCAATATTGGAGATAAATCATTATATAGGAAATTACAGCCGGCAAAGGCCCTTCAGCCCATGATGTTGTCCTATGTGAACCTACTTCACAGTAATCAAATTTTTGCCTCCCTCACACCAAAATCCTCTATTTTTCTTTAATCAAGGAAAAGCTTACAGTGAAATGTCATTGCTCTGTAAATTCCCATGGACTCAATGGGCTGAAATGGCTTCTTTCTGTTATTCTATGTCATTTGAAATAAAGCACACCCTAGACATACAGACATACAGCATGGTAACGGGCCCTTTCAGCCCACGAGCCCATGCTACACTCAATTGAGCTATAACCCCCAGTACAATTTGAATGGTGGGAGGAGATTGGAGGGCCCAGAGGAAACCCACGCAAACACGGGAAGAACGTGCAAACGCTTTGCAGATAGTGCCAGATTTGAACACAGG
Source organism: Narcine bancroftii (assembly GCF_036971445.1). Classification (NCBI taxonomy): domain Eukaryota; kingdom Metazoa; phylum Chordata; class Chondrichthyes; order Torpediniformes; family Narcinidae; genus Narcine; species Narcine bancroftii. The sequence goes on along the minus strand of NC_091478.1, from coordinate 84,072,817 downwards.
TTGCCGGCACTGCACTAACTGATACGTCAACCCTGTCACCAATTAGATGCACATCCCTGTTGTGGAGAAGCAGTTGTGTTAATTTCTTCATCATTTTTATACATCTTAAAAATCCATTTAATTCTCATTGCTCAAATATTTGAGAAATATCAAAAGGCCAGTATTATTTCTTGAAATGTCAGTTTTCTTTTGTGTTCCTAAAGATGCACTAACAAATAATGTGTACATCAGGCGAACCATTGTGGGGGGAAAGGCAAGCATTTTAATATGGCAACTTTCTGGTCATCAGAGAATTTCAAAGTGCCTCACAACTAGCCCAATTACTTTAAAAGTGCTTTCATACCTACTTAGTAAGTAATGGAGCAGCTAATCCATGTGTCACAAGGTCCCACTAAGGCTAGTTATTCTGTAGTGATGGTGTTGGTTGAATGGTGGCTAAAAATAAACCTGGAGCACACACTTGTTCTTCAAATACACCCATCTTGAGCAGGTAATAATTTCACAGATTTATACCTGCGAGACAGCAGCTTCAACAGTGGAAATTCACCATTTTAGGGCTAGCCTTGATTACATAATTCATGTCTTAGCATGTAATTTCACCTCCAAGTTTTTGAGAGAGGCAAGGGATCTACCAAACAGTCATATTAATTTTTAGGTAGTAAAACCTCATTTATCAGAATAATAAAAGGGTGGTGGTTAGCACAATGCTGTTACAGCACCCATGACCCAGGTTAGAATCCAAAGCTGTGTGTAAGGAGTTTATTCTTTCTGTGACTGTGTGGGTTTCCTCCCACCCTTCAAAAATGTACCAGGTTTGTGGGTTAATTAGTGCATTTGGGCAGCATGGACTGGAAGGGGCCTGTAACTGTGGTGTAATTAAATTCTCTGCCATGGGAACCAGAAAAATAATTGGACGAATGTTAAAAACATTTTTTACAGGAGGTGCTGAAATTTCCCTCAAGAATTTGGAAAGGGAAAATAATACTTGATCATTGTCCAAAAATCCCCAATATTTGTGCGTCGAAAGGCGAGAGCAGGTGTCAGTTATGGTTTTTAGACTGCAGTCATGTAACGGCACAATCAATGAATTTTGCCGCGAGATGGGCTATCTAAAAAGGAACATGCAGGAATTTTGAGCCAATTCCTGGACCACGATTTATCCTGCAGGACCCCTGCAGCTTTTAGGAAGAAGCCTGCAGTGTAAATCATACCAGAAAAATTTGTTGGCGGGCATCCACTCTACTGCATGTCCAACCAACCGGGACTGTTGCACTCAGGTACCTGCAGTCTAAAAAGGTGCCCAGTGTGAACAACAACACGGGCAGTAATTATGTTAATTTTTTTGGCTATTTTCTTGACGTTGCCATCTAAAAACCATGTATGACATTCGGGCTCAACCTTGAAGAAATGGATACTTGTGGAGGGATCAAGGTAGCTTCGATTCGTGGAAGATGTTGCAGCATGAGTCAGAGGAGGAAGGGTGGAATAGTGAACAAAAACACGCCCATAGCAGAAATAACTTCACTATTTGGTATTGGTTTCTCACTTTACTTTCAAAAGCAGCTCACAAAGGAAAATATAAAGTCTAAATCAAAACATAGGGTGAGAAAACAAAGCATCCTATAAGGATTTGAAATTATGTGAAAACAAAGAATGGTAATGTTTTGCAATATGCTCCAGATACTTTCAGAATTGCATAGATTGAGTCTATTTGTTCCCTATACACAACTTAACCCTTTGATCAGTGGATAACTCGTTCAGCTGGTATGTGTAAACAGCAATGATAAAAGGCTACAAGAAAATCAAAATGCCACACAACAAGCAATAAAATCCAACTGAACAATGTTTCTGAAGATATGTACTAATGGAATGTTTTACTGCTTCCTGTTTTCAACTTTGAAGTAAATTAGTAATAAGACCCCACTTTTTTTTAAAGCAACCAAACATTTAAAGTTAAGGGGAATAAATGTTGGACTGATCCAGTTTAATGTCAAGAAGGCATATTATCTTGATTGATTTACAAAACAATGAGATTAGTTGGTTATGAGCTTGGTGCAACAGTTTTGCATAATCTTTACTGATTTGCCATAGTCAACCTTGAAGAGAAAATAACTTTTTTTTCCAGTGTTTTTCAGCAGTTCTTACATTCAGTTAATCTAGTGAAACATGTTTGAGTGATTAGAATTTAAATCGGACTGGTTGAATGGTTTGTAAATGGTTACACAAGAGGATATCAGCCAGGTTTTTTTTCAGGTTCACTGTTCTGTTTAACAAATATAATGTGCAAACTGTGATTTCATTCCATATCCACCCCCCCCCCCCCCACCCCAACCCCCCGCAAGATGCATTCAGATGGATTTAACAAAAGCACACCTGGATAAGATTTAACGAACAATGGTCCTCAACATGAATGAGGTGATCTGCTCATCTTTCTGTGTAAAAGCCCATCTACAATAAGATTAATTATTTAACTATTTTAATTGCTGGTGAGTTCATTGATAGCAGGGATAAGTTGTGAATGGGGAAGTTTGTTGTCTGAGTCATTCCTATGTTTTAAAAACTAAGTAACATTCTGAAGGTGCGCACAATGAAATTTAGGCACAAGGATTCTTTAGACAATAATAAGCATGTGCAAATACAAATACTTTCAAGAAACAAATTAAATGTGGATCATATTACACCATTTGTACCTTTATCTAAAATGTTATCTCTGATCTATGGTTCATTTTATAACACTGCCAGTACATTTGAAAATGCACAAGATAAGGGTCCCAATCTCAAGGATTAATCTAGCTAGTTTCTGCAACAATTTGACCTCACAGATGACTTTGGATAGTATTACTTGTTTGAGTCCTCAAACAATTATCAAGGGACTGTTAGAAAACGGTTCTTTACTAGTGCAAACTGCAATCGTTTGTTGCAACAAAAGACTAAATGTTGACCCTTGAGATTTTTAAACTCTGGAAAAATACTGTCACATCACTGATGTTGCTGGTGACGACAGATAGGAAGTGAAATCACTGAAATGAATTCAACAAAAGGGGGAAAAAAAGTCCCTAACAAACAAATACACTAAACGAGAGAATGGAATGCATTGTGCCAAGAGTCTGCTTTCTTTAAGACTTTAGACCATCTGTTTTATTAAATGACATGCTGTTACCATTATGCCAAAAATAGGCTTAATGCAAAAAAAGCACCCGAACAGTACCAAATTGGAACAAGGAGGGAAAAAAAGAATTTGCCAATGTAATGACTGGCACTTTTTTGTTCCATGCATATTAGTTTCAAATTCAAAGGCGGCGATAGCAGCAAGACAGAGAGGACACCAATAGAAGGCAATTTCTCTTTGTTATCAAGTGAAATGACTCAACAAATATGACAATAAATCACTGTAGAAATCAATCTGAGCATAGGCAACTGCTCTGGGCTGATAATGCATCAATCAATATTTAATGTTTACACTTTAATTAATCCACGGTCAGGAAGCATTCTTTCGGTGATAAAATAGTGATTTGGAATAAAGCACCTTTTATATCAAATATTACTCATTGATTTGATCGCCAATTGATCATCAAGCCCTTTCAAATTTCATGAATATACAGACTGACAAAAGATGGTACATGCTATAAATATAGTTGTGGAAGGCTTGTTTTTTTCTAAATAATAGTCTGCTGATAGAAGATTATAACACAACAGAAAAAAAAACCGAGAACATGGTAATGCAAAGATGCTTAAAATTAGAGGAGCAACTCAGTATTCTGTCCATTGAAACAGTGGAGCCCCTACCTGAACTCACAAATACTATCAGTGCATATACTCCAACTTACAAGGATGCAGAGGGAGCCTCATTAGAATTCTTGTTTTGAAAATGATCACTTGGCTAATGATTCTTGCTTTGAGTAAAATTACATGTAATGTAATACAAGGGTTTGATACTGTGTAGTGAATTGTTTTTGCGGAAGAGCTACTGCAAGAAAAATGATTTACTGAAAAACTTTAAATTCATCTGATTAAATGATCATAGAGCAAAGTCGGTACCCAATCATAGCAGGTTCCCTTCTTTTTATATGTTCCCGACTGTTGAATTTTCAGTGTGATTTATCTGAAAAATTGTTGCTATCTTTCCCATGACGGGCGTCGATTTAAAAACTAAATCTAGTATCTGAAGAAATTTATAATGAAAACTGCTCAGAATCAGAATCTATTGTTAATATCAAGACATGAAATTCGGTGTTTTGCGGCAGCGTCATAGAGCAAACGTACATATTATAACCATCTTACAACTTTACTATAAAAAATAAAATAGTATTACACGCAAAGTCAGGCCGTGACTTTGGTTCATTGATTATTCAGGAATCTGACGGCAGCGCGGAAGAAGCCGTCCTTGTGCCACTGAGTGCTCATCTTTAAGCTCCTGTCCCTTTTCCCTGATGGAGGCAGAGTGAAGAGGGCATGGCCTGGGTGATGAGGAGTCTTTGAGGCTAGAGGCTGCTTTTTTAAGACATCACCTCTTGTAGATGTCCTTGATGGGGTGAAGTCTGGTGCCTGTGATGTCACAGGCCGGGTTAACAACCCTCTGGCGTTTATTCTTACACTGAGCATTGGCACCTCCATAGTGATGCAACCAGCCAGAATGCTCTCCATGGTGCACCTGTAGAAGTTTACAAGAGTCTTCAGTCATATACTGAACCGCCTCAGACACCTCACAAAGTACAGCCACTGACAAGCCTTCTTTGTGATTGCATTAATGTGGAGGCCCCAGAACAGATTCTGAGTTGTTGACACCTAGGAATTTGAAGTTTTTGACCCTCTCTGTTACTGAGCCCTCAGTGAGGACTGGGTCGTGTTCCCCTGACTTCCTTCTGAAGTCCACAATCATCTCCTTGGTTGTCGTTACATCATTCAACGAACGGATCGATCTCCCTCCTGTTCGCTTCCTCTTTGCCACTGGTGATTCTGCTCAAAGTTGTGGTGTCATTGGCAAATATAGATGACATTGGGATTGTGCCTGGCCACACAGTCGTGGGTGTATAACGAGTGAGCTAAGCATACCACCTTGGGGTGCGCCTGTGAGGAGGAGACATTGTTTCCAATTTGTACTGACTGTGGTCTTCCAAACCTCTTGCACAAACCTGAAAACAGAAATGGATAAAATCAGTCTGATGCACACTTTAGTAGGTTACATTGACACACATATAATGAGTGGAAACTGAATCTATATAATCTGAGACCTAGGAATGGATGCTTTTATTCCCAGATTACAGCAAGGTTTATTATTACCAATTTTCATTGAGCAGAATCATATTCTGAATTAATCAAAGGAGCATAGATGAGCAGGGCATTTCCCATCATATCTTCTCATTATTCAATGAGATTATGATTGATTTGCAAGCAGATATCGTAAAGCCAATTTTGTCCTATACACTTTAATATCTTTGACAAATGAACTTCTACTGCTATCAGAGCTAAAATGAACACATAACAGCATAAATTGTAATATTTCTAAATGAGTTCCAGTCCTCCAGCATCTTGGTAATATCCTGTAACAACATTGGAAAGGATTTCCCCCATATTTTAGACTATAACCCTAGCCCTAGATTCCCTTTCTACTTGTCCTATTTATTAATATCTTGGAAACTTCAATCAAATATTCCCCCCCCGCCCCCCCCCAAGTAACACCAGTAATGTACCTTGTTACTGTTGAAGTACCACAAGGATCAATTCTGGGCCTCAGCTATTCACAATGTACATCAATAACAGAATGCTTTATTCAAATACTTTTTTTAGTTGTTCCTATTTCAGAGATGTATTTTCTATCTGTATTCATCTCCCTCCCACCAGCTTTCTCTGGGTCTAATTATAAGCATTGATTAAAAACTATTTGTTTCTATAGCTGCTTTCAGGTGGCCAGAATACCCGACTGTAAAGCCGCCTATTCTACCCCAATGCGGCTGTCGGGTGGCCACCTGAAAGTGGAGAACCCAGCCAGGAGGAGCACTTACCTAACCCTCCTCCTGTAGGTATATTCTCCATATTGGAGAATCCCCCGTTGCACCTGAAAGCAGCAGTGGGACTATGGCCACAGTCCACAGGAGCCAGCGTTCACTCGGACGCGGCTCTCCTTCAGGTGACGGACGCGGCTCTCCTTCAGGTGACAGAAAGGCGTCTTCTCCGGGGCCACCTGAATGTCCCAGCTGCACTCCCCCAGCCACGTCTGCCGGCGCATTATCTGCATCTGAGCACCTGAAAGCAGCTTATAATTGCATCCCTTTCTTATTTCACATTCCTAACTTTGAGACATAAATGAATGTATCCAGATTTGTTGATGATCTAGGAGCAATAGAAATTCACCAAGAGTTTTATTTTTAAAACAATATATTTATTAATAACTAATAATAATATAACACATGAGTTAACTTAACCCCAACTATGTGCAAATGTATGTATGTGTGCGTTACGCAAACCATTACAGCTTAGGCACAATTCTGGAAAGTCAATTCAAAGTTCGGTCTTAGAAATCCTGTGTTGAACCTCAGACTTTTAAACTAATGCTCAGAAGTAATTATGAAGGAGGTGAGAGACTGAGTGATCAGACTAGCAAAAATGCATACATCCTTGTCAAGTTGCTTTCAGAGAAATGTCCTTTCATACGAATGATTGTCACAACTCCCCTTTTCCTTGTACAGGGGAAACAAAGCATGTAACTTCCAAGATGCTTCGAAAACCCAGTAACAAGTTAGTTGAAATGGTCATGATCCAAAGCAGGAATTCTCTTGTTTCCTTTAGCCAGATAGAGGTCAATCAAAATGACAATTGGATGGTCATGGTGGTTCAATAATTCCCCCGACAAGGAGAATCAGCAGAAATGTCCACTTCCACAGAGTCATTCCACCTCTGTGTTTATCAGATGGCTGCCTGATCAATACTGAATTTTGCTTCTTTAAGTCTCCCAATCACCTCACTCATAATTACAGGACCCTCCTTCACCATCTGTTTTCCCTGAATAAACAACCATTGCTCTTGGTCTTAGTTGAGAGCATTAACCTTGTTTAGAGTTTGGACCTGATGGAGTCACACAGTCTGTAAATGTGAAAATTGTGAATGTTTTCAGCCTACATCACCTCCCCCCCCCCCCCCCCCCACCCCCCACCACCACCACCAAAGTGAAACAGGAACTTGTAATAGCTCCAAATTTCTTACTTGCTCTAGCCAAACAGGTACAGCAAAACATTAGCAATGTGGTTAGTGCAATGGTATTACAATGGCAATGATCTGGATTTGAATCAGTTTTGTCTTGAAGGAGTTTGTATGTTCTCCCATATCTGTGAAGGTTTTCCTCAGGTGCTCCAGTGTCCTCCTACCCTTCAAAACGTAGATTGTTGTAGTTAGGTAGCATGGGGTCATTGACCAGAAAGGCAGATTACTGTGCAGTATATCTAATTTTAAAAAAAGCTTTATAGTGTACTACTAAACTAAATTAATTGAATGAAATTAAAAGAAGCAGGAAATGCATTATATTGATAATAAATATTCTTAGTAATCTTAGTGCAAAAAAAGTGACTTGTGATAGAGCAGACAGTTCATGATTAGTATTCCAAGGGAAGGATCAAGATTCTGATAGCTATTGGAAAACAATTGTTCTTCAACCTAAAAATGCTGGTAGCAGTGAGAAGAGGTTGTTACCATGGTGATGGGGGTCCTTCATGATGTTGGCTGTCTTCTTGAGGCGGCATCTCACTTAGATGTTTGCAATAGATTGGAGGTCAGAGCCTGTGATAGACTTGACTATGTTTGCTACTTTCTGCAGCCTTGTGTATTCCTGGGCACTTCCATTGCCAAACCAGGCTGTGTAAATCAGCCAGTATGTCTTCCACAGTACATCTGTAAAAGTTTGACAGAATACCTGATGACATGGCAAATCTCCTCAGACTCTTTAGAAAGTGGAGGCATCAGGGTGCCTTCATCACAGTTGCCTCAATGTGCTGGATCCAGGAAAGGTCTTCTTTTTGAGATATAGATCCCTAGGAAGGTTATCATTCTCTCCACCTCTGTCACATCAATGTAGACAGGTGTGTAGTCCCTTGGCCTCTCCTGTTTAAAATCAACAAGAAGCTTCTTGGTCTTGGAGACATTGAGAGCAAGATCGTTGTTCCGGAACCACCCAGCCAGGTTCTCGATGTCCATCCTGTTTTCTGACTCATCATTTACAGTTATTTGGACACCAACAAGGGTGTTGTCAGCGAATTTGTAGGTTGAGTTAGAGTTGTACATGACTACACAGTCATGGGTGTACAGGGAATAGAGCAGGGGCAAAGCATGCATCTTTGGGGTGCCCCTGTGTTGATGGTCAGCATGGAGGAGGTGATGCTGTTGATCTACACGGATTGGGGTCTGCTGATTAGGAAGCTGAGAGATGAGCAGTCTAAGGTTCTTTACCTTGTTCATGTTTTGCTCATATAATAACGCTGAATGCCGAGCTGTAGTCAATGAACAACGGCCTGACATAGGTGTTCCTGTGGTCTATGATGTAGTGGAGAGTGGGGATAAGCAAACTGAAATGGGTCCAGGTTGATTCACTCCATAGCCAATGGTCAAAGATAGTGCCACTAGCCAATGAAGCATATCACCTTGTTTTTCTTGAGTGCTGGTATAATGAAGCAGGTGGGGACCTCTGATCACTCTAGTGAGAAATTGAAAATGTCCACACAAACACTAGCCAGTTGGCTTGCACAGGTTTCATGAACCCAGCTGGGTACATCATCCGGGCTGGATGTTGCCAGGATTAGCCTTCCTGAAGGTTCAGGCCTCTTCAGCCTCAAAAATACCAATGTTGGGAAGTCTTGTGACAGTCATTCAAAACTTTCATGGGGACTATGTTGTACCATTGAAAGCATCCTATCAGTGTGCATCACAGTGTGATACAGGAACTGCTCTACCCAAAGCTGCAAGAAACTGTGGAGGGCTGTGGACCTGGCTCATACTTCCCTCCCATCCATCAACTTCATATATAACTCCCATTGCCTTAGAAAACAAACAACATATTAAAAGACTCATCCCACCCTGGGTACACTCAACACTCCCCACCCATCAGCAAGATGGGAAGAGAGGCAGCCTCATTTGTGCGCAGAAGATGGTCACTCCTGTTTGAAGAATATCTCTCTGAAAGACAGCTGATCAAGAGACTTGTGAGTTTAAAGAGATCTGAAAATATAATGTCTAAAAATGTTTCATAATTAATTCTGAACTGTGATTTAAAAGGATCCTGAAGTCAACAACAAGTTTGAAACTGCACTTTAAAATTGACTTTTTCTAGTTTCAATTGTTTGGACTTTAACACACACACACACAAACTCATTAACATTTGCGCATAGAGGGGTTAAATTTAGTGTTAAATTTAGAGATAAGTAAGAAATGTTATGTTATTAATAGTTTAATAAAAACTATTATTTTGAATTTACCACTTTCTGGTGAATTTTTCATTGCCGTTCCTTTGTTAGTTCTAACAAGATTTTATTAGTTTTTATAGTTTATATTAAAGTCTAATTAGAAATTTTCTTGTCAACTACTGTTTCTATCTCTTCAAAGGTTTCAAGCTGCTTTTACAAGCATAGTTTATCTGCTCTTTATAACTTAATATTGGCTCTCTCTTTACAAACTTTTGTATTTTCACTCACCGCTTTCCTGATTTATTAACAGCTCTAATTTCCCTTCTATGAATGCATGGCTAACTGCTTATTTCCTTGTTTCTTTCTTTCACTATTGGAGTGACATGTGTAGCTAGTTGCTACAAGCTATGGCTCTGCAAAGCTTATAGCACAGGAGAAGTTAGAGTTGCATCTAGGTTAACTCAGAAAGAACACGGTGTTCCCAGAAAGAATGACATGAACCTAGTTGAGTGTAGTTAACACTGACAACTTTATTGGGCTCACCTCTGCTTTTATTTTCAAGATGAGGGACATTGTCAAAACCCTCTCAGCACTGATTGGTGTGTTGGTGATCTGCTTTCCCTGATAGGCCAGTTAAGGTCTTTTGGTTGTGGCCAATTGGAGGGCAGTACTTTGGGCCTGTTGGATCGTCGGGTTCGTCCTTCATTTTGTGAGGCCCCATAGGGGAGCTGCAAAGGGCCGCTCACAACTCCCCTCCCCCCAGAACCAGTGATCGGAATGTTGTTATTCTGCAGGCTGGCCTCTTTTATGGGGGGGGAGGAGGGTGGTCCAAATGGGCTGGTTTCCCAGGAATGTGCAGAGGGAGAATCATCAATGGGCTTCTGCACTCCACCATTGATAATTACAGTATTGCTCACCAGGGGTGTCTGTTGTCCTCGTGGCTGGTTGATCAGTTGGTTGGTGGTTGGGTCTTTTCTGCTGTTACCTGCCCACGTGCTGCAGTGCCAGCGTGGCATCGTGTGTGATGGGGATGGAGATCTTGTGGAGTGCAAAGGAAGTCCACTTTTTCCGGGCGAACTGTGCCTTGATTTTCCGAAACCACATTTTGGGCTGCACTGCACAGAGGCTCAGCAGTTTCAATGACAGCATGTTGATTGAAGAGTCTGCCTCCATCACTGGGTCCAGAATGCCATCTGGACCATCAGAGTCACCATTGTAGCTGGCTGCTACAAGCTATGGCTCTGCAAAGCCTACAGCACAGGAGAAGTTAGAGGTGCATGCAGGTTGGCTCAGAAAGAATGACGCAAACCCAGTTGAGTGGCGTTAACACTGACGGCTCTATTGGACTCATAGCCCTGCTTTTATTCTCAAGCTGAGGGGCGTGATCAAAATCCTCTCAGCCCTGATTGGTGTGTTTGTGATCCGCTTTCCCTGATAGGACAGTTAAGGTCTTTTGGTTGTGGCCAATTGGAGGGCAGCACTGCGGGCCTCGTGCAGCCTGTTGGATCGTCGGGTCCATCCTTCATTTTGTGAGGCCCCGTGGGGAAGCTGCAAAGAGCTGCCAGACATGCATAATTTTCAAACTAAGATTGAATCAAAAGAAGTTTAAAAGATAATATTAAGTGCACCTGCAAGCTTCTTTTCCTGCACTAGCCCCATATTAAAATGTCACCCTCTGAATTGAATATTCTCAGCTGCTGAGCCTCCACAGTCCACTTGGGTAGAGAATTTCCCAGATTCACAATCCCTTAAGTGAACTTTTTTTCTCATCTCAACCCTGAAAGGCCAAGTCTGGGATAGAAAACCTTTGTCACACATTGACACAATTTGTTTATTACTTTTATTTTCCTTTTGTTTATTTTGATGTTGCTGTCTTTAATCAGTATTAGTTTCTTCTGAAGCATGATATTATCTCCCTTCCTCTCCCCTCATTTTATGGCCATATATTTAATTCAGCTCTGCTTCATCTGGAGTTACAGCAAGAAATTGGATGAATCTCCCAAAGTTTCAGAGTGGACTTTCAATCATAAAATTCATCCAACACTATTATGTGATGGAATGACCCTTGACAAGTCATTGGTCTTTTGTGACTTTGACCAAGGTCACAACCAAGACCAAAGTACAAATGAACAAAATCTGACATGGAGCTGAACATGCTAACAGTTACAAGAATGGAACAAGCTGCCACAAGAGGTAGTTGAAACAGGTACTATTGCAACATTTAAGAAACAGTTAGAAGGATGCATGGATAGGTTTAGAGGGACATGGGCCAAATGCAGGCAGGTGGAACTAGTGTGGATGAGACATTTTGGTCACTGTGGGCAGGTTGGGCTGAGGGACCTGACTCTATGACTTAGAGGCTTTTGGTTCCTTCAAACGTCAGCCTGCCCCACAGCTGTTGAGATGGTGTAGCACACAGAGGGTTTATCTAACCAACAACTCACACCTACTAATGCAGTGGAACCACCAAATTCACTGTCAATTTTGAGGAATGCTTCTTGGTCCTGCTACCTTTCTTGAGATCAGCTTAAACAAGAGCGAAGAAAGCTTAGACAAAAAAAAAACCACTGTCCTAAACAAAGAATCCATTCAAGACTCACTGACAACATTATTTCCTCATTAGGGTAGGTGCTCATTTGTTTCAGTTTTCAAAATGTATTTTCTCATTGTGTTCTTCCAATTGTTAAAAGCACAAGTTAGCAATTTTTATTTGCGAAGCCAAGCCAAAGAAGAAGAAAGAAAAAAAAGAAGTGAACCAGTGTGGACTCAAAAGGCCAATATGGCCTGTTTCTGCTCCGTAAATGGTTATATGGTTATATGGTTAAGTCTGCCCTGGTTTCACCATTCTTAAAGAACATGGCCATTTCGAATCATGGACCAAAGAGGACATGGACAATGTGTCCATTTAATGCATTTTAGTTTAAAATCAAGCCTCTTGGTCTTGAATATGCTAATCCCAGACAAACAATAAATCATGTTATGACATTGTGCCCTTGATGCAAATTCAGTGGAGATACCTTTGAAATAAACTTGCTCACTGAGAAAGAACATATGGTGCCTTATAGACCTCAAGTTTAATTTATAAATAAAATATAAGTAACCAGCCAGATGTAAGAAATAGAAAAAGAATCAAAATCACAAATCACAAGCTGTTTGGGCAACTCATTCATGATAAGAACAAGTGAAAAACTTGCCGCAAAAATCCCTTGAGATTGCCAGTAATGATAATAATATCAATGTAGAGGGAGACTAGAACATAGAACATTATAGCACAGTACTGGTCCTTCGGCCCTCGATGTGCTGACCTATATATTCCTACCAAAAAAAAGTACTAATCTCTTCCTACTTCATTACCCTCTATTTTTCTTGAATCCATGTGCCAGCCTAAGGGTCTCTTAAATGTCATAGAAACATAGAAACATAGAAGATAGGAGCAGGAGTAGGTCATTCGACCCTTTGAGCCTGCTCCGCCATTCAACAAGATCATGGCTGATCTTAAAGTTCAGTACCCCGTCCCTGCCTTCTCTCCGTAACCTTTAATACCCTTATACTGAAGAAATAGATCTAATTCCCTCTTAAATATATCTAATGAACCTGTTTCTACTGCCCTCTGTGGCAATGAATTCCACAGATTCACCACCCTCTGGGTCAAGAAATTCCTCCTCATCTGTCCTAAATGGTTTGCCTATTATCCTCAAACCATGGCCCCGGGTTCTGGATTTTCCCATCATTGGAAACATCCCATCTGCATCCATTCTGTCCAGTCCTGCCAGAATTTTATATGCCTCTATGAGATCCCCTCGCAATCTTCTAAACTCCAGGGAGTACAATCCCAATTTGCGCAATCTTTCCTTATAAGTCATTCCTGCCATTCCAGGTATCAGCCTGGTGAATCGCCTCTGCACTCCCTCCATTGCAAGAACATCCTTCCTTAGATAAGGTGACCAAAACTGCACACAATACTCCAGGTGTGGTCTCACCAAGGCCCTGTACAGCTGCAGTAAGGTATCCTTGTTCCTATACTCAAACCCTCTTGATATGAAGGCCAACATACCATTTTCCTTTTTAACCGCCTGCTGTACCTGCATGCTCACCTTCAGAGACTGGTGTACAAGTACCCCTAGGTCTCTCTGCACTTCCCCATCTCTTAATCTATTGCCATTCAAATAGTAATCTGCCCTCCGGTTTGTATTACCAAAGTGGATAACCTCACATTTATCCACATTGTAGTGCATTTGCCATGTATCTGCCCAGTCCCTCAATTTATCCAAATCACACTGGAGCTTCCTGACCCCCCTCTTCTGTGCACACAACCCCTCCTAGCTTAGTGTCATCTGCAAATTCTGCCTGCCACTCAGAAAATGAGCCATTTATCCCAACTCTCTGTCTTCTACCAGCCAGCCAGTTCTCAATCCACATCAATACTTTGCCCCCAATCCCATGAGCCTTGATTTTGTAAGCCAGTCGTTTATGCAGGACCTTATCGAAGGCCTTTTGGAAGTCCAGGTACACCACATCCACTGGCTCTTCCCCATCTATTTTACCTGTCACCATCTCAAAGAATTCCAATAGATTTGTCAAGCACGATTTACCTTTTGTAAATCCATGTTGACTCCGTCCGATCCCTTCTCTGCTAGTCATATGCTCCGCTATTACATCCTTAATAATGGATTCCATCATTTTGCCCAATACTGATGTAAGGCTCACTGGCCTATAATTCCCCGCTTTTTCTCTACCCCCCTTTTTAAATAGTGGGGTAACATTTGCTACCCTCCAATCCATGGGTACTGATCCTGAGTCTATCGAGTTCTGGAAAATAATTCTTAAAGCATCTGCTATCTGAATGGCCACTTTCTTAAGTACCCTAGGATGTAGATTATCAGGCCCTTGGGATTTATCTGCCTTCAATCCCATCAATTTCCACAAGACCATGTCCTTAGAGATACTGAATTCTTTCAGTTCCTCCCTTGCATTAGTCTCTATGTTTCCCAACATCCTTGGGAGGTTATTTGTATCCTCTCTTGTAAAAACAGAACTAAAGTAAGAATTTAATTGGTCTGCCATTTCCTTATTCCATCGAGTCCACGCTGCTGAAGATCCAGCTGCGCTGGATGGGTCACGTCTCCAGAATGGAGGACCATCGCCTTCCCAAGATCGTATTATATGGCGAGCTCTCCACTGGCCACCGTGACAGAGGTGCACCAAAGAAAAGGTACAAGGACTGCCTAAAGAAATCTCTTGGTGCCTGCCACATTGACCACCGCCAGTGGGCTGATAACGCCTCAAACCGTGCATATTGGCGCCTCACAGTTTGGCGGGCAGCAGCCTCCTTTGAAGAAGACCGCAGAGCCCACCTCACTGACAAAAGGCAAAGGAGGAAAAACCCAACACCCAACCCCAACCAACCAATTTTCCCTTGCAACCGCTGCAATCGTGTCTGCCTGTCCCGCATCGGACTGGTCAGCCACAAACGAGCCTGCAGCTGACGTGGACTTTTTACCCCCTCCATAAATCTTCGTCCGCGAAGCCAAGCCAAAGAAGATTATTTATTCCCCTGATTCCGACTGCAAAGGACCTACTCTGGATTTCACCAATCTATTTCTCTTGACATATTTATAAAAGCTTTTGCAGTCGGTTTTTATATTTGCCCCAAGCTTACTTTCATAATTTATTTTTGCTCTCTTGATTAATCCCTTTGTCCTCTGGTGCATCTTGAACTGCTCCCAGTCTTCGGTTGTAGTTCTTTTTTTGGACCTAATGCTGTCTCTAATTTCCCTTGTTATCCACGGTTGAGTCACCTTTTTTGGTTTATTTTTATGCCAAACCAGTATAAACGATTTTTGCAATTTCTCCATTAGATCTGTGAATGTCCCTAATATTTCAGCCTCCACCACCATCCCTGGCAAGGCATTCCAGGAACCCACAACTTTTTGTGTAATAAACGTACCCCTGATTTCTCCCCTAAATTTTCCTCTCCTCACTTTGTACAAATGACCTCTAGTGTTTGCTCATCTTGCTCTGAGAAAACGGTGCTGGCTGTATAAAATGTTTCCAAAGTAATTGTATACTTTTGAGCCATAAATTGACATAATCAGTATCAGCTATACTAGGATTGTACAAGCAAGGATAGTTGGGCTGATTCAGACTTACTGTCAGAGTACATACATGACATCATATATAACCCTAAGATTCTTTTTCCTGCGGGAGAGGCAGAATTACCACTTATTGACACTGAGGTAAAAAAAAACTGGCTCAATGTACACATGTAAACAAATGATGATTCAAAACTACCTTGTAACATCTTATTAATCTGAAAATCCACATCCAGTCGTAGTTCTTTTGGGTCCAGAGACTTGAGTACGACACATGTTGACAAACCAGTGCTGCATCAAGAGAATACCGTGCTATCTTTTGGACGAGAAGTTAAAAAGGTAACCCTGCATTTCCTTTCATTTGGATGTACAGCACAATGTTCCATGGAAATATATAAAAGAAAACTAGGAAAGCTAACCTTGGTGTTCAAGCAAAGATGTCGTCCTAATCAGCTTCTCTAAAATCGACCATTATGTGTCTTTTTGTGGGATTATGCTGCCTTCAAATTGACCACTGCATTTCATTCACTACATTAGTAACACATTTCAAAGTTACTTTGGGGCTGTGGTATATCTTTAAGTTGTTTTTGGAGGTTAATAAAATTATAATAGAATCTTACTGAGTACCATTTCGCACGTCCTCTGCAATTATTCATTTCTATATTAGAGCCACATCTGTAGAATAACCTTCAACAAGATAGAGTTAATCACTCTAATTTTCTAATAAAAATGCAAACACATTTTCCTTTTTCTCCCCACCTTTTTTTTGGAGGCCTGGGGCCTCCAAATCTGCCTTGTAGCTTCCAATGCCTGCTCTCCTTTCTGCCAATTTTTACTCAGTAGCTGAAATTCGCCTTTTCTTTTGTGAAATACCTGGGAACTTACTGCAATATTAAAGTATACTTTGCCATCAATGCAGTTGTTAAAAAACATCTGTACGATTATCACAAAGCAGTCCAAATTTGTGCAACATTTTTGAAAGCATGAGTCAAAAAGTTGACTTTTATTTACTCTCCACGGTGTAGTTCTGCCGGAGCTTGCTAGAGCTCTGGTGCGGAGCCTCTGTAAAGGAAGGCAAAGTAAATAAGCAGGGAATTTAAACTAGTGGGGATTAACAGAGGCCGCATATTAAATACAGCAGGAATTTTATGGAAGTGGATGTTGGGGTGGGGGATGGGGAGTGTCATGGGAATGCGCATGCACAAGTCATGTGCGCGTGACATCAGATACACGGAGTTACATTCTACGGGGAGTTTCAGTTTGGCACCATCTTCAAATGAATTGTAGCTCCTTTGAGTCTCGAGTGACCAGCAGTGATATTTCTAAATTGGTGACGAGGATGAAAAATCCACACACCGAATGATGGGATCCAAAGGATTTCTGAAAAAGAAGGATGTTGGAGATGAAAATTTGGTTAGAAAAGAATGACAACGAAAGCATGTGCTTGGCAGCGGGAAAAAGAAAAGGAAGAAACTCAAGTGGAAGACAACAAAAACGTGAATAAGAGAAACAGTAAAGTGAAAGCGAGAAAGTGAGACGTCAAACTCAAGAGCCAGGGCTGGGACAGCTGGGGAAATCAGGGCCGGGACAGCAAGGGGCCAAACTCAAGAGCCAGGGCTGGGACAGCTGGGGAAATCAGGGCCGGGACAGCAAGGGGCCAAACTCAAGAGCTGGGGCTGGGACAGCTGGGGAAACGGGCCGGGACAGCAAAGGTCCAAACTCAAGAGCCGGGGCTGGGAGAGCTGGAGAAACCGGGGCCGGGACAGCAAGGGGCCAAACTCAAGAGCTGGGGCTGGGACAGCTGGGGAAACGGGCCGGGACAGCAAAGGTCCAAACTCAAGAGCCGGGGCTGGGAGAGCTGGAGAAACCGGGGCCGGGACAGCAAGGGGCCAAACTCAAGAGCTGTGGCTGGGAAAGTTGGGGAAACCAGGGCTGGGACAGCAAGGGGCCAAACTCAAGAGCTGGGGCCGGGACAGCGAGGGGCCAAACTCAAGAGTCGGAGCTGGAACAGCATGGAAACCAGGGCCGGAATTTGTGGAAGTGTTGAAACAACAGTACTTCAGGTTCTTACAAAATAAGGCTGGCACAGGAGAGTAAACAAAATCCTATGGTGCAAAGGAACAGCTCTTGCTTCATCTCATGAAATGTGGAAATACATCTAAGGTGGGAATCAGCAAGGTGGAACTGTCAATGGAAGATACAGAAACCATTCTGAATATATTGATATACGATGGGAAGGTAGAGATGACTATTATAGCTGGAAAGGAAGGCCCTGTTGGTCGGGTGGATGGGCAATGAAGCTATATAGAGCAGTCAATCCAATCATCCAGCCCACTGGCTTGATGAGGACACTTTGTGGGATATGCCCAGTATTTGACGATTGCCACGAAGGTGGAGACATTTCTCCACCAACTTGTCAGTACATGATGGAGTGGTTAAAACTTCCGGAAAAGTTGAGGGGTTGTGCTCGGGTTCGATGTTCTTTATCCTCAAGGGGAACCAGGAAAGGGGGACAGCGTCCAGAATATTTAGAAGATAAGGTGCAGTGATTTGCAGACTTTATTCAGTCCATCGCAAAGACTAGGGGCTGCGGACTTAAAGACTTTGTATGTTTCAAGTTAATACATTTTAAGTGAAGTAGCGAGGGATCTACAGTTACCGCAATTAGTGGAAATTATAGTCAATTTCTCTGTAGTGTTAAAGTTGAGTGAGTGCAATTATTATTAAATTATACAAGACTCTCAATTATACAATGCCAAATTCATCACAAAGGCCACCAAAGCCAGGTCTTGTGAGACCTCCTTGTCGCCGTTTTTGGTGAGCTCCGGCACCCAAAATATGAGCACCGCACCCCTCTTTACTCTTTTCAGTTATCAAAATTACTGTTAACCATCTTGAACAAAATGCTTCTTGCTGAATATTTGGTTCCTTGAATTTACCCTTTTTGATGAGCTTTTCAGTTAAATCCTTCAATATGGCAGCCATTTACTTTTGTAAAGCAATGATTAGTTATTCATAAGTCATCAGAGAATAATACATTCCATACTAACAATACTCTTCAGGAGCCTTTTACAGAAAATAGTTTTAAACAAGTCAGTATAACTTACTGCAGGTGTTTCTTATGGATGTCAGAAATAATACCTGAAATTTATAGTTTCCCTGAAAATATCAGTGTGTGAGTTCATGGTATAACTGTGAATTTTATGAACCTTGCATTCTGCAGTGTGCAATTTCTCTTTAAATACCAATAAAAGTCATGGATAAAGTGTCCCATCACCTAATTAAAAATTATATCCAATTATTGTCTAATTCAGAAATTCCCACAAATGCAGTTGGATTCTACTTGTGCAAGGATTAAGATTTTAGACTGTAACAGGGCTACAAACTCTCATGTCATTTTGAGTTTGAGTGTGCCTTTAAGTTTAGCATTCTTTGGGAAACTTAAAACAGAACAACTGAATGTAACAATAGAGTAGACAATGGGACTAGATATGAAATTTGTACCCTCAAAACAATGTTTCTTGTGTGTATCCTTGAGATTCTGAATGCCATTGGCAAGATCAGCATCTACTGTCCACTCCAAAGTCCCCTGAGAGGCGAAGGAGAGCAATTTCTTCAATCACTGCATTCCTTCTGGTGAAGATCTTCCAAAAGTGCTGTGGGGGAGAGTGGCCCTGTTATGCAGCAGTAGGAATGGACATGTACTCATTGGGCTGAATAGCCTCTTTTAGCACAGAGGTGAGTAGAAGCCCAGGATCAGGAAAATAAGCAATATATTTTCAAGAATGGTGCACCATTTGAAGGTCGTGATGTTCCGATGTAGCTGCTGCCCTTGTCCTCAGGCTGGGGATAGGAGGTGCTGTTCGAGTAGCCTCAGAGAGTAAATTCATTTCTTTTTGTAAATTCAGATTCAGATTTCGGACTGATTGTCGGAGTACACGCATGACATCACATAAAACCCTAAGATTCTTTTTCCTGTGGACGAGGCAGTATTACCATTTATTGGCAGTGCTAAAAAAAAACACCCTGCCTCAACGTAGATGGTAACAAATAAAGAAACGTAGTTAAACTGACTGTGCAATACAGAGAAAAAATATCAATAAAATGCAAAAGTAAGAGTCCTTAAATGTCCCTGCTTGACTTTGTTGCTGAAGAGTCTGATGGTGGAGGGGGTAGCAGCTGTTCCTGAACCTGGTGGTCTAAGTCTTATGGCACCTATACCTCTTTCTTGATGGTAGCAGTAGAAAAGAGCGTGTGCTGGGTGGTGTGGATCTTTGATGATTGCTGCTGCTCTCTGACGGCAGTGTTCCCTGTAAATATTATTAATGGTGGAAAGGGTTTCACCCGTGATGTCCTGGGCTGTGTCTTCTACCTTTTGCAGAGCTTTTCGCTCTGGGCATTGGTGTCCCCATACCTGACCTACACTCGGTGTTGATGTGTAAAGTTTTAAGATGTGGGACTAAATAAATGTTTTGTTATTATAGAACATACAACATCACCTCACAGTAAAGGTCCTTCACCCCATAATGTTGTGCCGACCCATATATAACTACCAAAAATAAACTGAACCCTCCTTACCCCATAACCTGCTATTTTTCTTTTATCCATGTGCCTGCCTAAGAGTCTCTTAAATGGCTCTGTTGTTCCACCACCAGCACTGGAGATGTTTCCAGGCACCCAAAACTCTGTGTAAAAAGCTTACCCCTGATGTCCCCCTAAAACTTCCTGCCTTTCCTTTGTACAGGTGTCCTCCCACCCTGTGATAAAGGTGCTGCCTGTCTACCTTATCTATGCTTCTCATGATCTTGTACCCTTCTATTAAATCACCTTTTATCTTTTGTCACTTCAGAGAAGAGCCCTAGCTCTGCTAATCATGTCTCATAAGATCTAGGGAACATCCAGGTAAATTTCCTCTGCATCCTCTCCATAGCTTCTACATCTTTCCTGTAATGAGGTGACCAGACCAGTAGGGTAGGCGCAACGTCTTTACAGTGCCAGTGATTAAGATTGGGGTTCGAACCCTGTGCTGTTTGTAAGGAGTTTGTACATTCTCCCCGTGTCTGCATGTGTTTTCCCCGGGGCTCTGTTTCCTCCCATCGTTTGAGGTTAATTGGGTGTAAATTGGGAGGCTCTGACTCTTGGGCCGAAATGGCTTGTATGTCTAAATTATAAATTAAATAACTTGTTCTTCTTTGGCTTGGCTTCGCGGACGAAGATTTATGGAGGGGGTAAATGTCCACATCAGCTGCAGGCTCGTTTGTGGCTGAGAAGTCCGATGCGGGACAGGCGGACACGGTTGCAGCGGTTGCAGGGGAAAATTGGTTGGTTGGGGTTGGGTGTTGGGTTTTTCCTCCTTTGCCTTTTGTCAGTGAGGTGGGCTCTGCGGTCTTCTTCAAAGGAGGTTGCTGCCCGCCGAACTGTGAGGCGCTAAGATGCACGGTTTGAGGCGATATCAGCCCACTGGCGGTGGTCAATGTGGCAGGCACCAAGAGATTTCTTTAGGCTACTGAACACAATATTGCTATATTCTGCATTCCTGGGCTCTTGAATTGCCAAACCAGTCTATGGTGCAACCAGTCAGTATACTTTCCACAGTGCACCTGCCGAAGTTGTTGGGGTCTGCACAGCCAGGCAAGTGGAATGTATTCCACCAAGTTCAGAGGTGCCTTGAAGCTTGAGGAAAGTGTTCGGGGTGTCAATAGGGAGTACCACACCATAGTTTACACAACCTCCCATCAATTCTAGATGCTACAATAATTGTGGTCCATGTGTGTTCCTGGTCAGGTGTGACCCCCAGGTAATTACATTAGAACATAAGAAATAGGAAGGAAACTATCTGGCTTGCTTAATCTGATCTTCCATTCAATAAGATCTGGACTCAGCTCTACTTACCCACCTATTCCCTATAATACTTTATTATTCAAAAATCTATCTGTGTTCTAAATATATTCAATAAGGCAGCCTATACTGCTTCATTGAACAGACAATTCCACAGATTTACTGCTCTGTGGGAGACACAGTTCCTCCTAATTTACCTTAAATCTACTGCACTGAATCTTGAGGCAATGTCACCTCATTCTCATCTCACCTGCCCATGGAAACAAGCTCCCTGCTTCTATGCTTCTATTTTATTTATTCTTTTCATAATTTCATGATATATATAAGATCCCCCCCACCCCCCCATCCTTCTAAACTCCAATGAATATCATCCCAGGCAACTCAATAAGATAAACCCTTCATTTCTGAAATCAACCTGGTGAACCTTCTCTGCACCAACACCAAAGCCAGCATATCTTTTCTTAAGTATGGAGAACAGAATTGCACGTAGTAGCACTTCCAGTGCAGCCCCTGGACAGTTGTAGCACAATCTCCCAGCAAATAAATTCAATCTTTCCAACATTGATTTCAGATTCAGATTTATTGTCAGAGTTCAATCATGATTTTGCATTCAACTAAGATTCTTTTTCCTGCAGGCGAGGCAGAATTACTACTTATTGGTAGTGCCAAAAAAAATACACAATGAACAAATGTAAACAAATACAGAGATGTAAACAAATGACTGTGCAATACAGTGAGAATTAAAAAAAACAAATAATAAAATGCAAAAGTCAGACTCCTTAAATGAGTCCCTGATTGAGTTTGTCATTAAGGAGTCTGATGGTGAAGGGGTAGCAACTGTTCCTGAACCTGGTGGTGTGATTCTTTTGATGGTAGCATCAAGAACAGAACGTGTGCTGGGTGGTGTGGATCCTTGATGGTTGCTTCTGCTCTCCAATGGCAGTGTTCCCCGTAGATGTTCTTGATCATTGGGGCTCTCTTCCTGCCATGAAGGACAGTTACAATACTCGATGCAGGTGAAAGGCAATAAACATTGTGAAGGACTCCACACACCCCTCATATAAGCTGCTCTCTCTTCTACCATCTGGAAGGAGGTACAGTAGCACTCGAGCCCTTATGTCCAGATTGGGCAACAGTTTTTTACCACCAAGCCATTAGACTCCTGAATTCCCAGAACATTTGTGGATAGGATACTGTGGACTGTTATTGCATACGTCTTAATATTTTAAAGTGTTTAACTTCTATTCTAACTTATATTTATGTAAATATGCTCCGTGGCCCTGGAGAAACATTATCTCATCTTTACCATGCGAGCATGGTATGAACGATAAATAAAGGCGACTTGACTACTCCTCATGAGTCATGCAGGTCAAATTGGATGATGAACAGTAGGTTGGGTTTTGCAGTTTTAAAAAAGGCCACTATTCTGAAAGATGCTGTTTTTTTTCTTGTCCAGGAGGACATTGCGCGGCCTCTTCAGACAATGATCCTGGTAGGTCACATCCATTGAGGGGGAGGTACACTCCAGTCTGATTTGGCAATTCAAGAGCCCAGGAATCCACTCTTATGGTCTTGTGTGGATTGACTTTTGATCCATTTCCCTACAGCAACTGCACCACATTGTGATGCAGCCAGCCAGGACGCTCTTGATAGAGCTCCTATAGAAGGTTGACATAATGGTGGCCATTAGCCTTGCCCGTTTCAGTCTTCTCAGGAAGTACAGCCGCTGTTGCAACTTCCTGACAAGTGAGGAGATGTTGAGTGCTCTTGATAAGTCACTAGTTAAGTGAACTCCAAGTAACTCGGTGCTCTCCACACTCTCTAATACAGAGTTGTTGATGTGTAGTGGAGAGTTGTGGAGAGTCATTTCATTAACTCCTGCCATCTGCCCTAAAAAAAGACTTTAAGTCTGTTCCACTTTCTCCTCTCTTTGCATGTTTAAGATCTCCAAATTTTCCACATGCTGAAAACTTCTTGACCTGAAACAAGAGATTTGCTAATCTCTCCACAGATATTGGCTGACAATTAAAACTTCAAGAATTTCTTGCTTTTATTGGAAATTTATTACCTCCAAAATAAAAAGTAAAAATTATGACTGTCTGCACAGCCATTGGCAACATTGAGAAGGAATGAAACTGACAATTTTCACATAACTTATGTTCTGAATAATAACAATTCCAAAATTACACTCATGACCAGTATTTATATTTAATTTTGATTCCACAAGTTGACATGTTTATACAGTTTTATTCACAATTCTCTTCAGCTAACCATTTAAAATCCACAATATAATTGATATGATTTAATAAATAGCTTTCTGCCTCAATGAAATGACTAAATTATCAAGTTCTATGTTAGTAACATCAGTTATCCATTCTTTAATTCACTTAATGTACATTTCAGCTAATAGGTCTTTTACCAGATAAACAGAGAACCATTTACACAATTTTAACATCCCATTGTTCTTTTATCACTTTGGATATTAATAAGGTTATTTCCCTGTAGGATTGTGTGTTTCTGAGATGCGGGTAAAACACATCAAAGGCTACAACATTAATTGTGTTTACAGAGAGCTCTTTCAGTTTGATTCATATCATTTACTGTGACTTTGGTTAATCGGCTCGGACTCAGTTAATCACTGAAACTCAGACTAAGTGATATGCTACAACACAGAGGAATTCAATTCTCATTGCGTGGAATGTGACTTCATGCTGTTTTCAAATTTAAAAAAAAATCTTTAAATTAACATTTAAATCCAAGCACACTTTATTTTATAATTTGCAGCACTTGAACTTAATTTGCACCGGTAGATGGCTGGCAAATGAAAGTCAGTAATGCCAACAGCCATATTGTTCTAGTGTTCCAAAACCTATTTCTCCAGTGGCCTACTGTTCCCAGCAGCAGCTAACATAGATCTGAGCTTTAGGGGTTGGAGTAAGAGTTATTTTAATGATGGTCAGTGAGCTGTGTGACTTTGCTTGCTCTGTCAGGTAGGGTTGCCATCTCTCGTTGGAGCTATTGCCTGAGATTTCAGCACTCAATATGCCTTCCGCCATGCCTTCCACTGTGTGAGATGTCCATGTGTGTCCAATCAATTTGTGCCATTTGACTTGATGATTCACAACAATTAATTCAAGAATGTTTTTCCCATAAAGCTTTGTTGGGACCAAGGAAAACTGCCTCAGGACCTTTGTGATGCCACCATCATCACCCTGTACAAAAACAAAGGCGAGAAATCAGACTGCTCAAACTACAGGGGAATCACGCTGCTCCCCATTGCAGGCAAAATCTTCGCTAGGATTCTCCTAAATAGAATAATACCTAGTGTCGCCGAGAATATTCTCCCTGAATCACAGTGCGGCTTTCGCGCAAACAGAGGAACTACTGACATGGTCTTTGCCCTCAGACAGCTCCAAGAAAAGTGCAGAGAACAAAACAAAGGACTCTACATCACCTTTGTTGACCTCACCAAAGCCTTCAACACCGTGAGCAGGAAAGGGCTTTGGCAAATACTAGAGCGCCTCGGATGCCCCCCAAAGTTCCTCAACATGGTTATCCAACTGCACAAAAACCAACAAGGTCGGGTCAGATACAGCAATGAGCTCTCTGAACCCTTCTCCATTAACAATGGCGTGAAGCAAGGCTGTGTTCTCGCACCAACCCTCTTTTCAATCTTCTTCAGCATGATGCTGAACCAAGCCATGAAAGACCTCAACAATGAAGACGCTGTTTATATCCGGTACCGCACGGATGGCAGTCTCTTCAATCTGAGGCGCCTGCAAGCTCACACCAAGACACAAGAGAAACTTGTCCGTGAACTACTCTTTGCAGACGATGCCACTTTAGTTGCCCATTCAGAGCCAGCTCTTCAGCGCTTGACGTCCTGTTTTGCGGAAACTGCCAAAATGTTTGGCCTGGAAGTCAGCCTGAAGAAAACTGAGGTCCTCCATCAGCCATCTCCCCACCATGACTACCAGCCCCCCCACATCTCCATCGGGCACACAAAACTCAAAACAGTCAACCAGTTTACCTATCTCGGCTGCACCATTTCATCAGATGCAAGGATCGACAACGAGATAGACAACAGACTCGCCAAGGCAAATAGTGCCTTTGGAAGACTACACAAAAGAGTCTGGAAAAACAACCAACTGAAAAACCTCACAAAGATAAGCGTATACAGAGCCGTTGTCATACCCACACTCCTGTTCGGCTCCGAATCATGGGTCCTCTACCGGCATCACCTATGGCTCCTAGAACGCTTCCACCAGCGTTGTCTCTGCTCCATCCTCAACATTCATTGGAGCGCTTTCATCCCTAACGTCGAAGTACTCGAGATGGCAGAGGTCGACAGCATCGAGTCCATGCTGCTGAAGATCCAGCTGCGCTGGGTGGGTCACGTCTCCAGAATGGAGGACCATTGCCTTCCCAAGATCGTGTTATATGGCGAGCTCTCCACTGGCCACCATGACAGAGGTGCACCAAAGAAAAGGTACAAGGACTGCCTAAAGAAATCTCTTAGTGCCTGCCACATTGACCACCGCCAGTGGGCTGATATCGCCTCAAACCGTGCATCTTGGCGCCTCACAGTTTGGCGGGCAGCAACCTCCTTTGAAGAAGACCGCAGAGCCCACCTCACTGACAAAAGGCAAAGGAGGAAAAACCCAACACCCAACCAATTTTCCCCTGCAACCGCTGCAATCGTGTCTGCCTGTTCCGCATCGGACTTGTAGCCACAAACAAGCCTACAGCTGACGTGAACATTTACCCCCTCCATAAATCTTCGTCCGCGAAGCCAAGCCAAAGAATGAGTAAACAAAAGAGTACAAAGGAAAATGAGAAAGAAATGCCTGTTTCTTTAAAGATTTTTCTTCCAGGTTGTCTGCAGCACTGCCCAGGAATTGAACCTTTAAAATCTATGGCCTGCAGGAGCTAAATTCAAATGTAGTTGAGTAATTTTGATATAATTCCCAGTGTGGAATTTTCTAGCTTTTGGAAAGTTTGGAATGCCAGAAAGTCACTAAACTGTAACTTTGAAAATGCACCAATGAAACTAGACCAGTGGTGGACATCATCTGGACTGAAATTTTCTCAACCCATAGAAATGAGCCATTGACCAATCGAGTGAATAAATCCGGAAAGCAAATTTCTGTCATTTGGTTTGGATCTCTAGAACATCATTGCAGTTCATTTAAATTTAGACATACTGGCCGTGCCGCCTAATTACATCCAATTACAAACCCCCCCCCCCATCCCAGTATATTTTGAAAGGTGAAGGGAAACTGGAGCACCTGGAGGAAACCCATGCAGCCACAGAATTAAGGTACAAACTCCTTACAGACAGTGCCAAATGCAAAACCAGGCTTTACTCATAAGGCACAAGATGGGTCTAATGTGGTGGTTTTCTCTGCCCCCCTAAACTCACATTCCACCTTAAGCATTTCCTATGCTGTAAGTGCCCTGTTACAGTTTTATTCTAACTACTATGGCAACCATGCTGCCCCAATATTGTCTGTCACCCATACAGATGACTGCATTAATGAATGTTAACAATTCAATTCTAAGCCATCTGTTTAGTCCAAGTGTCTAATAAAGCAATTTTGTTTTAAACTAAGATCTTGATGTTCAGAGTTTGCAGGCCAGAATTTGTCTGTGGTGGCTTTACCATTGGAAAAATCTAGAACTGAAATTATCTCACTGGCGAAAACCATCCAAAATCTCCCAACTTGCAATCTGGCACTCAATTCAGTTCCAACCGCTGCATGTGACAATTCCAGTTGGAAATGTCAGTGGAAGTTGGCATGCTCAACCCCACTGCAGCACCTTGTATATAGTAACCCTTTCAACAAACCTTGCACGATATACTCAACCTGGAAAGGGTAGCTCTGCTGAGCATCACGATAATTAGAGGTTCTTGTCACCGTCTATCACAGATAGCTTTGGAAGCAAGCAACATCAATAGATTTCATGGGAAGCTCAATGTGGATACACATCTCCTCACTTGTCAGGAAGACACAACTGTTATGCTTTTTACACAGTCACTTTGTTCCATGACATTTTCTCCTTTCTTTTTCAGAACGTGTGCTGTGTAAAGAGGAGAAACGGAATGGGTGTGTCATTCCTGTCCCGCCTTTTTACTGCAAAGGGATCTAGTAAAATTCCCAGAATGCCTGCAGTGTAAACTGCACTTCAGGCATTACTGGACTAACATGGCTAATTAATATGATGTTGTGATGACTTTTGATGACACATAATGTGCCTGACGTTTCAGCGTGAGATTTGAACATTTGAAACCAACAGTCAGTCAGTTATCAGCATCGAACAGTCAACAGTCAGTTCAGAGCATCCAATGACCATGATGTCTGCCAACTGGAGTGATTCTGAGATCTGCAAGCTCCTCACCATCCGTGAGGAGACCGAAATAAACTGCGACATAACGGGAACGTTGAGGGGTGGGCTGATATTAGTTCAGTAGCATTAAAAATGAGAGAAAGGGGGGTTTAAACACGACATCTCAAGTGATTAGCAAGCTTAAATGCCTGTGTAGGCACTCAGCACACCCAGTAGCACTAATGAGCAACAATGACAACCCTTCATCCCCTCATATATTTCTAGATGCGTCTCCCTCCTCCCGCGGCAGTCCTGATGCCGGGGTCCCGAATGGCATGGAAACTCAGCCCACCAATTCAAGACCTGCCCCTCAAGAGCAACCAGGTAAAAACATTTTTTCTCATGATCAACCAATTTTGTCATGAGTTTTGTTTCTGCCCGTAAAGAGCGGACTTACTAATGTAGCTTATGTTCCATTGCTTTCCAAGGTGCCAACCACCTACCAAGGCATTGGTGGTGACCCAGGAAATGAGGGAGATGCTGCACTCGATAGACCATGAGGATGTCGAGAGAGAGAGAGAGAGAGAGAGAGAGAGAGCATATTCGGCAGGAGGTGCAGAGGGAGCGTGAGGAGCGGATGAAGAGAGAGGAACCGAAGGCAGAGATGGCAGCATGTGAGGCAAACAGACGTACTCAGTCAAAGGAGATGGCAGGGTTTGGACAAATGTTCAAAGATTTCCAGCAGGAAATGCAAAACCAGGCTCTACTCATAAGGGACAAGATGAGTCTAATGTGATGGTTTTCTCTGCCCTCCTAAACTCACATTCCACCTTAAGCATTTCCTATGCCATAAGTGCTCTGTGATTGGTCAGGGATTGCTTAAGGTGGTGATGGGAGAAGGTAAGGTTGAGAATCACTGCTCTAGACCCAATTGTTACAGGAATATTTTGCTTGAGAAAAATTGTCATTGGCCCATTTCCTTTGGAGTTATGAAACTGTGCACATTACAAATCAATTTGGAATGATTAAAACAGTGGTTTTCAAACTTTTTCTTTCTACTCAATAGGGATTGCTTAAGGTGGAATGTGAGTTTAGAGGGGCAGTTTGAAAACCATTTTTCTAGTGTTATTCTCTGCTCAACCGCATCAAACTCCCGTGTGACTGTGACACACTCATCAACCCCATAGCTAGTATTTCTATCAGTCACCACAGCAGAGTGACCTCATGCAGCACTCAGACAAGACATATGAGTCTTTTCAATCATCCTCAACCTCTTCCCTTCTCCAGCTGCTGCAGCTGTGACTTTAAATAGTTAAATGTAGTTGAATTAAAAGTTTTTATTTTTGTTTACATGTCTCCTTTTCACTACTATTCTATTACAAGTGCACGAGATACATCTACTAAAAGCTGTCATTTACAATTTCTTACAGAAGGGACATAATTGCCTCATGGATCACCTGGTGACTGTGCGCTTGTGCACCCTGATAAGCAACCCAATCAGGCTCCTCAGGGAGATCAGGTAGATCATTGTTCCACACAGGCAAGAAGTGTTCCTGGTTGATTGCACATATATTGTGTAGAAAACAACGTGCAACATCAGACATAAAAGTGGTACAAATCTCAAGTCGCTTGGCCAGGCACCTCCAGAGACCTTTGAGACGTCCGAATGCATTTTCCACCACAGTCCTTGCCGAGTTCAAATAGAATTTGTAACTAAGCTGCCATTGATCGAGTGCATTGCGGTTAGTGAACCCTTCATCAACCACTTCCTCAGTGGGTAAGCTGGATCTCCAATTAGATGCATAGGAATCACCTATTTCAGCAGGTAGAACAATGCAAATGTATAAGTGGCTTATGCCACTTATGGTATCATGGCTTGTATGACATCTTAGAGTAAGTGGAAGATGGAGAAACATTTCAGTGAGCAGCCACATTTGAGGAGGTGGATCCATGATCCCTCCTGATTGATGGACTTAGTGAGGTCAAAGACTCCATGAAGGAATATAACATCCCAATCCTGCGAATCTCTGGTCCATGGCTCTCAGTATTGGAAAAGGGAGATTTATGATGGTTTTGAGACTATCAAGGCCATACACCTTTGATATAAATCTCAACTGAGAAGGAAGTCATTTACCCCATCGAGCCTATACCAGCTCACAGAGCTATCTCATCAATCCCATTCTCGTTGAATTGAGTTGTTTATTAGCATGGCCATTGAGACACAGTAACAAAATTCATGGAGGAGGTGCTGCAATCAGATTTCAGATTTCAAATTTATTGTCAGAATATATGACATCATTTACAACCGAGATTATTTTTCCTGTGGGCGAAGTTGAATTAATTACCACTTAATGGTCATGCAAAAAAAAGTACACGACATACACATAAAGAAATGTAAATAAACTGACTGCAATATATAGAGAAAAAAACTAATCAAGTGGAAAAGTAAGAGTCCTTAAGTGGCTTCCTGATTGAAGTTGGATGATTTGGATTCTTGATAATTGCTGCTGCTCTCCGACGGCAGCATCTCTGAAGAAAATATTAACAAACAAATAATTAAAAATTAAATAAAATCTATTTCCTTGTAATCTATTCTCTCCCCTGTCCATTAACATCTCCCTGATTCTCCCATCACAATCTAAACTGGAACTAAGTTACATGCATACTTAACCCGCTCCTGTTTATACTTCTGACCCACGACTGCATCACCGAATCAAGCTGCAAGAGTCATCAAGTTTGCAGATGGCACAACAGTAGTTGGCCTCATCAGCAACAACGATGAGTTGCACTACAGCGAAGAGGTGGAAAACCCTGCGATATGATGTAAGAGCAACAACCCGAGTCTCAATGTGGACAAGACAAAGGAGATGATTGTGGACTTCAGAAAGACCAGGAATGACTACCTTCCACTACACATTAATAACTTGGTAGTTGAGAGAGTAAAGAACACCAGGCTCCTCTTAACCAGTGACCTATTCTGGACACATAACATCTCCTCACTTGTCAGGAAGTTGCAAAGGTGACTGTACTTTCTGAGATGAATGAAGGACAAGGCTACCAATCATGTCAACCTTCTACAGGAGGACTATGGGGAACATCCTGGCCAGTTACATCATAGTGTGGTATGGTTGCTGTAGAGTATTAGATCAGAGATCTATCTACTACAGCGAGAGAGAGGATCACTTTTGTCTCCACTCCAATCAACATGCTCCATTGGAATCATTGTCTGAAGAGTTCATGCAAAATAATTGAAGACCTCTACCACTTTGCACAAAACATCTTTCAGTTACTCCTGTTGGGAAATAGATACAGGAATATTAGGGTCTGCACCACCAAGATGAGAAACTGTTTCTTCCCACAGGCAGTGAGAATGCTGAACAATTCAAAGAACTGCTCCCACTAACCATCTAAAATTCTACTATTTCTTAAACAATATTTATTTATTTTCATATCTGTATTTTTGTCCTGCACATGTATTGCTTGTCTGTGTATGTCTTATGCCTGGTTGTGTGTTTGGATACTTTTGACCAAGGACCAAAGAACACTGTTCCATCGGGCTGTACTTGTGCAATGTGATGATAAATAAGCTTGAACTTGATTTGTTAATTAATCAGGAGGAAACTGGAGCACCCTGGATGAAACCCCCACTGTTACACAGAAAACATGCAGACTTCATACCGACAGCACCTGAGGTCAGAATTTAACACCGGTCCCTGGAGCTAAGAGGCAGTTGCTCCAACTGCTGTACCACAACATTGAGAGCACACTGAAGTCTCACAAACCACCCATCTACCAGCCCCATCAATCATCATCTGTGGAAAAGTTCCCACATTGGCCTCATTTACCACCTCAGTACTCATAAAACTAGAGTGGGTGTAACGCATTGTCAGGGCTGAGGGACTGCCTAAGAAGATGAGCAGACTGCTCACTGTTCCTGTGAAGGGACTGAGGGATGGAAGAAATATCAGTCATTGCCAGAACAATTTCTTAACTCAGTAAGATATCACATTTGAAATTTTCTTTCTCAATTTTCTTCTGTTCAAATCCAAATGCAAGAAGGTGTATTGCATCACTCATACTGTCTTTGGAAATTCTTTCAATGCAACATGCTCTACTGACTCAAATCTCAAACAGCAATTTGGACTTGCAAATGTCTTCTATGGCAGCCATCCTGTTCCATGTGGTTTCCAACTCCACTTCCAGGCCTTCCAGTTTGGGCCTAACCATCTAATGCAGTCCTCGTGTTTCTCTTCTGCTAAAGATATGTGTTTAAATGACAGGGAAATGGGAAGAATATGGAACTGCCTAATTACATAATGCCTGAAAGGGAAAGCCTCCACCAAGGTGGCTTTGAATTTTTAGATTTGGAAATGTATATTAATCTGGCTACTTTCTTATTTTCTCCTTTGAGAAATTAAAATGTGTTAAACAGGTCATTTAGTAGTTCCCATTGCACAGACAAACCAATGATCCTTCAACCATGAACTCTTCTTTTGGCATACTCAGGTTAGATTAAATTGATGCAAATGGATTGAAATCTTTATAGAGCAGTAAAAATAAACAGAGGGTGAAATTAGTATGCCTCCATTAGGCACTATATTATAATGAAGTACCAAGAAATTATCAGTTTCATATTTACTGCTTTTAACATAAGCATAGGTCCAATAGAGACATTAGAGGGAGAAAACTGGGAATGGGCATAAAATATTAGGAGGGGCAACAGTCATCTTGTCTAAATGGGGTGGGGGGGGGGGCGGGGGAAGGAAATTTGGAGAAGGGAAGAAGAGTGGCTTAAGGATAAATGTCAGACCCAAGACAGCTGTTCATTGTTCAATGATGGGGGGAAAGAGGGAAGGAAATGCCTAGAAGGTCAGAGTCCGAGAAAGGGTGTTCTGGAGGAGCTTAAGCCAGATTGCAGGCCTTGAGCTATTACTTTGTTGGGAAGGATAATGGGGACCTTATAAAAATATGTAAAATTATGAAAGAAATAGATAAATCGGAAGGATGGAGGTAGCTTCCTCTGGCAGACACTGGAATTAGGGTACATAACAAGATTCAGGTAGTAGATTTAAGACAGAGATGAGGAAAAAGTGCTTCTTCCAGAGAGAGAGAGAGAATCTGCAGAATTCTCCACCTAATTAAGCAGTAGAAACTGCCTTATTAATGTATTTTAAGACACTGATAGATTTTTGAAGACTAAAGGAATTAAGGGTTGTGGGGAACAGGCTGGAGCTGAGTTCACAGCCAGATCAGTCACTGAATGGGAGTCTGGGCTCAACAGGCCAGACTTGACAGTCCTGCTCCTATTTCTTATATTCATGTGAATAAAAAAACACTGGATTATTGATTTAAATTTAAATTTAGACACACGGCACTGCAACAGGCCCTTTCGGCCCACTAGCCCATGCTGCCCAATTACACTCAATTAATCTTCAACCCTTGGTATGTTTTTCCTGCAGCTCTTCTTTGTTTGCTCAAGATTCCAGCATCAGTTCTTGAGTTTCTCCGTTATCATTTTAGACTCTGTGTTTGTGGAGATATCAGTGCAAAAGTCCATTTGCTGTCTGCACATTTGGGTCAGTTATAGTTAGGTCCTAGCAGTCTATTTACTTTTGATAAAAACTACACTCTATTTGCAAACTGTTTCGAACCACTCTGGGGGAGGGAGCATATTTTTTCTCTTTAGAAAGCATAGACTCCTGATAAAATATATTTTATTAGACTTGTAAACAGAGGATTAGATGAAGTAATGAAGCTGCAATGATCAGACTTGCCACTATGCACTTTTAAAACATCTGAGTCAAAGCAAAGCAGAAAATTCTTTACTAAAACACAGGCTTGTAGCCAGTAGATAACGCAGCAGCAGTTGAATTGTGTTCTCAGAGGAGACTGTTCCAAGTCTGAGAATTCCCAAAAACAACAATATCCTCTAAATCTGTTTCTATTTCCTCGCACAATATAAAAACATTAGAGGCTTAAAAGACTTACTGAAGTATGACACAACTGTCAGGTTGACCTCTTACTTCACTAAATGTGAGATCAAACTTATGTAAATTAAAACATTAAATTCTTTCTTGCTGCTGAGATTGACCATATACCATAAAGGCTTCATGGCACTGAGTGGAGATTCATTACTAATTTGTTGCCATTGTTTTAATATACATAATTTAGAGGATAAACTGAGGAGCAAACAATCTAATTCTAGTTTACATCATTTATGAAACCAGAAATATTGTAAACAGTCATTGAAATCAGTATAAAGTTTTATTTTATTTAATTGGTCAAGGCTTTTTTTTTAATGTAATGGTTAATGTATGAATCCCATTTTATTGATCGACAATGCCAGAAAAAAATTTCAACTGACATACTCATAATAGAGCTTTCTGACTTTCTCTCATGCACTTTATATCTCATTAAAATATTGAAGTCTTCTTTCCCCAATGGCCAAGGGGCAGCATGCTTAGTTTAGTTTTTAGCTCAACGCTGTTACAGCGCCAGAAATGAGGACTGGGGTTTGAATCCCACACTGCCTATAAAGACACATTCTCCCCATGACTGTGTGGGTTTTTCCCGGGGGCTCTGGTCTCCTCCCACTATTCAAAATGTACTGGGGGTTGTTGGTCAATTGGGTGTAATTGGGCAGCATGGGTTCGTGGGCCAGAAGGGCCTGATACCATGCTGTATGTATAAATTTTTTTTTAATTTAAAATTTATAAATTAAAAATAAAATTGTTGAGGGATGAAACTGACAAAAATCAGTTTGAACTGTATTTTTTGCATAAACAATGAATTCCTTTATTGTGTACCAATATACAAAATGGAATAATATACAAAATTCATCAACTTTTCCCTGCTGTGAAGGCATACAAAGAGGTGCCACTAACATTGACCGGCACCCCAACAATAAGAAAAATGAAGGCAAAAAGACACGGAGTGTACATGGATTCGCCTCTCACGCTCCCACAACCTCTGCAGCTATACGGCTACTTGCTTGATCCATTGGCAAACCTGATCTCCCAATCCCAAACCTCTGATACAATCAGGCTTTCAGTGCCTGAGGCCCAATCAGGAGCCCTTCCTGCCCTTGGCACCCTTTTAAATTCCAGTCCCAATACCTAGTTTCCAAGAGGGAAAATCGGCAGACGATGTGATTGTAGTAAAATTGCACCAAAATACTGGAGGAACTCAGCCGGTCATTTCAGCCTCCTTTAAATTTTTAAACAATCTTAAATAATTTTTTCTTTAATTTCTTTAAATTTAGACATACAGTAAGGCAACAAGCTATTTCACCCAATTTACACCTAATTAATCTACACTCCCGGTACGTTTTGAATGGTGGGAGGAAACTGGACCCCCAAGGGAAACCCCACACATGCATGAGGAGAATGTGTTCAAGCTCCTTACAGACAGCACGGGATTCGAACCCCAGTCCTGATTGTTGGTGCTTAAAGGCATTGCAATAACCGCTGCGCCAACCGTGCCGCCCCATGAAAAGCAAATATATATTGCCGATGATTCGGGCCTGAGCCCTTCCTCAAAGAATAAGCAGAATGAGCTGGAAGCAGGAAATCTCAGAAAGTCTCAGAATTCAGACAATGCCGGCTGGGGAAGGAATCCAGACCAACAAAAGATTTTAATTGGATTGGATACGATAAGGGGCGAGGTCAGAATTGATCATGTCTGTGCGAAAGGAGACAAGGAAGGGAGTGACAGAGCTGGGAGAAGGCGATGGGGATGAAGTGAGGGGGGGGGGGTTTAACAAAAGCCAGAGAAGTAGATATTAATGCCATCCTGTAGGAGGGTGCCCAGTAGGAAGATGAGATGTTTCTCCAATTTGCAGGTGATCTGGCAGTTCATGAGACCATGTACGGACGTATCAGCAAGGGAATGGGATGGGAAACTGAAATGGGTTTTGAAGCACGGTCCCAATTGCTGGTGCTGTAAAGGCGTTGTGATTTACGCAACTGCGCCAACTGTATGACTTCGGTGAAGCTGCACTCCATAAAGCTAACAAGCTTCTTTTACTTCTTTCTTTTTCAAGTTAGTAACGATATTCACAACTTGTCATTTTCTTTACAGTGTAGTGGCCAAATGCAAATTGAGATACCACTTTATGGAAACCTTCATGTGGTTCACAAGTATGATCCCCTGCTTATGGCTGTCAATAACTTTAATTCTCCCTCCTCTCACACTAGCTGCGCTGTCCTTGGCCTCTGATTGGCCAATTGAAGCTCAATGTGATTTCAAAGAACAAATTTACTTTAAAGCCATGTAGTGCCAAGAATATAATGATATGAGACTGCTAAAACAGTTACATTTTGTTTATTCCAGTCTATCCTATTACATGCGCTGCGCTGGGTGGGTCACGTCTCCAGAATGGTGGGCCATCGCCTTCCCAAGATCGTGTTATATGGCGAGCTCGCCACTGGCCACCGAGGCAGAGGTGCACCAAAGAAGAGGTACAAGGACTGCCTAAAGAAATCTCTTGGTGCCTGCCACATTGACCACCGCCAGTGGGCTGATATCGCCTCAAACCGTGCATCTTGGCGCCTCACAGTTTGGCGGGCAGCAACCTCCTTTGAAGAAGACCGCAGAGCCCACCTCACTGACAAAAGACAAAGGAGGAAAAATCCAACACCCAACCCCAACCCACCAATTTTCCCCTGCAACCGCTGCAACCGTGTCTGCCTGTCCCGCATCGGACTGGTCAGCCACAAACGAGCCTGCAGCTGACGTGGACATTTACCCCCTCCATAAATCTTCGTCTGCGAAGCCAAGCCAAAGATATGCCATACATTTACATACACTAGGCTGCTTTCCCCCTTTTGAGCAGGAAGTGTGATTTGCATATTTACTGACTGCCAAGCCAAAGAAAAAAAAAATCTTCCCAAATGAACTTGTGAGTTCACTTCAGGAATTTGTCTCTTGTTCACAGTATAATCTTCAACAGTAACCATGGAATCAACTTCTGGATATACTCATGACCATAGGCCTTTGATTGACTCTGCTATGTCTCTCACAGGCAATAAGGTGAGTATTTCCAATTCCTTCTCCTACTTTTGCAAGTAATCTCAATGTCCTGTGTTTTTGAATTATCACTCCGCCATCCTATTTCTGGGCATCAAATTTGTCAGAAGGTGATCCTAGTATGTTGATGATAATATCTTGCTCCAGTCATACTTCCATAATTTATTATGTGCCTCAACTTTTTTTCAACACCTTTCAAGAATTTGTGAATTATTTTGCTTTGAGTCTTCTAGACATAAGTCACTCAGCAGTAGGTTTTTTTTTAATTATTAATTTGAAAGATCATTAGTAGTAGTACAGAATACATTCCATAGAGATAATTTATATAAGTATATATATATATATAAAAATATTAAAAAAAACAGAAAGAAAAAAAAATTAAATCCCCACCCACCCTCCCACCCCATCAGCCAGCTCTCTTAAGGAGAGCCAAAAATATATAAACAGAAACTAAGAATATATAATAAATCAAAATACATCTAAATGCATATATTCCAAATATGGTAACCACTTATTAACAAAAAAAGAATAATTATCATGCAGATTATATGTAATTTTTTCCTTAACGATACAAGCTTTCAATTCATTCTGCCATCGCATTATATGTTATCTTTCCATGTACATGCTACGCATTTTCGAGCTACAGACAATGCTAAATATACAAATGCAATTTGAAATTTATCCAACCCTAATCCCTTTAAAGGAATCATATAACCCATTAAAAAATAGGTGAATCTAATGGTAACTTAATGTTATATAATTTTTCCAAAATTAACCTAATTTCTTCCCAAAATGGTTGTACATGAATACAAGACCAAACAGCATGTAAAAAAGTACCAATACATACACCACATCTAAAACAAGAGTCTGAATTACTAAAACCATATTTTTTTAATTTCTCTGGGGTTAAGTACAACTGATGTAAAAAGTTATAATTGACCATTCCATACCGCACATTCGTCAATTTAGTAACACTATCATGACACGTATCTACCCAATATTCTTTAGGAAAAACAAAAGCTAAATCATTTTCCCATTTAAGCTTAGACTTCTCCCATTCTGGTTTATCCATATTGTCTTGAAATACTTGGTACATAACAGAAATATAAGCCCTTTGATTTCTTCTATACCAAAGACTCAAATTCTATCAATACAGGTAAAATCATCTCTCTACCATAAATATCTTTCACCAAAGCTCGAAGTTGATAATAAGCAAACAAAGAATTTTCAGCAATATCAAAACGCTCTTTCAATTGATTAAAAGAAAAAAAAACTGTCCATCTACAAAACAATCCTGTAAAGTCTTTATACCCTTAGAATCCCAAATTTTTTAATGATTATTAAACATTGAAAAAGGAATAAGCTGATTGTTATATAGTGGAGTTAAAATTGACAATTTACCTTTTGATCCTAAAATCTTATTTTTTTTTAGTCCATACCTTTAATAGATGTTTTAATATCGGCATATTATATTCCCTCAACAAATTTACATTCCATCGAAATATAAATTGATGCATCTCAACTTCAGAAATACAAGCCATCTCAACTTTAGCCCAACTCGAGGGTTGGTCCAAATCCATCAGTCTAATAATAAATTTCAACTGGGCTGCTTCATGATAATTTTGAAAATGGGGTAATTGAAGCACACCTAATCCATACTTCCAAGTAAGTTTATATAGTGCTACCCACGGTCATTTACCTTTCCATAAAAATTCTCTCATGGCTTTATTTACATCCTGAAAAAATCCCTTTGAGAGAGAACACGGTGTTGATTGAAATAAATATTGAATACGGTGAAAAATATTCATCTTAATACAATTCACTCGACCAATTAAAGTTAACGGAAGATCTTTCCACTTAATTAAATCTAATTTAATTTTTTAAAACAAAGGAACATAATTTAACTTATATAAAGATTGATTCTCAGTATTTACAATTATTCCTAAATATTTAATTTTATCAGACCATTTCAATTTTATAATGTTTTTATACTCTGAATAGTCTCCTTTTCCAACTGGCAAAATTTCACTCTTGTCCCAATTAAATTTATATCTAGATAATGTTCCATATTGTAATAAGCATTCCTGCAAATGTGCCAATGATTGTTCTGGGTTTGTTAAATATATCAAAACATCATCTGCAAATAAATTAATCTTGTACTCTTCATCCATAACTCTCATCCCTCTTATCTGGTGATTCTGTCTTATTGTTTGAGCTAATGGTTCAATAGCCAATGCAAACAGGGTTGGTGACAATGGACAACCTTGTTGAGTTGAACGTGTTAATTTAAACGATGATAGACTTGACCATTTGTCACCACCCTAGCAATCGGGTTTGTGTATAAAGCTTTAACCCAATCAATAAAAAAAGGGCCAAATTTAAACTTCTCCAATACCTTAAATAAAAAATCCCATTCGACCCTATCAAAGACTTTTTCCACATCAAGCTGGTTGGGCTGCTGTCAATATGCATTGACCAAACTAATCAATCGAAGAATATTATCTGATACATTTCTATTTTTAATAAAACCTGTTTGATCAACATGTATCAATTCAGGTAAAAACTTGGCAAGTTGGTTTGCTAACATTTTTGCTATAATTTTATAATTGACATTCAATAAAGAAATAGGTCTATACGAAGACACTTTCAATGAGTCTCTATCTTTTTTTGAGATTACAGTAATTAAAGCACTAGAGCAAGATTCTGGTAACTTATGCTGTTCAGTCACTTGTTGTAATACCTCCTCAAACACTGAAGATAAATCTTTATAAAAAGATCTATAAAATTCCACCAAAAATCCATTGTTGCCTAGTAACTTCCCATTGGGCATTTCCAACATAGCCGCCTTAATCTCAAATTCTGTAAATGGAGCTTACAGATACATAACATCATCCTCTTCTAATGCTGGTAACGCTAATTTAGATAAATAAGAATAGAACCACTATCCTGTTTCCCCTCAGAAGTATATAATTATTAATAAAATGAAGAAAACTGATTATTAATTTCCTGAGGTTGATAGGTAACTACTGAATTCTTTTTTACAGCATTAATAGTCCGTGAAACCTGTTCCATCTTTAACTGCCATGCAAGTACCTTATGTGCCCTCTCACCCAACTCATAATAACGCTGCTTAGATCGATTAATTAAATGTTCAAATTGATAAGTCTGCAACATATTATAACGCAATTTCAAATTAGCCAAAGCCACTTTTTTTATATCTTCTGTCACTTTCTTCTGAAATTCCTTCGCCAATTCATCAATTTGCTTTGTAATTCTAAACTTTCTGCTATATACTGTTTCTTAACTTTAGTAGTATAACTAATAATCTGTCCTCTTAAGTAAGCTTTTAATGGATCCCATAACACAAAATGACTTTCTACTGAATTAGCATTCACAGTCAAAAACAAAGTAATCTGTCCTTTAACAAAGGTAACAAACTCTGTTTTTTTCAACATTGTATTAATTCTCTATCTATAAGATGAACATACCACTTCTGAACTTACACAAGAAAAAAATAATAAAGAATGATCTGATATAACCCTGCTTTTATATTCTGTCTGTAATACCCTTCCTTGTAAATGTGCCAATACTAAAAAAAATCTATTCTAGAAAATGAATCATGTCGAGACGAATAAAAAGAGAAATCTTTCTCTGTAGGATTGACCCTTCTCCAAATATCTACCAGATTTAAATCCTTCATCAAGGCCCCAATTTGTATCGCCATCTTTGATTTCTTAATACTTTTTGGGGATCTATCCAGCAAAGGATCCAAGACACAATTAAAATCTCGCCCAACTGAAATATTTTCATTAGCTTGATTTAACAACAAAAAAGCATCAGAAATAAAACACTCATCATCCGTGTTAGGTGCATAAACATTAAGCAAAATCCAAGATTCAGTAAAAATTTTACAATTAACCCTTAAAACCCTTCCAGCATTTCCTTCCATAATTTGCAATTCAAAAGGCAAATTCTTATGAATTAAAATTGCTACACCTCGTGACTTAGAATTAAATGAAGAAAAAAACACATGTCCAACCCAATCTCTCTTCAATTTCAAATGTTCTTTTTCAGTCAAATGTGTTTCTTGAAAAAGGGCAATATCAATTTTAATTTTCTTGATATAAGCCAAAACTCGCTTTTGCTTAATCGGATTATTTAACCCCTGAACATTAAAAGTTGCAAATTTCAAATTAGACATCCTTATAAACTAACAATATAATCACTTCCTACAAAATATCGCTCCCCTTTTAGTAACTTAAGACCACTATCCCTCCCCTAAATATATATTTTTTAAAAACTACCCAAAGGTAGTAAAGCCCTAAAAAACTGGGTTGTAAACCCCACTAGTGGCGGATGACTATCAAAGATTTCAGTGCTATCCACCCACCCCAGCCAGAAATGCATCATTCACATCGATACAATTCAGTACTGTAAATATATTCAACCCAATGACTCCATTCCCAATGATTGTTCCGGATCTTCAATGTCAATAAGACTTTATGTTAAAACTTCTTTCTTTCCATTCTTTCCATTCTTCCCATTCTGCCCATTTCCATTTCCATTTGCCTGCTTTTTAGGCAACGGTGGCGAAACTCTTTCATGTCCTCGCAAATCCGGTAATGAATTAGCAAAAATTAATGCATCATGGTCATTCTCAAAAAATTGAGATTGTAAGTTGCCATAAAAGACTTTTAACACAGCAGGGAATCGAAAAGCAAATTTATAACCCTTCCGCCACAGTAATTCTTTAGCCGAATTAAATTCCTGTCGTCGCCTAATAATTTCCTGGCTCAGACCTGCATAAAAAAATACTCTGTTATTTTGAATCATCATTAGAGATTGACTTTGTCGTGCCTTCTGTACCGCCAACCATAATATCATTTCTCTGTCCCGATAGTTCAGGCAACGAACTAAGACGGCCCGTGGCAGTTGTCCTGGTAACAGTTTCTTTCGTAACACTCTATGTGCCCTCTCCAATATTAAGCCTTCAGAAAAAAAAAACTCTTTGCCCAACACCTTGGGAATCCAATTCTTGAAAAAATTTATTGGATCAGACCCTTCACTCAGCAGTAGTGACTGTTCTCTGGTAGAGCAAATCAGATTTCAGATTTATTGTCGGAGTACATACATACCATCACATACAACCCTGAGATTCTTTTTCCTGTGGGTTCCGCAGAATTACCACTTATTGGTAGTGAAAACAACTGTACACGAGGAACACAGGTAAACAAGTAAAGAAATGTAAACAAAATGACTGCGCAATGCAGAGAAAAAAAATCAATAGAGTGCAAAAGTAAATTCTTAAATTAATTCTTAATTGAGTTCATTGTTGAAGAATCTGATGATGGAGGGGTAGCAGCTATTCCTGAACCTGGTGGTGTGAGTCTTGTGAGACCTATACCTCTTCCTCATGGTAACAGTCGGAACAGATTGTGTAGTGGGTGTGATGATGTAATGCGGGGGGGGGGGGGTGTGCATATTATACTGATTGCTTGCTATTTGCTATGTTTGTAGAGATACTTCACTCTACTGGTATAACAGATGAAGATGCTTTCCCACTGGCCAATTTAGAGGTGGTTCTAGTCTGTTAATAAAAGCCCTGTATTGGTATAATACTTGACTGGTCCATGTCTATGGCATATCACTGGGTGATGTAGATCCTTAATGATCACTGCTGATTCTCTTCAATGGCAGTGTTCCCTGTAGATGTTTTCACTGGTGAGGAGGGTTTTGCCTGTAATGTCCTGGGCTGTGTCCATTACATTTTGCAGGGGTTTACGCTCAGTGGTATTGGTGTCCCCATACCAGACCGATATGGAGCCGGTCAGCAAACTTTCCATCACAAATCTACAAAAATTTGCCAGGGTTTCTAATCTTATCAAACCTGTGCAAACTCTTGAGGAAGTAGAGGTGCTAATGTGTTTTCTTCTCAATGCCATTTGTGTGTTGGGTCCAGGAAAGTTCCTCCAAAACAGAGATTCCAAGAACAAATTTGCTCACCCTCTCCACATCTAATCCCACCCAGTCACTTAGATAATACACATCTGGTTTTCCCTTCCTGAAGTCAACCATCAGCTCCTTGGTTTTTTTGACATTGGGTGTGAGGTTATTGTTCGTTTACCATTTGGCTAAGTTTGCAATCTCCTTCCTGTTTGCTGACTCATCATGCCTTTTTATACAATCCACTTTTGTGGTATCATCAATGAATTTGTAAATGCTGTTGTTGTCGTAGTGAGTCATACAGTCATAGGTGTAAATGTGAGTAGAGCAGGGGTCTGAGAACACAGCCCTGTAGTGCTCCAGTACACATAACAATTTGAAGAATTTATATAAATTGAATTATTTGCCTTTACTTAAAAAGATTGAGGAAAATTTTTAAAAACTGATGAATTTACTTATAACTTTAGTTGAAAAGGTAAATTGTATAAAAATGAATGTATTTCCAATGATACAATATCTTTTTCAGATGTTACCAATATTAATACCTGAAAATTTTTTTAGAAGAATTAAATAAAAATAAGAAAATTTATTTGGAAAGGTCAAATGGCAAGAGTTTCTATAGAGAAGTTAACGTGGAAATATAAATTTGGAGGATTACATCTTCCTAATTTTAAGAATTATTATCGAGCAGCATAGATAAGGTTCTTTGCTTCTTTCTTGGAAAATGTAAAACTGCACATATAGAACTGAACAAAATTGGAGAAAAGAAATCTGAAGAATTTATATATGTGGGAATCAAAGATGTTGGTTTCTGATAAAGACACACCACTACTGAAACATGAACTTAATGTTTGGAATAAAATGAATCAAGATATTGGTGGAGGGCCATTATGTCCTAAAATGCCATTCATTAATCCT
Organism: Narcine bancroftii; assembly: GCF_036971445.1. Taxonomy (NCBI): domain Eukaryota; kingdom Metazoa; phylum Chordata; class Chondrichthyes; order Torpediniformes; family Narcinidae; genus Narcine; species Narcine bancroftii. Next base: position 84,029,286 of record NC_091478.1, on the reverse strand, counting down.
CTTTAAGGTTTTTTTTCCCCAAGAGATAATCAGTTCTTAAACATATGGTATTGTAAAGGGATTATTAATGTGGAAGACTGCTATGAAAGAGGACAATTAATGTTGTTTGAACAACTGAGGAACAAATATGATATACCACATAATACTCTTTTTTGTTATTTTCAATTAAGTGTATATTTGAGAGATAAATTAGGGCCAACAATGTTTTTGCCTATTTGTACTGACGTAGACCTTCTTATTAAGAGTGGCAAGGGCAAAAAATGTATTTCTTTGATATATTTGTTGTTACAAGTAGGAACTCCAAAACTGCGATTGTATAGACCTGGACAGAGAAGGGAAACAGATTTGAATATTACGATAGATCAACAAATTTGGGAAAATTTATGTAGAGAGTCTATGACTAATACTCTTAATATAAGGTATAGATTAGTTTGATACAATTTTTTACATCAATTATATCATACACCACAGTAGTTGAATAGATTGAAATCAGATTTATCAGATCAATGTTTTAGATGTGGTGAGGATGTTGGATCTTTCATACATTCAACATGGTCTTGTCCAAATCTGAGACTTTTTTGGGTGTGTCTATAAGTAATTTTTTTTATAGGAGTTGTTTTTCCATTAAATCCCGATCTGTTTTTATTAGGAAATATTGAAGGTACAACTCCTAAATTGAAATGATCTTCAGTGCTTCCTTGATAATTCTCACTAATCTCCCTGTTGCACAACATAATTTGGAATGATGTAGTGAATGAACTGTGCACTTACTATCATTTGATATCATAAAGCACTCAAATAGAAATGAATTAAACTGGGGACCATTATTCAAGACTAACTTGAATGTTGCTAAAGTGATTCATTATGTCACTATCTGGACACTTTGCAGTACAGTGAAGATCAGACAGCGGACAGCTAAAATCCTGTACTGCCTCAAGAACAGGTCAGATGCTCTGAGACAGAGAGTGGGGATTTCATATGGGGATGTATCATAATTTATTGTCAAATACATGTAAACAATGTTCAGATGCACCAAGATTCTTACCAAGATGCACTATTTACAATAGTACACATTAAAATTACCACAATATGCCATGAGTCAGAAAAAGAGATATAAAATGAATGTAAAAGTTCAGAGAAATAAAGATTTACAGTTGCAGTTAATGCAAACATGTGATGTTTCAATCGTATAAACAGATCAGAATCATAATGACAATTTAGTGTCATGAACAAGTTATGAAAGTCAGTGTTTTCTGGCAGAATCATAGTGCAAACATTCATATTATAACCATCTTATAACATTAAAAAATAAAAAGAGTAGAGCACAAAAAGTAAGGCAGTGCCTTTGGTTCATTGATTATTCAGGAATCTGATGGCAGTGGGGAAAAAGCAGATCTTTTGGGCTGGTAGTGTTTATGGTTAGGACAGTGTAGAGAAGATCAAGAGCCTGATAACTGTTGGCAAAATGTCTTGTCTTGAACCTAGAAGTGCTGGTCTTCATACTTCTGAGCCTTCTGCGCGAAGATAGCAGCTAGCAGAGATTGTGACTAGATTGATATTGATCCTTTATGATGATGGCTGTCCTCTGAGGCAGTGCTTGAAAGATCTATGGTGTATTTGAAAGATTTTAGCTCAGTAATGTTGAAGTAGCATGGTCTCGAGTTGGGTGGTGGAATGTGGTGTATGTAATTTATATAATCAAGTGCAGAATAGCAAAATATAGAATTGATTTTATAAAAAAAAGTTTTAATGATACAACAGGGTAGAAGCCCCTTCCAGCCCATGAGGTCCATGCAACCCAATTACACTCACTTAATATTCCAACCCTGTATATTTTGGGAGGGTTGGAGGGAAACGGAGGACCCAGAGCAAATCCATGCAGGTCAGATGGAGAATGAACAGACTCCTTACAGACAGTGCTGGATTTGAACCTGCGCAGGCCACTGGAGCAGTAATAGCATTGCACTAACCTCTATGCTCACAATTTCAATATTTTCTGGATCATACTTCAAGAAAATGGCAGGACTAGTACAAGGGATGAGGCATGCATTATGAAGAAAGTTTTGTTAAAGTATGGAGGATTTAAAAAAAAGGCTTGCAAAGGAATTCAACTTTATGAATTGATTTGCTATGGAAAGTCTACAACTTTGTACCATAGATTTAAGGCCATAATCAGAAGGGATGAACAGAATATTAGTGGATCCTTCTTTTGCAGAGCATTGAAAGAATATAATATCTCTGACATCAGAGGTGGAAGCAGAAACCATAGAAGCATTTAAAAGTGGAAGTAATGGTAAAGGTTCCATTGTTGTTCTGTAACACTACATTTAGAATGCAACATACATGAAATGCTTCATCTTTGGTCTACTGTAAGGCAGACAGAGAGTCGCCACTTTGTTCAGTGCCCCTCACAGAAATCTACAGGACCTGGTGTTCCGAGGCAATCTCCCCTCCAAATACTAAGCAGTCCTGTGCTTGCTTAGATTCTGAGATATTACATTTGAAAAAAAATATTTTAAAAGGTTATTGGCAAGTCAGGAAGAAGGTAAGTAGTTCTTGCGGTTCTCTTTTATGAGAACATTTTCTTCAATGATGAGCCCAATACACCTCTGCTATAAAATACTGATTATAAAAACAATGTTCATTCTGAATATTGCACTGAACAAATGGTATGATATAAACCAGATTAAATGTTTGATTATTTTCATGCAGAGGTTTTCAAACTTTTTCTTTCCACTCACATGCTACCTTAAGTAATTCCTCTGCCATGGGTGCTCTGTGATCAAGACGGGATTACTTAAGGTGGTATGTGAGTGGAAAGAAAAAGTTTGAAAATCACGGTTTTAAGGAGATACACTTGCCATAAACACCAGTTCCTCCAGGCATTCCAACAGCAACAATAACTTCCATTGCATCTTTTATGGAGCCAAACATCACAAGATGTTTCACAGGAGTTGTATCAAACTAACTTTGACACCAAGCCCATATAAATCTGGCACAGAATCTATAAAACCTACTGGTCCAAACTACCTTTGGCTAGCAGCCTGGAGTGGTTGGGTGGTCTGTACACCCTTGTACAATTGTTACATTTGCATTTGTGCAGCAGATTTCAGATTTATTGTCAGAGTACATACATGACATCACATGCAACCCTGAGATTCTTTTTCCTGCGGGCAAGGCAGAATCACCAGAGGGCAAAAAAAAACTATACTCAATGTATGTGTAAACAAATAAAGAAATGTAAACAAATTGTGCAATGCAGAGAGAAAAAGAATCAAGAGCCTTGCATGCAGAGTCTGAACAGAAATATTCTGTTGTGAGGTCAGGTGCACTTCTCATCTGGCTCCTCAGCCCCACACCACCAGCTGTGGCTGCCTCATATAGCATGACCTAATACATTTAAATATGATCACTGACCTGGATGGAAAAGGAAGGTGAATGCAAGTTTAAAAAAATATCATTTTAATTAACTTTCATCTTTTCAAATTAATATAAACCAGTCAAATATGTTTAAAAATTATTTGTTTAAATCTATCTAACCCATATTTAAAAAATCTTTAACTGAAGAGTTTTTGACAGCATAAAAGTCTATTAGGGCAGTCTGAAGCCTGATGGCTATTTGTGAACCGCTCTGCTTCACAGGGTGGCTACAGCAGAGAGGCCTCAAACTGGTATGACACCAGAAACCCTGGGAAATGTCTACAGAGGTTCGGTGGGCAAGTGTGCTGACTGGCTGCATCACTTTCTAGTTTGGGTTCACCAATACCCCTGAGTGTAAAGCACCCTAAAAGGTAAATGACACAGTCCAGGACATTACTGGCAAAACCCTCCCCACTATTGGGAACATCTACAGGCAACACTGCCATCAGAGAGCAGCAGCAGCAATCATCAGGGATCCACACCACCCAGCACATGCCCTGTTCTCGATGCTGCCATCAGGAAAGAGGTATAGATGCCATAAGACTCACACCACAAAGTTCAGGAACAGCAGCTACCGCTTTACAATCAGACTCCTCAACAACAAACTAAATCAGGGATTCCTTTAAGGACTTATTTATGCACTTTATTGATTTTTTTATTCTCTCTGTATTGCAGATAACATTCGTTATCTGTTTACAGTTCTTTATTTGTTTACATGTATACGGTGTGTAGAGGTTTTTTTGCACTACCAATAAGTGGTCATTCTGCCTTGCCTTCAGAAAAAAAAGAATATCGGGGTTGTATGTGATGTCATGTGTGTACTCTGACAATAAATCTGAAATCTGGATACAGCCAGAATTGGTGAACAGTACCTGAGGAGAGGAAACAGTGTCAAGATTTAGCATGCCAGTGACCAGACAGGGTGATTAAATTAGTGGCAAAGGATTGGTGTGGGAAAGAAAATTGGTCATGTCCATAAATCTTCGTCCGCGAAGCCAAGCCAAAGAAAGAAGAGAAGAGGGAGCATAAATGAACAACAGAGAACGATGCAGATTTGGGGCTGGAGATGTGGCGGACTTATGTGCCAGTGGCCTAGGGAAAATGTGGAAAGTGGCAGAGGGAACAAAGGAACAGTTTATTTCTTAGGCCCCACAGAAGTCATTTGAGGGACTTAAGAAGAGATTTTTTGGATGAGAAGGATAAAAAAGAACATGGGTTATCTTTCCCTGCTCCATAACTGTGGATGTCACACCATTGCAACTCCAGTCAGGAATTCTTCTGGAACAGGGGTTCTAATTACTTCTTCTTACCTATTTTGGAAACTTAATTGGTAGAGAAAGTAGAAAGTTAAATCTGGAAAGTGTCCCATTAATTTACTTGCAAAACAAGGTTGGATGATTTACTGCACCCTGGTATCTTTTTCCAAAAATGGCACATTCAAGTGGCTGTCATTAATCGACAAATAAATGGTTTGATTGGCATGTGCTCACCTGCTGATTACTTTCATTTGGTATTGCAAGTCGGCACCTCTTGGCTGCCCTAATGTTTATATGTACACGCATCATTGGGGAGTGGGGGTACTCTGAGTCCCTATGAAGGAAGTGCACGTTAAAGGTCATGTGTCACACTGTTCTCGACTGTACGCCTATTAGCAGTGCAGGATCTGTGTCAATGTTACCATTGTCACAAAACTAGCAGAGTGCAATTTGCAAACATTGTGTAAATGAGTCAGCCCTGACCTCTGCAATAAAGATGTTATTGAGGAACTTCAAATATGTAATCTTAAGATAAAAACGTTTTTACATAGACTTTACTTTGGGAAATGTCCAAAGCATCTTTGCAAAGATCACGGCAGAGTCACATTACCACAGCAACTACTGATAATCCAATCACTGCTACAGTTTTAAACATACTTTATTTGTACAAAATAAAATTCTGAACAACATTTGGGAAAACATGCAGATTACTGTAAAAAAAAATGATGTAATCCTACCCCCTTCCCTGGTTAAATGATCAGCTTATTCTCCCTTCCTACACAAAACAGGGTTTCAGTAGGAGTAAACTAACATTGCTTTGTACCTAGCCGCAATGACGTGTGGAAGAGCAGACACATTGGACTCCCTGTGAATTCTCTGCATCTACTGAAATAGCTTGCTTCAGTTTACATTTCCTGCAGGCCAAAATCAGTACTTTTGAATAATTACCTAGCTATAGTTGTTAAGTTAATTTTCCTAGTAAAATTCTGATTCTGATTTTCCTAGTTCTGGAACTACCTGCGTTTTTATCTTCAAATGGCAACAACCATTGCCTAGTCAAACATGGAAGTCCTGAATTTACTAATTATAACTGGGAAAAGTATATTTATAAGCGCTCTGCCACCAGTAAACAGTGGAACTCAATGTTGGTGAGATCCTACTGTATTTGCTTTGTGAAATTAGCTCTTGGATCCTGTAGCATGTTCGATCAGACACAGGATCCATAACTTTATTGGGATTGTAGAGAAGAAAGAAAGCGTCTTTCTCTTTAATTAGTTTGGTCTTGATTAATAGTTTAATTGCTTAAAAACATTTTAAAGTATTTTAGCTTAGCTAATTATAGTTTAAATATTTGATATTTTTTAAGTTAATATTTGTAATGGAACCACTGTGTACCTCTTAGTGCTGTCTAAAATGGATGTATTGAATGGGTTTGCCTGCCCCTGTACCTGTGACTCCTCCCCTCAGAATTCCCATAAAGGTGGCTATGCCCAAACTCTTCCCTCTCCAGGCCAGCAACATGTGAGACGTGCTTGCAGTTTATGGTGATTAAAGCTTTTTTAATCATGACTTCTAGTCTGATGTGAGTTATTGATAGTGTATCAATTTAATCACCATACTTTCGTGCCATGGACAAAGCAATACAGGTGGATAAACTAGACACTGACCCTAAAGCTCCGGAGGCTTCCATAAAATTTGACCACTGGCTGCACTGCCTCAACACCTTCATAAGAAGGGAAGATCTAAACTAGATATTAAATAAAATCACAGAAAGCAATATACCAAAAAACCCAGAGATCTTCCTCCTAAGTAACTTTAAAAACAAAGAATTTGGACTTAATTTGGATGGTGCACAAAAAAGATTTGTTAGGATAGCCCTAGCTGTAGCAAAAAAATGTATTATGTCAGCCTGGAAATTAGAAGATAACTTGAGAATACAACAATGGTATATAGAAATGAATAAATGTATTCCATTAGAAAAAATAACATATAATTTAAGAAATAATATTACAATATTTGAACAAATATGGGAGCCATACATGAAACACCATAGAGAAAACCTACCGGGGACATCTACCACCTAAAATGACAGAAGGAGAAGGAAATGAAAAGAATTGACTCAGTGGAATTTCTTGTTTATTTTTATTGAGTGACAACATTGTTTGATGGGTTTAATGTATCTTAGATTCTGTACTTTAAATGAATGGGAGGGGAGGTAGGGAGGGTGGGATGGGAAGAGGGAGGGGGGGAGAAAACGACACTGTATATATTTGAAAAGAAAAATGTATGTATCTTGATCAATGTGGTTTATAGTGTGAAAAATAAAAAAAATTAAAAAAAAAACACCTTCATAAGAAGAAATGATGTGCAGAGTGAAGAAGATAAACGGGACCGGCTCTTCACACAGGTTGGGCACTGCGTTTTTCAAATGATCAGAGACTGCAGTACTTACATAGCTGCTATGGAGTTCCTGCAGAAATTATCATACCCCGACTAATGTCATCTATGCCAGGTATCTTCTGGGCCATCGTACACAAGCGCCTGGTGAGTCAGTGGATGCGGAACCCATGGGAGCTGGGGTGAACCTGTGGCTGTAGAGTAGTTTTGGCTGCAATCCACTTAGAGGAGCTGCTCCAAGACACGTGCGTAGCCGGCATCAGGTCAGACCACATCCGCCAGAGACTCCTGGAAAAGGGTGATTGGAGCCTTCAGGAAGTAATGGACCTGGCCAAATCACTTGAAACAGCTCAGCAAAATGTAGAGGTCTTCTCCTCTAGCAATGCGGCTGCCATGTGGGGAGCAGGCACACCGCTGCCATCTTGGGACGCGGGATCCCAAATTGCCACCATCGAGCACCCAAAGTGTCACTTCTGTGGCCATGTGAAGCATCCTGCCCGGCCAGAGCCACGACTTGCTCCGATTGCGGGAAGAAGGGGCATTACATTTCCCTGGCTGCCATGCTTGACCAAGTGGGCATGTCCATGGCATTCTTTTTCCACACCCTCCAAAGCCCCGCACTCCAGCACTCAGCCATTGAGAAGGAGGACCAGGCCATAGTGGAAGCAGTGCACCACTGGAGGCACTACCTGGCTGGCAAACCGTTTACCCTGCTGACTGACCAACATGCAGTCACTTTTATGTTTAAAAACAAACAGTGGGAAAAAAAAATCAAGAACAACAAGACCCTGAGATGGAGAATTGGGCTATCCACCTACAACTATGAGATCTCATACCAGCCCGGGAAGCTCAACCGCCTCCACCACCCCCCCTCCACCCCGATGTACAGTTCCAGGGGTCATGCACCAATGTGCAGTCAGACCACCTCGAAGCCCTCCACAACAACTTCTGCCGCCCTGAGGTCACCAGGCTCTACCACTTTGTTAGAGCTCGCAACCTCCCTTACATGGTCGAAGACATCAGGGAATTGACCCAAAGTTGCCAGATCTGCAAGGAGGGCAAACCACAATTCTACTGACCTGAGAAATCTCACCTGATTAAGGCCACCTGCCCCTTTGAATATCGAATATCTAAGTATTGACTTCAAGGGCCCCCTCCCCTCCACCAACTGGAACATGTACTTTCTCAACATTGTCAAGGAGTATTAACATTTCCTGTTCACCATCCCCTGCCCAGACATGACCACAGCCACGGTCATCAAATCACTCCACAACCTGTTCACTTTGTTCGGATATTCCTACTATATTCATAGTGACCGGGGGTCCTTCTTTATGAGTGATGAGTTACATCAATAGCTGCTGGCCACGATCAGGACCACCAGCCACAACCTCCAAGGGAACGGCTAGGTGGAAATGGAAAACACTGTTTGGAGAGCTGTCCTCCTTGCCCTCTGGTTGAAAGGCCTCCACCATTTCCCAGTGGCGAGGTCCTCTCAGAAGTGCTCCACACTACCAGATCCCTTCTCTGTACTGCTACAAATGTAACCATGCATGAAAGGCTGTTTTCCTTCCCCAGGAAGTCAGCATAAAGAACTGCGCTGCCGTTCTGGCTGATGACCCCAGGGCCAGCTCCTCCACGCAAATCCCCAGTAAGCTTATGTGGAGTACCACGATGGGTGGAAAGTCACTGTTTCATACAGGAGCTCCCATGATCAACCAACCAGTACCACCCAATGACTACCGGTGACATAATCGGGTACCCGGCCCCACCAATGGCATCTGGTGCCCTTCCCCAACCATAGAGCAAACAATCCACCTCCCCCATCCAATGAACTCTTTTCAGCTATCAGCCACCCAGCCTGTCACGCAAAATACCGCTCAGGAGGCAACAGCTGAACTGCAGCTGGCATTACGATGGTTGCAATGACAGACAAAACCACCGAAAAGGCTGAATCTGTAATTGACTTTGATCCACTTCACCCCAACGGACTCTGTTTTTAAAAGAAGGGGTGAATGTGGTGGAACTATTGTGTAACTGTTAGTGCTGTCCAATACAAATGTATTGTATGGACTGGCCTGTCCCTGTACCTGTGAATCCTCCCCTCAGAATTCCCATAAAGGTGGTTACGCCCAAACCCTTCCCTCAGTACCTGCCTTGGAACCGGACCAGCAACATGTGAGACGTGCTTGCAGTTTCTGGTGATTAAAACCTATTTAATCACGACTTTCTGTCTGATGTGAGTTATTGATAGCGTATCAAATCTTAAGAGTTTCCAAATGTTTTTTATATGATAGGTTTACATTGGCTTTCACAGTTTTGATACCCAGTAAACCTTTGAGTTGTTCTTCATTGGTATGAATGGTTTCAGGTATATTTTGGAAGAAAGATTTGTGCCTTTGGAAGACTACACAAAAGAGTCTGGAAAAACAACCAACTGAAAAACCTCACAAAGATTAGCGTGTACAGAGCCGTTGTCATACCCACACTCCTGTTCGGCTCCGAATCATGGGTCCTCTACCGGCATCACCTACGGCTCCTAGAACGCTTCCACCAGCGTTGTCTCCGCTCCATCCTCAACATTCATTGGAGCGACTTCATCCCTAACATCGAAGTACTTGAGATGGCTGAGGCCGACAGCATCGAATCCACGCTGTTGAAGATCGAACTGCGCTGGGTAGGTCACGTCTCCAGAATGGAGGACCATCGCCTCCCCAAGATCGTGTTATATGGCGAGCTCTCCACTGGCCATTGTTTCAGAGGTGCACCAAGGAAGAGGTACGAGGACTGCCTAAAGAAATCTCTTGGTGCCTGCCACATTGACCACCGCCAGTGGGCTGATATCGCCTCAAACCGTGCATCTTGGCGCCTCACAGTTCGGCGGGCAGCAACCTCCTTTGAAGAAGACCGCAGAGCCCACCTCACTGACAAAAGACAAAGGAGGAAAAACCCAACACCCAACCCCAACCAACCAATTTTCCCCTGTAACCGCTGCAACCATGTCTGCCTGTCCCGCATCGGACTTGTCAGCCACAAACGAGCCTGCAGCTGACGTGGACATTTACCACCTCCATAAATCTTCGTCCGCGAAGCCAAGCCAAAGATGGTACAGGTTTGATTACAAAATAAGAATAAAAATTATTTTTATTTTATACTCCTAGTCCTGTTAACCACACAGCAATGAACATCTGAGGATCCTTCATTTGCTCACTGGCCAGGTGGTCAGAGGTATTTTGCCTCATTAAAGATACAACTCTGGCAGGAATTTCTTTTTTAAATTAAAATGTCTGATTGTGTGAAAGTTGCACAAATGCCTTTTTTTAAACCTGTGATTTGGGAGCATAAAAGAAACCGCTTCTTGAAGAACAAAATTACAATGAACCTGCAGTAATTCCCCTTTAATGCTTTTTTTATAAAATAAACCACTTACCCAATGTAAATATCATAGTGTAAACTGCACTGCTACAGTAGAAATGGTTGAACGGTAAAACAGAAAGTTATAACTCAGTGTTCTGACTCTTTAAGAGTTGAAAACAGATTATGGACAGGACAGACAATTATCAAATATGCAAACTGGAAATTGATGTGTGATCAAATGAATTCTGCATTGACAAGTCCAAAAACTGCCTGAATGACAGAAAAGTTGATCAAATGCAAAATGTATTAGTCAGTATAACTGTAAAAAGGTTTTGCACAAAACCTTTTCTACTCAATAATCCTGAACTCATCTGCTGTCCGTGTGGAGATTGCCCTTTCTCCCTGGGATTCCTCTGGTTTCCTCTCCCTTTTCAGTGACATACAGATTTGTGGATTATTGCTGTAAATTGTTATGAGGGTGTGAGCGGTAGAATCTGGGGGTGAGGGGGAGGAGAATATGAATGGATTGTAGGAAGAATAAAAATGAGAAGTTCAACATAATTGGGTGCATGTTGGGTTGAAGGGCCTATTTCTGTGCTGTATCACTTTATGACTCCATAACTCTATGAGCTTGTTGGCCAGCCTTGAGTTATCCAGAATATACTCCCCATAACATGGATAATGTTGAACAACAGGAATAATAGGTTTGCTTCAGTTTTAAGCCATGGCTACAAGAGGTGAATATCCCTGAAGTTCAAAAGCTTAAACCTCAAGATATTTACATTAGGTTTTTGCGTGCAAATATAAGCTTGAAGAAGAAAATCTGCAAGGATTATTTACTTAAAAATTTGACTGAATTGCAAAATCTAAGTTTACAATAGACTCATTGATTCTCTTCTCACAAATGTGGTTATCTGTGTTCTCTTTAAATATAGCTTTGCGATTCACCGTAACTACTGTCCACAAGTAATTTTAACATTTTAACATTAATCTCCAACAGTTGAGCAATGGTGAGCCCAGTAAAAATGGGGAGGCTGAGAGGGAGCCAGCAAGAATTTAAAAGTAGAGATTTCAGTGATGGTCTTAAATATTACGATGGAGACGACATTTTCACCTGAGGGTGAAATGAGAAGCAACATTACTGAAATGAATCCCAAAGGGAATTCAGAAGAATATCCAGACGTCTGTTAGAACACTGAATCCCGAGGAATCATTGAGGGGGATTGCACAGAGATATTTGTGGTAAAAAGAAATTGAAGGATCCAGTGACGGAATTTAAAAATGTTTGAGAGGTCATGTGAATGTAAACATCAGGGTAGACACGTTAAGCCAAACAGCTGGTTTTGGGGTTGTAAATATCTGGCCATTACAATGCTTTGCAATTGCATGGTGATGTAGTTTTGATGGCTATTCTGCCTAGGGGATGGTTCATTTTTACATTTGGTTTCATTCCTGCAGAAGAATGTCTCCAATAGAATGATCATAAAGGCTGATTCTTTCCAAAATTGCTCATCATTTTCTTCCTGAATTTTTCCTTGGCACAAAGCTAATGTAATTACTTTAGTAAAGCATTCGTCAAGGTCCCTCATGGTACACTGGTCCAGATGTCACATTGGAGACTTGGTGGATTGCACTCAGATTTGACAGAACGTAATGCTGACAGAGTGTTATTCTCATTGGGGATATGTGATCAGCAGTGTTCTGCAGAGATATAAAAAATGATTTGGGTAAACATATAGTGTAGGTGGATTAAATAATAAGTTTGGAGATGATACCAAAAACGGTGAAGTTGTGGTTGGTGAGAAAGGTTATAAAAGATACAACAGGATATAGATCAATTGGAAATTTTATCAGGAGAGTGTGAGATGTAGAAGGGGGGGGTGGGGGGAGAAAATTGCACTGTATATGTGTGAAAAGGAAAAAGTGTGTATCATGGTGTATCAAAAAAAAAGGAGAGTGTGAGATGTTACACTTAGGAGGTCAACTGTAAGGGGAGATCATGTGGTAAAGGCAGGACCCTTAGGAACATTGATGTGAGAGGGATCTTGGCATGCCAGTCCATAGTCTCTTTAAAGTGGCAAAGCAAGTAGACATAATGGGAAAGAAGACATAGGACATGCTTACTTCATCCATCGGGGTAGGTCATTTTGCAGTTCTGGTGGCCACATTGTAGGAAGGATGAGGAGGCTTTGGAGAGGGTGCAAAAGAGGTTCACCAGGATGTTTGCAAGATTAAAGTATTAGCTCAAAGGAGATGATCAAAAAGCTTGGATTGTTTTCTCTGGCGTATTGGAGGCTGAAGGGGAATTGATAAAAGTTTATAAAATAATGAGAGGCCTAAATAATGAACATAGTAAGAGTCTATTTATCAGGGTGGCAATGTTAAAAAACTTGAAGTTATGGATCAAAGGTGAGAGCGCGAGTGCAAAGGAGATTTGCGAGTCTGATTTTTCACAAGGCTAGAAGGTGCTTGGAACCTGATACAAAGGGAGATGGTGGAAGCAGATATGATAGCAACATAAGAGGTATTGAGACAGGCCCATGAACAGGTAGGGGTGGAAGAACATAAACCAAGAGTAGGCAATGAAATGTATTTAAATTGACAACAGGGGTGGCACAGACAATCCTGGTCAAGGGGCCTATTCAGTACTGTACTGTTCTATGCTCTATGATATCACTGCTGGGGGATTTTTATCGTGTATGTGCTCTCTCTTGCTTTAGTGCAGCTTCAAAACTACAGGATACATAATGGTTCTTGTTACCTTAGTAGCTACATCAATCCTGATCTGGAAGAGCATCTGGTCAAGAACGCAAACCTAGACAAACCTCATGGCCGATTGCGCAGTAGAGATCCTTGCACTCCTAAAGGTTTCTGAGTCAAGGACCACTGACAGCAAGCATTTGAGAGATGTGATCAATGTTATTTCTGCATAATTTTCTAAGTTCACTGGCAAGATAAGAATGTCGGCTTTCCCTCAGACCCATTATGCCCTGAACTTGGCTGCAGGAAGGGCCATGATTGGATGATGCAGGTATTTCAGTTTAGGTGTTTTAAAAATGATAGAATGGAAGGTAGAAAAGTGGGGGGTGGGGGGGGGGGGAGAGGGAAGTAACATTACTAGTTAGGGATGGTATCACTGGTATAGAAAGGGCAGACACTGCACAGGGAGTGTCCACTGAGTCGGTGTGGGTGGAAGTCAGAAATAGAAAGGGAGCTATCCCTTTACTGGGAGTAGTCAATAGGCCCCCAAATAGCCCTTGGAACACTGAGGAGCAGATATGCAGGCAGATTTTGGCATGGTGTGGGCAATACAGGGTTGTAGTTATGGGTGATTTCAACTTCCCTAATATTGACTGGCACCTACTGACTGCAAGAGGGATAGTTGAGGTTGAATTTGTCAGGAGTGTACAAGAAGGATTCCTGACACAGTACATGGACTGGCCAACTAGATCCAGACTGGATCTGGTTCTGGGGAATGAACCTGGTCAGGTGGCAGACCTCTTGGTGGGTAAACATTTTGTTGAGAGTGACCACAACTCCCTTAGTTTCAACAGCTATGGAAAAGGATATAAACAGTCAAACTGGGAAAGTACTTAACTGGGGAAGGGCTAATTATGAAGAGATGAGGCAGGAACTAGCGAGAATAAATTTGAAACAGATGTTTAAGGGTGAAAGCACAGAAGTAATGTGGAAGAAGCTTAGGGACCACTTGTGCAGAGTTCAAGATAGATTTGTCCCACTAGGACAAGGAAAAGGGAACCATGGCTGATGAAACAGGTCAGGCAACTAGTCGAGAGGAAGAAGGAGGTTTTTATTAGATATAGGAAACAGGAAACAGGAAGGGCTCATGAAAAGTATGTGGTCACCAGGAAGGAGCCTAAGAAAGTACTTAGGAGAGCTCGAAGGAGCATAAGAAGGCCTTGGCATATAGAATTAAGGAGAACCTCAAGGCGTTCTATGTGTATGTGAAGAACAGAAGGATGATGAGATGAGGGTGGGGCCACTAAAGGATAAAGGAGGTAACATGTGTCTGAAGACAAAGGAGGTGGGGGAGTCCTAAATTTATACTTTGCATTCGTATTCACAAGAGAAAAGGACCTTGATCACAATGAGGTGGAAATTTGTGTGCTGGACAATGTGGAGATTACGGAAGCAGAAGTGTTAGATCTTCTTAAAGACATCAAGATTGATAAGTCCCTGGGGCTGGATGCAATATATCCCAGGCTGCTGTAGGAAGTGAGGGAAGAGATAGCTGGGGCAATAGCTATGAGCTTTGAATCCTCTTTGGCCGCAGGGAAGGTGCCAGAGGATTGGAGAATGGCAAATCTAGTCCCCTTGTTTAAAAAAGGTAATGGGGAGAATCTTGGGAATTCTAGACCAGTGAGTCTTACGTCAGTGATGTGCAAACTAATGGAGGAGATTCTTAAGGATAGGATCTATGAGCATTTGGAGAAGTACAGTCTACTCAAGGATAGTTGGCATGGCTTTGTGAAGGGAAGGTCATGCCTTATGAGTTTAATTGAGTTTCTTGAGGAGGTAACAAAAGAAATTGATGAGGTTAGGGTAGTAGATGTGGTGTACATGGATTTTAGTAAGGCATTTGATGAGGTCCCCCATGAGAAAGTCATGAGACATGGAATCAGTGGAACCTTGGCTATGTGGATAAAAAATTGGCTTGTAGGAAGAAAGCAGAGAGTTGTAGTGGAAGGAAAATATTCTCCCTGGAGTTTGGTGACTTATGGAGGCGCCACAGGGATCTGTTCTGGGACCCTTGCTCTTTGGGATTTTTATAAATGACCTGAATGAAGAGGCAGGACGATAGGTCAATAAGTTTGCGGATGACACGAAGGTTGGAGGAGCTGAGGGCTGTCGAAGGTTACAAGAGAATATGGACAGGATGCAGAGATGGGGAGAAAAGTGGCAGATGTCCTGAAAGAATGTTGGACTTGCCAACAAGTGATCTTTTGAAATATCCAACAAATAGAATCTTCTTACCTTCAATGGCATAAAGAAAATCCCATGGAACTATTCAAAAAAAGAGTAGGGGTGTTCTCCACTGTAATATGATCACTCTGCCAACTCCATCAACAAAAGATTATATGGATATAGTATTACTTCAGTTTGCACATTAGCTACATTATATTAATGACTATGCTAAAAAAATGTTGTAAAGCTAACTTACATCATTAATGAAGAGCAGAGCACATTGGATCATTTCCATCCGACCTGGCTCTTCCAAAAGCAGTTTGCAAATAGCTGAGAATACAACACTAAAAACAAAGGGCAGCACCGCATCTGGTGAGGACCGGGGAGAGTGGGGAATGGAGACACAGCACTGCTCTGCAGTGTCTTAATGCTGACAGCTTCGTACAGGCTTTAAAGAGCCTTATAAAGAAGCCAACAGTGTTTTTTTTCAAAATCCTGCAACTACGGGGTCTGCACCCAAGATGGCAGCGCCTGTGTTGGGCAGCATACCACAAGGTATTGCTTATTCCAGGAGAGCAGCAGACTGGCACAGGCCACCAGAAACAGGGAGAATACCCCCTGTTGCGATAGAGAAACATGAAAGAATCCAACAGGATGGTGACTAGTGAGGGGCTCAGCAGCTGAACCCCTTACTGGACCAACACAGGCTGCAGGTTGCTGGAGATTGGCTCATGGGAAGCAGGTATCGGAAATGGGATTTGAAAAAGTACTGAGGGCAAGAATGGGCCCTGAAATGCCTTGGGTATTGAATGCTTCCTGATCGTATTAGAGGCTTGAATCTGGAACTCGGCTTGCTGATGGTTTGAACTGGAGTCTGTGCTGTCGTGGAGGCTGCGGGAGCACTGGAGGCAAATCCACGGGCACTGAGCGTCTCTGCAGGGACTCACTTTTGCTTCTCTTTCTCCTATTGTTAGGGGCCCCAGACAATGCTCATGGTGACTCTTTGCCTATGGCAGACAAAGGTTGAGGTATATTGTGTATATTACATTTTTAATATATTATTATAGTGAAAATAAAAGAAACCTTTGGAACCTTTGAACCTGCAAAAATGTGATTGGATAAATATCTTTTCTTTGGCTTGGCTTCGAGGACGAAGATTTATGGAGGGGTAATGTCCACGTCAGCTGCAGGCTTGTTTGTGGTTGACAAGTCCGATGCGGGACAGGCAGACACGGTTGCAGCGGTTGCAAGGGAAAATTGGTTGGTTGGGGTTGGATGTTGGGTTTTTCTTCCTTTGTCTTTTGTCAGTGAGGTGGGCTCTGTGGTCTTCTTCAAAGGAGGTTGCTGCCCGCCGAACTGTGAGGCGCCAAGATGCACGGTTTGAGGCGATATCAGCCCACTGGCGGTGGTCAATGTGGCAGGCACCAAGAGATTTCTTTAGGCAGTCCTTGTACCTCTTCTTTGGTGCACCTCTGCAACGGTGGCCAGTGGAGAGCTCGCCATATAACATGATCTTGGGAAGGCGATGGTCCTCCATTCTGGAAACGTGACCTACCCAGTGCAGTTTGATCTTCAGCAGCGTGGATTCGATGCTGTCGGCCTCTGCCATCTTGAGTACTTCGATGTTGGAGATGAAGTCGCTCCAATGAATGTTGAGGATGGAGCAGAGACAACGCTGGTGAAAGCGTTCTATGAGCCGTAGGTGATGCCAGTAAAGGACCCACGATTCGGAGCCAAACAGGAGTGTGGGTATGACAATGGCTCTGTATATGCTAATCTTTGTGAGGTTTTTCAGTCGGTTGTTTTTCCAGACTCTTTTATGTGGTCTTCCAAAAGCGCTATTTGCCTTGGCAAGTCTGTTGTCTATCTCGTTGTCGATCCTTGCATCCGATGAAATGGTGCAGCCAAGATAGGTAAAGTGGTTGACCGTTTTGAGTTTTGTGTGCCCGATTGAGATGTGGGGGGGCTGGTAGTCATGGTGGGGAGCTGGCTGATGGAGGACCTCAGTTTTCTTCAGGCTGACTTCCAGGCCAAACATTTTGGCAGTTTCCGCAAAACAGGACGTCAAGCGCTGAAGAGCTGGCACTGAATGGGCAACTAAAGCGGCATCGTCTGCAAAGAGTAGTTCACGGACAGGTTGCTCTTGTGTCTTGGTGTGAGCTTGCAGGTGCCTCAGATTGAAGAGACTGCCATCCGTGCGGTACCGGATGTAAACAGCGTCTTCATTGTTGAGGTCTTTCATGGCTTGTTTCAGCATCATGCTGAAGAAGATTGAAAAGAGGGTTAGTGCGAGAACGCAGCCTTGCTTCACGCCATTGTTAATGGAGAAGGGTTCAGAGAGCTCATTGCTGTATCTGACCCGACCTTGTTGGTTTTCGTGCAGTTGGATAACCATGTTGAGGAACTTTGGGGGGAATCCGAGGCGCTCTAGTATTTGCCAAAGCCCTTTCTTACTCACGGTGTCAAAGGCTTTGGTGAGGTCAACAAAGGTGATGTAGAGTCCTTTGTTTTGTTCTCTGCACTTTTCTTGGAGCTGTCTGAGGGCAAAGACCATGTCAGTAGTTCCTCTGTTTGCGCGAAAGCCGCATTGTGATTCTGGGAGAACATTTTCGGCAACACTAGGTATTATTCTATTTAGGAGAATCCTGCGAAGATTTTGCTTGCAATGGAGAGCAGCGTGATTCCCCTGTAGTTTGAGCAGTCTGATTTCTCGCCTTTGTTTTTGTACAGGGTGATGATGATGGCATCACGAAGGTCCTGTGCCAGCTTTCCTTGGTCCCAGCAGAGCTTGAAAAACTCATGCAGTTTGGCATGCAGAGCTTTGCCGCCAGCCTTCCAGACCTCTGGGAGGGATTCCATCCATACCTGCTGCTTTGCCACTTTTCAGTTGTTCAATTGCCTTATATGTCTCTTCCCGGGTGAGGTGCGAGAAAGAGACAAACGAGATGTGCTCCACACCAGGGTCATGCCCAGCGCGGAATGCCACACTGACCACCGGCTGGTTCGCTGCAAGCTCAACCTTCACTTCAAGCCAAAGTCCAGGAACAGTAAAGCCCCCAGAAAGAGGTTCAATGTTGGAAACTTGCAGTTAGACGAAGTGAGAGGAAACTTCCAGGCAAACCTCAAAGCAAAGATCAAGGATGCAATCCGCCTCATGGACTCATCCCCTGAAACCCTCTGGGATCAGATGAAGACTGCCATAAAGCAATCCACTGAAGAGATACTGGGCTTCTCCTCCAGGAAAAACAAGGACTGGTTCGACGAAAACAACGAGGAAATCCAGGAGCTGCTGGCAAAGAAGCGAGCTGCCCACCAAGCTCACCTTGCAAAGCCGTCCTGGCCAGAGAAGAAACGAGCCTTCCATCGCGCATGCAGCCATCTTCAGCGCAAACTCCGGTTGATCCAAAATGAGTGGTGGACTAGCCTCGCCAAACGAACCTAGCTCAGCGCGGACATTGGCGACTTCAGGGGTTTTTACGAGGCTCTAAAGGCTGTGTACGGCCCCTCACCCCAAGTCCAAAGCCCGCTGCACAGCTCAGACGGCAAAGTCCTCCTCAGTGACAAGATCTCCATCCTCAACCGATGGTCAGAACACTTCCAATCTCTTTTCAGTGCCAACCGCTCAGTCCAAGAATCTGCCCTGCTCCAGCTCCCTCAACAGCCCTTAAGGCTAGAGCTAGATGAGGTCCTTACCCGGCAAGAGACATATAAGGATAAGTATCTACAATTTGTGGCAATTCCAGTTTTGCAAGTCACCAGCAAATTTCACTAATTCATTAACAAAGGACAGAAGCTTTGAAATAACATCTTTGAAGTCACCGTGGATATTAAAATTTTGCCAGATTAACTTTTAATGTATAACAGTTTTATGAGTATGTCTAAAAATTGAAATTATGCCAGAAGTCTTAGAGAAAAGTCACAGTATAATTTAAAATATTAATATTCAACATGGGCTAGAGTTTACATTTATTCTTGAAAATCTATTTTCCATTTCAACTTGCATTGCTCATTGCGTTTGTAGTCTGTGCCCTGGACACCGTCAAGATAAGATACAAGATAAATTAATGCTCAGTGCAGTCATACTTCAAATGAAGAAGTGAGATTCTGTGATTCTTTCAAAAAGCTGCAACTTGTTTAAAATGACCCAGAATATATTCCCATGGGAAATTTGTCTGAATGGTGCTATGCTCTCAGCCTGAGGCAGTTGTGGCTTTGCAGATGCATGTTGAGCCTTCATGCATGATACACTATGTACACTACATTGACTTGCTCCCCTTTAATTACCCTGATTGTTATATTCTCAAAGAATTGGACCAGATATATCACATGCCATAGCCCTTTCAAGTTGATTCTCCATTGCTTTGTCCTTATACTTTTGCAAATACCCTGCTGCTACCTTGTTAAAAACAGACACTAACATTTTCAGTACATACAAAGTGACTTTCATGGCCCTTTATTTGCTGCATCTTGCTTTATGGGGCTATTGTTCCATAAGTAAATCCACAAAGGTAAATGGAAAGAATGGAAAAAAATAAACATTATCTCTACCAGTTTCTGAAGCCAGTTCAACCAGGGAGTTTCATTTGGCAGAAAACAGATTTTTGGGGTAATATTATACTTGGCTGTACAAATCTTTGCATTATGTGGAAATTAAACAAATACCTGAGCACAGAGTGTAGGTCTATGGTTCCTGCCACCACTTCCTTTTTCATATCAACACTTACAGTATCTGCTAAGGATTTTTTTTAAACCATAATTCTATTCCTTGATATTCATCTGAATTACAGGGAGCCACTAAATGGACAATTGCTTATGGTCTGTATGAACACGTAGCCTGTGTACTCTCAAATGCTATTTATTATTCTTCATGGTGATATCAATAATTTATGAGCAAACTGTTCTGTAAGCATTCCATAAAGGTTGAGTAAAGTATTCAGTTGTTAACACTTACATTGTCATGCTCTGAATTGGAATGTGCCCACTTACATTCTATTCATCAAACCACAAAGACATCAAGGCAAAGATATCATCCAAATATTATTAAAACTTTGAACCTTGTCCCCATAAATTATGGCAAAATGGCTTCTGAGCTATTAGCGAGGAAAATGTATGGGCTTCAGTTGCTTTGGAGTAATTATGTGCTTAAAAGGAAGCGTGGCTAAGCATTCTCCCAGTAAAACAAGAAGAGTCATGATCATTTGTTACTTCTTTAGTACTGTTCAGTATTTTCCACATAGGTCAAATCAACCTTACAGCACCACCATTATCTTTGTAGAGAAACCAAACATCTGTTACTAAGGACATATAGACACTAGTGCAACCTAGTGAAAATCTTGTCAAGTTCATCTGTTTTGCTTACAGTACTGTGCTTTAAAACACTTGGCCAAGTTTACCAAGCAGCCCCCATTTCTCATTTCTAGCTTAATGCATCAACAATGAAATATGTAGTGTTTTCACTCCCACATTTTGTCCTTAAATAAATGCACAACTGGAAGATACCAGCGCTGCCTCTGCCTGTTGGCTCATAACTTCACGTCTTTTACGAGGACTCAGTATGTCCTCACAAAGTACAATGTGCAGAGGACTCTTGCGCCAATGCTTGCCCTATCACCAAAACAAAGTTGATATTGTTTGGAACTGATCAAAAACAGATAGTCAAAATCATTTTACCAACTAAATTATTCTTTCACCGCTAATGAAAATAAACTGACCCAAAGCAATGAAATTGCATATAATTTTGTGGCAAGAAATTGGTTTCAATTTTGGGAATTAATAACTGTTTTGAAGAATTTTGTTTTTATTACATTTCCAGTAAGTCAGTGAACAGTAACATAGCACTTGCTTAATACCTCGTCACGTCATGATTTCACCCCCCCCCCCACCACCCCCCATTCAAAAGATAGTCAGCATTGCGAGAAATGAGGAGGACATTTCACATGAGCTGCAGTAATTGATTAAACATCTGTTAAACTGCAGGTGGGTTCTCTTGTTTTCATGGGGTTTTTGATAATGGATGATCTAATCTCTGTTCCTACATTGTTTACTTCATTACACAGGTGACAGAGATGAAGTGATAGTGTCTGCCAACTTTTAAAAAAATGACTTGGCTGCAAGAAATGATTGTACTAATTTCCAATGGGAAGATCTGCAACATGTGCACCAAGCTCAGTTTACATGAAACCTTTATTTTCTGTGTCCTCCCCAGACCAATTTACTTGTTGAGCTTGAAATTCAACTTTTAAATCCTTTGATTTCTTGCCTGAGGCCATACAAAACAATTACCACAGCATAGACACTGAAGGAAACTAATAATTATAAGGACATGAGCTTTGTATTGGTGAACAATGGCTATAAACAGTGCTTTTTCATAGTTATGTGCTGGTTGTTTGCTCAAGCGGCCTAATTCAGCAGTTATTTAAACAATGGAAACTGTCCACTCCTGCTGCAGAAATTGGAGTTTAGAAAGCCACAAAGAGCCTTAATAACTAGATCATATTCCATTTCACAACTATGAGAAACAAATATTGAGGTAGAAATATTGATTAATTGGTTAGCAATATTCCTGTGACTGTCTGGTTCACTCTCTTTTCACCCACTTTCCTGGTTCATTTCCTTCTTGAACCCTGTAACTCTTCCCTGCAATCTTAGGAATTGCAGCACCCGTCCCTACACCTTCTCCCTTACCTCCAGGCAGAGACCTAAGCAGTAAAAACACGAAAATGCGAAAGGAACTCGCTCATCTTTTCAGTGTCTATAGGAGACAAACATGCTTTTTACACAGCCGCTGCGTTCTGGGAAGTTATTCCCAAATTCCCAGAATGCAGTCTGTGTGAAAAGATTGGAACAGAAATGAGTGACTCATTCCCATTCCAAAATTTTACTTGCAGTACCCACTGGACATTATTGCAGACTGCTTGCAGTCTAAACTGAATTACAGGCGGTCCACAACAGTGGGCTAATAAATACGATGTAACGGGTGATGTCAATCCACGTCCAGTCTACTTAAATGCCGCACGTCAGATGCTTAGTCTAAACATGTGGTGATATCTGTACACAGGTCGTTCTGTGTGAACGGCCACTCTAGAAGGTAAGTGTGAAAATTGACGATGGAAAAATAATGTTA
The DNA here is from genome assembly GCF_036971445.1 of Narcine bancroftii. Taxonomy (NCBI): domain Eukaryota; kingdom Metazoa; phylum Chordata; class Chondrichthyes; order Torpediniformes; family Narcinidae; genus Narcine; species Narcine bancroftii. The sequence continues at coordinate 84,006,810 of NC_091478.1, read as the reverse complement.
TTCATATGTAAAAAATATAAATGAGACCTAAGTAGTCCTTCCAGGGGAGGCAGAACCTCCTCAACCTGGACTGTTGCATTCAGTGCTTGCAATGTGCTCTCCTCTACATCGTCAAGACTGAGCACAGACCAGACGATTGCTTTGTTTGACATTACTGCCTGCAGTGGCCACCTTGAGCTTCTGGTTGCAAACCTTTCCAGCTTTCCTTCACACTTCCACACCAACCTGTCTGTCCTTGACCTGCTCCACAGTCAGGCTGAGGCCCAACGTGACCAAGAAGAACAGTACCCCTTATTTCAATACACAGGCTTGGAAAAGCTCATGCTTAGGAAGTAATGGGTAACGAATATTTGAGGAAGGGCGCAGGCCCAAAAATGTCGGTAATAAATTTTTCCCTCCTATGGATGCGACAAATCCTGCTGAGTTTTTCCAGGATTTCCGTGATTTTGCTCTTCTTTTTCACCAACATTTTGGGCCTAAGCCCTTTGTCAACCTACGTTCCTGTGGATGCTACATGACATACTGAGTTTCTCCAGTGCATTTGTGCATTGCACTTGACTCCAGCAACTCCAGATTTTCTTGTTTAACAGTAGCTCATATTTCACCGAGGTAGTCTACAAGCTAATGGTATTGTGGTGGTACACCACTGGCCTACTGCAGGGGGCAACCTCTGTACCTGCAGGAGTGTAAGGGGACAGGACAACACCTGGCCAGCTGCCAATCAGTCGGCCTGAAGGGATAAAGCCCCGCCCAGTTGGGTGTCAATCACCTTCCGGGATATAAGCCTGTGCCGGCCTCCCGAGGCCTCAATCAGAGTTGGTACAGCCACAGCCAGCTCATGTCTGTGGAAGTCTTTGTGGATTAAAGCCTGTTGTACAGTCTTTACCTTGTGTGTGTCTGATTCTGGCTAACAGCGCACCTCACAGGTATGAATACTGAATCTTCTATTTTTAAATAGCCCACAATCCCTATTTCTCTCCCTTTGACTCAATCAAGTCAATTTTACTGTCATCTGATTGTACAAGTGCAACCTGACGAAACAGCCTTCTCCAGTCCTCAGTGCAAAAACACGCAGACAACATCCAGACATAACACACATACAAACAAACAATATGCATGCAGGACAAGTATTCATACTTACACAAATAAATAAATATTGTTCTTGATCCTCAAGTCCACAATCAGCTCCTTCATCTTGTTTACTTTGAGACTCAGGTCGTTACTCTCACACCATATCATGCGATTTTCCACCTCTTAAGTGTGACTCATCCGTTGAGGCCAACTACTGTTGTGTCATCTGCAAACTTGATAACACTTTTGGAGTTGGATTTGATGTTACAGTCGTGGGTCAGTAGCATGAACAGGAACAGGCTGAGCATCCAGGTCTGAGATGCACCAATGCTCAGCGCGACGGTCCTCGACCTGGACAGACTGTCGTCTTTCCACTAGGAAGTCCAGAGTCCAGTTACAGAGAGGGGTGTTGAGTCCCAGTGAGGACAGCTTCTCGACTACCTCTGGGGAATGATCGTATTAAACTCCGAGCTGAAATCCGATGGTTTGTTTTATTTTTTGCTGTGGATTCCAGCATCTTCAGTCTCTTCTATCTCTTGCTTAGATTATACCCTTCTCCAGCCAGCAGTGTCAGCAATTATCTGATCCTGAGGACTTTCAGGCCATAGGTTGCAGACTCAGGTTTAGCATGTGTAGTTCCAGAGTCGTGTGTATTCATGTGGATATTGATGGTAGATTGCTGGTGGCTGGAGAAGATAGTAGATGGCAAGGGGGTAGTGGAGATGCAGAGGAGGTATTATGAGTATGGGTGTGAGGTCTTTTAGCCTGTAGGGCGGGTGTAGACCCAGATTTTGCACTGAAGTCCATGGAGCACTGGTAATTTTAAAACTTACCAGAGGCTCTAGTTCAACTTTAGGGAATTCCCAGCATGCTTCTATCTCACTAAAAGATGTGCCTTTCGAGAGAAATTTGTTGACTATCCTTGAAGTGCGAGCTTAAAGAGTGAGGTCAGAGAGTTTAACAAATAGCAAAACCGCCATCAGTGGGGATGAACGCTCCAAGATGAGGAAAATAGCTAACAAAGACAGAAAAATATCTTGTAGGGGATTAAGATTCCAGAGTAGCTGGGGCAAAGTAGGGCGAGGCAGTGGGGTGACGGGTGATGGATCAGACATAGAAGTTATTCACAAGAAAAATTTAAAGATACCGACTCATTTTAAAGCAAAGGAACTGATCACTTGCTGGATGAATGGAATCTGATGTGATGTATAATAAAGGAGGAGGAACAGGAGCATCAAAATCAGGACAGTCAAGCTGGGAAATAACTTTTTCTCACAGGTTGTGAGATTGATGATCAATATCCTGTAACTGTGTAGATCATCTCTAATATTTGTATATATTTATTTTGCTTGTTTATGTGTTTATTGTGTACCGTGCATTGTGGGCTTTTGTGTGTGGAGAGATGCTGTTTTGTCGGATTTTGTATGTGTACCATTAGATTATCGTAAACTTGAACTTGATATGGGGGGGCAGGATTTTGGATGCGGTGAAGTGTCGTTGAGGTGGGGCAGAAGTGCCAAATGCATGAAGAAAAATTGGGATGGAGATGAGTTGATGTTACAAGCAGTCATTGTGAAGGATCGGTTATGAGGTCAAACTTCAGACTAAAGAAAGGAAATGATCATGTTAGGCAACATCTCTGGAGAGAAAAACAGAGTTAATGTCTCAGGTCACGACCCTTTATTAGAACAATTCCATTTTTCCTAGTATCAGTGAGAATGTTTAGCTTCACTGACCAGACTAGAGGAACTCAGCAGATCAGGTAGTTTTGGGTCTGAATCTTTTATAAGATAAAATAGATAAAAATTACATAAATAAAGGGGGAACAAAGCTAAGGGAGGGGCCCAGAGGTAATCGGGATTCAGGCAGGAGGTGTGGGAGGTGGAAAGACAGGCAGAGGAGGATAGAGAGAAGTGAAGTGAAGAGAGGGGAAAAATGTAGGTACAACAACAGGTAGAGAAACGATCCTACCCATGGATACTGACTGACCTACTGAGTCCTTCCTGCAATTTTTTTCTGCTCAAGATTCCAACATCTACAGCTTTTGTGTTTCTTGTTTTTGCTTTACAATTCAGGCTGAAGAGGAAGGCAACACTGCAAACAGTTGCATCCATGGACTAGGCTGACAGGTATACATGAACTTATGAACATTGGATTTAGGAATTTTCTCCACACCACCATTAACCCTTTGAGGAACATGACCTTGATAGACAATGTGTATTTTACAACAATGAAAATGGTGCCATTCTCTCTGCATCGGAATACATTGTATGAGATTTCCCAGCCATTTGTATTTATGAAACTTCAATTAATGAAGTATTTTCCAGGAGTGCAGTCCTTTTGAAAATGTAAAAATTTAAATTTAGACGTACAGCACAGAAGCGGGCACTTTTATTACGAGTCTGTGCCACCCATTTTATACCCCATTAACCTGCACCCTGCCCGGTAGGTTTTTGAAGGGTGAGTGGAAACCGGAGCCTCGGAGAAAACCCATGCAGACACAAGGAAAATGTACAAACTCCTTACAGACAGTGTGGGATATGAACCCAGTTCCGGTCCCGACCCTGGGCGCTGTAAAGGCGTTGCACCAACCGTGCCACCCAATTCTGACCCATGAGCCTGTGGTGCCCAATTAAATAAACCTACAACACCTGTACGTTTTGAAAAGTGGGAGGAAACCAGAGCATGTGGAGGAAGCCCATGCAGACACAGAGAGAACATACAAACTCTTTGGGGACAATGCAGGATCTCAACCTAGGTAACGGCATTGAGCCACCCAAGGGGCATGGCTCCATTCCTTGTTCATTTTGAGCCTGCACCTAAACACCTGTGTCCATCACTGATGGGAATTAGCCCCTACTCAGCTGAAATCAGATAGCTTGGAACAAGGTAGGAAATATTCAGCTCAGAGTCTCCAAGATCATCTTCTGATCCAGAGACCTCACGGTGGAACAGGATAAGACGCACTCACACTTCTTCCAAGAGATTCACAAAGGGATCTCTGGATTCCATAACCATAAGTAAGAGGATGGCTCATTCACATCCTCACAGAAGATCAATAGATCTTGTTATGTCAGACTGTCTGACTCTAATGCCACAGAAAAAATGGCCTTCCAAAACTTCCTGTCCTCTATCACGGAGGCCTTAGCCGACAGCAAGAGGGAGAATCTGGACCAGCCATTTATAATGGGGGAATCTGATGGACTCCATCCTTTCTTTTATGGGAGTGGTTAGGTGGACACCTGGTTGATCAGCTAAGACAGGAGAATGTGTTTGTACATCACATATGGACATTATGGTTGTGCTCTCCAAAAATGGGCTTTGGGCTGGGAATCTGAAATTGGATTAAAATGTTCTACATGTACATCCATAGCACAGTCCAAGTCAAAAGGTGGGAAACAGATAGCTTCCTCGTCAAGTCAGGAGGCAGGAAGGGTTGCTTGCTCTCTCCAGTCTCATTCGTGTGCTGTATAGGGTCCTTTGCTGAACTATCAAGAAGGAGAGGACATAAGAGGAGTGACATTGCCAGGATGTAGAAGCCCTGGGTCAAAACTTCTCTGTAATTGGACAATGTCACCATTATCAGTTCAGACACATGATTAGTCCATAGAATGATCAGCACTGAGTCAATCAGAGGAGTGAGGGAATGCTCTTCAGTAACTGGTCTGACTGGCCACCATCCCCTTCACAGTCAGATCTGACTATCTGAAGGTGTTGGGGATCTGGTTTGGAGGGCCTGAGACATGCAACAAAAGATCATCAGAGTGGATTGCAAGGATTCACCAGAAATTGGGTCCATGAGCTGAGGGATGCACTAATGCTTGGTTCAACCAACGCTAGGGTGCTGTAGGGAAGGACCACAGATTTTGTCACCTGAGACCAAGAAGAAGCCCCTCAAATAGCAGAGGGGGGGAATAATGTCAAGGTGCCACAGTGGTGGCAACGGTGTAAATAGAGAACATATGTTGCCATGAACATTGATGGAAATGAATGAATATGGCACTAAGGATGTGAAAAGACTTTGAACTGTTTTTTTTTGTAAATAATTTATTGTGAATAAAGTATTTTTGGGAAAAAAATCTTTCATATTTATTATCTGTTTTCAATTTGACTCTTTGTTTTCTATTGTGGTTGTCGTTTCTTTATGAGGTACCTGTTCGGCTGCAGTAAGAAGGAATTTTGGTGCATAATGTAAGTGACAAAGTCATTATTATTCTTATTGTTGTTTATAATTAGGCTCCCATAGTTCAGTGGTTAGAGCACGAGTCTTCGTGAGTTCATTCCTTGCTGGATGGAGCCTCATCCCTGTGAGGGGCGCTGGAAGAAATGGCGACTCTCTGTCTTCCTTACGGTAGGCAAAATTAAAGAATTTCATGTATATTACATTCTAAATGTAGTATCACTTGGCAATAATGGAACCGTTACCTTTACCTTTAATTCCATTGAATTGGGAATTAAATATCAGGCACTGACTATTATTGATTCAAAAGCACCCACTTGGTGCAATCAGTCCCCAACTGCAAATTAATTTTTGCATGGATACTCACTGAACGATTGAATGACATGAGGGGGCCTTTCTAAATGCAGCCAATGTATTGAAAAATAATGCACTGATATTTGTTTGCAGTTTCAATTTTATATGGTAGCTATGCTCTTTGTAAACCACGTTACATTCTGCTCCCCTGACTACATATCTTTTCCTCTTTCTGGTCAAGCCTTTGTGTTGTACAAATGCTGTATCACCCTCATACATATGGACTATCATCTAATTGCATCAAAACTCTTGGAAATGGTGTGAAAAATTGAAGAAGGTTTCTCTGTCCTGTTTCTTAAATGTGTCTCTGTCTTTCGTATTTTAAATTCAGACATTGAAGCAATTTATTTCTTGTTTGTTGAAAGCTTTAAACTGCTCTTGGTTTGTCTGCACAATCTTAGCAGTCCTTTCAAACAGTAAACAGCATGTAATGGAATGATTAATTTTCAGTGTCTAATTCTGACAAGCTCAGTAAGTGGTGTGGCATTTGCTAGGCTACCTTGGAGGTATTTTTATTCAGAAATGATAATAGAATTTTTTTTTAAAGCTTGATGGCTGGAATATGTTAAAGGTGAATAAAATAGGAATAAAAATCACAACACTCTCCTTACTTCACAAATATGCTCTTGAACTCATTCCACCAAGCTCCCTGCTGGATAGCATTAATCTACAGGACAATCAGGAAACTGACTTTGTCAGCTCCATTCCAGATCCAAGATCACGCCAATACCATCACTGCCTTACCCACTGCAGATTCCATATGCTTGGAAAGCTCGAAACCATTGTTAATCTCTTCACTGAAATGAATGAGAGAGTGGGTCTTAGAATAAATATCTGGAAGACAAAGATCCTTCAGTGAACACTCCCTGCCCTTTTCTTTCTTTGGCTTTCTTTGGCTTGGCTTCGCGGACGAAGATTTATGGAGGGGGTAAAATGTCCACGTCAGCTGCAGGCTCGTTTGTGGCTGACAAGTCCGATGCGGGACAGGCAGACACGGTTGCAGTGGTTGCAGGGGAAAATTGGTTGGTTGGGGTTGGGTGTTGGGTTTTTCCTCCTTTGTCTTTTGTCAGTGAGGTGGGCTCTGCGGTCTTCTTCAAAGGAGGTTGCTGCCCGCCGAACTGTGAGGCGCCAAGATGCACGGTTTGAGGCGATATCAGCCCACTGGCGGTGGTCAATGTGGCAGGCACCAAGAGATTGAGACTTTGGTCAATATGAATCCTTTCCCAGATGTAGGAGCCACCTCCCAGTGAGGCAAATATCAATGGCTAAATCTAACACTACCTTCAATGCTTAAGTGTTGCGTCACCTTTGGTTACATGATGGAAAGAGTTTAAATGCAGCATTAAGCAAAAGACTGGTGCAGGGGTACCAGAAAACAGGGAGACTACCCCTTCTTGAGCAGGAGAAGCAGAGGAGATGACCCACAGGACGGGGACCATGTGGTGGACCAGTGAGGGGCTATGAGGCTGAAGACCGCACCGATGGCATAACTGTCGGTGACTCAAGGCAAGGAACCCTCACAGGCTGCGGGCTGCTGGTGACTGCAATCAAGGGACTCACACCAGGCAATGGACTGCTGGAGACTGGCTCAAAAATGGCTGAAGAGATACCAGGTATCAGAACAGAGATGCGAGAGGGTACTGAAGACTTTGAAGGCTTGAAGGCTTCCCAGAGTTGAACAAATCAAATTGGGGGGGGGTGGGATTAGGGTAGCCGTGGTGGGGTGGGGGGAGAAACTGACGTTCATAAACTCACACAGCAGGGGGAGGTGAGAATGGGGAAGTCGGGTGCTGTTCCTGCCACGAACCTCCTCCGTGCTCTGCCATCACACTTCCCCCTCCCTCAGGCAAAAGTTACAGACAAAAATGCGTGCTTATAGCACGTTGACGCTAGTGCTCTGGTGGGGGAAGAATAACTAATCGGGGGGGGCAATGCCCATGAATTTCTCCCCTTGGCATTGGCTGTGCGGCCTTCTGATCATGTCAGCGGTTTGAATCTGGAGCTCGGTTGGCTCATGGTTTGGACTGAAGGTCGTGTGGCTGCGGGGTCAGTGAAAGCATTGGCGGTGATTCCATGGACACCCACTGACACTGGGGAGACGCTCCGTTGCTTCTCTTTCTCTTACTGCAAGGCGCGGGGTGAGGGGGGGGGGGGTGGCGCTGAATAATTTCTGAAATAGTAAATTTTTGTCTGCCTTACAGTAGACAAATGGAAATTCGTGATTCCATTTTCAGTTTTATTATATGACAATAAAAGAATCTTTTGAATCGTGAAGCTCAGACTTTGCTGTATTGTTTGATTCTTGCCCTGTGGTAAGAGTTAGAGACATGCGCAGCTTACTTTTAGCATCTCAAAGCATGGAAGAAGTATTCTGAATGCCATGTCTGCTAAATCTTCCGCTAAGAGTCTGTGAGCAGCAACCTTTCTTCGGCAAAGGTCATTAGAATTATAGTTCTCATTATGTTCTACCACTCTGATGAGTGGTCCACTTTGACCCATGCAGGAGAGCAGAATTCTGAACCACGTGTTCTCTTCTGTATTCCTTCATGGCAATAAATTTCCAGGAGGAGAAAGAACATGTTTCAAGAACATTCTCAAAGTCTCCTTGAGAAGAGCATCCTCATGGACTTCTGGGAAACTGGCCAAAGATTGGCCAAAACTGTACAGAAACATTCCTGAAGGTTCTTATCACTTGGAGTCTCTCTGCTTGGAGCACATGGAGGCCAATGCAAATAGAGCAAGGGCAGAAAATAATCCAATCAATCCACAGTCTTATTCCATCAAGCCTTAGCTACCGCACCCTGAGGCAGAATCTGAAGAATCCACATGGTCCTCATTAGCCATATCAGAACCCACAGAATTGGAGTAAACAAAGCATTCGTTGACCCTGAGGGCCTGCCTAAAAAGGGAAGAATATTTAAAATTACCTGACATTTTACACAGATGATTATTTTTGTTCTGCAGAAGAACCTTCAACTGAGTAGCACAATGCGAACTCATCGTTACTTGGAGGCTTCTCGAGATTTCTGAATCTCTGATATTTGGTTTAAATATGTACCTCATGAGTTGAAACCAACATCCTCTACCCCCAGCTTCCTTTTACATTATAAGTGTGCTACAATGTGTGATTGCTGGTATCCTACTCTACTGAAGGTCACTCTTAGTCTTCGTAACCATACATCTAACGTTAGATTGGCTCTTTCTCCCTGAATAAGTGAAATTTTAAAAATCCCATCCTTGGATTAAGTAATGTTCTTCCAAACCATTCAACCGCCTTCAGCCTTTCTACCACCCATCCTTTCCTCTTTCTCTTTTCCATTTTGTATCTCCTGATTTTGCTCTTCAGCTACTTAATTTTCCACTGTAGAATTCCTTCCCAAAATATGCACCAGTTCTCCACCTTCTCTTCTGGGCGTTGATTTCTCCTGAAATATTGAAACATAATTTTTATTCCTCTTGCATCGTATTTTCCTTAAACACCTGCAAGTTTTCTATGTTAAAGGTGCCAGATAGAAGCATGCTGTTGTTGCATCTTTTATTCTTAAAGATAAGAACACTAACAACTGCAGAATTAACAAATGTTACCCTTGCAGAAAAAAATATTTTGTAACTGTGAAGCAGAATCTTAGCAATCGAATCATATTTAATCCTTCATATCTTCTGTCACATTCAACATTCAACAGAATCCCACTCTCAGACCCATCTCTCTTTTCCTCTGTTTCAAGCATTCCTAAGAGATGGTTTTCTCTCCAACTACCTGCGCCACTCCCTACATTTTCATCTGCCACTCACCTTCTCAGGAGATTTTCCCATGCAACTTAAAAAGGTGAAATGCTTGTCTCTTCCCACCATCCAGGGACTCAAACAGTCCTTCCAGGTGAAGAAGCGATTTACTTGTACTTTTCCATCTTAGTGTGTGGCACTCTGTACTGACAATGTGGTTTCCTGTATCGAGAGTCATAGAGTTTTATGGCATAGAAACAGGCATTTTGGCCCAACTGATCCATGCCAGGAGCACAGAAGAAATGTCTGGGACAAAAGATGTCATTGTTAAGTAACAATTATAGTAAACCTCTGATAATGTGATAATTTGAAATCACAATGGTTCAGCATCTGGCCCTCCAGGTGCAGATTCATACAAAGAAGCTCCAGTAACCACATTAAATTTCACATAAGGGTTCCTCAGTTCCCCCATTCCTGTTTCACACACAGAAGAAACCAAAGGCAGATTTGATAACTGTTTTCATGGATGGTGCTTGACTCACTGTCTTCCTCTGGCGTGTTGTGTGTTTGATAACTGTTTTACATTTTATGTTCAGTCCCTGAATTTCCAATGGTGAAGCATTTAATTATCTCTCCTACTTCCATTCTAATTGGTCTGTGAACCATGAACCAAAGACGCTGCCTTACTTTTCGTGCACTATTTTGTTTTATTTTTAATTTATTATTGTAAAAGTGGTTAATATGGATGTTTGCTGTGACGCTGCCGCAAAGCACAGAATTTCGTGACTTGTTCATGACAATAAATTCTGATTCTGATTTTGATCCTGCCTTTGACCTCATCTTACATTGCCCCACCAACAATGACCTCTGTGAGCTTGAGGAAGAGCAGCTCATTCTCTGTCTGGGCACTTTTTTGTCCTTTGGGATTCAATATTTCAGACCACTATCCTTTTTTCCCCTCTCTCCATAGATGTGGCTGTACCATCCTGTTTCAATTTGGTTTTATATTCTTCTCTTTATCTGACTCTTGATTTTTAAAGTAATTGTTATCTTGACAACTTTGGTCAGGCATTCCTTTTGTTCCCCTTCCTTTCTCCCTCTCTACAAATTAAAACATCCTGTTTTCTCTCTTTTTTTCATTTCTGACTATGAGAAGTCCTTTAACTTAAATATTGACGCTATTTATCTTCCCACATATGCTACTTGTCCAGCTAAGTGCTTTCAGCATTTTACATTTTTGTTTCAGATTTTTGGCATTTGCAGTTTGTTACGCCAAGGAACATATTGGGCCTGATTATTATGCCTGTTATCCTCTGAAGTAAACACTGTTTCTGGAAATGATTGGAAAAGCTAGTGGGAGAGTTGGAATTGCTGTCATTTGCCCACTTTGCCAGTATCACTGTACAATGCCAGCCTCCCTTGTGCACAATGTTTGAGAGGACACAGTCCAATGTCATACTTTGTTAATAAAAGGTGGTTGTTCAACATATCATTATATTGTGCAAATGTATAGAGTGTAAATCTGCACAGTGTTGCTTGTATTTGTATGAAATGTGAATGCATATAATTTTGTTGAATATATCCAATGAAATAAAGTGATTTTGTAAACATAGGTATTAATTTAACATGAAAACCAATGTCCATCCTCTGGTAGCAATTCTATCGGGTACATCTGCTATTATTGGGAGATTAAAAGCTCAAGGTTATTATAAAAAATGAAGGACCTGTAAGAGAAATGTTCTTTAGTGCAAGCAGGCATTTGCAGATTGCACCCATGTTGAGATTAAAAGCAAATTATGTGTTCAATTTTATTTAGTTTAGAGATGTATTTTACTTCAGGTGTAAAATAGTGGATAAGGAAACATATGTAGAAGGATATTTGATCAGAGAAGAATTGATAATGAGAATGAAAAGCAAGTGAAGTGATGAATTATCCTTAATTTTGTTTTAACTGCACAATTGGACTGAGTGAAGAAGGGCTGATCCCAGACTTCACACGTAAAGGCTGCTCCTCTAGTTCACACATAAGGTGCCATTGAGCTGGCTAACAGGAAGTGCATGAGAACAGCTCAGGCTGATTGGCAGACTAATTTTATTCTATGTGCTGTCCATGGAGAAAATTACCTGGATCATTAAGCATCGACAAATAACACTCTATCAGAAATCATAGGAACAGGGAGAAGGTCATTGGGCTAATCAATTTTTTTAACTGACTTTTCTCAGTATGTCAGATTCCAATGGAGCATGCCAACCATGGTATTTTAGGTTAGACAAGGGAGAGTTACCTGCAGTGCCCTTTCTATGGAGACATGTGGGACACAACTGCCCCATTGGCTGAATCATGAATGAGGCATCTAGCCAATTCAATGTTTCCACAAGGTGTCTTTAGTAGGTGACAGAAAAATGGGCTACTTCATATTTATTCAGCGATACAACATTATACTGTGCAGCACAGAACTAAATAGGGTGAAACAGTGCCTCAAGGTACAATGACTTGGCAAGAGAAACACAAGCACCGACGACAACTAAAATTCATTCCTCTATAATGCATATTGCATGTGCCAATTTGAAGACTGCAGCAGCCCCAATGAAAATATTTGAATCGGCTTCATGATTTGAAGATTTCCTGGTTTTGTGCCTCCCCCACCCCCACCCAGCTCCGCCGCACACAGCATAGCGGATGTGTGAAGCAGTAATTAGATCTCACCATCTGATCCACGGGCTGCTTCAAGAAGGTGCTGTGTAACTGTGGCGGGAATGCTTCATTGGATGCAAAGTGAAATTGATCTGCTGTGCAAACAGGAGATTTGTGCAAGACATTTAGGACAGTCATTAAATCTTATTCTTCCTCTGCGCTGAGAAATGAATGAAACTGGCTTTCAGTCCAAATCAAACTCCATCGGACATTTTTTTCCACATCTTCTTATCCTTTTTACCTTCAATCATGAAAATAGATCAATCATGAAAATGGATGTCATTATTATTGCTAGCCAAGCCTGCTCCACATTGATAATTAGTCCAGAGACTGCAATCTATAAATATTGTGTAGGAAGACGATCCCCTGCCCTCACACCGGTTTATCTAATAAAGAAAAATAATACTCCATTTGGAGTCAACATTATCCAAGCACAATAAAATCATCTGGAAGTCATTTGTACGTCCTGATGATCTATCACAAGTGTGCGTGAAAAATACGCAGCCTGCGTTTATGAGATTTCCAAATCGATGGTCCACATCTGTGCAAACCCACAAACTCATTGAGCATCTCCCTGGCAAATGTCTGCAAGCCTTTCAGGCAAGGGAAAACACTGTTGGAATGTAGAACTATTTATTGTTTATAAAAATAAACCATCTGGACAAAGGCATACAGAGAAATCATATTGAACAGCTGAGAAAGCAAGCCTCTGAAGTTATCACTGTCCATCTATGATGCAATCAGGACCACACTGACAGAGCAAATCTGAAGTTTGTTTCCACTTTATTGCCCTGTTGCTGTAAATAGAGAGAGTCACTGTGGGTGGGTGAAAACCAAAGGTTTGAAAACTCCATTTGTTATACCAATAGTAATTGGTAAAATTGATTAACATAAACTATAATTCTCGAGTTACAATATTTGATTTTCTACTCATTTTGTTTGCTTGTATCACTGAAATGGTAAAAAAAGAATAACATTGCCCATCATATTTGTGCAATTTCTTTCCCCTCAGTTTTCTGGAGCAAATCCTGCAAAACGTGGAACTAATCTTGCACCTGTAACGACAGGTAACCTGCAGCATTCATTGCTGCAATGTTGATGAGTTGTTCAGACAGTAGGTCTAATTTTATTTCTTCATATCAGATTATGCAAATATATTCCCTGGTTATGTTTGCATTTGTTTGCAGCCTACGGTGGTGACAGAGTTTTACTGGGGTAAATGATCGTCTACAGTGATCCTGATTGAGAGTTTTGCATTCTATTGTATTGTTCCTGAACTACAGGGGCAAGCAAGGAAGTGTTGTTTCAATATTATGCATGGAATTGATTCAAGCTCAGTGAACAGATAGTTGTGTAATTATATTGTCTAAATATGGGTATGCAGGTCAATCGACCATACAATATTTGGTTTGTATGATCAGATATGACTGAGAAGTGGGGTCTCACAGAAAAATTGTGATATGATACTGTGCAATGTTTGTAACAAACAGGACATTCTATTAACCCATTCAGTGGAATCGATGCTGCCATGCAAATAAGATGAATTCTCAGCAAATCAAAACTGAATGACTGAACTGAAATATTCTTTCAGAAGTAAAGTGGAGTTATCAGGTCATTTCCAGAAGCATGGACAGCTTCCCTCCATTAGACACCATGGAACTTACATCTATCATGTCTGCTTTGTAAAGGCCCAAAGAAATGCTTGGATATCAAATACCTTCATAGTGATATCTCACTCTACCACAAAAATCTAATATCTCCAGTTCCATGCACCTCAAATTATCCGCCCAAAAGTGCCTTTGGCCTCCAGTCTCAGAGAAACTGGGAGAGAAGATCCTGATGTAGGATGTCCTGGATATGCGTGAGTATTTATACAACCAAATACTACTGCCCTGTAATATGGTGGATCAGCAAATACCCATTACTTCTACAGCTAAGACCACCTGAACTGCTAGAGGAGTGAGTTACACTGAGCTTTACAATTCTGTTTGTCAGCCAGGGTGTCTGGATTCTTATCAGCTTTGCAATAATTTTCTTAGTTCAGATACTGGATTGCCAAGTTTACCCTAGTGCCAAGTGAGTCACAAATTTTAACTCAGTTGAAGTTTGCGGTGCCTTCTATATAGAAGAGTAAGGAGAAAGGATACATATTGATGCAATCACAAAGAAGGCTCCCCAGCGGCTATTCTGAGGAGATTTGGTATTCCATCGAAAACTTCTGCAGGTGTACTGTAGAAAGCATTCTGGCTAGTTGCATCACTGCCTGGTATGGAGGCGCCAACTCTCAGGTCGAGAATAAACTCCAGAGGGTTGTTAACTCGGCCTGCGACATCACAGACTTCACTACTCCATGGAGGGCATCTACATGAAGCGGTGTCTTAAAAAAGCAGCCTCTATCCTCAGAGCCCCCCACCACCTAGGCCATGACTTTTTCACTCTGCTACCATTGGGGGTAGGTACAGGAGCCTAAAGATGAGCACTCAAGACACAAAGACAGCTTCTTCCCACTGCCACCTGATTCCTGAATAATAAATGAACGAACTAACTTACTTTTTGTGCATTATTATTTTTTTTTAATAGTAATGTTGTAAAATGGTTATAATATGAATGTTTTCACTATGATGCTGTTGCAAAACACCAAATTTCATGACTAGTTCATGACAATAAATTCTGATTCTGATACATGGCAAAACCGCCATCTGCAAAACTCGCACATGATTCAGTCTTGGAAATAAATCTTTGTTATTTCATCGTTATTGACTCAACAATGCAGTCGGAAGACTTTTACCATTTCGATTTCAGTAAATCAAGACCATTCTCGACAGCAAATTGGAATGGACAATTCTTCCTAGTTTTGCCAGTGAAGACACATGCTGCAACTAAAAAAAAATTAAAGGCAGGTTTTTCCATTTTTAACTGCAGCACTTTTGGTCATGCTATGTAGCTTGTTGTGACATTTAAGAGTCAACCACATTGGTGTGGATCTAGGATCATCCATAAACATCCTTTGCAGAAGGCTATCTGAGAACCAGAAGGGTTTTTACAGCAATCCCGTTGTTTTATAGAGATTATTTGAATAATGGATTTAAATTGTAGTACATCATTCTTCTGGAGACCTCGTTGAAGAGGTATGTATGGAATGGTTAAAGCTAACTCAAAGAGAATCCTACTTCTGGTAAAATATTTATGAACAGAAAAGGCTGGCTATCTGAAATTGTTGAATTCAGTACTCAGTCCTGTTTAATATGACCTCTTTACAGAATGCCTCCATTTTAGTCCACATGGCTGATGTTGCGCTTCTACATTGAAACATCACCAAGGTACAGCTTCAAAATGCTGGTATCTCACCTAATGACACATCTGGTTGTCATATGGTTTTCACTATACTGATTATGCACCTCAGTATATGGGCTCCTCATGGGTATAATTGTACTTAAAGAACGTTCTTTTGTCTCCAGGCAACGAGTCAGTGAGCCTTTTTGGAGAGGCAATGAGATCAGTGAGGGTGGACTGGTGTTTCCAGGAAGCAAATGAAACTGATGGGGTCACTATTAAACTTATAAACCATGTTAACATTCTGCTGAGTGAATATTATATTGAAATTAACAAGCTGCCTCTCCTAAGGGAATTAGTCACATATGGCTTAACACATTGGAGTCAAACACAGAAGTAAGTGAGTGAGAACTGATTGATAATTTCTGCCCATTTAACCCTACCACCCATTCACTTCCAATTGGAGATGCTAACAAAGTATTTAAAATGTACATCTGAAGCAGGAAGTTGTTCTGCCTGAGGCATCATCGTTTCCTTGCTAAAATAAAGATGGGGGATGTTACAGTGAGCAGAAGTGGAAAGGACTGAGGCTTGCAGGTAGAGAGAGAAAAACAGAAGTAACATGAAGCCATTCAAATGCCAGGTGTTTTATCGCAACCATCCTCGATCCTCACTATCCACAACTCTATTAACTGAGCACCCTTCTGTCACAAGCTCTTACACTGCAAGAGGTTACTGAATAGACAGACAAAATTATTCAAGGTTGTTCTCAGAGCCCAATCTTGAGAAAGGGATCTTGACCTATAACGTCGATTGTCCATTTTCTTTTACAGATACGACTAGACCCGTTGAGTTCCTCAGTTTTGGCTCTAGATTCCAGGATTTTTGTTTTCAGAACCGTCTTGAAATAGTGCAACATCTCTACCATTTCCTTGGAATAACTGGCTCATGACTCCTCATGATAGAGTTAAATCATCCGGGGTGCCAATTAGAAACTCAGGTCCATGTGTGGAACATAAGAACATGGAATAAGAGTCGGAGTAGGAGTAGGAGTAGGCCATCAGGCCTATCGAGACCTCTCTACCATTCACCTGTAACATATAGCTGATCTGGCAGTGGATTCAAATGCACTTACCCCCCCTTTTCTCCATAAACTTTAATTCCCCTAAGATTTAAGACACAAATCCCCACCTATCTGTGTCTTAAATACGCCGTATATTTAGTGAGGCAGCTTCAATGGGGGAAAAAAAATCCACAGATCTACTTTCCTGAATCTTGAAGCTATTTCCCCAATCTGGTCTCACTTACCATTGGAAACAATGTTCCTGCCTCACTCTTATCTATCCCTTTCATAATTTTATGTTTTTATAAAATCCCCTGTCATTCTTCTAAACTCCAGTGAGTATAGTCACAAGCAAATCAATCACTTCTCATAAGCTAACCCTATCACCTCCATAACTAACCTGGTGAACCTCCTTGACACCACCTCCGAAATCAGTAAATCCTTTCTCAAGTAAGGGGACCCGAAGTGCGCACACAATTCTAGGTGTAGCCTCACCAGTACATGTACATTTACAGCAGACCCTCCTTGCACTTAAATTCAATCCTTAGCATTGCAGGCCAAGATTCCATTTGCCTTCTTGATTTTGTTTATTTGTCACAAAATACCACTTGCAATACAATCTTTTGTCATTTATGAACAAGCACTCACAGGTTTCTCTGCAGAACAGAATCCTCCAATGTGGCATAATTTAAATAATAATCTGATGTACTTTTTTTCTTCCAGAGTGGATTACCTCACATTTAACAAGCCGGTCATCCATTCTGCCAGATTTTGCCCACTCTAATTCCCCCACTCTTGAGAGCACATGGAAGCCCAATGTGAAGACCAGGAGTTCCCCATTTCCAAAGCACTCAGCCACCACAGCCAATCTGGATCTGTGCTGCAATGCTGCTGTTGACCCTGCCATATACCATCATTAGAGAAAGGGCAGTAATTATGACCATCACCTACATATTGGAAAGGACGGATTCCAGCCTCTATGAAAATTAAGTGCAAAATGTAAACGGGCTGTTGTTTGGCAGCTGGGCAGCCACGGAGTCTATCAGAAAAGCTAGTCAATGTTCTAGGCCCCTTTACACTTCTCTGTCTTCTACAGCTTGTCCATTATCATTCTCACCTAAGATCTCCAGAGCACTTCTGGTATTGGGACCTGAATATAAAAGCAAATATGTAATTCTGAAGCTTTATAAGTTGTTGGTGAGTCCACATTTGGAGTGTTGTGAGCAGTTCTGGGCCCATTAACTGATGTGCTGGCATTGGAGATGGTTCAGAGGAGGCTTATGAGGATGAGAGGGTTAATGTGTGAAGGTTGATGGCTCTTGGCCTAAACTCGCTGAGATGTAGAAGGATGAGGGAAGATGTCATTGAACCCATGCTGTATTTCGAAAGGGTTAGATATTGTGCATGTGGACAAGATGCTTCCAGTAGAGGTAGAATCTAGGACGAGAGGGCTTGGCCTCACAATAAAATGTGCCAGCCACTGTAAGTATGTGCGAGACTAAAGAAAGCTGAGTAAGAGTTGGAGGAAAGGTCTGCATGTGTGGCTGAGTTATGTGATGGGCATTGTTTCTGTTCTGAATGACCCTGACCACGTGTTCTTGGATGGCATGTCTCTTCCACGAATTTCCCCAGCTCTGCAAATTTGAAATGAAGGTGGCAGCTTCATACGGCACAATGACCACGGCCTGGGGTTGGACTCACGGTTTGTGGCTCTATGAAGAGACAAAGCATCAACCAGCGCTGATCGGTGTCAGCAGGAGCACAGGACTTTTGAAATTATTTAGGCTTAATATGGGCAAAACGGAACAAAAGAATCACAATCGACACCTCCCAAGTGCTCAGAAAAGGGAGCACGCGCGAAAATTCACCTCAGTCACGGAACTGATGCTGGCATTATTTCCTCCTGAGCAGAGAAGGCAAGAGGAAATTTAAGCAATGTTTTGAAATCATGAAAGGTTTCAATAATAAGAATCTCTTTCTTTGATTGGGAACTGATGACGAAGGTTTATTAACTTAAAGTATCATGAAGGAATAAGGAGGGAAGGAGGGGAATTGCTTGCTGAACCTGTTTTGTTGTGGGAATAATTACGGCAATAGCTATTGCAATTTTCAAATGGGAAGGTAGATAAATATTTGAAGTTGATGAAGACAAGGGTGACAGGGAGGCAGCAGACAAACAGATTGTTGGACTGAGTATCTTGCTTTCATGTTGTAAATGCCTAACATTCGATTAGACTTGCTGTACTTTGAGTGAACCATGCAGATGAATCACAGCAAATCCAAATTAAGCTCTCAGAGATCCATTTCCCCAACTCCTTCCAGCAGTGAATTACTGGCCTTTCTAAGTCTCTTGTTCACTTTAAGGTGCAAAAATGGAGAGTTTTTTCTCTCACACTTTAGAGTAGGGAAACAGGCCCTTTGTCCCAACTCATTAATGCTGAATGACTTGTCTGCCTGAGCCAGTCCCATTTGCTTGTGTTAGGCCGATATCCCTGAGCAATCTGTCTAAATGACTTTGGAATATTGTAATTGTACCCACTTCCACCGGCAGCTTGTTCCACATAGCCATCACTCTCTGCTTGCCAAAGCCCTTTATGTTCCCTCAAATCTATGCCCTCCAATTTAGACTCCCTTACCCCAAAGCAAGGGCTTTGACTATCAAACTTGTGTATGTCCCTAATGATTTTATATGCCAATATAAGGTCACTATTTTGCCTCGTAAACTCCAGGGGAAATAATTTCAGCCTATCCAGTCTGTCCTTACACCCTGATTCCTACTCTGATCATTAATACTTTGCACTAAGCCTATTTTGTATTCATTTGGCTCGGCTCCACTAGATTCCATTTGAAAGAACATAGTGGTCCATTCTACAATGTGGGACCTTGCAAAGGCCTTTGTAGAATCATTGGACGTTACGTGTACAACCCTGCCCTGATCAATCCTCTTTGTCACCTCTTTAAAAAAAAATTCAATCGATTTCATGAGACAAGATTTTCTGTGCATAAAGCCTTAATCAGACTTTGACTTTCCAAAGAGAGGTAGATCATATCTCTGAAAATCCCCTCCAGCAGGTTTCCCAATGCCAATGTTAGGTGCACCGACTGGCCTGCAGTTTCCTGGCTTTCCTTTCAGCCTTTCTTCAACAGTCACATCATCCACCCTTCTGTCTGCCCTCAGGACAGTGGCTAACAAATATAGAAATTACTCTGCTAAGGTTCCAGCAATTTCTTCCCTTGCCTCCGCAGAATACATTTGATCATGACCCAGGAAGTTGTCCACTTGTATGTACTTTAAGATCGCCTGCATCTCCTCTTTTCTAATGTGGATATGCTTCAGGACCTCACTGGCCTCTTCCATGTATTCCCCATCTTCCATGACCTTTCTTTTAAGACCTTGCCCACCTCCTGTAGCTCCACTCAGAGATGATCACTTTGATCCTTAAAGGGATCTGTTCTTTCTCTCTGGTTATTCATTTGCCCTTAATATACTTAAAGAATCTCTTTGGATTGTTCTTTATCTTATCTGCCAGAACTATCCTATGTTTATGCTGGAGTCTACCAAATCAACACCTGGGAAGAAACTCTTGGCTTTTCCAGAAAATACCAGTATGAGTCTGACAGGAAGGCATTAAATTCCAGCTTATCAAATGTCAGCTTTCATTATTTTGCAATAATCTTTGCCTGTGATATTTCTAATTTTCTAGAATTGTATCATTACGTGGATCCAAAAACTCCAGTTTTATTGCACTAACTACAATTTTGTTTCTCTGCAACACACTCATGCAGAATACTCCATTTTGGATTAAGTAAACGTGCCACTACAATGGGTGTGTAGGTAGCTCAATTGATACTTTAAAGCACATATTAGTTTCCCAATGGATGACTAGTCTCAGGATCATTAACATAACTAAAGGAAAATACAAGCCTTAATTCTTTTTTCCTGTGCTAATCATCTGAGGCCCATTATGTATCCTGCAATTTTACAGTGTCTGCTGACACATACCCTTGGGCAAAGAAACATAATTTCACAAATCCGCAGCATTTAAAGGAAGCATGAAGAGAAACCTAATTTCACCGCATTCAGTCTGCAAAGCATCATGTTACAAAATTTCTTTTCCTTTTGCGAAAGTAGTATTTCTGTATAACTTGGTTTGCTCAGCAATGAACCTTTAGTTTGTTTTGAGACTCAACATGTTTACATTAGCAGGAAGTCAGAACAATAAAAAGGTCCAAATGGCATTTACAAGGTTAGGCACCTAAGCTTCATAATCTTGTACCAAATCCGAGTTTTAGCACAAGATTGACATCGCCATATTTTCTGTGTCTAGCTTTGTGGTTTTTCACCATTACCAGCCGCTTCCAGGATTCTCGTCATTTCCTACAATTAAATACTTTGAGTGGTGTGACAATATTCCATTAATAATTACAATTACAACAAACTATTTTAATAGCGCAATTAAAAAAATCAGTGATTTAATCACAAGAGATGCCATTACTTAGATAAAGCAGCTTAATGTTTCACAGCACTCATGTATGTTTGGAAAGGAGAGAACACTAAAGAAAAATCAAGATTTGATCAAGTGACTCAAAAATCTTCATTAATGAGGGGAAAAAATTTAAAAGAACTGCCACACCCAGGTTACACAAACAGATCCAGTAAAATGGCAGCTTGTAATGGTTTTCATTTTCCAACTGAAGTCAATGCTCAAATAAACCAGGCGAGTATTTTGCATTGTGCTCATTTTGGTCTCGAACTGGGACATGAAAAAATGTAGCTATGATGTACTGGTATCATTTAACCCATTTGGTGTAATTTCCAACACATTTACACCAACTCTTAATCACTCGAACATAAAGCAAGCTTCCTGCGCCTCCAGTTGTTCCCAGAAATAGGCTGAAAACATCCACTGCATCTCATAGTTGTTGACCATTACCATTTTACCTCTGCAGAAACAAACTTATGTGGTTGTACTGAAACATACAAACATAGGAGCAGGGGAAGGCCACTCTGAAACAAATCTTCCACTTTGAACTACATCTTGACTATTTTGTAATTTAAATTTATTGTGCTACTTTATTGCTTAATAGGCTTGATGACAAAAACTATTGATCTCCTCTTGAAAAATTCAAATATTGATTTTTGGAGAACAATTTTTTGGTTTCCAATGATCTTTTCGTGGAAAATGGCTCCTGGTATCAAAATATCATTATTCTAATTATAGATTATTGTTCTTTGTTCTGGGTTGATACACTTATAAAAATGTTTTTTTTAATCTGCCCTATTGAAATCTTTAATCATTTTAAATACCTTGATTAATTCACTTCTCAACTGCTTAAACTCAAGGAAATACTACTCATGTTTAAGTCCCATTTAACTCTATATGCTTTGGTATAAAATTACAGTATTTCAAATCTGTGGTTTACTCTTTTCAAAATTGACATAGAAAGAAATTGCCCTCAAAGTTCAAATTTATCGTCAGAGAACATATGTGATATATAAATTTTGGCCATTTTGGCCCACAAGCCTGTGCTGCCCTCATTGACCTACAACCCCCAGTATGTTTCAAACAGTGGGAGGAAATGGTAGGAGCCCCCAGAGGAAGCCCACACATGGGAGCATGCAAGCTCCTTAAAGACAGCACCAGCATTGAATCCCAGTCACAAACACTGGCACCGTAACACCGGTGTGCTAACCACTATGCCAACCAATGCCGCTATCTCATACAACCATGAGATTCCCTTTTCCTGCAGGCCAGGCAGAATTTCTACTTATCAGTAATGCAAAAAAAACTGCACACTAGAAACAAAAGAGAGAAATGTAAACAAAATGTTCAATACAGAATAAAATTAAATATTCAGTCATAAATAATGTGCAAAATAAGAGCCTTAAGTGAGTCTTTGATTGAGTGTGTTGTTTAGGGATCAACTTTTCTGAAGCTGGTGGTATGAATTCTGTGGCATTTTTCTCCCATTTCTTGTGGTTCATTAATTAATTCAGAACATTGTTCTCCACCTCAGCTCTAACTAGGTCATGCACTAATTGAATGAAGCATTCCTCACACACCTTTGCATTCCACTCCTTGAGATAAAGGCCAATATTCAATTAGCATTTTAATTAATTTTGCAGATGTGCACCAAATTCCAGGAAATTATTGCATGGATACTTCAACCTTTAATTCTCCACAAATCCTCACTCTTAAATTTAAGTGCAGGATGTGAGGGGGTGGAGGGTTATGGGTGGAGAGCAGGAGGGGGAAGCTAGTGGAGTTGTTCAAGTGAACCGGCGTGGACTTGAAGGGCCTACATGGCCTGTTTCCACGCCGTAAACGGTTATATGGTAGTTATATGGATGTCACATCACCCCACAACGTCCGTGAGGGAAAGGCTGGCACATTCCAGGCTGCAGGAGGATATGCTGATGGGCAGAGATCAGATTTATGGTCAGAGTACATCCGTGTCATCGCATGCAACCCTGAGATTCCTTACCCTGTGGGCTCAGCAGAATCACCACTAATTGGTAGTGCAAAAAATAAATTGTACACAGCGTAAAACATGTAAACAAATAAAAGAACTGTAAACAGATAACAAATGTAAACAACCTGACTGTGCAATACAGAGAGAACAAAAGAAAATCAATAAAGTGTACAAGTAAGAATGCTTAAATGAGTCTCTGATTGAGTCTGATGGTGGAGGAGTAGCAGCTGTTCCTGAGCCTGGTGGTGAGTCTTCCTGCAGGCACCTACACCTCTTTCCTGATTGCGATAGCGAGAATAGAGCATGTGCTGGGTGGTGTTGGACTTTGATGATCATTGCTGCCCTCCAATGGCAGAATTCCCTGAAGGTGTACTCAATAGGGGGGGCAGGGTTTTGCCTGTGATGTCCTGGTCTGTGTCCACTAGTTTTTGATGGCTTTATGCTCAGGGGTATTGGTGTTCCCATACCAGAACGTGATGCAGCCAATCAACACATCTTCCACCACAGCTCTAGAAATTTGCCAGGATGTCTGGTGTCATTCCAAACCTCGGCATCTCCTGAGGAAGTAAAGGCATTGATGTGCTTTCTTCACAATACTTTTGGTGTGTTGGGTCCAGGAAAGATCTTCAGAGATAGCGACTCACAAGAACCTAAATTTGCTCAACCTCTCCACCTCTGATCCCCCAATTCCAATGCTATCTACAAGTTTGCCGATGACACATAGAATCACAAATAGCAATGAGGAAGCATACAGGAAGGGGATAGATCAGCTCGTTGAATGGTGTAATGACAAAAACCTTGCGCTCAACGTTAGCAAAACCAAGGCAATGATTGTGGACTTTAAAAGTAAGTCAGGGGAACATGACCCAGTCCTCATCGAGGGCTCAGTAGTGGAGAGGCTCAAGAACTTCAAATTCTTGGGTGTCCACATCTCTAAGGATCTGTCCTGAAGCCTCCATGTTGATGCAATCGCAAAGAAGGCTCACCAGTGGCTATACTTTGTGAGGGGTCTGAGGAGACTCGGTATGTCATCGAAAACTCTCGTAAACCATGGAGAGCATTCTGGCTGGTTGCATCATTGCCAGGTATGGAGGCACCAAATCTCAGGACAGAATAAACTCCAGAATGTTGTTAACTCAGCTTGCAGCATCACAGGCACCAGACTTCACTCCATTGAGGACATCTACATGAGGCGATGTCTTAAAAAAGCAGCCTCTATCCTCAAAGACCCCCACCATCCCAGCCATGCCCTCTTCACTCTGCTACCATTGGGAAAACGTACAGGAGCCTATAGATGAGCACTCAGCGGCACAAGAACAGCTTCTTTCTTCCCCGATGCCATCAGATTCCTGAATAGTCAATGAACCATTATTGGTGCATTATTATTTTTATTTTTTATTTATAGTAATGTTGTAAGATGGTTATAATATGATAAGGACAAGGGGAAATCCAGTGTTTGTTGCATCTGGGGGCAAAGGGGGCCAGGGCAGATGAGTGGGAAATGGAAGAGATGAGGGTGAGGGCTGAGTTGATGGTGATGGAGGAGAAGCCACATTTGTGGGATCACAGTCTAGATCCATTCAGTCACCATGCATGGAGCGGCTGAAACAGAGGGGAAGACGCTCAAACAACAGAGGGGGAGTATCGACAAGGTGCCACAGTGGTGGCAATGGTGTAAATAGAAAGTGTATGTAACAATGTTCAATGGTGGAAAAAACATGGACATGACAAGAGGGATGTGAAGAGACTTTGAACAGTTATCTCTTTTGTAAATAATTTATTTTGGATACCGTCTACTTTTAGAAAAAAATCGAAGAATTCCATGTCATAATTTGCTCAACCAAATAGTTTTTGTCTTGTTAATTTTTTCTTCCCTTTCATATAAGTTATTGTCCTTTCTTATTTGGACATACAGCTCTCTACTGCTTTGCCTAAGTCTATAATAGATATGTTTCAAAGCAAGAAATCTCGTATCTAATTAGGAAGCCTACCTTCATATCAGTGAATAACTTTTCTTTCCTATGTTCCCCATTATATCAATAATGTCTTGTGCAGAATTATGTGACATGTCTTCTTGAAGTTCACATTGATAGCATTATAATATTACTTAATTTGTCCTAAAATAGATTAGCCAGATATGATTTTGTCAGCCAAACTCTTGCTAACTCCGCTACCATCGGGGAAAAGATACAGGAGTGGTACAAGGACAGCTTCCTTCCCCACAGCCATCAATGAACAATGAATGATGACAATACCTTTTCGGCTTTTCTTGCATTCTTTTCATTTATTTTCTAAGGTGGTTTATATAAACGTTTGCACTAATTTGGAAGCTTTAGGGGTGACTGACTTGTGCTTAGTTATCAGTCGTCTGAGTTTGACTCAACCTCCAGCTTGAAATTAAAACTAAACGGTGGGTGTATAAATTACCAGCCACTATGAATATTGACCAGTTCATCGCGAACCCTTCAGTGGTTAATTTAAAAATGGCTAAAAAGTCGGAACTGATGGTTAGAATTGGCAAGTTAAAACTTTAAGAACTGGGATGAAAAAAAAGGAAATTGCCCGAAAGCACTATGGAGGAACAGGGGTATTTGAAGAAGCTGCATTAGAACAGTTCCCAAAGGAGAAAACTTCAGAGGAAGTAAAGTTGGCTTTGAGAAAGCTAGAGTTAGAGGAAAAAAAGAGAGGCAGTATTTTGCACTACTGAGCCCTCGATGAGGACTGGGTCATGTTCCCCTGACTTACTTCTGAAGTCCACAATCATCGCCTTGGTTTTGCTAACGTTGAGCGCAAGGTTGTTGTCATTACACCATTCTCCTACACAAAGCAGAAAATGTCGTGACATGTTCATGACAATAAATTCTGATTCTGTTTCTAACGCCCTTTGCTGATGCTGGTCCAGACTTTCTGTTATTACCGGTGAATTCTGATTATTTTCCTAGCTGATAGATACAGGGCTAGCTTACTCCCTCTTTTAACCAAGAAAATGATGTATGGAATTTTCCTATTAAATCATGCAAATCATAATTTAACAAAAATTTGAAAACATGACAAATGCATTTCAATATTCCATCCTTTTCTCTGAGTGGAGACCATCAAAGCTAGATATTTGACGAGCTTTAGTCCCTTATTTTCTCTTTGATTACTGTTGATCCAAGTTTATGGTCTGGGATTGCGATGCTTTAATAACGGATACAGTGGCCCTCGATAGAAAAGACTGCAATTTTTGGATCGTATTTTGCTTAAAGTACAAAAAACATTGCTGTCAGTTTTAATATATATTTAAGATTTTCTTTCCATATTGCGACCTCATAATCATCTTCCTTTGTGTTTTTTCTTGCTTATTATGGTTCTCTCTATTTAATTTTCACATTTCCTTGAATTTGGGGACATTTTCCTTCTTACTTAAATTTAAAACAATTTATGATAGTCAATGAGTTCACGAGTTCATTTCTAATTGGACAGAAATAGCTGGTTGCATTATTAATTTATAAAATATCCAGGGGTGAAACAGAATAAAAAGACAACCTGTAAGTTCCAAATTTGTGCTTCTCCTACACAAGCCTTGCCAAAGTTGATGGGATTCTTCATTTTCATTTAATGGTAATATCAAAATTGGTGCATTTATGATCTTAAGATGAAATCTTCTTGCTGCAGCCATTTTAGCTCATAACGTCAAATTGGAGTCCCAAGAAGGGCCTGAAGGAGTGCTAGGACACAGTCACAAATGGGGAACAATTTCAAAACATTTATTTATTCTTTTTATCTGCTGTAACAGTCTTTTGCCCCAGTCAAACTATTTACCTACCTGATGATGTCAGGAGGCAATTATTTTCTGCATTCTTTAGTCCCCTGAAGTGAAAATTAGATTGATTTATTTCAAATACTGAAACATTTAGCTGCCGTGTATGATCTGATTGAGAAGTGATGTGGTAAGTGAGGTTTTGGAGTCACAACTAATATTGCTGAAGGACAGCATGGAGATGAATTTCACATTACAAGTCCAAAGAAAGAAAAATCATCCATCATGCAATATAATTTACACAGGTAAATGGATAATCATCGAACCTTTCTCAATATCATCCATTTCAAACTTTCAGTGACATTCAGATTCTGAAGATCCAGAAGTTATTTCAATTAAACATCATAAAGTCCAAGATTATTGTCTTCAGAACCTGTCCTCCTGCGTTTTTAAATCATGGTCTCAAATTGAATGAAACCACTCAATGTGTGTGTCCATTTCTAAAATCTTCCCATCATAATGACCTCCATATCTGCAGTACTGCAGTTCCTCCCATTTTCTCAAGTGAATGAAATAGTGTGCTGTTTAGCCTCTCTAATTTTATATTCTGAAGTAGTTAGTGAAGTACTTTTAAAAATGTTGTTATTGTTTTCATTTCAAAACCATGGGACCTAATTTGTACGCAGCAAATGCTCAGAAATCAGAGACTAGTGCTTGTCTGGACACCCAGGATAATATTCCTGTCCATCTGATATTTTACATCCATCTTTGAAAATGACCAGTCTTGCTTTAAGCAGCATCTGATGGTTCAGTACTTCTTTGGTATTATCCTGCAGTGTTAGGCATGAGTTGGGCTTGAACTTACAGCCTTCCAACTCAAACACAAAAACATTGCTACTCGAGCTTGCCCAAAAATTCTGCTGCCTATACTTCAGCTCTTGCAATTCCTTCATCCTTAAAAACCACATTGAGTTCCTTTCAAACTTCTCAGCTTTGGATGTAATGTGCAATATGAGTTCTCCATTTCCAATCATTCCATAATCTTGTTCACCATTACAATTTCTGAGAGGTCTTCATTCCTTCAACTCTGGACTTGGGTGCATTTCCATTGCTTTGTCATGGCAATCAACACTCCAGCCCACAACCTTTGAAGTTCTATCCCCTTTCCCCAATTCCCTTGAGCCCTTTGGGTCATAAGGCAAGCAATTTGTCACCTACTATAATGTCTACCTACCCCATTTGTCCAGTGTCAAATTCGTTCAATCACATTCCACGAAGGGACTTCAAACATTAAAGGTGCTTTAGGTATACAAGTTGGTTTTTTAATATATATTTTAAAGGCTAAACATACATAAATCCAGTGCCTTTTAGTGCAGTAAACTAGGTATGGTTGCTCAGCCAGTGTGAGGCTGTACATCCTTAGCATTCTTGTTTCACTTGAGCACATTTGTTTCTGCAGATAGTTATCCCTGCTGTGATCATCGAGTTTAAATGGGGCAGCACTGATGCTGCTCATATGGGACCTGAACTGGTCATTTGTAAGATAAAAATTGTTAAGAGTTCCTATTTAGTCAGTAGATGAAGAACTAAATATTCAACCTGATTCTAATCTGCACTTAGAATTGTACAGAAAACATTATGAGTATTTGTTACAGAGCATCAAATGCATATGTTTGAAAGAAAATATTTTAGATGCAAGAGTATAAGTAACATCGTTTTTTTCTATTCTGTGAGTCCTGTGAAATTTCAGGATTAAGCTGTTTTGATTTGAATCCCTAATTTTCGGAGAAGAGAACTGGCAATGATTGTTCTGGCAGTTTGTGCACTTTTAAATTTTCTGTATCAATATAAATACATCAATATTAAGGGTGAAATTGATTAGAGTTTCACATTCATTTTGGGCACAAAAGGGTGCAATGTGAAAAAATCAGGTGGTGGAACAGCCAAAGCCAATTCTACCCTGATGTCTTTTCCTGTGGCTGCTCAAAGCACTTTGAAAGTTCCTTTACAGATGAGATTTCGATAGATGAGCAGAGACCACTCAAGATTCTCCATCCACTTCTGGGCCACGATTAAAATTGGGGTCATGCCAGGCAAGTGGAGTTCATGGAGTGTATATGAACAGTGGGTCTAATAAAATATATGGCGACAACGGAAGAGGAGACACAGTGTTCTCCTGTGGGGTCCAACCGGCCAGTCTGACTGCGGGGTCTGGGTCCAAGATGTCAGTGACTATGATCAGCTGTGGCCACGAGGAGCTGCAGACTCCAGGGAAGCAGAGGGCTGGCACAGGACACCAGGAATTGGGGAGACCATTGCCTGTTTGAGAAGTGGGAAGCAGAGGAGGCGACCCACAGGACAGGGACCACAGTGGCGGACCAGGTATCTGGCTGAAGAAACGCAGGCAGCGGACTGATGGTGACTCGAGTTGGTAACCCATGCAGTCTGCGGGCTGCTAGCGACTGCAATGAAGGGACTTACCGGGCTGCGGACTGCTGTATACTGGCTTGAGACTGGCTGAAGAGGTACCAGGTATTGGAACCAGAACGTGAGAGGGTGCTGGAGGCTTCCTGTTTATGTCAGAGGTGTGCATCAGGAGCTTGAGTTGGTTTGGACTGAAGTTGAGGTAGCTGCGGAGGCTGGAGGTGAATCCATGCTGGAGGTGAATCCATGGACATCCAATTACACTGGACTGTCTTTTGCTTCTCTTTCTCCAACTGTAAGGTGCATTGGGTAATTTAATTTTACATTTTTAAATTTAGAGATACAACATGGTTACAGACCGTTTCAGCCCAAGAGCCCGTGCCACCCAATTACACTCAATTGACCTGCAATCCCCAGTATATTTCGAACAGTGGGAGGAAACCCGAGCCCGCTGAGGAAACGCATGAAGACATGGGGAGAACGTATAAACTCCTTACAAACAGCATGGGATTTGAACCCCAGTCTTGACAGCTGGCGCTGCAACAGCGTTGCGGTAACCACTATGTGAACCGTGCCTCCCAATTCTGTCGATACTGTTGATAGCGAATTTTTGGTAGACAAAAGAAAATTTCATGTAATATTACATTTTCTGTTTTATTACATGACAATAAAATAATGAATCTTGAATTTCCAGATAAAAAGTGTTCAAGCCCAGCCAGATCCTGGCCCAAAGTAGTCATACCATGACATCTTGCTCATCTAAGCTAAAATTATACTTCAAGTGACTCAACTTGTTTTTTTTTTGTTATTGTTTCAAAGCTTACAGCAGGTTATATTCTTTATATGTTACTTGGCCAAATCCATGTTAATGTTTATCATCACACGGTCCACCAATTGATATAAAATTTAAAACATGAAAAGGAAGCTGTTTTGGTGGTTTTAAAATGTTATTGCCAACATACTACTCAGCAGAAAAAAATGAAGGAACATGCCACTATGTAATACAATTCTGTATCTTCAACTGGGGCATTAAATTACTGAAGTAAATTCCAATCTCTTGAAAGATGTTTGAAACCAGACGTCATCATGTACATTGCACTAGATTAGACTTTAATGATTGTCAAACCAAGTGCAGTGTGACTGACTTTTAAAAATACTCTTTTATTTCCACTTCAATGACCATTGTGCTATATGGAATATATGAAAAAAAATGTAAAATGCCACAAGCATTTTGAAGTTGATTATCTGAACTAATCAGTGTGAAGCAATGAACTTGGGTGCTGAATGCAACATGGGGTTTGAGTTTATGGTATGGTGCATTACATAGTTTACAACTAATGTATTTATTTCCTTTTCAAATCTTCTCCCTCAGGTCTTGACTAGACAGCATTGACTTCTTTATTTGATACAATCGCATAAGGAAAAGAATCATTGTCGAATAGTCAATGCAATATAGAACAGGTATCAAAGTTTGGACCCACATGTGATTTATTGCCACTGAGCCATTAGAGTATCCTTAAATAATTGTGCATGTGTAAAACTGAATGTCTTAACTTATTATCAGTGGTAAATGGTGTAATCTATCACAGCATTCATCTTGTCAATAGATATCTATTCTTACCAGCAAAATATTGTTGAAAGATCTCTGATTAATTATAGACTTGCTTCAATGTATATAAACAAAAAGGACTAAAAGTAAAACAGCCTCCTTCAAAATAAACTGACAGCAAATGGATTAGAGTAAATCTTTCTCATTCAGAGAATACCCCCTTATCTGCAGGTGTCTTTCCACAATTACATTACAACACATTCATTTGTTATTGCCCATTGAGAGCTCTTTCTGGACACAATATAAAAAAACCTGTAATTGTGGCGATCACAGTGGTCCTTGCATTTCAAAGTATTTCCCTGCATCCTGACAATTTGTCAGTAAGCTCATTTAAAATCATTGTTGTGTAGATTGTCTTGTGTGAGTCGGAACTGAATCTGAGCCTCTCATTACAGCAAATATCCATCTGTGTTTACATTCAAATGTTACCCTCTCAATTTTTTTTACAGAGCAGAACTCTTTCAGCATAATTCAACTTCATTTCCAGGACTGTTACCTATGTTCTTTTTATTTGAAAATAGTTCTCCTCTCGCATATGTCTGTTTTAGATCCTGAGGTTTGGATGGAATACTTTCAATGTCCCTGCTTCAGTTGCCACCACGAATATCTTACCCCTTATCTTCAAACGACTCCAAAGGAGAAGCCTGCAAAACTTTCCTGTGCTCAGGTTTTATTTTGTTGCTGACGTGAAATAAACAGCATTATACTGAGAAAACCAAGAGTCAGAAATCCAGAAACACCTCGAAAACAAAAGGAAAGTAATGATTATCTGGATTTGCTCTGTTATCAAGAATGCTCTTTAGAGGATGAAGATGAAGAGTTCAGACAACTGCACATGTGCAGTTAAAAGCGGAAAACAAGGACTGATCTGTTTGAGTGTTACCTTTTTATACTCATTGCGGATGGAATCTGAACGAAGATCAGAGGAAAATCATGGACTCCGTCTAACAATCTGCTTCTTTTCTTTGGCTTGGCTTCGCGGATGAAGATTTATGGAGGGGTAATGTCCACGTCAGTTGCAGGCTCGTTTGTGGCTGAAAAGTCCGATGTGGGACAGGCAGACACGGTTACAGCGGTTGCAAGGGAAAATTGGTTGGTTGGGGTTGGATGTTGGGTTTTTCCTCCTTTGTCTTTTGTCAGTGAGGTGGGCTCTGCGGTCTTCTTCACAGGAGGTTGCTGCCCGCCGAACTGTGAGGCGCCAAGATGCTATTCTCACTCTAAACCACACATGTCAAACTCTGGCCCGCGGGCCAAATTTGGCCCGCGATATAATTATATTTGGCCCGCAAGATCATTTCAAAAATGTATTAGAGGTGCCCCGCCCTGCTGCGAGAGCCGATGCTGTTTATTGGTAATGTCATCCCCACCATCCTCCCCCTTCATTGCACATCTTTCCCCATTGTAACACGAGAAATTGTAACACGAGAAGTCTGTCGATGTCATCAGCCGGCAAGCCAGTTGGAAGGCACCCCGCACAACCAGTCACTTCTCCCACCTGTCGAGCGGTGCGGTGGATTGGCGAGCGCCTGTGATTTCCTGTCGGCGCGACGGGCATGGCAGGCTGCGCACGGCCCCCAGGCAGCGCGAGCCCCACGCGACTGGCACCGGACCGCCCTTCCACTTCTCCCGGTCGCCACGGCCTTCAGCGCTTGCACCCGTGCGGACCCCAGGGACGGCTGGTTTGGCCCTGCACGTGAAAGAGAGATGGTGGCTGTCCGCAAAGGCTGATAGGCAGCATGCTGGGCCTGAGTGGGTGGGTAAGCAGGGGTGGGCAGAGGGTGTAGGTGAGGAGAAATGGGCAGGGGAAGTTATGGTGGTGCTAGGGGCAGTTAGAGGGAGGGATGAGTAGAAGGAGGGGTGGATAGGGAAGAGGTAAAAGGGGAGGGGCAGGGTGAGTAGGGAAGGGGTGATTAGAGGGTGAGAGACAGGTAGACGGAGGAACATGTTGAGGGGAGAGGCAGTAGAGGGGCATGTATAGGATGGGGTGGGTAGAGGCAGAGCGAGTTGAGTGAGGGGTGAGTAGAGGTTGGGTAAAGGTCTGGTCAGGTAGAGGGATGGTGGGTCGAGGGTGAATAGAGGCCTAGAGCCTGAGGAGTGAGCAGGAAATGCTGAGTCCTGATGCAGGCCAAAATGGACACAGCCTGTGAATGCTGACTACCTCTCCACAGGGACCAAATATGTTTCCCTCAGGTCAAGCAAAGGGTGAACTTGAGCTACCTACTCCTGACCTGTAACATTATCCTCCTAAAGTTATATCCTAAAGTTTAACATTACATATGTTGAAAGAAGAGAAAACATGCAGATGTTGTTGAAAAATTTCAATAAATATTTAGTTCGGCCCTCGACTTAGTCCAAATTTGTAATTTTGGCCCTCTGTGAATTTGAGTTTAACACCCCTGCTCTAAACTATGACATTGAAGCCATAATGGCAACATGGGATTTTTTTTAAACTTTATTTATTCATTCAAAATACAGATAATAAGTAGCATACATTCTTTGGCTTGGCTTCGCGGACGAAGATTTATGGAGGGGGTAAAAAAAGTCCACGTCAGCTGCAGGCTCGTTTGTGGCTGACCAGTCCGATGCGGGACAGGCAGACACGATTGCAGCGGTTGCAAGGGAAAATTGGTTGGTTGGGGTTGGGTGTTGGGTTTTTCCTCCTTTGCCTTTTGTCAGTGAGGTGGGCTCTGCGGTCTTCTTCAAAGGAGGCTGCTGCCCGCCAAACTGTGAGGCGCCAAGATGCACGGTTTGAGGCGTTATCAGCCCACTGGCGGTGGTCAATGTGGCAGGCACCAAGAGATTTCTTTAGGCAGTCCTTGTACCTTTTCTTTGGTGCACCTCTGTCACGGTGGCCAGTGGAGAGCTCGCCATATAATACGATCTTGGGAAGGCGATGGTCCTCCATTCTGGAGACGTGACCCATCCAGCGCAGCTGGATCTTCAGCAGCGTGGACTCGATGCTGTCGACCTCTGCCATCTCGAGTACCTCGACGTTAGGGGTGTGAGCGCTCCAATGGATGTTGAGGATGGAGCGGAGACAACGCTGGTGGAAGCGTTCTAGGAGCCGTAGGTGGTGCCGGTAGAGGACCCATGATTCGGAGCCGAACAGGAGTGTGGGTATGACAACGGCTCTGTATACGCTTATCTTTGTGAGGTTTTTCAGTTGGTTGTTTTTCCAGACTCTTTTGTGTAGTCTTCCAAAGGCGCTATTTGCCTTGGCGAGTCTGTTGTCTATCTCATTGTCGATCCTTGCATCTGATGAAATGGTGCAGCCGAGATAGGTAAACTGGTTGACCGTTTTGAGTTTTGTGTGCCTGATGGAGATGTGGGGGGGCTGGTAGTCATGGTGGGGAGCTGGCTGATGGAGGACCTCAGTTTTCTTCAGGCTGACTTCCAGGCCAAACATTTTGGCAGTTTCCGCAAAGCAGGACGTCAAGCGCTGAAGAGCTGGCTCTGAATGGGCAACTAAAGCGGCATCATCTGCAAAGAGTAGTTCACGGACAAGTTTCTCTTGTGTCTTGGTGTGAGCTTGCAGGCGCCTCAGATTGAAGAGACTGCCATCCGTGCGGTACCGGATGTAAACAGCGTCTTCATTGTTGGGGTCTTTCATGGCTTGGTTCAGCATCATGCTGAAGAAGATTGAAAAGAGCATACATAACAATAAACTAAACATGAACAATATATTTTATATATATAAAAGAAAAAAAGAAAAAGAGAAAAAAAGAACCCCCCACTTTCAGCCAACTCTCCTAAGGAGAGCCATAAAAAGAGAAAAAAAATAAAGAAAAATTAAGCATACATATTAAGATCTAATCAATGTAAATCAAAATGTAAATATTCTGAATATAACAACCACTTATTAATAAAAAAACTATAGTTATCACATGAAACATATGTGATTTTTTCCATTATTAAACAATATTTCATCTCATGCCATCTATTAATATCATGCCATCATATTCGTATCTTTCCACGTACTAGCAATACATTTTTTCACTACAGATAGTGCTAAATATACAAAAGCAAGTTGAAATTTATATCCTGTAATATTTGATACATAACTGAAATATAACCCTTCTCTGGTACCTTCATAAGAAAAGTCTCAAATTTAGTTATTTCAAGTAAAATCATATCTCTACCAAACACATGCTTTACCAAAGATTGAATTTGATAATAAAGAAACAAAGAATTCTTATCAATACCGTAACTGTCCCTCATTGATCAAAATTTTCCACACCTTTAAATCTCCAATATAATAAACTTCGATTATGTATTGAGAAAGAAATAAATTAATTATTATCTTTGGCTTGGCTTCACGGACGAAGATTTATGGAGGGGGTAAAAAGTCTACGTCAGCTGCAGGCTCGTTTGTGGCTGACAATTCCGACGCGGGACAGGCAGACACGATTGCAGCGGTTGCAGGGGAAAATTGGTTGGTTGGGGTTGGGTGTTGGGTTTTTCCTCCTTTGCCTTTTGTCAGTGAGGTGGGCGCCAACAATTCACCACTAAAACCTATCATTTTCTTTTTCTTTGTCCATAACTTCATTAAATGTTTTAATATAGGCACATTATGTTGCTGTAACAAATTTACATTACATCTAAACAAAAATTGATGTCTTTAAACCTCGAACATTAAAAGTAGCAATCCTCAACTTTGACTTATCTACTAATATTACTAAAAACTAATAATATCTATATATAAAAACTCAAAACAATGTAAATAGGCCCTCCAATAGGAGAAAAAGAAACCACAAATTAAAGACTAAATAAAATAAAAAATGAAAAAAAAAGAAAAAAAAGATAAAGTTAAAAACAAACCCCAAAA
Source organism: Narcine bancroftii (assembly GCF_036971445.1). Taxonomy (NCBI): domain Eukaryota; kingdom Metazoa; phylum Chordata; class Chondrichthyes; order Torpediniformes; family Narcinidae; genus Narcine; species Narcine bancroftii. The sequence goes on along the minus strand of NC_091478.1, from coordinate 83,971,377 downwards.
ATCTACCAAAAAGTAGTAATCCCTAAACCAATCTTGGGTGTGGATCACCCACCAGGGGCTGATGACTAATAGAACATAGAGCAAATCTCTCCCTCCCCAGCCAAAGAAAGAATAACAACAAGATATCATAATAACATAAAAATAAAGTAAGAATAAGAAAGTTCTTCTATTCATCCAAGAGATTCCAAACTCAACAACCCCATTTCAGGAGAAATTAGATTCTTTCCATTCCTATTTCTCCCATTTCTACCATTTCTTTCATTTCCAGAACAACCAGCTTTTTCCTTAGGAGACTACATCTTTGTCCTTGTACATCTGGCAATGAATCAGCAAAAATCATTGCTTCACGCTCATTCTCAAAAAAACGAGATTGAAAGTCTCCACAAAACACCTTCAACACTGCCGGATAGCGAAAAGTAGACTTATAGCCTTTACGCCACGAAACTTCTTTAACTGGATTAAATCGATGCCGACGCTGAATAACCTCTTGACTCAAATCGGGATAAAAAAAACTCTACTATTCTGAATCATTAACGGAGCTTGTCATTGTCTCGCATTTTGCACTGCTAGACAAAGTATTGTTTCTCTGTCCAAATAAATCAAGCATCGAATTATCACGGGCCTCGGTGATTGACCAGGCAGAGGTCTTCTTCTTAAGGCTCTATGAGCTCTTTCCAATACCAAGCCTCCAGAGAAAAATTCTTGCCCCAATATTTAATGGCAACATGGTTGAAAGAAGGGCAAGGCTGGAAGTTCATTTTTCAGGATGTTTTGGATGAGACAAAGATGGTCTAAAAGAACTAGGTGAGTTGCTTTGCTGATTATGGAAAATGTTGCAGTTGGACCAGGGCAGTGGTTCTCAACCTTTCTTTTACCTCTCACATACCACCTTAAATAATTCCTTACTAACTATAGGGCACCTATGGCATAGGAAGTCACAAGTGCTCTGTAGTTAGTAAGGAATTACTTAAGGAGGCATGTGAATGGAAAAAAACAGTTTGAGAACCACTGGACTAGGAGAAGATAGAGTGGATGGCTCATCCAGCAAGACTAGAGGAACATCATGCAGACAGATCATGGAAATATGTGAAAATAACAGGGTTATTTGGCACCATCTTGTAGATTTGGACATTTTACTCTGCCTACATGTTCTTGAGAGAAACACAAGAGATTACTTGTGCTGGAATCTGGAGCAAGAATTGAGCTGTTGAAGGAATTCACCAAGTCAGGAAGCATTCACAGAGGCAAAGGGATGTTAATTTTGCTCCATTTTAAACTATAATGACTATTGCTTCCCTCTGCTTCTGCCTTCCCATCCAAGTTACACTGACCCTTTAATTCCACGGTCCTTAATTTTAATAACCAGCTTTTTAATGTGGACCTCTACCAAAAGCTTTCTGAAAATATGCATAGACAAGATCTACTGCAATCAGTTGTGAACTTTTCGAGGCATACAGAACCGCAAAAGCCCTTTGGCCCAGATCTTGGAATTCTGGGCTAATCCCATTTGCCTGCATTTGGTCCATAGCCTTCTAAACCCTTTCTATTCATATATCTGTCCACATGCTTTTGAACATCATAATTATGCACACTTCTATGTCTTTCTCTGGCACCTTGTTTCAGTTATGGATGACCCCCAAGTGGAAAAGGGCTATCCTTTGATTGTCAACTAACCTTCATCAAAAAATATTCAGTCAGCTTATTCATGTACAATAATCTCCTGGCCCTCCTAAGTCACTTCAAAGCACTATCTCATTTGATTTTGTACAGTTGTTCCTCAACCAGCATTAAACAATATCCTGGAATGTTCTCTTTTACCACTTTAAACAAGATTTTTCATTTTCCTATCTTCTGGCACCTCTTCTGTGCAAAGATGGATCGAAAAACTATGAGTTCTGCAACCTCTGCAAGCAAAATCCTTTCAGCTAATTTTCCAGGCTTTCTACTCCCTCAGCTTTATCAAATTTCACCCCATTCATGATCTCATTACCTCCCCATCTTCAGAGAATTTCATCACTTTCTCTTCCTTGGTTCAGACCGATACAAAGGACAGAACTTCTCAATTATAAATGGGATAAGTTCCTGAAATCTCATTTGTAGGTTACTGGTCGGAATATATTCTGGAAGGATGATTTGCTCTCTCCACAACTTTTGGAAAGGGACTACACTCATGCTCGGAGAAGGAGGATAGGAAAAATAAGAGAGAGAACACCATCTGTGACTGCATTTGGAAAGCAGGTGGGTGGTTGGGAACTGCTTGAATCAACCTCGTCAAATTTAAATCTATTGTTTAGCTCTTCACTTTGGAGATTTTCATTTTAAATTATATCATGAGCAGATGTTGCAGCAAATAACAATATTTAGCATTTAAACTGATTGCAAATCCTCCTTCATGTAATGTTAGGGTTTACCGGTCCATGTTATGTGATTACGAATGTCTAATTGTGATTGATAAATGTTAATTATAGGAGGTCTTTCATATATCTTGGCATTTATAAATCAGACATGTGCATATTGGGGAGTGGGTAGCTCGATCAATTGTCTTCCTGCCTGCTTATTATTTGCGGACTTACAGATGGATTTGGATTTCCTTTCATATTAATTGCCATTTTCTTTTCATTCTCTCTCTTTCCACTAAGACACTGGTAATAATGTCAGTGCAAATCATAACTTGATGAAGAGTGAACAACATTTACAAAATCACGTTGAACAACTCTGAGCCACCATCAAACATAACTCGCAAGATTAATAAGGGGTAATCAGAAAGGTAACTTTTCTGGATTTACAAAAGTTGGACAGTATGCTGTCACATGACATGATGATATCAGTAGCTACTGACAGTAGCACCTCTTGATTAAAGATTGGCCATTGGCATCCTTGCTGACATTGGCAATGCTCCCATCTACTGTCTTGAAACAACCAATGTAATCGCCCTGACTCAATCAGTTGGCCTGGAATTATGGTCAGGGCTTTGCTGGTCTTTTTGACCATCATCAAGTAACTTGATAGTTAATACTACTTTTTACCTTCAGCAAACCATTCTAGTACTAACATGCTGTAAACCATGTCTTCTGGTCATTTGGACATTAAATAGGATCAGTTTAAATTTTAAATTTAGACATACAGCATGGTAATAAGCCCTGACAGCCCACAAGCCCATGCCACCCAAATATACCCAATTGACCTTCGACTCCCGGTACATTTTGAAGAGTGGAAGGAAAATGGAGCCCCTAGGGAAAACCCACACACAGAGGGGAGAATGTACAAACTCCTTACGAACAGCGCAGGTTTAGAACCCCGGTCCCAATTGCAGGCACTGTAACAGCATTGCCTAACCCCCTCCATAAATCTTCGTCCGCGAAGCCAAGCCAAAGAACCCTTGCCAGTTCAACAAGTCAAGTCACTTTTATTTATCGTTCATACCATGCTCGCATTGTAAAAATAAAATAGCGTTTCTCCAGGACCACAGAGCATTTTTAGATAAATACAAGAATAGATGTTAGAATAGAAGTTAAACACAATAAAATATTAAAATGTATACTGTAAAAAGTTCACGGAACTATCCACAAATGTTCTGGGAGTTCAGGAGCCTGATGACTTCGGATTAAAAACTGTTGCCCAATCTGGACGTTAGGGCCTGAGTGCAGAAGGGAGAACCGTTTATATGTGAGGTGTGTGTGGAGTCCTTCACAATGTTTATTTCCTTTCACCTGCATCGAGTGTAGGAAGAGAGTCCCCAATGATCTTTTCTGCTAACTTCACTATCCTCTGCAGGGTCTTGCGGTCTGAGGTGGTATAGCTTCCAAACCAGGCGGTGATGCAGTTGCACAGGATGCTCTCAGTATATCCTCTGTAGAATGCAGTGAGGATGGCCGGTGGGAGATGAATTTTCCTCAGCCTTTGCATGAGGTAGAGGCGCTGCTGGGCTTTCTTGGCTATGGAGATGGTGTTAAGGGATTGTCCACCAAGTGTACTTCAAAGGACGATACGCTTGACGACCTCAACAATCGAGTCATCAATGGTCAGTGGAGTGTGGTTTCCCCCCGGGCCCTCTTGAACTTGACCACCATCTCTTTTGTTTTATTAACGTTTAGATACAGGTTATTGGCTTTGAACCAGTCTGTTAGCGACTGCACCTCATCTCTGCATGCTGACTTCATGTTCTTCCTAATAAGACCCATTATAGTCATGTTGTCAGCAAACTTGATGATGTGGTTCACACTGAATTTAGCTGCAGTCACGGGGCAAAGCCTGCAACCCTGATGGGCCCCCGTGCTCAGGGTGATGGCCTTTGAGGTGCTGCTACTGATCTGGACTGCTTGAGCTCTCCCTGACAGAAAGTTGAGAATCCAATTGCAGATGGAGGTGCTTAGACCCAGCAGGCTCAACTTCCTTATCAGGTGCTGAGGTATGATTGTGTTGAATGCCGAAATGAACAGCATTCAAACATACATGACCTTATTTTCCAGGTGGGTGAGGGCTCGATGGAGGACGGTGATGGCATCGTCTGTAGAGCAGTTGGATCTGTATATGAACTGCAGGGGTCCAAGGGTGGGGGCAACAGGAGCTTGATGTGTCCCTTGATGAGCCTCTCGAAGCACTTCATGACAATGGATCTGAGTGCAACAGAGCAGTAGTTATTGAGGCAGGATATAAATGATTTCTTTGGCACGAGGATAATAGTGGTGGCTTTAAAGCATGTTGGGACCAATGCGCTTCTCATGGAGATGTATAAGATGCCGGTGAAAACATCTGCTAGCTGAGGCGCACGTCCCCAGAGCATTCTGCCAGGAATGTTATCAGTCCAGTAGCTTTTAAATCCTGGATGTGCTGTACAATGCAAAAGTCATTGACGAAATTCGAATATCCGAACATTCCAATGAGGTATCGATGCCACAAGACTCGCCCCACCAGGTTCAGGAACAGCTGCTACCCCTCCACCATCAGAATCCTCAACAATAAATTAAATCAGAGACTCATTAAGAAAAATATTTAGGGAAGATTTGCTCAAAGATCATCATGGGTGGTTCTGTGGCTGAAAATGAACCATTATCGTAAAAATTGAGTGGAAACTTTCACAGGTAAAGGGCTCTTAGTAGAGCACTTTATTGATTTTTTAAATTCTCTCTGTATTGTACAGTGCTTTGCTTACATTTGTTATCTGTTTATATCTCTACGCTGTGTAGAGTTTTTATTTGCACTACCAGTATGTGGTAATTCTGCCTCACTCGCAGAAAAAGAATCTCGGAGTTGTATGTGATGTCATGTTTGTACTCAGACAATAAATCTGAACTCTCCAAGGAATTAACAAGTAAATCAAAGACTGTAGTACCATCGGATAACTGTTACTTTTGCACTTTTAGAATATCATCCAACAGAAATCTCTAATGCCATCAGCAAAGACAAACGGGGTTAGTAAGTTAATTGGTCATAGGTTAATTGGTCACAAGGGTGAGTTTGGGTGGCATGGGCTGGTGGGCTGGAGGGGCCTGGAACCATGCTGCATCTCCAAACATGAAAATAAAGCATGGTTATGGTGAAACTCTTTTAGCTACATACACTATCTTCAGCACAATGTAAACATAGAGCTCGACAATTGCTACGTGATCACTATGAAGCTTTCTTACCCATCACTCCCACCCTCATCTTTTTTTTAAATTTTTTATTTTTTTAATTTTTTTATTTTTCACACCATAAATCACATTAGCCATGATATACACTATTTCTTTTTCACACATATACAGTGACTTTTTCTCCCCCTCCTTCCTCCTCCCAAGCCACCCCCCCACCCCCCACCCTCTCATCCATTTTAGGTATACAATCTAGGTTGCATTAAGCCAGTCAGACAATGTTGACATTCAACAAAAATACACCAGAAATTCTACTGAGTCCATTCTTTTCTTTCCTTCTCCTTCCATCAACTTAGGTAATGCTTGTCCCCGGTAGGTTTTCGCTATTGTATTTAATGTAAGGCTCCTATACTTGTTCGAATATTTCAATATTATTTCTTAACCTATATGTTATTTTTTCTAATGGAATACATTTATTCATTTAAATTTAGTAGTTTCTTCCTTTTAATTTGGTTATGTATTCCATTAATATTTAAAGTCATATAGTTCAGCGTAGCCCTTTTATATTTTGTTTATCTTCTCTTTCCGTTTTTCCATCATTACCTTTCCTCCTTTACCATTTCTGTTTTCTTATTTTCAACTCTTTATAAGACAACATTCCTACAACATCCAACATTTTCCTTATTCTCCTATTTCTATCTTATTTATCCCCACTCCCACCCTCATCTGAAGCAATTATTCGGGCCTGTTTTTAAACCATTGATCAAACAGAAGTAGATGAGGAAATGCTTATAAGGGATTTCCATGTGGTGCTGTGTAAGTGATGGTATTGATGATGAGCCTCACAACATGGCCGTGGGCCAGGCCTGGTCTGATTCTTCCAGCTGCAGTTCAGACAGTTTCACCCAGACAGGGTAAGTGAGAATGCAGCAATTGATTGCTCACAGGAAGACAAGGAACAGCCGAGGGTGCTCCACCAGCCCAGAGGAGACAGCAGAAACCTTTCTCTGTGGATACTGGATCTTTTGAAGACAAGGAACAGCTGAGGGTGCTCCACCAGCCCAGAGGAGACAGCAGAAACCTTTCTCTGTGGATACTGGATCTTTCGAAGACAAGGAACAGCCGAGGGTGCTCCACCAGCCCAGAGGAGACAGCAGAAACCTTTCTCTGTGGATACTGGATCTTTCGAAGACAAGGAACAGCTGAGGGTGCTCCACCAGCCCAGAGGAGACAGCAGAAACCTTTCTCTGTGGATACTGGATCTTTCGAAGACAAGGAACAGCTGAGGGTGCTCCACCAGCCCAGAGGAGACAGCAGAAACCTTTCTCTGTGGATACTGGATCTTTCGAAGACAAGGAACAGCTGAGGGTGCTCCACCAGCCCAGAGGAGACAGCAGAAACCTTTCTCTGTGGATACTGGATCTTTCGAAGACAAGGAACAGCTGAGGGTGCTTCACCATCCCAGAGGAGACAGCAGAAAACCTTTCTCTGTGGATATTGGATCTTACATTTGAAAAGAAAGATAACTGAGGAACATGATGCATTTGCGATGGTCCAAGGTCAGTGTCTGAAGACTTGTGGCTGCACATAGGTGAATCCTGAAACTTGGGTGGAATTGGGCAGCATGGGTTTAAATGGCCAGAATCAGCTTCTACCATGCTGTAAATTAAAAAAAAGATCTGGCTTCAAAGGAACTGAAATTTATAGAACCCTTTTACTCAGCCAAGAATAATGAGTGCTCCTTCGTTCAGGGAAGCACAGACGTCAGCCCTGGTGACAGCAGGGGACAGATTATACATTACCATGCCAGATTGCAGGCTGCTTGTTCACACATCCTTCAGATAGAATCTATTAAACAATCCATTCCTTTGATCATTGAGTTGGAGGTATCCCAATAGCAACAATTTGTAGGCATCTGGCCTATCCTCTTGAAGAATGAAAGATGTGGAATGAAAGAAGTGACCAGGCTGCAATGAGGAGAAACACTAGAACGTGAGGAAGGATGAATGAGGAGGAGTAGGGGAGTACGATGTGAAGGATTAGGTGGCCAATTGTTCGAGTGAAAAGGAATATGTGATTAACTAATTCTCATGCAATCGTGATGACGAAGTGATTTAAGAAAAATGTACTTTGCGTGCATTAGTTTACTCATGGATTTCAAACGACGTATGGTGGTGAAGGGAAAATTACTTATGATCATGGTGATTTGGGGATGTGCTGTGCACGGATGGAGTTATAAATTATTTAAAGATATCTTTGGCTTGGCTTCGCGACGAAGATTTATGGAGGGGGTAAATGTCCACGTCAGCTGCAGGCTCGTTTGTGGCTGACAAGTCCAATGCGGGACAGGCAGACACGGTTGCAGCGGTTGCAGGGGAAAATTGGTTGGTTGGGGTTGGGTGTTGGGTTTTTCCTCCTTTGCCTTTTGTCAGTGAAGTGGGCTCTGCGGTCTTCTTCAAAGGAGGTTGCTGCCTGCCAAACTGTGAGGCGCCAAGATGCACGGTTTGAGGCGATATCAGCCCACTGGCAGTGGTCAATGTGGCAGACACCAAGAGATTTCTTTAGGCAGTCCTTGTACCTTTTCTTTGGTGCACCTCTGTCACGGTGGCCAGTGGAGAGCTCGCCATATAACACAATCTTGGGAAGGGGATGGTCCTCCATTCTGGAGACGTGACCCACCCAGCGCAGCTGGATCTTCAGCAGCATGGACTCGATGCTGTCGACCTCTGCCATCTCGAGTACTTCGACGTTAGGGATGAAAGCGCTCCAATGAATGTTGAGGATGGAGCGGAAACAACGCTGGTGGAAGCGTTCTAGGAGCCGTAGGTGATGCCGGTAGAGGACCCATGATTCGGAGCCGAACAGGAGTGTGGGTATGACAACGGCTCTGTATACGCTTATCTTTGTGAGGTTTTTCAGTTGGTTGTTTTTCCAGACTCTTTTGTGTAGTCTTCCAAAGGCGCTATTTGCCTTGGCGAGTCTGTTGTCTATCTCATTGTCGATCCTTGCATCTGATGAAATGGTGCAGCCGAGATAGGTAAACTGGTTGACCGTTTTGAGTTTTGTGTGCCCGATGGAAAGAGAGTAATGGCAGTAAAGACTGTTGAACATTGTAACACTCCTTTCTAAGGTTAATGCTGAAAGTCTGTCATGATGCCCCCAAGCTGATCCATTTTAATCTCCCTGCCTCGAGAAGGGAGGGCATCTCAGAGAAAAATATGTGTCTAAGCAATTGTTAATGGTCAACAATGGAAACAGAAAACAAAGCTATGTACAATATACGATCTAGAGTGAATTCCAGAGGCTCTGCTGATCCATTGAAACAGCAAAACCAGTCATTGTAAGAAGGTCTTTGGCACTTGCTGACATCCACTTTGATATTATATAGCTGTTCAGAATCATGTTTTGGCTTTAACAAAGGGGTGATGATCCATGATGGTAGGATGTACATTTTGTTGCTCACAAGCTGTCTGGTCACAGTCACATTCTTCGATTAGATCAGGAAGGACTGAATTCTGAAACTTTGAGGAAATTTGACAAATGGGATCATGAATAGTCTGCATTTCAACAGATGAGATTTCTTTAGAAAGGTTAGCCTAATGAGAATGTATTTGGGGAACTCAAATTCAGGCTGGAATATACATTTAACATTTGAAAGCTTGTGAGCATAAGCTGCATTGCCAAATGGAATGAATGCTCCAAATCTTCCTGAGTGTATCACTATTTAGGGAAGATTTGCTCAAAGATCACCATGGGTGGTTCTGTGGCTGAAAATGAACCATTATCGTAAAAACTGAGTGGAAACTTTCGCAGGTGGAGGCAGAGCACTCTGGGCAGACTCTTCAAGTTCAAGATTGTTATCATCTGATTATACATATACAGATATAGGGGTGGCACGGTTGACGTAGCGATTTGTGTAATGCTGTTACAGTGCCAGCGATCCGGATCGGGGTTCAAATCCTGCACCGTCTGTAAGGTGTTTGTACATTCTTCCTGTGTCTGCATGGGTTTTCCCCGGGGGCTCCAGTTTCCACCCGCCCTTCACAATGTACTGGGGATGTAGGTCAATTGGATGTAATTGGGTGACATGGGCTAGTGGGCTGAAAGGACCTGTTACCTTGCTGTATGTCTAAATATACAACCTGACAAAACACCATCTCTCCAGACTATGGGGAACACAATACAAATCACATAATAATCACATAAATTATTGGAATAAATTTATAAAAATATAAATGAATGTTGTTGCTCAGTTGACTCATCCTTTCTACTCTTTATTTGAAGTAAGTTTCTTTCTGAAATTGTCTTCAGATTTCCTTGACCAATACTTTGTATGAAATAGGCTACGTTTCTCACCTCCTCAAAACATCTCTGAGTCTCTATACCGCATGCTGGTAATTTGCAAATGCAGTTTCACCTGTGACTCAGCTAGTCATATGCATGTCTCTGAGTCAGCTACGTGTTCAAGCATCGGTTCAATGACGAATGCTAAATCTAAGCTGATTCTGGTTTCAAACGCAATCACAGGTGCCTTTTTTTTTGCATGAGACCATTAAAACACAGTCTTATATCAGTCCAGGATGATGGGAAAGATTCCCATTTTGCAAATTATCCCTTGCCCTCCTAAAAAGGAATGACGTGGTCATGATTCCATTCACTCCCTGGACCTCAGTCTGTGCAAGGAGTGAAACACAGAAGATTGCAGATACTGTGATCCCTTGAAGAGATGTTGTCGGTATCCCTGGAAGAGATTTCGTAATGCCATCACTCTGTCTGTGTAAATTGGAAGTTGATCTCCTACACGACTACCATAAAAAAATATTTTCATGGACGTGAAATACTCAGGCCAATGCTGAGTCATGAAAGGTGCTATTAAAACTATAATCTTTGCTGCATTTTATAGGGAAAGTAATTCCTCTGATTTTAATTTTTTTACTTTTAAGAACACAATAAATATGTGCAACACCTCATGACATAAATGTTCTGAACCCTTCAAAACATTTTACCACCTCTATAATTTAGCATTCCTTAAGCCCACATTCATCCCACACCTATATTTCATACAGCACACATTTATATAAATTACAGGTCCTGTTCAAAATGACATTTTCTCGAAACTTACAGCTGAAAGCGCCCAGAACAAAAATACATTTCAATCTACCACGCGGGTTAACCAATTGGTTTTCTAATTGAATGTGGTTCCTGACAAATTGCAAAAATAGTCCTGAAAGATATATTTATCATTGGAATTCTTGGTATTTTATACAGTTCACAGGGGCACAACTATCAATTCACTCAATTTTACCTTCTTTTTTACCTGATTCACCTGATAATATATTTGATATATTGTGTAGCTGGAAATTGTGGAAAGAACGAAGCCACCACATGACGACTTGTTTCGTTATTTGCAGTTCTGTTCTTTCCCCTTTTCCTTGCTTCCTTCACCGAATGTCTTGTAGCTTTGCAATCTCTTTAGCTGGAAGAACAAACAATCTCACCTTATTCCTTTCAAATTTCAATAGATCAGGTGTCAATTTTACATGGAAGTATGCCAGGAAGAATTATTCAATAAAGGACAAAATTACTTTCCCATCTTATGTCGAGGTACTCTTTTGCTAAATGGTATTACTTTCCCATCTTATGTCTTTGCTAAATGGTGCTGGTCTAATTGGATTCTGTACTTGATCTTCAGCCAGAGTTAATTCTGTTTCTTCTCTTTGAATGCCTGTAGATACCATGCCAGATTGCAATATATATTAGAGTAGTCATGCTTGCCTTTGCTCTACATTCAGAACTGGTCACAACTTGAATATCTAATTTTTAATTTAGATCATGTGAATTGCTAGGGACACGACTAGACCTGGTCAATCTCTTTTATATTCATTTGGAGCTTTGCTGATCTGTATCGCTGTTCTGTTAACCTGCTTTTGATTCATATCCTGCAATAGCTTAAGAGAAACAAGCCCTGAAAATTTCAAATGATTCAGCATCCAGAATCTATTTGAGAGAGAACATCAGATTTCCAACTAAATGATGCAGTAGCCAGGATGTACATCTTTACCCACATTTACCAGAGGAACATTATCAGAAGCTCTGATCACAGCCACTTCTCATCCATCTGACCACTATGCTTTTATTGTTAATATTTTGAACTCAGATATTTCTGACAAGCCTCTACTGCTCTCCATGTGAGGCCAATGCTTTCTTCCTGAGCTGTCAAGATTCAAGATTCCTTTATTGTCATGTAACAAAATCGGTGTAATATTACACAAAATAGCATTTGGGCTACTGATTCCCCATCATCAGAAATTACTGGATTCCTCTTACAGTCAGAGAAAGACAAACAAAAGAGAGTCTCTCCAAGATCACTGAGTGTCCATGGATTCGCCTGCAGCACTCCTGCAGCCTCCCCAGCCACACCGACTCCAGTCCAAACCATTGGCAACCAGAGTTCCAGATCCAAACCTTTGACACCATTAAGAACCCTTCAGCACCCTTGGCAACCTCTCACACCCCGGTTCCGATACCAGATTGTTGACTTCAGGAAAGGAAAGCCAGAGGTATAGATTCCAGTGATCATTGGGGGATCAGAGGTGGAGAGGGGGAGCAAATTTAAGTTCTTGGAAGTCACTATCTTTCCTGGACCCAACACATCAATGGCATCGTGAAGAAAGCACATCAGCACCTCTACTTCCTCAGGAGCTTGCAGAGGTTTGATATGACTCCAGAAACCCTGGCAAATTTCGACAGAGGTGTAGTGGAAAGTGTGCTGACCGGCTGCATCAGAGTCTGGTATGGGAACACCAATAACCCTGAGCATAAAGCCCTCCAAAAGGTACTGGACACAGATCAGGACATCACAGGCAAAGCCCTCCCCCCTGTTGAGTCAGGGAATGGTGCCATTGGAGGGCAGTAGCAATCATCAAAGACCCACACCACCCAGCACATGCTCTGTTCTCACTGTTGCCACCAGGAAAAAGATTTAGGGGCCACAAGACTCGCACCACCAGGTTCAGGAACAGCTGCTATCCCTCCACCTTTAGGCTCCTCAACAACAAATTCAATCAGAGACTAATTTAAGGACTCTTACTTGTGCACTTTATTGATTTTCTTTTGTTCTCTTTGTATTGCTCAGTCAGGTTGTTTAAATTAGTTATCTATACACAGTTCTTTTATTTGTTTACATGTTTATGCTGTGTACAGTTTTTTTTTGCACTAACAGTTAATGGTAATTCTGCTGTGCCCTCAGGAAAAAGGAATCTTGGGGTGGTATGTGATGTCATGCATGTACTCTGACAATAAATCTGAAAGTTGAGAAATCGGGTACCTCTTCAGCCAGTCTCCAAGCCTGTCTCCATTGTCTGCCTGCTGTGAATCCTTTGACCACAGTCCGCAACCTCAATGTCATGCTCAATACTGAACACACTACCTTAGATGGGGGTTCTCGCCAGAGTTCTTCATAATGCTCTTCTCTTTCTCATCCAGTTTTTAAGATAAAAGGTAACATTCCATTCTTAGATTACTTTTTGATTCAGAACATCACTCGACATTTTCTTTTGCATCTACAGAATTCATTATTTTTCTCAGATCCAAATACTTAGCACATTTAACTCTACTTGTCTTACACGTATCCAGTCATGTAGCCTATGTCCATTTTATCCTGTCCTGGTCTGTAACAGGAGATGCGTCTGTCATCACATACGTATCATTTTTCTTGGAAATGCAATCTTCGCAGTTTACAGAATTCTTCTATTTTAAGGGAGCTTTTTAATGGTAACAAGACAGATCAGTGCACTTCTCCTGTCCAAAATATAACAATCTTATCCTTTAGTAAATACATGGGAAAAATAAGGGTTCTGCTCTAAGAACTGATTTCTTAAATGGCTCATTATCAGGTTATAATGATTTTAAAAACAAGGACATTATATCGAGTACAAAACAAAACACACAGGATATGTGCCTCATCCACAGGGATGTAACCAGCAATCACTAAACTAGCAATTTTCAATCCATGGGGCCCATTGTGGAAATGGCACACGTGGGTTAATGAAGAACACAGTCTAGGTTCAATGTTGTACTTCCATATTATTTAGCAAATATTACAATATTATTGTTTCAATACTCTTAGTGGTGCACTTGCAGATGTTGGGATAAACAGAAAAATAGAAGAAAGCTACCAAGGAAATCCAGGAAAATTGAATGCTGGTTTTCAAAACCTCAGCACCAACTCAGTTTTTTTTGGAAAAACAAAACACAGAAAATTCAAGCCACTGGCAAAAAAAAAGGTAAAAAAACATTAAATGGCGCCTCCCTCCCCCAGCAGTCAGTTCGCCAATCCATACAACACATAATCTCAAGCAACTGGCAAATTCACTTATTCGGCATCTACCAATCTCTGTATTTATGTGTTTAAAAGTTTGCTCTGTGAAGAACCCAATGACTGATGGTCACTGCCTTTAGTACTTGGAATTTAGCAAATCTTTTCAGCATTTGAATTTTACATCTGGCAACTCTGCAGGAAATTTCTGCTGGATTTTTCTGTGTTTTATTTTTAAGTTAGACATCAGAGGTAATTCCACATATAATTCCTACTCCCTGTCTCTGAGAATTGAGGATAATTTAGGCTGGGACTTATTGATGCCCATGGTGAATCTTTTCCTTTAATATATATTAAAAGGTTATTCATTACCTTTTTTTGTTGCTCTTGTGGATTGTTTCTTTGAACATGGAATTGTGCTCCTTGTGCTTCATCCTCCATGAGCCACATTACACCAAATCAGAGAGGTATCCATAGGTACCAGCATGGGCCCCAGCTAAGGCTTCCTTTTTATTGGCTACGTAGAGCAGTCCATGCTACAAGCCTATACAGGCAAGGGCCCTCAACTCTTCTTCTACTTCACTGACCACTACTTTGGCACTGCCTTTTTCATCCACTAACCCTGACCCCATCCTCAAATTCACTTGGTCCATCTCTCACAATACCCTCCCTTTTCTTGATCTATCTCTCCATCTCAGGAGACAAATTCACAACAGGTATCTACAAACCCACCAATTCCCTCACCTACCTCAACTGCTCCTCTTCACATCCTGCCCTCTTCAAGGATTCTATTCCTTTCTCACAATTCCTCTGTCTCTGTTGCATCTGCTCTCCAGACAAGGTCTTCCATGCCAGATCATCTGAGATGTCCTCCTTTTTCAAAACATATGGCTTCCCCTCTACTACCATCAACTTGGCTCTCACCCACATACTGTATCCTCCATTACCTGCATATATGCCCTGGTCCCCTCTGTCCCCATACACAATGAGAGGATTCTTCATCCTCACCTACCAGGCCACTAGCCTCCTCATCTAACATATCATCCTCTGCCATTTTTACTACCACTACAGAATTCCACCACCAGACACATTTTCCCCCTCTCCTCCCCTCTCCACCTTCCACAGGGAACTCTCTCTCTCTGTGACTCCCTCATCCACTCCTCCATCCCCACCAATTGTCCCTTGGCACCCACCCATGTGACTGCAGGAGGTGCTCCACTTGAGCCCATACCTCTTCCCTTTCCACTGTTCGGGGCCCCAAACTGTCCATCCAAGTGAAGCCACACTTCAACGTGTGAATCTACAAGGATCATCTACTGCATCCAGTGCTCCCACTGTAGTATCTTCTACATTGGAGAAACTGGGCACAGAGTTGGAGATAGCTTTCCTGTGCACCTCGCCTCTCTCCACTGCAATCATGGAGATCTCCCAGTGGCTACCCATTTGAATTCCCCATCCCATTCCCTTGCTGACATGTCTGTTCATGGTCTCATGCATTGCTTGACTGAAATCACCCACAAATTGGAGGAACAACATCTCATATTCCGACTGGGCACGTTATAACCTGATGGTATTAACATCAAATTCTCCGGTTTCCATTAGCCCATGCACTCCATTCTATCCTTATTTCTCTTTTCCTCTCTCTCTCTCTCTCACTCTATCTCTCTGTCCTTTTGATCTGCACTCCTCCCCCTGTTCTTCTTTTCCTTTTCAACAGCCTTTTAACTCAGGAACCTGCCTGCTTTTTTACTCGAAGAAGGGGGTCAGGCCCTATGAACACTACGAGGCTTGCTTTCCTCTCGCATTTTCTGTGCTTTACTACAATCACAACATTTGCAGACTTTTGTGTTTTACACCAAGTATCCACAGGGTTCTTCCACACTTCAGTAACATTTGGATAAGTTGGCTAGCTCACATGAAATAGAGAGGTGGCTAACATCAAATCCTAGAATAAAGACAGTTAAATGAACAGGTAGAAGTTCATGTACCTCTCTAGGGGTTTGTACATAGAAAAGCCACTTTATTGCTCCACCCATGTTGTGTGTAAAAGGGGAAAAAAAGGGGATTCACTGTTTACGCTGAAAGATGAAAAGCCAGATCACTCAGTCCTTTTACATAGCAGAGATCAGTGAGTCAGCTTCCCAGGGCAAAAGGGGTGGGACGTGTACTGCTGCAGCGCTGCCCTCTAATGTGAGGCACAGTGCTGAGGTTTCATATACACACTTCTGCAGACTTTTCAGAAGGAGAACAAATAATAAAAAAAAGTTTTTATTGTATTTGTCTTATTTTGCTTCATAATCACGCCTCTTCTTTCTTCTGTTTGAATGGGATCTACTCTCAGTATCAGAACAGACCATGATTCTTTAGCAAAGTCAATTGCCAACAGAAGCAAACTGAACCAGACTATAAATCTTATTAAAATTATCTGTACGCTCGCCACTACAAATGTGAAATCCACATACCTTGCCCATGTACCTCCTGAAATCCACCCAGTCTAGTAACGTAAAGCAATACATAATAATAATATCGGCACAAGGGAGATGCAGACTCCTTCAGACCATTCACAGTCCACCGATTGGTCCATTTTGGTTAGTTACAACCTTGACAAAGTTTTGTGAAAATATATTCAAGGAAGAAGTTTATAAGAAGATAAAGTGAGCTCCTTAGTAGAAATGTATTACAGGGAGAGTGTAGAAAATTTGGGCTTAATTTTGACAAACAAGGAATTTAATGTGAGTTTTACACTTGACGTGATTATTACTCTGTCGTGGTGATCAGTCTCCTGGATGAAAGGCTCATTGTCACATCCAAACAGTGTCCAGCTCCCACATGAGCTCAGTTCATTTGTATTGACTGAAACTAATCTTAAAATGGCAAGGGATATGGCGGGCGGAGAACAGGGACCTGCCGCAGGTAGAGAGAAAAGCGATCTGAGAAACCTGAGTCCATACACTGACAGCTCCACTTACAGCTTACTAAACCTGCTCTGACATCATCTGCCATCCCCTTTTCAAGTCACTTTCGGTGGTAATCCTTTTACATAGAAGATGGAGTGACTTTTCTCCACTTCTGATACTACCAACCTTGGCGGAGGAAACCTGCATCAGAACGGACCTGACAATCCACCTTTTCTGCTTTCATGCAAGTAGCTGGAGCATATAAAAACCAGAGGAAAGCTGTCTTGAAGGTTCTATGTAAAAGGGTGATTTGCAAAGCATCCTTGCAGTAGATTGTGGATTCTTCTTAACTTGTCTCTAGAGCTGAATGTCACTGTCACTCATTTAGACACAGAGCATCAAGTAAATACAACCTTTATTGGTGCCAGTCGGCGTTGAACGGAACTGCAAGCGTGGTGCAAACAATGATAAAAGAAACAACCATGTGACCATGGTTTATTTAAGTAGGACATTTTCCTTTAGGCTGGGAAATGAGTATGAACCTTGCAATTTCCAGCTTACTGGCAAGTTGCACCTTTTACTGCGAGAGTCTGGCACATCATGTTGAAAGAGGTGCAGACAAGGAAGTGTGCCATCTTTAACGCTGAGGAACATCGTGTTCAAAAACATACAGCGATGTTTGTATCCAAAAGGGTGGAGGAAAAGATGAATGATGTATACTTCATAACCTTCTCAGTAAAGGAGGATTCAAATATGAGGAAGCATGCAAGATAATGAATTCATTTCATTCTTCTTTTGCATTTGTTTGCAATGCTATGACTATGCATGCAGCAATAAACTAAATACATACTAATCAACAGTCCTTTGTTTTCTCTCGATTTTGCTCATTTCTGGAACATTAAAGAGTTTCACTGCCCTTTTCCATGCAGACTGTCAGTGGGGAAGCAAAACAGCCAATTGGCAAAATCAGATAGGCTTCAGGAAACAATCAATTGTTCATTAAGGGATTCTCACAGCTGTGTAAAGTGGCACACAGCAGAGAAAGGAACATGTGAACTAGAATGTTTGCTACAAAGCTATAAATCTTCGCACATTGCCGTGTACTGGTCAACATGAAAAGAGTGATTTTCTCCTGAGCTCTAATTCTCAATGAAAAAAAAATGTGTTTAAAAAAAAATGTTTCTGGTTAGGAAATAAATAATACAGGAAACCCAGTTCAAATTGAATTGGATGTGAAGTCATCTTTAGATCAAATTAGGAGTGTGGCTGCTCAGATACTACTGCTGAGCCCTGGTGTTAGGCCAAAGTTGTACTCATCAATATCCCTCTGCCACTCTGGATCCATCTGAAATTCATCTTATGGGGAAAAGGCAGGAGGAAAAATACATCAGCCATGCTTTAGAATGGCAGAGCAGACATGATGGACCAAATGGCCTAATTCTGCTTCTATCTCTTATGGTCTCCCTTTTGGTGAAGAGTTAGTAGAACTAAAGAACTTCCTCAAGCCTAATTTACATTGAAGTCTCCCATTGACTCCAACCTAATTACTCTTTTAGCCACCATCTAACCTTTAAAGCAAAGGCAGATGGATCCTTGCAGATAAATCAGTAAATAAGCAAAATTAGTCTGTAAAAGATTGTCTGCAAAGATGCTAATAAAGAAAATCTAAGATAATTTGACAGGAATGTGTCAATTCTAGAACTCTGTCACAAAGTTCAGATGGTGTGGATGGAGCTTCCAATCATGTCCTTTCAACAGAGAAGCCAATAAATTGAGTTTAAGGATCACATTGTAACATGCTTCCCCCTTCCCCATGACTCTCACTCAACACCGCAAGCAGCCTCTTTGGAGGTTCAACTGCAGCAGAGCACACTTTTATCAGGTGGACTGTTTGCCCACTCTCAGTAAGCAATACTTTCTCCAAGGACAAGATGGGCACATCCAACAAATAAAATTGTACTTTTGTGTCTGCTCCCATATCTGAATGTTCTCTTCCCTCCAGATTTAGATATTCCTGCCTCCTCTTGATCACGTTCCCATCTTCCACCCTCAATAAATCAGGATAATTTAACACCTGCTCCATCAATCCTGGGCTCAATGAACTGTCTGAAAGTCTGCAGGAGCTGTGATTGTAGTAACAACACAGAATTGCTGGAAGAACTCAGCAAGTCTTGCAGCATCCATAGGAGGTAAAGATGTAAAGATATATTTCTGATGTTTCAGGCTTGAGTCCTTTTTCAAGGTACAAGTATAAAAAGACAAACATCTATATTAACAAGGTTATGGAAATGAGAGAGGGAGAAGTGCATACCAACAGACTGAATATGACAAAAGCACAGAAGAGAGGAAAGGTCAGAATGGATTGGGGTAGGGGATTACTTTGGCTCTGTGAAAGGAGACAGTAGAAAAAGGGAAGAGAGAGAGAGAGAGAGAGTGCTAGAGGAAAGGAAACATAGGGAAAGATGGGAGAAGAAGAAGCGAGGGTGGTTTAATGGAAACTGGAGAGGTCAATGTCAATGCCATTCAGTTAGGGGGTGGAGGGGTGCCCAGATAGAAGATGAGGTGTTGTTCCTCCATTTTGCAGGAGGTCTTAGTCTGGCAGAGCATGTGACCAAAGACAAACAAGTCAGCAAGAGAACAGAGTGGGGAATTGAAACGTTTGGCCACTAAGAGGTCTCCGCTATTGAGGTGAACAGAGCTGAGGTGCTCTACGAAGTGATCTCCCAGTCAAAAACCAGTCTCTCTGATATACAGGAGACAGACCACAATGGGAGTACCGGATACAAAAGGACTGAGTGAGGAGATGTGGGTACAAGTTGAGCACATTCTGCAGTCACAAGGGTAGGTGTTGGGGGAGTGGGTGGGGGGAGGGGGAGAGGTTGGTGTGACTGGTCTGGCTCCCAATTAACCAACTCTTCAGTTTTAAAATTCTCATCCTTATTTCTTCAATCCTCAGCAGATTCTAAATGGTAAATATCAGCAGCTTTCTAAAAGTGAGGATCGTTCAAATCTGCTTTTGTGTCATTTTGTCAAAGTACGAAAGATTGACCAAAAAGAAATTGAAGGTGTTTATTAAAAAAATCTCCTAGGAAGTGCATGTTATAAGCAAGATTAAAAAAAAAATATTATAGATATGTTTTGCCATCAGTATTCATTGTAAAAACAAAGGAAATAAGTACTACAGCATAGTCGATAAGTGGATGAAAATGTAGTGACCTGGACCATTGCTCTCCAGATTCAATTTTGATTCTTGCAATGCAGCTGGTGGATTCAGATTCAAGTAATTAAATGTGTCAAGAATAAAAAAATATCAGCAACAAGCAGATTTTCACAAAAAATTATCTGTTTTATTGATGTTTCGGTTTCATCTTATTTGGACTTTCTTTGACTCCATCCCCATCATGAGGTCAAGTCTTAAGAACCTTCTCATTTAAGGAACAACTAGGGACGTACAATAAGACATAAATGGAACAGGACTATATAAACACAACTTGACACTATCTAAGGTATGGAATCATTTATTGGAATCTAGTGATTGACACTGAATGAGCATTTACTCATCTCGCAAACAGCTGAAATAAAGGGCTGAATGAATATGCTTTCTGCAACAATATTAATATTCACTGTATTATTGATTATAACTAGATGGCAAGGATACAAAGGGAACTCTTAATAGTTTCAACTAATCTCGACTGTTTACCTGAAGGTGCAGACTGAACATTAGGATAAAGCTTCACCTGAAGGACAACATGACCGGCAACCCAGAACTCTCTCAGCCCTGAAACTTCAGCCTAACTCTTCGCGATGAAAATCCCTATGTGGGTGTTTGAGAACCCACTACTTCTGATGCATCAAGAATGCTAGTAAATGAGGCAAAGAAACATTTCTTTTTTAAAAAATATGAATTATTCATGACCAATTGATCTGTGACACTTGAGTGCACTGGATTCTGGTTGGCAGATCCTCTTGGCCTAATTTTATTTCATACAAGGCAAATGCTTCTATGCAAAGTTGTGTAACCATGCCTGCTGTTTCAATTTCTTTTGTAGCTGTGCCATTACTCAAGGTCTTGGGTTGCCAAATAATTTTGGATGGTGATTGCATATGCTTGGCTGATAGTTTTGCTGGTTGATTCTTAAGCATTTCAAAGCATGAAACAAGACTGACAATTTGTACTGAGGAATCATAATTCCATCATTGAAATAATAACACAGTAATGATTTGTAAATGTAATACCTTTAGTTTTCAGGAAACAGGTTCAAATTACACCAAATGGGTGGGGATAGGAAACTGCTAATTAGTTTTTGTGATCTACTGTCGCCAAATACCCATAATAAATAAGCTCTCTGAGACTTACCAGAAGCCGTAATTTAAGTAGGTGTTTGTGTATTAGATTGTGGGAAGAAAATCTGTTCACATAATTCTTATAACTAATGCCTTTCTTTTTCACACCTTTAGATGTTATGATGGATACAAAGTGTCTGCATTGGACAAAAGCCATTTTAGTAGAAAAAGCAATGAACAATGGGAAATATTTTGGATATGCATTTTTTTAGTGTCCCACTGTGGGGAACTAAGTTTTAACTCTTTCAGAGCAGCAAATATAGGTAATATTTTAACTAAGTCTTTATTGGGGGGACGTAACGTAAAACAATTAGATATTGAATATTTCTGTGTCAGATATGAAACAATAAGGTTACGGATCCCCTCGTAGAAAATTACCTATAACTTAAGCAAAAAAAAACATTTCCCTAAAAATTTGACAACCATATTTAAATTTTATAGGAACACAGTTATAGTGTGGACCTGCCTCCCCGTCTATCCTTCTACTGAGGGAGGAGCAGGGGAGGGGGGGGTGGGGTCCATTCCATCCCAATCAAGTAAAGTCAAGAAAAATGTGCTGGTCGTCGGGCCATGATAAATTTCTGATGTGTTCCCTACCTTTGGGGTGGGAGTCTTGAATGTTGTGTGTAACTGTGGTCAGTTGAGTGTTGGGAGGGGAGAGGGAAGAGAAAAAATGGATTGGACTCAACGGCAAATTTTGTACATATTTGATAACTGTAATTTGTGATTGATTACTGGAAACTGTTGGAGTTCGACTTCGAAGATTTATAAATAAAATATTTTTAAAAAATAAGGTCACTGTAGTCTTTTTTCTTTATTTTTGAGATTTTAAAGTCATAACAAAACTTTTATACTCCAACAATGAAGCTTCAGTAAAGGGTGATAGTAATATATAAAATGCACCATAAATGGAGCATGTGGAGATTTTCATGAGGTTAATGCCATGGATGTGAGGGGGTTGGAGGGTTAAGGGAAGGGAGCAGGTAGGTGGAACTAGTGGAGTTTTACTTAAATCAGTGCAGTCTAGAAGGGCCGATATGGCCTGTTTCTGTTCTGTAATTGTTATATGGTTTTATAATGCGACCCAATATTAACACGGTATTCCTGCTGGTAACTGAGTACCACTACTTCAACTCATCAGTTTTTTTTGGATTGAATTTCTTTCACATGTCACTTCTGCCCTGGTGGTAGCAGTGTCACACTGTGCTGGCAGGAACCCTTCTAACCAGCAATTAAAAAAATAAAATCAAAAGCATATTCTTGAATTAATAACTGAGCTAAGCATCCTCTGAAACTTCAGAGGAGTGTTTGACACAAAGGTTTTAGGACAGTAACAGAATGATGACTGGTGGTAGAAATTAGTTATAAACAATGCCCGAAATGAGAAGAACAAGGGAAGAGCTAGAGAGATTTCAGGAGGGAATTGTAGACCTTCTAACCTTAATGCTGTGGTAAATTTGTGCAAAATCCAGGTTGTGGAAAGGGGAGAATGGAGGTTGTACAGCTGGTGAGAAGAATTCACTGAATTGGGAAGGGGTGATGCTTTGGATGGTTGAAAAGCGATGAATGTGTCAAAAGGTGCTGCACAATCAACAAAACAAAAAGATGGGGATAAATGGGATGTGGCAAGATTGGCTCAGAAGAGAAGAATTTTGCATGACCATAAAATTATGGTGGGGGCGGGGGGGGGGGGCAGAACAAGGGAGGCCACCTGGACATGATGTGGAATTCTCAAATATCATGCCAAAGGAGTTGGTGAACTTCTTCAGCAGATGATCTTTGGATACAGTCAGGTGATGTTGCAGAGGTAGAGGAGGATGGTCTGAGGGACGACAAGGTAAGGTGAATTAAAAACTTCTTTTGAGGCCTTTGAAAAACCAAAGTAACAGAAGGGATGTTCAGGGGCAGAATTTCCAGGATATTGCCTGTGACAATAAAAAGGGAATAGACACACTCAGTTGTGAGCCCTTGATCCCATGAATGATACGTTTTTTTTCTCTGCTTCAGTTTACAATCATTCCAGCTCAGAATATAACAATTACTAATGGAGTAAACCATCTCAATGTGTTTCATTTAGATCCAAAGCCACAGGAAGGGACAGATGGCAAATTGTCAAATGCTTGGCCAGAGAAGGAAATATTAAGGAAGGCGAAAGTGAGGTAAATATAAAGCTTTGGTTGTGAGCTTCAATGCGAAGGAGCTTGGCCTTTGAAAGCACAGTTACCATTTTATATAAGATTGTCAGGAGGTCTTAATTAGTTTTGAAGACATTATGCGACCCAATATTAACACGGTATTCCTGCTGGTAACTGAATACCACTACTTCTTCTCAAACCTCATCAAACCTCTTGGTGAAACTACTCCCACAATGCTGGAAATCTGGAAATTCCAATCATTATACCCAGGGTCCTTGAAATAAGGAGGATAATATTTCCTAAGGAGGTTGATGCCTGATTTGAACTGGAATCTGTAAGAGGTGATGTCCCCATGAGCCTGCTATGCCCCTGTTTGCATGTGATGGAGATGATGAGCATGAGAAGTGCCATTAATGCTGTCTTCTGAAATTTCTGCACTGTGTTTTTTTTTTGTAGTTAGTAGTGACTGTCTCTGGTATGCTGTTGGATTTGGGATTGTTAGTGTGGCTAACAGACTTGATAGGCTGAAAGGCCCAGCTTCCTTTATCTTGTGATCTTGTGATAAGATGCCAAGCAAGTAATCTTCTTTCTTTTGGATGGAGTCAAGATTTTTGAGTGTCCTCAGATCTCCACATCTGGATGAAACAAGTATGTTCCACTACATTCCTGACTTGTAGCTTTGGCGAGTTGGAGGGTGAGTCACTCACACAGGATACCCCCATCCTCTGACCTGCTCTCATATTTATGTGACAGTTAAGTTTCTCATTAGTGTTGGCCCTCGGGAGGAGGGGGGGGGGGGGAGAAAAAGTCACTGTATATGTGTGAAAAAGAAAAAGTGTACATCATGGCTAATGTGATTTATGGTGTGAAAAAAAAAGTGTTGGCCCTCAGGATGTTGCTGGTTAGGGAGACAACTTGCAACTGTCGGGGAGAACTCAAGCAGGCTGGATCGATAACAGCATCTCCAAGACCATCACACTGAGCACGGGG
This sequence comes from Narcine bancroftii, assembly GCF_036971445.1. Lineage (NCBI taxonomy): Eukaryota > Metazoa > Chordata > Chondrichthyes > Torpediniformes > Narcinidae > Narcine > Narcine bancroftii. The sequence goes on along the minus strand of NC_091478.1, from coordinate 83,947,124 downwards.
GTGGGGGGGGGTGGGGGCCATCAGGGCTGTGTGCTGATTCCAATGCTGTTCACTCTGCTGACCCACAACTGTGCAGCTAAACACTGGTTGAACCACATCATGAAGTTCGCTGATGACATAACCATGGTGGGCCTGATCAGTAGGAATGACAAGACGGCATACAGAGATGAAGTGTAGTTACTAATGGACAGGTGCACAGCCAACAACCTGTATCTGAATGTCAAAGAAACAAAAGAGATGGTTGGTGACTTCAAGAGGGCCCGGAGGAACCAGGCTCAGCTGACCATTGACGGCTCCACTGTTGAGGCCATCAAGAGTATCAAGTTCTTTGATTTGCACTTGGTGGAGAACCTCACATGGTCCCTTAACACCATCTCCATAGCCAATGAAGTCCAGCAGCACCTCTACTTCCTGCAAAGGCTGAGAAAAGTTCATCTCCCACCCTCCATCCTCACTACCTTCTACAGAGGATGTATCAAGAACATCCTGTGCAACTGTATCACCGCCTGGTTTGGAAGCTATACCTTCTCAGACTGCAAGACCCTGCAGAGGATAGTGAAATCAGTGGAAAAGATCATTGGGGGGCTCTCTTCCTACCATGAAGGACATTTACAACACTTGATGCAGGTGAAAGGAAATAAATATTGGGAAGGACTCTACACACCCCTTAAGTAAACTGTTCTCCCTTCTGCCATCTAGTAGGAGGTACCTGTACGACCGGATTGGGCAAGAGCTTTATCCCCCAAACTTGCAGAACATTTGGGGATTGGGTACCGTGGAATGTACAAGTCTTAAATATTTTAAATGTGTTGAACTTCTATTCTAACCTGCATTTATGCAAATATGCTCCGTGGTCTGGGAGAAACGCTATCTAATTTTTACCGTGTGAACATGGTAAGAACGATAAATAAAGGTGACTTGACTTGAAAATCCAATGGTAATAATGCCATTGAATGTCAGAATAGGGGACTGGACATTATTGGAGATGTTATTCCTGACACTGATGTGTTACTGAGTGAAAGATGAAAGGCTGCAGTTGGTGTGATTGCAGTAAAAACACACCAAAATGCTGGAGGAACTCAGCTGGTCTATTCAGTGTCTATAGGAGTCAAAGATAACTCACTGATATTTTGGGCCTGAACCCTTCTTCAAGGAATAAGCCAAAAGCAGGAAATCTCAGAAAGTCTAAGAATTCAGAAAATGCTGGCTGGGGGAGTAATACGGACTAACAAAAGCTGTTCATTTTATATGATAAGGGATGAGGTAAGAATTTATAATTTTTGTGTGAAAACAGACGGAATGGAGAGAGAGAAACAGGGAAAAGCGAGAGGGGAAGAGTAGGGGTGGGGTTAATGAAAGCCGGAAAAGTTGATATTAATGCTATCCAGTTGGAAGGTGCCCAATCGGAAGATGAGGTGTTGGTCCTCCATTTTGCAGGTGCTCTCAGTCTGGCAGAGCATAAGACCATGGACAGACAAATCACCAAGGGAATGGGATGGAGAAATGAAATGGGTGGCCACTGGGAGGTTCATGCTATTGTTCAACAAAGTGATCTCCCAGTCGGGGTCCAGTCTCTTCAATGTAGAGATGACAGCAGGAGCACCAGATGCAGTAGATGAACCTTGCAGATTCACAGAGGATCAAGCTGTTACAGCGGACAGAGCCGACATGCTCAACAAAGCGATCTCAGATCCACGCTGTTGAGGTGGACAGAGCCAAGTTGTTGTGTTACTGACCAGTCCATACCTGAATGCTACTCAGGACTGACCACTTCTTTTTCTGAAAAGTTGTGAATGGAATTGAACAGAATTCATCCATCATTGAACTTCTCTATTTCTGACCTTATTTAGGAATGATCTTTCTTTTTTTTTTAAATTTTTTTATTTTTATTTTTTTTTTAGGAATGATCATTGATGAAGAACTAATCTTCATTGTTGGTCTATATCCCTTTGCAACTACAGCAATGTCTTGAAAATGATTGACTTTCATGCATACAAACATCTTTTTTTGTATTGAATATGTCTCCAGCTCCCAGAGAGTTATAGAGGATGAAAAAGAGTTAGAATTAGTTGAGCAGGCATGTCTTGGAGGGTTATAGGGCAAGAGGGGATTACAAAAATATTTTTTCCTTCTAAATCATAAATTGATTTGTACAAAAGTACAGCATTCAAGCTGACTGAAAGCATGTCAGACTGCTGCTCTTTCGCCATAACTGTACATCTTCTTATCCTTTTATTTTTGAAAGCACAGAGTTATGTACAGAGAAGAGGAGATTGATACTGTTCCTAACTTGGGCATTTTTAAGGTGAGAGTTTTAATTCTCATTTGTAGGTTACTACACTGTGTTGTAAATCAGATTCAAGCTGTTCCATTTCCTTACATGGTGCATGTGCCCACATGCACAAAGGCACAAATGCTTGCACACACATAAACTTATGCACAAACAGGTACACACATGTATGCATATAGATACAGATAAACACACACACACACACACACACACACACACACACACACACACACACACACACACACACACACACACACATCAAGAAAGCACATTGAAATGTGTTGCCAAAGCCACGAGTTTGAATAAAATTGTACTAATGGGATTTTGTTCCTTGAAAATTAATTTATTGCTTCCTCTTCTTCCACATTTGGCAGGATGCAACATTCCAGTATTTTCAGTAAATTAAAAATTTTTGCAGGTTGTTTTGAGAGACCCTGTCAGTCTCTACAGTTTGTGGTAGCTAATATCCATGCCAGTTGAATTTGCATGTTCTCACTGAACAAAATAGAACAGGTTGATAGAAAGAATTGTCTGAGCATACAATCTATAATTTTTAAGTGCGGTGCCATAGATTCTGTTGGGGCTTCAAGTATCACTTCTGTTAAGAGTGCAATAGTTGACACAGTTAATAAGAGCAATGGAGGGTGTCGAGAGATTTTAATCTTATCATTTCTGCCCATGGACTATAATTTTTGCACATATAACTTCACAGAAGCAAAAATGCATATTTGATGCTGTGTTACTCTGTTATTATAACATCAGAGAAATATCCTTTATTATTTTGCAGAGGAAATTGTTTTAAATGTAAGATTACCACAGCTTCATTACAGGTTTCCTTATTATCATCAGACTGTTCTTGTAAATATCTGCCTGCCTGTAGTATTAGAACGAAAGCAGACAGGATGGAGCCCATCTGAAAAAAGCACATGATAATTAGAGGGAATGCTACAACTTCATTTCCGTAAAGAGCCAGAAGACTCGGTGTTTAGACAGACCTATAAGTCCCCTTGTGACCTTACTCTGATATTTAACAAAACATTAATCTTCTTGCCACCAATTATAAAGAATACAGTGATGTAGCACTTACTCAGCCAGTGACTAATAGTAATTCCATTGTTCTCAGTTATTTATGCCCTGGCTGTGCCAGGCAGATGAGGTAAGTAGAGGCATATAAATGTTATTATTCAAAACTGGCAATACATAAAGGCTGATTACACAAGTGTCTGTCTGTTTTTTAACTACAGCAATTCACTCCTCCATAGAATTTGACACGAGAGAAGTAACCATTTCCTAAATATGAAATTGTGACCTTCTGTCGCTGCCACTTTACTGCTGACCGCTTAAAATTTGTTGACAGTCTTATCCATCAGGACAAGACCAAGGTGTTCTTCCCCTTTAGTTTCCAAAGTTATGTTGCCGAGAGTTTAGGATTAAGCGTCAGGTATTGCATCGGCTTTGTGCCTGCGTGATTTGAATTTTTTTTACTGCTAAACAGGGCTTCAATCAAATTACCATCATTGTCATTAAGAGAGGAAACCAAAGTTTCCATCAGTTTGAAGGAAACACTCCACAAAAAGCATGCACACAGAATATTCATGAACATCTGAATGGATCCAGTTTAGTGCTGTAAATCATCTTGTGCACAAATAACTCCACGAAGCTAAATCATCATTTCAGAGGTCACTATAGTGACTGCTTTTATATGAAGGACACCTTTATAGGGGACAATAAATGCTTCATTGTTCACTTTTTTTAAACTAGTAATGTTATGACCCCAGCATGAACTGGGCATGCATGCTAGGTTACGCACCTTGCCTTGGCAATTACTTACTCGAACCATCCCAAAATACGTCAAAATAAAGATAACTTTACAAACAAATCCACCTTAGAATCAATGATAAGACACCAAGAAAAGATAGAATTAAAAATGAGTTTGTGAGGCCAGACAGACTGTATGCTTTACATTTATTTTCTTTTACTGCTGTGTACATGCCAATATCATTTTGGAACTTTACCCAAAATCTTTTTGTTGAAACAATACTAATAGGAGAGATTCGTGGATAAAATGGGAGCATTTGGAGTTAGAAATTCTATCTCTAAACTTTGTCCTCTGTTTTCCGTACACTTATTTGGTCCCGCATCGGACTTGTCAGCCTCAAACGAGCCTGCAGCTGACGTGGACTTTTTACCCCCTCCATAAATCTTCGTCCGCGAAGCCAAGCCAAAGAAGATTTGGTTTCATTGCTTCTGTTGGATTCATGGATGTTGATAACACTGCTGTACATAAAATGCTTGTTAACTGAGTGGTATTATATTTATCAATGATTTTCATGCAAGATCATAAATGTGTGCATTTCTCTGCATTCCCCACCTCACTCGTTGATGAGCTCAAAGTGAAAAGGAAGCAAATGGAGAGAAAAATGATTTCTAGACCACAGAAATACATTTCGGTTGGTCTTGATTTGATGTGTTACTAAAGAAGTTGCCTCGGTTCAGGTACATTATTGCAATTGCGACCTTCATTTTGATCATACATTGAAAGTCAAAGATAAAGCGGATTAGATATTGACTTGGATTGTGAAATGCAACAAAACATTCTGACATCACAATTGGTTCAGCAGATCCTGACACACAATCCAATTGCAGTAATAACTGACCATCTTTAAATTCTTTCATGTTCTTTACTTAAAGGGTAAGACTAAAAGTACATCATAAATAAATCAATGCCACATTCCTTGCTCTTACCTTTTGTTAATTAGCAAATTACAACTATCAGCAATTACAATAAAAGTTCTTCCGACTTCAGCTTCTAAGGTGGGGGGGAAAACCAACCAAAAGGAAACTTGAATGTTGTTAAGGATATCTGTTTGCTTATGGTAACTGCACGAGGAAGAATCTCAGTCAGATTATTAATGTGTCAGAAGATTTTCATCACTCAGCCATCCATCTATTCAATGGCATTTAAACAGTAAGCTGTCAGGATGGGGCTCATCCCTTTGAAGTAGCATTGGGCAAACAACTAGCAGTGATGGGTCCTGATCATTTTCACCAAGAATGACCTTACTGGCCCCCAAAGATGAAAAGAAGCATCACTGCTGCTCTCTCTCCCCTTTTATAGTCATTCACAAAAAAAAATCAACACTTTGATATGCTAATCAAGCCAACTTCATAAAATTTAACCTCGGGAGGGTTGGTTGCGAAGAGTGGGCTATGTTTAGCAAACTTAACAAAAAAAAGTCAATTGTCATTTGAATATTGTATGAGCATATGCAACCCTAATAATTTACCATGAGCTTCATGATCTGTTGAAAATGCAAAAAGGAGATTTTTTCAGATATACAAGCCTTTTTGTTCTCTCCGCGAATGGCAAGAATAGATTTTTCCGATGATCTTTTATACTCAGATCTGTCATTCATTAAGTACTTAGCAAATCTTCCTTTTAAATACAGGAGGTGTACCTACTGGGGCCTACACTGGAACTAGGGAGATACAATAATGGCACCTTTGACCTCTCTGCATTTATTGAGCTTTCAGCTCCTGTCCCAATCTGCTACTTTATATCAGAAATCCATGCTATAAAGTGTAACTAGCATGTAGAACACACTGCTGTGGAGGTCTGGCAGTTGCATTCATGAAACCATTCCCTCTTTGCAGGCGTAATCAATCTCCTGTTGCTATCAGCAGGGGAGTGAATCTTCTTTGCTTTATTGCTTAAAAGTAGTTTTGAACAAATTCCATTTTAACAGCAGCACTCACACGATTAAAAGGGCAAGATGCAGAGCCAAGAACGATCTCATCTGAATATAGCCTGGAGTTTTTTGTTTATGTTTTCTCTACATCTTTAAAAAAGTTCATTTATATGTTAATATTTGCCAGCACCCCTCACTAACCAGCCATAATTGTTTCATGGGAAGCTGACAAATTTTGTCAGCTAGTCTATACTTCCACATTTCAATGCTGGCAATAATCTTGATTAGCAAAACAATGGGGGCCAAAGGGGTCCTGCTGTTCCTAAGACCCCGCTCTCAGGTTACAGTTTGCTAATGTGGTGGATCGTCAATGCTGAGGCTTGAAAAAATTCTCAAAAGAAGCAGAATTTAGGCAAATGAAGGAACCCATTTTTCACACACAAAGGGGTTAATTCAATTGAATATGTCTCCAATGACTTATAATAATCATTTACTTAACAAGCACATTGTGCACAATTCAATGGGAACTGGTGATTTCAAAACGTAAAGTTATAAAGGAATATCTGTTTATTCAAGCTGTGTGGGAAATATAGGCACAGCAGTAATTACAGAAAGTAGTATGAATGCTTGTTTAGCAAACTACTGTGAACTCTTGCAAACATTTCGGAGAAATTGGCTGCAAATAAAATTCAAGGACATTTTTTCCTGCACATTGGAATATTTAATGTCATTATTGTTTCTAACACTTGAATTTTGTTATTTTCAAAAGAAATAAAGAGAAAACAATGATATAAACTGGCAAAAAAAAGTGAAAAATAAGCATTAAAAACGACCCCAACATGGAAGGCACAAAGGCAACAAAAGATTGAATGTTTTAAAAAGTGGCAAAAATGATGTGGTTTAAAAGAAATACAACGTTTCTGACACAAGGATTGAAATATGTCTCAAAGAAAAGAGAATGAAAGAAAGATACAGCCAACAGCGTAAATATAATGCAGCAATCAAATACAAAGCACTTGCTTTTAGGCTTACATGGGGTTCGAAGCAAACCCAACCAGGCTCAAACTTCAGATAAATCAGGGCTCAAAGATCTGAAAAGCTGAACAGGGCTGGGTTTGTTCCAATTCATTCTTTCTGTTGAACACGGTGAATAATGTTTAGTTATTTATTAAAATCCAAGGTACAACTAGTCCCAAACAAATCTAAACAAAAAAAAATCCATTACATTTCAAGAGAGCAAAGGGTCAAAGGTCTCCTCTTGTTGTTGTTGGTAAAGTAATTTAAATGTATTAATACAATAATTTTAGCTAATTGTTATCTGCCAGCAGATAAGAGATGCAAGTTTTCTGAGGAATAGCATCAGGGCAAACATTATTCAGTAATAAATCAGGCTTCATTCAGCCACAGTTTCAGGAAAGGAATTGTCCACTTTTTCTTAGTTGAAAAAAAACACACATTTAACTAAAATAACATTTAATGATACACAGGTTTCATGGAATTCATGTCAATAAAACCTCGAGAGAGAGAGAGAGAGAGAGAGAGAGAGAGAGAGAGAGAGAGCCATGTCCTGTCAGTCTTTTTGATATCACAAAAGGCTGTTGGGAATATATTTAAATCCCTGCATAACAGGTTTGACCTTAAAAATGTCAATCCATGCCAAAGCATTGTTAATTTTAACTATTGTCAGGTATTTCCACAATTGGCTCACATGTTACCTTATTAATACACATTGTCTGAGGTGAGTCAGAGCCCAATCAATTGGAAATGAAAGGAAGAAAGATTAATTTAACACAAACATGTGCAGTGACATAATTATATGTGTTGTTTATGAACCTCTGGAGCCATGTGTCAAAAACAACAACCCCCAACTGTGAGATAAAGGCTTAATCCAATTCCACAGAATTTCTGTTCCAACTTTCAGTTAAACATGGAAGTTATCTCACTTTAGGGCAATGTAAAAACTGTAAATGTAGCATGATATTATTACACAAATCCTTATCGTGAGTAATTTATAAACCATAAGACAAGTAGTTTTAAATTTGAACTTCTTAACAGACCAGAAAACAAATTGTTATGTCTTTTTCCATTTTTCACTATGTTTCAGATTGAACACGTTAATTGTTTTATCAAATATGGTTCTCCCTCACATTTCACAAGTGTGTCGAGTGTCTCAGATACCAAAAATGGCTGACTCCCGAGAATTCACTAAAACAATCGATCTGAACTTACATAGGTACTGCACAGTTAATTACATCCATCAGTGCTCTACAATTGTACGTTTCTTGACTGAAAACTGCAATGATTAATCATCACATAAAATTATATTTTTGTTGAGTTTAACATAATAATCCTTTATACATTTTCTACTAATATAACAAAGGAATATCCTAACACACGCATATCGTATAATTACTATAAATGCACTTTACAATAAATTTCATCCATATTTGTTAATTTGACATTATTTGTTAAAACTGTACTATTTTGAAGTTTTTTTGCTTCTGTTATTTCAAAGTTTGAAAGTATGTATAAATCTATTGTGGTTCTCAGTATTTCTGGATGGTTATTTTATAATGATTAGAAATTTATAAAACATTTTTACAGCCATGAGAAAAAAAATGTGGTTAAAGAATGAGCTACAAAGGAACAATCAAGCGGTTATCCGAAAACCAACATAACAATGTGGTTTTAACAAGAACTCCTATATTTAATCAGATTCATTGTCGATCCCTTCCAGGAACATGGTACAAATTAAATGTGACAAACCCATGGATATTTGAGAAAACACACCCACTAGTACTTTAAAGACAATGACATTCTTAATAATTGAGATTTGCTAAATATTGCTTTGAAAAGACTATTTTTTTAAATCTTGGGGCCAATTGCAGGTGCAGATTGAGCCTTCATATTTATAGAATATAGAAACCCATCATTAATCATCGTTCATTTGCATACTTAAAGCTTTTTTCTGGGTCTGACAGATTATATTGCTCTCCCAGCCTATTAAAGAAGACAGTGACAAGATTTTAGTGGAGTTCCTTTTGTATTGTGGATTTTCATAATTAATCAATATAAAAGAAAGGGGAAAGATTATCAAGGAATGATACAATAACAGTTAATTAAAAGGCTTGTTCACCTTTTACGCACGGGGATCTTTATAACTTTCCTGGCTTATTAAACTACAACATGCTAAAACAGTGTTATCAAGTGGCTGCACACAAGCCCTTGTGACCTGATTAATATAAATATGTTTTGCGTAATTGTATTTTGAATTTCCTTAGACTTTTTACTCCATAAACTAATATGAGAAAATTATAAGAAGCGCCTCATAATTTATGTTTTATTAAACCCTTTCAGAAGGGAAGAAAACAGATAAAGCCATAATGGATGTAATAAAGAATTGACCAGATTCTAAAACGACAGTGTTCAGGTGATCCCACTGAGAATGAACTCGTGTGCAAGGGGCTTTTAGAAATACTTAGCCTCGTGGAACTGAGAAGCTGATGCTTGGCCATTCATTGAATGGATCAACACTCCAGGAATTCTATTTCCTCCATCTGACGAACAGAACAGCAAAGTCCTTAAAAAATCTAAATGGGTGCAAGCTTGGTCAATTTAGATTGATTCTCATTTTCACAAAGCTGCCAATTTTCATCTGCCATTCCAGAGGAGAGAATATTCCAGACCGGTGAGGAAATAAAATCCAACAAACAGGGATGGATCATTGGCATTAGGACACCACAGGATCTCACCGACCAGGGAAGATTCAAGCATAGCTCTTGGCAGTGATGAATTAGTGAGTTTCAGCTGTGCCGGGGGAGAGGCGATGCAAGTAATTTCAGGGTGTCAAGGGCAGAGAGGAGGAAAAGAACAGTTCTGCTTGAGGAGAGTGAAACATGGAATTCTGTAGTAAAAACACAGTAAATTCTGGAAGAACTCAGCAGGTTTATAGGAGACAAAGATATATTACCGATCATATGGGCCTGAGCCCTTCTTTAAGGTGTAAGCAAAAAGCAGACACCTCAGCAGTTAGAGAGGCTCTCATAGAACTCCCTTCAAAGAGAAGAGGAAAACTTCTTCAGGGTCGGTATCCCTTGAAGTGATTTTGCAGGGGAGCAACTGAATGGAGTGAAACACAGAAGTCTGCAGACACCTTGATTGTAGTAGAAACACACGGTAAATGCTGGAGGAACGCAGCACGTCTATAGGAGGTAAATATATATTATGCAAAGATATATTACCGATGTTATGGGCCTGAGCCCTTCTTCAAGGTATAAGCAAAAACCCGGCAGGCATCGTGAGGAGAGAATGGGGACCTGCCCCCTCAATCATTTGTCCAAGAAGAGGGCACTTTTTTTTAGTTTCTTTGGAAAGGTTAGTGGATGGCTGTCAGGATCCACAAAGCATCCCTTGCAGTTAATGTGAGGAAAAAGGTAAATTGGCTCTTTTTAGCTTCTCTACACTTTCAAGGTTCATTGCTTCTGAAGTTACTTTTCATTTCCACTATTTTATACTGGGCACCTGGCTTCTGAACAAATAGATGCAACCCAATCTGCTTGTGCTAGAAATTGTTTAATAACTCAGGAGGTTAGATATAACTACCAGGTTGGATCGGCAGTAAAGAAAGCGAATGCTATGTTGGCATCCTTTTCAAGAGAAATAGTGTGTAAGAGTAAAGAGATGTTGATGAGGCTCTATGGGGCACTAGAGTGACCTCATTTGGAGTACTGTGTGCAGTTTTGAGTCCTTTATCTTAGAAGGGATGTAATAATGATGGAGAGAGTACACGAGAAGATTTACCGGGATGATTCCTGAAATGCAAGGGCTAACAGATGAGGATCGTTTAGCGGCTCTTGAACTGTATTTATTGGAGTATCGAAGAATGAAAGGGGATCTCATAGAGCCATTTTGAATGCTGACAGAGTAGATGTGAGTAGGTGAGTAAATCCAGGCCAAGAGGGCGCAGTCTTAGAAGTAGAAGGAACCCATTTAAAACAGAGATGAGGAGAAATTTCTTTAGTCAGAGGGTCATGGATATGTGGGATTCGTCGCTTCATACAGCTGTGGAGGCCCAATCATTGAGAGAAGGGGGAGATTGATAGGTATCTCTTAAGTCAAAGTATCAAGGGATATGAGGAAAAAGCTGAAACTTGAATCTAGATGTGAGAACTGTTTAGCTCAGAGTGGATTTGAGGAGCAGACTCGATGGGATGAATGGCCTACTTCTGTTCCTTTATCTTGTGATCTTGTGAACTCTGTTGCAAATTAACAGAAAGCATGTCAGAACCATTGTTGGAATCTTCATTGGCAAGTGAAAAAAAGACATTTAAAAAAAATCAAAGAACTTCAAAGGAAAGAAAAGTAAAACCAAAAATATTTACATGTACTTTAAAATGATAAATGAAACAACTTTTTTTTATATATTTCAAGCCTGCATTTGAAAATGTAGACCTGTCATTACATAGCTTATGAACAATGAGACTCGTTACAGTTTACAGGGAGAAATTCAATTACATTAAAGCAGCAGAAAAAAGAATTATTTGCATTATATCAGAGATGGTTGTTATTGCTAAGTTGTATATTGTACTAAATGTTTCATTTTCTCAGTTGTTAAGTTTGGATATAGTTTTGCACTGCTTTGTTTGCTCTCAATATTCTAACAGTGATTGCCATAGTCATTTTTCTAAACCCTTATAGTGACAGAATAGCAGCCAACCAGTTTCAACATGATGTTGTACTTTGCCACAAGATTCCCTCCAAAGTGGCAGATGATGCCACATCACTTCAATGACTTGAACCCGGGAGAAACTTTTTATTATGAAATGATATAAAACAATAATTGGCAAATATTAGAATTAATAGGTTTTCACTGAATCAATAACCTTCAGTTCAGGTTCCTCTTTTAAACTGAGAACATACATTTCAAGTTCAAGTTCCAGTTTATTGTCTCAAGTTCCAAGATGCAGTAATAGGGGTTGTTTTACTAACAGAACAGTGGACGTCTCATACAGAATACAACAAGTAAGTCACAATAAAAAAGTACATAAAAAGAGAGATCATTTGGTACAGAGCAAAGGCATCATAATTTTATTATCTTGGGTTTCCTTCAGGAGACTCAAAATGCCAGTTCTTGAATCTGGTAGTGCATGAGGTCATACTTGGGAATCTTGTCTCTCTTCCACCCCCCAACAATCCCCCCTCCCCAACTGGGATCATTGCCTGAAGAGGGCGCACAAAATCATTGAGGACCCCTTGCATGCTGCACGCAGCATCTTTTAGCTGCTCCTGTGAGGGAAGAGATACAGGAGGATCAGATCAGGACCACCAGGCTGAGGAACAGCTTCTGTCCATGGGCAGTGAGAATGCTGAACGACCAAAGGAACTGCTCACACTAACCATCTGAGACTCTCATATTCATGAAACTATTTATTTATATAGATGACGTCCTTGTCCTGCATATGTATTGCTTGTCTATATGTGTGTTATGTCTGGGTGTGTGTCTGCATGTTTTGCACTGAGGACCGGAGAATGCTGTTACGTCGGGTTGTAATGGTACAATCAGATGACAATAAAGTTGACTTGACTTTTCCCGATGGGAGGAAGAGATAAAGAGAGTGTGTCTGGAGTAGGATGAATCACTTTACTATTGGCTGTTTTTTCAGAGCCAGGGAAGTAATGCTTGCATGCTTATTTAACTATATTACACTTTACATTTTCATTTTCTGTCACTGAATCTCTTCTTCATTGAATAGGAGGTGGAAGTCTGTGATGGACCTGGCTCTATTGGTTACTTTATGCAGCAGTTGTGTTCTTGGGCACTCGAATTACCAAACCAGGCTGTGATGGAACCAGTCGGTATGATTTCCACAGCAGACCTGTGGAAGGTTTTTTTTTAAATTTTTTTTTCACACCATAAATCACATTAGCCATGATATACACTTTTTCTTTTTCACACATATACAGTGACTTTTTCTCCCCCCCCCTCCCTCCTCCCAAGCCACCCCCCCACCCCCCCCCTCATCCATTTTAGGTATACAATCTAGGTTGCATTAAGCCAGTCAGACAATGTTGTCATTCAACAAAAATACACCAGAAATTCTACTGAGTCCATTCTTTTCTTTCTTTCTCCTTCCATCAACTTAAGTAATGTTTGTCCCCGGTAGGTTTTCGCTATTGTATTTAATGTAAGGCTCCCATACTTTTTCGAATATTTCAATATTATTTCTTAAACTATATGTTATTTTTTCTAATGGAATACATTTATTCATTTCTATATACCATAGTTGTATTTTCAAATTATCTTCCAATTTCCAGGTTGACATAATACATTTTTTTGCTACTGCTAGGGCTATCTTAACAAATCTTTTTTGTGCATCCTCCAAATCAATTCCAAATTCTTTGTTTGTTCACACCTGTGGAAGTTTGATAAAGCATTCAATGCAATACGAAATCCCAGACTTCTTAGTATGCCTTGCCAAAAGAATCAAGCAAAATGAAAATAAAAATGTTCTGCTTTACAAATCTGACATTTGTAAGGCAAGTACAAAAGAAATATGGCAAATTAGGCATATTTTTGGTCAGAAACTTAGCAAAATGTATTGCAGTCAATGCCAGCATAATCTGCAAAAAGACTAAAACAAGAGAGGGTTTAGGGATTTACATTGGTATCACTGTGAAAACTTTGCAGGAGTGTAACAGATTTTAATAGTGTGCTAAGCCTTAATTATCGTTTAACCATCTTGTTATGACGAAAAAAATAATTTTATGCAGTTGGATTAGCTTTCCTTCAGAAAACAAACACCCTAAAATTCCACACCTGTTTGAAATAATAGTTTTTATTATACTTGTTAAAGTTTATATTTAAATTCCAACCTTCATCTCATTTGTATGTTCCAATTTTTATTATGCTTTTAGAAATGTTTAACATAATTAACTATTTTACTGTACTTAGGAGATTCAGGACTGAGTGAATTCTGCAGTCATGGACAGCCAACAGAATGGAGGAGATCAGAGATTCCCAAAGCCGATGTCCAATGGAAAGCAAAGTGGGAAAAAAAAACAAAGCCTACGCTATAGAATTTACTATAACTTTTGGGCCAATTCCTTGTCAATGAATGGAAAAATTGTGCTTGCTCATTACTGATGAGAAAATCCAGGCACACGAAAGGTCAGTGGAGGGATAGAGATGGTCGCTGCATCAGAACTTGACCCAAAATGTAGATTATTTCTTTTCCTCCACTGATGTTACTTGATCTGCTGAGTTCCTCAGATTCCAACATCTGCAGTCTCTTGTGGCACTTATTGTCAACTCATTTGGCAGCTGAAACTTTCCTATGGTTAGTCCCACTGATTCACAGTGGCTGAATAAGTCAATTTCTGTCTTTATTATTTATAGTTCTTGTATTATTTAAGAATAATTTTCCAAGTATGCATTCTGTGAACCTAGCTACTGATTCCAATTGATTTAAAGTGGCGTGCCAGTTAGGTTGGAGATGAAAGTTAGTTTCGAGGTGAACATGGTAGCATATTTTGTACCATCACCTCAACAGAGTTCCTGGAACTTCACATTCTCCTCTAAGGGATCAAATTTCTCAAATCATCATTTCACCATTAAATTTCACAAACTACCAACATTGCAAGATGATGAATATTTTGTAGTTGTGATAGATAAGTGATATTAATCAATTAAGCTCATTTTGTGTTTGGCTTGCTCTGTGGAGCCATGGGTCAGCTAGATGGCCATTAACTACAAGGTTCCATGGAACTTGTGTGATATTTTCATAAGCTAAAAGTAATTTAGGTGTGGAAATCTTGACCACAACATATAGATGTAACTTCAGTACATAGCCTTTTTTTTCTTAAACCATTTACATTCCAGCACTGAATGGCCCACTTGTAACATTGCACTATCCAACACCCTTCTAGCTTTGCTGTCTTTGAAGCCAGTGGAGAACTTAATTAAGAATAATGTGTTGAATGAGGTCAGGTCCTCTTCAGCTTGGGTTCACATGCGAAAGTTTCACCATGGAGTCATACCAACAGGAATAGTGCTTGAATAGGTTACAACTTTCTTTCTTCTATCCCATCGAAATATTTAGTGTTGGCGACGGGAACTGACCTGAAAATTATTTGCAAAAGAACCAGCGGACTTGGCAGTTGAAAATCCTAGGCAATAAATAACAAGACCAAGGAGTCTCATTCTACTGGGTACTGGCTAATCTCATATTGAACAAACTCTGTTGATGCAGGCGATATCAAGCATCCGTGGTTAATAAAGAGGAGGTTGTTTTTCTGTTGTGAACAATGATTAGGTAAACATTGAGCTTGCTCCTGTTATTTCTCTCACCTTGTTTATGAGACCCAAAGTCCAAATAAAATTAAAATGAGAATGTGATTGTTTTCATGCATTCCTCTGAATCAAAGGTAAATGACATTACCTGCATCCAATTTAAAACTTGCTCACAAGAGAATCTTGCTTACTCCTTCTTCAAAACCTGACTGAATGGGTTCATGTTTATATTTACAATACCGTGAGTCATAATAATCCCAACATTATGGCAGATTTTAACATTCCAATGTAAAATGAACTAGTTGAAAATCAAACAAAAGCGGCAGATGCTGCGAATCGGAGATAAAGCCCACAAACACTTGGGCTTCGGACAGGTGCCACAGCCGCAACAGGTTCTGTGGAGAGAGAAACAAGTGAATGTGTCAGGCCAAGACCATACTTACTTCATGCATTTCATATGTTGCCAACAAGGAAGCAATTTGTGAACCTTCTCCAAAGTGTTTACATTGACTCAGTTTGTAACGTGCATGGACGTCATAAGTCCTGAGCATTGTGATTGTCCAAGGAGACCATTTGCTCATACCCTAGGGTTTTCAAAAACATGCAGGATTCCAATGGAAATCATTCTGTGATATATTTTGAAAATTGACCATGTGCTACAGTTACATCTCATAGTTTTTTTCTCTAATTTGTGTACTTATATCTGTTACATGATAAAGTACTTCCAGTACTCTGCTTCTTGGATGGTGATAGTTTAAAATAGCTCCTTAACAACTCACTTTGGAGGATGTAATTGAGTGCTATATTTTAATTTAAGATCTGTTACCAACTACGCAATTTGATTTGCAATTGTTTGGTCAACATCATTTGTGCTTGGATCATGTTGCTTGGTGTATTGCATTGGCAATTACAATTTGTTGTTTGTGTAAACAACAGTTGGACCAATCAAATCTACATGAGACTTAACTTTTTGCATCCAAGAGAGTTGACTTTTTAGCTAAGGATCTGGTTGACAAAAGCTGAGGTGCAACAAACACAAATGCAATCCACAGAGATGCAGGTATGTTGGACAAGGTGATTCTCAACACTACTTCATTGCATGTCTGCGACAATTACTTTTTTCATGAAATGTGATGAGGTTTAATTCATGAATATCTATTGATTTCGGATCTAAAACAACTGTTGCAATTTGAAGAAGAGAATTTTCAAATTTCTCCCATCCTACATGGAACAGGGTGTTTCTTAATTTTGCTACATTCCGCAGCCCTCGACATTCCCAGGCACAGTATACTTTCCGTATGAAACACAAACGTCTGCAGACACGGTGATTGTAGTAAAAACACACCAAAATTCTGGAGGAACTCAGCTGGTCTTTCAGCGTCCGTAGGAGACAAAGATACATTGCCAACGTTTCGGGCCTGTGCCCTTCTTCAAGGATAAGCAGAATGAGCCAAAAACAGGAAATCTTAGAATACAGGGGGAGGAATCCAGACCAACAAAAAGTGTTAATTTGATATGATAAGGGGAAAGGTGAGAATTGATTATATCTGTGTGAAAGGAGACAGGAAAAAGGATGACAGACAGAGTTTGGGCATGGAAATGGTGGTGCAGGGGAGGGGAGTGGTAAGATGTAAGGGGGTGGTATTTAACAAAAGCCAGAGAAGTTTATATTAATCCCATCTAGTTGGAGGGTGCCCAGTCAGAGAATGAGGTGTTGTTCCTCCAATGCGCAGGTGGTCACCTTCTGGCAGAACATGAGACATATGGACAGACATGTCTGTAAGGGAATGGGACAGGGAATTGATCTGAATGCCCACTGGGAGATCCACACTAGTGCAGCAGAGGTGCTCAACAAAGAGATCTCCCAGGCTGCGTCCCTCTGATGTAAAGGGAGCACAGTAGAAGACCCCTGCAGATTCACAAGTGAAATGTTGCTTCACTTGGAAGGATTGTTTGGGGCCCAGACTGGTGGTGAGGGAGGAAGTGGTTCATCTCCTGTGGTCACAGGGGTAGGATCTAAGGATACAATCAGTGGGGAGGGAGGAGTGGCAAGCGGAGCATTTCCTGCCATCACAGGGGTAGATCTTGTCCTCCATCAAATAACGTGGCTTCCCTTCTACCACCATCAATGGCCCCCACCCGCATATCCTCCATTACCCACACATTTGCCCTGGCCCCCTCCATCCCCACAGGCTACAAGGACAGGATTCTTCTTGTCCCTCCCAACCAGCCTCCAAAACCAAAGATCCTCATCCATCATTTCCACCACCTACTACGTGATCCCACCACTTACCAGATATTACTCTCTCCTCCACCTTCCGCTGGGACTGCTCCCTCTGTAACCCTTGTCCACTACTCCCTCCCCACCAATCATCCCCTTGGTACCTACCCCTGTAAATACAGGAGATGCTCAACTTGCGCCCACACCTCTTCCCTCACCACTATTCGGAGCACCAAATAGTTCTTGCACTTTGGCTCTGTCTGCTGCAATAGCGTGGATCTCCCAGTAGCCACCCATTTCAATTTCCCATCCCATTCTCTGTCCATGGATTCATGCACTACCAGACTGAAACCATTTGCAAATTGGAGGAACAACACCTCATCTTCCGTCTGGGCATCCTCTTACCGGATGCTATTAATATCAATTTCTCTGGCTTTTGTTAAGCCCCACCCCTCTCCTGCCACTTCTTCCCCTGTCACCTTCCCCCCTCTCCCTTTTTCCTCTCTTTCCTTTTGCACAGACATAATCAATTTTCACCAAGTCCCTTATCATATCCAATTAACATCTGGATTCCTCCCCCAGCCAGCACTCTCTCTATTCTGATATTTCCTGATTTTTGAACGTTCTGCTTATCCCTTGAAGAAGCACTCAGGCCTGAAATGTTGGGAATATATCTTTGTCTCCTATCAATGCTAAAAAGACTGGATGAGCTCCTCTAGCATTTTGGTGTGTTTTTACTGTATACTTTCCAGAATACACTTGTAGAAGTTTGATAGAGCTTTTTTTTTACTTACCAAATCTCCTTAAACTTCTCAGAAAGTAGAGGCATTGGTGTGCATTCGATGCTGCCTCGATATGGTGGCTCCAAGAGATGTCTTCTGATATGTAGATTCTCTGTCCCATGAATGGGAGACGTGTGTGATCCCTCCGCCTCCCCTTCCTAAGATCCTTGGTCCACAGATTCAAGAGTCACATCTGGCTAATTATTATTACTCATGGTCTTCAGTCTTTCACCTAATTTCTGTGTCATGACAAATGTCTTCAGTTCCATAAATCTTGCAATTAGTTAACAGACTCCTTAAAGATGATTTATCAGAAACCTCCTGGATGTCCATTTCAATAATAGTCCGATATTTTAGTAATCTCTTCAAAAACTTTAAACATTTTTGTCAGCTCTGGCCTAACCTTATATTCCATGCTAGCTTGCATGACAAACTGTCAAGCTGTGAATCATTTTATCCTGAATTACAGACATAATTACATATTTGATTAACATGTCTGTAATATCCTGGTTGTCTCCTCTTCACTATATGAAGGGGATTTTCCATTCATTAGAAGCACGTGGATTCTTGAATTGATTAAACTTTGGACAATTATACTTCGGACATTCAAAAGGTTCTCACACTCTCCTTAATACTCTAAGAAGGGGACCAATTGATCCCAGGAATTGACTAGTCTTTACTGCCATGACTTCCATGTATGCGTTATTTTACATAGAATAGTACAGCATAGGAACAGGCCCTTTGGCCCACATGTTTGAGCCAAATATGACACCCAAGTTAAGGTAAAACTATTTTCATTGCAGATGCTACATATGACTCCATTCCTTTTCTATTCATGTGTCTATCTAGAAACAAATTTAACACTCTCATTGTATCTGCTTCTACCACCACCCCTGGCTGCACATTCCAGGCATCCACCATTCTGAGTAAAAAAAAATTGCAAATCTCCTTTAAACTTCACCATTCACCTTAAACATGACCTCCAGTACATGGAATTTTTAACCTGGGAAAAATATACTAACTGTATACCCTATCAAGGTTTTCCTGAAGTCTCTGATGTTCCAGAGAAAATAACCTAAGTTTGTCCAACATCTCCCTCTGCAGCGGTACTTTATGGATCAGTCTACCATGGGCGACCTTGACAACTACCTACCCTCAAGTTGATGCAGACAACATCAACTGCCCTACATTCAACAAGTTTTGTCACGTCCTCATAAAACTCACTCATGTTTATAAGACATGCCTTGAACAGCACAAACCCATGTTGCCTGTCCCTAATCTGATCATGCCTTTCCAAATGTAAATCCTATCGTCAATGTAAAATCCTGTCCCTAATGCTCAGGTTCATTTTGGTACATCTCTGTTCTTGACTGACCATTTGTTTTTGTTACATCCGAAATGAAAACCATTTCATTTACCCTAAGTACTGAGTGAAAGTAATCATCTAACATTTTCCTATTTGTATTCATTTTACCCTTAACAATTTTTAAAGGGTCTACACTTCTGACATATGAATACAATTAATTTTTAAGCTTGTTTTGGTAACTTTTTTGCTTGCTTCCTTTTTGTAACCATTGAAATAAATATTTCATTACCTTTGCTTCTCTTCTGGTTATAAGGATTTGGAGGCAAAAATTAAAGAATTTCATATATGTTAGATTCTAAAAATGTAGTATTATGTGACAATAATGGAACCTTTACCTTTTGTCTGTTCTCTGCCTTTCTGCCTTCACTTTTGATTTTCTCCCTTACCTCATTAGTTATCCATAGTTGTTTATTTTGGCAAGGTCTGCCCTGGTCTCTCAGAAGCATAAACTGGTGCACAATATTTCCCTCCCAGCAGCATGGACTGTTTTTCTACTTATGGGTAGTTTCACCACAGAAATATAAAGTTTACAGTATTAAACATTTCTCAGAGTTACTCCCTATTCCTTCCTTGCCTCTACCCTCCTCAACCATGATCTTCAACCATGACTTTCCTCACCTCCTCTAATATATCCCCAGCTCAGGCATGTAAAAGATTACTCCAGTAAAGGATTGTTGGGTTTTCACTTTTTAAAAAGATGCTATGTAACAAAGTTGTTATATTGTGAGTATAAGTTAGAATGATGGAAAATCAATGATAATAATGGTGATCGCAAAGTTGGATTTGAATTCTGCAATATTTTATGTTTCTGTTCGGCAGTGAAGGCATAAATAACCCTGCTTATGTTTTATATTTTATCCTTAACTGAATTATCTAGCATGACTACACCTCAAAGGCTCCAAGCAAAGACATGGTAACTTCTGCACAATTTTAATCTGCAAGGGAAGCAATGGAAATTTACTGCACACAACTGTGACTTTCTGTAAAAATATGCAAAAGAATCTGTGGTCTGTAAGCACCCTGGGTGGTCATTTTAGTGGTGAAACGTTGTACCAACTGGATGACCTAATTTTGAAGCCCAGCTTGGCTAGTGTTCAGACCTGCTGCCCTTATTTGCCAAGTTAAATCTGCACTTAGCTGAGATGCGGGTCAGAGTAACATGAAGAATTTGGAAAGGTGTGGAAGCCCACACTGAGTCACTCAAGGATAGAGCAGCTTCGCCAGGGGTTGTGGAAGAGTGCGCAGTCTGGGCAATTGCATCTCTTCGAGGAAGGTGTCAGCTGTCGGGACCATGCAGAGAGAGAGAGAGAAGAATAACAATATTAAAATAAATTGTTCTGTGTGAAATCTGCAAACAGAACTAATTTGTTTTCACCCACTCTGGAAACTTGGTTAGGTATTTTGCTGAGTCCAATTTCCACTGGTCAGAAGTAACAGACTAATTTGCCTCAGATTTAAAGAAGAGAATACAACTAATTTGATGGAAAGGATTTTATAAAATAGTTAAAAGAGAACTGACCGGCACTTTTGATGCAATAACATTTATATGAAGCTTCAGCTGAAAATTACAGGAAGCAGTAAAGCAGACCAGTCTGCTGCCTTCTTTAAAAAAAAACAGCTTACCTTTGAATAAATAAGCAGGATTAATAAAGATGCCTGGAATTTTTCTTCTGGAGACTGCAGCCGCAATATAAATTTTTATGGCTACACAGTTAGCCTCAGTGCAGAGTTTATGTGGCAAATAACACATAGATAAACCTCAATGGATTCAACAGGCTCTGCAGCCATTGGAAATCTTCACAATGTGCAGGTATTTGGAAAATCTGAGGAGTTTTCACACAGTGATCTGAATACAATTCGCAGCAAAATTAAACTGCCTATTGTCTATTAACATTGGGCCACTTGCCATTCACCACATTGGCTGGCCTTGGTATTGGGATTTAGAGATGAGAAAGTTCAAATAGAGAGGGGGTAGTTGGTAGAGTAATTGGGGGAGGGAGGGAACATACTGGAATATACACAGACAAACTAAGGGATTTGCACCGGCTCAGCATTGACACCATATAGGTAGTTTATTACAAAGTAGTTACTGCTTGGGCTAAAGTAACAAATCACAGTCAGAGAGCTGACAGATGATAAATAAATAAATGATTGTACCCTGCAAATAATCTTTGCACCAAACAGGTGATTATGAGGAATTATTAAGAGATCGATTTATCAAAGTGAATTGTATGACTTGTGCTCCTATTAAAAACTTCTGATAAAAAATCAATGTCTCAATAATTTATTAGATCAATAATTTATGACTATATATTACTGACACATGACACATGCAAAATGCTGGAGGAACTCAATGGATCAGGCAGCATCCATAGAAGGCAATAGATAGTCAAGAGCTGGAATTCTTCATCTGGAAAGCAAAAAGTTAGTAACTGAACCCTCTCTTGTGATCAGGACCGTTTGCAGATTCAACATGTACATTGCCCCTCCTCCAATTTTAGTAACGATGTCTTGATATATTTCAAAGCAACACAAATACAAAAGACCATTCTTTGATAGTGAGGTCATATTTTACATTTAAATTTGGACATATAGCACAGTAACAGGCCCTTTCGGCCCACAAGATCATTCCAACCATTTACACCCAATTGACCTACAACTCCCGATACATTTTTGAATAGTGGGAGGAACATGGAACCCCCAGGGAAAACCCATGCAGACATGAGGAGAATGTACGAACTCATTACAGACAGCGTGGGATTTGAAGCTCAGTCTCAATCGCTGGCGTGTAACAACTCACCACTCCGCAAACTGTGCCACCTCGTGTAAAAAATACAGCACAGTTCGCGTAGTGGTTAACATGATGCTATTACAGCGCCAGCGACCCGGGTTTGAATCCCGCGCTGTCTGTAAAGAGCTTGTACATTCTCCCCGTGATCTGAGTGGCTTTTCCGTAAGAGCTCCAGTTTCCTCCCACCTTCTAAAATTTACGTGGTTGTGGGTTAATTGGGTTAAATTGGGTGACATGGGTTTCAATGGCCAGAATCAGATTCCACCATACTGTAAGTTAAAACAAAAACAACAAAGTGAAAAATAATAACAGTTGCGGCCTGCCATTATCATCATTTTAGGTATTCAATGAACTGATTTTGGGAACATTAATTGTCTGGCTACACAGGACACAGGTTAACCCACACCAGTTGCATCTAATATAGTCAACAAGCTCACTCACTTCATGCTTGAAACACCTTGGCACAGTTTATCGATTACTGGATAGCTGAAAAGAAGAGTGGCGGGCAGATGTGGTGAGTGGGTACCTCTGATTAAAGCTTTCCTACTTCTCTAAAGGAGAGGTGCCTGATACCAGTGAACTTGGAGGAGTGAGAAGTGAGATTGGACTGTGAATCAAAGAACTTTTCTGAACTTACACACAAACATTACACACACGTGCGCTTAGAATTAGAAGAAGGTTATGTAAGTTAATAGTAATAAGTTAAAGTTTGATCCTGTTTTCATGTTTAAAGATAATTAAAAGCAACTTTTGTTTAAGCAACCATTTGTCTTGGTGAATTTCTATTACTGCTGTGTTTTGGGGTCCTCTGGGCCCATAACCAATATCTCAAATAAAAAGATCTTTAATAATTATGATATCTAATCTTTAAAGCCCACATCTAATACAGAAGGTTGAAAAAAAATGGTTATCTATAATGGGAGTAGCAAGAGAAAGACTGTTCTAACCATAAAATTTCCTAAATTAACCCCATATTCTCAACCTATTTCTCATTATCAGATTATGTGATAATTTAGAAAAAGAAAATGGTTAAAAAAAGATCCTAAAATTGCCAGCATAGATGATTTTTTAGAAAACCTCAGTTCCATTTTTACCCAAGAAGGGCGATTCATTAATTTATCAAAATGCAATTCTGTAATAAAAGTAAATTACGTACATTAATCACCCTTTCAAAAGACATGGGGCCCATTCAAAAAATATTAACATGATTGGCAGAATTAAGTCATTTGGATGCTTCGGGAATTCTCTGTCTAGTTTTTGAAGGTCGCTATTTGATTCATATTATTTTTCTATAAATTAATCTTGATTAGAGGGAGGGGGTAGATTAGATTTTGGTTTTGTTTTTTTAAATTCCTTTTTTAGATTACATGGGTTATATACGGGTTTAATTATGGTTGCCCTAGATCATATTATTATATAAGACAGATATTACTCTGTCTTATATATTATGTGTTATGCTATATTGTAGCTCATTCAGTTTCTATCCAGAATTATTTTTAAGAAATAATGTTTAATCAACAAGTATGTATGGATTTGAATTATATTTATATTAATTTCTGATATGTACATGATATGACATGCTTTATTTGCTGTATTAGTAAACTTTGTATGTCGGAGCAATATGTTAAATTCAATAAAAAATTTTAAAAGAAAAATACAAAAGGTAGCACAAAATGTAATTTGAAAAAAAAAATCAGTTTTGCAGTCTTTAATTATATTAAGTTCATTTTAATCAGGTAAATCCCATAACAGCATTGCACCCATCACTTATGTTAACTATGCTGCCATCATAATTAGCCCCCCCCCCAGTTTACAGATAAAAGTTTTACTAATATATAATTCTTTGGCTTGGCTTCGCGGAGGAAGATTTATGGAGGGGGTAAAAAGTCCACGTCAGCTGCAGGCTCGTTTGTGGCTGACAAGTCCGATGCGGGACAGGCAAACACGATTGCAGCGGTTGCAGGGGAAAATTGGTTGGTTGGGGTTGGGTGTTGGGTTTTTCCTCCTTTGCCTTTTGTCAGTGAGGTGGGCTCTGTGGTCTTCTTCAAAGGAGGTTGCTGCCCGCCAAACTGTGAGGCGCCAAGATGCACGGTTTGAGGCGTTATCAGCCCACTGGCGGTGGTCAATGTGGCAGGCACCAAGAGATTTCTTTAGGCAGTCCTTGTACCTTTTCTTTGGTGCACCTCTGTCACGGTGGCCAGTGGAGAGCTCGCCATATAACACGATCTTGGGAAGGCGATGGTCCTCCATTCTGGAGACGTGACCCATCCAGCGCAATAATATAATATACAATAATATACTAATAAATATAAAAACTCTTACAAGCCAGGGATAGGGAGACATTTTTGGAGAGTTGCCACAGTGGCGAGCGAAATCGGACGAGTCTTCATCCTGGGTGCCGCCATTTTATTGAAACACAACTTTATTCAAACAGCTGCTGGATGCAAGCAGGGCACAACTGGGGTGGGGTGAATGTGTGCTCTCACCTTCACCAACGATTTGTGTGTTGCTTTGGAGAACATTTACTTATGCAGTTTTAAATTTATATTTAAACTTTTATTTATTCTTATTTATTGTTCAAATTTTTAAAAATTCTTTTCCTCAACTTCTTTTTGCCTGTTGCTTGAATTCCCAATACCATAGATTTTACTGTATTAATATTATTATTATAGATTTTTACAAATACATCATTGCAGAATCACCAAAAACCAATGTCATGAGTACCCTGCTGGGAATTCCTGAATTGGGCTAACACCAGGATATGTTGCAGTATCTGCTGCTTTGAAATCTTTCAGGTGCAGGCACTTAAAACACCTGAATAAAAAATCTACAGCAGAAATGACATTTGGAGGCAACTGAAACTTATTCTCAAATAATGATTTGATCGGAAAAGATTGGCAGCAACTTTAAGTGGACACCACTCACTGTTTCAGTTATTGGCGAAAACTACCTCATACTTCTGTCTTTTCACTCTCTTGTGCCTGTTCCATGCAATCTTTAAACCTAAGAAAACTGTAGGAAAAATAGAGTAAGGAAAGGGAAAATTAGATTGTTGAGGTTTAGGTTGACATAGGTTGGCACAACATCAGGGACTGAAGGGCCTGTACTGTACTATAATGTTCCATGTTCTAAATTTGCATTCATATTAGGAAAAGAGATACAGGAACATTCAGTTGAAACTGTATATCAGTAATTGTTTGAGGTATATTCCCTTTACTATGGAAACTAATGTACAGGATCAATTGATACAATTAAAAACTATATATCAGCTTTTACCCACAGAACCACACTCTTCAATTGTAATGCATGCACATGAGTTTCTACTCTCTAGAACCATTTAAGCATGGTAAATGTACCCTCAATTAAATTCCTGCGTCACAATGAACTTTCATTGCCTCCTCTTTACTTGAAAGCGTTGGAGGCAGATATCAGTGGAAATTGAGCATCCCACTAATGTTGAGTGTGTTACTCACATGGCTGTGGAACATTTATGTATTTTAGATAAAATTTGCGTGATTTTACTGGTCTGAAGAATGTTGGAGGTCTTGACATTGGTCATTCACACCCAAGTGACCAAAATTCCAAAAACTCCTTTTTTTATGCGAGTTTAGACGGCATACTGGATGTGCGGCAATTAAAGAGGCAGGACTTGCAAAGCGCGTCATCCATATGCTAGTTATTAGACCATTGTTCACGTAATGCCTGCAGTTAACTTTGGACTGCAGGCCTACTGGGAAATTTGAAGGGTTGAGGAGGTAAAATATTGGAACAGGAATGGCACCCTCATTCCTGCTCCAACCTTTTTACACAGCATACATTCTGGGAAAATGGCATTAATTTCTTGGAATGCAGTGGCTGTGTAAAAAACATAATTGTTCTTTCTTTTGGGTGCAAGGGTACACACTTCCTTTGGGAATAATTAAATCAATTTGGTTATTGACTCCTGGAGATTATTTTCAAGATCTCAATATATCATTTAATGAGTAATACTGTACAGGTATTTGTACTGCACTGGTCAGTGCTGATGTTAGCTTGAGAAGGCCACAGTTTGAGAAAAAACAAAGCTTCTCTCATTACTATGGTTTAATTTACAAGTGAACAGAGAGTGTATGTGATAACTTAAAACATTGAACTACAAATTGGTTGATCCTTGTTAAACTTACTACTATTGTGTCGAAGGAACTCTGGTAAAAATGTTTGCTGTTTGAAAAATGGGTAATGATGAATCAGAATACAGGATGGAGAGTGAGAATCTGGTCGGGTGGTGCCAGAACAACAGACTACCAAGTGAGAGCGAACACTATAGATGGCTGAGACGCTTCACTACCTGATGAGCTGAACATCTTCTATGCCTACTTTGAGAAGAAGAACCAAACAGTGTCTTCCAGAATCCCTGAAAAGGCTGAGAACGCTGTGATATCTGTTCCTGAGGGCAACGCCAGAACATTATTCAAGAGGGTGAACCCTCGCAAGGTGTCAGGCACTGACGGCGTACCTAGCAGGGTACTGAAAATCTGCACTTACCAACTAGCCAGGGTGTTCACAGACATTTTCAGCTTCTCATTGCGGCAGTCAGAGGTTCCCACCAGCTTCAATAGGGCATCAATCATCTCAGTACCCAAGAACCTCAACGACTACCACCTAGTAGTACTAACTTCTACTGTGATGAAATGCTTTGAGAGGCTGGTCAGAATAAACAGGTACCTAAGCAAATATTTGGACGCACTGCAATTTGCCTATCATCACAATCGCTCCACAGCAGATGCAATAACAATGCTTTCCACTCAGCTCTGGATCACCTCAAAAATAACAACTCATACATATGGCTACTCTTCATCGACTGTAGCTCGGCCTTCAATACCATTACTCCGTCAGTGCTGGTCAAGAATCTGCGAACTCTAGGGCTCCGTACCCCACTCTGCAACTGGATTTTCTCACTGGAAGATCACAGACAGTACTTCCTCACTGATCATCAACACAGGTACACTCAAGGACACATACTTAGCTTGTTATACACCCATGACTGCGTGGCCAGGCACAATTACAATGCCACTTATGTTTGCCCATGACACCGCAATTGTCGGCAGAATCACAAGCAGCATTGAGGAAGCGTCCAGGAGGGAGGTAGATCAGCTCGTTGAATGATGTAATGAAAATAACCTTGCGTTCAATGTCATCAAAACCAAGGAGATGATTGTGGACTTCAGGAGGAAGTCAGGGGACTCGACACAGTCCTCATTGAGCCTCCAGTAGAGGAGAGTGTCAAGAACTTCAAATTCCTGGGTGTCAACATCTCTGTCCTGGAGTGTCCACCTTGATGCAATCACAAAGAAGGCTCACTACCAGCTAGACTTTGTGAGGTGCCTGAGGCAGTTTGGTATATCATCGAAGATTCTTGAAAACTTCTACAGGTGTATGGTGGAGAGCCTTCTGGCTGCTTGTATCGCTGCCTGGTATGGAGTTAGGATCAGAATAAATTCCAGAGGGTTGTTAATTCGGCCTGGCACCAGACTTCACTCCACTGAGGACATCTACATGAGGCGGTGTCTTAGAAAAGCAGCCTCTATCCTCAAATACCTCCACCACCCAGGCCATTCCCTTTTCACTCTGTTACCATCGAGAAGAAGGTACAGGAGACTAAAGACAGACATTTAGCAGCACAAGGACAGCTTTTTTTCCTGCTGCCATCGGATTCCTGAATAGTCAATGAACCAAGGAAGTCCTGACTGACTTTTCATGGCATTATTACCGTTCTTGTTATTTTATTTATAGTCGTGACATAAGAAGGTAGGTATGTTTGCTCTATGACGTTGCCTCAAAACATCAAATTTCATGACTTGTTCATGCTAGTAAATCTTGATCCTGATTATTTTGTATTTTCTATCTCTTTTCCTGTCCTGGCACGTTGTGGTAATTTAATTTATTCTGTTGTTGTTGCTGTACCTTTCAGTATGAGGCTGAGTGGTTGCATCAAGTAAGAGTTTTGGTGCATCTGTACATCATTTTTTGTGTATGACAATAAACTCACTCATCATCAACTTGCTGGCATCATCTGTTTCAGCGAGACTGGCAGCACTCCGTTCCCAATAAGTCGAAGTGCTAAGTAATCCCTCATCTTGGAGGCTGAAGTGCTGGCAAAGGCACCAGTGGATGGATTACAATGGTCTTCAAGCATTCCTCCCCCCCATCCCCCACCGCAGTAACTTTGGTTCTTTTCTAACATTTCAGTATTTCTTACAAAATAAAAGTAACTTTTGTTTATTACTGCTGACTGATTTGAAATTACTTTGCCAGACCTGAGAGGTGAATGCCAGAGGGCATTCGAGTGAACCCTTGGACTTGTGTTCATAGAACCCTGCAGCAAAGTTTAAACTCGCTGAGATTTCCAACGTTTGGACCTGACACAAGATCCTATTGATTTCAGTGGGAGTTTTTGGGCTGCAGGGAATAAAAAGTGAGATCGTTCTTACTTATCTTGATTTGTATTTTTGTTTTTATATAGTGAAGTATTTTTAATTTACTATTTCCCTAATTAATTGCTTTCAGAATATTTACAATTTCAGGGGTATGGCAGTTGGCAAGGTTGGCGTCAGAACTTCACCAACTATCAGATTCTTTCCGATGACTTCTGCGAGTTGGACTGCTCTGGGGTGTTATTGAAGGCCCTGCCGCTGGCCTGGCCTATTGTTGGCATCTGTATTGCTTGGGAATTTAATGTAGGCTTCTCCACATCTGGTAAAAGCACAATGCTGGAGAAACTCAGCAGGTCAAGCAGTGAACTTTATAGAGCAAAGATAAAGATGCATAATCAATGTTTCAGGCTTGAGGCCTTCTTCATTAAGGAAGAATGTCGGCAGATGCCCGAAGAAAATGGTGGGGTTTGGGGGAGGAGCACAATTCCAAAGGCAGGAGGTAATAGGTGGATAAGCGAGGGAAGGCACAGCAGCAAGCAGGGTGAGGAGGGATGGCCCTGCGAATTCAGAGGGAAGAGAGTAGAGGAAAGAAGTCATAGAGTGATGGGGAGGAGAGGGAGAACTGGGAGTGGGTTAACAGAAATCATCCTCCCTCTCTTCCCCATCTTCTTTCCTCCAGCTCTCCATCCACTTTCCTTTTCATTCACAGATCCATGCCCCTCCTCCTGTTTGCTAGCGAACCCTCCCTCCCTTATCCACATTATTTCCAGTCTGTGAGCCTGTGCTTCTCCCAGGCCCCTCCCCCCACAATTTTAATCTGGTACATGCCAATATTTTGATCATATCTTGACGAACGGTTCAAACCCAAAACGTTAGCTATATATCGTTATCTTTGCGATATAAAGTACACTGTTTGACTGACTGAGTTTCTCCCGGATTGTGTTTTCACTTCAATTATGGTGTCTGGTGACTTTTGTCTTTTACTCTTCTCTTCATCAAACCAACTTTGAATGTGAGGTGATATCAGGCAGCAAGATCTCATCCAGGGAGGGTGTCACTGTGTTGTTCCTCTGTAATATTTTTGGATGCCTTGCGAAACTCTCATGTGTACAAAACAAGATCTATATATTATTTGTCTCTCTGTGTGTTATGTCCGGTTGCGTATCTGCATGTTTTGCATCAAAGACCAGAGAACGCTGTTTCGTAAGGTTGTACTTGTGCCATCAGATGACAATAAACTTGGCTTGGTCTGGTTTCAAACACAAGTTACTATTTTAAAAATTTCATTAAAAATCTTGGGGATGCTCTGGCCTGGAGTTCTTGCAAACCCAATGGTAACATATGGAAGACAAACAGAAGCAAGTTTGATGTTTCCTCATACGTGCTTGGTTATCTGATAACCAGCAGCTGTACTCTTTGCGAGTACCAACAAATCCATGTACTGGAATCTACAACAAACATGAGATGGTGAAGGAAAGCGGAGGGCCAAAGTATGATACATAACTGACGTTTCAGGCTTCAGCCCTTCACCAAAACATCAGTTATATGTCTCTGCCTTTCCAACATAAAAGACCGCCTTTGACCTGCTGAGTTTCTCCAGCATTTTGTGTTTTAACTCATCCTCAAATGAAAGTAAATGCAGATGGATCACAATCATTCAAATAAAAAGTGTAAACCTCGTGAAAACATGCTAACCTGAGAATTGCCAAGACAGCAAACCTGCCAACGATATTTTTATAGAGCTGGGAATAGCTAATGGAATCTTGCTAAAGAGTACATACTGTACATCAAGGAGGATGTTGTACCCACATATGCTGTCCAGACCTCACCACTGAGGAGGACTTTACTGGAGGCACAAAGTTTGGAGGCTTGCAGTTTGGTGTTCTTTTCCCAATTGTTTATAGACGCCCTTCACCTGTTGGGATATTGTAGTTGCAGCTTTTGCTCTCTGTGTGTGTGTGTGTGTGTGTGTGTGTGTGTGTGTGTGTGTGTGTGTGTGTGATGCCTTTGGTATCAAATGTCAGACTGCTATGAATGGAGAGCCTAGATAAGTGAAACTGTCAACAACCAGTGGTAAAATGTTTTAAGTACTAAGAGATGGACATGTCATTCATCCTGCTGATGCTTGTGGTTAATTCAACTTCTTGATTGGGATGCAAGGGTCCATTCATACATTCCTGAAGCTGAAGGTGTTCCAGGGTATAAGATGTTAGAACAGTAATGTCAGCATGGAAAATTTCCTGATGAAGACATGCCAACTCTTCTCTCTATCATTTCGTCTTGTAAATAATCATCCTCAGGGGGATGAGCTAACCCAGTACACCGATAACAGTGGGAAGGTTATGGCCAAGATCGCTGACATCTGAAGACAATTCCATTTGATTCGACCTTGAAGAAGCCAAAGTTGGTTCTTCGTAATTGAGCTTTCTATTGATATGGAAGGAAGAGGTCATTCTGAGCAGTTTCAGTGGGAAACTACATTTCTTGAATAAACCATTTCTGCTTAAACAATCAAATGCCCAGATGATGCTGATGAAGAAAATCGATAATGTTCATGCTTCTTCTCTTACCAAAAAGGTCAGATAAATTGTGGATCTCCAGGTTCCAAACCTGGACTGGGTAAACCACACTGCATGGCATTAAGCACAGGGCTATCTTCAGATTTCAGATTTATTGTCAGAGTATATACTGTATATGACATCACATACAACCCTGAGATTCTTTTTCCTGTGGGTGAGGCAGAATGACTACTTATTGGTAGTGCAAAAAATACTGTGCACAATGTACACATTGCAGTGAACTGGGATTCACTGGTAGTGTGTTGTGCTGATGGCTGGCCCTGCCTCCTGGCTCTGCTCCCATCTGCTACATATAACCCTGGTTTCCAGCCTAAATTTCAGGGAGACAGGATGTTAGTTCCCCTCTAGTTCAGATGCAAACTGTTCCATCGGAACAGTCTGGAGGCAGGTAGCTGGGTGACTATCAGGAGAGGGAAGGGGAATAGACAGAGAGAGTGTTCCCATAAACAATAAGTATACCGTTTTGGATACTGTTGGTGGGGAGACGTACCAGGGTAGTAATCAGGTCTCTGGCTCCGAGACTGGACCCTCAGCTCAGGAAGGAAGGAGGGAAAAGAGGAGAGCAATAGTGATAGGGGATTCAATAGTTAGGAGGACAGATAGGAGGTTCTGTGGGAAAGATCAAGAATCCCGTATAGTCTGTTGCCTTCCTGGTGCCAGGGTCTGCAATATCTTGGATTAAGTTCTTGGTATTCTCAGGAGGGATGGTGAGCAGTCAGATGTTGTGGTCTATGTAGGGGCTTATGACATGGGTAGGATGGATGAGGGGGTCCTGCAAAGAGAGTTTAGGGAGTTAAGTGCAAAGTTGAAGGGCAGGACATCCAGGGTTGTGGTCTCAGGAGTGTTACCCATGCCACGTGTTAGTAAGGCTAGAAATAGGAAGTTAATGCTGCTAAATATGTGGCTAAAAAGTTGGTGCAGGAGGGAGGGCTTCATGCAAACTGTTCCATCGGAACAGTTCACAATTTCCCTGGAGGGGAACTAACATCCTTGCGGGTAGATTTGCTAGTGCTGCCTCCCGCCCCACCCCACCCCCCCTCCCCCCCCAACTAGAGGAGGAAGAGCTTACTGCCTTACAGTGAATAAAGGTAGATCAATCTCAGGGCCTGACATGATACTCCCTCAGACCTTGAGGGAGACTAGTGTAGAAATTGCAGGGGCCCTGGCAGAAATATTTGAAATGTCCTTAGCCATGGGTAACATGCCAGAGGATTAAAGGGTAGCTCATGTTGTTCCATTGTGTAAAAAAGGCTCCAAAAGTAAACAAGGAAATGACAGGCCAGTCAGTAGTGTGTTTTGAGAGATGGGATATACAAGTATTTGGACAGTCAAGGGTTGATTAAGGATAGTCAGTGTGGTTTGTGTGTGTGGTAGGTCATGTTTAACGAATCAGAGTTTTTCGAGAAGGTTACCAAGAAAGTAGATGAAGGGAAGGCTGTGGATGTTGTCTATATGGACTTTAGTAAGGCCTTTGACAAGGTCCCACATGGGAGATTAGATCAGAAGGTTCAGACACTAGTTATCCATGGAGAGATTGTAAAATGGATTTGAAATTAGCTGAATGGGAGAAGACTGAGTGGAAGTGGATGATTAGTTCTCAGACTGGAGGGATGTGATCAGTGGTGTGTCTCAGGGATTGGTGTTGAGACCATTGTCGTTTGTTGTCTATATCAATGATCTGGATGACAATGTAGTAAACTGGATCAGCAAGTTAGCTGATGACACTAAGATTGCAGGCATTGTGGACAGTGAGGAAGGGTTTCAAAGTTGCTGAGGGATCTGGACAAACTGGAAAAATGGGCAGAAAATGGCAGATGGAATTTAATGGAGACAATTGTGAGGTGTTGGATTTTGGAAGGGCAAACCAAGATAGGACATACACAGTTAATTGCAGGGCACTGGGAAGTGCAAAGGAACCAAGGTGTCTGGGAATATAGATACATTATTCCCTAAAAGTGGCATTCCAGGTAGACAGGGTTGTAAATAAAGCTTTTGGCATATTGGCCTTCATAAATCAAAGTATTGAGTACAGGAATGCTATGGTAAGGTTGTATAAGACATTGGTGAGGTCAAATTTGGAGTACTGAGTGCAGTTCTGGTCACCAAACTATAGGAAGGATATCAGTAAGATCAAAAGATTCCAAAGAAAATTTACTAGGATGCTTCTGGATCTTCAGGAGTTGAGATACAGAGAAAGATTAAATAAGTTAGGACTTTATTTCTTAGAAAGTAGAAGAATGAGGGGAGATTTTATAAAGGGTTACAAAATTATGAGGGAAATAGACAGAGTAGGTTCTTTCAACAGATTAGGAGAGATAAATATGAGAGGACATGGATTTACAATGAAAGGCAAAAAGTTTAGTGGTAGGAACTTCACTCAGAGAGTGATAGGAGTTTGGATTGAGCAGCCATCTGACGAGGTAAATGCAGGCTCAGTCTTAAGTTTTAAAAATAAATTGGATAGATACATGGATGGAAGTTGTCTGGAGTGTTATGGAATGGGTGCAGTTCAGTAGGACTAGAGGAATGATGTTTTTACACAAACTAGAAGGGGTGAATGGTCTGTCTTCTATTTTGTAGGTTTCTCTCGTTTCCATGGTTTCTATAATGTTCAATTCAAGAGGAAGAAGAAAAGTAATGACACATTCCTTTAGGTTAGGTGAACTCATAAATTCTATGGAGAGGTGAAATCTGCAAGGACTGTGACTATGTGAACCACTTCACATATTCACAAAAGAAAGCAGTAGAGTGAATCTAAATGCGTGGCATATATATATATATGATGCACATATAAATGGAGTGTTGCTTCAATAAGATGCACATGTTTTAGCAGCTCTCCATGCCTCACAGTTATTTATTATAATTCCTGGCACTACATGCAGTTAAAATAAGAACCACACATCTATTCTACTAATACAGACGTCAAACCTCTGATGACAGAGTGCTAAAATATTACAGAAAGACCTTTTTGCTGTCATTAGGTTTGGCACAACGTCATTGCTGGGAGACCATGTTCGCAGGACAGGCGATGTGGCAACAAAAGGAGACAAACTCTTCTCCTCAAATCAACATGCCTTGAAGAAGGCCTCAGGTTCAAAATGTTGGTTGTATGTCTTCACCTCCTATGGAGACTGCATGACCTGCTGTGTTCCTTCATCAATTTTCTGTTTCTACTGCAATCACAGCATCTGCAGACTTACGTGCTTCACTCAACATTCCCAACACAAGGATTGGTAATGAAAATTATAGTCCAATGTAAAATGATTTGAGTTCACCTTCTAGTCTTACCCTCCTCCAATCCTTCTTTTTGAATGTCACTAAGAACCTTTGAGTGTGGTGTGCTCATCAGCTTTGGCCTTATGTTCTGGAATACCTTTCCAGAACTCTTGCCTCTCTGCTGAAAACGCACTCCCTTCACAACATTTTTTTGTCATTTGTATTAAAAATGTCCAAACTAACAGTGCCAGAATCAATTTGAGACCCCTCCTGTCTTGGATGGTTTATTTTGTCAAAGGGACTGCATAAAAGTGTTGCTGTTGTTGGCCCTCCGCCTGAGGGTAGGTAATGCCACGCAAAATGTGACAAACCTCACCATTCTCAACATTGCATTGAAACCTTACATCAACAGTGGAATATGTAACGTGGCTCCTCATGAGCAGCTGGAGGGACTCAGGCAGCATCCATGGAGAGAAGTGGACAGTCAACATTTTAGATCAGGTTCCTTTTTCAAGTAAGTTCCACCAGCTTCTCATTGTTTGGTCAGAATTACAGTATTTGCAGTTCTCTGTAATTTAGCTTATGTTTATTTGAAATATGCCCCAGCATTGGCACACACTTGTGATGCGCTGCAGTGCAAAGAAACCAGCCCAAACTACAAAGGCTGTATGGTAGGCTTTAATTAGCTTAAAACTTGCACACAAGTATCCCTTCTGGCTCCATGCGCTCAACTCCTACCCAAGGGTCGGCGTGAGCCTTTATATGGGGCAGGGAGTAGGTGAAGCCAGCATCCCAGGTTACCACCCTGCAGGCACAGTGGGTCGCCCCTTGCAGTAGGCAGGTAGGAATGCAGACAGGCACAGGCCGTTACAGATAGTCCAGTGGTTGTATCACCACAAAAACTCAACATATTTACAGCAATGTTCAACCTATTCAAGAATGTTTCAATTAATATTAACAGCAGCCAAACAAATGGATTATTATTATCCAAACTGGAATATTATTTCTTAAAGGAAATTAGTGAACATGAAAAACCTATAACCAGAAAAAAATCCTTCTGTGTTTCAGGTGTAACTCTCTTTTCCCCGTTTAACAATGTGTTTCCTAGACATTTTATTGAATATAAACTACATCATTTGATCCGAGAAATTATAATAACTATTGAACAGAGACAATTAAAAGATTCTTTTTACTGACTGAATTGTTTCTGTTCTTTAACAATGAAAGTGTGACATGCATTATTCTATTTGAAGTACAATGGAAAGACCAGATAGAGGAGTAATGTATGACATAATGTTGTGAGCTGGGTGTGCTTTTGTCTTCTGAACTGAACTCTTGAATAATCCCTTGAAATAACAGTGAGATCTGGAGGAACCCAATGAGTCGCACAGCATCCTTGGGTAGAAATCGTCAGTCAATGTTTCAGGTTGGCTCCATTTATTGAGACTAAAGTTGAAAGAGCTGATATCCTCTTGGGAGGGCGGAGGGGGGAATAGTTAGAAAGAAAATCAAGAACAAGTGTAGGTTTAAGAAGAGACAGTAAGAGCAGAACCAGGTAGAGATGCGGACTTACCTAAAATCAGAAAACCAATGTTCATGTGCTTGGGTTTAAGGCTGTCCAGGAAGAATGCAATGTGTTGCTTCTCAAGTTTACATTTGGCCTCACCTGGTAATGGATCAAGCTGAGAATTGACATGTCTGTTTGGGGATGGTGCGGGGATTTGAAATGGATGGTTACTGGGAGTTCAAGATCAGACCCAAAGACAGAGGTAGGTGTTTGTTGAAGTGGCCTCCCAATCTGTGTTTGAAATCACCTATGTAGAGAAGGCTTCATTGTGTACACTGAATGCAATAGATTTGTTTGGACAATATACATGTACTGTTATACCTCACGTGGAAGGTCGGTTTGTGGCTCTGGATGGAGGTGAAGCAGGACATGTAGGGACAAGCTTTACACTTTTTGGGAGTTCAGCAAACAGTACCTAAGAGGGGAGGAAGAGTGAATCAGAGAGTGGGTGGGGAGGCAAGAGTGAATCAGAGTGTCTTGGAGAGATTGATTGCTGAGAAAAGAAGGGGTGGAGACGGGAAGATGTGGCCTGTGGTAGGATCACAGAGAAGTTGGTGAAAATGTCAGAGGACAATGTGATGGATGTGGAGGATGGTGGGAGTAAAGACCAGAGGGACTCTGTACTTGTGCTGGGGTGGGGGGGTGGGGGGGGTGGGGGAAAGGTGGGGTGTGTTCAGAAGTATAAGAAATGGAGAAGAAATTAAGAGGTTTTATCAATGACAGTATAAGAGCATCCATGTTTATTAAAGAAAGAAATATTACCCCCTTAGAATTCTTTATGCAATCTTAATGGAGTTTACAATGAATATGCGCAAAACCCTGAAGGAGAGGAAGGGGGAACTATGAAGAGGATTCTCAGTGGCATGTTGATTTCAGCCGTCTGTCCTAAACTTCAAGGAGAAACACAATTTTATCCAATAGAATGATCCCTAACTCATGTCAGTTGATTTTTTAATGGTACAATTAGAATAATAAAGCTGTCAACATTTATCATTCTATGCTTTAAAACTTACTATTTTAAAAACCTTCAGTGCTTTTTGCGCCTTAGTTAAAAGAAGAATTATTTCACTTTAATGCTCTTGACCAAATGAGAGAACAGGTTGCTACTGAACTGCCTACCACCAAGTGCAAGCTGAGTTAAATTCTCCATTTTAATTCTTTATGGAAGCACCTCACCTTCACACCATTCTCCTGGACACCTTGGTCAAGATTGAGAACTCACCATTTAGAAAATGATAGATAGGAGGGATGTGGAGTGGGCAGGAGTTCAGAATGTGTATTCTGCTACTCTAAGGAGCAACGCATCAGTATACTAGCAAGAGATGACATCTTAGTGAATACTCCAAAAAAAAACATAGAAAATAGGCACACTTAAAATTAATATATTTCTGGAACATAATGGGTCCCTTGTTCCTATTCCAAAGGCTAGTAAAGCAATTCTAATGTTAATATCCAACTATTTTGTCAGTTAAACCTCTTTGAGAATCTGAGCACTTCTTAGTCCGGAAGCCAGATGTTTGCTGTACTTTGCATTCTTTATTAGTTCTCAAGGTAGTTAAAACGGCAGAATTAATACTGCCGAATAATTTGCAATTGAATGTAGTTGCAATCCGGGAAATATATCTTACAATTGAATGTAAGTTAGATGGACAAACGACTGCTTTGTTTGGAGAAGAGGAAGTGAAATAGTGTGTTAATTTATTACCAGCTACAAGCATTTCAACCCTGATGTCCTGGTAACATAGACCTTTTCAAATTAGTTTCCTTTAAAGCCAGGGCTATATAAAGAATATAAGATAATGTGAAAATTAATAGATCACCAATAAAGTTTGTGTGCATTAAAGATAATTTTATGAAGAAAACAATATTTGTTCTGTTGTCAAATACTTAAAAATCGCTCTAATTATCAGATGCAACCATCTAGAAAACACTTTATAAACACTGAATATATCCTAATTGTTTCCATTCTAAGTTGCTTTGTACTTTGTTGTACTTTTTTAAGCATTGAAGTTGTTGTTATTACAAGGCTAGTAAACAATTTTTCTAGGCGTCAGTGCTATTCAAAGCAGTTATTCTTTTATTGAGGTCACATGACAAATTTAGCTGTTTCTGTCAAAGGCTTCATTCTGTTACAAACATGGCAGATGGGTTTTGGTAATATATCAGCCAGTGCTGTTGGGTTTTTATTTGAGAAAGAGCTCAATAAATCCTACTTAGATTCTTTGATTTTTTTTTCTTTGCTATTATTCTTTTTAGCCAGTTTCAATTGTGATTTGCAGAAAGCATAAGTAAATGAATATGAGCCACAAAGAAGTGACTCCTTGCT
The DNA here is from genome assembly GCF_036971445.1 of Narcine bancroftii. Lineage (NCBI taxonomy): Eukaryota > Metazoa > Chordata > Chondrichthyes > Torpediniformes > Narcinidae > Narcine > Narcine bancroftii. The sequence continues at coordinate 83,908,595 of NC_091478.1, read as the reverse complement.
TTCACGAACTGAATGCCTGAGTGATCTGCCTCACATTTTTTTCTCAGTAAGAGCAGCCATGAATATCGCTAACAATCACTAGTAATGTATCGATTTTCACAATGTCCTCCATTATTCCCAAGAAGAACATAAGAAACAGATTTCTGTGTGGTCCAAACCATCTGCACTTTCTCAGCAGTTTGAAAAGAAACAAAAATTGCCCAGTGGTATAAAATTTGTAGAAAAATTACTAAAGAAGGAATGAGCATTAAGCATGCTTCAGTACATCCCTTTTACCAGCTTTCTAGGCACTTTTTTTTTTCTTTCAGATTCACAGTGGGTCTAAAGAGGTGAAATGCTGGGCAAAAAATACTCCCTTGCCAGAGTGGGTATGAAATATGAAGGTCGACCGATTGTCTGGACTCAGTGCTTTGGAATAACGCTAGTTAAATTATGGATAGTTTTGAATAGTGTCACTTTATGCAGATGGCTGTTCACACAAGAATCCCAGGCTGCATAATTGTATCACTAATCAGCAGTAAGGCAATTAGTTGTATAAGTGTACTATAATCGTTCTAACAGAAGAGATGACGAAGAGACAAAAAGGAGGGACAAAGAATTTCTTTTTTCAATTCACCAACTGACAGGCATAATTAGATATATATAATTGAAAATTCCGCAGTAGGGGAGCAGGCTTATACAAATGAATTTTCATTGCTTTCCTTATACGTTTCATTGTTCCTTTTGCATCTGAAATTTGTCATTCTGTGAGCATTTACTGTATGAGTTGGAGCCTGTTCGTTCTGGGTAATGATGTCAGAATAAAAAAAAAACTATGGAAAATCAGCGAGAAACAGAAAATCCATAGAAAGTGCTCTGTTGACTTTTTCTCCCCCCTCCCTCCCCACCCCACTCCGCTGAACTGCTTTTGAACCAGTGCCAGACCTGATCATCCATATCAGCTTTCAGAACATGAACTGAAATGTAAAACTTTGGGAGACAAGGTCATCATCTGGCATCGACGTGAAGAGGTTTTGCTTCTTGTTATTTGTACATTACATCATCACCTTTTGCAGGGATAGAGATTTCTTCAAAGCTGATTCTGCTTATTAAGGACATAATTAAACTTGCACCAGGAAATGCTGAAGAGCTTATGAGTTTGTGAAGCTACACACAAACAAAAGCCTTTCCAGTGCATTGATCAACCCAAAACTTTTATTCCATAGTTTGTTCTCCTTTTTCTGGAAGCAAATGATCAGCATCTATTATTAACAACAAAGCCTTCTGAAATTTAATTGGGAGGGAAAATCCACAAAGCACTTGTTTTGAAAAATGATTTCACAGACTAGTGCCTATGCAAACTAAGTTTCTCTTTTTATCTTCAATTTTGCAACGCTTTTCAATTAAGTCCATCTCCTCTACTTGAAAACATCGGCCAAATTTTTTTTTTGCTGTTGTTGCTCAAATACAAGTGGAAACAAGTTAAAAGATGGGATTGAAAACTCGGTCGGTCACTGTTCTGCCTGCCACTTTTGATAAAGTGAGTGTTTCCCCTTCTTTTATAGATTTTATTGTTATGCAACATTGGCCTCAAAAATAAACGTTGCAAAGTCTTTAGTACATTGTTGCTTCACATAAAACAAAGTTGCCTTGCATTTTTAAATAGAGAAAGAGATTAAGTAACTACCTGGTAGAGGTATATCTATGCCAATTAGCTACCAGTAGACAAAGATCATTGCTAAAAATTTAATGATTTTTTTATGCACTTGATTGTGTATCAATATTACAGCTTAATGAAGCTGGCAGAGTCCGCAAGCATCGAATCCATGCTGCTGAAGACCCAACTGCGCTGGATGGAGGACCATCGCCTTCCCAAGATGGTGTTATATGGCGAACTCTCCATTGGCCACCGAGACAGAGGTGCACCAAAGAAGAGGTACAAGGACTGCTTGAAGAAATCTCTTGGTGTCTGCCACATTGACCACCGCCAGTGGGCTGATCTCATCTCCAACCGTGCATCTTGGCGCCTCACAGTTCGGCAGGCAGCAACCTCCTTTGAAGGAGACCACCTCACTGACAAAAGACAAAGGAGGAAAAACCCAACACCCAACCCCCAACCCACCAATTTTCCCTTCCAACCGCTGCAACCGTGCCTGCCTGTCTCGCATCGGACTTGTCAGTCACCAACGAGCCTGCAGCAGATGTGGACATTACCCCTCCATAAATCTTCGTCCGCGAAGCCAAGCCAAAGAAGAAATATATAATCACATTCTTCCTCTTCCTGTTTGAAGTGACTGGGAAAATTCCTTTTCAAAGGTACACCTGAGTATCATAAGGTCATTGAGGGCCTCTCCCACCAGGAACCTTCCCCCTCTCCCCCACCCCCTACTCCACCCCACCTGATTAAAGATTGTCAGCTGTTGGCAATGCCATGGGGAAGTAAATTTGATTGGCTTGGTCAGTGCCGGTTGTCAGTTGCAATGAAAAGACAAAGATACAAAGAGAATGGGAATGGGGGCTGATGATTCGATCACAGGTGTGGTGGCAGTGGCAAAGAAGAAAAACACATGAAAGCATAATTATTTGCAGCTCACCTTTGTCTCTGAACAGGAAGATGACTTTTATTTGTAAAATTGCAAATATTGAGCAATCTGATTGCAAAGCTCCTTGGCTCGTTAAAAACTGAAGGACATTTGCTTTTCATTAGTTGCACCCCGGCAAAGTTGTAATGCTGATACTTGGAGTACATTCGGAATAAAATGAAAAGATGTGCGCTGACAGTAAAGTGTGAAGAAATTGAAAACGTGTATCAAATGGATTTTGAACATTAGAAAATACTCTGGTGCAATGAAGACAAGAAACCACAATAACAAGAAAACAAAAGAGAGTACAGATAATGGAATTTGGAATACGAATCAGAACATTGGAAGAACTCAGCAGGAAAAGCAGTATCTTTGGAGGCAAAATCTATAATTTGACATCTCATGTCAAGATCCTGCATCAGCCGAAACTGACTTATACATTTTGCTTCCATAGATGCTGCTCGACTCACTTGAACCAAGGTAGCAAGTATTTTTTTTTTGATTTGTTAATTCAGTTTCTGATCTAAATTGGGATGCAAATAAATGCTTACTGCTTTTCTAATGAAAATATCTAAGAGGTAAGGACATGTCTAACTTTACAGTCACAAGTTTTTCACAAAAGAAAAAAAATTCCAGAGGGTGGTTAACTCAGCCAGGCACCAGACTTCACTCCATCGAAGGCATCTACAAGAGGCGGTGGCTTAAAAAAGCAGCCTCTATCCTCAAGGACCCTCACCACTCAGGCCATGCACTCTTCTCACTGCTGCCATTGGGAAAAAGGTACAGGGGCCTGAAGACGAGCATTCAGCGGCACAAGGATAGCTTAAAGCAGCGTCTATCCTCAAGGACCCTCACCACTCAGGCCATGCACTCTTCTCACTGCTGCCATTGGGAGAAAGGTACAGGGGCCTGAAGACGAGCATTCAGCGGCACAAGGATAGCTTAAAGCAGCGTCTATCCTCAAGGACCCTCACCACTCAGGCCATGCACTCTTCTCACTGCTGCCATTGGGAGAAAGGTACAGGGGCCTGAAGACGAGCATTCAGCGGCACAAGGACAGCTTCTTCCCCGCTGCCATCAGATTCCTGAATGATCGATATACCATAGATACTGCGTCTTTGTCTTGCTCTATTTTTATTTATTTTGTAATGTGCTTTATATAATTGTTTGCAATATGATGCTGCCACAAAACAACAAATTTCATGACATCTTCGTGACCATAAGTTCAGATTCTTTTCAAACCTTTTCTTTCCACTCACATATCACCTTAAGTAATCCCTTACTTATCACAGAGCACCTATGGCACAGGGATTACTCAAAGTGATATGTGAATGGAAAGAAAAAGTTTGAAAACCACTGGTTTATACGAATGTTTGCACTGTGACGCTGCCGCAAAACAGTGGATTTTGAATTTTAAAGGTGAAATTTCTTCATGAGTCAGCTCACATCTTTTCATTTTATTCCAAATGTATTCCAAGTATTCAGCGTTACAAATTTTCTTGGGGAGTAAACATCATCAATTGTATTAAATGGGCAACCATAATTGAAATTCACAATTTATTTGTGAATTCTGAAGTAGTTCTCCCCAAGACATTGCATCATATATCAAGCTTATCCTGAGTTCCTCGGACAATTTTTCAATGATTAGCAGAATTAAAAGGAACTATTTTCTACACGAGCTAGAAACTTTTTTTTAAATTTTTTAAAATTTTTTATTTTTCACACCATAAATCACATTAGCCATGATATACACTTTTTCTTTTTCACACATATACAGTGACTTTTTAGCTAGAAACATTTTGAAGTTTCTTTCTCCTCATTCATTTTGATTACTTCCAGAATTCAAGGGATATCCACTATAAAATTTGTGTTGCCGACTACCTCCTTGTATTAATGCCAAATATGCGCAATTATGTGGTAAGTCTATGTGTAATAAATACGACCATTTTAGCGATGGGATTAGGGGCAAAATTTGGAGAAGGAAAGATTTGGTTTGACAACAGAGTAAATATCTAGGGCAGCGTTGGGTGATGAAGATGAAGCTGCAATCGTTCATATTAATGAAGGAGTGAGCTGGTAGGTTAGGGCATGATACATGGAAGCAGACTCAGCAGTCTGAGGTCAGCAGGCCTCCTGATGGGCAGAAGCAGCAGACTGAGAATGTAGCATCTGTTAATGGACAAAAGATGGGGAATGAATTGGAGAGGTGAAAAGCCTTGCATTCATTTTGTTGTTGGAAAAGGACTGAGCTATAGCTTCATTAAGTTATAAAACAGAGAAAAACAATCAACTACCAAAATAGGACTTCTTAGATCATCGTTAATTAAAATTATTCACAATTATTCAGAATCAGGGCCAAGTTAAATGATCAAATCTGAGTCGGCAGGAAATATCCATTCAAGTGAGGTCAGGGTTCATGAGACAGGAAAGCAGGAGAGAGGGGGGTGTGTAAAAAAAGTAATTTCCCTCCTTGATTGTTGCTTTGCTCTCCATCCCTGCTGAAAATTGTGCGTGATAGATGTCAGGTGAGCCCTTCATGTATGAACGCCTGCCAACAATTGTTATCTAGCCTCATGCATAAAGAATGGTCACTTGAGTGAAGTATCAGAGGCTGCTGGCACTCAAGGAACTGTATCATAGCAACAGCCTTCAGCAGAAAAAGAGATTAAACTTCAAGAAAAATAGAAAATTGATATAAAGGAGCCAGGCTAAGCTGCCCAATTTCAACCAGGAAGGCAGTGTCAAGGGATTAGGAAAGAAACTTTTCAGTAACGGTTGTTGGCCCAGATCTCTATCGTGTGACAACTGCGTGGATGTTAGGTGTGGACATGATATAGTTCAGTTCTGACATAAATAAAGATCAGATGCTCACTGTTTAGTACCATGCAGATTACCAGAGGGCATGGAGTATTCTTAAAACCATAACCTGGCATGTTGAACTGCATATGATCAGTATCCTACAACTGTTTAAATCATCCCAAATAGTATTGTGTGTTTTCGTGTGTGCAGGATCATCTGGAAAGATGCCGCTTTGAAGGGTTGAGCGTGTACAATCAGGTGATAATAAACTTGAAGTTGATAAAGGACAGGGTGGAAGAAAATAGACAGGTGTGTGGGTAAAGTGGGCCCAGCAGGAAGACATGCTTTCCCACCCTAAGGATGTACATATGCGCACAATATGTGGAAAACAAACTTCAAAAGCTGAAATAAAAACAAAATAGGCTGGAAACACTATAGGTCAGGCAGCATCTATGGAAAAAGTAGAGGTAACGCTTTCAGTCCGAGAACAGATATTTTACATTTTTTACTTATTTATCCAAAAGCAGTCAAATTGAAATCACAACCCTGTTTTAAATGTTAGGCCAATGTTTGGAGTGTGCTTACAAATGTATTTTGAAAAATGCATCATGTAAAACATTTAATAATAAAATCTTTAGATCCACAATAACTGCAGAGTACGTGAGATTAGATGGGTGTAATATCTTATAGTGTAGAGACATCAAATCCAAATAAGCTCATTAAATGGAAACACTACCAACTCTTCCTTCTCCATCTCTGATGTGGCTGATTCAACAGATGATCGGCAAATCAAAGAAATACAGAATCAGAATTTATTGTCATGAGCAAGTCACGAAATCCACTGTTTTGCGGCAGCGTCACAGTGCAGACATTCATATAAACCAGTGGTTTTCAAACTTTTTCTTTCCATTCACATATCACTTTGAGTAATCCCTGTGCCATAGGTGCATTGTGATAAGTAAGGGATTACTTAAGGTGATATGTGAGTGGAAAGAAAAGGTTTGAAAACCACTTTTAATTGTATCTAATTGACTTGTTATGTGCACGGTTTCATGACTCCAAAGGAAATGGGCCAATGACAATTTTTCTCAAGCTAAATATTTCAGTAACCATTGGATCTAAAGCCTTTATTTCCCCACTCATATACCACTTGAAGTAATAACAGAGCACCTATGGAATATGGATGGATTACTTCAGGTGGTATGTGAGTGGAAAGAAAAAGTTTGAAAACCACTGATATAAACCACCTTACAGAAATAAATTTAAAAAAACGACACAAAGTCAAAGTCAGGCAGTGTTTTTGGTTCATTGACTATTCAGGAATCTGATGGCAACGGGGAAGAAGCTGTCCTTGTGTCACTGAGTGCTCATCTTTAGGCTCCTGTACTTTTTTTCCCAATGGTAGCAGAGGGCATGGGCTGGGTGGTGGGGGTCTTTGAGGATAGAGGCTACCTTTTTAAGACATTGCCTCTTGTCGATGTCCTCAGTGGAGTGAAGTCTGGTGCCTGTGATGTCACAGGCCGAGCTAACAACCCTCTGGAGTTATTTCTAGTCCAATTGGCACCTCCATACCATGCAGTCATGCACCCCACCAGAATGCACTCCAAGGTAAACCTGTATAAGTTTTTGAGCACCTTCGGTGACATACCGAATCTCAAAGAATAAGAGCCAGTATCATTTTCTGCATTTAAAGGCTGGAAAGTTTGGGTAAAGCACCAGGCAGATGATGGCACAAGGTGACTTTCAACTCTTGGTTTGCAGGAGTTATTCATAAATGAGTTTCAACAATGAATGCTGAACAAGCATTTTGTCACAGATACCACATCATATTGACCTGATGTTCTCTACTCTGACAAAAACCCACATCAACTACCAGCTGAGCTGCCTGACATTGACCAGAAATGAGTAGCTGTGTTAAATTTATTCTCTTTCCATCAGCAAGCATCAGTTATTATCTGAGGTTCCTGGATGTAACAATCCAGCTTGGTGTAGGACATACTCAAGCCTGGGACACTTGCCCCTCTCATGATGCTCAGCAACTTTCCATTCTGGCCAGGTGCTAAAGTTGATGAAGAACTGGTTAAATCAAATCTGGCAACATTTTGTAAAACTTTTCTTTCAATTGGGCGTTGAGAGGAATATCTAAATTGATGCCTAGTGTCTTATTCATTAATGAACAATCAGTGAATATTTGAGTTCACTGGCCCATGTTCATGGACTTACTCAGTCAGTCAAAGCGATCCAGTAACAACACACCGAAATGCAGGAGTAACTCAGCTGGTCTTTTCAGTGTCCATAGGAGACAAAGTTCTATTCCTGACGCTTCATGCCTGAGCCCTTCTTCAAGGAATAAGCCAAAAGCAGGAAATCTCAGAAAGTCTCAGATGTTGGCTGAGGGAGGAATCAGACCAACAAAAGGTGTTAATTGGATATGATAAGGGAAGAGGTAAGAATTTATCATGTTTGTGCAAAAAGGGACGGAAGTGAGAGTCATGAGAGACAGAGCTAGGGGATGGCAACAGGGGAAGAACTTGGGGGGGGGGGGGGGGATGAAATTAACGAAAGCCAGAGAGTTTGATATTAATGAGATCAGGTTAGAGGGTGCCCAGTCGGAAGATGAGGTGTTGTTCCTCCGATTTATGGGTGGTCTCAGTCTGGCAGTGCAGGAGATCTTGGACTGACATGCCAGCAAGGAAATGTGATGGGGAATTGAAATGGGTGGCCAATGAGAGATCGACGCTATTGCGGCGGACAGAGCTGAGGTGCTCAACAAAGCGATCTCCCAGTCTGCGACCTATCTACTACCCAATGTAGAGACCACAATGGGAGCACCAGATGTAGAAGATGATCCCTGCAGATTCACAAGTGAAATGTTACTTCACTTAGAAGGACTGTTTGGGGTCTGATACAGAAAGAATACTGCATACCAGAGCTTAATTCCAGATGTGCAGTTGGATAAGTAAAATCATTCCTCAGTCAAATATGCGGATGTGAGCCTAATATGGATAACAGTTAATGGCACTTCTCTCAATTTGAGGATATAGCTTCAATGGTAAAGACCTAAACAATGATAAAAATTACTTAAACTTGTCATAAAGTACTTGCAATTTTATTTAAAACCCATCTCAAGATTTGGATTAAACTACCGTCTTTCCAAATTGTTATATTTCTTAAAGCAATTGCCGATCCAGATTTTTTTTCCAATTCTCATTTTCTTCAGCTATGATGAGTTATTTATTAATTGAGATTAATAAATAAATGTTTTCAGAAATGAATGATTTAGAATTTAGGGTTGGGCGGTTAGTAAGGACAGCATGGTTAGTGCAACTCTATTACAGGACCAGTGACTTGGGTTCGAATCCAGCTCTGTCTGTCAGGAATTTATTAATTCTCTCCATGTCTACGTGGGTTTCTTCTAGGTGCTCAAGTTTCCTCCCACCCTTCAAAACGTACAGGGGTTGTAGGTTAATTGGGCATAATTGGGCAATGCAGGCTTGTGGGGCGGAAAGGCCTGTTACCACAAAAACACAATTCCGGGGAAACTTAGCAAGTCAAGCAGTGTCCTTTAATATAACTTCGGGCCTGTTACCATGCTGAAGGTCTAAATTTAAATTTAAATTTATAATTTAAAAAAATCTTGTCAAACATTGTCAGAGGTGAAAAAAGTTGAGGCCTGAAGTAGTTAAGAGAAAAATAATGGTTAATTTTATTGGTATGTTCAATCATATTATTGTCCATGCTTTTATTTTGTTAGAAGTATTAAACTTACACCTCTAAAGTTTAAGTAAATTACAATATTTGCCCAAAATATAGATGAACTATTTGACCATTTCACATACTTTCAAAAAAAATTTATTTGTAACTCGAATAAATGCAAAAAACAATTATTCCTTGCATCTGGCCAATCAGACAGATGAAATGTGAAACTTGTTCAGCTTCATTTACTGTGATATAAATAGTTACATGTGTTCTAGTACGTCATCAGCTTTAATGCAAACGGTGGGTGGCGCAACAGGTAGTGCTGCTGTCTGACAGCTCCAGTTACCTAGTTTTGCTCCTGACCTAATGTATTGCCTGTGTGAAGTTGATGCTGTCTGCCGATGCCTGCTTAGGCTTCCCCCAGATGTTCCTGTTTCCTCCCGACACCATGCTGGTCAGTTAATTTGGTACCATAATTACCCTTAGTGCAGGTGGATGACAGGAGGAGGATTGGTGGAGGTGGAGTTAGTGGGCATGTGTGAGAGATTATGTTCCAGGGAAATAGATGAGGAATGGAATGAATGGAATTGCTCTGAGACCTGGCATTAATACAATAGGCTGGATGGTCTCCATTGCTGTCATAAGGAAGAAGATTGAGTACAATGGACAGTAGATCAAAATAATGGGGGTGATGCAACTGATGCACGGTTTTGATGTCCATTTAAAAAAAAAATACCAGAGTGTATAGGTTGGTTTTTTAAATTAAAATGGAATTGTCATTTAGCACAAATGCAATGTGTTAATCAGAGTTGATTTTGGCTCTTCCTGCCCATCCATTCTCCCCTAATCTGGATGCAGATTGATCCATTATTGCTGAGAATACCTTCAGCCCTTTAATGTCCTCATGGCCATTGAGAGTTGGAAGGGCATTTGAGGCAGAGCTTAGCCTTTCATGAAAGCTGTTAAAGATTTGCAGCAGTTATATATGTAATATTCAGAGATATTTCAAAACTGTAAAACTGGATGAAATAACTTTAAAAATTAAAACTATAATTAAAATGCTGAGAAATATTAAAAACAATGAAATGGATAAAAAAAAACTAACTTGCCCCTTTACTCCAAATCTTCAAGTTGGGCATTGCTGTACAAAAGAATTAATCCACACAAAGTCTGGCTGCATTGGGGTTGGAGAAGGGTTTTCCCAGAATAATGCAGGAGAACTCAAATACAATCGGACCGCTGGTGGAGTCAGAGAGAGCACTGGACGAAGGTGAGTTGTCACCCATCTCTGACTTATAGCATCAATCCAGAGTCTAACCTGGAACAGAACAGACGAATGTCAACAATTCCCCTGAGAACCACCAGTCACAGCCAGCACCATTTGCCCCAAAGTGTAATCTTCTGAGTCCAACGTTTCTGTCAATCTTATCTGTATAGGGAACATATCAGTCTTTACATGGGATACACGGATGCCAGGCACTTCGAGCCTCATTCCCCCATATTGTCTCAGTACAAGCCCTTCCTGAATTATGGAAAGGAAGTAAAAACACAATTGGATGTTGGATCAGCTACATTTCAGGGCTGTAAACATAACTAATGATTCATAGCCCTAAAGCAAGGAGCAAATTGAATCCATTTTGGGAAAGCAGATAGTGACATATGTAAAAGATTATTTTCCCTTTACAGATTTAAAGAATTCAACCATTAGTCCTCAAAAATAGCTGTACTCTGCTGCAGGCTTTCACTGTAACTAGTTTAGACTTGTGAGTAATTGGTGCGTTCACTGGAGTTTTAAAAAAAAGATTTTAACAAATATTGGTAATAGATGTATAAAATCAAACGGCCACGATAATTAAATATGTTGAAGTGTGAAGCCACTCAGACACAGTACTCTCAACATTGGTGGAAATAACTTTAAAATGTAAATGCAAAATGTCAGACTGATAAGTGTACTAGAGTTACCACAGCCTGGTCTGCAAATTGACTATAAGTATACTCTGCGAAGCATGACAAGACAATGTACACAGAAAATCTAACCTATTCATATAATCAATCTTTAAATTCTGATTTTCTTCCACATTATATTAAACCTCTGTATTACTTTTTGAGGTTGTAATGTGTATGAAGAATGCAAAACTCCAGAGGAGTAATCACAGGAAGGTAACAGTGCCTGCACAAGCCTGGCCAGCAACACGGCGCCACAATATAAAATACAGAACAAATTGGAAAATACTTTACAGTTTAATGAGATCAAAGATGGCAAGTTCTGTTTTCCGGCAATATACCAACAGTGGCTAAGAGTTTGGAATAATAACGAATTCTAGGTTAATTGCTCTTAAGAATTACTTTAATTAAAAGAGACCCCTTTTAAAAAAAATGTGCTGAATTGTCAAATCTATTCCCACAATTTTCAGTTTTCAAATGCAAATGACTCTGATGCATTTTCTCTCTGCCAACAACATTTTGAAAACATCTTCTTAAAAGAAAGTTGCATCGCGCCCGACAGAAAAATGTTGTGGCTCGTTAAAATTTTGAGCCTTGAGGATAGCGGGAGAAATGATGGTGAGTGTTGATCTTAGGAATGCTCCCTACTGTTATCGACCTCAAGATAAGGACAGGGAACGAGCTCACGAGAGAGGACAAGGTGGTGATTTGGATTTGAGAAACGCATATGTTCGAAAAGTGCTCTCAGCAATAGTTTGTGAAATTGCTCCACTGTTGTTCCGGAATAAATTGCAATGTGAAAGAAGAGAAAAAGCAATAAAAGGAATCCATTCCACTGCAGTAAAATAAAGCAAAAGTGAGAAGTGATCCTATGACATTTTCGTCCAGCATCATTCCAAATGTTTATATGCAAAGAAAGACTAGGCAAATCTTTCATTTTAAATATAAATGCACCTTTTTAATAATTCAAAGCAAAATGAAGTAGTGTCTATTAAGCAAGAGGCAAAACTGCAAGGTTCCACATCAGGACAATAGCCATCTAATAGCCGAACAAGAAAGGTTTAATTTCTGAACAGCAGTCATCTACATAATAGTTACAGCATCATAAAATTACTCCATTCTATGAAACACTTCAACAATGTGATAAGATGCCATAGAGATTCAAATATTCTTTTGTTTATGTTGCCCAATCTGGGTGATCTACACAAAGGTTTAATGCATACAACAAGCATCTATTAACCCTTTGTTTTGTACCACTCAACCTCGGAACCAACTAACCTTGAAAGTTAAAATTTGGGGGAAAAGAATGCAAAGTCCTGGACACTGTTTTCACAGGAATTGCATAATAAGACTTTTGTTGACCTTTATTTCAAATGCTGCTTACAGGTCTCTGAGCTCTAATAGAGAGGAACTTGCCATTAATATGAATTGAGGCAGTTAGCCCCAACACAAAACTCTTGAATGTTCTATACTTTGTAAAGTAGGGGGTAATCTGACTGCCTTTGTCTTGAATAGTGAGGTTCTTTTTTCTACACAGTCCAAAAATAGGATCCAAGGAGCTTATATGAAAATCTTAAAGATCACAAGATGTTGTATTTTGAATTTCGTGATTCAGAAAAGTCCATTACAGCAAGTTAATTTATTTCTCACCTTTCCCAGTCCTCCATCCACAGTCATCAACAAGCGAGACAACTCAACGGATCGTCATTTGATTTTGTTTTACGAAATTTAGGAGCTTACTTTAAAAATTTGCATTGTGCTTCATGAAATTTACTTGAATATGTTTTCAGGTTAAGTTAATTTGTGACACAGTATTCCTCAGATATTAGATAACATTTTCTATACCATTTGCACTTCTTCATTACAAAGGCAATTATAAGGCTTGTGTATTGTGAGGTTACGTTAGTTCACCTAGAAATGCAACTTGAAATATTTACATCAATTATGTTCTATACCTGCATTGAAACATTTCTTCATTTAGGTAGTGGTGAATCTGTGCAATTCATGGTCACAGATGGCTGTGGAGGTTGGGTCGCTGGATATATTTAAAGCAGACGTTGATAGGTTGTTGATTAGTAAGGGTGTCAAAGGTTATGGGGAGAAGGCAGGAGAATTTGGTTACGAAGAACAATGCAGCAGCCATGATTCGAATGGTGGTGCAGACTTGATGTACTGAATGGCCTAATTCTGCTCCAATGTCTTTTGGTCTCATGGAATGCATGTGAAATTCTTCTACGCCTTTTAAGGAAATTGGGATATACATCTCACTCCATTCATTCATCAGATCCTACTTGTTTTTTATAGGAAATCTCCCAAGTGTGATCGATTCCTAATGGAGTCCAGTTGCAGAATGTGATCTTGAAGAAATTCACTGAAGAATCTTTCTGTTCAACCAGTGTATGTCTGGTCAAAGAATAGTATCTTCATTCATCTCATGATAAAGGAAAGCTGCTTACTTCACTTTATTTCTTCTTTAGATAATAATTTAAGCCACCTGTACAAATTAAGTGATCAGCCATTAATAAAGAAATTACAGGAAGACTTAGAACATTAGAAAGAATTACCACTAACGTTGATAGGGAGGGTAAATTGCATTAAAATGAATGTCTTCCCAAGGATACAATATTTATTTCAATCGTTACCAATTCCCTTAACAGAGAAATTCTTCAATGAACTAAAGAGAATAATAAGGAAATTTTTATGGAAAGGGGGAAAACCGAGGATAGCGTTAGATAAATTAACAGAGTGGTACAACCAAGGTGGTTTGCAGTTACCAAACTTTAAAAATTATTATAGAGCAGCACAATTAAGGTATTTATCAGATTTTTATCAGACAAGGGAAAAACCGGATTGGACTAAGATAGAGCTAGATAAAATAGGGGAGAATGTACCAGAACATATGAAAAGCATATGAAAAACATATGAACATATGGGATGAAAACCTGGTGCAATATAAAAGCTCACCAGTACTGCATCTTTTACTCAATATATGGAAGAAGATTCACTTAGAAAGGAAAAAAAACAAATTACCAACTACCAAAATTATTATTGACGTAAAATCAGCTAATCCCTTTTACAATAGATAACCTTTCCTTTCGAGAATGGGAGAGAAAAGGAATTTAAAAAATAGAAAATTGTTTTTTGGGAAATAATTTATTAACATTTGAACAAATGAAGTACAAATATGGAATAACTCATGGTACAATGTTTGCATACCATCAAATGAAAGCCTACTTAAAGGATAAATTGGGAAACAGACTGAGATTACCAGAAGGAAGCAGCTTTGAATATGTGATTACAGAAACAATGATAATAAAAAGATTTATAACGAACATGTACATCAAGCTGCAAGAGAAGGAAAATGATGAAATAAGCTATAAACCCAAACAAAAGTAAGAAAAAGATTTTCTATGAAGAATATAATAAACACAAGGTTACGCATGGTACAGAATAATTGGTTACACAGGCTATATATCACGCCCCAAAAGTTAAATAAATGGGACCCAACAGTATCAGATAGATGTTTCGCTGTAAGAAGGAAATGGGAAGGACAGTACATGCAATTTGGGCATGTGAGAAAGTGAAAAAGTTTTGGGAAGATCTAAATCAGGTATTAAAGAAAATCACAAAAAGCAACATGCTAAAAAATCCAGAGATCTTTCTTCTAAGTAATATAAGAAGTAAAGAATTAGGCCTCAAACTGGATGAAGCACAAAAAAGATTTATTATGATAGCCTTACCTGTAGCAAAAAAATGTATAATGTCAACTTGGAAATCAGAAGGGAGCCTGAGAATACAGCAATGGTACATGGAAATGAATAAATGTATTCCATTGGACAAAAATAACGTATAATTTAAAAAATAAAGTCACATTATTTGAACAAATTCGGGAACCGTACATGGAACACAACAGAGAGGGCTTGCCTCAGTCCTCCACCCACTAAAATGATAAAATGATAAGAAGACAAAATGACTTGATCCAGTGTGTAAAAGTAGATGACACAATTTTCTTGTTTATTTTCATTGTGTGATGACATTGTTTAATGGTTTTATTATATTGTATATGTTGAACGTTTAACGGGTTTGGAGGGGGGTGGGAAGGTAAGGTAGGGGGAAAAAAGGGGAGAAAATGCCACTGTGTATACTTAAGAGGGAAATGTTTGCATGTATTTTGATTGATATGGTTCACAGTGTGAAAAATTTTTAAAAAATTAAATAAAGGAATGCTGCAAGCATGCATGGCAAGTAATGTCATTTAAATAAATTAATCAGCTGCAAGACTACTTTGAGACCATGTTTCAGGGAGATGGCCACCCACAACTGTCATGTAAATATAGAAGAGTTCACGAGCTCAGTGACTGGCTACATCAGCAAGTGCATTGAGGATGTCACCGAGATCAAATGCTTCACAACCAGGGCTAACCAGAAACTATGGCTGGATGCTGAGGTCCAGAGCTTGTGATGCTGCCTTTAGGACAGGATGTAGGATGGCACTACGATCAATCAGGGCTGAACTCTCCCATGCAATCTGGAAGGCAACACCAGAGTACACACAGAAGATCCACAGACAGCTGTGAGATACAAGACACGTATGGCATAGATAGGGTGGACAGCCAGCACCTTTTTCCCCCAGGGCAGGAACAGCAAACACCAGAGGACAAAGTGAAGGTAGGCAAGATTTTTTATTACATGGAGAGTTGTGGGAGCCTGGAATGCCTTGACAGCAATGGTGGTGGAGACTGAAGCTTTAGGGGCATTTAAGAGACTTTAGACAGACACATAGGTGAGAAAAAAAAGAGAGGGTTCAGTTTTTTTTAAGGAAGGTGTGGGTTGGCACAATATCGAGGGCTGAAGGGCTTGTACTGTAGTTTTCTATGTTCTATGTGGCAAGGGATCATGACTATAAGGAATCACGTTAACCTAGCGAGTTAAGAACAATGATACCTCCTTTCCGGACAGATTGAACATCTTCTATGCACAGTTAGATGAGAAGAACAAGGTGATGCTAAAGAAAGCTTCGTGTACCCCTGAGAAATGGCCCCTCTGCATAGCCGTGGCTGAGGTGAGGAAAACTCTAAGGTGAACACATACAAGGCGGCGGGACCAGTCAACATATTTGGTGGGGTATTGAAGTACTGCACAAACTAATTGATGGGTGTCTTCACAGACATCTTCAACACCTCATTGCAGCAGTCCATCATTCCCGTCGGGTTCAAGACAGCCACCATTAACCAAGTACCCAAGAGGGCGACAATAACAGGCCTTAATTACTACTGCCTTGTGGCACCATTAAGAAATGCTTTGAGCATCTGGTGAGGGAACACATTAAAGTGCATTTCCCAGAGACATTGGACTCATTTCAATTTACCTATAGAATAAACCGTTCCACAGATGATGCTATAGCCTTGTCAATTCACTCTGTCCTGGCCAACCTGGAGAATGGCCCATACATAGGCTGCTGTTCATTGACTTCAGCTCGCGTTTAATACAAATATCCAGAGGCTGGTGGAGAACCTGTCCTCAGTGGGATTCCAGAGCCCTCTCTGCAACTGGATCCTAGACTTTCTAATGGAAAGACTACAGTCTGTCCAGGTTGGTAGCAGAACGTTGAGCCATCATCACACTGAGCACTGGCGCACCTCAGGGATGTGTGCTCAGTCCGCTCCTATTCACGTTACTGACCTAAGAGTGCATCACCAGATCCAGCTCCTTCAGCGTCATTAAGTTTGCAGATGACACAACAGTAATTTGCCTCATCAGCCACAACGATGCGTCGCACCACAGAGAAGAGGTGGGAAATCTTGCAAAATGGTTCGAGAGCAACAGCCAGAGTCTCAACAGGGACAAGACAAAGGAGATGATTGTAGACTTCTGGTGGACCAGGAACAGCCACACTCCATTACACATCAACAACTCTTGTAGTGGAGAGGTGGAGAGCACCAAGTTCCTTAGAGTTCACTTAACTAGTGACCTATCATGGACATTCAACATCTTCTCACTTGCCAGGAAGGTACCACAGTAATGGTACATCCTGGGAAGACTAAAGCGGGCAAGGCTACCGACCACCCGTATGTCAACCTTCTATTGAGAGCGTCCTGTCCGGCTGCACCACAGTGGGGTACAGTTGCTACAGAGAAATCAATTGGAGGTTAATCCACAGGACCAGAGAGAATCATTGAAGACCCCCTTCCCCCTCCCCCCATTGACATGATCTACCAGGATCGTCGAGGACCCCTTCCGCCCTGCGCACTGCATCTTTCAGCCGCTCCCATCAGGGAAGAAATAAATGAGTGTTAGAGCCAGCACCACCAGGCTGAGGAACAGCTTTCTTTCTCCCCATGGGCAGCAAGGATGCTGAACGACCAAAGAAACTGCTCACACTAACCATCTGAGACTCTCAAAAGTACAAAACAATTTTTAAAATTTATTTGTATCAATGAAATACTTGTTCTATTTTTTGTTGTGTTGTATCCAGTTGTGTGTCTGCATGTTTTTGCACCGAGCACCCCGAAACACTATTTCATTGGGTTGTAGAATAAGATAGCAATAAAGTTGACTTGAATTAAACTTAATTATATTCTTTCAATTGTCAAACAGCTTAGTATATTTTTAAAAAGAATTTAAAAGTCATTTATAATATTTCTGTTAGTTTTTTTTCTAAATGCCACAGGGCAATTCAAATGTTAAGAGATGTATAAGATGATATATAAGATAAAATTTGTCCTGATGTCCCCCTCTCCCTCTCCTTTCCAAAACCACTGACCAAAGGGGTAGAGCTGAGGTTAAGACCTCTCCACTGAGGAAAGGGCCAAAACTTAGCAGCCATTTGACAGTGATTGAGCTGCAAAAGCTAAGAGTCAGGTCCCTATGTAATTCAGGAGCAAAGGAGTATGAGCAAACTTAAATTAGCCGTAATGTAGCATGATCAGAGCCTGGGAGAGAAACTTGCGTCAATAACCAAGTCCTTGGTTTTAAAAACAACTATTTTGAAAGGAATGGTGCTGCAAAGAACTTGCTGGCATTGGACGGGAAACATTATTTATTTGGAAATCATTTGAGGATTCAATCTACTCAAGGTGGTCACTGATGCTTTAAAAATAAATCAGTACAAAGGGGGAGAAAAAAAAATCTGGAGTGAAGTAACCACAACCCCTGAGAATGAACAAGAAAAAAAGGAAGGGACAGGGAGGAGGAGATTAGGAACCAGAACTAGGGCTTGAAGCTTTTTAAGAAATAATAAAAGCAAGTCGAGGAAATGTTTTTGCATGCGAAATACGAGAAAAGAATCTCATCTCGGCAATGATCAGATCTGACTACAGTTGCATTTTCCGGATATGAGATGGTTAAGGGATTTCATGATTAAGTTGCTGAAAACAACAAATTAACTGAATAGATGAGGCCTGCTGATGGTTGAGACAAATCCTCCCCTTGTGAGGGGAAGGCACAAAGGAGTGCAATCTGAGATTAGAAACCATATTGGTTATAAATGAAATCATACTTATTGGGCTTAGACTCCAAAACCAATGAGAGTGTTTCAAAACATAGATCCTTGAGAAAAATAGGAACGAAGCAATGTAGGGAAAAGGGTGGAAACTATAATTTCTAGATTAGTTACTATGATTAACAAAATGACAAGGAATATTTTTGAGATTTTTTCTAATGCTGTGTTCCTCAGACTTCTTCCTATGTCATTTCGTGAGTGTAACCATAAGTAGAAATGTCATTAATTAATTCTTTAGAAAAAGCATTGCCAAGTTTATAATGAAACGCTATCTTACATACACAAGTACAGATTATGACAATTAGTGAAACGAATTGAAATATATGTAAACCCATCAATACAAGATTTCGACATGCAGCACTGTATCCGGCCCTTCTGGCCCAGGATACCATGCTGCCCAAATACCCCAATTAATCTACAACCCCTCTACGTTTTGAAGGATGGGAAGAAACCAGAGCACCTGGCGGAAATCCACGCAGAGACGGGGAGAGGTCGTTTATCCTTTGTATACTTACTGTGCACTATTTATTGTAGAGAGATGAAAACCGAAATTAAATTAAAAGAAGTTAATCCAGTATAATCAAGAACAACCACATAATGGTGCAAGTTTCCCATGGACTTCTGCTCACTTATTAACATCTTGATATCTCAGCTGTTTCCAATTGCTCTGCTTTCTCCCCAACGACTTTGTGCATTGGTTCCTTGGCATCAGCACCAACAAACCATCCTCCACTCTCCCACAGCCCACTTTAAAAAATCAAGCCAAGGAAATGCAAATAAAAACATTACATTCAGTGTGAACATGTGGTCGAATGTCAGGGCTTGATCACGCTGACAAGATTGAAGTTCCTTGCAATGACTCTGTGTTTGTCAGGTGTGCCCTCCTGATTGTGATGTTTTGTCATCACCATTTCAAAGAGGGATTAATTTATGACCTGGGGCAGTGTTAGACTCAGAGAGGACGCTCTTCTCTTGTGGGTGGAGTGTGCAAGCTATAAATCGGGGAAACGATTGAGCAATTCACTGGATTCTGCACTGGAATGATCAGATTGAACCGTTTCACCTGGGTCGAATGATTTTATCCACGATGTACCCAGCAGTCTGAGTGGCAAAATAACTGCAGCAGAACCAATTTTTCAGCCACAGTTTAAGTGCCAAGACTGACAGGAAGTCACTAAAATGTCATTTCAATGACATTAGTTTGGACGGCAGTGGGCTCTGGGTGTCCAAGAAATGACTCCCGACTTATTTCAAGCAGACTCACATTTGGCATCATATTGATTTTATTTCAAATGTTAAGTTTTAAAGAGACACTACATATTAATCCAAGTACCATAGACTCCAATAAGAAGTTCAGCAAATAATGGAGCCTTTAAACTTTTATTTAATCTGAAGGTTGGCTGAACTAGTCTTCCAAGAAAGCACTTTGATATTAATTATCGCTGGGGAATTTCTAAATATGGACATGTTTTGTGAAATGCACTAGTGGAAGAAATTGTTGGACATCATCGGCACACAGTAGAAATGTAACCAAAACAGTAATAACCATATAACCGTTTACAGCCTGGAAACAGGCCATGTCGGCCCTTCGAGTCCGTGCCGGCTCACTTCAACAACTCCACCAGCTCAACCCTCCCGCTCTCCGCCCGTAACCCTCCAACCCCCTCACATGTATCTACACACTAACCATGTACATGTATGTACACATCCGACCTTCTCTGAAATGACAGAAGGGACCCTGCTGCAACTATATCTTCTGGAAGATCATTCCATTCTGCCACCACTCTCTGAGTGAAAAAGCGTCCTCTAACATTTAACAAAATTTTTTTAACAATATTTAACAAAAAAAATTGCTATATTTTTTCCCATATGAGCATCCTAATTTTTGAAGTGATTCAATGTAATCCATCCCATTTCTTTGCAGATGGGAATCCCATTGATCAGATCACTGACAGAATGCAGCAAGGCTTAATACAATCTATTAAATCTCAAAAGAGGGTGGCATTGTCGATGTAGCGGTTAGTGCAATGCAGTTACACCACCAGCAATTAGGACCGGGATTTGAATCCCACACTACCTGTAAGGAGTTTGTATGTTCTCCCCTGTCTATGTGGGTTCTCCCTGGGGTCTCCAGTTTCCTCTCATGGGAGTTGTAGGCCAATTGGGTGTAACTGGGTGGCAACGGGCTGATGGGCTGAAAGGGCGGTTACCATGCTTTGTGTCTAAATTTAAATACAATGAAAGCATTCTCATATTTAAAAATGACACATTTAAAATATATCCCCAAAGCTTGTTTCAGTGATCAGAATGAATCTGTATAATAATGAAGCAACAGTCCCAACTATGAACTGTAAACAGCTTGCTGCACAGATCCCTTCAGACGTGCCACACTGTTCCTAAATGGAAATGGCTCCTGCTGCCCAAATGTAAACTGGACAACCTATTTCATCCTCAGCTCCTGAAGCACATTTCCTTCCCGCAAGCCTTCAGAGGTGGAGAGTGGACTGAATTGTCTTTTTGCACTGCTACTCTGTATTGCACAGTCAGTCTGTTTACATTCATTTTCTGTTTACAGTTTTTTTTTGTTTTCATGTGTATGTTGTGTACATTTTTTTTTGCGCCATCAATAAGTGGTCAAAATGCCTCACCCTCAGGGTTGTATGTGATGTACCGTATATTCTTGTGGGATCATTGAATTTTTTGGACCACTTTTTGGGGCAAAGAAAAGGGAGTCGACTTTTACACAGGTCAAAGTTTTGACCTCAAGAGTGCCTGTGTCAGTCAAGGTACCGGGAGCTCGGATGGCCAGTACTGGGTGGTAAGTTCATGGTCGGGGTATCAGTAGCTCAGATAGGAGGGAGCTGGGGCAAGGATCCGCGGTCATGTGTTTGGATGGGCGGGTGCCAGGGCAAGGATCCATGGTCAGGAGTTCGGATGGGCCAGTGACAGAGCAAGGAACCGCAGTTGGGAGTTCGGATGGGCTGGTGCCGGGGCAAGGATTAGGGGTTGAGTTCAGATGGGTGGGTGCTGGGACAAGGATCTGCGGTTGGGAGTTCGGAGGGGCGAGCAGCAGAGGCAAGGATCTGCAGTCAGGCGTTCAGATGAGCGGGCAGTGAGGGCAAGGATCCGTGGTTGGAACATTGGGAGCTCGAATGGGCAGGAGGCCAAAAATAGGGAGGGTCGATTTTTCAAGTCAAGTCACCTTTACTTATCATTCATACCATGCTCGAAGGGTAAAGACGAGAAGGCGTTTCTCCAGGACCAAAATCAAGTTTTAGCCTCTCTCTGGAAACTTCATTTTGCAATAAATACTGGGAATGGACTTCATATAGAAAGGTCAAATTTTTGAAGACTGATTTCTCGGTCAAGTGTAAAGGTCCGTACCACAACGTCAGTTCATATCAATGATAATCATAGACAATTGATCCAAATGAGCTGGACGCTGTATGTTTATGGGAAACATTCCATATAACCATATAACCATTTACGGATCAGAAACAGGCCATGTTGGCATTTGACCCAGATCCACAGCTAGTTTTCTCCAATCCCACTGACTGGTCACAATCCCACTTTGACCCATCCATCTCTGTAACTGTGTTTTACATGAATTTAATGGTGGGCCATTCAGAAATGAGATGACAAAAAAACCTACTTTGTCAAGAGGATAGTGATTTTTTTTCTATCCAAGCTCAATCATGGGGTATTGAGAGCAAGGGGAAGATTTGCCCTCCTTCTTAAGTTCACAGCCTTGTAGTTGCTCGTCACACTTCAGAGTTCCTCCATCCAACATTCAGCGCCCAAAGCACTGTCACTTGTAATTAATATTGTGATTTTACATGCTAGTACCATACAGAGAGGTGGCTGTGTTTCCTTTTGCCCTTCTGATTTTGTTTATTTCAAGCAGGAGATAAATATTATTTCAAGTTGGATCATTGCTGCTTACGATAAACATACAGAATGCTGGAGGAACTTATAAGGTAAAGCCTTGAGAAAGGGATCAGGCTTGAAACGTCGGTAATATATCTTTATCTCCTCTGGACCCTGTGAGACCGGCTGAGGTTCTCCAGCATTTTGGTGTTTTTACTACAATCACAGCATCTGCAGACCTCCACGTTTTACTTCGTTGCTGCTTCTGCGCTGCTGTATGTTTTCTGCAATAGCTTGTACTGAGCTGTACTTTAAAATTTGCTCCTGGCAATGGCACAATTGCTTCCTGTGAAAGTCAAGTTTATCGTACAACCAACGAAATAGCCTTTTCCAGTCCTCAGTACAAAACAGGCAGACACACAACCAGACATAACACACGTACATGCAAACAATACATATACAGGAGAAGTATTTCTTCTAAATAAATAAATTAAAAAAAAATTGTTTTGTACATACGAGACTCTTGGATGGTTAGTGCGAGCAGTTCCTTTGATCATTCAGCATTCTTACTGCTCATGGGAAGATGCTGATTCTCAGCCTGGTGGTACTGGCTCTGATACTCCTGTATCTCTTCCCCAGTGAGAGGAGTTGAAAGAAGCTGTGTGCAGGATGGAAGGGGTTCTCAATGATTTTGCATGCCCTCTTCAGACAACGATCTCTGTGGATCACATCGATGGCGGTGGGGGGGGGGGGAGTGCGGGGAGGAGACTCCATTGATCCTCTCTACCACTCTTATGGTCCTGTGGATTGACTGCTGATCCATTTCTCTGCAGGAATCATATCACATTGTGATGCAGCTGGCAAGCACGTTCTTGTTATTCCACATGATTGCCTTAGATAAATGTCTGCAAAATGTTCTCACTTCCACTGAAAATTTGTAAAGTGACTATGAGGCCATTTATAATCAGATCGTTATTATTTCATTAACGTAAGCCAATGCAATAGCTGTCCGTGAATTCAAAATGGCTACCAGTTGCACAGAAAGAGAATATGTGATCTCAGAACTTGTAGGCTGTTGGTCTATTTTATTTGCTGGTTTGTCTTGTCATATTTCTGCAGGTGAGGCTCTTGTATAGGTGATATTTTTACTGCTGCTTAATGATTAGAGTTCAAACCCTTTAAGTGCAGCAAAAGATATTTGAATCAAAGTGATCGACAATATTACTCATTCTCCACTTGCTTGAGATTTCAAGCCAATATGAATTTTAATTGGCTGAATGTCACAACTGGTTGCTTACAAGACTCCAGATAATATGGCCTAAGTTCTCAATTGTACCAACAGAGCAGCACACTAAATGTGTAAAAAAAAACACACAAATGCTGGAAAAGCTCAGCAGGTCAAACAGTGCCTTTATGTAGCAAAGGTAAAGCTCCATCACCAACGCTTCAGGCTTGAAGCTTGAGGCAGAATCCATGGAACGTAACATTTTGGCCTGAATCCTAATGAAGGGTTTTGGCCTGAAATGTTGACTATCTACGGCCTTCTGAGCCTGCTGAGTTCCTCCAGTATTTTGAGTGTTGCTCCAGCTTTCCAAAACCTGTAGTCTCTCTTGTTTACCCTGTAGCAACAGATGTAGCTTTTGTGCCAGATGATCGAAGCTAATTCATTGTTACTATTGAAGACTAATTTTAATCTGCTTATCCACAAACCACTCTTCCATATGGCACTCATTTTCCTAATCGACTTCTTGTTCTGTCCTTGTTTTATATTCTTCAAAAAGGCCTTGCCTAACTTCTAAACTCCCAGCCCACAATCATTTAAAATAAACAAACACCTGGGAAGGCAACACATGCCCTTAGTCTTGACAATGTCGAGAACACATTGTGAAAGACTGCATTATATTCCCAACAATTCACCCACCTCCTCCACCAAGCACTTCTTGCCCATCTGGGGTAGCGTCTGACTGCCCCATGTCCAAGATAAGCCATGTCTCAACACATGAAACTGGAGCGGCAGCAAGTTATCCTCAGTTTCTCAGTCCACAAAAAGAAGCATTTTACTTGATTTTAAAAAAATTAGATACAAAGCTCGGTAACAGGCCCTTACGGTGGGAGGAAACTGGAGCCCCCAGGGAAAACATACAAATTCCTTACAGACAGCATGGGATTCGAACCCCTACCGATTGCTGGCTCTGTTAAAACTGCTATGCCAATCATGCCACCCCTTCCTCTGGTACTGCTTCTTGGTGAAAGTCCAGAGATGCATTGCTCCAAATCAGTGCTCAAACAAAATAAATTTGTCATAAGAAGTAAAACATAAAAATCTGTAGGTACCTTGGTTGAAACTCAGCAAGTTAAGCAGTGTCCTTCATATGTCCACCCTCCACCTCCCCCTCCCCCACCTTCACCCTCATCTCCCGAACACTCTATCTTCTCCCAACACCCTCTACCATACCAATTCCCAATCTGATCCCTGCTTGGTCTTTACCATCCCCTCTGACCCTCCCCTCTCTGTGACAGCACGTTTGGTCTTTAGCAGAGGCCTCACCATCCCTCTCCACCCACCCATACCTCAATGAGTTCTGCACACGCCACGATGCTGAACTCTTCTTCCGTCGCCTCCATCTCCGGACTCACTTCCACGACCATGACTCTAAACCCTCCCACCCAAGACCCCTTCTGTTTTAAGCCTTCTTCCTCCTCCTGGACACCTCGTCCTGGCCAGCTGCCCACTCTGGACCTTTTTATTTTCAACTGCTGCTGAGACATCAACCGTCTCAACTTCACCACCCTCCTCTTTTACTCCCACCAAATGCTCTGCCCTCCACTCTCTCTGCAACAATCCAAACCTCATCATCAAACTCGCAGACAAGGGTAATGTTGTTGTGGTCTGGCGCACTGACTGCTACCTTGTTGAGGCCAGATGACAGCTCTCAGACACCTCCTCCTACCTGCCAATCCCACAGGACCCCACCACGGCTCATCAAGCCACTGTCTCCAACACCATTTCCAATTTCATCAACTCCCTCTGGTCACCTCCCTCCCATGGCCACCAACCTCATTGACTCCCATCTCTGCATGCTTGTTTCTACCTTCTACACTAATTCAACCCTCTGGGTAGACTCATTGTTTCCACTTGGTCTTACCTCACCAAACTTGTTTCATCTTACCTTGACTCCATCTTTTCTCCCCGGTCCAATCCCTCCCCACCTATATCCGCAAGACATTACATGCCCTCCATCTCTTCAATGACTTCAGATTCCCCGAAATGGACTGCCTCATCTTCCCAATGGATGTCCAATCTCATTATACCTCCATTCCCCCACACAGAAGGTCTTTAAAGCTCTTAGGTTTTGCTGGATCAGAGATCTGACCAGTCACACTCTATCACCATCCTCCTCCACCTGGTAGAACTTGTCCTCACTCTAAACAACTTCTCTTTTAACTCATCTCATTTCCTTCAAATCAAAGGAGTAGCCATAGGTACCCACAAGGGTCCCAGCTATGCATTTCAATTTGCGGGCTTTATGGAGTAATCCATGCTGCAAGTCTACATAGACAAGACCCTTCAACTCTTCCTCCATTATTTAAATTTAAATTTATTTTAAAGGTTTACATTTAAATTTAGACATACTGCATGGTAACAGGCCATTTGGGCCCACGAGTCTATGATGCCCAATTAACCTACACCCCCAGTATGTTTCAAAAGGTGGGAGGAAACTGGAGCCCCCAGGAAAAACCCACACAGACATGGGGAGAACGTACAAGCTCCTTACAGACAGCGTGGGACCACTAGCACAGTAAAATCACTAAGCCAGCCTTGCCATGTCAATTATATTGCTGCCTCATGCACCCCCCCAAAGAGCTTGTCAACTTCATTCATTTCTCAGCCAATTTCCACCCTGATCTCAAACTGGTCCATCTCTAACAACACTCTCCCCTTCCTGGATCTCTCAGTCTCCATCTCGGAAGACATTTTCCACCGATATATATTACAAACCCACTGTCTCCCACAACTACCTTGACTACACTTCCTCACATCTATTCCCTTCTTTCAATTTCTCCTTCTTCACTGTATCTATGTTCCCAAGATGAGGTTTTCCAGACCAGATCTTCTGATATATTTGCCTTCTTCCATAAATATGGCTTCCCCTCCACCACCATCAACTCAGCCCTCATCTGCGCCTCCTCCATTTCATCTGCCCTGGGCCCATCTGCTCCCCTCAGAAGCAACAAACACAGAATACTCCTAGTCCTCACCTACCACCACATCAGCCTCTTCATCCAATACATTACCCTCCAGAGTTTCCGGCACTTACAACAGGGCCCCACTACCAGACACATCTTCCCCTCTCTGCCTTCTGTAGGGAGACTCCCTCATGCACTCATCCCTCCCTAGCAATTCCCCCCCTCACTCCACCGGCACCTTCCCCTGTGGTTGCAGGAGATGCCATATTTGCACCCACACCTCCTTCCTCACCACAGTCCAGGGCCCCAAACAGGCCTTTGAAGTGAAGCATCGCTTCACTTGTGTATCCGCAGGTTTGATCTACTACATCCGGTGCTCCTTTTGTGGCCTTCTCTACATCGGAGGGACTGGGCACAGACTGGGAGATTGCTTCACTGAGCAACTTTTCTCCAGCAGCACAAATGACTGAAACCTTCCAGTAGCCAACCATTTCAGTTCTGTGCCACACTCCCATGCTCACATGTCTGTCCATGGCCTTATGAATTATCCCTCCAAGTTCACTTGTAAATTGGAGCAATAACAGCTGATTTTCTGTCTGGGTGCTTTCCAGCCAGATGACGTTAACATTGACTATTCGGTTTCTGATAACCTGCTCTCCTCTCCTCCTTTCTTTCCCCTTTCCAGCTCTCTTCCCTCTTTATTCACTCAACCATCCCCCCCCTCCCCTTGCTTGCTGCTGTGCCCTCCTTCTCTTCTTCACCTCTTACCTCCTGCCTTTGTGACCACGCCTCCTCCCCTACTCTTTTGTTTGGACACCTGCTGACATTTTTCCATACCTCGATGAAGAGCTCAAGCCCAATATGTTGGTTATGTGTTTTTACCTTTGCTAAATAAAATACACTGTTTGACCTACTGAGTTTGTCCAGCATTGTGCTTTTAGCATAAATTTGTCATTAAGGGCCAAATGTTTCAAAGAGTTCAAAACTTCAAACAGAAGGTAAATACCTTTTTGACAAATCACATATAATTCATAATGATATTTTACTGGTAGTCATAAGTTCAAGGATAATGTAAGTTCCAAAAACAATTATGTTCTTCCAGGAAGTCGGTATTGTAATTTGCAAGATTACATTTGATCAAACAGTGGTATAAATTCAGAGGTAATATTACCAAATTACGACTTACATAAAAATATATTTTTGGATACCTAGCAGCTTGGAGAAGTGAAAACCCATTTATGTCACTGAAGGTGGAAGTTTCACTTTCTTTCCCCTTCCCCTGCAATTCAT
Source organism: Narcine bancroftii (assembly GCF_036971445.1). Lineage (NCBI taxonomy): Eukaryota > Metazoa > Chordata > Chondrichthyes > Torpediniformes > Narcinidae > Narcine > Narcine bancroftii. Next base: position 83,880,746 of record NC_091478.1, on the reverse strand, counting down.
ATTCCCTAGGAAAACAGCTGATAAGATTATTATCACAGTCAAGCCAACCATTCACATCCAAGGTCCCTTCCATCTGCGGAATAAGAAGCGTACCAAGTTCCTGCAGCTCCCAGACTTGGGGTCTCCACTGTGATTTAGTGCCGCATGTAACAAGAGGCTATATTTCTCTCCATCCCGGAGTTGGGGGTGGAGGGGTAGCACATTTAATGAAAGGATCAATGTGTCCTGAAAAATCTCTTGCTACTATGTAAACCAGGCTTCTGAGTTCATTCACAGTCAGTTTTATTTACATTAACAATATCCTCTGAAAAATCACACATATATTTTGTAATGACCTGATTATTTTGTATTATCTTCCTGTACCTATTACGCATACTGGGCAGAAATAAACTGAATGATCCTAAATCTCTTTTATTTTCTTAGAATTCTGATATGTACAATTTCCAAATTTTTTTAAGTAACAGTTTTAACATTGTAACACATGTGATATGAAAAATGCTTAACCGAAAACATTGCAATTGCATTAGCCAGACAAACTCCAGCCATTTTTTAATGTTACTTTCTTCTTGCATTTTGATGTGAGGTCAGCAAATTGTAACTCTCAACCTGTTTCAGAACATTGCTACTCCTCAACTTATTTCATGCACAAAAAAAGGGTACACAAGGCTAATTTGATTAGTTAATATTAACCAACTGAAACAATAGTTAATTATAAGTCTTACCATTCAATACCTCTTCTTCACTTGAAATGGAATTTTAAATTCTGTTCACCATGGGATTGGGTTGATGATATTTTAAGCAGAGATAATACAAATGATAATCAGAATAACAAATTTATCAATACTTAAGTGGCAGGTAAATTAGGTTTATTTGGTTAAATCTAAAACTATAACCTGTAGAAATCCAGCAATAATGAATATATTGGTTGGCTCGATTGAAAGGTAAAATTTGTTGTCGTCTTGTGTTGGTCATTTATCTTTTGTGAGTTCAACAGTAATATGTAACTGTGCCAAGGAGTCTTGAGCACTTTTAGACTTTTGGGCTACTATTTAGTACCAAATTACAAAATGCAAATGTTCATTTATTTAAAAAAAATCAGTAAGTGTCAATTTTCATATGGATCCCATATGATTATTTAGAGAAAAATGGAATTTTCCTTTTACGTCAGATATATTAAACAAATGTAATACAGACAAGATAAAGTGAAAGTGATTAATTTTTTCTCCATGATGAAGGTAAGAAAGACTTAGTTTCCTCACCATCATATTCAAACCTAGACTTGTTTCACAGTTTCCACCCGCCTCTTACTTTGATCACAGCCCTGTACCTCTCCTACTCTCTGCTCGGTCAGGGATGTGCACTCATATGTGTTTTAATTGAGATTGTTTTCACAAAGTCAAATTTGTTATTGTATTATTCTAACTGGCACTCTTCATACTGTTAGTGAAGAGTTCAAAGGTCTGTGCAGATCAATGGTGTATAAACTCACCTCTGATCTTTCCCACCTAACCTCCCCAGGAGACCTTTGTCTTCTCAGGGAGTATCCTTGTACAATTAAAGGTCTGGAATTGCTTTGGGTTATTGTGCCACCAATCTCAATGTCCCAGTCATGGAATATTCATCTTTTGTCCAATCAAACAGATTCTGTTCCATTTGTAACTCAGAAAATGGTTATGTATCGAAAGTGGCACCATATTCTCTTCCTCAGTCTTGTAACATAACCTGCTTCCACCCTTTCCCTTTAGCTGAATCCTTGCACTCTTCCTGCGTTACCTCACACTCACATTTCAATGCTCTCCCAGATGACATCTCACCCACTATCTACATTGTCCCATTTCAGCATATCCCTTATCCTTATCCTGACTGAGCAATGTTGGCTGTCAAAAATCACATTAATTTTATCTGCATTCTTCTCCTTTCTCTCGGCTGAAAAAAACCAAAAATAAAATATTCAACAAAAAACTTTCTCTTGACTCCCATTGGTTTGACAAACATACACATTTCTCTCCACCATCTGTGATTTTGCCTTCAGCTTTCTGATCCAAATTCCTTCCAAAACCAATTTATTCAAACTTTGAGATCCTCCTTAAACTGCCCTAATGTGGCCACATGTTGGGCATCCATTGTTATCATGACGAATAAAAACAAAAGCATCACAGGACTTATATTTTTCTCCATGTAGTCCTTGGCCTGAAAAGCCATCTTCTTATGTGTTGTCATCAACCACTAGAGGGGGGAGATGATTACAATAGAACCACAATTTTTCATAAAGGGCCTTTCCCAGTGAGGATTGTCACACATTATTTCATTTGTTTCAAATTGGTGTTTCTTATTTGTTTCTATATATTAGTGTAACCTCTTTGGTTGTTTTGAACAACAAAGCTGCTGTACATACTTTTAATGGTTGTATGCATTATGCAGCTCAACTAATGAGGTTGAGGCTGGTTTTGGAGTGCATGTTGAAATGTTTCCCAGTCATTCAGAAGATTAGCTTCACTCCCTTTGTTTTGAGGTGAAATGCGTCATTGAAGCAAGAAAGATTGAGAAAAGTGTTGTGGTAATGTTGCCGTTTCCAAGCTTGTCATCAGGCACCCCAAACAAATGTTCTATTCCATCCTTGGAGGAGAAAAAGATTCACAAGCATCTACTCAAAGCTTTCTTGAAGAAGTGCAATATCCTCACTAATCACTGGGAAGTTTTGGCCTGTGGACCCTCAAGGTAGAAAAGGAGTATTCGGAATGATATTGAGAAGCTCGAGGCCATACATCAGGAATACACAGAAACACTGTGTAGCAAGTGATGGCGGAGTGTCTCATCTCACAAACTATAAACACCTATCTGCCCAACAGTCACGTCCTGTCTCATCTGTAAAACCATTCTCTGTTATTTGCCTTGCTGGCAACAACAATTTTCTACAGTTTATGCATTTCAGATTTATTGTCAGAGTACATATATTACATCATATACCACCCTGAGATTCTTTTTCCTGCAGGCGAGGCAGAATTTCTACTTATTGGTAGTGCAAAAGAAACTATACACAGTGGACACATGTAAACAGTTAAACAAATGTAAACAGCTGACTGTGAAATACAGAGAGGAGACAAAAGGCAAACAATAAATTGCAAAAGTAGGAGTCCTTAAATGAGTTCGTTGTTGAGGAGTCTGATGGTGGAGGAGTAGCAGCTGTCACTGAACTTGGTGGTATGAGTCTTGTGGCACCACTTTCCTTTTTCCTGATGGTAGCAGCAAGAACAGAGCGTGTACTGGGTGGTGTGGATCCTTGATGATTGCAGCTGTTCTCCGACGACAGCGTTCCCCAACTGTGCCCACTACTTTTTGCAGGGTAATTACAGTCCTGGAAATTAGAATTTCTGCCCAGCCCACAGGAAAAAAGAATCTCAGGGTTGTATGCGATGTCATGTATATTACAATAAATTTAAACGAATGAAAATTTGATGGTTCTCATCAATCACCTTAGTTCAGGAGAAAAAGCAAGTCATCCTCAGTCCCATGAGTATCTTGCTGGTTTTGATACATGAATCCTTTTGTATGCCTGAAACATTAGACATTTTATGAAAGATTAAGAAACTCAACCTCAGATTTAACCTTATATCCATCTTATACAAACTTGTCAGAACAAGTGATGAGAAAAGAGAAGAACCCTGGTGTTAAATAATGTGTAAAAACACAAAATGCTGGACAAACTGAGAAGGTCAAACAGTATCTTTTATGTAGCAAAGGTAAAAATACTCAACCGATGTTTCAGGCTTGAGCCCTTCATCAAGGTATGAGAAAATGAAAAAAAAAAAAAAAAAAAAAAAAAAAAAAAAAAAAAAAAAAAAAAAAAAAGGTATGAGAAAATGCCGGCAGGCGTCTGAACAAAAGAGTTGGTGGGGGTGGGGGGGGGAGGCAGGACGGTGTCTACAGATTTTTGTGATTTACTTCCATTTAATAATCTGTGTGGAATTAATTGCGAGGGTCCAATCTGCACCAATGCCCTATATCATAAGTTGACGCTCCTGAATGTGGTGTTCTTCCACTGTTGACTGTGGGTGAATATGCGCATTCATTTGAAAAACAACAGGATTTGAAAACAGCTTGAAGTCCCTCCCGATAAAAACTGTTGGCTGCTTTTGTTAGCATTGTGTTTCTTGTATGGGAGAGAGTAATTGAAACTATACATCACAAAGGAGTCAACATGCTCAGGAGAGAGAGTGGAGTGGGGAAAAACTAAAATAAATCTTGATATTAATTGTTTGATATTAAGAACACTATTTGAAATACTTCCATAAATTAATTTAGAAAGTGTGAATTAGAATTTTCTGAATGGGGTGTGAAAATATGCTGTGATGAAATGTGGACATTTTATTTATTTTAACTTGTCTTTTAACAATAGGAGGATCGAACACATCTATAAACTGAGGAACAAAATAGAAATTAGGCATTCTTTCTGAAGATCTTTTTATAGATTTTATCTACTCTGTGGCCTGAGATGGGTCAGCGGGTCGATTCCAGGGTGTGTAATTCTAAGCACAATCATCTTCTAGGTTTGCTAAATCAATCATAATTAATGCACTCTGCTATTTCTGTCAGACTGATTACTGCTAAAAGACAGAATAAAGAGTCCTTTCATAACACAATGTGAAAGTAGAGCAAATTCTTCAATTGCATCTAATAACTGTCCAAAGTGAAAAGATGGGGTCAGAGTTCGTCCATTGACCCTCTGCAAATTGAATCACGGATTAATTATATCCACATTATGAAATTTATGTTAATAATCATTTGTTCATCTATGAGCTAGTTATTGCCGACACTGGGGATGCAAGAGACATCTTACTATCACTAGTACTTTGTGGCCTGTCGTTATGTAAGGGAAAGAGAGCTAATTTTTTAAGCGGAGGTTTCAAAATTAGTCCAATAAATGTGGGAAAAAAAATGAAAGTAACATCATCAAAGCAATGGATAGATTTAGAATGTCCCTGCAAGTGTACAGTATGAAAGATAATATGCAAATTTTATTGCATTGTTAGAAGCTGACCCATGGCTTCAGGGGTCACAGAAGAGCTGATCATCTGATTAATGCATTCCATATTTTAAAGTGGGCACTCTAGAGCATCACCTCATTAGTCACATGCACCACAGGCAGTCTAGAAAACTTTAAAGGTTATTAAATCCGAGGAAAGCTTAAGGAGTGAGGTCAGATTTTGAAGCTTAGCATTCATTTGAGTCTCATGTCATTGAGAAATCCCCCAAAGGAAACAACATTTTACGTCAAGGTAGACAGATAGCTATTTATCATTGCAACTAATGGTAATAATCAGATTTTAAATAAACCTTACTAAGCAGTACTTCCCACAACGTATTATAGCAGAAATCTGTCGGTGGACTGAGATAAGCTGAAGCAGAGTTTGGAAGAGCATCATCAAATGTGTTTAAAATACCTTACTATTGCATATTTTCCATCCTATCTGGTTAAACGGAAACCTCATCACCTGCATGTCAAGGAACTTAATTTTAGCCAATGTACTGAGGAGAGACGGGGGACTTCTCACACAAGATAACACCATTTCTTCACGTTATGACAAGGCACCTAATTGGTCGTGAAGCACTTTGAGACATTGTCTGAGAGGGAATGTTTTCTCATCCACCACTAAGTGACAAGGACTGAGGAGTGTTGGAGAACAGAGATGAGATGCTGAGACGAGAGTTTGCTGTTATATTAATAACTACAAAACACAGATAAGCCAAAATTCTTGCTTCCCACAGCTGCACTGGCATATGAGACAATCTTCAATAGGATAAATTCATTGATGTCTTCAAGGTCGGTGCTGGTTATGGACATGGCTAGGTTTGTCTCTTTCTGCTGCCTTCTGCATTCCAAGACACTTGAGCTTCCAAACCAGACGAAGATCCAAATAGTCAGTATAATTTCCACAGTACAATCAGGTGTTTTGCCCAATCTCCTCAGACATCTCAGAAATTGGATTCATTGGTGTGCCTTCCTCATGGTTGCCTTAATGCGTTGTCTCCAGGAGAGGTCCACCAATATATGGAATCCAGAAAGGTAATGAAGAAATCTGCAGAAAGCAAAAATGCTGGAGAAACTCAGCAGGTCATGCAGCATCCACAATGTAAAGGCAGATGATGTTTTGGGGCTGACCTCTTCTTCAGGAGTCCTGAAAACTATGCAGAAGCCAGAATTGCCACTAATACCTACCCCTATGGCCGTAAGAACATCTACATATGCACCAACACATCCTCCCTCACCACCGTTGGGGCATCTGTCTGATTTTTGGGATTCCTGAACAAGAGCTCAGGCCCAAAACATTGACTGCCTTTTACTTCCTGTGAATGCTGCTTGACCTACCGAATTTCTTTTCTGTACTGCACTTGAAGACACTAATTCTCTCCATCGCAGTCCTGACCATAAAGACAGGTGCATGGTGCCTCGACCACCCCTTCCTAAAGTCCACCTCAAGCATTTTGGTCTTGCTGACATTGAGTGCAAAATTGTGTCCTGACACCACACAATCAGATTCTCAATCTCTATCATGTAATCTGACTCATTATTACCATTATTGGGCCAACAATGACAGTGTTGTCAATTAATTTTAGATCGTACTGGAGACAAGCTGGCTACATAGTCATGAGAATAGAGTGAATAATACAAAGGATTAAGCACATTGCCAGGAGGTGCCTTGTGTTGATGGAGTGGGCCTTGTTGCCAATCCGTTCTAAATTAGGGTCTGCCGATGAGAAAGACAAGTATCCAGTTGCACTGACCTATGGTTACAAGTACATTGTTTCCTCAAAGTGAATTGGGGAGATATGATGACAAAGAAGGTGTATGGCAGGCTTACCTTCATTGAATGGGGCAATGAGTTCAAGGGTTTAGATGTTACGTTGCAACTATATAAGATGTCGGTGAGACCGAACTTGGAATATTTTGTGCGGTTCTGGTCGCCAAGCCACAGGAAGGAGCAAGCTTGGTGGGGAGGCTAAAAGGAGGCCGCGGACCACAATGTGTGCTGCTGGGTGGTCTGAGGCAGTTATGGGAAGGAAGAGAAGCAGCTTTGGGGATGGAGGCCCGAGCGTACAGGGAGAGCCTGACAACAGGGAGAAAGGGGACCAGATAGCAGCCAGGACAGTTGGGGCTCGTGATGAAAGCCACGGTTATTTGTGATTTAAATTTTAAATTTGATTTATTGTTACAATATTTAAGATGGCAGAGGAATTTAACAAATACTTTGCAACTGTCTTCACCAAGGAGGATATAGGTTATAGTCAGTTAGGGGGTAGTGGTCATGCGGTACCAAGAGACTTGGGGAACTTTACTGGGGAGGTAGGGGATGTAATGGATATCCGGATCCAGAAGCAGGAGGTTATGAGTAAATTGTTGGGACTGAGGGCTGATGAATCCCCAGGGCCTGATGGGCTGCATCCTAGGGTGCTTAAAGAGGTGGCTATGGAAATTGTGGAGGCACTGGTCGACATTTTCCAAAGTTCCATAGATTCCAGGGAGGTCCCTGAGGATTGGAGAGTGGCTGATGTGGTGCCGCTTTTTAAGAAAGGAGGGAGGGAGAAAACGGGAAATTATAGACCGGTTAGCCTGACATCAGTGGTGGGGAAGATATTGGAGTCCATCATAAAAGGAGAAATAGTCAGTAATAATAGTATAAGGGCTAGTCAGCATGGATTCCTTAAGGGTAAGTCATGCTTGACTAACCTTCTGGAATTTTTTGAGGATGTGACAAAGAGGGTGGACTCGGGAGAGCCAGTGGATGTGGTGTATTTGGACTTCCAGAAGGCCTTTGATAAGGTACCGTACGGGAGTCTAGTGGGCAAGATCAGGGAGCATGGTATTGGAGGTAAGGTGCTGACATGGATAGGAAATTGGTTAAGAGATAGGAAACAAAGGGTTGGAGTGAATGGGTCTTTTTCAGAATGGCAGGATGTGACGAGTGGAGTGCCTCAGGGATCGGTGTTGGGTCCTCAGTTGTTTGTAGTTTATGTTGATGATTTGGATGAGGGGATTGTGAATAACATGAGCAAATTTACAGATGACACTAAACTGGGTGGGGGTGTGGGGTGTGAGGAGGATGTAAGGAAAATGCAGAGGGACTTGGACAGGCTGGAGGAGTGGGCGGCGAAATGGAAGATGAATTTCAATGTGAACAAATGTGAGGTTATTCATTTTGGGGGAAGTAATAGGAAAGCTGAGTATTATTAAATGGAGACAAGCTAGGGAGTGAGGAAGTGCAAATGGATCTGGGTATACTTGTTCACCGGTCACTGAAGGTGACAGGTTCAGAAAGCTGTGAAGAAGGCAAATGGAATGTTGGCTTTCATAAAGAGGGGATTGGAGTATAGGAACAGAGACGCCCTTCTGCAGTTATACAGGGCCCTGGTGAGACCCCACCTGGAGTATTGCGTCCAGTTCTGGTCTCCAAACTTGAGGAAGGACATACTAGCTATATAGGGTTTGCAGCGCAGATTTACAAGGTTAGTTCCAGGGATGGCAGGGATGTCATATGCAGCAAGGCTAGAAAAACTGGACTTGTATCCATTGAAGTTTAGAAGGATGAGGGGGGACATGATTGAGGTATATAAAATCATCAGGGGGATAGACAAGGTGAAGTCTGATTACTTGTTCCCAATGATGGGGGAGCGAGGATTAGAGGGCATAGTTTAAGAATACAGGGTGGGCCCTTTAGGACGGAGATGAGAAAGCATTTTTTTACCCAGAGAAGTGTGAATCTGTGGAATGCTCTGCCACAGAGGGTGGTAGAGGCGGATTCGCTGACTATGTTCAAAAGAGAGTTAGATAAGACTCTTGTGGGTAACGGAGTTAAGGGTTATGGGGATAAGGCTGGAAAGGGGTACTGATGATAATGATCAGCCATTATCTAAAATGGCGGTGCTGGCCCGACGGGCCAAATGGCCTACTCCAGCTCCTATTGTCTATTGTCTATTGTCAATGTTACAACTGTCAAGATAGATCTCGCTACCATTTTCTGTGAACTTTTTCAGGGATTGCTGGTGAGTGGTGATTTTCTGTAGAGCATGCAGAAGAAGGCTTTTCACTGTATTTCTGTGCGTGTGACATTAAACAATTCAATTCAAATGGGACCTTGGTAAGTATGGGCAGTTAGGCCAAAAGGACTACATTTTGTTAGACATATGTACTGCACTGTTACAGTCCTTTTCAGCTCATGAGCCTGTGTCACCCAATTACCCCGAACTGGTATGTTTTAAAGGGTGGAGGAAACTGGAGCACCCAGGGTTAACCCACGTAGACATGGGGAGAACTTACATATTCCTCACAGACATGGTCACCTCATTATGGGAATGATATGGAAGCTATTGAGAGGATGCAGAATAGATTTACCAGGATGTTGCCTGGATTGGAAAATAAGTCTTATGAGGCAAGGTTAGCAGAGCTGGGACTTTTTTTTTGGAGTGAGGAACGATGAGAGGTGACTTAGTAGAGGTCTACAAGATTCTGAGGATACCTGGCACCTTGTTCCCAGGATAGGATTACCAAACACCAGGGGACATATGTACAAAGTGAGGAGAGGAAAACTTAGGGGGACGTCAGGGGTAAGAATATTTTTAATACCGAGAGTTATTGGGGCTTGGACTGCCTTGACAGGGGTGGTAGTGGCGGTTGGAACACTAGGGGCATTTTAAGAGATTCTAAGACGGGCACATGGATGAAAGAAAAATAAAGGGTATGTGGTACAAAGGGTTTGGATTATTTTGGGTAGGAATACAGTATATAGGTCAGCACAACATGGAGGGCCAAAGGGCCTATACTGTGTTACGTACCTAGACTAGCAGCAATAGAAATTCATCAAGACAATGGTATCTTCAAAACAATAATTTTAATTAATAACTATTAATAGCATAACACTTCTTACTTAACTCTAACTTAACCCCTCTATGCGCAAATGTATATATATATATATGTAGCAAAGCCTAAACTATTACAGTTTAAGCATATTTCTGAAAAGTCCATTTTTAAAGTTCAGTCCGTTTTGTTTTGAAACTCAGATTCTTTAAATTGTTGCTCAAAAGCAATTATGGAGTGGGTGTGGGGCATCAGAACTCAAAACTCACAAAATTCTTGTCGAGTTGGTTTCAGAGAATTGTTTCTTCATATGAATGATTTCCCTCTCTTTCATGGAGGTTTCAGAACTTGTGTTTCCTTCCTCGATGATGTCAAAAACTCCAGTATGAGTCTAATGAAGTAACCATCACAATAGGTATGATCTAGAAAAAACAACGATCTTGCTTTCTTTTACCCAGAATTGGTTACAAGGGGCTACTTAAAATGCTACCACAGCACTGCTCTCTCTCTTGACCAAGAGAAGCATCAAAGAGGCCATCCTTTCTGAAGCCACTGCAATTCTGTGTTCCTCCCTTGATAAGGAAAACACAAACAATTCTTTCCTCACAGGATGCTACTGCATTTTTGACCTCAGACGAAAACTAGTGTAATATTAAAGATATCCCCTTGAAGTGTCTTTAATCATATGACATCATTGCTGTCTTTGATGTTTGTTCAAACCACTTAAAAATTATTATTCAAAAGCAAATGACTCCTCTCTGTCTGCTGGCCACTGAATCAAAAGTCCTCTTTGTGTATACAAGTATTTCTCCCTAGAAAATGCTATTGATACAGCAATTGAATGGACAATCACTTCAGGTTTTATGGCTATTTACACAGCTTTAGCCAAAAATAATTTAGCAGACATTTCAACTTACAGAATGGTTTTTGTGTGTAAGGGTCTGTGGTGTCTATGTGCGGGCTCCTGTCCAGCCCACAATTTTTTTACTAAGAAATATATTTTATAACTAAAGATTAACAATAACACAATTCCATCACAGCTGTGCTGTAATATTCTATGGCCTATGACATCATTGGATTTGAACCCCAATCCTAATCATTGGTGCTGTAACAGCATTAAGCTAACCGCTATGCAAACCATGCCGCTCATACTATTCTGTGCTGTTCAGCTCTAAGACTCTGATTCTAAGAAAATTCAGATGGCAAGATACTCAGGCATCATTTTGTGTCTGATTTGAGACTAATAGAGACTGTGCCATAAAGGCAGAACATTCAACAGTTCTCTTTGTAAAAAAAATGTGGAAACAACATGTGTAACTTGACACTCTAAATATGATTAGAACATATGAAGGTAGCTTCCCTTAGACCAATGGTTTTCAAACTGTTCCCCTCAACTCACATTCCACCTTAAGCAATCCCTATGCCATAAGTGCTCTGTGATTAGTCAGGGATTGTTTAAGGTGGTATGTGAGTGGGAATGGAAGGTTGAGAACCACCGCTCCAGACCCAAATGTTACTGAAATATTTTGCTTGAGAAAAAATGTCATGGCTCATTTCCTTTGGACTTGCAAAACCATGCACATAACGAGTCAATTAGGTGCGCTTAAAAGAGTGGTTTTCAAACCTTTTTCTTTGCACTCACATACCACTTTAAGCAATCCTTTACGAATGACAAAACACATGGTATAATGATTGTTTAAGATGGAATGCAAGTTTAGGGGAGCAGTTTGGAAACCACTGCCTTAGAAGATGATGAGCAAACATTCAACTTCTTTCCTAATGTTTTCAAATATGGTATGTTTGCTGGTTCTTCTCCCAGAGAACTAGATGAAAAGCTTGGGGGTTAAAAACATCTTTCCAATGAGCGTGTTAAAAGAACCGATTATACATGCATGTAATCCTCAATCATGGTGATAATCTCAATATGCGCTGCTGATCATGACTGAGGACAGGTTATTCAAGGTGCTATTCCTGTGGGTCCACTAACATACTGCTATGTAGATGTCATGCCTAATCATGTGTTGCTTTTGATACCACACTGAGTATTAAGTCAGCTGCTTCAAAAGGGCATCAGTCATCCTGGTGCCCAAGAAGAGTAGTGTGAGCTGCATCATGAACTATAGCCCAGTAGCACTAACTTCTTCTGTGATGAAATGCTTTAAGAGGATGGTCATGACCAGAATTAACATGGACCTAAGCAGATCTGGACCCACTGCAATTTGCCTGTCATCACAATCGCTCCACAGCAGATGCAATATCCCTGCCTCTCCACTCAGCTCTGGATCATCTCATCCTTCATCGGCTACAACTCAGCCTTTAATTATTCCCTCAGTGCTGGTCAAGAAGTTAGAGACGAACATGGTGAAAGGTTTCACCAGGACATTGAGACCATGGAAAAGCGGTATTGGGGCAACTGGAATCCATCAATGCTGGCCGACTATTGTTGGACACTGACTCTAAGCACAAATGAAAATCAGCAGGCAAATATTTTTATTTCAGTTGAACAGCAGCAAGATGTAAGTATCATTATGCAATTAAATAAAAGTTAATTTACTGTTTCTCCAGCTTCCTACATAATACAGCAAATCTGAAATTATCTTTGTGTTTAGCTTGAAGCTGTTTATCATAATTCCTTATTTTATTTCAGAAGGAAACATTTTGGAAAAAGAATTGTTGTCCAGAATCATTGGATGTTTAAAATTGGTCTAAACTGAGATAACAAACTCTTGGCCTCTGTACCCCACTGGATCCTTGACTTTCTCCTTGGAAGACCACAAGTAAGTACAAATTGGAAACAACATCTCTTCCTCACTGATTATCAACAGGATGTGTGCTGATCCCACTGCTCTACTCATTATACACCCATGACTGTGTGGCCAGGCACAATTCGAATGCTATCCACAAGTTTGTTGATGACACCACAGTTGTCGGCAGAATCACAAACGGCAATGAGGAAGCGTACAGGAGGGAGAGAGATCAGCTCGTTGAATGGTGTAATGACAACAACCTTGCGCTCAATGTTAGCAAAACCAAGGAGATGATTATGGACTTCAGAACGACCCAGTCCTCATTGAGGGCTCAGTAGCGGAAAGGGTCAAGAACTTCAAATTCCTGAGCGTCAACATCTCCAAGGATCTGTCCTGAAGCCTCCATAATTTTTGATGCAATCACTAAGAAGGCTTGCCAGTGGCTATACTTTGTGAGGTGTCTGAGAAGATTCAGGATTCCACCACAAACTCAAAAACCTCTATAGGTGTACTGTGGAGAGCATTCTGGCTAGTTGTATTACTGCCTGGTACAGAGGCACTAACTCTCAGGGCAAAATAAACTCCAGAGGGTTGTTAACTCGGCCTGCAACATCATAGGCACCAGACTTCACTCTATCGAGGACATTGTGTCTTAAAAAAGCAGCCTCTATCCTCAAAGACTGCACCACACACACCCTCTTCACTCTGCTACCATTGGGAAAAAGGTACAGGTACCTAAAAATGAGTACTTAGCGGCACAAGGACAGCTTCTTCCCCGCTGCCATCAGATTCTTGTATGATCAATGAACCAAAGACATGGCCTTACTTTTCATGCACTACTATTTTAATTTTAAAATAAATTATACTCATGTTGTAAGATGATTATAATATGAATGTTTGTACTATTAACACTATCGCAAACTCCGAATTTTATGACGGTAAATTCTGATTCAGATAAATGCGTATTATTACCTGAAACTTTCATCCAAATTTCCATTTTCCTAAGGCAGGTTTCCACAAGAACAGAAACTCTAGAGGGGCAGTGGATCCAAAACATAAATGGAACATAAATTCAGCAAAAGTAAACATTGTCCTGATGGTTCACATGGAATGTGAAACACTTTACAACTGAATGCCTCAATTTGTCAGGAATTCCTGTTGTTGACTCTAAACAGGGTGGATTGTAGTTTGGAAATTGATTAATGTTGCAGAATTTCTTTCCTTCGGAAATAAAAGTTAAAGACAAAAAAAAAGTTTAAAGTTAAAAAAAGTTCAGCCCACTTGCAGCTATGTTAACGGTTATAGTCTTCATTATTTTTTTCATGAAGCCACGTTGAGAATCTATGTGTTGAGTATTTCCCAGTAAAGTGAGCAGAATAGGGATTGGAGCAGAGTAGGGATTTGAGTAGCCTGCCCATTCATCAGATCACATGCTCATAGAAGTCTAATATTATATGATGCTTTAGTACAGTTATTCATTAACAGTTTTCTTTCTTGAAATAAAATTATAGTCAGAAGGAAAATGCCACTGGAAAACAAAGATTTTGCTTCCTGAATACTCAATAGAGTATGGGTGTATTTTATGGAATTTGGGCTACTGATCACAAAAATCAACTTAAAGTTTTCCATTACGTACCATGTTTTAGATATAACCTATTTTTTTATTTCCTGTCATATTTTAAGTCTACCTCAAGACTAATTACAAAGCCATGATGTGCAACATGTTATTGAAAATTCATTTTCCACATTCGCTCTTGGACTTCTTCCCTGCTGATCTTGGTGCAGTCAGAGACGAACATGGTGAAAGGTTTCACCGGGACATTGAGACCATGGAAAAGCGGTATTGGGGCAACTGGAATCCATCAATGCTGGCCGACTATTGTAGGACACTGACACTGAGCACAAATGAAAATCAGCAGGCAAATATTTTTATTTCAGTTGAACAGCAGCAAGATGTAAGTATCATTATGCAATTAAATAAAAGTTAATTTACTGTTTCTCCAGCTTCCTGCATAATACAGCAAATCTGAAATGATCTTTGTGTTTAGCTTGAAGCTGTTTATCATAATTCCTTATTTTATTTCAGAAGGAAACATTTTGGAAAAAAAATTGTTGTCCAGAATCATTGGATGTTTAAAATTGGTCTAAACTGAGATAACAAAATATTCACTCAAGGAAATATTTGTTTCTATGGTTAATGCATGGTATTTATAGTACCCCCATAGGATATTGACTCAGGTTGGTTAAATGGTTAAAGGTTGCAGTTTAACTGGTGACTATTTGTGAAAGACATTGACTGAAAAAATAAATGGAGAGGATGGCAATCTCAACAGTGGGTGGAATGTCGAAGAGTCAGTTAAGCAGAATATTCAACATGTTTCTTTGTTAAAAAATTGAGGAAGCAATATGACCAATTTAGCATTCAAACTACGATTAAAATGTACTTGGGTAATTTCCCTTAAAGCATAATGAACAAATATCCAACTTCTTTCCCAATGTTTTCAATGTTGCTCATGACGTGCGTGGTCGGAGGGCTATTGGATAGGGCTAACATTCCATGAATGTCCTCTCTTCTGCACAGAGGAGTGGACATTATAGTCACGTTATGCTGACCAGACACTGACTCTGATATGGGTATATATCCATTACACAACAGTTTTGTCTGATGTGTAATGTCCCAAATATATACCAATGCCCCAAATATTGCATTAGTATCCAAAGGGTAATTGTATGTTTATACCAAACATGATGCAATTTTCACTCTAGTGTTTAAAGAATAAATCCAAAGATAGGATTTGGAAGAAATGGAATTTGGAAGCAGGAGACAAAGAATAATGACAATGAAATGAGGTACTGAAGAGCAATGACACTCTTCAATTCAATTCAAGTCAAGTCAAGTCAAGTTTATTGTCATCTGATTGCCCAAGTACAATCTGACGAAATAGAGCTCTTCGGTCTTCGGAGCAAAACAGGCAGACACAACACACAAACAAACAATACACATGGAGGCCGAATATTCATACATACAAATAAATAAATCAAATGGTTTGCTTTATTACCTGGATTTTCTGTGACAGAGATAGGAACAATAAATCCACTGCTGACTCAAAGAGGTCATTACTGATAATTGCCAAGGAGGAGAGCAGTGGAATCATTCAGAGGAGGGAGAAGTTTAATCACCAAACTAGATCAAGAAAGATGAATATGGAGTGCTTTTGAGCAGTGGCAGAGATGTGTAACCTGCTGGTAGGCCTTTCATGTACACTGTGAAACACAAAAATCTGCACATGCTGTGATTGTAGTAAAGTGCACAGAAATGGTGGAGGAATTCAACTGGTATTCCAGCTTCATAGGAAGTAAAGATAACTTGAAGAAAGGCTCAGGTCCGAAACATCAGTAATATATCTTTACCTCCTATGAACGCTACAAGACCGAATGAGTTCCTTCAGCATTTACTGTTAGTTTTTACTTTCAAGTACAGCCATACCTCGACTTACGCCTGATCGAGTAATGTCCAATTGTAGATATGTCCGAGGTATGTTGTACAGTAAGTCGAGGGGCCTAGGACAGAGTTTGTGGCCAGGGCGTTGGGTGCTCTGGTATTTGGGTGGCCGAGGCAAGCATCTGCAGTTGCGCAGTTGGGGCATCGGGACCTCCAGTGGGTGGGAGGCCGGAGTGAAGATCTGCGATAAGGGCATCGAGAACTTGGATGGGTGGGCGACAAGGAGCTAGTATAGTCTGTAGCCAGTACATTGGGATATCAAGGATCCACAATCGAGGCGCCGGGTAGGCAGTCGGGGCGCCTGGAGGTCTGGTGAGAGGGCAGCAGGGGTGAAGATCTGTGGTCAGGTGTTGGGAGGTTGGATGAGTATATTTCACTTATGCCCAAATCAATTTGCATCCTCACTTCCAGAAGGTAACCCGGATGCAAGTCGATGCATGGCTGTACACTGCCTACATTTCCAGATGAAATGGAGGAGTGAATGAATGGATGAATGGAATATTGTTGCAGTGCACTGCAAAGATATTTTCCTGGGTGGATAGAGTGGTAAAATCTGGGGAATTTTAAATGCAGCAGTCAAATGAGACCATCAGCTACTCGTGTAAATGAAAATTGAAAAATTGTAAATGCTGGAAATCTGAAGGTATTCTTTCATAGCTCATTTCATTCTTTTTATTCCTTGAAGAAGGGCTCAGGACTGAAACGTCAGCAATGTATCTTTGCTTTTTATGGACGCTGAAAGACCAACTGAGTTCCTCTGGCATTTTGGTTTGATTTTACTACAATCACAGCGTCTGCAGATTTTCGTTTTTCACTTCACTTGGAATATGGGAATGAAGGCTGGGAGAGGAGGGGAAATTATGGATTCAATGAAGAACTGCACCTCTAGGAAGTCAGGCAGAGAGGAAATCCCAAGCACATCTTGGACAGACCCGGGTGATGGCAGGTGTAGTTCACATTATTGTTAATTCAGGAAACCATGTGTCAGCTCGCTCTCATGAGCTTCTCTGGTAAAGCCCTGGGAAAAGAATCGCAGGTGGCTCAGGGAGCCTTTGAATACATGCAGGCTTAGATCGAGCTGCTGAAGGTCCAGCTGCCTCTGACGCTTACCTCCACCTGGTCTGATGGCATGTACCTCCCGAAGTGCTGTTCTGATAGCCCAAGGAATCTCATGCTCTGCTCATTGACCACAAGTTGCTGGTGGCCACCACTGCTATCTACTTGCAGATTTCTGGCTGCTATTGGTGCTGGTCTTCACACTGCTCATCTCAGATCACATTTGTGGCAGCCAGTGTAGTTTAGGCAAACTTTAAAAAGAAACTAAAAGGCACTTTGTACACTGACAAATAAGCTTTATTGAGTACTGAGTATTCAGCAAGTTTCTCAATTAATCAGATAAATTAATGTTGTCTTCTTGGCCTCCTCTCAATGGTAATTTTCAGGAAATACACCTGTCTGACAAACCTCCCTCCATCCCATCAAGGATTGGGGCTAAAATGCACTCTTTAGATTCACTCCTTCACTCCCAGTTTTGTCAGGAAACAATACCAACAGTCCATAAAGGGCTATGGGGTGTCGAAGGGTTAAGGGGTCAGACCAAAAAAAGGATAAAGTTAATGGCAACCCAAGCAAACAAAAACTGTTCTATAAGCAAGGGACTCTTGCTGGCCCAACAGGAGGTCATTTCAGAAGTAACTCGCTGCGACTTAGAACTATCTTGCTCCCTGAGGAATTTTAATAGTAAAAGCTTTCTAGTAAATCTGCTTCCTGAGAACAAAGCTAAAGCGCCACATGGGGAATCAACTTTCAACAGCACAAACTTATCTGCACCACAGTGCCTGGTAAACGGAACTGTAGAGCACAGAATTAAGATAACCAGAATGGAGAAACACAAGTAAGACCTAAATTAGAGAAGTCTTGACTATATTTAGGCGAATCTCTAATGCAGCTCCTGTAAATGCAGCAACC
The DNA here is from genome assembly GCF_036971445.1 of Narcine bancroftii. NCBI lineage: Eukaryota > Metazoa > Chordata > Chondrichthyes > Torpediniformes > Narcinidae > Narcine > Narcine bancroftii. The sequence continues at coordinate 83,862,679 of NC_091478.1, read as the reverse complement.
TCGCCTCTCTTGTGTAATTCTATATCAATAAACCAATCGACAATTTTACTTTTTCTCTATTGTCAAAGCATCCCATTGTAATTTATATTCAGGCGGTGATAAACTCCAATCAAGGGTCGCTTTCAAATTCAGGGTGTTTTAACTTGTTTCCTCTGTGGTTCTGGTATACTGAAAGCATCCCCAATCAAAACGGCTTTAATAGTTGCTCAAGCAGGACTGTCCCTTCTTTCCATTCATCTCCTAACCCCCCCATCCCCCACCCTTCTCCTCCTCCTCCTCCTCCTGTTTATTTTTTGCATTTCCTGATTTTTATCTTGAGAAAACAAACCACAGCTGGGCTAGTGTCTTTTAAAAAAGCAAGGCTGCCCAATGATTTGTGGATTTGATTTAAGCTGTGAAGAAATGCAAGCAGTGTCACATTGCCACTTTCTTGGAGCTTGATTTCTAATCAGCTGCAATGCATAGAAAAGTCAGTCTTTTTGTGCATTCTTAACCTTCTGTCTTATCCACAGATTTCTGGTTAGCTTAGAATCACACAAACACAAAAGGGAACTGCCATGTGTTGTTTGATGACAATAATGGCTGTTTATAAGCCTAATCCATCACATTTAGTAGACATTTCCATTTTTGTCCCTTGAAAAGGTATAAATAATAAAAATGCAGATCTCAACAGAGAAATGTCTTGGTAAATATTTTAACTACTTATATCATTTGCACTGATGACAAAAGAAACATCTGTGCAAGCAATGGTCGGCTCTCATAAACATGAAAATGGTTGCAGATGGCTTCCCAAATGTAGCACCCAATAAACATTAAATATGTAAAACTATATATCATTTAGTAACCGAAACTTTCCCATTATAATTCATTACGAGTGCACTCAGACATTTTAGTACAATGCAGAGACAGTGTGGCTTCACAGATCATGGTTGCATTGAAATTGGGCTTGGTAGCACCAATTGTTTTGCCATTTGGGGCGCAGTTTGGAGCAAAATGGCATTGACTGTGCGCGCGCGCGCACACACACACACACACACACACACACACACACACACACACACACACACACACACACACACACACACACACACACACACAGGTGCCCGTTCCTACCACAAACTGTACCTCTTGTTACTTTGATGAGGGTATGCAGGGCATGTCAGGTGTGCGGTGCTCCTGGAGCTCACTGGAGCGCCTCAGGGGGCAGCTCTGGCACCTCATTGTAGCCGTTTTTTGGTGAGCTCCAGCACCTAAAAAATTAGCTCAGCTCCCCTGTGCGGAAAACAATGACAGAGCTGCTTTTTTTGCAGCTCATTCCACTCCTTAACATGCAGAAGGGATGACAATAACAGAACGGTCCCCTGTACCCTCTACTTCAGTGGATCAACGACTTATAGGTTAGCAGAAACACAAGAGACTGCAGATGCTGGAATCAAGAGTTTCCCCTGATTCTATGGAGTGAAACACAAAAGTGGGCAGATGCTGTGATTGTAGTCAAAACACAGAAATGATGGAGGAAATCGGCCAGTCTCTAAGCTTCCACAGGAGGAAAAGATATATTCCCATCATTCGGGCCTGAGCCCTTACTCAAGGTATAAGTGAAAAAAATACCTTGAAAGGGGGAAGAACGGGAGGGGGAGAAGTATAAAAGACAAAATGTGTTAATTGGATATGATAAGAGGAAGGGTGAGAATTGTTTTTGCCTCTGTAGCCCCAGGAATTAATTGTCTTTTAACCACTTCACCTACCTGTATAAATGCAACAAAGGTGTGAAGGTGGGGGGGTCATTTTCATCCCATGTCTGATGCTACCAAGGTAGGTCGTATCAGAGCCGATGCGTTTCACAATGGCTTCTATCTAAAAGGGTTAATGCTGTAAAGTTACAGGTCCAGCCTTCTTTTGCTTGGGATGTTGGCTTGCTTATGTAAAAGGCCGCACTAACCCAGTATTTCTTGGTTCAGTGTGAACGACCTGAGGTTCTTTTAAAGAAAGGTCATTCACATGACAATTAAGTGGGGTTTCTGTGTAAAAAGAAGAGGGAGAGAGAGTGAGAGAGAGAGTAAGGGACATTAGAAGCTACTTAGTGGCCAGGCAGCATCCATGGAGGGTCGACATTTCAGATTGTGACACTGCATCTGCACCAGAAATGTTGACTGTCCTTTTCTGTTCCTAGGAGCAGCCTGACCCTCTGACTTCCTCAGGCATTTTGTGTAGTGTTTTACTCACAGGCTAGCAGGCACGGTGTGTCATGACCTGAAGATATTTTTGATGGCCTCAAACCTTGTGCACAAGCCTGTGAATGTCCAATGGAAGTACCCTCTTATCCTATTGGAATAAGAGTGGCAGAGATGATCACTGGAGTCTCCCTCTCCTCCCTCAATGAAGAGATCTAAATTAAAAAAAAATCAAATTTAGACATACAGTCCATGATGTTCAATTTACACCCAATTAACCTACATCCCCAGTACATTTCAAACAGTGGGAGAAAACCAGAGCCCCCCAGGAAACCCACGCAGACATATGGAGAACTTACAAACTCCTTACAGACAGCATGGGATTTGAACCCCAGTCCCGATCGCTGGAACTGTAAAGGTGTTGTGCTAACTGCTACGTCAACCATGCCGCTCCTACGTCAACCATGCTGCCTTTTCTACTACGATCGTTGACTGAAAAAGCTGCACAAAACCATTGAAGACCCCTTCTACCCTGCACACAACATCTTTCAATTGCTCCGGTCGGGGTAAAATACAGGAGTATCAGAGACAGTACCACTAGGCTGAGGAACAGTTTCTTTCCATGGGCAGTGAGAATGCAAAACGACCAAAAGATCTGCTCACACTTACCATCTGAGACTCTCATGTTCCTGAAACAATAGTTATTTATTTATTTGTATACGTGTATACTTGTTCTACATATGTATTGTTTGTCTGTATGTATGTGTGTTATGTCTGGTTGTGAGTCTGCATGCTTTGCACCAAGGACTGGGGAACACTGTTTCGTTGGGTTGTACTTGTGAAATCTGATAATTATAAACTTGACTTGTCTTGACCAGACTTGAATAGAATGAGGCAGAGCTGAGATCAAGGTAACCTAGTAGCAGAGAGAGGAGGATAGCCATGTATGGAAGAGCTTTATGGCAGTTTCTGTGCTCACAATATAAGTGAAGACATTACTTAAATAAAATATTGCACATTAAAATTGTTGACCATGATGCACAAATAAAATCCACCGCAGTGTAAAAATTTTCAATTAAATTATAGCACATTGCTTACAAATAAACCTTGTGTGTTTTCTTTGTACTGAGCATATCTATACTTTCGCCTGTCCTGCTGCTCCACATGGCACAGCTCCAGTGATTGCAGTTTGTTCAATTAACAGCCGCTGACTGCCAATGGAGAGGACAGCAGATCATCTGAAAGGAAGGATCCAACAGTCTGGGCCCAGAAGGCTCAACCACAGATAACACGATCAATACTGGGGCAGCCGTCAGGGTTTGACAACAGGGAGAGAGAGAGCATTGATGTAATGAAGGGATAAACAAATAAATGCTGCCATCTTCAGAGACCAAAGCAAGTTAGAGACAGAGCTAAGTTCTCAGATGTAAAGAGTTATAAGCCTGCACAGTTATTTGCATTATTTCTAACAGTTCACAGTTCTGATGAAAGACCTACTTTTTAAACGATGCTTCTATCTCCACATCTCCACAGAAGCTGCCTAACTTGCTGAGTATTTCTAGATTTCATCATTTTGAAACAGTTTATTATCATCTGTGACGTTTTGCTCATTTACAACACAGAACATTGAATAGTACAGCATCGAAATAGACCCTTCAGACCATGATGTCTATGCTGACCATAATATCAAATTTAACTAACCCCACCTATCTTCATATGATGCATATCCCTCCATACCTTGCATATTCATGTGCCTATATAAATGCCTCTGTTGTCTAATTCCGCCCTTCCCCCCCCCATACACACTTTATTAATGTGTTCTAGGCACTTACCACTCTGTGTAAAAAAAATGTTTACTTGCACATCTCCACAAAACTTTCCCCTCTCATCTTAGATCTATAACTTCTAGTGTGTGACATTTCCATCCTGGGAAACAAAGGATGATAATCTATCCTCTTTAAACCTGTCATGATTTTATAACCTTTTAATCACGTTCCCCCTTAGCTTTTTTACCCTCCAGAGACAACAAAATGTTGGTCCTAACCTCTCATTACAGCTAAGACTCTTCATTGCAGTCAACCTCCTGGTGTACCCTGTCCAAAACCTCCATATCCTTCTTGTGGTTCTGCAACCAGAAATGTAAACAGTACTCCAAATATGGCTGAACCTAAGTTTTAGGCCGCTGCAAAGCATTTTGTCATTTCAAATGGATCTGATTAATCCCCTGGCCCATTTGCTCTCTGAGAGGATGTGTCAATTAATATCATGCATTCCATCTGAGGAAGTGGGCGAAGAGCTGACTATGTGTGCAAACTGTGAGGGAAGGGTAACAGGATGGCAGCAGCTCTAAATGATCAGATTATAACAGAAAAAAAGAATGCTGGGCATGGTTCTGGACTGACAGAACGTGTTGGTAAATGAGTGTTGAAGGTCTGGAGCATGGATCAGTGCCCTGGTCCAATGGTGAAGTTGTTGTGACGAGCCATTCCAGATTCAGTCAGGCTCAGTCAGTGTGGACCATTGCATCCAAATACCAGACACTGGAATCGTGAAAATAAACTCCCTTGTGAACTGGACTGGAGGTCCTCTGGCTCCTCTCCTACTTGTATTAAGTCCTCCATCTAAGATTCTTCAAATCCTGGAGTCCATATTCTCACTTCAGTTCTTTTCAGGTCAGATTCAGGATGGCCACAATGCACTCCACTACAAGCCATCACCTCTACTCCATTAATTCCATCTATACCTCTTACTGCTTCAGCAAAGTTGTCAATTAATGAAAGACCCCAATCACACTTTCTTTCCCCCAATCCCTACGCCCTCCCAACTTTCACTGGGGAGAAGATACGAGGTTGAAAACACAAAGCTCCAGATTCAAGGAAGCTTCTTTCCTGCTGTTATTAGACCCCTGAATAGATCTCTTACTGTTACAGTAGATAATCCGGACTGCTTGGGGATTGGGTTGGTCCGGATTCTCCGGCAATACTTTTACAATTCAAATTTAAGGAAGAATAAAGAGATGAACAAGTAAATCTTCAGTTTATTCATTAGCAAATACATCATGCTTCATTTATCAAAATGAGCAGTTTTAAAGAAAAATAAAGTTAACAAGCGTGGTCACTTGCTGTTGTTGTGTATCTGTGATGCTTATGGATGTACGCATGCACACTAAAACCCGCTAAATTTAATAAGTTTGAGAGTTTTCAAAAAGTCCGGATTCTCGGGTGGTATGGATTTCTGGCATCCAGATTTTTCGAATTCTATTGTATTGTTTAATTGCCCTATTCTCCATATCCTGCACTTTGTCCTAAAAGCACTGTACCCTTCAATTTTTGAATTACGATACCACTATACTCTGGACTTCTGTTTTATTGCTTCACTTACTGCTGTGCTTCAGTCTGGGCTGACTTGCATGAATAGCACATGGAACCAAGCCTTTCACTGTATCTTGGTACATATAACAATATACAATTCAATTTAATTCACCCAAAATCATGCCCAATTTTTAAAAGGTGGAGGATAGCTTTAAGTAATGCATTCAGGGCTCGGTAGCACTAATTTCTGAATTATGCTGGTGAAGGTATTCAAGAACATGGTTAACACAAGCAACCATCATCAGAGAGCTCTTCAAACTCTTCAGCTCTCTGAGGCCGTGCAAACCATCAAGCACTGTTTTAACCTCGCTGTATATGAATGGTGTCGGTGCTGCACAATTGCTCATCAAAAGGCTCCTTCTGTCCTGTAGCCTACATGACATCTTTGGGCAAGGTGTAGGACCTGTTTAGCCTCCCAATCAGGGTCACGTGAAGCCATGGATTGCAGATGGTTTTTACAAGCAGATTCTACAAATTGGAATTTATGGTTGTAAAACTAAAAACGCTGGGCAGATGAATCTGCTGATCAATAGCCAGGGTTACCCGCCCAGTATAGAGACTGCAACTGAAGAAGGCAATGGGAAATCTCTTCAGTAATTTTCCCTCATAAACTTAACATTGATTAAAGTCTCAGCTCAAAGATGGAGCCTTCACTGAAGGAGAACAGGGGAGGCAACAACTACAATTGAGAGGGCCGGAGAACGTGACGGATGGAGAGACATGATTGCCCACGCCGAACGGCAAGGCACCTGAATGAATGATATGAATCCCATTTTATTATGTTTTGACTGAGTTGACATCCTAAAGGTGGCTTTGGGCTGCATTGAGGAAGTGCGTTATAATCCCTCTGCTTAATTTCGCAGCAGTCGAATTTCATCCCACATGGATGTTACCTGTATGGAGATTAAACATGTAACGATTCAATAATGTACAGGGTGTAACCATTTAATTACCTGCATTATTCGTTTTTGTGCCATGACCCTTGCTTGTGCCTCACACAATAAGCACAGGAAGTGCAGGTCACATTACAAATTACATTAAGTTTAGTAATTACATTAACTTTTCCCTTGAATTGGTTCACTGATCAGTCAACCAAGTGACAGTCTCCTTTTAAATCACAAGTGGCTTCAATAGTTATCCTATCAAGTCTCACTACGAACTGCAGATGGAATGTGACTGATAAACTGTATGTTTAATAAAACATTCCAAACTAATTTTACCTCAGAACATTATCAAAAATCATTGCACATTTATCATAACATTGATATTTCATATTGCTGCCCCAATGTATTAGCCCACTAAGAAGAGACAAAGGGAAACATTTCATGATCCATTTTATATTTTAAGTAATATTAACTAAAATTCTATTGCATTAGGATATGTTGTAGACATTTCTCGATTAAAAAGTTCCAGTCTATTAATGGTGCATTCATTGATCTTCTCCATAATGAGTGAATCCCTAGAGACGTAAAATGCCAATTAGTTTTAACTGGCAGGTTTGGATTTCTTCGGAAAGTGCAAATGTGACAAACGTAGTCATTTACATTGGAATACAGTTTGTAAAGCTCCCATCATTGATATCAAAGTGATGACTTGCAAGAGTATAGGAAGAAAAAGTTACACAGTTGGACCTGATACTTTGCAGTCCATTTCAGTTCAACGACTCTGACATTGTTCGTACATTGTACACTCCGTGTCCAAACTTAATAGATGTATTTTCAATTATATAGGTTGAGTAATTTGTGTGCACTTTCTCTGGAAATTAATTTGTGCCTGAACAAGCAGATTCTGCAGCTTTAATTCCAGCTGTGTGTAGTGTGCTGATGTGCTTGCCTCTGACTCAGAGCTAATCATTACGAAGGATGGAACAGGCATGTAAATTTCTGATAATGCAGTGATCATCCCTGACTGCATGACCAGTAAAGAAGGAATGAATCATTTCTAAAATGCTCAAATGTGTCTGAATGTAGCACAGTCAATTAAATATTTAAATTCAACTAATATGTATACAGCACAGTTTCACAACATTAAATGAGACTAATGATCATTTAGCATTTTAGGTGGAATTGATTTCAAGTTAAGCATTGGTCAGGAACATGGGAGATCTTGAGTTATGCTGAAGGGTTATTTACATACACCCTTGCAGATAAATTTTTCAACACTTTATCTGCACAAGAATCTGCACTCCCAAAGTGAAACATTCCTTTATTCCTGATCAGATGTACAAATCTGAATTATGCGTTTAAGATTCTAGAACAAAGTTTGAAGCTGGAAATTTCTGACCTAAAGGAAAAGGATTGCCCATTGGGCCGAGCTATTACTGGAAATTGAACTGTGACACCTGTGAGCGATAATAGCAGGATGATACTGTCTAGCCAATCAGTTTTTAACCTATAAACGCTACCCTAGACTCCAACAACATGAGCTTTTCAGAATAATTGTGTGTGTGTGTGTTCAGGAAATTGCCAGTTGAGCAGTGATGCTCTAGGAGGTATGGTATCATGATCAGGTATGGTTTGGGAAGGGGATGAACCTTTAGTTCAATGCTATTTAGCTTCCGTAGTAGATTCTGATCCACTGAGACCTGACAGTGGTCGAATAGAAGTTCCTTGCACTACATCTGCCGTTTTAATAGTGATTCAGATTCAGCCTACTTCTTTTGAAATCTTGATCCTAAAGACCTGTAGATAGAAGGCCCCTTAATTGTTACATGCAATTAGCAGCAATAAACGACAGTTTCGGTGGGGTCCAAAACAAAAATTTTTTAAAAAATTGCCCATTGGAGCAGAAGTAGGTGACATAAAAACCATCGGTTATTTTCTTTCTAAAACCAGGAAAACCACGGCCGAAGGTCAGAGACTTCCATTTGAACGCCATTGTAAATGTGGCTGAAACATAATGAATTGGTTCATCCCATTCAACTCCTATTAACAAAATTAATAAATTCTTCGCAACTCAGTAAAAGTACATCTCAAAACAATAAGCCTAAATTGACATTTTCCTGCAAAAAAAAATTGCATTTCAAATCCAACTAAAATATGAAGCCTGTTAAGAGATGAAACGTATATCTGCTGTTTTATGGATTCCATAATGTCTCCAGGCCCTATGTTCAGCTGGGGTAAATGTTTAGTTTTAATGAAATCAGTGTTTGAGTGCAGGAAGCCTTTGTTTCCATTGTGTGCCTGCAGAAAGTGAATTTTTCATCAGACATACATATATAATGACGAAAATCCCGTGATTTCGATTGTGCAACCACGCACACATCTAACATCCTGACAGCTGCCACCCTGTGAAGGTGTTGTGTAAACAGGGCAGTTCCATATCCTATCAGGATCACACCGGAACCCAAGAAACCAGGTTGAGCTCAGATCCCTGATGTAAACAGTGCATCACTTGTTCCGCTTCTGTTCCGAGAGTATTTACACAATGAAAGATGGATTCAGACTGGGTCAATGACATGCTATTGTCACGATCATAAATAAAAGTTCTGACATAAATGCACAAGGACAGGAAGCAAAAATGACTGGGGAATATTTCTTGGAACATTGATTTATTTAACAGGATAATTTAAAAAAAAACTAACATGAATAGCAGGTTGAGGAGGCGGGGAAGGTATGATGTTTGATATCCATTGCAAGCTAGATTGTGTTTTCAGAAGTAAATAAGGGCAATAATCTTCCAACTCTTAAATTGCTTCAAAGACCAAAATGAGCTAGAAAAAAATATTTTCAAATTTCATGAACACTTGCAATTTTAACTCAAAAAATAAATGCTGAGTGCCATAACTTTCCTGCAGGATAAGACTGGTAAGTGCAGCAAGATTGTAGAAATGCAATAATAAACTGAGAAGAAGTTCCACCTGAAATATAAACTAGTTTCACTTAGGTTTCTTGATCCACTGCCTACTAGTAAAATATTTCATTTCAATTTTCCAGAAATTGTATTTTGTTTTTTTTTTAACTGCTACTTAAAACACCACTTGAATGATCCTCCCTCATTTATACTGTTTGAGCCAACAGAAGTGCCTCGGACAGGATAACAGTGGCACAATGCAGCAGGAAAATACAGCTGTTCTGAATGTCAGAATGAGGCTGACCTGTGACCCACCCCTCGCAGTCCGATAGCCCGCTGATAGTCAGTATATGGGTCCAGGTATAAAAGAAGGCTTGAATCGCCAGGGTGAAATTCCCTCTGAACTATGCTCAGAAAAAGCCAGTGCATTCAGGAGAAATGACAGAATGGAGGGAAATTTAAAATCTGTTTGATTTCTTGCAATTCAACCCAGATTCACTGAAAGAAACAGGAGTCTATATTTGCATGTCAAACATAATATCAAAGCAGGTTGTTTGAAATCCATCTGCACTCATTACGACATTGATTACTGGTTTTCTCTCATGGATTTGATGCTATTATTTTTCATGCCATCCACAGAAAACATGGACAGCTGGCTTAGCAGCAGTGTCTCAGTCAATTGGACTCCTATCTCTCTGGGAATGTTGCTGAGAGAAGCCTACTGCTACATTCTTTGGAGACAGATCATTCTGAAATGCATCAAAGAACCCAAGTGAATTGAGAAGTTTTTAACCCACTCGCATCATCTTAACTGGGTCCTCTTATTTCTTCTTTGGCTTGGCTTCGCGGACGAAGATTTATTTAGGTTCCTGGCTTTGCAATTGCAGTTAATCAGATTCGCTGCAGTGTTCTATAAGAATGAGATATCCTATAGGTAAGACACACTTTTCCTTGCGACTCTTGTGAAATGCAACATCTTGCTCATCCCTTCCTATTTCTTCTGTACCATCTCTCAAGGCCTGGCAGACAGATTTTAGACAATAAAATCATCACCTGCAAAGTATAGAGAAGTTGGACAATTTTGATGGACATTTACAAACAAGGTATGGAGTTAAAATAGCACATTGATATTGAAGGTCGGGAATGGTCAGGAATGGGTTAATGTTAATTCTGCCCTCCCCACTGTGGTGTACTATTAAGTATGGACATGTGTTCTCCCTGTGGTCATTTGTGTGTTCATGTTATCATCTTGATTGAACAGGAGAATCATATGAAGTGACTGCTTTGCAGCAATGTAAAAATGTCACAGCTAATCTGCCATCTTACAGTTTCAACATGAAAACAGTTTATGTGCATGGAATTTTAAAGAAACCCTTATTAAATGATGTAAAAGACTTAATTGGCAAGTTTTGGGTGAGCTTATAGCTGATTTTGCACAACTGCTTGCATGGAATTGTAGCATTCTATCATGGCTACCAACCCCCATCGTTTGAAGATATCTCTGTGAGGCACTGCCTCAAGAAGACAGTCAACATCATAGAAGACCCCCACCACCACTCTTCTCACTGTAGCTTCAGGCAGAAGGCACAGAAGTCTGAAGTCAGAGACATCAAGGCTCAAGAACAGATTTTTTCTAACAGCTTACAGGCTCTGAACCTCCTTGTACTACCCAATCCATCCATCCATCTATCTGACTATTCTCTTCTTTTTATATTTATTTTTTTTCTTCTTATTTAAATTCTTTCTTTTCTTTGGCTTGGCTTCGCGGACGAAGATTTATGGAGGGGGTAAATGTCCACGTCAGCTGCAGGCTCGTTTGTGGCTGACAAGTCCGATGCGGGACAGGCAGACACGGTTGCAGCGGTTGTAGGGGAAAATTGGTTGGTTGGGGTTGGGTGTTGGATTTTTCCTCCTTTGCCTTTTGTCAGTGAGGTGGGCTCTGCGGTCTTCTTCAAAGGAGGTTGCTGCCCGCCAAACTGTGAGGCGCCAAGATGCACGGTTTGAGGCAATATCAGCCCACTGGCGGTGGTCAATGTGACAGGCACCAAGAGATTTCTTTATGCAGTCCTTGTACCTTTTCTTTGGTGCACCTCTGTCACAGTGGCCAGTGGAGAGCTCGCCATATAACACGATCTTGGGAAGGCGATGGTCCTCCATTCTGGAGACGTGACAGCTATATAGACAACCAAAGAATTTATGACCAAGCTTGAGAACCACCTTGGACATATGGACGATCGTGAAAGAAGGCAATATACTGGAAGTTGAAGTTGAAGTACTGTGAGAGCTCACTATGATGGGCAAGAAGTCTGCAGCATGCTGAAAGATCTCATGTTTTAAGATGTTTGATTAGTTTAATATATTTGTAAACTTAAGTTTGTTGAAAGCTGGGTGAAACAGGTTCTATTATTGAAATTATCCATGTATTGCAAATGTGCTGCCTTTTTGAACAGTATTTTGCACAATATGTTTGTGTGGGGACTAGTGGAGAAATAAATTCATGCAAAATTGTTGATCGCCTAAAATCATGCATTGAATTAGCATGCAAAAATTGTTGTGTCAATAAAAATGGCATTTAAATTCCCTTGAAAATTTCCAACCACAAGTGATTGGAATAGCTGCAATCAATAATCGGAGGACCAAACTGTAGCAAACTAGAGCAAAAGCAAGTCTGAAACATTGAGATAGACCAATTCAACGAGTTGCTACTGTCGTGTAAGTGTGGAGCATTCAAATGTTTCAGTGGTGAAAAGGTAGGTCACATTTCAGCAGATCTAAGGCAAAGATAAGCAATAAAGGAAATGTCCACACCATTTTCAAAATGGCATCTGAAAGGACATCGTGGTTTGGTAGTTCAAACAATGAAGAACTGGGATTGCAAATGTCCATGTCATAAATGGTAATAACAGCAGTCAGACAGGTCTTTGAGTAAGCGTGTTAAGTGATGTGTAAACTGGTACATCCACAGGCTGTTCAATATGAGGCAAGTTCACACCATCACCAGTGATGGAAAGTTCTGTCAAGATGAAATCTTCCTCTGATGGTCTTTTATACAGACAATAGGGAAACTAGACCTCTGAGGATCTGTCCGGGAGCCTCCACGTTGACGCAATCACCAAGAAGGCTCGCCAGCAGCTATACTTTGTGAGGTGTCAGGAGATTCGGGCTGGCACCAAAGACTCTAGTAAACTTTGACAGGTGTGCCGTAAAGAGCATTCTGGCTGGTCGCATCGCTGTCTGGTAAGGAGGCACCAACCCTCAGGACAAGAATAAATTCCAGGGAGTTGTTACTCGGCCTGCGAGATCACAGACACCAGACTTTACTCCATCACGGGCATCCCTCTTCACCCTGCTACTATCAGGAAAAAAGGTACAGGAGTCTAAAGACGAACACTCAGCGGCACAAGGACAGCTTGTTCCCTGCTGCCATCAGATTCATGAATAGTCAATGAACCAAAGACACTCCCTTACTTTTTCTGCACTATTTGTAACAAATTATTGTTGCAGGTGGTTTACATGAAATGTTTACAATATGAAGCTTCTGCAAAACACCGAATTTTGTGATTTGTTCATGACAATAAGTTCTGATATATCTTTGCATCAGACAAGGTTTCCCTATTGCAAAGTCACACCAATCCTGTTTGCTTTAAAGAGTCAAATTGAAAAAAAGAATCGAACAATCTTGGAAAAACTATCCCAACTGAGTCAGCTGCCCAAAGAACAGATGTACCAAAAGTGTACAAAATGGTGTAGCTGTGCAGAAGAGACACACAAAGTCAAGATGCAGATGACAAAAATACTGGTATTCAGTTGGCTCAATCAACAGTGGTAATACATTGCTACTACACTGAAAGAAAAGATTTTGGCTGATCTCCACAATGAACTCCCAAGAATAGTCAGTATGAATGCAATTGCAAGAAGCTCTGTTTATTGGTCTTGTTTAGACAGTAAATATATTTCTATTGTCATTGGTAATTAAATGGTTTATTTGCAGAAGTTATTGGAACAAGCCGCCAAGATTGGCTTTGCAGTGAAGGATGTGGCCTAGTCGACCTTTTCCAAGATTGATTGCAGAATATTGTGAAAAAGAGAATGACAGTTTCTTGGCATTGTTTGACAGTCACTTGAAGTGGATTGAAGTGAAACACGTGGGTTTATCGGTTCGTGGAATACGTGAAGAGCTAAGTTTTACATTGACTCTGAGTTTTAATCTACTCTATTCATAATCTCCAGGAAGATGAACAGTTATCAAATTTAAGGCATTTTTTTTCATTTTAACTGCCTTCAAATCGAGTAGCTGAGAGGTCAGTCAGAACAGTTACAAAATCTCTCAAGTAGCAAAAATGGCAGGAATTTTTAAACCAGCAAGAAACATTATTTGGGCAATTTTTTTGAAGTGCAGAACAGCTTTGAACCTCACCATGACATTTGACAAAAGAAAGTTTGAGAACACTGGGCAGTGAGGGAGACTTTCAAAGCTTGCAAAGGACCAGATGGAAAAATGGGCTGCAAAATGGCAGTTGGAATTTAATGCAGATAAGTGTGAGGTGTTACATTTTGGAAGGACAAACCAAGGTAAGACATTCATGGTAGGGCACTAAGGAGTTCAATAGAACAGAGGGATCTGGGAATACAGATACATCATTCCCTGAAAGTAGCATCCCAGGTAGACAGGGTTGTAAAGAGAACTTTTGGCGCATTGGCCTTCATAAATAAAACAATTAATATAGGAATTAGGATGTAATGGTAATGTTGAATAATAGATTTGGAGTATTTTGTGCAGTTTTCGTCTCTTAACTACAAGAAAGGTATCAATAACATTGAACAGAAGATTTACTAGGATGCTGTCGGGACTTGAAGAAATGAGTTACAGGGAAATATTAAACAGGTTAAGGCTTTATTCCAAGGAGTGTAGAAAAATGAGGTGTGATTTGATAGAGGTATACATAATTATGATGTGTATAGATAGTCTAAATGCAAGTAGGCTTTTTCTACTGAAGTGAGGTGAGATACAATCAGAGGGTGTGGGTTAAGAATGAAAGGGGACAAGTTTATGGGAGAATTTCTTCACACAGGAGGTGATGGTAATATAGAATGAGATGCCAAATGAGGCACAATTTTAACAATTAAGAAAAAATTTGGACAGGTTCATGGATGGGTGGGGTATGGAGAGATATGGAATGGGTGTAGGTCATTGGGATGAGACAGGATAATAGCTCAGCACAGACTAGAAGGGATGAAGGGCCAGTTTTCTCTTCTGTAATGTTCTATGTTTCCAACACCTTGGAACCTTGTTCAACTAAAGTTGGATTCTTTTATTAAATAGAAACAGATGAGTCAAAATGGTCATTGTATTCTGAAAGCTCTGATAACTGATTACCAGACATTTTATAATTGTGGTTTATTAAATGTGCACATTGGCATGTGGTCTCCCTGATGATACAGGTGTTATGTACGCTTCATGGAAGGCTGGCAGTGACCATGAAGAAATTCTTCTCGTAGCATCCAGTCATGTGAATATTGAAAGTGTTTAAATCTATCTTGTTGACAAAGAGGTATGGGGTATAAATGAGAGCCTATAAGGACACATGATTGCAGTCAATGGCTGTCTTCACTCTTGGGAACATAGCTATCCTCAGTGTCACAGATGCCTCTTGTTCCTCACTGAAATCAAACCAGATTAAATAATCTCTCTGCAAACAGTGGCTGAATCACATTGTGGGAAAGGACGGACATTTGTTGAAATCACTTGGAAAGAGCTTATGGTGAGGAAATTGAGAGTCAGTTTGATTTTGACCTCCATGGAGAGGGTGCATCGTGCATAAAAATATGCTGGAAAGTCTTCCTGAAGAACATTGCAAATCTCAATGATAACAGCATTGGAAAACCTGGACAAGCAAATATATTCATTGTTCAAGAGCTCCCAGATACCCTGGGCGTAGCTCTTCATTGAACACTAGGTGTCCAGTAATGATGTACAGTAGGGGTTTCAGTACTGAGGAAGATATGCATGATTATCTGAGCAGCCAAATGCTTGAGAAAAATGTCCCTAGTAACTTCAGCATACTCCGGGAACTTAGGGAGATGCTTCAGCAAGCTATCAATAGCAAAGTTGCTTGGCTATCAGTATGCCTTCTCGTTCCTTTAAAGTACGAGAATATCCAAAAAGCTGCTGTGATGTTTTCCTCGTTGGACTTTTGTTCCATAATGATTGTAAGGTGCTTTTTTTTTGAAATTTATCTTCTATTAGGAAGTGAAAACGGGCATTTTGCCCACAGTGACTTTGTTAGTAATGTGCCTGACACTGGGAACATGCCAGGCATGGCCTACACTAGGTTAAATTGGTTTTGATGTGATTTTTGCTTAAGAATCAGAAGCTAACTGATCCAATTTTGATGCAACTGTCTTAATACTTTTGTGAAGGCATTACACCCACTATACCAAGTCGCTTAAAATCCATACCCATCAAAACTTCAATTAATCAGGATTAACATCAATGTGGAAAATTATTCAACCTATTTTAGTTCATTATTCTGAAAGAATAAGGAAATAAGAATGAGAAATAAGACCAGGCATGGACCACGTAGCCCATGAACCCTGCTGCATCATTCACCTGCTGATATGCTATTGCCCAAGATATATCTTGAGTATCTAAGAAATTCCACCAAATGCTTCTTACATGTTGTTTGTACCTTTTGTTCACCTTTATTGGAATGCTTATAATTTTGATGAATGTCTTCATTGCTCTAGTGTTAAATTTTCCTTCTAGTTTCCTCTCACCTTCTACATCTCTCACTTCTCATCTTCTTTCTTTCTTTGGCTTGGCTTCGCGGACGAAGATTTATGGAGGGGGTAAAATGTCCACGTCAGCTGCAGGCTCGTTTGTGGCTGACAAGTCCGACGCGGGACAGGCAGACACGGTTGCAGCGGTTGCAGGGGAAAATTGGTGGGTTGGGGTTAGGTGTTGGGTTTTTCCTCCTTTGTCTTTTGTCAGTGAGGTGGGCTCTGCGGTCTTCTTCAAAGGAGGTTGCTGCCCGCCGAACTGTGAGGCGCCAAGATGCACGGTTTGAGGCGATATCAGCCCACTGGCGGTGGTCAATGTGGCAGGCACCAAGAGATTTCTTTAGGCAGTCCTTGTACCTCTTCTTTGGTGCACCTCTGTCACGGTGGCCAGCTCCCCACCATGACATCACTTCTCATATTGCACAGGAAAAAGCCATTTGGCCATTCAGATCAATGCTGGCTCTCAGGGCAGCAAGCTCATTAATCCGATTATCCTGCTGCCCTGCAATTTACTCTCTTTCACACATGCCCATCAGCACACCTTTTATTCTTCTTGCCACAAAACCTGCAATAATGGTTAACTTATGTTAGCCAGTTTAATGGGATGTGCAAGAAAACCCATTTGGTCATGGATGAAGCTTGCAAACTCCTTATTCTGTACCTGAATTCAGGATTGAACCCACTTGCCTGCAGCAATGAGGCAGCAGAAGTAACTGTTGGACACCGTGCCATTTTTCCTTTTGGATTTAACTCCAGTGTAGTTTTCTGGGATTGCCTGATACCTATTGTCTTTCATACTGGTAAAAAACAAAAGTTTGTAGACACTGGGGTTGAAGTAAAACTCCGTGCTAGAGAAACTCAGCAGGTCAAGCAGTGTACTGTATATGGCAAAGATCCATAACCAACGTTTCAGGTTTGAGCCCTTCCTCAAGGTCTTTTTTACTTGTCTGATCATCTTAATCAATGTATAATAGAGTTCCATACAACATAGAACAGACCCATCAGCCCAACTCATTCATGCTGACCAAGTCGCCATTCGGGACTATCCCCATTTGCCTGCAGATGGTCCATATCTTTCTAATCCTTTCCTATCCATATCTATCCAAATGTCTTTTAACTATCAAAATTCCTCTGGCAGCCCATTCCAGTTCTGAACCACTGAATGAGTGAAAAATTTCTCCTCTGGTCTCTCTTAAATCTCTGTTCTCTCACCTTAAACATATGCTGTCCAGTTCCAGAATCAACATGCTGGGGAAAAAAAGATAGTGAGGATTCACTCTATCCATTCCCCTCACGATTTTATACCAGGACACCACTTAGCCTCCAACACTTGACGGAATGAAGATCCAGCCTATCTAACCTCTCAAGCCCTGGCAACATCCTCACACCCTGCTGAATCTCTTCTGTACCTTTTCCAACTTATTGATGTCCTTCCTATAACTGGGTGACCAGAACATCACACAGTTCTCTAAGTGTAGTCTCATCAACTTAAAACTTGCAGCCTTCTCCCTAACAGAAACATGTTGTGCCTGAACTCCTGCAATCTCACCTTTAAAAGCTGTCCCTTAACCTACAAACATCCTCTCCCAGTCAACTTTGGCCTGTTCCTGCCTAACTGCTCCAAAATCAACCTTGCCCCAATTAAGACCATTCCCATTTTGAACAATTAAATTGAACAATGACAGTGAATTAAGTGGAACAAACACATTATGTAGAGGGTGCAGAGAGTAAACCGAGACTCAGGTTAAGTGAGCAGGCAAGGGTCTGGCAGATAGGGTACAATGTTGGTAAATTTGAAGTCTTCCATCTTGAAAGGAAAAGTAGTGGATCAGATCATTATTTAAATGGCGAAATATTGCAGTATGCTGTCGTGCAGAGGGACTTGGGATTGTTTGTACATAAATGTCAAAAGGATTCACTTTATCTATGATGAAAGGCAGGATCCATTCATTACTAGAGGGATTTAATTTAAGAACAGGGAGGTTCTGCTACAGCTATATAGGGTACTGGTGAAGCTGCACCTGAGGTTAGAGTGCTGTGTTTATTTCTGGTCTCCTTATGTGAGAAAGGCTATACTGGCTTTAGAGATAGTGCAGCTTAATTTCAGAGAAGAGGGACTTACAAGGTCGATGCCAATGGGGGCATCCGCGGGCATTGCCCCCCCCCAAATGAGGAGTTGTGCCCCCCCATATGGTTGCGGCCATCCCTGGCCTTCAGACCCGGTCTCACCCCTCCTGTGTCACTATCATCTAGGTTGATGCACACAATGACTCTCCACCTGCCCACAGCCATGCCACTAGCACACATCAAGCGTCAATAGTGTCGGAGGGGTGGATGGTGTTAACGATAGGTAGGCCCAGGCTAGGAACCTCCCCCCACTTCTCCCCAGCCACCCCCCCCACCCGTCAACAGGTAGGTCCCAGCTAGTACCTCCCCACTGAATGAGCCTCCCTCTAACATTTGCTCTGCCGCTGACTCTGTGGGCTTAGCGTATGAAGCTGGGGTCATATGCATTGGAATTCAGAAGAATGAGAGGAGAAATATGTAATATTATGAAAGGTAGAAAATTATAAGATAGAGTGGGGAATTTGTTTCCATTGGTAGACGAGACTAGAACTTGGGGAAATAGAGGAGTATATTCAGGATGGATATTTCCCAGAGAGCCATGAGTCTAGAATTCTCTGCTCAAGGAAGCAGTGGAGGCTGATACATTAAATATATTTATGACACATTTAGACATATTTTTGCATAGTAGGGGAATGAATGGTTATGAGGAAAAGGCAGGTTGGGGGAGCTGAGTCCATGTCAAGATCAGCCATGATCTTGCTGAATTGCAGAGCAGACTGAACAGGTCAGATGAAGAGGAGGCTGGAGGGTTATGGGGAGGGTTATGGGGAGGGTTATGGGCAGAGAATAGGTGGAGGGATCTAGTGGAGTTCTTGGAGTGAACCAGCATGGACTTGAAAGGCCGAAATGGCCTGTTTTCATGCCATAAACTGTTATATGACCTACTCCTGCTCCTTTTTCTTATTTTATTTTGTACTGCATAACCTTTTTTTAAAGAAAAACTAATAGAGGTATAGTCACTGGTTCCAAAGTGCTTCCCATTGTTACTTCAGTTACTCGCCCTGCCTCGTTCCTCAAGGCGAGGTCCAGAGCTGCATCCTCTTCCGTTGGGCCTTCAATATATTGAATGAAGAACTTTTCTTGGACACATTTAACAAATTCCACCCATCCAAGCCCTTTACACCATGAGTGTTCCAATCAATATGATGGAAGTTAAAATCTCCCGGTAATCCTACTATATTATTCTGACAGCTGTCTGTGATTTACCTATACAATTCTTGTGGATTACTGGGGACCTATAATACAGCCCCATCAAAGTAATCATTCCCTTCTGGTTTCTAGGTCCTACCTATGCCACTTCACTGAATGATACCTGAAGAAAATCCTATCTAAGAACCATTATTACATCTTCCCTCATCAAAAAGGTAACCTGCCTTCTTTTACCTGTACCTATTTTGCACCAGTGCCATCTGTACCGAGACTAATGGCTGATTTCAGTTATGAAGGACTGAAAGAAAAGCTTCCACTAGTATATTTCAGGCTCTTCTTGCCAATTTGTACTTCAATTTTTTTTTATTCAGTGAAGACTGGCCTATTACTACACAATTAATTCTGAAGACCTTCCTTCTTTTGAGAGGAATAATTGCTTTGCTTTGTTAATCACATCAGCTGTACCTTGAGATCTGAGCTTTGTGCTCCAGTACATTCAACACCAGAGTCACTGTTGATATCTGAACATCCACGCTCAGATGCAAGACCTGTGTTAACGTGCAAACCTCCACTGATGTTTATGAAAGGAGCAGCTTTCTACTTTATCTAATTTATTACTGGCCCAGCGAAGGTTTTTCAATCTTGAGCTCCCCATAAATTCAGTTTGTAATCTTGGCCAAATTTCACTTCCGTTTGGAATAGAACGATTGAGAGCAGTGTCAGGTGTTCCCCCCTGTCTCTTCTTCGTGTCCTCCTACACATATCAGCCCACCTACACAGACACAATCTGAGGGCTTTGACTTGGATTTGTCATCACTGTAAATTACTCTGCACCATTTATTAGAAAACATGTACAATGAATCAGCTGCAAAATGATAACAAATCTGAATCTGCAGCTGAAGCATTAAATGAAACTTTAATTATGGTGATAACAGTAGTGGGTCTGTCTGAGGACATGTGATGTCTTCCGATGTGTGTCACTCCACTGGGAGAAGTGGGGAATTAGGAGAAGATAAACAATGTTGAAGCTCTTCATGTGACCAACCAGCAATTTGTTTTGATGAGAATGAGCTAGTGGACGTAAATACTTGTTGTCCCCGTTGAGATTTAAAAAAAACTGACTCTTCTTTTCCTTTTGAAGATATTATTAGTTTGATTGAGGTTATTGAAATCCAAAATTCATCCAAAAATCATGAATTTTCAATTGGAATGGAGTAAGTACAGTGCGTTTTGTTTAATATTACCTCTCACAATTTAGTGGTAAGACAAAAGCAATTCTATTTGCAGGATGCATCTTGCAACCAAGCACATAAAACCTATGGGATTTGATATGAGACATGTCACTGTATGGTTCTTATTATTGAACAGAGGGAAGGCGGCTTTAATCATGTGGTTTCTAAACTCTTCCAGCTGCTTTGAGGTTATGTAGTTAGTGGACTTCTCTTAGATACCTAAGGCTTTGCGTGATGTTTCACAAAGTGACTGGGAGCAATTGTTCAGTAATCTTCTTAGCCAAAGAGCGATTAGACCTAACTACTGGCATTAAACAATGCATGAAAACCACACTAGACATCAGCTGCAAAAAATGTATTTACAAAGACTTTGAACAACACGTAATGATGTATTGCATTTTTTTCCGCAGGTAGGAATTACAGAGGATCAAAGAGTTTCAATTTGAAGAGCATTTTTGTTTCTGAGCCACTAATTTCATAAGCAATAAGAATGTTTGTTATTTTATTTAAACAGATACAACCAAAATTACATTGTGATGTGTGATATTCATAATAGCTATGCAATTATCATTTATAAACATCACGTCAGCAATCTAATTAACCAGTTCTGCTACATTCCAAACAAGTGCGTGCATGCGTGCGTGCGTGCGCGCGCGCGCGAGGGCGAGCCCAAAGCTATATGCAGCAGTTTGAGTATAAGACATTAAAATCCCTGTTTAGATGCAGGTCCTATCCATCGGCTTGTCATTTTGTTACAAGTCAATATCAGTACAGAAATCCTAAATAGGAGGAAATCTGGTGGGAATACAGATTATTCAACGGTATGTGGGCTCCAGCTTTGTGCCAATATTACAAACGTACTCAGTGACTGGACTCTCATACCGAGCTGCAATGACTCCTACTGTAAAGGTTTCACAAAAAAACCATGACTGAAACTTCCAAATATCTCAACATTAAACTTGTCCTAAGGCCAAACGTGCTATATTTAGCCCTATCTACATATTTACTTACGTCTTTCATTTAAGCCTGACTTTATACTTCTAAAGCAAACACAGAAAAAAACACATCAACTTCCATTTAAACCAGATTAATTCCTGTTTATTATCTTTTTTTACAAGAGATTATTTTTAGAGAATGAATGTATGTAAAGAGATCATTTTTAATTGCAAGCTGCCAGCTTTCAACAACCATTTTACATCAAAAAGCACGCTGGGTTTTTACTGGAAAGACTGTACTTTTCTTCCCTTAGAAACCAGTTACTGTGGCTGCATGGACACCTGTTTGTACTTAAAGTCTCACTTCTGTTCCCAGAGACAGTAACCAGAGATTTCATCATTTTACACCTGGCACTAACCATCGACATATGTTTCCTCCCACTCTACCCCTTCACTCCCACCTCCCCATTGTCCGTGCTAGGGATCCATTGCTGCTCCTTGGAAAAGGTGGTGTGAACTACAGGTTAAGGTGGCTAGGACTGGTATTGACACCACGCAATTTCCTCTTTTGAAAGGAGAGGCCACCAGTGCAAGAAAAATTATAAACAAATCCATTCCTCTCCTACAGCTTGGGCTCAGCCTGATGGAAATCCTCACCACTCAGTGCGGGAAATGAAGACCTTCCCCCAGAGACACCAGACCGCTGCTATGCCATCATACTTTTGGTGGGATCAGAAAACATCATTAATCTGGGTGTTAAAGGGAGCAGATGTATTAAACAGGCACTACACTCTAGTGGTGGCCTGTGTATTCAGCACCTTAAAGTCCACAGGATTTGCTGAGGTATTTGGCTATTTTCTCTTCAATGAGTCGGGAGCAGCAAATTTGTGCCGAAGAATGAAGAATCCATTCAAGGAAAAACAAGCCAGGTTTAAAGTAGCCTTTAGTGACTCAGTGAAGGACCAACTTTTATTTCAGTTTATGTTGTCAAGTAAAGCACTGTCACAGCACAGAGAAGCGCTGGAGAAACTCAACATGCAGCATCCAAAGGCAGTCGATGTTTTAGGCCTGAGCCCTTCGTCAGGAGTGCTGAAAATTAGGCAGACATCTCAATAAGAAGGGTGGGACAGGGAAGGGGAGGTGCACAGGCTAACAAGTAAGAGGTTATAGGTGGGAGGATAGAAGGAAAGAAGCTGACCCACTCGCTAACCATTTCACGTCCACACGCCATTGCCACACTGATGTTTATTAAAATTTAGACATACAGCACAGTTACAGGCCTTCCTGGCCCATGAATCCGTGTCCCCAAAATTATCCTACAATTTTCATGTTTTTGAAGAGTGAGAGGAAGCTGGAGCATCCAGAGGAAATACCCTCAGGGAGAATGTATGAACTCCGCTGCCAGCACTGGATTCAAGCCCGTGTCATTGGTGCTATAATAGCATTGTTCAAACCCCTTCACCAGTGATTCTCAACCTTTTTCTTTCCACTCACATACCACTTTAAGTATTCCTTATGCCATAGGTGCTCTGTGATTAGTAAGGGATTGCTTAAGGTATGTGGGTGGAAAGAAAAAGTTTGAAAACCACTGTTTTAAACATACCTAATTGACTTGTTATATGCATGGTTTCATAACTCCAAAGGAAATGAGCTGATGACAATTTTTCTCAAGCAAAATAGTTCAGTACAATTGGGTCTAGAGCAGTGTTTCTCAACCTTCCCTTCCCTCCCAAATACCCTTAAGAAATCCTTTACTAATCACAGAGCACTTATGGCATAGGGATTACTTAAAGTCCAAGATTCCACCCTGCTCCAGCTCCCTCAACAGCCCCTAAGGCTAGAGCTGGGTGAGGTCCTCACCCAGGATGAGACATATAAGGCAATTGAACAATTGAAAAGTGGCAAAGCAGCAGATATGGATGGAATCCCCCCAGAGGTCTGGAAGGCTGGCGGCAAAACTGTGCATGTCAAACTGCATGAGTTTTTCAAGCTTTGTTGGGACCAAGGAAATCTGCCTCAGGACCTTCTTGATGCCATCATCATCACCCTGTATAAAAACAAAGACGAGAAATCAGACTGCTCACACTACAGGGGAATCACGCTGCTCTCCATTGCAGGCAAAATCTTCGCTAGGATTCTCCTAAATAGAATAATACCTAGTGTCGCCGATAATATTCTCCCAGAATCACAGTGCGGCTTTCGCGCAAACAGAGGAACTATTGACATGGTCTTTGCCCTCAGATAGCTCCAAGAAAAGTGCAGAGAACAAAACAAAGGACTCTACATCACCTTTGTTGACCTCACCAAAGCCTTCGACACCGTGAGCAGGAAAGGGCTTTGGCAAATACTAGAGCGCATCGGATGCCCCCCAAAGTTCTTCAACATGGTTATCCAACTGCACGAAAACCAACAAGGTCGGATTAGATACAGCAATGAGCTCTCTGAACCCTTCTCCATTAACAACGGCTGAAGCAAGGCTGTGTTCTCGCACCAACCCTCTTTTCAATCTTCTTCAGCATGATGCTGAAACAAGCCATGAAAGACCTCAACAATGAAGACGCTGTTTACATCCGGTACCGCACAGATGGCAGTCTCTTCAATCTGAGGCGCCTGCAAGCTCACACCAAGACACAAGAGCAACTTGTCCGTGAACTACTCTTTGCAGACGATGCTGTTTTAGTTGGCCAATCAGAGCCAGCTCTTCAGCGCTTGATGTCCTGTTTTGCGGAAACTGCCAAAATGTTTGGCCTGGAAGTCAGCCTGAAGAAAATGGAGGTCCTCCATCAGCCAGCTCCCCACCATGACTACCAGCACCCCCACATCTGAATCGGGCACACAAAACTCAAAACGGTCAACCAGTTTATCTATCTCGGCTGCACCATTTCATCAGATGCAAGGATCGACAACAAGATAGACAACAGACTTGCCAAGGCAAATAGCGCCTTTGGAAGACTACACAAAAGAGTCTGGAAAAACAACCAACTGAAAAACCTCACAAAGATAAGCATATACAGAGCCGTTGTCATACCCACACTCCTGTTCGGCTCCGAATCATGGGTCCTCTACCGGCATCACCTACGGCTCCTAGAACGCTTCCACCAGCATTGTCTCCGCTCCATCCTCAACATTCATTGGAGCGTCTTCATCCCTAACATCGAAGTACTCGAGATGGTAGAGGCCGACAGCATCGAGTCCACGCTGTTGAAGATCCAGCTGCGCTGGGTGGGTCACGTCTCCAGAATGGAGGACCATCGCCTTCCCAAGATCGTGTTATATGGCGAGCTCTCCACTGGCCACCGTGACAGAGGTGCACCAAAGAAGAGGTACAAGGACTGCCTAAAGAAATCTCTTGGTGCCTGCCACATTGACCACCGCTAGTGGGCTGATATCGCCTCAAACCATGCATCTTGGCGCCTCACAGTTCGGCGGGCAGCAACCTCCTTTGAAGAAGACCGCAGAGCCCATCTCACTGACAAAAGACAAAGGAGGAAAAACCCAACACCCAACCCCAACCAACCAATTTTCCCCTGCAACCGCTGCAACCATGTCTGTCTGTCCCGCATCGGACTTGTCAGCCACAAACGAGCCTGCAGCTGACGTGGACATTTACCCCCTCCATAAATCTTCGTCCGCGAAGCCAAGCCAAAGAATATGGGTGGAAAGAAAAAGGTTGAGAACCTCTGCCCTACACTAACCTTCCATGGCCTCATACTGACAAGTTATGTCCACTTGTAAATTGGAGGAACAGATTCAGATTTATTGTTAGAGTACATACATGACATCGCATACAACCCTGAGATTCTTCTTCCTGTGGACGTGCAAGAATTACGACTATTGGCAGTGCAAAAAAAAACTGTACATGGCGTAAACATGTAAACCAAGAACCACAAACAGACATGAATACAAACAAACTGTGCAACACAGAGAGAATAAAAAAGAAAATCCTAAAGTGCAGAAGTAATAGTCCATAAATAAGTCTCTGATTGAATTGTCATTGAGGATTCTGATGGTGGAGGGGTAGCAGCTGTTCCTAAACCTGGTTGTGTGAGTTTTATGGTACCTTTACCTCTTTCCTGATGGCAGCAGTGAGAACAGAGTGTGTGCTGGGTGGTGTGGGTCTTTGATGATTGCTGCTGCTCTCCGATGGTAGTGTTCCCTGTAGATGAACTCAATAGTGTGGACGGTTTTGCCTGCGATATCTTGGGCTGTGTCCACTACCTCTTGGAGGTCTTTACACTCAGGGTATTGGTGTCTCTATATCAGACAATTTCCACAACACCTCTGTAAAAATTTGCCAAGGTTTCTGGTGTCATACCAAACCTTCACAAACTCCTGAAGGAGTGGAGGCACTGACATGCTTTCTTCATGATGCCATTGGTGTGTTGGGTCCAGGAAAGTATCTCCAAGATAGCAACTCCCAAGCACTTAAAATTCTTGCCCTCTCCACTTCTGATCCCCCAGTGATCACTGGATTGTATACTTCTGGCTTTCCTTTCCTGAAGTCAACAATCAACTCCTTAGTTTTGGTGATATTGAGCACAAGGTTGTTGTAGGTGCACCATTCAGCCAAGTTTTTAATTTCCATCCTGTAACCAGACTCATCCACTTCCTTTATACAACCCACTACCCTGGTATTATCGGGAAATTTATAGATGGTGTTATTGTCATACCGAGCCAAACAGTCATAGGTGTAAACAACACCTTATATTCTGTCTTGGCAATTGTTAACCCGATGGCATCAATATTGACTTCTCCAATTTCATTGAACCCCCCTCCCTTGCCTATCTCCCTCATTTCTTGGTCCCTCATCCTCCAACTTCCCACTCCCTTCTCTTGCTCCTCCTATCAGAGAACTTTATTGTTAGCTCTATGCCCCCTTTCCCACCACTTCATATCCATTGATCCTTTAAACTTATTTTCATTCACAAGTAGAGATTTTATATTTGACAAAGGACTGGTCATGAATTCAAACACATGACGATGTGATTGTTAAGTGAATCTGAAATAAAATATCAAGTTTTAAAATACATTTACTGGCATATTGAAGTGTGGGGACCTTACAACAAAATTGGTGGGAAGGCGGCAATTATTTTCCATGGTATGGAAGGAAATAAGTCCCTTTTGGTGGCAAATACTCAAAGCTTTGGCCTATTTATTGTTGACCAGTAAGAACAATGGTGTTTATATTCCAGCTTAGAGTTGTGGCCAATTGTAAATTGTGTTTGTGAATCTACTGGAAATTAAAGAGTATGTTGGATTGGAAATTAGTTGTCAGTTTTGCACACAAGACATGAATAAGTTGTTGCGACGACACATTGCACTATACGGCAATGTTTATCTTCATTACCTGAATGGAACTGATTATCAGTTCGTACTCTTAATGCAAATAACTGAGGGTAAAAAGATATAGGTTCAAAGCATTAATGCCTTCTCATCCATGTATTGTTCCACATCTATGTGCCTACACTGAGATTACTAGGTGCCTATCAGAACACAATATCATCAAAGAAAATCAGAAGGCCACTCAATCCCTTCAGCTTGCTCTTCCATTCAATGGCTTGGCATCAATTTCATGCACCAACTTCTTGTCTATTCTTTTGTTATCCTTCAATCTAAAAATCTATCGATCACTGTCTTGAACCTGTGCAGCAATTACTAACTCTTGCCCTCTTCGAGAGTTCAAATGGTTTTCATTGCCTAGGATCTAATCAGAAAAGAGAACTGGTGGGTACAGAAACAGGGTATAGAATGGATAAGGTCTCCATCTTTAAAATGAAAAGAATGGAAGAAAGGATGGAAAAAGAAAGATAAAAAATGCATTTATAAGAAAATGTTTCAAGGTGCAAACCACCTCTACTAATCATCACAGACTATCCCACCAAGACCACCCACAAATTGGAGGAACGAGACCTGATTTTCTTTGTGGGCACTCTCCAGTTGGATGGCATTAACATGGATTTTCTGGTCTCTACTAATCTGCTCTCCTCTTCCCCCTCCCCCTTCCCTTCTCCTTTCCCATTCTTCTCCCTCCCTTCCTCCTCTATTCATCTAGCCACCCCTCCTCCCTTTGATGGCTGCTGTCCCCTCCCTTTCACCTTTGTGACCACCCCCCCAACTCTTTTGTTCAGACACCTGCCCACATTTTTCCATTCCTTGATGAAGGGCTCGAGCCCGAAATGCCAGTTATGTATTTTTACCTTTGCTATATAAAAGACACTGCTTGACTTGCTGAGTTTCTCCAGCTTTGTGTTTTTACTTTTACAGCAGATTTTCATGTTTTACTTCAGATTTATCAATCTACTGGCCTAAATTGACTAAATATCCATATGGAGTTTCTTCACCTTTCAGTGACATTCTAATATGTGACATTCATCAAAACAAAAATTCATCCCTCTCTAAATATAACATTGAATGAAATTGGTTAATTATAACTATGTTCCATTTTTGAATGTAACAATAGATATGAATTAAGAAATATATATTTTGTTTTTCAGTAATAATCTCTTCTGAAGTTTAAATTACCACAGCTGTTTAATTCTCCATCTTCTCCAAATGCAATTTAAATACTTTGTTGATGGGTAAAAGGATTATGGAGCTTATACTGCTTCCCATCTGTCACAAACTTCCACTTACATTTGAATACAGTTCCTCAAGCCAATAATATAGCAAGGAAGATAATTTTGTTCAGACCATGCAGTTAAAGGGAAAACCACAATTCTTAAATAACTTGTCTTTTCTCTACTCATTTTAAATACAAAGACACCTTAAGAATGTTGACAGAATTAAAAACTTTACTGATAGAATTTCTTGTAACTTGTGGTGTCAATGTCAGCATTTGATGAGTTATTTTTCTGGTACAGCTGCAGGGGTATCAGTGTCTGATAGTTCCACCGGAGGACCCTTCCAAGTATAAGGCATTTGAAAAGTGCTTTTGGTTCGTGACAGAGAAGGGCAAAAATGCTGCTTTCAATTTTAATAATGGTAACCTCCTTTAAATATGCTTTTAGCATGACTAACATGAAATTTGTTGTTCAACCTTTATAAGTATATACAGTAAATATGAAGTATTTGTTTCTCTGGGTTCTTAACCGCTGATGAAATCTATTCTATAATGAATGGATTTAAACAGGAAATATGGAATTCAAAGTGTGTTTATTCAAGGATCTTTGTAGACTGCTTCTTCAGAACTTTCAACGAACTGTTGTTGCAAGGCAGAGTGTAATTAGTGACATTATATAACCCTCAAAGGTATGACAGCCTTAAAATAATGTTCATTTGGTTTATCATTTACATATATTACTTTGCTTCCCCTTTTCTAAGGAATAATCTGTGATAAATGTTTTTGCTTTCTGTGATCTTAGTAGTTGTTTAAAGTTATAAATTCAGTAAACATTGTTGCATTATCATCCACCTCTGTCCTCTTCTATCAACACATGGCTTTCTCTTTAATGGTTGTCAGATTCATTTCAGTCTTTTACTTTTTCTTATTCCTTCAACTATGTTTGCTAAGTTTATGTGAACAGAATTTCTTTTCAACTTTCAGGACATAATTTCTTGACATCTACCTTTCTATTATTTCCTTAAAGGTTTATTATCTCACCTCTGATTTACCAGGATGACTCAGTAGATGAAGACTCATTCAACCTGGACATTTACTTGTTGCAGTTTGCATTATGATGGCTTCTTTATTTTAGTTCATCTCCTAAAATGGGTTTAGATGAGACCCAGACACATTTTGAGTCTTTAAAATTCAGTGGTAGAATTTGGTATTGACTACAATATATCATAGTGATGTTTCATTGATCAATGCTTCTCCAATACTTCTACCTGTTTTCCTCTTTCAAACTGGGTGGTGAGAAATTAAATGGTGCTTTATTTTCTTTATGAATCATTCATTTGTGGACCAATACCTGAATTCTCATCAATGCACGATAGAGGTAGATTATAATTGTTCTATTATACATTTGTGGTTAACTAAAAACCCAAATTCTCTATTTCTCATCAATTTAGAATCTCCTGTGCCTTTTGAACATAGTTGGTTGAAATGATGTTAATTGTGACAAGATCTGGTAAAACTCTGGAGGGCCACTGGATCAGACCAGGATATGACAAGATCTCAGTGCCATTTTCAGGTTTGCTGGCTTTCATGTAGTTCTCAACTTTCTCTCTAACTGTCTGCTTTCTCTTTCAACTACTCTCAAACCTGTTTGACTTGTTAATAAAGTATTTAAAAAAAGAATGTAAAAAAAAAACTACTCTCGACCCTAAATAAACTAGTTGTTTTGCACAAAAGCACATTTGTTTTGTCAATTTCATGGGAAGCTGATGCAGTCTTGTAAACATTTCTTAAAGTATCTGAAGGTTTCCTTCCTCAATGCTTGTCGTCTTGATTGCCCAAAGAATGCCGGATCTGCTGATGTTTCTTATTCATTTTCATTGGAATATTTTGGGTGATATTTTACCCTCAAGGGTAGTTTAGTACAAGTATAACTACATTAATTGTCAGGTATTGTGGATTTTCTTCGTTGCCATAATACTATGCATGAAGATAGGACAGATTCAGTTCAGTGAGGACCCTCACTCCTCCCACAAGGCATATGTTCCTTAATAAGTGAGCAAGAGGTGATGTTTGCCATCTACTGCTCTATTTAATGTTACGATGTAATCTCCATAGAATTGGACAAGCTGTTATCAATTGTCAGCACCACCCTCATCTCTGGGAAATTTTCACCATGTTATCCAAGTTTAATTTGCTCTAATTTCATAAGCCCATCACCCTCTGAATGTAAATTTCAAATTTAGACATACAGCGTGGTAACAGGGCCTTTCAGCCCATGAGCTCATGCCGCCCAATTACAGCCAATTGACTTACAACCCCTGGTATGTTTTGAAGGGTGAGAGAAAACTGGAGCCCCCATGGAAAACTAACGCAGATATGGGGAGAATGTATAAAATCCTCACAGGATTTGAACCCCTGACCCGCTCGCTGGTGCTATAACACTGTACGCTAACCATGCAACCCCAGGAGTCATGACCACCTGGGCCAGCTCTGGCCCTTTTCAGGCCATGTATTGTCACTGTGCATGCTGGGTGTCTTTAATGCATTGAGTATATCAGATATAGAATGCACTCAATGTGCTTATCTCAGCCTGGTGCAATTCACATCAGGTCTGAGATATTCCATTGATTGATGGGATCAGGTGCAACATGAAAACATATAACCATATAATAATTACAGCTCGGAAACAGGTAATCCCGGCTCTTCTAGTCTGCACTGAACCAAGTACTCACCTTTAGTTCCACTGACCTGCACCTTGCCCATAATCCTCCATTCCCCGCCCATCCATATACCTATCCAATTTTTCCTTAAACTACAAAATGGACCCTGCCACCACTACTTCTCCCAGAAGCTCATTCCACACAGCCACCACTCTCTGAGTGAAGAAGTTCCCCCTCATGTTACTTCTAAACTTTTGCCCCATAACTCTTAATTCATTACCTCTTGTTTCAATCTCTCCAACCCTCAAGATAAAAAAGCCTATCCACATCTATCTATCCCCCTTCATAATCTTAAGTACCTCTATCAAATTCCCCCCAACCTTCTACGCTCCAAGGAATAAAGACCTAATCTGGTCAATCTTTCTTTGCAATTTAGATTCTGAAACCCAGGCAACATTTTTGTAAATCTTCTCTGCACTCTCTCTACCTTGTTGATATCCTTCCTACAATTTGGTGATCCGAAATGCACAGAGTATTCCACATTTGGCCTTACCAATGCTTTGAGCAATCTCAGCATCACCTCCCAACTCCTGTATTCTATGCTTTGATTTATAAAGACCAGTCTTCTTCACCACCCTATCCACATGAGATTCTACCTTCAGGGAACAATGAACCATTATTCCTAGATCTTTCTGCTCCACTGCATTCTTAAATGCCCTCCCATTTACTACACATGTCCTGTTTTGATTATTCTTTCCAAAATGAAGCACTTAACACTTCTCAGCATTAAACTCCATCTGCCATCTGACAGCCCACTCTTCTAAGAAGTCAAAATCCTTTTTCAATCTTTGAAAACCTTCTTCATTATCCACAATTCCACTTATCCAATTTACTACCCCATCATCCTGATCATTAATGTAAATGACAAACAGCGAAGGGACCCAGTACAAATCCCTGAGGCACACCGCTTGTTATCAGCCTCCAGCCTGACAAGCAGTTATCCACTATGACTCTCTGGCATCTCCATTCTAGCCACTGTTGAATCCATTTGACTATCTCAAAGTTAATACCTAGCTTTTGAACCTTCCTAACTAACCTTCCATGTGGAACCTTATCGAAGGCCTTACTGAAGTCCATATAGACAACATCCACTGCTCTACCCTCATCAACATTCCTCGTCACTTCTTCAAAAAATTGAACAAGATTGGTCAAACATGACCTTCCACGCACAAACCCATGTTGAGTATTCCTGATCAGATCCTGTCTCTCCAGATACTTATATATAGTATCTCTAAGAACGCTTTCCATTAATTTACCTACCACAGACGTCAAACGTACAGGCCTATAATTGCTAGGCTTGCTCCTCGAACCCTTTTTAATCAAAAGAACCACATAAGCAGTACGCCAATCCCCCGTCTCTTATAACAATTGAAAAATCACAGTCAGCGTCTCTGCTCTTTCCTCACATGGAGCTAAATGAGGATAAGTGATGCCACCACTCAAAACTGAAATAATTGTTAGTGGCAATACTGTTAGTGTGCTCTAATATGGCCCTGAAATTCACCCCATTTGTATCAGCAGAATAAATCTTAGAATCCTCCAAGCCTACTTTTCATTCATGAGTTTAACTCTTACCACCATACATTTAAATCTCAAAAGCTTTTTTTTGAGGTCCCCAGCTCTGACAAGAAACTCTACCAACATTTCATGAAAAATACATTGTGAAATGTAGCTAATTATTACATTATTTGTGATATAACCATCTCCATTCTCCACATTTCACGTTTACAGAGCTGAGAAGTGCAGGGCAAGATTATAGACATTTTTCAATAATCATATTCCATGGATACTTCAACATTTCATCAAGAAAGGAATTATCAGTACAATTCATTTTTAAAGCCTAGGAGGATTTCTCACAAATTGTTCTGCAAACTCATTTAAATCTAATGAAGAGGCTGATGACAAAAGAGACATTGGAAGCTGGATTCTGCAACAAGAAACAGAATGCTGGAATAACTCAGCAGGTCGAGCAGCATCTGTGCTGGAAAGACGCTTAAGTTGACAGTTCAGGTTGAAAACCTGGATTGCGACTGGAAGCCTAACTGTTGGCAAAACCTTCATGCCATGTTCTCCTTCCTGAACTCATCACACACATATATACACAGAAAATAGGAGCAGGAGAAGGCCATTCAGCCCTTTTGAGCCTGCTTCACCATTCAATATGATTGTGTGTCTTCAATACCTTATCCAGCTTTCTCTCCATTTTCTTTGATTCCTTTGGTCAATAGATGCCACATTGAACTCACTTTTGTATATATCTAACAAACTGGCCTCAACAATCTTCTGCAATAGGGAGTTCTACCAGTCTACAATTCTCTGAATAAAAGTTTTCTCCTCATCTCAGTCTTAAATGGCTTACCCCTTATCTGAGACAATGCCCCCTTGTGCTGGACTTCCCCGGCATTGGAAACATTCTTCCTGCATCAAATCTGTCTAGTCCTTTCAGAATTTTATATGTTGCAATGAGATCCCCTCTCATTCTTATTCTTCTACCATCCAAGAATGAGAAGAAAGAAGTCTTGTGACTGAACTATGTCTCTAGAGACTGGAGACTGGTTGATGTAAAAAGTCTTTATTCATCATGATAAACAGTAATTCCTTTGCAAACCTCAGAGGAATCTCCCCAAATTCAAAATACGCTGTTTTTTTTTAATACACTTTTTAGAACAAAGCTAACAGCAGGTGATTCGATACAGTTTAAACCTTACTGAATTAAGAGTCTGGGTGATCTTTCAAATGCTGCCAGGAGCAGCAAACCTTAATACACAACAGACATCAGTGGCAACCACCTTTAATGACCTTGTGGCTATGAAATCAAGTGAAATTAACCTTCAGCTCTTCAGTGAGAGCATATCATGGAAGGTCATTCAGCACAATGCCACTTACCTTAGTGATGGTTGGCCTTGATAACCTAATCCATCATTCCCCTTTGGAGAGATTGGGGTAGGATCTTGTATCTGTTTAATCTCTCTGAGGATTGGGTTCTCTCATCTATTCATTTCCGAGCGTTCCCATTCCGCACAGAGGCACCAAACCCATAGCACAACCTCAAGGCCAGCAGGATCAGATCTAAATTATTGCATCAGCATTCTCTTCTCTTCTCTTTGGCTTGGCTTCGCGGACGAAGATTTAAGGAGGGGGTAAAAGTCCACGTCAGCTGCAGGCTCGTTTGTGGCTGACAAGTCCGATGCGGGACAGGCAGACACGGTTGCAGCGGCTGCAAGGGAAAATTGGTTGGTTGGGGTTGGGTGTTGGGTTTTTCCTCCTTTGTCTTTTGTCAGTGAGGTGGGCTCTGCGGTCTTCTTCAAAGGAGGTTGCTGCCCGCCAAACTGTGAGGCGCCAAGATGCACGGTTTGAGGCGAGATCAGCCCACTGGCGGTGGTCAATGTGGCAGGCACCAAGAGATTTCTTTAGGCAGTCCTTGTACCTCTTCTTTGGTGCACCTCTGTCACGGTGGCCAGTGGAGAGCTCGCCATATAACACGATCTTGGGAAGGCGATGGTCCTCCATTCTGGAGACGTGACCCATCCAGCGCAGCTGGATCTTCAGCAGCGTGGACTCGATGCTGTCGACCTCTGCCATCTCGAGTACTTCGACGTTAGGGATCCAATGGATGTTGAGGATGGAGCGGAGACAACGCTGGTGGAAGCGTTCTAGGAGCCGTAGGTGATGCCGGTAGAGGACCCATGATTCGGAGCCGAACAGGAGTGTGGGTATGACAACGGCTCTGTATACGCTTGTCTTTGTGAAGTTTTTCAGTTGGTTGTTTTTCCAGACTCTTTTGTGTAGTCTTCCAAAGGCGCTATTTGCCTTGGCGAGTCTGTTGTCTATCTCATTGTCGATCCTTGCATCTGATGAAATGGTGCAGCCGAGATAGGTAAACTGGTTGACCGTTTTGAGTTTTGTGTGCCCGATGGAGATGTGGGGGGGCTGGTAGTCATGGTGGGGAGCTGGCTGATGGAGGACCTCAGTTTTCTTCAGGCTGACTTCCAGGCCAAACATTTTGGCAGTTTCCGCAAAGCAGGACGTCAAGCGCTGAAGAGCATTAACACTCTGCAAAAAGTAGTATTTGTTTTTTTGAGCATATTGGGAGGTGAGAAAGCAACTTCCAGCAAGTTTTGGAGTTACCCAAGGAATCATATAATCATAGCGTGTCTTTTAAATGATGCATGCACCGTGAATGCACAAGGTTGTACTTCTCGTTTCATAGTGACTGCCAAATGACAGTGATTTTCTGGAACTATTAGCTCCAAATTAAATTGGGAAGAGTTGAAGCATGCATTGTGCAACAATTAATGTCTTCAGATGTATGTCTGAGGCAGGGAAAACTCACTAGTGTGGATCCTATCTGGAAGAGCCCGTCCAAAAGTTTTATCCAGAAATGATAACTGACATAATTTATTCCAGATTGTTGATTTTGCTTTGCATAGCACTGAAAAGAACAACATCAAGTGATGCAATTTATTGGCAGGCTCCTCAGCGCAGAATCTCTGCTTTATTTGCCTAACTTTGGCAGATTCCCCACCTACGTGCAGAACGGATTTGTGACCAAATTTCTCCCAAAGTTGTATGGGTAGAGTGTGAGAAACTGAGAAAATTCCAGCCTGAGATTCCACTTTTAAACCTGTAGAGAATGAGCAGCATTGGAAATGTTAGTGAGCTTTTCAGTAATTTTGTTTCAGCTGTATCAACAAGTCTGAATCATGGATATTTGTTGTACAGTACAATATACTTTATAATTTTCCGACTTGTTTCACAAGGCAACATTAAACAACTGTGGAGCATGTAGGCTTCTGCTTTGTTTGATTTTCATCTGTTTACTCCCGATAGAAATTAGTCATTTGCAAAGATCAAATGGCTTACTTCCAGTTGCAAAGCTGGTAATTGTTGATGATTACAACTGAATTCTAATTGGATGTGTTATTTTTCTGCTATTGTGATAGATAAGTCAGCAGAGCTGACTCATTATTTCCTGAAAACGAGTTGTACATAATCAAAAACACCCTGTCTGCAACCCAGAGAAATATTCAACATAGTTTAAGGCACTTAAGTAAATCGAACAGTTAACTTTGGGACTGCATTATGAAAACACTGGCTAAAATTGTGGTCAACTACAAGATGCACGTGTTTGACAAAGACCTGCATTTAAAGATCTCCAAATCCTTGTGAGACAAGGGGATGATGGTGGAGAGTTGTTTTGTGATTGATAGTGTTTCACTTACTCTTTGTAATGTATGTGAATGACCTGGATGAAGGTGTGTGAGGAAAGATCACAACTTTTGTGCATGACCCAGAGATTGTCAATTGTCCTTCGTATCGAAGGTAGTAGTCTTAGGCTGCAGGGATATGTCAACTGAATTAACAAAGAGAAACTGGAGAGACTATGGGTCAGGCAGCATCTATGGATAGAAATGGTGAGTTACATTTCAAGTCGAGTCCTTTTCTTGAGACAATTGGTTTTTACATAGAAATTACACTTTTTTTTCCATTCAAAATTTTTTTCCCTCCATTCTGAAGTTCACACACAAATGAACAAAACTCAATATCTCCATTCCCTCACATGATTTTACATTGAATAATAAAAGTGTGGTAAGTTAAGAGGCTGGACTTGCAAATATGTGTGCTATTCATTAACTCATTGCTGCAGATTGCCTGAACTTCAGTTTACACTGCAGGCAGTCTGCAAAATTGTCTAGGGCTGCCGCTGGAAAAATTTTGGAACGGGAATGAGCCATTCTTTTCCGTTCTGAACTTTGTACACAGTCTGCGTTGAGGGAATTTTGCAATAATTTCCCTTTACACAGCGGCTGTGTAAAAACCATAATAAAGTGATATTTATGTTTTGATGACATGGATGAAAAATGGCAGATGGAATTTTATTCCAACAAATATGAGGTTATGAGGTCATGATTGGTAAGGTCTTAGGAAATATTGACGAGCAGAAGAATTTTGGAGTTACAGCCCATAGATATTTGAGTGTAGACAATGTCGTTAGGAATGCATAGAGGATACTGGCCTTCATTAGTCAGACTTCGAATACAAAAGTTATGGTTCAACTTTATCAAACTTTGGACCGACTATAGCTACAGCACTATATACTGTTCTGGTTACAAGATATAGAAAGGATGTGATAATGCTGGTCCAGAGAAGAATTACACGAATGTTGTCTGGGATGGGGCTAGTCAATTATAAGAGACTGGATGTTGCGGAGAAAAGTGTTTTATAATGAAATAACTAGGCCGAGGCACCAGGGAGTCACTTCAGAAGGAGTTTTTATTTACAAGATATCTTGGAGAACAGTCCCACCAAAACACTGGGGCTGCTCTGCCTGAGCACGGACCAGCCGGTTTAATTTATATAAAGGTACAAACAATAGACACATGACGCACTGAAGCTCTGAGAGCATCCACCATATAAGGGAGAAAGCAATTGTCATTGGTTGATTCAAAAATAAACAATTCAAAGTCTGTGGTGGAATGCAGAGGGTCTACTGTCTTATTCAGCAGCGCACAGCTTAATGTACTGAGAGAACTTGTAATGATTAATAGACTTAAAAGTGGCAGCTTTTAACTCTTTGTCACCCACTAAAACTTTATTATTTTTTTCTTCTACACTGGAGAAGCTAGATATTTTTTTCAGCTGTTGAGGAGGTTAAGAGTGGACATGATTGAGATATATAAATTATGAGTATAGATTGATGGCAGGAAACTTTTCCCAATGTCAGGGCTAGATATATCAAGAGAACATAAGTTTAGGATAAAGGGGAAGAGATTCAGGAAGTATATAAGTGGCCATTTTTCATCCAGTGAGTGGTAAGTACCTGCAGTCTGAGGGAATGTTGAAGCTGGGTCATTGACAGCATTTAAGGAGTGTCTCGATGAGCACTCGAACCACTTAGATAAAGAAGGCTATGGACTAAGTAGTGAATGGTGGGGTTAATATGGGAGGATGTGCATTGGTTGTGCTGAATGGCCTGTTTCCCTTTAGTAGAATCCTGCTATTTTGATATCAGTGACATAATAAGCCCTACTATGAAACATTTGGAAATAAAAATGGTAGCTGGTGAAACCACACTTCCAGATCTTAGCTGCTAGTCATGCAATCAAAGTACTATGAATGATTCTCAATTTTTCCGAATGCGACAAAAATATTCAGTAACATTCCAAAATTATTGAGGTAATCAACCTACTGCCAAAAAATCTTTTAAACTATTCAATAGCTAAATGACTTAAATAATTTAAAATGCATGTAATGGAATAAAAAATTATTGAAAAAATTGTAAATGTATTGAAATTTACCTCAGTCATAGCTGTTCTTTCCCATTCAAATGAGTAGAGCTAATGTTCCTACAAAATGCAGATTCACAGCGTGGTTCCCATTGCAAGTAGTGATGAATTGGTGCAATGTTGTTCCCTGCTACTAGAATCCATGAGGACGCTCATGAAAATTGAGAGTTGTGGAGATGAATAGTACAGAAATAGGCCCTTCAGCCCACCATATCCATGATTGCCCATCTGCCCAGATCCCATTTGCCTGATTAGCTCTGTATCCTTCTACACCTTCCTCTGTGTTTATTAAATATAGCAATTGTATTTGACTTCACTACATCATCTGTCGTGCACTCCTCAAAGAAAAAAGCATCCCCTTAAATATCCATTGAAACTCCTTCTTCTCACCTTGAATCTACTCCCTGTTTTATTCCTACTTTGGGTAAAAGATTCTAACATCTACCCTATCCATGTCTCTTATAATTTTATCTATTTCCTTTCCTTCACTCCAGGGTAAACAAACTCAGCCAATCCAATCTCTCTTCATAACTAAGTCCTCCAAACAAAGAAACATCCAGACAACCCTGAGATTCTTTTTCCTGTAGGTTAGGCAGACTTACCAGAGTTATTGACAGTGGAATGAAGAACTGACTCAATGTACACGTGTAAACATATAAATAAATAAGCAAACTGACTGTGCAATACAGAGAGAGAGAGAAAAAATCAATAAAGTGCAAAAGTAAGAGTCCTTTAATAAGTCCCTGACTTTGTTTGTTGTTAAGGAGTCTTATGGTGGAGGGGGAGCAGCTGTTCCTGAACCAGGTGGTGCGAGTCTTGTACCACCTTTACCTCTTTCCTGATGGTAGCAGTGAGAACAGAGCTTGCACTAGTTGATGTGGATGCTTGATGAATGGTGCTGTTACCTGATGGCAATGTTCCCTGTAGATGTTCTTGATGGAGGGGAGGGTTTTATCTATGATGTCCTGGCCTGTGTCTGCTACCTTTTTCAGGGCTTTATGCTCAGATCCTGGTGACTCTCATCCGCACGCCTCTGACACAACTAGTTCCTTCCTTTTATGTGATGACCAGAGGTGCTCACAAAGCTGCAAATGCAATTTAACCAGCATTTTGAAAGGTTCTGACATAAAGTCCTAACTTTAGTTGCCTCTCCTTATGAAGTCAAGCACTTCATATTCCTTTTACAGTATCCAATCAATCTGATTTGTCACTTTCGGGAATAATTTTGGCTGGAATTTGCAATGAGTTCTAGGCTCCTGTGATGGTGCAGATCTAAAATAGAATTTGGAGCTTTCAGTTCTGTGTGCAGTTGTTTAAAACTCATCTCAAGACCTGGTCCAATATGGAAAGTGGTCAGAGGGTGAATGCAGATCTCTTTCTGAAGGCTGTGTCTACTTTGATTCATGTATTGTCAATTACACGCACTACTACAGCAAAATGGTAAGATGGGATTCAATGAATAATTTGAAAAGATTATTTTTAATAAAGATTAGCAATTCCTCAACAGAACTGAGAAATACAAAATGTCTCCTTCTCCAACTCCAGATAAAAAAAAACAAAACTGGAGTATGAACCAAAAGCATTTAAAGTGCACATTGGAGCAGTTAATTCTAGATAGCAATCAATGTTAACAGATTAGCAGTGTCTACGATTACTTTACAATGTCACAGGTCATCATTTCATCACTGATCAGCTACTTACTTGATAACAGCAGAGTATCGTAGGAAGCAAGTGGCAAAATTTTAGTTGTAAAACTTGAAAATCTGTAGACACAGTAGTCGAAGTAAAAACACAATGCTGGAGAAACTCAGCAGGTCAAACAGTGTCCTTTATAGAGCAAAGGTAAAAATACATAACCAATGTTTTGGGCTTGAGCCCTTCATCAAGGTATGGAAAAATATTGGCAGGCATCTGAACAAAACAGATGGAAGGGGGGAAGGCATGGTCACAAAGGCATGAGGTAATAGGTGGAGAGGGTAGGGAGGGGACAGCAGAGATCAAGGGGAGGAGGGATGGCTAGGTTAATAGAAAGGGGTGGGGAGGAGAGCTGGAAGGGGGAAGGGAAAGGGACAGGGGGAAATAAGGAGGAGAGGAGAGCAGGTCAGCAGAAAAGAGAAAAGTCAATGTTAATGCCATTTGGCAGGAGAGTGCCCAGGTGGAAAATCAAGTGTTGTTCCTCCAATTTATGAGTGGTCTTGGTGGGTCAGTACATAAGGCCATTGTCTCTTTTGCCGGCAAAATTTTAGTTTTATAAGTATAAATTGTGACAGATTATGTTGTATTTTATTTTGTATATAGATATGGTTTTGGAAGATAAATTGTGGGGTTTTTAATTAGGTCACACACAGATACAAGCGCTTCAACATGAATCTCATTTAAAATGCCAGACAGACAGTCAGGCTCCGAGTGCCTTTGCAAAAGCTTTAAAGAATGCCTATAGAGACTTCACAAGTAGGTGTTAATTGGGCATGCTGTGGAGTAAGGGATTATAAAGTAACAGATGAATGAACTTGGAAGATTAGGCCCAGTGCCACAGTCTGAACACAGTTAGCTGTTCTAGGAAGGTTATGTGGTTTTGCAAGGAGAGGGAGAGGGAGAGATCAGTTCTACAGTTAAGCAGCATCAGCTGGGACTGGAACATAATGAGCTGGTAAGCTTGTGGAAAACTCTATTTTGAAGACGGGTTGTGAGTTCTTAGTTCAGTCTGTCCAAAGCTCTTGTGGTCCATACAAGAAGAGATGGCTGGCTGTATAATGTTTCACTTGAAATAAGGGAAACAGAACAGGAACTCTGTGATGACCTGAAAGAAAGAGGTTATAATCTGGAAAACCCTGATGGGGCAACTTGCTTCGGCAAGACGTTGAAGTGGCTGATTGGAAGAAATCAGTTTTGGGTGTCCAATGAGCATCAAATCTCTCTCTGAAAACCAACAAGGACCTTCCTAGAACAGCAAACTACATCAAGACTATGTTACCAGACCTAATCCTCTGAGTTTGTTCATCTGTTGCTTTCCAAAATAATAATCCATTACTCCACAGTATGTGCAATTAACACTTACTTGTGAAGTCTCTACAGGCATTCTTCAAAGTTTTTGCAAAGGCACTCGAAGCCTGACTGTCTGGCTTGAGCAGAACTCTGTCATTTTAAATGAGATTTGTTTTAAAGTGTTTGTATCTGTGTGTGACCTAACTAAAACACCCACAATTTATCTTCCAAAAGCATATCTATATACAATATAAAATATAACATGATCTGTCACACAATGCATTAATTAGCAATCCAATACATTTTCTCACATGGAAGTAAATCATGAAAATCTGTGGACACTGTGGTTGAAGTAAAAACACAAAATTTTGGAGGAGCTCAGAAGATCAAACGTTGCAAAGATAAAAATACATAACCTATGCTTTGGTTGGCTTCTGGGAGGTCTTGGTTACTGTAGCAGAGGGAGCAGAGGTGTTCAGCAAAGCGATCTCCCAATCGGCAACCTTATTTTCCATCTTGGCACTCTCCAGCCAGATGGCATTAACATTGACTTCTCTGCTTTCTGCTAAATGTGCTCACTTTTTTTTCCCTGTCCTTCCAGTTCTTCCCTCCCTCCCCCCTTACCCACCAGCTATCCCCCCCTCCCCCTCATTGCTGCTGACCCCTCCCTCCTTTCTCCACCTATCATTTCCTGCACTTGCCACCCCTTACCTTTTGTTCGGATGCCTGCCGGCATTCTCGCATACCTTGATGAAGGGCCCAAGCTTGAAACATTGGTTC
The DNA here is from genome assembly GCF_036971445.1 of Narcine bancroftii. Taxonomy (NCBI): domain Eukaryota; kingdom Metazoa; phylum Chordata; class Chondrichthyes; order Torpediniformes; family Narcinidae; genus Narcine; species Narcine bancroftii. Next base: position 83,820,789 of record NC_091478.1, on the reverse strand, counting down.
TGTATTTCCACCTTTCTTCTTTTCTTTGGCTTGGCTTCGCGGACGAAGATTTATGGAGGGGGTAAAAAGTCCACGTCAGCTGCAGGCTCGTTTGTGGCTGACCAGTCCGATGCGGGACAGGCAGACACGATTGCAGCGGTTGCAAGGGAAAATTGGTTGGTTGGGGTTGGGTGTTGGGTTTTTCCTCCTTTGCCTTTTGTCAGTGAGGTAGGCTCTGCGGTCTTCTTCAAAGGAGGCTGCTGCCCGCCAAACTGTGAGGCGCCAAGATGCACGGTTTGAGGCGTTATCAGCCCACTGGCGGTGGTCAATGTGGCAGGCACCAAGAGATTTCTTTAGGCAGTCCTTGTACCTTTTCTTTGGTGCACCTCTGTCACGGTGGCCAGTGGAGAGCTCGCCATATAATACGATCTTGGGAAGGCGATGGTCCTCCATTCTGGAGACGTGACCCATCCAGCGCAGCTAGATCTTCAGCAGCGTGGACTCGATGCTGTCGACCTCTGCCATCTCGAGTACCTCGACGTTAGGGGTGTGAGCGCTCCAATGGATGTTGAGGATGGAGCGGAGACAACGCTGGTGGAAGCGTTCTAGGAGCCGTAGGTGGTGCCGGTAGAGGACCCATGATTCGGAGCCGAACAGGAGTGTGGGTATGACAACGGCTCTGTATACGCTTATCTTTGTGAGGTTTTTCAGTTGGTTGTTTTTCCAGACTCTTTTGTGTAGTCTTCCAAAGGCGCTATTTGCCTTGGCGAGTCTGTTGTCTATCTCATTGTCGATCCTTGCATCTGATGAAATGGTGCAGCCGAGATAGGTAAACTGGTTGACCGTTTTGAGTTTTGTGTGCCCGATGGAGATGTGGGGGGGCTGGTAGTCATGGTGGGGAGCTGGCTGATGGAGGACCTCAGTTTTCTTCAGGCTGACTTCCAGGCCAAACATTTTGGCAGTTTCCGCAAAGCAGGACGTCAAGCGCTGAAGAGCTGGCTCTGAATGGGCAACTAAAGCGGCATCATCTGCAAAGAGTAGTTCACGGACAAGTTTCTCTTGTGTCTTGGTGTGAGCTTGCAGGCGCCTCAGATTGAAGAGACTGCCATCCGTGCGGTACTGGATGTAAACAGCGTCTTCATTGTTGGGGTCTTACATGGCTTGGTTCAGCATCATGCTGAAGAAGATTGAAAAGAGGGTTGGTGCGAGAACACAGCCTTGCTTCACGCCATTTCCACCTTTACTACATAAAGAACCAGCTGAGCTTCTCCAGCATTTTGTGTTTTTTCCCCACATACTCTTTTGTCTTTATATTTATTCAGCCCCTAATATTGTAAAACCAGAGTAGGATTATCTTTGGATAGAAGGCTTTTGTGAAATGTTTATGTGGGCAATATTTCAAGTTTAAAAAAAACACTGGAGGGTCTCCCATGGCATCACTCACAGGAAAATATCTAAAATTATGGAGCCATTAATCAAGTGGGATGCACAATAGACCACAGATACTGTAATTTGAAGCAAAAAATCAAACTGCTGGAGGAACTCAGCAGGCCAGGCAGTATCTGCAAAGTCAAGTCAGGACAAAACAAGTTTATTGTCATCTGATTGTACAAATACAACCCAATGAAACCGCATTTTCTGGTCCTTGGTGTAAAACATGCAGACACACAACCAGACATAGCACACATACAGTCAAACAATATATATGCAGGAGAAGTATTCCATCTATACAAATAAATAGTTGTTCTGTACACATGAGAGTCTCGGATGGTGGGTGTAAGTAGTTCCTTTGGTCCTTCAGCATTCTCACTGCCCATGGGAAGAAGCTGTTCCTCAGCCTGGTGGTGCTGGCTCTGATACTCCTGTATCTCTTGCCCAGTGGGAGCAGCTGAAACATGCCTTGTGTGGGGTGGAAGTGGTCCTCAATGATTTTGGACTTCCTCTTCAGAAAACAATCCCAGAAGATCACGTCAATTGGGGGGAGCAGGGATGGGGATGGGAGGGAGACTACAATGTTCCTCTCTGCCACTCTTATGGTCCTGTTGATTGACCTCTGATCCATTTCTCTGCAGCAACCGTATCCCACTGTGATGTAGCCGGCCAGGACACTCTTGATAGTGATCTTGCAGAAAGTTGAGACTTTCAGTGCCCACTTCAGTCTTCTCAGGAAGTGTAGTCGCTGTTGCACCTTCCTAACAAGTGAGGAGATGTTGAGTGAACTCCAAGGAAATTTGTGCTCTCTAATGCAGCGTTGTTGATGTGTAGTGGAACATGGTCATTCCTGATCCCCCTGAAGTCCACAATGATCTCCTTCACTTTGTCCACGTTGACACTCCTGAGTCAGGAGGATAGTCAGCTTGTGATGTTGCAGCAGGATTGGGATCATAGAGCAGAGAGAGACTGTATAAAGAGAAGAGGAAAGGATGCCTTTTACATCTTATATTGGGTGGCAGAAAGCCTGAACCACCCTGTGAAGTAAATGTACAGGAGATGTTTCACAGAGTGAATGTTCCATCTACAACAGATGGTTATGTAAATACCAGAGTTTGATGCCTTAAAAAAAATATATAAATGCAACAAAAAAGTATATCCATACATATATAAATAAATAAATAAACAAACAGACAGACAAATAAATAAATAAATAAATTTATATATGTGTGTGTATATATATATATATATATATATATATATATATATACACACACACACACATACAGTATAAATTCATTGCATTTACGTACATTTGCATTCTGGGCTAAGTGGCATGAGCGAATATTCATTCCTACCTTGGTTTTTTTTGAGCTTGAATTTTGCACTGATAATTAAAAACCTGTGGGGCTACCAAGTCGGCCAATGTTAGTCACCTGCTCTTCATTCATCAATTCACTCAAACTTGGACAATGAAGGAAACCTTCCTGTTCTTCCAAATATTGAGGCATTTACAGTACATGCTCAAATACCTTAAAACAGTCATTTCCAAAAGTGGGCAGTGCTGTGACTGCTGCCCCCCACCCCTTTCCCCGGGGGCAATGGAAAGATCCAAGGGGCGGTGAGGAAAAAAGGGGCGGTGAGGAAAATAGGGGTGATCTGAATGTTTGTATCTTGATGATGTGGACTTCAGCTGGGGATGGTGACTGGCTGGGATGGGTCTACCCGGGGCTCAGGATGTGTCTGCTGGATAAAAAGGGTTGGGATAGATCTAAACATAAATGGGAAGCGGATACTGGTTTTATTTTTTCCGAAGATGATTGGTTAGATATTTGTTATAATAGTGTAACTAGATTGATAAGTGCCTGTTATGCAATGATTAACTATATTTTTTACATCAGTTATATTTAACACCTGAAAAACTAAAAAAGTATGGTTTTCATGAATCAGACTTGTGTTTTAGATGTGGTGATACAGTTGGAACTTTTTTTCATGCCGTTTGGTCATGTATACATATACAATCTTTTTGGAAGAAAATTCAATCGTTTTTAGAATAACTGTATAAGATTATAAAATAGTTTTAGATCCAACAGTATTTTTATTGGGTAGCTTGCAATCTTTGAAAGGCTTGGATTAGATAAGTTTCAGCTTGCTTTTGTATATTTAGCTTTATCCGTAGCGAAAAAATGTATTGCTAGTACGTGGAAAGATACAAATATGATTGATATTAATAGATGGCATAATGAGATGAAATATTGTTTAATAATGGAAAAAATTATGTATGTTTCACGTGATAATTATAATTTTTTTATTAATAAGTGGTCGTTATATTCAGAATATTTACATTTCAATTTACATTGATTAGATCTTAATATGTATATTTAATTTTTCTTCAATATTTTTACTTTTTTCTTTCTTTATGGCTCTCCTTAGGAGAGTTGGCTGAAGGGGGGGGTTCTTTTCTTTTCTCTTTTTTAATATATATAAAAAATAACATTCATGTTTATGGTTAATTGTTGTATATGTCATATATTATTTGTTTTTTGAATGAATAAATAAAGTTTAAAAAAGAAAGGATGTGTCTGTTCGGGATGGCGACGGACTACCTGGGACAGTGACTGCCTGGGATGGTGGTGGTGACTGGCTGGGAAAGGACCACTCAGGATGGGACTGAGACCACTCTGGACAGTGACTGACCACCCTGGATGTGGGGCCAACCGTGTAATATCAAAACCTGAACTGTTCAAAACCGTGTAATACCGGGTATACCTGTATTTATGTTTAATTGTAACTTCCAATGTTAAGTAGCTCTTGAGTATTTGATATTTTTAGTTTCACATTTGCACTTGTATTATTGTGTCATGTACTTCTCCTTGTAATTGCAGTGCTAATATATTTCCATATGTTTTTTTCTGCTGCATTTTGTTATGTGTGGCATGATTTTTACAAAGAACTCATTTTTTGTTGCAGAATAAAATATGGCTGCAGGACAGCAAACAAAATAGATAGGAAATATAGTGTGAAAATTGTGAAGACAGTGTAGCTAACAGGTGAGTTGTAAATTTACCCTTTCAAATTGCTGAATAAAGTGGTTTACTACAAGTTTTATTTGTGAAATACATACATTTGTTTATAGTGTTAGATTAGCTGTTATTTTAAATTTGCATAAGACCTAATACAAAGAAAGAGGTGTGTGCTCATTGTATGTGTGCATGGTGTGGGCTTGGGGGGGGGGGGGGGCGGGGTGGGTGTGGTGGAACTAGGGATGTGGCCTGGGAGTCAAGGGGCGGCAGCTTGAAAAAGTTTGGGAACCACTGCATTAAAAGAAGCAAAAGAAGGTGGCAGGGTTACAGTGCTAGCGATCAGGACTTGGGTTCGCGCTGTCTGTAAGGAGTTTGTATGTTCTCACCCTATCTCTGAAGGTTTACAGTTTCATTCCAGCGTCAAAACATACTAGGAATGTATGTTAATTGGGTATAATTGGGCTCGTGGGCCGTAAGGACCTTCTACGGTGATGCATGTCTAAATGTAAATTTAAATTAAAACAAAAACAATTGACTGTGTTCCCGCCATCTTCTAAATTGGCATGAGGAGCTTACCTTCCAGTTAGAGAGAATGTTTTCAAGAAACATTTCATGACTTAAGACAAGTACCTTTTGTAATTATTTCCAATAAAACTGCACAATAACTATATCTGCTTAACCAAAGAACAGCACTTTCTGCATTAATACTAGGACTTCTCTACAAACCCAAATGAGCACCATGGTAACATCTGATTCACTCGTATGGGTCCTTGCAGGTTGACAATCTTCCAACCAGAACCAAGCAAACTGCTGGGCCATCTTATCAGTTTGTGCCTTCTGAGCAGGTAGCCTCAACCAGCAACCATTACTACTTTAGTGAAAGGAAGGAGACATTCTTGACAACCTCCTTTCAGTATAATGTCCATGAGAACTCAGACAAGTACTTCATTCTCAATTCCCAAATAATCAACAGTCTCATGCACCCTCCCCTCTTCCCCTAGGCACCACAGCACTCACTTGGCCACAGCCTGAATATAGAAGCCACCACAAAATAAACATTGCAAATCAAAGTTTGAAATGAAATAATTTTGTACAATATACATAACCCAATGAATCATCATTCAGCATTGCTGCTCTCTTCGCTTCTCTCACATTGACTGCTGCTCTCTTCATTTCCCTCAACAAATACCATGGACCACCCATGCCTTGATGCAGCAGCTCACTCTTTTACTCACTTGCCGTGGCCTGCCACGGACCTCTCCTACTCCTCATCCTCTGCCGGATCCATGTCTTCACTTTGTTCTTCATTTATACATACTCTTCACCAATGACTTTCATGTTTGCAATTGCAACTGTGCATAGTGTGACAATGGACAGTCCAGAAAGAGAGTGCAAGGGCTAAAAAATAATATAGTATCTGATGGTCTATTTAAGGTTTCCATGAAGTTCAAGCTGATGGTTCCAAATGTCAGAGGATCAGAATGAAAGCTCATAACACTGCTTTGTAACTCAGATCACTACCATTACTAACTATTAAGTTGAAATGGAAACTCAGATTACTGCCTTGTTAACAAACTGCAATTGTGCCACTTATTGTGGCTATGGATCGCAGAGTGTGAATAGGCTAGTAACATATCACATGAGAACAATGTCCTCCAACAGGTCACCATCATCGAACAATGTCTTCCAACAGGTCACCATCATCGATACTGAGTTGATCTGGAGAAGTCACTGGTCCTCCGAAGAGCAGGAATATGTGTCCTTTCTGGGAAAGCAGCACTGATCTACTGCAATATGGGCATCCTGCCTCTTCCCTTGCTGTAGCCTGCCAGATGCTCACATAACTGCCAACTGCTGCCCATATAAAGCTGATACAGTCCATAGCCAGGCCTTCCAACTTTGGGGTTGTCATCCAAAGCCATTTGTAGTTTCCTTTGCTGAACCTTCCACCAACGGTTGAGGAACAGTGGAATACTTTCAAAGAGATTTTTCACAGAGCTCATCAGAAGTATATTCCAGTTAAAAGCAAGGACAGTAAGGATGGGGACAGCCAGCATTGGATAAGTAAGGAAACTAAGGAAGGCATCAAACTAAAAGCAAGTGCGAACAAAGTCTCCAAGAGTAATGGGAAACTAGAAGATTGGGAAAACTAAAAAGCAAAAAGGAACCACAAAGCAATCAATAAATAAAAGGAAGGTAGATTATGAAAAAAAAGATAGGTACAAAATATTAAAATGGACAGTAAAATTTTCATAATTATATAAAGTGAAAAAGCATGACTAAAGTGAATTAGGTCCCTTGGAGGATGAGAAAGGTAATGAAGAAAGTACCAAATGGCCATTTTGTGTCAGTCTTCATGGTGGAGGACATGTCTACCATGCCAAAGACAGAGGTTATGCACATGATGAGAAGCGAGGACTTGGATAATCACTGAAGAAGGGGTGTTGAGCAAATTTGTGGCCTAAAGATAGATAAGCCTCCCTGGTCCTGATGTAACCCAGGCTACTGAAGGAAATGGCAGAAGTTAGTTGACACTTTCGTGATAATTTACCAAAATTCTCTGGGCTCTGGCAGGTCCTGGCATATTGAAAGATGACGTATGTCACACCACTGTTCTAAAAAGAATGTATGAAAAAGGCAGGTAACTATAGGCCAGTTATTTAACATCTGTAGTTGGCAAAATGCTTGAAGCCATCATTAAAGAGGAAATAGGGATACATCTGGAATGAATTGGACCCATCAGGAGAGACATGTCTTATTTGACAACTTACTGGAATTCTTTGAGGATATATCGAGCAAAGTAGATAGAAGGGAACAGGTGGAAGTTATTTACTTGGATTTCCTGAAGGCATTCAATAAGGTGCCACATAAAAGGCTTATCCATAAGATAAGGATGCATCGAGTTGGGGGGCAATGTATCAGCATGGATAGAGGATTGGTTAACAATAAAAAGCAGATAGTTGGGACACACGGGCATTTTTCTAGTTGGAAATCAGTGGTGAATGTTGTGTCCCAGGGGTCAGTAATGGGCCCACAACTGTCATGATATACATTAATGATCTGCAAGAGGACATGTATGTCGTGTATCTAAGTTTGCTGATGACACTAAATTGAGTGGAAAAGCAAATTCTGCAGAGAATACGGAGAGTGTGCAGAGAGATATGGATAGGTTAATTGAGTGGGCTAAGGTCTGACAAATGGAGTGTAATGTTGGTAAATGCAAGGTCATTCACTTTGGAAGGAAAAATTGAAGATCAGGATATTAATTAAATGGCAAGCAATTGCCGCAGGCTGCTGCAGAAGAACCTGGGAATGCTAGTACACGAATCGCAGAAGGTTAGTTTGCAGGTGCAGCAGGGAATCAAGAAAGCAAATGGAATACTGGCCTGTATTGCAAGACAAATTGAGCTTAGAGCAAGGAGGTTATGCTCCAACTATACATGGTTCTGGTGAGGCTGCATTTGGAGTACAGTGTGCAGTTCTGGTCTCCTGAATTGAGGAAGGATGTACTGGCCTTGGAGCGGGGCAGAGGACGTTCACTCGACTGATTCCAGAGATGAGGGGGCTAGCCTATGAAGAGAGATTGAATCATTTGGGATTGCACTAGCTGGAATTCAGGGGATTTTTACATAAAATTATGAAAGGAATAGATAAGTTAGAGGCTGTGTAGCTGAGGCATGGACTCAAGATTCAGGGTAGTAGATTCAGGATGGAAATGAGGAGGGACTGCTTTTTCCAGAGAGTGGTGAATCTAAAAAGGAATTCTCTGTGAAACATGAAAGTCTGAAGATGCTCTGATTGTAGTAAAAACACTCCAAAATGCTGGAGGAACTCGGCCGGTCTTTTCAGCGTCTATAGGAGACAATGATATATTGCTGATATTTTGGGCCTGAGCCTTTCTTCAAGGACTAAGCCAGAAGCAAAAAATCTCAGAATTCAGACAATGCTGGCAAGTGGAGGAATCCAGGCCAACAAAAGGTATTAATTGGATATGATAAGGGACAAGTTAAGAATTTATCATATTTGTGTGAAAAGAGACAGAATGGAGAGACAGAATAGGAAAGGCAATGGGGTAAGAATTGGGGGGGAGGGCTTAACGAAAGCCAGAGAAGTCAAATCTGGTTGGAGAGCGCCCAGTCAGAAGATGAAGTGTTGATCCTCCAATTTACAGGAGTTCTCAGTCTGGCAGTGCATGTGACCGTGGACAGACATGTCGGCAAGGGAATAGGATGGAGAACTGAAATGGGTGGCCACTAGAAGATCTGTGCTATTCCAGCGGACAGAACCAAGGTACTTAACAGAACCAAGGTACTCCCAGTCTATGTCCAGTCTCTCCAACATCGAGGAGACCACAACGGGAGCACCAGAGGCAGTAGATGACCCCTGCAGATTCACAAGTGAATTCTTGTTTCACTTGTAAGTGTTGTTTGGGGGGCTACAAATGGTGGTGATGGAGAAAGTTTGGATACACGTGTAGCAAATGGAATTCTCTGTACATTGAAGCAGTGGAGGGTACCTCAGTAACATATCTCAGACAAGTTTTGATAGATTGTTGCATAGTAGAGGAATTAAGGGTTTTGGGGAAAAGGCAGGTCACTGGAAATGAACCTATTATCAGATCAGCCAGAATAGGCTGGATGGGCCAGAGGTCCTGCTCCTATTTATGTGTTTCTGATCTTACATTCCTAACCGTGCAGCAGGTCCTCATATGACTGCATAGAGCACTGGACTGTGTAGAAAGGAATGCTGAAGGATGATTCATTGGATTTTGTATATTGTATGGCATAATTTCATTTCAAAATTTGATTTGCAATGTTTATTTTCTGGCGACTTCTATATTTGTATTGTGGCCAAGTGGGTGCTGAGGTGCCAGGGAGAGAGGGGAGGTAGCATGAGACTGATGATTGATTGGGGTTGAGAGTAGTTGTATAAGTTCCCAAGGATCATCTGCTTTCTTTCACCATGTCCTGCCTCCATGACATTGACAAGGTATAGCCACCACTAGATCTCTGATAAGCTGTTGAGGATTAGAAGGAGCTTGTGCACCGAAGACCTTGACATCCATTCCATTGTTTATTATGAGGTTCTGACTCTGTAGTGGTGGTCAGGGAAGCATTTCATCAATCTGTCAACAATCCGCTCTGTCATAATTTTGATGACAGGACATTCGCGTTTTGTGCTTTTCCACATGTGCCTGGGTGAGCCAGCAGTCAGGTCACACAGTAACTTGGCCTTTGTTTTGACACATGGTTTAAATAGAGCTGGCACAGAAGATCACCCCAGAAAGTGGTATTGGGTTGCCATCAGGTCACTTGGAATTGACTTCCAGGGTCCACTGGATTTTCTCAAACGAAGCAAAAGGGACTGCATGGTTAGCGTAGCAGTCAGCGCAAAGCTGTTACAGCGCCAGCGATTGGGACCAGGGTTCGAATCCTGCATATCACATTAGAACAATGTCCTCCAACAGGTCACCATCATCTCTGTGAGGTGATCATCACGTTCTCAGCCAGTAGCTTGGCTGCTAAAACAGCTCATATTTGGAATGGTAGCAAAAGTGTTTCCAGCACTTGCAGTGATGCTGCTCCACATGGTCATTCCGACTTGCCCCAACTCCAGAAAGCACCAATCACTCACTGAATCTGCGAGAGGGTCAACCAGTACCTAAACTTGTAGTTGCTGATGGTTTTCAAAAGATCATTTAATAGGGAGTATTTCTTCCTTCAGGTAGATTTTTCATCACCCATGACAGCGTTGTTTGGAGAGGTTCAGCTCGAAAATGGTAGTGCTTGCACGTACATCAATGTACACCTTCTTGCTCTGTGAATTCTGACGTATTTGCATTCATACAATCACCTAAATGACTTTCATGTGTGCTGAGTTCAGAATAGGTTTGAAGGGTTCAGAGAATCAAGGCTGGACATGTGTTATCAACAAACAGTGGTCTTTACTTACACACAGAGGAATTTGCAAGAGCGCACACACTCACACAGACTAACCCAGATTAATACACAAATAACTACACATTGAGTGCAAATAAATCACTACTAAGCATTCTGAACTCCTGATTGGGAATGCAAGGGTTAAACACCCAATGCCCATTGACCCACAGGCACAGCACACTAATGAACAGTAAATGAATTACAACTACAAGTATGTCAAATGAACCTGGTTTCCAGCATCGACTATGGCAGAGGATCCAGGATGGGACCATTGCATTTGGCCCTCTGATGCCCGTCCGTTGTCAGCAACCTGGACTTCAGTACTGGCCTTAAGGCAGCAGCACAAAAGGGACTGAACAGGCTCCACGCATGGTTTTTCAATGCAAGGCCTGTTCACGTGACTTGCTTGGACCAATCAAGCATCAGCCTCACCTGTGGTCAGATCTAACAATTGATTGACAACCAGAGAACCAACCACGTGCCAGCTGAAAGAACCAATTACACATCAGCCTCACAGGTGGGAAGATCTAACCCTTGATTGGCAGGTGAGGTCACATGACCCTCCACACCACATCATGATGTGCCCCCTCAAATATATATGCACACTGTGGACACATTTGGAGCTCAAGATCATCTAAAAATATGAGCAGAATTTTCTGTCCAGATCAACTAGCCACTTGCATCCATTGGAGAAACTGGGCACAAACCAGGTGATCATTATGTTGAGCACCATATCTCTGTCTGCTACAACAGCATGATTCTCCCAGTGGCTACCCATTTCAATTCTCCATCCCATTCCCTTACTGACATTTCTGTCCATGGTCTCCTGCGCTACCAGACTGAGAACAACTGCAAATTGGAGGAACACTTCTTCTTCCATCTGGGCACCCTCCAATCGCATGGCACTTACATCGACTTCTCCGGTTTCTATTAATTCCCACCTCCCCCTTCTTCTTTCCCCAGCTCCCTCTCTCCTCCTTTTTTCCTCAGTCTCCTTTCGCAGAGCCGAAAAATCAATCCTTACCTTTCCTCTTATCATGTCCAATTAACACCTTTTGACTGTTGGTCTGGACTCTTCCCCTTGACATTCGTCGGTCTTTATTCAAATGTCTTCCTGTTTTTTTTTTGCTTACACCTTGAAGAAGGCCTCAGACCCAAAATGTCAGTAATATCATCTTTACCTGCTATGGATACTGTGAGGCCGGCTGAGTTCCTCCAGCGTTTCTGTGTGGTTTCGCAACTTGCATAACTTTATTACAGTTCATAGTGTATACCCAGAGATGTTCATTCATTAGGGTCAGTCCACTGAAATTTTTTTATACTGTCAGCTTTCAACAGTTTCTTTTTCAAAGAGACTCAAAGTATCACACAATGAGACAGCATTGAGACGGACGCATTGCCCTTCTACCAGTCATGAACCTCAGATCCAAACTAAATGTACAGTAGTTTAATCATCTGTAAATGTTTGTAAATAAACTGTGATGGGTTTACATTGCTAACGGTATGGGGGTAAGGCAACACACTGACTAAAAGAGAATCAAAGGTGTTAAGAAAATGTAGGAAGTATTTTCATGGAGAATTAGACACTAAAATATGGTGTCAAATGAAACTAATCCAGAAATAATTAGCTTTAGTATGTGGGGATCCAGTATCATGTTACTTTCAATAAGATTGACTGATAAAGTTCATTCAAAATTTAAATGTTAAAAATCTAAATGTGATGTCTTACTAGGCATGTTGCATACCTCTCAAAATAAAATTGATAAGGTAAAATAAAGGAATATCAGAAAGATACCTTAGGTTTGCTGCAACTAAATCTACACAGCACTTAGTTTTACTTCAGTGTCTAGTTACAAGGTAGAATGTCCAAGAGGATTATTAATTGAACCCAGCCATATTCACACACTGACATTTTGTAAGCCAAACACATATTTTAACCTTGCTTGGTCTCTGCCAACAAATAAGCTGTTTTGAAATGATTTCCAGGGCAATGTCTGTTGCCACGGTGATGACATTAAATGAAAAGGACAAAAAATATAGAGGGGTGATAAACTGCATGCTTCGATGACACACTTGTCTTCCAAGCCTGTGTTCAAATGGTGTAGACATGCCAAGATTTTTATGAAAGACCAAATTAAAATGTATCACCATCAGACTGGAACTGACAAGGCATTGTTCACTGACTGTTAGCATAATGCTCCATATATTTATTGCTCGTCATTTTCTAGAGCCAACTAAAAACGTCACAGTCCAACAAATTATGACACTGAAAGTACTTGCATGGAGTACTAAAGATGGCATCACTTTTATAGACATTGTCTTGAACTGTCCTCATTAAGCTTAATGGCAGCAGATATGTTTTAAACATTCAAAGCAAGCTTACAAAAAAAAAACACCCTTCCTTATTAATTGGTATAGTTTCAACCTATTTACTTCTGTATGAAGAATTTTAAGACACCAATCATTTGATAGCTCTGGAGTTGAATTTATCAAAGAACAAATATCTCAGTCACATAACTCTGGACTGAACTTCCACTTTTGACTAAATATATAATGTAGATACAGTCAAATAAAAGCCTAAAATCACTTTTATCTATGTACAAATCACATCAACTTGAATCAGACTTTCATGTCATCTCTTTTATGAACAAAAAAAAACACCTATTTCTCTCTATTTTTTTTTTGAAAGTGTATGGATAAGGAATTGGAATTCCTAAGTTGAAAATTTTCAAAACCATCTTTTCATTAAGGAAGTGTGAATTGCTAATTCCCAAGAAGGTTAATTGAGAAAGAAAAGTTCCCATCCTAAGTTTTATAGGTTTTTAATTGTCTGGAAGACATCTTTGATTGTTTACTGACAACAAAGCAGACTGCCTCCTGGATATGAGAAAGTTATTTAAATTTTAACTTGCAAAACCTGTAACTATCTCCACCATGGGAAAGGTGTGCTTTGAGCAGGGTGACTAATCGGATATCTTAGTAAGAAGATATCTGGAAGCAATAGCACTCATGTTTGGATGAGGCTCTGTTCCTACTTGGATTGTTATTGCAGTGATCTGACAGCCAATGCAAACAGCTTCCTGACCTGACTGCAGTAAAATCATGTTTTAGGAAATGTCATGGGATACAAAGGGTAAACCCAATATCCTGCAAATTTAAGCAATCAATCAGAATGTACAAAATTCTACCCTGTTAAACAATGGAATTCTGTAAGTGCAACTATCTTTTCATGAGTGTGTACAAAACAGTACAAGAGAAAACAAACTGTGTGAACCTAGCTTTCATTTGACAGTGCTGAGGGGATATATCCCCCATGGGTGACTGAAGGGAGGAGTCATGTGTTATTTATGTTTGTGCATTCACAAATGAATAGGCCTTTGAGTGAACTGCATCTGCACAAACAATGTTGTCAGGATGTTTGTTTAAAGGAGAACTCATTGGGTTGAATCAGAGATTAAAAAAAAGACTTTATTTCCCAACACGCAAAAGTATTTATTTACTTTTATTTGAGGTTTTGTAGAAGCAACCATGGAGTCATCTGACTGTGAATAGCAAATCCTATCAGTGCTCACTTTTCACGTCAGTTTGCTTTAACCTTGAGGCCTGAGGAATGTCCCCCCCTAAAAATCCATGTGAAAATGGAAGGGGTCTCGACTGAGCAACTAGATAATTTACTGCAGAAATATATTATTTTGGAATGGGAAAAGAGAAAAACTGGACAAGCCTGGGGAAGTTATTTATCACACCTTTGGATAATTACAAAGACAAATAACCTCTTCCCATCAACTGAGGAAGGTTTCTCAAAGGAACATGATCACATTGAAGAGACCGCCAATGAAAATGCAATAAAATGGAGCACAAATTTTTTTCAAAAGATTTTTTTCCTGAAAGCAATGGGGATAATGATCAGAAAACTTCAAGCTGAACACAAAGATTATTTCAGATTTGCAGTAACACATAGGAAGTTGGAGAAATATTAAATTACCTTTTATTGATTTTAGTATGTTTAATGGCATAATGATGCTGACACTTTGCATTAGTTCAACTGACCTGAAAATGTATTTTGCTGATTTTATTTTATACTTACTGTCTGGTGCCTCTCGTGTCATTCTCCAACAATAGTCGGCCAGCATTGATGGATTCAAATTGCCCTGATACCACTTTTCCTTAACTGCCATGTCCTGGTAAAACCTTTCACCATGTTCATCACTGACTGCACCAAGATTAGGAGGGAAGAAGTCCAAGTGTGAATGCAGAAAATGAACTTTCAGTGACATTTTGCTCTTTGTGCTTGAAGTAGACTTAAAATGTGACAGGAAATCACAAAATTCACAAAAATAGCTTATATCAAAAAATGGTACGTGATAGGAAATTTTTAAGGCAATTTTTGTGATCAGCAGTCCAAAATCCATAAAATACACCCAGAAGTGTTCAGGAAGCAAAAGCTTCATTGTCCAGTGCAATCAATGGAAACAATATATTAAAGGTAATGATGACAAATATATGTGAGCTTTTAACAGGCATTTTTACAGATATTTGGGCAATAGGACTTAATTTATTAAAAATAAATTGTAGCTAGTCATTTATAAACATCTATAGATTAACATTTTTGCTACATGCAAAGGCCTCAGGGAACTTGCAGCACAAATTTCTTCTGGTGACCTAGCCAAAAGCCCACGTGTACTAAAGGGTAAAAAGGGAAATGTTTGCTGATCTTGTCGTAAGAAAGCTTGGGTCTCATGTGTTTCTGAGGACTGGCTGCAGAACCTGTTTGTACTGGAAGTGAAGGTTTCCCTGCAAGAATCTTCTGCTCGGGGGTTTCCTGGTGTTAGATCATACACAAAATTATATATCAGCGCCAGCTTCACCTTCTGACATGCCAATTTTACAAACCAGGTCTCATTAAGACTTTCAAATCATGTTACGCAAGGAGACTTTAGAGATGGGCATGAGATGAATCGAAGAAAAGAAATGGGAGAATGTGATACAGTACCAGTTTTGGAAGCAATGCGATATTTTTATTATCCTGGAGGTGTGGGAGGAGGCCAAACCCATCTTTGAAATGCTGTCGACATGTACTTTGGGCCTGAGCTTCTCGATGACTTCAGAGGCTTCTCCCCCATTCTTAGCGAAGACACTGACATTATGAGGCTGGCCAAATAGCTGGGAGAATTGGGAATAAAGTCAATAAGGAGTGAGAGGTGGTCGAGTTCATCAATCTCCATCAACAGAAACAAACAGGTGGAGGATGTGAGCATGACCAGGACCTCAGAGAGGAAGGGGAAAAGATAATGCTGCTGGACCAACCATCTCTGCTGCAGCTATTCAATGTGTAATGTTCAACACTTGAGCAAAGAAACTGTTACTCTGTACTGGGAAGGAGTCTCAACTTCAAGGTGGGTAGAGGTCAACTCTGTTCACAAATGAAGACAAAGTGAAGATGCAGGGGAGAATTATCTTTAAGTCCAGCCAACTGTTGTTTTGGAGCAAATTAAATTGTAACTTGAGGTTAAAAAACACATGTCTAGTGGTTGATGTTGCTTCCTATATTCTTCTCCGAGATGTTGCACTGTGAATGTTATGGCCATTGCTTTACAAAAGAGATAGAATTTAAACAGCTCTTCAACCACTAGGAGCAAGCAACTAAGGAGGATCCTGGTGGTGAATCGCCATGCTGCTGATGGAAAGAAGATACCCCGTGGCACTTTCTGCTACCATCTCACCCCAGTCACACTTGCTTCTTCCCCCTTCTGTTGGGAAAATGATTCAAGAGCTTGGAACCGCACTGATTTACCACAGCTTACAAACAAATAAAGAATACACTCACGCATTTCCTTCAGCACTCCATGAGTTGACTTTTTTTTATTATTCATTTGGAATAACATTGCATTCTTCAACTCCCCAAACACCACCCAGCTAAACTCCTCTGACTTTCTCAATGGCTCACTGCCACACGGGTGATCCTGACGCTCTCACTCTCTTCCTTCTGCATCTGAGATTCAACACCAGTAAGTACATGACTGCGACAGACTTGAAAACATCAAGCTCCAGATTAAAGGGGAGGTTCTTTCCTCCTGTAATCACACTCTTAAATGGACTTCTTATTAGTAAGAAATTATGTCTTTACATGTTTTTGACCATTGATTTGAAATTAAAAGAATTATTTAGACTTACAGCACAGTAACAGGCCCTTCTGGCCCAGGGACCTATGCCAGCCAATTACAGCCAGTTGACCAACAATCCCTGTACGTTTTGAAGGGTGGGAGGAAACTGAAGCACCCGGAGGAAATCCACACAGACACAGGGAGAATATAGAAACTCATTACAAACAATGCGGGCTTCAAACCCTGGTCACTGGTGCTCTAACAGCGTTGTGCAAACCTTACCACTTTTCTTTATATCATTCTCATTATTTTGGTAACACTATACCCTGCACTCTTTGACTGACTGTAACACTAAATTCTGGACTCTTGCTTCATTACTGCCGATAATCTACAAAACAAAGCTCTTCTCTCATTCTCAGGACATGTGGCAATAAACAATATAACTTATTTTCGTTCACGTGGAAAACCCCACATTTACATTATCTCTGAAGTTCACGAGGCTGTTCTCTTCTCTGCATACTGGAAATTAAATAAATTATAACCAGTGCAATGCCCACAAATCATTTCCCACTTTGCATTAAACTATCTGTCCAATATTTCCCATCATCTATCAACAGTCATCTTTCCAACCTCAATCCATTGGGGAGATTTTGGACATCATTTTACCCAGTTTATGAAGGTGAAGTGGGTTTAATAATGACCAAATAAATATAATTAACATTCAGTGCAATTCTCTGCCAGATCATTTGTTGGAAATTGTAAAAAAGAATTAATTTAGACCTACAGTAAAAGTCTCTTTCGGCCCACAAGCCCGTGCTGTCCAATTACACCCAATTGACCTACAGCCCCCTGTATGATTCAAACAGTGGGAGGAAACCAGAATCCCTGGGAAATCCCACACAGACACAAGGAGAATGTACCACCAACTCATTACAGACAGCATGGGATTCAAACCCCAGTCCTGATCGCTGGTGCTGTAACTGCATTACACCAACTGTGCCGTCTTTACTTAGGGGAGAGCGCGAACACAGTTCCCCCACAAATTTTGCTGTCAAGTATCCTACATTTGGGGACATTGCAGGCATTAGCACACCTGAAGTGCACTGACTAGCCTTGCCCTTGGAGATCGGCCATCTTGACCACTGATTCTCCACTGAGAGCTAAAATTGATGGTCTGCTTCTTGCAAGAAGACTATTGCCTGTTTTCAGACTGCATTAAAAATTAAATATTCACGCAGAACAAATGCTAGTCCTGCTTCTATTCAGAACCGTCAGCATTTTGTCTTTATATTGAAGAGAGGGCAAAAGGGATAATCACCTCATGGTACAGTATCTCAGTTATCCCTTCATCCCATTGCCCCCTTTTTGGACACAGCTTTAAACAGCTGCCTCATTAACATGGCCAAGCAATCCATGGAGATGTGGCAGTGGTCAACAGATCTTCATATTAGTGTCAATAAATTAAATGCTCAACTTCATCTTGCAGTTCCATTTGCTGTGGATGATTCTTCCTTGATGCCAAATTAGTATTCAAAGACTTGGAGATATTTCTGCTGATTCACCAGGAATGTCAGTAACCAGGAATGGTGGCATGGTTGGTGTAGTGGTTAGCGCAACGTCCTTACAGTGCCAGTGATCGGGACTGGGATTCGAATCCCACGCTGTAAAGAGTTTGTGCGTTTCCCCTTGTTTGCACAAGTTTTCCATGGGGGCTCCAGTTTCCTCCCATCGTTTGAAACATACTGGTGGTGTAGGTTAATTGGGTATAAATCGGGCGCATGGACTCATGGGTCAAAATGGCCTGTTACCGTGCAGTATGTCTAAATTTAAATTTAATTTAAAAAAACAAATAGCCAGTTTACACTTAAATGGGATGCAAAACATTGCTTATACATATTGCACAATTAAATGACTAAGTTTGACTTTTGTTTTTAACTAGAACTAATGTACAAACACACATATTTCAAATACATTTATTAACTTAGTATTTCTAAAAAGAGGCAGTGCTGTTTGTGGCCACTTTAGTTTACAAAAACTGAAAGTCTGTTGGAGCAAAAAAGTTTACAAAATCTAATCAATTTTGGAATTTTGATTTAAATAATTACAGTTTATGAACGCAGTTTATTTCTGCTGAATAGATACATCACTGGGTTTTGTTGACATACTGTAAATATTTATTTACAAATGATCAAGTGAACTTTTCAGAACATTTTTTTGTTGCATGATTTCTTGCCTTTGTTCATTGTAACGAAAATTTTTTTTCAAATGAAGCTCACAAACTGTTATTAAACTGTTCCAGCTTTGCATAAAGATAGTTTAGTCCAGGACATTGGCAATTTAGATTAACGTGAAGAATACACAAGGTGGTCCAAACTGAAGTGTTGGAAAACAGACTGGGATCATCATGTACAACCAATCTGTGTCTAATGGTTCCAATGGACAAACTTCATAAAATTTATATAGTAGGGCCTTCACTGTGATTTGAGTACCCAGCTCATTCCACCGATGATACCACCCTCATGGAATGCTACACTAGTTATATCAGCTTTAGGTTTCAGATTTATTGTCAGTGTACAAACATGACATGACATACGACCCTGAGATTCGTTTTCCTGCTGGTGAGGCCGAATCACCACTTATTGGTAGTGCAAAAATAACTGTACTCAATGTACACACGGAAACAAATAGAGAAATCTAACACTGTTAAATGCAGAGAAAAAAACATCAATAAAGTGCACAAGTAAGAATCCTTAAATGAGTCCCTGATTGAGTTTGTTGTTGAGGAGTCTGATGGTGGAGGCAGAGCAGCTGTTCCTGAACCTGGTGGTGCGAGTCTTGTGGCACTTATACCCCTTTCCTGATGGTAGCAGTGAGAACAGAGCTTGTGCTGGGTGATGTAGATCCTTGATGATTGATGCTGTTCTATGATGGCATTACTTAAAGATAAGACATTATACATTGCAATCATTGCAGAAGTTATTTCATCTATATTGAAAGCATTGTGGAAGAGATCATACCGCACGGGCAAAAGGGGATCTTTTGATTTTTGTGGAACCCTCTGGCGTACCTGGTGGCCAAGGCAAAAAGAAAGAGAGATAAATGTTATTTAAATTTAGACATACAGCATGTTAACAGGCCGTTTCAACCCATGAGTCCGTGCTGCCCAATTTACACTTCATTAATCTATACCCCGGTACATTCTGAATGGTGGGAGGAAACTGGAGCACCCTGGGAAAACCCACTCAGACACGGGGAGAATGTATAATCTCCTTACAGAGAGCGCGGATTCGCACCCCGGTCCTGTCCTGATTGCTGAAGCTGTAAAGGTGTTGTGTTAACCACTACGGCAACCGTGGAGCCCTATTATGGGATCACGAGATGCTCTAGAGCAGTCATTCTCAACGGGGGGACCAACTGACCCCCCCCTGGGGGCCACAACATGAATGTCTTATTTTCTTTTCATCTCACCGTAAATATTTTTCAAAATGATTTTTATGGAGTCAGTAGGAGAGAAATACAGAAGAAATCAAAACTTAAACTTTGAATAGCATCCTAAAGGGGGCCATAGCCAAGCAAAAAGGTTGAGAATGGTTGCTCCAAGATGTGGAAAGAAGTGCCAAAAGTAGATGTAGTACAGCACATGTAATGATTTCACACAGAATTTTAAAATCAATTACATCATGAAATTCAGCCTCGCATCAAGTACACCATTGCTCTCATCTTTGACTCCTGATTAAATCATTCATCAAATTGCAAACTCCACTTTTCTCAGGTGTAGCAGGATAATCCAATTCCTATGACATGCTTGAACACTTCCCACTCCTCCAAGGCTCACATCTGCATTTCACAGGTGCTTTACACTGCTGGCTGTACACTCATGGCAGTGACATTACAAGGCACTCAATATCACATTTCCTTCTTGTAGGAAAGGTTGGTTCATAATCAGAGTTTAAAATTTTAAATTTAGACATTCAGCCCGGTAACAGACCCTTTTGACCCACGGAGCCCATGCCACCCAATTACACCCAATTAACCTACACCCTCAATATGTTTTGAATGGTGGGAGGAAACTGGGGAAAACCCACACAGACACAAGGAGAACGTACAAACTCCTTACAGACAGTGCGGGATTCGAACCTTGGTTCTGATCATTGGCGCCGTAACAGTGCTGCGTTGACTGTGCTGCTCCAAGTTCAAAGTTTAGTTACATCAAATGAGCAAAATGGACACCAGGGTCCCGCAGTGCAGTAGACTGGCCATTACTGGAGTAACAAGTACAGGGACTCCATTAAAGATGATGGCTGTTCATCTCTCAAGACCACAGATGAAAAGGCTGTACTGTGCTGTAATGTTCTATGTTCTGTGACAGCTTCTTGAAGGTCAAGATTACAAATACTTTCTTCTGCACATGACTCAATGGAAAGAAATGCGGATAAAGTTCAAACTTCAGATTTATGGTACATACATGACATCACATACAATTCTGAGATTCTTTTTCCTGGGGACCAGCAGAATTTCTACTGATAGATAGTACAAAAAAACTGTACTCAAGAAAAGATACGTATACAAAAGAAAGAAAGAAATGTCAGCAAGCTGACTGTGCAATACCAGAAAATAAATTTTCAATAATAAATAATGTGCAAAGTAAAACTTCTTAAGTGAGTCTCTTTTTGAATCTATTGTTTAGGAATCCGATGGTGGAAGGGTAGCCACTGTTCCTGAAGCTGGTGGAGTGAGTCTTTGTGGCACCTATAGCTCTTTCCTGATAGCAGCAAGAACAAAGCATGCCCTAGGTGGTGTGGATATTTGATTGCTGCTGCTCTCCAAAGACAGAGTTCCATGTAGATTTTCTCAATGGTGGGGAGAGTGAGAAGGCAGTTGGGTTTTCACAATGACACTTGCGGAGAATTTCCATCTTTTCCATCCATCTCCTGGCCAGTATTTCCTGTCACTGGGTCTCCTCATCTTCCTCCTTATCATGGAGAAAATCCAAAGAAGTGGGCTACCATGTCTGACAACAACCTGTTTATACCTTCAGCCCCAACACACCCTCCTTACATCTCAAAGTATGACACTATGGAAAATCAGGCACTAATGAAGCCTCACAACTAACCCACCGTCTAATTGTCATCCAACAAATCTGCAGCTAAATAATGATGACGGTTAGTTAATGGGATGGCACGGTTAGCGTAGCAGTTAACTCAATGCTGTTGCAGCACCAGCGACAAGGATTCAAATCTGGCGCTGTCTATAAGGAGTTTATATGTCCTTCCTGTGCCTGGATGGGTTTTCCTGAGGGACTCCAGTTTTTTTCCCACCCTTCAAAACATACGGGATTGTAGGCTGATTAGTGCATTTGGCGCATGGACCAGAAGGGCGGGTTACCATGTTCTACGTCTGATTTAAATTTAATCAAAAATTATGCACGTAATTAACAGTTGTCTAAAATTGTGCAGGCGCTGTTGGAGTTCGAGAATTGCTTCTCCACTGGCTTGGCATTAAGAACAAAGTGCTTGTTAAACCGAGTGGCCCATTTGGTGGAGATGACAGCAAATCAGCATGGCACGAGGAATGAGATTTCAGTCCACTGACTCTGCATACCTCCTGCCTCCTTGAATGGTGCACTTCCTACTGGCTTCCAATGCCACAAGTTGCTCAACCAACGTGTACACAGGCATTGCATAAGGCATGCGAACTAATTTATACCAAAACAAGACGTTCTTGGAGTTCATTTTGCAGCTGAGTTTTTATTGGAAATGAGATGAGAGCTTTATTTTCCTGTGAGGCACTGAAAATCTTACTTGCTGCAGGCACACAGGTACACAGCATACACTAACCACAATAGTATCAATTAAATGACCACAATATGCCAAGAACTTGTCAGTAAAAGCATCCAATGAGTAAGAGTAAATACATTGGAGACTTGTCACCAGGAGATCTAACTTTTGGTTTCTATTTCTGTAAGAGAAATATTTATTGTACTGGAGTTGATCAGTTTGAAACAGAGAAACAAACAATATAAAGAAAATTGAAACTTCAGTCGTGCTGGATAAATCAGCTCTCTGATCACCTTCACAGACTGGAGGTGTTGTATGTCTGTGATAGTATTACTACATTGACAGAGCTATTTTCATTTTGTTGCTTTTATTTAAAGATTAATGCAAGCGTTGATAGTTTTGATTTCAACTGTGCACAGTATCTGAAGATCAAATGAATACTATCATATAGATCAGAAGCTAAATCTCTCCTTGCTGAAACACAAGAAACTATGTGAATGCATTTTGAGTAAGGCGACATACTCATGTTTTTACAGAAGCTAGGTACTCATGCACCTAGAGTCACTGGCTGAACACCTGTATTGCATTATGAATGTGACCAGCTCCTGTTGAAAACTGGTAACACACCCTGTCTGATCTATTATTAAAGTGAGTGGGTGCAGAAATAGAGCTGTTACTCATGTATTACTCATTGGACTGATTTTTCTTTCCGATTAATGAGGCCAAGAACAATCTATTCAAGATATAGATTGAAGCTGTGGTTGGAGTGCTGCATTTTAATACATTCAATGACATTGTTCACCCTTAAAGAACCACTCAGAGGATTTATTGAATTCAGTGAATGGAATTTCTATTTGATTAGTAAGGAATATGAAAAAAAATTGAACTCAAATTCATTTACATATTGAACAGAGGTACACAAAGCATTGCATTTCATGGATTCGTGTCTGCTTCTAGTCTCTGGGAGAAGACTTTGGATTCAATCCTGCAAAGGGAAGATCAATGGAAACAATGTATACCTGGCAAGAAATTATGTCCATGGCATCCTTAAAAATGCCCTTCCTTACTTTGTTTTGAGCACTCATTTTAAATTTAGACATACAGGCCCTCTCGGCCCACAAGCCCAATTACACCCGATTAAATTACAACCTCTGGAACATGTTTGAACGGTGGGCAGAAACCCACCCAGACGTGGGGAGAACATACAAACTCTTACACAAAGCGCTGGAATTGCTTTACGCTAACTACTGCACTTACCGTGCTGCCCCTCTCTGCTTATTTTGTTCTGTCGCCTTTATTTCTCTTTCTCCAGCTCAGTTACTTCCTTTCTCTTCCTCTGACAACATTGATTTGACCCCTTTTGCTTTCTGTTGCCTTATGCTTTTATACAGTCATGCATCCTTCAGAAAGAGCCAGTGGGCTAAGTCACTGAAAAGATTCCTGAGAATGGGATAGAGAATGGTTCACAGAGATTGAAATAGAGGATCCAGTGAAGGAGAGAAAGTAAACAGACTTCCACTAGCCAAGACGAAGCCACTTGTGTAGCACTGCATAAGTGCATTGGAAAAGCAAAGTTACCTGGGATGCACTAAGGAAATCCTGGCTGAATTTTGTATGGAATATTGAAAAACTTTATTCATAAATTTAGTCTGGATTCATCGTTTTTGAGGTGACTTGTTTTTTTTTATTGCATTGTGTTCAAGTGAAAATTGTGACTATCTACCCTAGAGGAGATGTAAGATGTAGAACTAATATGAAAGGGTTAACTTTAGTGGAATTACACTTGAATAAGTTCTTCACAGTCAGTGTGGACCGAAAGGGGCTAATTAGGTTGCCTTCTCCCTTCTTCTCTCTCTCCTCATCTTTTCACTGCTACTGAGCAATCATTGGATTCTCAAAATGACGAAGCCTTGCAGCAAACAACCAGGGAACTTTAAACATTGCTGAATACCTCCAGAGCAGTCCTCGCCTCAGAAGATTTATTTCAGCCCGCCAATACTCTGTGAATTTTCTTCGGACACATCGTTTTGGTTGCATGGATATCGCAAAACTGCATGAGACTTACGATGGGTAGGCGGGTCTATAACCACCCTTTCATTGGACATGGTGGCCCAGGTGTAGATGACACAGGGGAAAAGAAAGCATCACACTGATTCCAGGAGAGTGAGTAGAGGTCTGCATGATGACTTAAAAACTCCCATACCAGCTGAATGGTGAAGGAACGGAATCTTTTCCAGTTCTAGTATAGGACTGAGATGACATGTAATGCCTGTCTGTGGGTGCTCAGCAGCACTTTACAAACTCATGAAGCCCAAGTCTTCTTCCTGCTAATAGAATAGAATCTTGCATTTCTCTTTAAATGATGAGCCTCAGTTAACTTCTGCTGGCGTATTGAGACTCGAAGAGACATGGTAGCATCAAATCTGCATTGCACAGGAACAAAGCCAATAATAGGGCACACATTCCATAAAACTATTCTCTACCTTGTTTTCTTTCTTGCACTTTCCCCATATTCTCTCATTCCCCAAAATGTCACAGCTTTGAATTTCTTCGAAGGCATTACCCTCTTGTGAAAATAATTGCAAAAATTTATAGTCAACTTAAGTAAATAAACTTCATATCTGAGCTCAAAATAGCCCATCTCTTACATAGGGGCAAAGTTTAATTCATTTTGTACTGAAATTTGAGTTCAAAGTAGGGGGTCACATTATACACAAGGTTATTATTTTAACAATTTTTTTCTGCCAAGTTTAATGATCAGCAAGATTATCAAGAGCCGCCTACATTTGGGTGGGCGAGGGGGAGAGAGATGCCAGCGCGTTTTGAGCGGGCAAGGGGGAAGAGAGATACAAGTGCGATTCGGGCGGGGAAGGGGAAGAGAGTTGCCAGTGTGAATCGGGTAGGTGAGGGGGGAGAGACGGCAGCGCTAATCTGGCAGGAAAGGGGGAAGAGAAATGCCAGTGTGACTCAGGTGGGCGAGGGGGAGAGACAGCAGCGCAAATCGGGCGGGCGAGTGGGGAGAGAGATGCCAGCGCGAATCGGGTGGGTGAGGGGGGGAGAGTGATGGCAGTGCAAATCTGGCAGGCAAGGGGGGAGAGACGACAGCATGAATCAGGTGGATGAGCGGGGAGAGACGACAGCACGAATCAGGTGGGTGAGGGGGGAGAGATGCCAGCGTGTCTCGGGCAGCCGAGGGGGGAGAGACACAAGTGCGACTCGGGCGGGTGAGGGGGGAGAGATGACAGCATGACTCTGGTGGGCAAGGGGGGGAGAGACACCAGCAGAAGTTGGGTGGGCGAGGGGAGGGGGTCGTATTATACACAGGTGTAAAATTATTTCTCCCTTTTTCCCCTCAAAAATGGGGTGGTCACATTTTACATGAAATGCATTATACACAGATATTTACGGTAATCAGTTTCTAACCTGTCAATTTCTCAAGAGCACTTCATAGAACCATGGAACCATGGAACATTACAGCATAGAAACATGCCCTTTGGCCTTTCTCATCTGTGCAAATCAATTATTCTGCCTAGTTCCAATGACCTGCACCCAGTTCATAGCTCTCCATACCTCTCTCATCCATGTACCTGTCCAAATTCTTCTTAAATTTTAAAATGAGCCTACATTCAACACTTCAGGTGGAAGCTCGTTCTACATCTCCATCCCTCTCTGTGTGAAGAAGTTCCTCTTCATGTTCCCCATAAATATTTCTCCTTTCGACCTTAACCCCTGTCATCTGGTTTGAATCTCACCCACTCTCAGTGGATAAAACCTACCTACATTTACTGTCTATACTCCTCGTAACTCTCTTCTCTCTGCGAGGTTCAGAAAATAAGTGCTGATGTTGAAAATTTGTTTTTTTCTGTCTTGCTGAATATTTCCAGCATTTTGTGTTTTTCTGAACAAATATGGAAAGGTAGAAGTCTCTGAAAAATTGACAGTTGCTAGTCGCTACTTCCTTTGGACAATCTCTTCATCGCTGGAATTAGGCTGCATCAGCTCCAAAGTGAATATATCCCCACTCTGAGTACAGGGAAGAAAACCATCCACAGCTTTCCAGGTGTGGTCTCACCCACATCTCATGTAACTCAAATCACTCTTTGAGTTCAACATCCTTAAAGGACAATATATAATTTACGTCTCTAACTGCAACCTGTACAGAAGGTAAGCTTTGTTGCTTGATCCATTTGTAAACAAGTAATCTGCAGATGCTGGTCCACCATTTTCTTGTTCCTCATTATTTTGTTTTTCTTCCATTCCAGCAAATGTTTCCATATTTAAAACATTTGCTTCCACCTTATCCATCAGTTTAACGTATCTCAATCAATGTTGCAACTTTCCCATCATGCAGCCTTGGACGGATTACACCTAATCTTTCACTTTTACCATTAATTTTGTAATCACATGAAGGCATTGAATTAGTCCTAATGACACCTCATTGCCTCCCTTTGTTGCCATCATGATCTACCTATCCTGCATATCTTTGAGTTGTATTTAGTGAACACAGTATAAGGGCCTCACAAATTAATGCTGGCTCAACTTACTCAACATGAATGCCATTTTTGTTGTCAGAAGGCTCGCCGGAGCACTCAAAACCATGTTTGCTAGTTCCATTATTAATCACCATGAATAATCTACCACTTCTTAGTATCTAATAAAAAAACGTAACAAAAAATGAATCAAAAAGTACTATCCAGCATTTATTGGTGAACATTGATTATTCTATGCAAATTAGCATTATTAAGGTTTTCAAAAATTCCTTTGGTGCCCTTGTGACTACATAATGATTAACTTTTAGTATTTCCAGGAAGGGAGAAATCAAGTCTGATTAGCAGGAACTCGCCATTTAGACATACAGCATGGTAACAGGCCCTTTCGTCCCATGAGCCCATTCTGCCCAATTACACCTGATTGATCTATAACTCCCGGTGCGTTTTGAATGGTGGGAGGAAACTGGTGCCCCAGGAGGAAACCCATGCAGACATGAAGAGAACATACAAACTTCTTACAGACAGTGCAGGATTCGAACCCCGGTCCCGGTTTCTGGCGCTGTAACAGTGTTGCCATCCCTCCATCATGCACCAATTAATGTATAGCATGGCCAGTGTTATGGGGCGACTGCCTTCCAATGCAATGTTTTTACCATCAATGTAAAATTCTCTGAAAACGATCCGTACCGGATGGAACTTGGATTTGAGGTTTCTTGATTTTTTTAATGAAATAAGTTCCCTGGGAGAGTTGCACTGGGATATTGCCATGTAAAATCGGGTTAACCGGGCAATTTGCATGGTTAACACCCCAGTTACGCAACAGGTTGAAAGGGTCCAACCGGGTCAACCCCATCGGAACCCAACTGGGTCTCTGACCTACCTCACTTACCTAGGTCTTGTCCACAGCCGATTTGAAAATGAAAATGGCCGACCTGCTTATTCCGGTGACGTCAACCCTTACTTGTGTGTGTCACCAGACAGCCAGCATCTGTACGTCCAGCAGTACTTCTGGTGAGTGTGTGACACGTTTTTGTGGGGGCAGGATTCCCCTTAAATCGCCAGATTTAATGGATAGACCCCTATTAATTGCGACCGGGTCCCAGGAGGGCTACCCAAGTGCTACAATTTGAAAGGGTCTAGTGAAACCTAATGGGCAGCTCTCCAACCTAATTCTCCAGGAATTATGCTTTGAAATTTATTTTAATTTCCTAAAAAAGTCAATCATTACATTGAAAGCAAAAATAATGATCATTTATGCTGATTTATGATTTTGTCTAATGCACAATTCAAAATAAACATTCTTATTCTCAATCTATTGAACAAAAATCAAGTTATTAAATCAGCAAGTTTAATACCTTCCACTCATTAGATAAACAAAGAAGCTGATGACTAAATACTATAGACAGTAATAAAAAAAAAGTCCAAATTTCTGATGTTGAAAGTAACATTTTACCAAAAACATTTTCTGTAGGACAGTTTAACTTAATTAGGCCAGTGAAAAGTCAAATGATTAGGAAAAGATTATGTGTAAACAATTATAAGAAATCAATTATGCAGCATGTAACATATTAAATACCTGCTAAAATTAACCTCTGAAATGTACACATTCTGATTTTGTAGATTCTAAGACTTTAAATTGCGCGCAGAGCATAAATGTGTAATTGATACTGCACTTGTTCCTGGGCCAGCAGATAGTGCATTAGTAATGTAAATTATAGCTGTAAGCATAGCAAAATTAGACAGTAAAATTATAATATGGAACTGAAACATGGCATTTTGAAATCACATATTTAAAGTTTCCACAAGTGTGGGGGCAGTGCCACTGCATTTAAATTAGACATCATACCCCTCTATCGAGAACTTTCTGTTGTATATTTTCCAGTTCCCACCCACCAACTAACACTCTTTTTGCCAGCTTCTTCCCATAAGCAGAGCTGTCACCTATCCAGTTACCTGTAGCATCAGCCTCTTAGCTGTGCATGCAAGCTTGAGTGACAAGCCCAGTGTCCTCTTCCTCTTTTATGTAAGGGCCCAGCTCTAAGTATCTGGTCTCCCGGGTGATGTGTGGTTGCAGGGAACGAGCTCACTCTTACACTATGTATACCATGCAAATTCAAAAAAAAAAATCTTGGACGAAGGAAATGTGGCCTGAGGGAAGGAGAACTGGGACTGAAGAGACCACCACCACGAATCTGTCCAGTGTACTGCCATTGTCACTCCATCAGTAACCATTCTTCCTATATATATATATATATATATATATATATATCCTCAATCATGGGATTTTCTACACCCAGATGCATTTGGGCTCAGCCAATTGGACCCCAGTGTCTGCTGTTTTACCTTCCGGTATGATGCAGAGAAGCATATCAGCATGTTTACTGTCATGTGGTTACTTTGTATAGATTTAATTCAACTAAACAAAGATTTTTAAAAAACCCAGAATTTGCTGGCAATTGGTTATCATTGGTGAAAGACACATACAAGTGGAACAGTTAACCTAGCAATTAGGAAAACACTGTTACAGCGTCCACAATCGGGACCAGGTCTTCGAATCCCACACTGTCGGTAAGGAGTTTGTACATTCTCTTCGTATCTGTGTGGGTTTTCCCTGGGGGGTCCGGTTTCCTCCTCCACTCCCCATCAAAACATACTGGGGGTGTAGGTCAATCAGGTGTAATTGGGTGGCACGGGTTCGTGGGCAGAAAGGCTCTGTTACTGTCTATGTTTAAAATGTAGAGTTGATGCTTCAGACCAGTAATCTTCATCAGAGCTGCAGAAGTTGGAAAACAAGTGGCAGAGGAGAGGGGAGGACAGGGGAAAGGCAGTGTGCATGATATGTTGGAGAGAGAGGAGATATCCAGTTAAAAGGTAGTAGTTAAAAGCAATTAGAAAAAAAATAACAAACATACTGGAACTATGGATTCAGCAGCTGCTGGACATTGGAAACAAAACCTGCTGGACAGTGGAAACAAAACATGCTGGACTTTGGAAACAAAACAGAATGCTGGTTAATACCTGACATCTCACCCAGCATCTGTGGAGAGAGAGAGAGAGAGCAGAACTGTCCAGATTTGACACAAGCATGAAAAGCTGATTATTTTAACACACTTGTTTCTCCCTTGGTAAGGGAAATCATTGAAATGATGAATTTTTTTTGAGGCTTCCAAGAAAGTAGAGGTGTGGGTGTGCTTTCTTGGCTGTAGTATCAACATGCTTGGACCAGGACAGATTACACATATAAAAAAAAATAAAGGTCTCTACCATCTTCACATCAGCAACATTGATACAAACCAGAGTGTGTGCTCCACCCTGCTTCCTGAAGTCAGCCACTGGCTCTTTTATTTTGCTTACAGAGAGGGAAAGGATGTTGTCCTCACTCCATGCCTCTTTGCTCTCTATCTCCTTACTCTTCCGTGTCATCAGTGTTTGAGATCTAGCTCACAGCAAGAGGCGTCATCCATGCACTTGTTGATTGCAGTACTTTATCACATATTTTTTAAAGGGCAATTGTATTTCTGGCAATTTTATTCTGATAGAATATGAGATCTAGAATCAGATAGCATGGAAGTAGGCCCTTTTGTGCATCTAATCCACGGTAACTGAGTTGTCCATCCGAGCTGATCCCATCGATTGGGTTCGGCCGATATCCCTCTAAATCTTCCCTATCTATACGTTTGAACTATGTTACTGATGATGCAGAATGATTGGAAGGATGGCCCTCTTTTAATTAAACTGGTGGTCTAAAAAATAATTTATTAATTTATGTTCATGTTAACCATCAGATATAAAATACTTTTCAAAATGTCAGCTGCTCAAATTCTCAGTGCGTCGAGGTAATTCATTATTTTCTGTGCCAAGTCAGATAATTCTGAGGTGACTTTGGAGAATCAAAGGTATGCAAATTCTGTGTCCATATTTGTTGGTGTGAGTGCCGATTCCGCACAAATTGATAATTGCACTCTTGAATTCAATCTAAAGGTGTTTGCCAGTAATAATTTTACTGTAAAGCCCCCAAAGAATTATTCATTTGAATCTGAAATTACATTTATATTTGCCCATCAAGTTTGCATTGTGGAAAATTTGCAACTCGATGTTAGTGGCCTAACTGGCTTGGTTTGGTAAAATGTCTATTAAATGTTTATATGTTTCTGCATTGTAATTCTCTCCTAGATATTCAGTCTTGACAATGTTAGTACTACTAATTTATCCTTGAAAGAAAGAAAGCTTCTGTTACAAGCTTTGTCCTTCATCTTTTTGTGTTGAATAGAGAGTCTGTTTTCGTTTATTTTACTCAGAAGATTTTATTTGATAAATGATTTTCATCCATTCTCCTAATTTGCCTTTTCACTTTGCCCAGCCTGTGATATCTTACACTATCAGTAGAAGTGTTGATCATACCATTTTCTAAGTTCAGAGTTAAGAAATCTGTCACTCAATTTGATGCCAACAATTATACTTGAGGTAATATTTCAGCAAAGCTCCTGGATAATAGATACAGCTAACAAGCAATCTCCATGATTCATTGCTCAAATGCTAGGGTACAAAGCTTTTTTAAACAATCATTTTTTTTTTAAATATTCAGAGATCAGCCATCTGATAAATTCAAAACCCACTGTGGTTTAATATATCCAATGCAATTTTTCTATGTCCATGATACTGTCAGAAGTAACAATGGACCAAAGGTTTGAACATGTCTTTTACTTGGATTACAGAGAAGACAGCCACCACCTGAAACATAAGAACCAATGGAAGAATTTTGGCTTCTAGTGCAGAGTCACACCTAACTATCATATTGTTGGTAATGAGATCTTCATTTGTAAACATGATTCAGTTTGGTAAGAAATGTTGAATTATGAGTCAAATAATTCACTCACCACAAAATCAATCTTAACAGTAATAATGGTGGCACCGAAAAGCTCATAGCTGAAAATAAAAATCCAAAGGAGAATCCCAGTCATTGACTCTGGTGGAATATTATCTTCTGGCATGAAAACTTTCAATGGGTTCAACAGATTGAAATCACACTCTCACGAAGTGAAGCTTTCTAAAAGTCTAGTTTACTTCTGTTAATCATTTTAAGGACCATAAAATAGTCTGATTTAGAATTCAAACGAATCCGTGAACAGTTCGCTGTAGTGAAGTTGCACCTAATTACGAGTCTAATTCAGAGCAATTACGTAGATTGCACTGAGATTACAAAGAAGGGTGGTGCTCATGCCATCTTTGCACCTCTCATTACTGATTTTAGAAAAAGGAAACAATTGTCACATTCTGAAAATAAATTCTCAGATTCTGGTCTCCCACACAAACAAAAAATATATGGAATAGCCATTAGAGGTGGCAGTTTCACAAAGCTTCAGTTTGCTTCACAGTCTTGCTGTCACTAGGGCCACCCAGTCCAACCTCCAGGCAAGTATATTTAATTCTGCTGAATTACAACCAAACGTTTATCTTCCTTAAAGGTGTAAACTTAGTGAAAGAACAGTTTCAATGGATGGGGAAGCCTTGTTCATTTCTTAACCTGACTGCCTGCTATTTAAATTTCTATTTAAAACCCAACGAAGCAATACAGGGGCTCCTCAACTTAAGAATGGGTCACGCTCTGGCAAACCCATCATAAGTCGGAAAAATCGTAAGTCGAAAAAGAATCCTTGTAGAGCACTGACAGCGCTGTGTCAGTCCCTACTCTGATCCCACTGTTCCACTCTTCCCCCCACACCCCACAACCCTTTATCAGTCCCAACACTGATCCCACTGCCTCGCTCTCATCTGACAGCACTGTATCAGTCCCTACTCTGATCCCATTGTCCCACTCGCTCCCCACAAATTTTTATCAGTCCCAACACTGGTCCCACTGCCTCGCTCTCATCTGATAGCACTGTATCAGTCCCTACTCCGATCCCATTGTCCCACTCGCTCCCCACAAATTTTTATCAGTCCCAACACTGGTCCCACTGCCTCGCTCTCATCTGACAGCGCTGTATCAGTCCCTACTCCGATCCCATTGTCCCACTCGCTCCCCACAAATTTTTATCAGTCCCAACACTGGTCCCACTGCCTCACTCTCATCTGACAGCGCTGTATCAGTCCCTACTCTGATCCCACTGCCCTGCTCTCTCCATACACACCTTTTTCATTCCCAACACTGATTCCACTGCCCTGCTCTCTCCCAACAGCGCTGTATCAGTCCCAGTAAGCCTTCTGACTGAACTAGAAGTGATTGACCAAGGAGGCTATGAAAAATTCATCTTAGAGGAATTATCAACATTTATTGGAAAAATCAACAATGACCTTACTCTAACATATTACTTGAAAGTAAATAATGACAGTCACGCTGTTGTATCACCATAACTCCGAAAAATCCTAAGTAAGACCATCGTACGTAGTGGAGCCCCTGTACGGAGATTAGGTACATCTTGAGAACCAATGGTTTAAGGTGCAGCCTGAGTTGAGGAGCAATTACCGTTCCAGGCTCCTCAAGGAAATCATTGATAGCCTCAGTCTTTCTTCCCCAACCCACCTATGATTACCTCAGAGCCCCATTCCTCACTGTGTCAAGATAACTGCAAGTATTTATTTCCTACCTTTTGTATTCATTGCCTTTTCTTAACTGAATTAAGACCATTGAAGCTGTATTTTTTTACAAAAGTACCTGTTCAGCTGCAGCAAGTAAGAATTTCAATGTATGTGCAAATTGTATAATGTATATGACAATAAACATCTCCATTTCCTATTCAGTGTCACCTAATCTAGGCAGAAATTCCAGCTGGGGTCAGGCAGAAGCCTGAGGTCTGCGGTTTGGCATTGGAAGTTTGTTACCTGCCTATATTTTCCACATGCCCCTGACATCGACACTCATGTGGTGTAAATGCTTTGAATAAAACTTTGAGAAAAATTTGGATCATTTAACCAGCCGCTGATTAAATCTGATACTCTACAGGAATTACTAAGCAAATGAGGTCCATTAAAAATACTGAACTTATATTGATTGTAATTACACACAGTTTGTGAACACAGTTTTTGTCCCATCTTCTGCTTGCCAATAATAAATTAGAAATTCCATTGAACGGTTTGCCATTCAGCAATAGTTCATTATACCGTAGCGGATTGTAGCTCAATTATTTTTGTGTCAGATGATTATCCAAGGCTTAATTTAATCTTCATTACACTCGTCATATTTCAATTATATTTGCTATCAAAAGGTTAACACATCTTTTAAGCCGGTTAGTCCTTTAGTCAACATTTTTCGAAGCTACTGAGAACCAAACAGATGTCATAATTACACAATTACTCGGAACATTTTGCATTAATTCTCTGAGGAATTCATACATAAATTGGGCATGTTCTAAAATTAATCTAATGACAATATGTTGTAGCCTTGATCCATAATACCGTTACAATCTGCTGTAGTCCTTCTTAAGTGCGACAGAAGCACAGTGAATTTAAGAAGGTTAATGTATTAGTAAATTGCACTGCACACTCATTTCACCTTGATCTATTGTTCTAAATATTCCAAGATCATTGGAATATGGAAGGAATTCACTTAACAAAACAACAGATTTGCAAGTACTTATAACTTCTTTACAGAAAGAATACAAAGAATATTTTTTTTCCCAAATTACGTTGATATTTCAAAGAGGTGACTTGAATCACAGCACGAATCAATCCAAATGTACAATATTTGCCATTCCGAAACTAAGAGGAGCCCGTGGAAAATGTTCTTCATAAAACTTGTATCCAGTTCTTTTAAAAGACATCTTTGGAACTAGATTTAATTTATTCAGAATGAATTAGAATGAAAGAAATATTCAAGAATCATTCAGCTCACCATATTGATAAATGTAATTGTCAAGTCTTGGGTTGTCATATTGAGGAGTGGGGTCTTTGGCCAAGATGGTGATACCTGTGCTGCCAGCAGCTCAAGAGATTGCAGACTCCAGGGAGAAGCTAAATGGCACGAGGCACCAGAAATGGAGAGAACTGACCCCCCCCCCCCAACCCCTTTAGAAGGAAGAGAATAATAGAGGACCCTACAGGAGAGTGACTACGGTAGTGGACCAGTGAGGGGCTCAGCAGCTGAAGGTCCCACACAGTTGCTGCGATCTGTTGGTAACTTGGGGGGGGGGGGGTGGGGTCAAAGGACCTACACAGGCTGCAGGCTACTGGAGTCTGGTTCATGGGAACCTGATATTGGAATTTGGATTTGAGAGGGTGCTGAGGACAAGAAGGGCTTTTGAAGGAGCAGATCTATCGGAGGTTTGGATCTGGAGCTCGGGTTGCCAATGGATAGAACAGGGATCTGTGTGGCTGCAGAGGCAGCAGGAGTACTGGAGAAGAATCCACGGATACTCAATGACTCTGAAGGCACTTTCATTTACTTATCTTTCACTTACTGTAAGGGGCGCTGGGCAATAGTGATGGTGACTCTTTGACTGCCTTACAGCAGATGAAAGAAAATTTCATGTAATATTACATTTTCTTTTTTTAATTACATGACAATAAAAGAATCTTATTTTAGACATACAGGTAGTCCCCAACTTACAACCGTAATTGGGACTGAAGGATCAGTCGTATCTCGGTTGGACGTTAGTTGGAATTTTGCCCGCGCACTTGGAGTACCGAAGTCTTAAAGCAAACTTTTTAATCAAATCTTTTTTTCATTGTAGACTTTTGTTGTATTTGATAAACTGTAACAGGGCTACAGAGCATGTAAGAGCCAAAATGTGCATACTTACCTTGTTAGTCATCCTGGGCTCCATAGGCTGGGCACGGCCATCTTGATTCCTGTGCATATGCATGAGTCTTCGGTTGGCGCTTGCAAAGTGGGTTTGCATATTGGAGTTCGGTGGGTGCATGCTCGGTGGGTTCACACACGGGAGTTTGGTTGGTGCATGCCCGGTGGATTCACGTACTGGAGTTCGGTTGGTGCATGCACAGTAGATTCGCGTATTGGAGTTCGGTTGGCGCATGTGTGCGAGTTAAGCGCCCTGACGATATTGAATCCAGGTCGCTGATGCTGCAACAATGTTGCACTAACTGCCATTATTTTGTTTGATAACAGTATCCAACCATTTTAATTTTAAAGCATTGTTATTTTTCAGTAATGCTTTGAAGCTGAAGTAAAAATTATAGAAAAATGCATGTAGTCTATCATCTCTGAGATGTTGCACTTAAAATAGCACTAATTAGTACTGTGAATTTTTTTAAATGGAAGAACAATTTAGCATTGTACTGAGCTCACGTCTACAACATTCCTTCTTTTGTTATTAAATTACGATAGGTGACAGGAAGGGTTATTCTTCAGTCTAGTAATAGACCAGGCACTGAGTATTTCTAAAACACATAGTAAAATTACAAAAAAAACTATTCATCACCTCCCAAGTCTGCTTGAAGTCAAATAGAGTAGTACCAGCCTTCCTCTGTCAAATATAGTACTTCAAAAATAAACAAAATCAATCAGAGTCAGGTTATTTCTAATTGTAAACATATTGTGTCTATTGATTATTAATGTGTCTATTTTAATTTTTATCTGCCCTTACTCTTTCA
Source organism: Narcine bancroftii (assembly GCF_036971445.1). Classification (NCBI taxonomy): domain Eukaryota; kingdom Metazoa; phylum Chordata; class Chondrichthyes; order Torpediniformes; family Narcinidae; genus Narcine; species Narcine bancroftii. The sequence goes on along the minus strand of NC_091478.1, from coordinate 83,784,497 downwards.
GTCTTTAAAATCATGTAGATAATTTGTACTGATGGAGAGAATGTTTTGGGAAAGCTACAGTATTTTGGAAAATGTTAGCTTGGTTTTCAGTGCAGCTCTCTGCTTTTGAGTCCAAATGACCAGTTTTATTTGTCTTCATAATTCATGGAGAAAAAAAGCACTATTTACAAAAAGTTATTACTGGCTGTTAGCTCAATGCAATGTAAACGACAGTGACCAGGGTTTGAATCTGGTGCTGTCTGTAAGGAGTTTGTACATTCTTCCTGTGCCTACGGGAGTTTTTTTTTTCTGGGCACCCTGGTTTCCTCCCACCCTTCAAAGCATATACTTTGGTGTTAATTAGGTTAATTAGGGTACTTGGGCAGTGTGGGCCGGAAGGGCCTGTTTCCATGCTGTATGCCTAAATTAAAAAAAAACTTAAAAGAGTAAATCTGTTAAGGTGCTATTTCTTATAATAACCACAATATATTTTAAGGTCACCCATGAAAATATTACTTGAAAGCAATATATGCCTCAATGCTGAAAGTTTGGAGTGGCAAAGCACGAGGTTAATCTCAGCTGAATCTTGACCTCAGTCTATCTACAATGAGAGTATATGCAATATCATTCAAATAACAAGGCACAGATTAATTTTTCTTTCTTTTCTAATCAATGAAAATGTAAATTTTCCTTACAATTATGCAATAATTCATCTTACAAATGCACTGTTTAACGTTCAATAAAGATTAAGGATTTAATTTGCAAAGCCTTTACATTTAATAAAATAACCAAAGCAATATTTCTGGTTTACATTACACCTGTTTGGCACAAAACAATCCATCTTCTGAGTAGCCCTTTGCCACAACAATCCAAACATCATTCAAATTGCTTTTTTGTCGAATACTTTCAAACATCCCAGACAGGTGGAATTAAGAGCCTTAGATGAGTGAATTAGACACCTCAGGTGTGTAAAATATGGGTGAGCTACATGCTAAAAGACTATTATTCAAAATGAAGGTAACAAGTAGGGCAGAAATAGGATGCAAGATTTCCGAAATGACCCAAGACTGGAAGTTGATCACTTGCAGTAAATCTTCCTTTGGTGTTGGAAGAGGAAGAGATTCTGCTCTTACTCCAGTGGAAACATAAGGAAATATGATTTTCCTCTCCCTCTCCAAATACTTCTTCATTAGGTTTTGCCCGAGGACTACCTGCAACTCTTGCAGATCAACAATGAAGCTGTTGTGCAGGGAGGCAGTTGGTTCATTATTTAATAATATCCCAAAACCACGTGATCATAGATATGTTAATTTCTCTTAGGATAAAGATCAAAGAGCAATCCTGTAAGTAGAGTTTAGAATTAATTGTTGATTGCTACATTAAAAAAAATAAAAGCAGAAAATGCTGAAAACACTTAACATTTCAGGCAGCATCTGTGGAAGGAGAAACAAAGTTAATGTTTCAAGTCAGATCAAGCAATCAGAATATTCTGGCTGGATCTCATCATTGTTCTACGTTAATGATTCCAATAAATCCAGAGATCCACACCAGATGCCATCTCTCCTGCTCTCTACCTGTGGATACCAATGACACCAGTGTCAGACTACTGTTCATAGCTCTGTCTTAAGAACCATAATCCCTCGCAAACCCATTCCCAAACTTTGGGATCCTGGAATCAGTGTAACTGGATCCTTGACTTCCTTGACTGACTCCGCAGTCAGTGAAGCTGAGAACAACACCTCCACTGTGATCACGCTCAACACTCCTCAACAATGTGTACTTAATCCTCTATCATACTCCCTCTGCACCCAAGACAGCACAGCTAAATTTCTAATGACAACACAGTATGGGCTGGGTATCTAATAACGATGAGACGGAATGCAGGATAGCGATCGGAAATCTATTTGCATGATGCCAAGATAAAACCCTCTCCCTCAATACCTCTTCCCTTAAGATGAAGATCATCACTGATTTCAAGTGAGGGGTAAGAAGGGAAGAGGACATCCTGTCCACATTAATGGCACTGTAGTTGAAAAAGTGGATAGGTTCAAGTTCTTAGGAGTTAATATCTTCAATGATCTGATCTGTAACAAGCATGTTGACATGATGGTCAAGAAAGTGCACCAATGGTTCTTACTTTCTTGATGTTTGGCTTGCCCCTCCCCCAATCCCTCAACAACTTCTAAAGGTGCACTATCAAAAGCATACTTGCTGGACGGATCGCAGTGGGGTATGTGAGCTGCTCTGCTCAAGATTGGAAGAAACTTACGGAAGATAGCTCAGAACATGATTCAAATTGCTTTCAACTCTATGGACTACATCTAGAGAACCCATTGACAAAGAAAGGTAGCAAAAACACAAGGACCCATCGCACCCCTGATACTCTCTTTTTCGTCCTCTCATCAGGAAGCTTAATAACTATGCACACTTGAATCAATGGGCTTCAAGAGAATATCTTCTTTGCAGCAATCAGGGTCCTGAAGAAACCCCATAACAGTGCTCCAATGTAGCCTTTACTTGGTGCTGATTGACCTTCCTTTCATTGTAATCCTGTAAATTGTGCTCTATACATGGCTGGGTATAATGGAGGATATAATCCATCAATCTGTTTGCAGAGGAACCCTTCTTACAGTGCTAGGTATTTTGTGAGAACTAAACTTAAAAATGTTTCAGACGTGACAGAAATAACAGAGAATAAAAACTGACGAGTAGCTGTTGGGACAGCCGGTGATTTCTATTGTAGGTGAATTTTGTGTTTGTGCAACTGTTTCATTTGTCTCTCTATTAGCCCTGAAGGCTTGATTCACAAAAATCTAAAGAACTTGACAAACTAAGTGAAGAGGTGAAAGAATCCACATTCCAAAGACTTTCAAGGATTGTTGGTCAATTGGTCACATGGGTGTATTTGGTCAGTGCAGGTTCATGGGCCAGAAGATCCTGTAATCACGCTGCATTTCTAAATTAAAAATTAAATGAAATTGCAATATAGTATTTTATTCATAAAATATTGTAATCATTATAATAAGGGATACATTTTGGAAAGAATTCTAACGATCAAATCAAAGATTGTTGGAAGTTGGGGAACAATTGTGGTAGATGAATCTGAATATCTTGCCGATTTGTATTAAAAACACACCAAAATGCTGGAGGAACTCAGCTGGTCTTTCAGCGTCCATAGGAGACAAAGATATATTACCGACATTTTGGGCCTGAGCATTTCTTCAAGGAATAACGCTGATTTGTACGCCTGGCTGCCTTTCACATGTGTTCTGTGCTGATCAATGCCCATGGTTCAAGACCTTCTTTTAATGAGAATTAGGCTGCTGCCTCCATTTACTGTCCTGGCCCCTGTGCCCATGGCCACTGTCTGGTTGCACTACGTTTCCCTGAATGTGAAGGGCCAGGCCAACTCTCAGCCCACAAATGACAGAGCTTTAGGTAGAAAGGATTCTGAGTGGGGGGGGGGGGGTGGGTTGACCTCAGGTGTCACAACGCAAGGCCCAGAACATCCTAGCAATCTTGGCCAGGTTGTTTGTTAGCTGACAAAGGCTGCAAAAGGCCCTTGGCATTTTTTCAGTCAGAGAAAATTAAAAATTAAATAGATTTTTGTGATTTGAAAATTAAAATAAAATATAATTTCAATTACAACATTAAAACCAAATAGATAATTAAAAATATAAACACATTTAAAGTTGCTCATTTTCTGAGGGTCAGATATGAACCCTATCTGATATTAATGATAATCTGGTTTCTCTCTTTCAGAACCATGTCCCATGGTGAGCGAATAAATAACATGGATGGTCAGACCTTCAGGATTTCTCTTGTACAGCACATGTGTGGAAATTCTGAGATCTCTTAAGGCATGAAGAACTAATCTGATCTCTTTGGAGCAATCAGCTACTAGCCATTGTCATTGGGCTCATTGTATGGACATTAGCTTCCTGTTCATTTTAGTGCATTGTTCATTCAGTTTCCTCCATGATCCACAGACTGTGAATGTTTTCTTCAAACTTGACCATTTATTCTAGACCACATTGAGGTTTTAAGGCAAATAAATGTTTATAAATGGACAAAAAAAACTGTTATATGCAAAAGACAGAATAATTTGTAAGTTTGGTGAACTATAAAGCACATCAGAGAACTACTGTAACCAACATACCACTTTTGTGATAAAATTAACTGCAATATTACAGACTGCAAATTAGTTTAACTTAGAGATATAGCACTGTAACTGGCTGTTCTGGCCGCACTGCCCAAATACACCCATGTGGCCAATCAACCTACTAAACGCGTGTGATTTTGGAACGTAGGAGGAAATTGGAGCACCCAGAGGAAACCCATGTGTGATAGTCCAGATTCTATCACCAATGTGTATATGTACATATTTACAGATGGTAGTGTAGGATGACTGTGATTGGCTGAGAGTGTAGCCACACCTACTGGCAGGTGTTAAAGGATTGCTCCTAGCCAGACCAGATCATTCTGGACTGGTCGACCTACTTGTGATATACTCCAGTCTTTTAGTTAATAAAAGCCTTGGTTTGGATCAACAAGTCTTTGGTTCTTTCGACGCCCATTACACCACGCGGTTGAGGGAAGAACATGAAAACTCCTTACAGATAGCACTGGATTTGAACCTGGATCACTGGTGTTGATACAGCATTGTGCTAACTGTGCAGCGTCATTTAAAAAGTCTGTTTTGTCTCTCCAAACAGTGCCTTTAAGTTTAATTATAAGGTGCATTGACCAGAAGGTATTTGGAAGGAGAAAAGGGGATGATTTCCAGAGTTAGGGGTTGGACCATATCATACCTATGCCCTTCCAAAAGTCATGATGAATTCTGATGGAAATGGGAATAGGGTAAATGTACACCTGTCCCAAAGTGATTGACAGGATATTAATGACAAGAGCTGAAATACAAGAAATTCATTTAGTCATATTTTACTCAGTGGAAGCCTGTCTGCAGAGCGGCTGGCCAAATCAGGAAGGAACTGTGTGTTTAGGTTTCAGCTGCTCACAGATCTTGGCAGAGGTAATTAAAAAGAGGAAATCAGGGAGGTATGGCACATTTATCCAAAATTAAGTAAAAAGACTAACTCATAGACACACTTCCATCTGACCTTACAGTTCACACTATTCATTTGATGGTGTACTGTACAAATATGCTTCAGACGGGAGGAATGTTTCATTAGGAACTTTCCTCCGATTCCATTGCAACTTGATCTGTATAAATACTGATTAACATAAAATTCTCACCAAAAACCAATGTACTTCAAAACATTTGACTGATTATCCCAAATACTCGGGCACTACCTTCTCTTTCCTTTTCCCATCTGCATGTATCTGAATCTGAAGACCATTAACAACAGAGCCATGGATGTCGCTGGTGCTTTGATGCTCGCTTGGAACACTGAAATGACCTTGGTACACATTAAAAGTCCCACTATATGAGAACATTCTCAGATGCTCCTTACAAATTTTGCTTCCTGAAAACAAACTGGGGATTATGATACACAACTTCAAGCTGAACACAAAGATAATTTCATATTTGCTGCATCACACAGGAAGATGGAGAAACATTAAATTACTGTATTTGATGGCATACAAGATCCAGTTTATTCCCGAAAAATGGCTCAAAAATATCCCACGGATCTTGCATAGGAACTTGAAATGAGAATGATAATGGTGAGTAAGGCCAGGAGTGATGATTGTCACCGTGTGTCTCACTAACATCACTGCTATTTATTGATGGGGGCAAGTGGCCTGCTGTGAAGGATGAGCATGGTAGTGGGATCAGTGTGGGGTTGGGGGCTAGTTGTTGGGAGACTCTCCCAGTGGCTCGCTGTCAGTTCCCGCACTGGCCCCCAGGAGAGAGAAGGGTAGCGGGACCAGTGCAGGGACTGACAGCGGGCTACCAGGAGAGAGTGGATCAGCGGGCCGCCAGGAGAGAGCGGGTAGCAGGACCAGCATGGGGACAGGCAGTGGGCCACCGGGAAAGAGCAGGACAGCGGGCCGCTGGGAGAGAGCGGGTAGCAGGACCAGCATGGGGACAGGCAGTGGGCCACCGGGGTAGAGCAGGACAGCGGGCCGCTGGGAGAGAGCGGGTAGCAGGACCAGTGTGGGGACAGGCAGTAGGCCACTGGGAGAGAGCAGGTCGTTAGGAGAGAGCATGTAGTGGGACCAGCGCGGGGACTGACAGTGGCAGTTTGTTTGTATAAAATGGTTTCTGCTACAGCTAAGCTTCTTTTGTTTTCTCTGGTAAATTACAGCAGTACTATTATTAAAATTTTTTTTTTTCCTGTTGTCCTAGTTGCATGTTTTCTCCAAGTTTTAAATGCTTATCCATAAATACACTAAAAATAAATTCTTAATATTTCCCACTGAAAAGGGAGGGGGGTGGGGTCTTATATGCCATCAAATTGAATTTATCATGTTTAACTGCATAATGATGCTTACACATTGCATTACTGACCTAAAAATGTCTGTCACTGATTTTCATTTGTCCTCTCGTGTCAGTGTCCAACAATAGTCGGCCAGCATTGAAGTCCAGTTGCCCTGATATCGCTTTTCCGTGGTCTCAAAGGCCTAGTGAAACCTTTCACCTTGTTCATCACTGACTGCACCAAGATCAGCAGGGAAGAAATTCAAGTGCTAATGCAGAAAATGAATTTTCAATGACATGTCACAATTCGTGGTTTTGTATACTACAAGTTTGCTGATGACCCCACAGCTGTCGGCAGAATCACAAACGGCAATGAGGAAGTGTACAGGAGGGAGAGAGATCAGCTCGTTGAATGATGTAATGGCAACAGCCTTGCGCTCAACGTCAGCAAAATCAAAGAGATGATGGTGGACTTCAGGAGGAAGTCAGGAGAACACGACTCAGTCCTCATCAAGGACTCAGTAGTGGGGAGGGTCAAGAACTTCAAATCTTTGGGTGTCAACATCTCAGAGGATCTGTCCTGGAGCCTCCATGTTGATGCAATCACAAAGAAAGCTCGCCAGCAGCTAGACTTTGTGAGGTGTCTGAGGAGATTCGGTATGTCACCGAAGACTCTCGTAAACTTCTGCAGGTGTACCATGGAGAGCATTCTGGCTGGTTGCCTCACTGACTGGCATGGAGGCGCCAACTCTCAGGACAAGAATAAACTCCAGAGGATTGTTAACTTGGCCTGCAACATCGCAGGCAACAGATTCCACTCAAATGAGGGCATCCACGTGAGGCGATGTCTTAAAAAAGTAGCTTCTATCTTTAAAGATCCCCACCATTGTAAGGTAAAACATCATGAGATGGGAATGTGTAAGGAGTTACCCTGTACAGGGCTGTAACAAGATGTGAATGCATCCTTGTACTTACAAGATAAGAGAGACATTGATGGATTGAGAGGCAGGAAGCTAGCAGGGAAAGGATAGCAACAGTTTTAGTCATTGGACAAGTAATGATATGATGATGTTCTAAGCACGTATCCAAGGGTATAAAAAATCACCATTTTGCTGATAACGGCAAAATGCATTCTCCGACTAACATGGTTAGTTGCAAGTGTTACAATCCGGTAATAAAGAACAAAGAACCCTGATTTCGACTCAGTCTGGTGTTTGTCTCACTCATTCATGAACAAAGCAGACCTAACACCACCCAGGCCATGACCTCTTCACTCTGCTACCATCAGGGAATAGGTACAGGAGTCTAAAGACTAGTACTCAATGGCACAAGGAGAGCTTCTTCCCCACTGCCATCATATTCCTGAATAATCAGTGAACCAAAGACACTTTTCATACACGATTATTGTTATTATTATTTTATTTTTATCGTAATGTTGTAAGATGGTTACAATATGTATGTTTGCGCTACGATGTTGCAGCAAAACACATTTCATGACTTTTTCTTGACAAGAAATTCTGATTCTGAAGTAAAAACATGACAGAAAATCACAAAAATAGGTTATATCTAAAAATGGTACGTAAGAAAATTTTAAAGTGATTTTCATGATCAGTAGCCAAAATCCATAAAATATACCGAAGTGTTAATGAAGCAAAATCAGAATTTTCCAGTGTTATCTGCTCCAATGCAGGGAAATAATAACTAGTTACACACAGGATGTCCAAGAAGAATATCTGCTCTAAATAGTCCACTGGAGAAGGACTTGTTTTATATATAAAAAAGCTTTGAATGGCTGTTTTAAGGAAAGGAATTTTTGGAGACACCAGAAGGAGAAGGTAATCATGGCTGTATTATTTAATAGCTGAAGGAGTACCTCAGTTTTATAATTGGCCCATGTCCTCATCTTCCCTGTTGTCTTCTGGCACTCTCTTTCTTCCTTGCTGTTCTAAAAGAATCCTCAGATGTTCCCCTAGTAGTCATCTTCCCTTGAAACACTTGCTCAAGTGAGTAGATACAGATTTTTTTTTTCAAATATCAGATTTATTGTCAGAGTACAAACATATCATCACATGTAGCCCTCAGATTCTTTTTCCTGAAGGTGAGGGCAGAATTTCTACTTATTGGTAGTGCAAAAAAACTGTATTCAATTTACACATGTAAACAAATAAAGAAATGTAAACAAACTGATTGTACAATGTAAAGAGAATAAATAAATAAAGTGTAAAACTAAGACCTGTTCAATGAGCCCCTGATTGAGTTTGTTGTTGAGGAGTCTGATGGTGGAGGGGTAACAGCTGTTCCTGAACCTGGTGGTCCGAGTCTTGTGGCACCTCTACCTCTTTCCTGATGGTAGCATTGAGAACAGAGCGTGCTCTAGGTAATGTGGATCCTTGATGATTGCTGCTGCTCTCCAACGGCAGCGTTCCCCGTAGATGTTCTTAATGGTGTAATGGGGCTTGCCTTTGATGTCCTTTGCTGTGTACACTACCTTTTGCAGGGCTTTACACTCAGCTGTATTGGTATCCCCATACCAGACTGTGATGCAGATGGTCAGCACACTTCCCACCACACATCTGTAGAAATTTGCTAGGGTTTCCAATGTCATACCAAACCTCTGAAAACTCCTGAGAAAGAAGAGGTACTGATGAGGTTTCTTTATGATGCTATTGGTGTGTCGGGTCTAGGAAAGATCCCTTAATCTTATCATTGTTTGCTCCAAAGTTCCATGAAATATATTTGCATATAACAAAATATCATAAACACAAGATAACAAATTATGTATTTCATTGAATCCCTTCAAACATATAAAATTATCTATTCCTCCCCATTTAATTTAATGAGCCTTATCAGATGTGTGTCAAGTCTGGCCAGATTCAAGCTGAGTGGGTAGATTTTCCATCATAAACACAGGGAAATTTGTTTAAATTTGTGCTGTTCTATTGGGGAGTACAACAGCTTTGTCTCAAGAACTGTGATTATTTGAAACTTACTCCTCTGATCTAACTTTTAGCAGTTATTGATCTAAAAGCTGGCAACATCAAACAGTACAGCTGTCTCAGTTATTTTAAATAGATAATGCAGAGAAGTATAGAGATTTATCCAGAGGAGCCTTTATATTTTCAAAATATATTAATAAATTCAAGAAATAATTGTTATAGTAGATTCAACAATAGTATAGTCTGCATCACCCATGTCTATGATCTCGAATATTATGGGTTCAAGTTTCAAGTTTTGTGATGTGGACAAAATAGACAAATAATGCTTTCCTCTGTTTGCTCCATAAAGGCAGATAAAGAGGAGCTACTCTTCCAGTGCCACTATTACATGAGAATGAAAAGGAAATGAGAGTTTCTTCAGAGACATTGAAAATGCCATCTACTCCAATGCCATTGACTCCTGCTTCCCCGCAACCTCCGTAGCTGCATGCCCTGCAGTCAACCCAAGCTTGAACCCTCAAAGTCACCCTCATTGGCCCTGGTTCCAAACACCGAAAGTGATTGGCAGACACAGAGAGAGCAGCACTTGCTCAGTACAGCTTTGGTCAACCGAGAATTTTATTTTCATGTCACTAGAGAAATACTTGAATCAAAACCTACTGAAACAGAGGAGCTTAATCCTTTGAATAATCCCTCTCTGGCACAATTTGATCCGTCCAGTCCTGCCTTTCCTATATTTTTTTTCCCTCTGTGTTGTCACTTTAAAAATCTCCAGCGATCCGAATGTAATGATTGATAGATTCAAAGTCAAACTCTGCCTTTTTATCCTTAATTTTTCTTATAATCCTTGATCCTTTTTTTGCCCAGAAATTGCTTCTGGATAATTTGAATAGGTTCAAGTCCAGCTCAAGTGATACAAACCATACCTTGGAGACACTTCATCTGCAGGACTGAGGGTGCTGTCTGTGAGATGGGATTTTAAACTGAATTTTCATCTGCGCCCTCTCAATTGGTTGCATAACTTTCTGTGGGATTATTTCAAAGTAGAGCAGGAGAGGTATAAAGGTGTCCTGGCTAACATTCATCTCTCATTCATCACCATGTAAAAAGATCAATTGGCCATAATTGCAACATCGCATGGCTCTTTGGAAACCTGTTGTGGACACATTACCTGCAAAATTCCTTTTGTTACAAGAGCAATTGCATTCCTGAAGTATTATCCTGGGTGAAAAAAACACCAGGACATGATTGAAGCATGAAAGTCACTGTACATATTAAATCTGTCTTTAAGTAGAACAGTTGTGATTCTGTTATTACCATAGCATAAACACTTTAAAATAAGAGCTTATAGCAGGCTAGGTAATTCTAGAAATCTGTGTCTGCTTCAAGAAAGGTCCACCTTTATATCAGAATAAACTTTATTCTTTTATTGCAGATAATCAATTTTTGAAAAATTGAGATCAAAAGGGAATTAAAAGAGTTGAGAATTGCTTTGAAGCCAGAAAATTTTTAACCTTTAATCGTATGAAAGACAAATTTCAAATTCCTTCAAACACCTTTTTTTGTTATTATTAAGTTAAAAAAAAATTATTGGAACAATTAGGTCATGATTTAAATTACCTAGGCAGTCTTCGATAGAATTATTACTCAATTACGAATATTCAAAAAATTTTATTTCAGAATTGTATAAGTTGTTACAAAATAAATTGCCTAAACCTGATTTTCATAAATCTAGAATGAAGTGGGAAGTGGATTTAGATAGAAAGATGGATGAAAAAGTATAGAGAAATATATGTAGAGATAGTACAATGAAAGTAATAAATGTACGTTATAGATTAGTTCAGTGTAATTTTTTACATCAATTATATTTGACTCCATTTAAATAAAAAAAAATTCAGCTCATTTCCTCAGATACATGTTTTAGATGTGGTCAAGAAGTAGGTACTTTTTTACATTCGACATGGACTTGCTTTCTAAGGTTAAAAATTTTTGGTTGAAAATTAAATCTTTTTTAGAGCAGATTTTAAAAATAGATTTACCTCTTGATCCAATGTTATTTTTGTTAGGTGATATTAAATCAACGGCTTTAAAATTGAAGCTAAATATGTATCAAATTGAGTTTTTGCGTTTATCAATAGCGGTCTCGAAGAATGTTTAGCTATTACGTGGAAATCTGATTTAAATTTACGGATGAAAAGATTGCATAATGAAAAGAAAGCCTGTATTCCTTTAGAAAAGATTACATGTAATTTGAGAGATAAATATTCTTTTTTTATTAAAGTTTGGAGCCCTTACTTGAAACCTGTTGATATTAAAGTATGAGGTCTCGATCCGCCCCAGTGGACATCTTCACTCCTGCAGCCAAGAAGCTTCATAGTTATAACTTTAAGATTAAATAATGATCTCCCTTTTCTTCCTTTCTTTCTTTGTAGTTGGGGCAGGGAGGAGGGAGGGTAATAGTTGGGAGGTTGGGTTTTTTTTCCTATATATGGAAATGATTGATCATATGATGTATGTACTTTGATGTAGAAATTATTGTTATGTCTGTATTGCTTAATCTTAAATAAAATATTAAAAAAAGGGCCACAGTTGTCCTCTGAGCATCAACATTGTCATAACTTGTGGCCATTCTGTATCAACAAAGATTCATTATGAAGGCAGTAATGTAACTCCTTTGATAGAGTGGAGAGTCTTGGAGGACAAAGAAAATACACTTTTACAGATGGTGAATTTTCAATAAATTTTATCATTTCTGGCATCTATTACCTAAAATGTGCCAACAGAACCATTTATCAAAGCTGTACTCTCTCAATTTAATTGTTGCTATTATAAAATGAAACCATGCATTCAATCCTAGGGTCTTTAATGAAGGCTACCTATGAAACATACTGTTGATTCACAACAGTCAGAAACCAGTAATGCCTACTGGGGTGAACAAATAAGCATGATCTTCAGTCAAGGAGCAAACAAATATAATGTGGTTCAGCTGTTAAATAAACCATTGCAGAATTTACTGTCTACTTAAACTAACAATGATGAACACAATCTCTTCATGGAAACTAATATGGTGTTTTTAATATTTGCAATTGTGAATAATGTACTAAGTTTTACATACAGCTCATATGGTTACTGGCTCTTAGGCTGATGTCAGTAAAGAAGTCCTCTGACTTTGCACACAAGATCTATTGTCATATTTGCCAAAAATAGATAGACTGTGGGATTTTCCTAAACATTCTCAGTAATCGTATTGTATGAAAGGCCGATGAAAACGATTGAGTATCAAATATATCTCTGAATTGTTGAATCAGAAAATAAACTAAGCATCATATATCATGTAAAGCATGCTTCTTATAGATTGGTAACAGAGAACAGATGAAGAAGATATATAAAACTTGAAGGTTTCCATAATTTGGATGTTGCATTTTAATATTAAATGTTTACCTAGATGCTTTTAAGGGTTAGAATTTAGTATCTCTTCAGTTATCGACTTTGGTCATTTTTTTTTTTTTGCATTGATACCAATAAAGTTCACTTGCACATTTCCAAACTAGTATTGCAACTGAAGCAAGAACCATTGTGCTTCAGAATTACCATTGTTTCTTTCTTTGGCTTGGCTTCGCGGACGAAGATTTATGGAGGGGGTAAAAAGTCCACGTCAGCTGCATGCTCGTTTGTGGCTGACAAGTCCGATGCGGGACAGGCAGACACGATTGCAGCGGTTGCAGGGGAAAATTGGTTGGTTGGGGTTGGGTGTTGGGTTTTTCCTCCTTTGCCTTTTGTCAGTGAGGTGGGCTCTGCGGTCTTCTTCAAAGGAGGTTGCTGCCCGCCAAACTGTGAAGCGCCAAGATGCACGGTTTGAGGCGTTATCAGCCCACTATAATGTCTGCATCCATCTCGACAGTTGTGGCATAAGAAAGCTTCAAAATCAGTGGCAACTTCCAGATTTTTTTTTAAAAGCATTATCATAACATGCTTACTTTGTAATTACATTTTGTTGTTTGGCTCCTTTGTGGATGATGGCTACGTCTTTACATAAAGGTTGACTCACATCTTTATATAAAGGCTGACTCATTCTATCAGGACAATTGTTATGTGGCCAACTTGCTGAGTAGTAAATCTGGGCTTTTCATGGTTTTATGATGGCTCATGCCACATTGACCCTGATGATGAATCTGCTCATTGTCACTCCCTCTCTCCTTCCCTCCGGAACACACTGAGCAGTAAGATAGCCCTATCCACTAATCGTGAGTAGAAAATGACCACCTGCTACAGAAGCCATAATCTAACTGCAGTGCAAAAGTTTCCTTTATGCTGTCAAATTATATTGCAATTTCTGTTTTATGTGGCATATTTTATGATGCTTTACCATCTGTGGCAATAGCTTACTATGATTATTTACATACACAAGAATCCACATCCATCTGCCAGGTACAACTGTCCCATAATGGGCTAACCCATTTTCACAGTAACACAAATGACTGATGATTTGCACATTGAACATTCATAACTTGCCATCTTAACTGCACAATAGAAAGGACAGGTAGCACTTTTAAGGAAAAAATGTTTGCAAAATCATCTCTACTCAAAGTATTATTTTGTACTTTGCATTTAAAGCACACCATTATGCGTAAATACAGTGCAAAGCATTCGATTGTGACTATTGTGAGAAAATGAATGACTTAGGCTTAAAATATTATTTTGTACTGTTTATAAACGTTAGTCCTTCCCGAATATATATGGACTAATATATATTCATATACCCGAGGAGAAGTATGAATATTTTATTCAGCTGCTTCACAGCAATTGAGTTCAGTCAAAAAAAAAACTCCAAGACAAAAGATAGGAGTCAAATCCTCATTTAGGCCCAGCTGCCTGAATTTATGTCTATTTATTGAAATGAGAAGTGCATTCTAAGAGGGTACATTTGGTCTACTTATTGTGATTGAGCATGAAAAGTCTGCCCCGTTTGTCTCAAAATTCCATAGTAACTGTACCGTATAAACATTTTAAATGACTAGTCTTATATTAGTTAAAAGCAGTAACAGCCTCAACAGTTAACTGCAATGTAAATCACTGAAATTGTAGTCGAAGAGACCAGAAACAAAAGTCCAAGATTGCAGGACAACGAGAAGTCCGAGACTTGAGGGTGCATTCATTTTCTGTTAAGATTGAATATTTTAGCTGCATGATACATAGCTGGTCGATTATCAGCTTCCCATACTGAGTGGTTCATCACTGGAAAATTATTTAAAAAGATTACAACAGTTGTCTCAATGTTCCCTCGCCTGCCTGGTGCTGCTACAAAGTGGCATCATCTGACCAAAGTGCCTTCTTTACATCAAAACATCTCTTTATCTTTATTGTGCAGAAGCTCACTTTTAACAAGAGGCAGATTGAGAGACACCATTTCCACATACTGTACCAGGATAATTTGCACAAATGGCAAACCTGAAATGTAATTGTCCAACATTGCATGTATTTTAAATATTTTCCATCTCAGTCTTGATGGTTATTTTGTCTTACTTTTGTATTGCCATATTAATAAGTGCTAATAGAGATAAAACATATTTGACTAATATACCTCTTTTATATGACTTACAATATCTCAATAGTAGCAGCTCATGTAACCAGAGATTAAGAGCAATGCAGTTACAACTTTGGAGTGAGATTCACAGATTAGAACAATTATAACATTTTAATAGAAAGTATATGTAATTTATGCTGTTAAGAAGATATACATATTTCATTCATAGTCCAAAAAAAATGCATTTTATAGCTGTTCCACAGGAGAGATGAAAACACCTTGTTAAATGTGTTACTAATCTATGTTTTATTCACTATTTGAAGCATCTTATACCCTATATTTTTCACAGCATTATGACGGAAGAGTAAATATTCAACTACTGATGGAGGAAACAAAAACATCACACATCTCACATCCTACTCTTCATCATTTGTTTCCTGATATTGTCTAACAAGCACAGAATGTGAGGTTAAAATGTAAGGTTGGCAATGAACCATTTATATTAATATTGTTATACACTCGGCAAATAATTGCATGTTATATTGAAGTGTTGAATAGTTCTGTCTCTGAAGTAACATTATTTCACTTCATCATCAATGTCTTTGAAAGGATAGCTTTAGCACCACATTAATATGGACTCTGGCAATATTTAGCATGGGTGCTTTATCCATCTTGGAAAGCAGGCATCTGATTTGAACAGTTGAATCCTTTGAATTTGTAATAGGGTTTTTAGGACTCTGACTGGCAGTCTGGATTGGAGTTTGCACTCTGTACACTCTGACCAAAGTGATTATGGAGGAACCAAAGAAGCTTATCTAAAATAAATAGAGAATTATTCATGGTTTAGAATGAGTTGCTCAAAAATAGTCTGGAGGCCATTACTACTCTGAGGACCTCCCTGCCTCAAAATGTCCACTGATTGTGGCCTCCATCACACCTGCCTTCCTGACAGATGGACAGCCTGACATTGGAACTGGATGCCCGAAGGAGAAAATGGATTTCTTCACTTCCCCAATCAGTGAGGAACATCTCCACAATCTCCAGCAGCACTGTAGCATCTTAGAGCTGCGTTCTTAGCCTCCAGCTCTATACTGTTTCCACTTTCGACTGTGTCGCTTGGTATGACAACAACACCAGTTATAAATTTGCTGTCAATGCCACAGTAGTGGGCTGTATAAAAAGAGGTTATGAGTCAGAGGAGGGAGAATGAAAACTAGGCTGGACCTCTCATTCAATGTCACCAAAACCAAGGAGGTGATTGTAGACTTTAGAAAGGGAAAACTAGTGACCATTGGGGGATCAGAACTGGAGAGGATGAGCAAATTTCAATTCCTGGGAGTCACTATCTCAGAGGGCCTTCCAATCCACTCAGCTCATCTGGAAGAAAGCCCATCAACACCACTAGTTCCTCAGGAGTTTGTGTAGATTTGGCTTGATACTGGAAACCTTGACAAACTTTTAAAGATGTGTAGTGGGAAATGTGCTGACTGGCTGCATCACGGCCTAGCATGGGAGCACCAATATCTCTGAGCTGAAAGCCCTACAAAAGATACTGAACAAAGCCCAGAACATCACAGGCAAACCATTCCCAGCATCTACATAGAGAATATCTGCATGGAACACTGCCATCAGAGAGCAGCAGTATTCATCAAGGATCCACATTACCCAGGACATGCTCTGTTCTCACTGCTGCTATCAGTAAAGATGTATAGGAGCCACCGGTCTTGCACCATCAGGTTCAGGAACAATTGCTCTCACGCATCCATCCGACTCCTAAACAACACTCAATGAGAGACTCAGTGAAGGACTCTTACATTGTAAATGACTGAATATTTTTTTTGTTTGTTTACAAGTCTTTCTTTGTTTACATTTTAAGGATGAAGTCACAGAGAACGTTGAGGCACATGACAAGATAGGCCAAAGCCGTCATGGTTTCCTTCAGGGAAATCTTGCTTGACAAACCAAGTGACAAGCAGGCTGGATAAAGGAGGTGCCGTAGATGTCGTGAATTTGGATTTTCAGAAGGCCCTTTGACAAGGTGCCGCACATGAGGTCACTTAACAAGAGATATGGTACGACAGGAAACATACTAGCATGGGTAGAGCATTGGTAGACTGGCGGGAAGCAGAGAGTCAGAATACAGGGATCATATTTTTGCTGGTTGCCCATTGCCAGTGGGGCTCCACATTGGACGATGTTGGGGCGGCTTCTTTTTATGTTGTGCATTAATAATTTAGATATGGATTGAATGATTTGGTGTCAAGTTTGCAGATGATGTGAAGGTAGGTGAAGGAGCAGGAAGTGTTGAAGAAAGAGGGAGTCTGCAGATGGTCAGATAGATAAGGAGAACGGTCAGAGAAGTGGCAGATTAAATATAATGTTGGAAAGTGACCAGTCATGCACTTTGATAGAAAAAAAATAAGTGGGCAGATTAATTTAAAAATGGGGAGAAAATTGAAAATACCCAGATGCAAAGGGACCTGGGAGTGCTTGTGCAGGATAACCTGAAGATAAACTTGCAGGCTGAAACGGTGATAAGGAGCCAAAAGCAATTCATTTCAAGAGGAAAACGATATGAGCAGGGATGTGATGTTAAGGCTTTATAAGGTAATGCTGAAACCTCACTTGGAGTATTGTGAGCAGTTTTGGGCTCTTCATTTGAGAAAGGGTGTGCTGACATTGGAGAGGTTCAGAAGAGGTACACAAAGACAATTCAGGGAATCATATGAGGAGTGTTTGACAGCTCTTGGAAAATAAGGGGTGCTCTCATTGAAACATTTCAAATGTTGAAAGGCATGGACAGAGTAGATGTAGAAAGGTTGTCTCCCAAGGTTGGAAAGTCTAGGACAAGAGGACATAACTTCAAGATTTAAGAGTGTCCACTTGGAACAGAGATGTGGAGGAATTTATTTTCCCAGAGGATGGTAAATCTGTAGAATTTGATGCCACTGGTGGTTGTGGAGGCCAGGTCATTGGGTGTATTTAAGCCAGAGATTGATAGGTTTTTGATTAGCCATGGAATCAAAGGTTATAGAAAGAAAACCGGGCAATGGGGTTGAGTTGGAAAATGGATCAGCTCATGCTTAAATGGTGGGGAAGACTTGATGGGCTCAATAGCCTATTTCTGCTCCTATGTCTTATGGTCTTTTTTCTTGAGTACAGTTTACAATTACCAATAAGTAAATATTCTGCCTGGCCAACAGGAAAAACTAATCTCAGGGTTGTATGTGATGCCATATATGTACTCTGACAATAAATCTGAACTTTAAATGAAAAATGAGATTGTTTTATCACCACAGGAGCTGGTATTCAACTGATGCATTCAGTCATCCAATTAGGGCAGATGCCCAAAATTCAAAGTCATTCACATGATTATTTGTTCTCATCCATGTCATTAGTTCATGGCATTTCTCCACAGTTCAATGCACGTGTTACAGGAGAAAAAGGTAATTGCAGGAAATGGCTTATTACCATGCTGGCTATTTTTGTTCAGCTTTCTGCTGTTAAAAATAGTTCCCAAACTATTGCCATTCTACAAATATAGTCATTGCAACATGCAGCATGGAAGCAGGCCATTTGGACACATAGTTCGTACTGACAGTCAACCATTCGTTTACACAAATAAAAATGAATCCCATTTTTATTTCATTTTTACATTTTAATTTCAGGATATAGCATAGTAACAGGCCCTTCCATTCCACAACCCTGTGCCATCTAAATTAACCTACAAACCCCATATATTTTTGGAGGATGGACAGAAACCAGAGCACCCAGAGTAATGCATCGCAGGCACCGAGAGAATATACAAACTCTTTACAGGCAGCGCTGGTTTTGAACCCAGATCTCTGGCGTTGTAATAATGGTTTGTCAACTACTATGCTAGTCTCCAAATAAACTCAAGAACTACCCCTATATTCTACATCTCATCCAAATACTTTGCAGCGGGCTGTTAATCTGAAAACTCTCCTGTCTTTGGCTTGTTGGAAGAAATGAGAACAACAGGTAAAAGTCACTTGCTTCAGGTGGGAGTGTTTAAACTCCACACAGACAGCACCTAGTGTCAGGATTAAACTTTGGTCTCTGGAACTATAAGGCAATGGTTCTACTAGAGTCCCACTGTGTTGTCCACATGTTAATAGTACTTGCATATAGTAAAATAAAATTAAAATACAAAGAACTTTTTTTTATGGAGTTTCTCTTACATTCCTGGGATAGTCCAAAGCTGGTGACAGAAGAACTCATGTTACCTTTGAAATTGAGACATTAAAAATTGATAATGGAAGCATGGCAGTCCATTCATACATAAAGATCCTACAAGTAGTAATTAAAGATATTAACAGTTAGGTCCTTAAAAATTCGCTTGTGCTAATGGTGCTCCATAGGTCCATCAGCAGGTTATAATCAGAAATGTAGCTGTATGATACAGCTTCATTTAATGTTACTAGCTGGAATGAATTTGTTCTCATGGAGACGGCTCAGCAATGAACATGAGGCAAAACACAAAGACGATTCCAGCCATGGTCTTGAAAAATCATTTTATATTCCACTAAACATCCTGTGCTGTCTGTAAGGAGTTTGTACGTTCTCCGCGTGTCTGCGTGGGTTTTCCCTGAGGGCTCTGGCTTCCTTCCTCCATTCAAAGTACCGGGAATTGAAGGTTAATTGGGTGTAAATTGGGCGGTAAGGACGCGTGGTCGAAATGTTGTATGTCTAAATTTTTAAAAAAATTTAAAATTAAATGTAAATTTACATTTAAACAGATGGACATGTCTGAGTTTATACAAAAGTGCTGGAGAAACTCAGTAATTCCGACAGCCAGACCTTGATGAAGGGCTCAGGCCTGAAATGTTTGTTATGTATCTTTATCTTTGGTGCATAAAGAACACTACAATCACAACGTCTGCATATTTCCTAGTTTAACTGTTTTAGTTTTATTTAGATAACGTCTTAGTCTAGTTTTTTTAATCTGAAGGACAATATCTCTAAAAGTGCTTTACCACCTGAGTTCAGCATTAATCTGTCAGCCAAGGTTTGTGCTAAAAACCTAGAATTCGGTTCAACTGGCTATTTTCTGAAAACGTTAGCATTGAGCCAAACTATTGCTGAAGAGAGAAAGGTCATGATGACAGAGGTGTTGAGCAATATAAATATGCCAATATGGATAAATAATTGAATCAATGAGTTTGAAAATATCTGCCTATCATCAATGACATTTCAGATGGAATCAACGTGCTGCAATTTTATCTGTTGCTTTTTCAACGTATACTCAGTTTGCAATCATATCCACTCTGCCTAGAAATTAGATTTCTCCTTTTGTCTGGTCAGCCCATTCAGGACTCTAACACTTACTGTGTAACTGGATCATGGATTTCCTCACCTCCAGACCACAATCATTAAGGATTGATAAGAACGTCTCCTCCATAATCTCCATCAGTACCAGAGCACCAAAGGACTACATTGTTTTCTCCCAGCTCCACTCACTTTACACCTACAACTGTGTGGCTCAGTACAACAATAACATCATCTACAAATTTGCCGATGATACCACAGTAGTGGGTTGTAGAAAGAAAGGTGATGAGTCAGTGAATAGGAGAGAGATTGAAAACTTGGCTGAATGGTGCATCAACAACAACCTTAAACTCAATGTCACCAAAACTAAGGAGCTATTTGTTGACTTCAGGAAGGGAAAGCCAGAGGTATACAATCTAGTGATTATTGGCATATCAGAGGTGGAGAAGATGAGCAAATTTAACTTCTTGGGAGTCACTAAGTCAGAGGATCTTTCTTGGACCTAACACACCAAAGGAATTGTGAAGAAAGCACATCAATGCGTCTACTTCCTCAGGAGTTTGTGCAGGTTCCATATGTCATTGTAAACCTTGGAAAACCTCTACAGATGTGTGGTGGAAAGTGTGCTAACCATAAATTGAAAAATATATGAGTTTGCAAGAAAAGCAATTTATTTTCTTACAATGCAGGCAATTATTGTCCACTAAAAGCAGTCACACAAATCGTAAAGCAATTCTAATATTGGAAGAGTTTCCCCCAATACTGATTGTCTAAAGTAGATCTTGAGATCCAATAACATTATCCTGAAGTTGACAAATACATCAGAGGAAATGGTGCCTTCATGCCAGTACTGATGGTTTTGATCTTGCTGCTCAAACAATGGTATCTCTGAAATGTTCGCTGTTGAACGTGTGACAACAAACATACACAAACCGAAAGGAATTCTTAAAACCCTACATGTTCGTTGTCTCTTTATTCTATAATTGCTATATTTGGTGCTTTATCTTGCACATCATCAGTGGCTGGGTTTTTCCCAAGACTTTCAACATTTCTCTATAAACCAGTATCTCCCAAGCATGGATGCATTTACGGTTTGCGCCTTGGAGTAGATCAAGACTGGGAGGAAGACAGGTGACTGGAGGAGAAAGGGGGAGGAAATACGAGAGGGATCTCAATAGGAGGCTGCGTTCACCCAAGATACATGGGGGTGGGGGGAATTCTCTTGGTCTGCTCCACGTGCAGAATCTTAGTAGTGAAAATACAGTGAGTGGTGGTGCAGCAGGAATGGGGGGAGGAGGAAGAAGAGGTAAGAATTGAGGAAATGGATGACATCTGGGACCTGGACCACTACTTTCTCCTGTTGGTGAAGCAGTTTCAGAAATTATGATACTTATTCCTTAAACACTAAGATCCTTCTGCCTTTCCTTCCTTCACATTTGGAAAAAAGCCAACTCGAAAAGAAAAATCTAGCACTATGTTTGTAAATTAAATCACACTACATTCACGTAACAACTAAGTAATAATCCCTGGGTTTACCCTGAATGCTAATTTTCCAAATGCTCCCACGAAGACTATAACATGAGTGATTGAAGGAAAATGATAGTGAATAATGAGTTTATTGTAAAATACATAGAATAATCTACATATGCACCAATATTCTTTCAGGTACCTTGTTAAACAAAAACCACATCAAGACAACTAAAACAATAGTACAGTTAATTAAATTAAAAAGGGACACTAAACACAAAAAAGTGATAAATATTTACAGTTATTCAATTGCACAAACGTAACTTTGCAATAATGTGGGCAGTTCTTCTGTCACATGGGAGCAGTCCCTGATTAGTATAATGAGGTTCAGGAGTCTGATAGATGTTGGCTTCTGTTCCTTCTGTCTGAAGGTAGCAGTGAGAATATCGTGGCCCCCCATGATGCCGCGCCTTACAAATGTTGAGGTCTGTGATGGACCTGGCTAGGTTTGCTACCTGATGGAGCTAACAATGTTGGCTGCCATTGTCAGCTGCAATCAAGAGGATTATCTGCAGCAACTGGCTCAACATCGATCGATGTCACTGCAGCATGGACAGCACCAGTCCAAACTATCAGGCTAGTATGGGCGAGAAAGCTAATGGTCAGCAGGTCACACAGCATCCATTTTAAGTCACTGGCAGTCAATGTATGAGGCCAATTCCCTCCAGCACTTTTGTGTACTGCACATGCAAGTTTGAAATGAGTCTACCTGCATGTTACAATTAGCTGGCAGTTTTCCATGAAGTTGCCAGCTAGCTAACATTCCATAATGGATAATGGATAATTCCCACTTTAGTCTGCAATGTACATTGTCTTGGTCTCTCTTATTTATTACATTATTTTTTTCCTTAATTAATCATTGTCCTGGAAAAAAATGATTGTTGCAGCATAAAATTTATGACAGCTTGGGGGAGAGAACATTCCTTGTGCAACAGAGCACAGTGCAAAACATCTAATTAATCTGTTGATTTATAAAATCTGTATTTAGTTAAACAAAGAATGTTTGCTCCACTACTGCTGACCATTGAGACACTATCCAAGGATTATGTTCCTAAAAGGGGTTGGTTTGCCTGAGGAACATGTGGCCCTTGAACCAAAGCAAGAAGAGGTAACTTCTTCAAAGGATTAATATAGAAGAGGTGAATATAAATATGGGAACAAGGCACACCAAAATTAACCATGGGACCTTCATCTTCTAAGACTCATTTGAAAAGATTAACACCCAATAGTGAAGTTTGAAAACAAAATCAGACTTGGAAACTTGAAAGACCTTCAAAACAAAAAGAGAAAAATAGAGCCAATGGATGGGAACAGAAAGTCATACAGGCCGGGGTGGTCTGGAGGTGGAGAGGGAAAGAGTTCCAATTTCACCAAAGAAAAAAGTCCTTGGCACCAATCCAGATTGGACAAATTCCTGTGGTGTGTGAAAGGTGCCAAAATGAGAAAGAATGATGTTTTTCTAACCTTAAGCTATCCACAAAGAAGACAACTGAAAGGATCCACAGAACAACATCAGACAAAGAAGCCATTACTCAAATAAATTGTATTTAAATTGTATTGTCTAATACCGTAAAAGAAAACAATTTTTATTAGGCAGTGCAGCCATTCTATCCCTAACATATAGCAAGCTCATTCCTAAACTTTTGGGTCTAGGCTTCAGCCCTCCCTTCGAAATGGTTCCTTGAATTCCTGACTGACAGATAGCAATCAATGTGGATGGGTATCAACACCTCCTCCATGATCACATTCAACACCGGTGCTCCTCAACGATATGTACTCAGACCCTTACTCTATTCCCTCTGCATCCATGGCTGCACACTTAAATACCATTCCAAGTCAGGCTCGAGCCTGGTCATTACTTGGAGGGGAGACCATCTTGGAACATCAGGTGCTGTAGGTTTCTGTGAGGGGCACTGGACAAAGTGGTGACTCTCTATCTGCCTTACGGTGGACAAAGGTTAAAGAATTTCATACATGTTACATTCCAAACGTAGTATTACATGACAATAATGAAACCTTTACCTTTAACTTAACTCCATCTGCTGAAAGCACCACGGTAATGGACTAGATATCAAAAAACAATGAGACGGAATAGAGGAAAGAAATTGAGAGTCAAGTGGCATAGTGCCAAGGTAGCAACCCTCTCTCTATGGAACATAGAACATTACAGCACAGTACAGGCCCTTCGGCTCATGATGTTGACTCTCTCAACATCAATAAGACAAAAGAAATTATCATCGGCTGCAGGAAAACCAGCTTGGTATGGGAGCAGCTCTACTCAAGATTGGAAGAAGGTAGTGAGTGCAACTCAGAGCATAACAAAAATGTCTCTTCCCTCTGCTTACGTTGTTTACAGATCTTGCTGTTGAGGAAAGGCAGCCAATTTAGTGAAAGGCCCAATATAACCTGGACACACTTCCTTCTCCTTCCTTTCATTGATCAGAAGTCTTCAGAGAGTGAAAGTGCACAATAGGCTTAAAGACAGTTTCTTCCCTGCAGTCACAGGGCTCCTAAATGAACCCTACAACAATGCTCTCAGCCTGCCCTTGCTTGGTGCAAATCCGATAGTTTGCCAATTGCAGTCAAAACACAAAAGTGCTGGAGTAACTCAGAAGATCTTACAGCATTCATAGAAGGTAAAAATATTTAGCAAACATATTGGGCTTGAGCCCTTCTTCAAAGTATGCTCATAAAGCAGGTAGGCACCTGAATAAAAAAAAAAATCGAGTAAACATGCAGTGATTAAAAACAATGCTGGAGAAACCTTGATGAACGGCTCAAGACCGAAATATCGGTTATGTACCTTGATCTTTGCTATATATAGTATGTTGCTTGAACTGTTGAGATTTTCCAGCATTGTGTTTTTACCTGAATAAAAAGGTTGGGGGAGAAGCACAAGCCAACAAACAAAAGGTGATCATTAGACATGGATAGTAGAGGAAATGTGAGAATTGATCGGAGGGAGGGGGGGAGGGCTCTGTGAAGGCAGAGTTGGAGGAAAGGAGACAGAAGAGAAAGAAAAAAGGAGAAATGGGGATGGAGATGGGGAAGAAAGGGGAAGGGGAGAGACAGGCCCGGGGGTGGGGCACTAATGGAAACCAGAGAAGTCAATGTTAATGCATCTGGTTGGTGGGTGCCTAGATGGAATACAAGGTATTGTTTTTTACAAACCGTGCGCGTCTCAGTCTGGCAGTGCATGGCAATATGAACAGACATGTCAGTATGGGAATTGGGCAGGGAAATGGGTTCCCTTTGGGAGATTGTAGCAGACAGAGCAAATGTGTTCAATGAAGCGATCACCTAGTCTGCATCCAATCTCTATGATGTAGAGGAGACCACAACATGAGGACTGAATGACCCCTGCAGATTTCCAAGTGCAGTATTGCTTCACTTGGAAGAACTGTTTGCTGCCCCGATTGATGCTCTGGGCACAAGTGCAGTAGTTCCTGTGGTGACAGGGGTAAGTGCCAAGGGGGCATCTGACAGGAAAGGAGGAGTGGACAAAGGAATCATGGAGAGCGTGGTCTCTGTGGAAGGCAGAGAGGGGAGGATGTGTCGGGTGGTGGGATCATGTAGTGGGTGGTGGAAATGGTAGCAGGTGATGAGTCAGAATATAGGAGGGAGATTGAAAACCTGGATGAATGGTGCACTAACAACAGCCTCCCATTCAATATCACTGTGGTGACATGTATATACTGTTCTGTGCTGTTCTGCTGGCCCGCCCACTGATGACTCAATCCCCTGTAACCCCTCCCCCTGTGACCTGGCTATAAAGGTCGACCTCTCTACCCCCTTCCATTCATTCGAGCACATGGAGTTGGGCCACTCAAAATCTAATGTGCATTAAAGCCTATCGTTCCTCACTCAGCCTTTGGAGTCATTGATAGTGTGTATCGGTCACCAAAACTATGGAGCTGAATGTTGACTTCAGGAAGGAAAACCCAGAGGTATACAATCTAGTGATCATTGGGGGATCAGAGTTGGAGAAGAAGAGCAAATTCAAGTTCTTGGGAGTCACTACCTCGGAGGATCTTTTCTGGACCCAACACATTAATGGCATCGAGAAGAAAGCACATCAGCGCCTCTACATCCTCGGGAGTTTGTGGAAGTTTGGTATGACATTGGAAAGCCTGGCAAATTTGTACAGATGTGTAGTGGAAAGTAAGCTGACCAGCTGCATCACAATCTGATATAGGGACACCAATACCCCTAACTGTAAAGCCCTGCAAAAGGTAGTGGACACAGCCCAGGATATCACAGGCAAAATCTTCCCCACCATTGAGAGTATCTACATGTTCATGGTCAGAGAGCAGCAGCAATCATCAAGGATCCACTCCACCCACTACACACTCTGTTCTCACTGCAGCCATCAGGAAAGAGGAAAAAGTGTTACACCACCAGGTTCAGGAACAGCTGCTCCCCCTCCACCATCAGACTCCTCAACAACAAACTCAATCAGGGACTCATTTAAGGACTCTTGTGCAATTTATTGATTTTTTTCTCTCTGTATTGAACAGTCAGTTGGTTTACATTTCTTTATATGTGTACGTTGAATACAGTTTTGTTTTGCACTACCAATCAATAGTAATTCTGCCTCATCGGCAGGGAAAATTCTTAGGGTTATATGTGATGTTCTGTATGTTCTCTGACAATATATCTGAAATCTGGGTGTGGAAGCCAGTGGGGTGGTAGGTGAGGGCAAGGGGAATCCTGCTCTTGTTGCTTATGGGGGCAGAGGGGACGAGGGCAGATGTGCAGGTAATAGAGGATACGCGGATGAGAGCCGTGTTGATGGTAGTAGAGTGGAAGCCATGTTTTTTGAAGGAGGGAGGGGGAACATCTCAGATAATGTAATATAGACAGTGGAATAATGAGAAAGGAATAGAATCCTTACAGGGGTCAGGATGTGAAGAGGTGTAGTTGAGGTAGCTGTGGGAGTTGGTGGGTTTGTAGAGAGCTTGTCTCCTGAGATGGAGACAGAGAGATCGAGGAAAGGGAGAGTGTTGCTAGAGATGGACCAAGTGAATTTGAGGTTGGGGTGATAGCTGGCAGCAAAGTGGATAAAGTCAGTGAACTAATCATGGGTCTATGAGGCAACATCAAATTTGTCATCAATTAAGCAGAGGAAGGGGCCTTACCTGTATAGGCTTGTATAATGGATTGTTCTATATAGCAATAGCTTGGTATACATAGCTGGGTCCTTGAAGGAACCCATGACTACCCCTTGGAGAAAGTGGGATGAGTCAAAGGAGAAGTTATTGAGGGTAAATTCTGCCAGCCAGAGCTGGGTGGTGGTGGAAGGGAACTGATTAGGTCCGTTCTCGAGGAAAAAATGAAGGGCTTTGATCTGGGGAATGGAGGTGTATAGTGATTGGATGTTCATGGGGAAGATGAGGCATTCGACTTCAGGGAACTGAAAGTTGTTCAAGTGATGGAAGAAGTCAAGTATTGTGGATGTTGTTGGAAAGTGAATGTTCCAGAGGGGACAAAACTTGATGTGCTCTGTGGTTAATAATGAATTATTTAAGGTTGTATGTGAGTGGAAAGAAAAAGGTTGAGAACCACTGATTTAAGAGATCAGGCATTGTTCTGTAAGACATGGAACAGTCCTTTAGGTGTGAATGATGACAGTGTATTTTATAGTCTAAGTTCAAGAAGTCAGGCTTGAACATCAGGTTCCCATACCCCATTGGATTTCAATTCAGAATTTTGAGTCAATGCACTCAGCTGTCACATGTTTGAATTGTTAGGAGAAGAGTTGAAATACAGAGGTAACCCAGGGGTTAACTGATGATTCACATGTAAAACAGCAAGCCTTTTCGCTGGCCAATTCCATCAGAAAAAATATTTTATTTACATTTATTTCAGCAAGCAAATATTGTTTGTTCAGATTGCAGAAATTGCCTCATGTTAATAATCAATGAAACATCTGTACTGCAATTTGTACACTAGATGATCAAGTTAGTAATAGATATATTTTCTTCTCAAATGAGATCCTGGAGCCAACAGTCATCACATATGTAGAACTACAGCTGTTGCTTTACTGTTTTGTTTCGAAGCCAAAGCTGGTATCTCTCCACAGGCAGCAGGCAATTAATTTCACCATTGGTTTATTTCTTTTTATAAAGTATATCTTGTGAGCCTCTCAATAAGATGAATCACCTGCTGGACTGATAACAACTTCGGTCAAGGTAACGGGTAATATTCATTGCTTGAAGTTAGTGCATTTTTAAAATAATGGATTGAAGACATATAGCAGAGGTATATCATTATACCACTGCTGTGAAGTTGTGCAAGTTGATGTCATCAGTGCTATCAATGTTTGCATATATTTTCACATTTGAGCAACTACTTATAAACAGAAATCTGTTCTCTGTCCAGAGAAATAACCACTATTTAAAAATAAATGCTGTGAAACTCAGCAGGTCAAACAGTGTACACTATATAGCAAATATAAAAATGCATAACCAACGTTTTGGGCTTAAGCCCTTCATTAAGGTATGAGCAAGATGTGGACATCTTGTATAGATTGGTTTGGGTGCCAGCCTACATTTTGCTTATACCTTGATAAAGGGCCCAAGTCTGAAACATTGGTTATATATTTTTATCTTTGTTACACTGTTTGACCCGCTGACTTTCTCCAGCGTCGTGTTTTTACTTCAGTCGCGGTGTCTGCAGACTTTCGTGTTTTACCGTTATTTAAATGTTCTTTTCAATGTAAAATTCAATAAGAAAAGATAACCTCACACAATATCCCTTCTTGTTAAATTATTTCTTACAGAAAATTATATGGTAAAACTGTTGAATAGAAAAATGCTGTTCATCAATAAAATTTGATTAACAATAAATTACTTAGATAGCTGTAATTTCAATCATTTTTATTTACACAGGGAATATTTGTTAAAAATAAGACTCAAACTAACTATGGAAGCTTTAGAGACCCGAGCTGAACCATTCATAGATTATTTCTGGACAGCAGAACTTTGATTCAGGCAACTTCAGATGGTATGTACACATGCAAAGGTACAAAATGTTCTGTGACGCATACACCACTACTCTGTGCAAACACCTAAATAGAAATGTCAAATATGAAGCTGGATCTGGTATGGAAAGCCACAGCGACCATGAGTGTAAAATAAATTAGACAATGTGAGAGGTCATGTTATTTCTTGTGAAGAGCTTATGAAGGGGTTGAATACCATTAGTTTTAATGTGGAAAATTAGGAACAGATTCAACCTCAAAAATGACTGAAGGTTAATCCAAGTCTGATTGGAACTAAACTTTCTTCATCATTATGCACTGAAAATAAGGACAAGTGCAAAATATGTTGCGACTATAGAAAAGAAGTACTGCCAAAATAAAATATTCTGGCAATAATCCACGGCAAGCATTTTCATTTGAATTTTACCTAGATCCTAGCAAGCAATAAGTATAAACTATTAAACTCATATTTACAATAATATCAATATTGTTATTGATTGTATTTCTGTCACACTTATGTGTCAATCACTCATTATAGATTCATCTATATTTTAAAACAAAGTTTATGTAGAACATAATGCTAGAATTTACTCCCCTTTTTCCAGTGGTTAGCTATCTAATAATCCTTGGCTTTGCATTGTCCGATTCCTTCCTTGGCAATATATTGGATTGAAACAGGTCACAGACATTAATTCCAAATTGCTGTGTATTT
Organism: Narcine bancroftii; assembly: GCF_036971445.1. Classification (NCBI taxonomy): domain Eukaryota; kingdom Metazoa; phylum Chordata; class Chondrichthyes; order Torpediniformes; family Narcinidae; genus Narcine; species Narcine bancroftii. The sequence continues at coordinate 83,755,166 of NC_091478.1, read as the reverse complement.
TGACATTTAATGTGAAACCTTTTTATAAGGCTTTTTTTTTAAATGTCTAAAAATAAGGAGAAATCTTGATTATTGAATATTGTATAATTGAGATAGAATTAAAACTGGTTACAGAATTTTCTTTAAATTTTGGGAGAACTTATAGCTGTGGATCGAGTTCACATCCAACACCTGAGACCTAAACATAAAAGACTTGACGTGCTAGAATTGCCTGTGACGATTACCACATTACAACAGTGGGGGCATTTTAAAAGTACCTTATTGGGAACAACACACGGTGAAACATCTGAGATCGTGAAAAATGATGGAAATACAAATCTTCCTTCTTTTATTCAAGTTTTCACTCCATGTTTTAAATTTTGATTAAGTTTAATATAAAAAACAAAATGGAAGCAAAGATGATCTTCTTTGAAGCGGGGAATTAACACTGTCAGGAGTAGGAATGAGCCAAGGAGTCTTGAATTTCTACTTTTTCAACCCATCTTCCTCACTGTTCTTACTCAGGTGTGTGCCAGGATTAACTATTAACTCAAGCTCCACAACATTGGAAATGGAATTCAAGCCTCTTCTTCCTGATTGCTATCTTTTTAAGAAAACTTAGGCTCACTAAATGAAAAGGAGATTGTGGCAGGTGACCAAATGCAGTGATTCTGAAGAATGTCAGCTCCTCGGGGAAGAAAGAAAAGTTTTAAAAAAAAAACCAATCATATAAACCGGGGAAAGTAAAGATAAATAGGGAAGAATGAGTGTAAAGTGTATTAATTCTTTAAGTTTTCTCTACAAAATGATAAAGCTGCTGCTATATAGAAGTAACACTTGAGGTTCATTTTCCACGTGAAAGTGTTGAAGGGTCAGGGATGGCCTCATATAAAATTAGAGGAGGCATGGATAGGGTTTTCCCCAGGGTGGGAATATCAAACCCTGGAGGGTTAAGGTTTTAGTTGAGGGAAGAAACTCTCAAGGAGATGAGTGAGCTATTTCTTTTTACACACAGGAGAGCCATAGGAGCCTGGAATGCTCTGCTGGGGAAGTAGTAGAAGCAAATACCATAGCAACTTTTTAGAGGCATGTAAACATTCACTAAGGTCACCTCTGCAATAATCCTGTTATCCCCAGTTGACATGAGAAATGTACATATATCTGAAATAATATTTTTACAATTGTAACACAGAAATCATTGTTATTACTGAAATGCTCCTTATGATATTGATCTTGTCAAATAAATAGCAAAATAAAAGTGCAGCTGACGAAAAAGTGAAATCATAATTCTACTGCTAAATGGTCTCAGCACGTCAGCACATGGGTTGGTATTTTAAATGTGTGACCACCATTAGATATGAAAGGGATTGCAGGTGAACCAGGTTAAAGAATGAGCAGAGCAGGAAAATTGATAAACTGGAGTCAGATGACCAGGGGAGAGAAAAAAAATGACCTGAGCAGTTAGAAGCAGAAGATTTGGGGCAGAGGTTCTAATTAAGGTGTGAAACACAATTGTAGTAAAAACACAGAAATGCTGGAGGGTTGTTATGACATCAAAAACCTTGGTAAATTTCCACAGATGTGTAGTGGATTTGTGCTGACTGGCTGCATCATGGTCTGGTATGGGGGAGCACCAATACCTCTGAGCAGAAAGCCCTGCTGAAGATAATAAACACAGCCCAGTACATCACAGGTAAATCTTGCCCCACCATCAAGAAAATCTCCATGGAACACTTTGTTTATATATCTTTCTTTGTTTACATTTCTCTCTTTTGTGCACATATCTTTTCTTGAGTTTTGTTTTGCACTATCATTAAGTAGAAATTCTGCCTGGCCTGCAGGGAAAAAGAATCACAGGGTTATATCTGATGCCATGTATGTTCTCTGACAATAAATCTGAACTTGGAACTCACCAGGTCTCGCAGTGTCCAGAGGAGGTAAAGGTATGTAACTGACGTTTCGGGCCTGAGCCATTCTTCAAGGTTTGAAAAAGTACATGAGATAATCTGAGGAATCAACATTATCTTTACCACATCCAATAAGGTGTGATTGTGGGGAGCAGTGTGTAAGGCTCAGGTGGTAAGAACAGGAAACACTAAAGTGCAGTAAAAACCACAATGCTGGAGAATCTCAGCATGTCAAACAGTGCAACTGAAGCAGGTCTAGAACCTGCAAAGCCTTGGGAAATTAAAGCAAGAAGACGGACTCATTCATGGACTCAACTGATAAAAATTCAGATTAAATTTACTGAACTGTGCATGCATTGGTGTTTTCAATCTTATAAAATGTATGAGTGGCTTAACAATATATTTATCAGATTCAGAAGAATGGGAAAATGTTTTGGACAGCTTGCTTTAGACTTCAGATAAATTCTCTATTTTTCTCTGCATTACTATATCTTACTCAACAATTGTTTCCATTGAACGGTAATTGGAATTACTTAGCCAATATACATTTTCCCTGCTGTCATCCATTTGAATACAAGATTAACTGTAAAAATGAGCATGGGATGTGATATAGGTTTGATCCACTCCTGTGTTAGACACTTCTGTTTAGCTAAGATTTGTTACCTTCAATAAGGAATGGCCTGTAAGTTGCTCCTGTACCTTCGTTTATTTGGTTATTCTAATGGCAGCACAAGAGTTTACAGATGCTACACTGGTTTCAAAGTTAAGATGTTACCGCTTCAAGGATTAACTACACATTGATCTTGTGTGAGGGAAATAAAGTGCTGGGTTCCTCACAAAAACATTGAAGTTGGCGGCTCCAACACGGAATTGGTTACATGAGTAATAAAAGAAGGCAGATTGAAGATCATGTGAACGCATGAGACAGGATGAAAATGGTTAGAGCAGGTCATAAGAAACCCATTCAAAATGGCTCAGTGCTACAATTGTCAAAAGGTAGGGCATATGCACAGGAGTCCACATCCCTATGGCAGGTAACACCTGGTAAAGGTGAGGGTCTCTGTTGAGTTTAGTAATGAAACCAGGGTATTGTATATATGACAGAATTTTGATACTGAAAAGATGTAAATAGAAATACTGAGCAGTGTCCATTTCAATGCCCGAAGAATGAAATACAGTCATCATACTTAAGTCCACTTATCTGAGAAGCAAATTATACGTTGGCGCATCAACACGACAGTAAGTTGATCTGTCGAAGGTGGAATGCTCCGGTAACTTTCAATTGAGATAGAGCAGAAGGAAACTTCTGAATAAGAGAGTGAGGAGCTGTCCAGTCTTTTGGCTAAATGGATGGATCCAGTTGCCCATCATAGTTATTGGTGATAAATATCCGCCAAAAATTACTGGAAAAGACTCGATCGTATTACCCAGACTGAGTGATTGGATTTTTGAAAGGATCATAACCTTTGATAGTGATTAGATCTAGGAAGCATTCCACTCCAAGGTGTATTGGTTCCTCCAAACAGACCGTAGTCAGGCAGCATTTTGTTCATGTCAATTTATTCCACTTCTATATAGATCAGTCATTTTGCATTTAAACCCAACCAGGACAAGTGGCATAAATTCCTAATTGTTTGAATTAAGTTAGTTTCTAAAAAATGCTTGCACAGTAAACGCAACAATATACTCCATTTATTTTCTGCCCTATTATAATTGGTAAGAAAGCAATCATGCTTTTTTGAACCTTGTGACTGAAAAAAAGATGGCAATTTATTGTGAAGAACAGTGAGCCTAAGATTTCTTTCTTGCGGAGTTAGCAGTTGTGGGCAATGAGTAATTTCTACACCCACAGCCAAGTGTTCAATCCCTCTGGCTACAGTTTGACAATTATTTGGCATGCTGGATTCAGTTGACTGATTCCAAGAATGTCCAGGATTTTCAAACAAATAGGATTATTGTATTTACAAAACAGAATATCCTCTGGTCTCCATAACAATCCTCTTTAAAAGCAGTTTAAAAAAAAAGACAGCGAGTGCCATCGGATTAGCCTCATAAATAATAACATTTTACATCACCACTGAAAAGCATGTTGAAATACGTAGGGCTGGAAATTCTTTTACACTTGAAAATGTGAACTTTATGAGCACTACAGAGGGAAATAATGCCAGTTTTGAGAGGAACAGTGTGGGAAAGATCTCACCGTGTATTTATTCGTTAACCATATTGTGGATCTAGGGCTTTTTACCAACTATACAAAAAACCATGTACAATTTGCAAAGTGCAAATTTAAACATGTGATATCCAGCTATGGTAGGATCCTGTAAAGCAGTGGTTTCCAAGCAACCTGTACTTCAATGGGGATAGGTGATTTAGGACAGATTGGCTTTGTTGATGGGCAATAGTAATGGGAACTGGACATCTCCAGCAGTTGAAGGCTCTTTGAAACATTGAAGTTGGCTACACAGAGGTCAGAGTTCTTTGAGATCTCTCCAAGAAATAAAAGGAGGCCTTATATTTGCCATCAAATGGATCAGCATCATCATGGAAGATCCTATTGTCATTTTTAATAAGGGATTTTCCTACAGCTATATGGGTTAGGATTGGCTCACAATGTGAAGAAGTTCTTGTTCCTCTTGGTGGGGGCTAATTACGTTCAAGATCTACTGAAATGTTCCAACAGAGACATCAAATGCACACAAGTATATGAACTGATATTATTATTGCCTGTCTGCCAGCCTTGGAACATGGATGCATTGCACATGGAAAGGAATGAGGTGACATTTCCACATTCACCCAAAGCATTGACCCCTGTATGACATGGAATTTCTAGCTCATAATCATATTTTACTTGTACTCATTTGCAGTAAATTGTGTCTGAATGATTCAGACCAATTAAATTTCATTAAGGTTATGTTAAAAAGTGATAATATAATCCTTGAAAGTATTAACAGAATTTTGCATCCAGATATTACTTGCTATTGCATTTGTCAGATGCACATAGATGTTTGAGAAACATGGCCCCAGGTTTAATCGGAAAATATATTTTACCTGGCATTTAAATAATCTTTTTTCATTTTCTTTGAGAAACAACAGCTTTAAAAAGCACACAAACCTACATACATAAATTAACGTAGTCAAAAAGGCCTAAACAGCAAATGCCATTTTCTAAGGGCACAACATATCTTTGATCAGTACCATGTCTTCAATAATGATTCAGGTGAATTTTATCACTCCTTCTACCTCACTTGTAATGAACAAATTCACTGCATATTACTTTAGACTTGATCTCGAGCAAAACACTGCAGGAACAAACAATTTGATTTGTCAACACCTTTACAAGGCATCTTCAATCACTGTCACCAGGCCAAATTTAAACAGCAAAATACATTTGACTGCAAGAACCCAGACTGATTAGAGCTCCGAGTTCAGTGAATTGCACTAGACAGGACAGCAATCAGATTATTAACTCTGCTTGAAAATACTCCACACGGCCCAGGATTAGCATGAATATTTTGATATAGATCGATAAGCAATCTCCTCTCTATAAGAAATGCCTGCAAGATTCATTTGTCTGATCAAAGGTTTATATCAGTGACCTGAGACAGCTAGCTATTGTTTTCTGCCTTCTTTACATCAGAACGTCTCTCAAACTCCCAAGCTCTCTTTCACCTAATCGTGGAAGTCATCACAGGGTTACAAGATTCCATCATTCGGTGACTACCAGAATAAAATTAGCACAGGAGTAACTTCCAGTGCAAGGAACTTCAACAAATTTCACTGCTTCACAGTGACACTGACTTCAAACAAAAGTGAAGCTCATAAACTCGATTAATTCTGCTTCTTCATTCAAACCTTTGGTTTCACCCTTAAGGATCAAATAACAGTGTTCATTTATCAAAATGTACATAGCTCAAATTCCAGATTAAAAAGTTAATCATTTCAAGTTTATGCAGATGTGCAATTTTATTAAATTTAAACCTACAGCATGGTAACAGGCCCATGAGCCCATGTCGCCCAATCACACCTAATTGACCCACAATCCCCCGGTACGTTTCGAACAGAGGGAGGAAACTGGAGCCCCCAGGGAAAATCCACACAGATATGGGAAGAACATACAAACTCCTTACAGACAGCGCAGAATTCGAATCCCGGTCCTGATTGCTAGCGCTGTAACAACGTTGTGCTCACCGCAACGCTAACTATGCCACCTCAATAGTATTCACATTGACTAACACATTGTTAAGTGTGAATATTTAACACCAATTTAGCTAGAAAATTAAACAGCAACCTTTGTTTATGCTATTAGTTTACAAACAGAACCTCTAAATTAAATGCTGTTAGGACATTGAATTGAAGAAACACCTCATTCTTAGCACGATGGTCACTAATTGACACATATGCCTCCAAATTAGATGGCATTGTTTTGCTTTGTGAAATAATCCATTTGCAAAGAATTGGATATCAAAGTCTTAAATTGTAATGAGAGGCTGGATAGAGGACTTTTTCCCCTGAAGTACAGGAGGATGAGGGGTGACATTATAGAGGTATAGAAAGAATCCCAGAGTCGAAGAGTCCTGAACTCGAGGTTTAAGGCGAGGGGATAGATTTAAAAGGCACCTGAGGAGAAACTTTATCACACAGAGGGAGCTGCCTGAGGAAGTGTTAGAGGCGGGAACAATCATGACTTTTAAGAGACATTTGAGTGGGTTCAGGATTGGAAAGGTCAAGTCAAGACTATTGTCACTTGATTGTACAAGTATAACCTGACGAAACAATGTTTTCCAGTCCTTGGTGACAAACAGCCAGACACACAAACAGACATAAGACACATGCAGACAAGTAGTTAATCTAATCAAACAAATAAATATTATTTTATTCATATGAGAGTCTCAGATGGTTAGGGTTGTTCAGCATTCTCACTTCAGTTAGGAAGTCCAGGATTCAATAACATGGAGGGGTGTTGAGACCCAGCAAAAACAGCTTCTCCACTATCCTCTGGGAAATGATCATATTAAACGCTGAGCTGAAATCAATGAACAGAAGCGTTTAGGCATTGTTCCCCAGCTGGGCCAGGACAGGCTGAAGTGACAAAGCTGTAGCATCATCTGTGGAATAGTTTAGAGGAATATGGCCAAAAGCAGGCAAATAAGTCTAGCTAAGGAAGGCAACTTGGTCAGGATGAACAAGTTGAACCAAAGGATCTGTTCCCATGCTCTATAACTCCATGACTTGCTGTGAGTCAGTACTTCTCCTTCTAGTTCTCCAGTATGCTTGGTGTAATAAAGGCATAGAGGAGCAGAGATGTCTGGCAATATTCACTGTGTGGCCAAATGTCATTTCCTGCATTTTCATCCATGCTGCTGATGCTTGGGTGCTACTCATGAACTGGTACGGTGCATGTGAAGCCGCACCAATGGAATTTAAAGAGAACATGCCTGTACAGGCCTCCCCTTTGAAATCCATCCCACTTGATCGTTAGCAAAACACTGCTGGAACAAACAATATGATTTGTCAACACCTTTACAAGGTGTTATATATATTTTCTATACTTCCTCAGTGCTCCCTCTCTGTCCTATCAAAACCAGAATCAGAATTTATTGTCAAGGACATGTCACAAAATTTGTTGTTTTGCGGCATGTTTGTAAGTGTAAACATTTATATAAACAATATTATAAAAAAAATTAAGATAGTGCAAGAAAAATAAAAAGACAAAGTCAGGCAGTGTCTATGGTTCATTGTTCATTCAGGAATTCGATGGCAGTGGGGATGAGACTGTCCTTTTGCCATTGAGTGCTCGTCTTTAAGCTCCTGTACCTTTCTCCCGATGGTAGCAGAATGAAGAGGGTGTGGCCTGGGTGGTGGGGGTCCTTGAGGATATAGGCTGTTTTCTTAAGCCCTCTGCTTTTATGCTTTTATCCTCTTTTATGCTTCACAACATCTGATCCCCTTAAATATCAATCCAGCACAATGCCACCTGAACATCCCCGCTCAGCCAACAATTGACAATTGTGTTTTGCAGCCAAATTAGCAGCCATCGACCACCTCACTCGACCTGACACCTCTCAACTACTGACATGGCAATCCCCAGCAGCCAATCCTCAGCCAAAACCAGATGAACCATTGCTCAGGAGCCTCAGTCAATCTTTAAAGATAGACATACACCATGGTAATAGGCCAGTTAGGCCCCATGAGTCCGTGCCACCCAATATACACCTAATTAACTGAAGCCTCCGCGGAAAACCCAAGCAGAATGAACAAACTCCTTATAGGCAGTGGGGGATTCAAACCCTGGCCCCAATCACTGGCGCTGTAAAGGCATTGAGCTAAATGCTGAGCCAACCGTGCTGCCCTTTCTCGGACTCTAAACACACCCAGCTCTGACCCCTGCACTGTCCAATTCAATCAGTCTCATTCTCTGTACTTCGAATGGCATCATATAGAGTCCTTTATCATGGAGATTTAGACAGATTCTATTAGTTATATTCAATGAAAATGCTGGACACACTCAGCAGATCAAACGTCATCTATGGAAAGAAAGATGGTTAATGCTTCCACTTTGGGATCTTTTCCAGTACATGTAGCACTTAAATTTTGATTTTTCTGCTATAAACATCCAAGGTAGCCATTGGTTTTAACTTTAACATCAAGAATTCCTAAACAAATTTCTTTACACATTCATTTCCTGCTGTGCTCCTCTCAGTTTGGGTCAGAGAGAAGCAGATAAACGAAGGATGATGAGGAGTGGCAAATGTTCCCATCTGAAGCTACAATATTCTTCATCTACTGACAACAACTCGATTGGGAAGGAGAAGAGATCAGATGGGGTGCTTTGCATTTAACAAGCATCAAAGTAGTGGCATTTCCATGTACAATTCTGGGTATTGTGTTTAGTTCTGTGCAGTTGAACAAATTAGAACCAAAGGAGAATGCTGTGAATGAGACTTTAGCTCTTCAGTATGTAATCTATTGTTAGACTGTGCTCTTCTCATTAGTTATAAATAAAGCATTTTGTTATTGCTAGCACCAATGCCAGTAGCAGTGCTCTCAAAAAGCACTTGAACTGGCGCAAAGCCATACATCAGCTGGAGCATACACTGAATCCAAAATAGTTATCCTATATTTCAGTCTATCGTATGCTCATTCTTCATAAGCAGAAACACAGTTCAGCAATTGCAATATTTTGCGAATCAAACTGGTAATAGAGATTGAAATTTTGTCAATACATAACAACTATCTGAGAAAGATTATTTCAAATAAATAACAAGAAAATACTCAAAAATTCTAATTACTGGCTGTTGATAAAGATATGAACCCCTTGGTTTTACAACTAAAGCTGTGGAGCGTAGAGGAAGGAATCCTGATTAATTTCTATCAATCACTACTTAGTTTGAGGTTGAGGTACTGCCCATTGATAGCAATGTTAATTACCTGCCTTTGATACTTGATTTACAGGTAGACAGGATGGGGAGGGTGGCATTCGGCTTGCTTACCTTTTTCAGTCGGGGCACTGAGTACAGCAGCATGTTGCAACTGTGCTAAATGTTGGTGAGGCTGCACTTGGAGCGCTGCGCAGTTTAGTCACCCACTATAGTAAGGACATTGTTAAATTGGAAAGGATGCAGAAAAGATTCACCAGGATGCTACTGCGATTGGTAGATTTGAATGATACGGAGGGTAGGTTTGGGCTTTTCCCCCTGGAGAATAAGAGAATAAGGTTGTAATTCTGGCTGTGAAGCTCTACTGAAACCCATCCCTGCAACACTTACACTCTCCCCAGAATGCCAGAGAGCCACCATTTCAGCTCAGAGAACGCCTTTCAGGCAGCACAAGGGAGTATGTGAATCAAGTTAAGATTTAAAGTCATCTCAGACAGGACAGTTTCCCCCTCATCCTGGCCCCTACCTCTTCAATTCTTCCCAAGTTTCAATGACCTTTCATCACAGTTAATAAGTAACTTATGCTTGTCCAGATGTGAATCTTTTTGTGATCTTGAAAGCAGAATTTAAATGTTGTGGAGCTGCAGATGCTTCATTTTCTTTAACTTTCCCTCTGAGGCTTTAACTACCATGTGGATTCTACACCCCCCCCCCCCTTTCCTAATTTTCTCAATCCCTGGGGATGCAGGATATGAAACCATTTTCCCTCAATCCACTCCAGAGGAGTTACATTTTTGAGGGCAACCTGATAATTACCTAGCTGTTGTCTCCAGCTGTGACCACACATTCCAGTGGAGAAGGAAAAATGCTCTGATAATAGTAGATGTCAAGCTTGGTCAAATTCGCGATTTGTCAGTACCTCAAACAGCTCCCAGAACTGTAACTCTCTGGGGTTCTCTGTTTCTCTCAGCTTAATATTCTCTTTGAATTGTTCAGTGTTTAAATATCAACACTTTTATTGTCTGATTATTAATTTACATGCTCTCTTCTTTTTTTTAGTGTTCTACAGTATGAAACACCCCTATTGGATTATCCTTCATTTTCAAAAATAACATTCCATTGATGAGTAGTATTACTGAGACATGCAATGCAGTCCAGACAAACAAACAAGTATTACTGAAAGCAAATCAGCAAACAAGAGGCAGACTAATATGGGTTATATGCACTGCTTCTTATTACTTTCCCTTTCCTTCCACTGCTTCCATTCAGCGGTGCTTTGCTCTGTTATTCTTTCACAACCTGCCTGGCTTTTTTTTCTCCCATGCTTTCTCACTCCAGAGAATGAGCGGTAGCCCAGAAGACTGCAGGCTTAGCCAAATCAAAAGCAGGAATGAAATGCTTTTCAGTCTTCCACTTGTGACACAGAGTTTTCACAACTATTTAAAAAAATCAGTGGAGCTTTTTCTTTCCAACAAGGGAAGGGGAAGACTTGACCATGACCAACCGTACTTGTGGGCGGGGGACGTTGCAATTCACAAATAAGAAACATAAATTTATATGGGAGCCTCCAGCCACATCAAAGTGCTTCACAACAAACAAATTACTGTTTGCAATATACTCACTGTATTATTGAATAAAACAGAGCAGAGAAGTCTGGTCTGCAAATTCACAAACAACAAAGTGGCCAGTTATTAAGCTTTGCAATTTCGCTTAACGGATAACATTAACAAGTCATTCAGAAAGGTTACCTTCTTTTTTCCTTTCATTTACATCCAAATGAGGGGAAAAATGGCTTCAACTGAACAATTTTTTTCAAAAGATGAGGCAAGAGATCCCCATGAGGGATAAAAGGAATGTGGCCGTATGACAACTCTGTGTTGAGAGTTTTGTTGTTTCCCATCTATATTAATGACCTGGTTTATGAAAGAGATGCTTGTATATCCAGATATGAAAGAAATAAAGTTGCAAGGTATGATAATTTGCATTGGTAGTACAGGGATTTAGAGGGAATGAATGAACAAGCAAAATAATGATGAATGAAGAATCCAAGACAAATTAAAACTTTTTTTTAATGACGAGAAAGCAGGAGCTGCAGAGAAGAAAACTGAATTTTGCGTTCACATCACTTCTTTCAGATAGCTCATTTGGAGTAATAATTGTATGTCTTAAGTTTTGTTCATCAGACAGCTACTCTTGATGAAAGGGAATATCATGTTAAATGTTTCAAAGAATGTGCCTGAAAATGTGAAGTTTGTTCAGTGTAAGTACAGTCTTTTAAACTTCAGGGTATGTGGCCCATGGATAAATTAGAATTGCCCCAACAATATTCTGCAGTACAATTAAACCATCATTTGCAAATTAAATACTTAATCAAATGCGATGGTGCCTACCTTGGACTTAATTTGGAAATTTCCATTTTTTTTTGTAATGGTAAAAGTGGGGGACTTCCTTGTTGAGAAAGTTAGATGTTTATTCCAGATGGTAATTTCATTTCATGCTTCTTTCTAAGCTATGAAACTGCTGTGCCTTAGTAGGACTGGACAAAGGTACCCAGGAGGCCACTGGGAGGATCTTCAGATCACCAGGAATGAAGAGTTCCAAGTTGTCATTGATGAAAGTGACTTCTCTATATGTGGTTTTGTCGCATCAATGATTGGAGGTGAGCAAGGAAATTTACAGATGCTGGAACCGAATACTGTGTACAAAATAGCACTGGAGAAACTTAGCATCTTTAGGAAATAAAAGACATTTCGATGTTTTGGGTCACAATCCTTCTTCAGGAGTGTTGAAAATCATTGTGGATAACGTAGTAAGTTTTCTACAAAAAGTGAATGGTGATGTGAACATCTGCTTTGTGATTGATGGGGATAAACCTCAGTCTGTGTTGGATTTGGTCAGTGGACACTTGGGAAGATACACCAAGCTTCCATTGATAAGCCTGACGTCAGTGTATTTTTACTCTCTTTTAAGGGCCTTGCTCACGTGGCTAGTGTCGATCATTGGCGTAAGTAAGTTTTCTTGAAGTGGTAGAGAGTTCTTTTATATTAAAGTTGCATAAGACATTGGTGAAGCCAAATTTGGAATATTGTGTCAGGTTTGGACACCTAATTATAGGAAATATAAATGAATAAGATTGAAAGAGTGCAGAAAAGACTTACGAGGATATTGCTCAGACTTCAGGAACTGAGTTACAGAAAAGGTTAAACAGATTAGGACTTTATTCCACGGGGGGCAGCATGGTAGGCATAGCACTTAGTGCAACGCATTTACAGCACCAGTGATCAAGACCAGAATTTGAATCCTACACCGTCTGTAAGGAATTTGCACGTTCTCCTTGAATCTGTGTGGGTTTTCCTCAGGGGCTCTGGTTTCCTCCAACTGTTCAAAATGTACCGGAGGTGTAGGTTAACTGGGTGTAAATTGGGCAGCACGGACTAATGAGCCGAAATAGCTTGTTACTGTGCTGTATGACTAAAGGAAAAAAAAGTTCACTTCTTTTTTACACAGTCGCTGTGTTCCAAGAAAATTATTCCCAAATTCCAGAATGCAGTCTGTGTAAAAAGATCGTAACAGGAATAAGGGACTCGTTCCCATTCCAGAATTTTATTTCTTCCACCCTGAGATATTTTTATGGAATGCTTGCAGTCTAAACTGAACTGCAGGTGATCTTCATCAGCAGGCTAATGAATAGGATGTATTGACGCGTAAAGTGTGTGACATTGCAGCGCTCTTCTGTCTGCTGGATATTTTGGATGTGGATGATTCACATCACTGACGACGGCAAAGCAGTGGTGCTATACGTTGCATGTAGTTTTTATGTCACGGTCAACATTGACGCAGTGGTGTCCCATGTCCAGCCTAAGTCAATACAGCACCAGGTATTCTGCCTAAGCTCGTGGTGTGATACAGATATTTGGAGTTCTGTGTAAATGGCCTCTCCAGTCAGGTAGGGAGACACTTAAGAACATAAAAAACTTAAGTTTTATGTAAAAAAAATAGAGGAATGAGGAGAGATTTGATAGAGGTATTTAAAGTTATGAGGGGGATAAGTGAGAAACAACCAAAAGCATGACTTAATAGTGAAAGGGGAAAAATTTGGGGGGAACTTAAGTGGAGACTTCTTCACCCAGCGAGTGGTGAGAGTGTGGAATGAGCTCCCAGTTGAAATACTGAATGTGGACTCTATTTGAACATTTAAAAAGAATTTGGACAGGTACATGGATGGGAAAGGTATGGAGGGCTATGGATGGTGGAGGTCAGTGGGACTAGGCAGAAAAATGGACTGGCAGAGACTAGAAGGGCTGAAGGGCCTGTTTTTGTGCTGTAATATTCTATGGTTCTGTGGCTCTTAATCATCATGAGCTGAAGTCCTGTGCTTTGCTGAACAGTTCTAAATATTGAAGCGAAATGGAGCAAAAGCATTTGTCTGAGGGAGGTTGCCATCTAGAATCCTTTCCCTGTTCACCTTATCTAAGCAGAAGACAGCATTTGTCCATTACCTAGAATTATCCACAAAACTTGGAGCAGCCTGGTGCATTAAGGGAAGATGGGTCTGTTATAGCAATAAACAGTTAAAATAACTGTAGATTCTGGAAATCTGGAAGGAAAGCAGAAAATGCTGGCATCTGTAGAAAGCGAAATTGAGTTAACATTTCTCATCTGAGAGCCTCATGGATTCTTTCTGAATGGTTTTAGATCCAAAACGTTAATTCTGATTCTATTAGTACAGATGCAACCTGGCCAACCATCACTGGATGTCAGCCTAGGTATTTGACGGGAAGGCACATTATTAATGGTCAAGAGGAGGTACAAAATAAAAATCAAAAGGGCAATGTCTTGTTGGACTTTATCTCAATAGATGGAATCTAAAATTATATTTAAGCCCTTTCTCCACTGGCATCCCAGTTAATTGGCCGTGCAGTGTCCTGGGATAGGAAGCTGTTTGTGCTGTTTCCACCGGACCACCTTGAACCGGGACACTGACTTCTTTTCCACTGAACACAACTCATCCTCTGGGATCGGAGAGTCTACCTTCGAATGGGATGAATGGAAGTTGTCCTTTTTCCACCGGTTTAATCATCACACTGGTGTCACCTGATGCCGGGTATATGAGTAGGGGTAGAGGCCGTCAATCCCCGGCGTGATTTGATGAAATTTGATGCCGGCATGCTGATTATTTCCCTTTTTCACTGGACACTTAACTGGTTGATTCCCCAATAATTGCTGGGACAAGATGCCAGTGGAAAAGGGCTGTTTGTTGTTCAATATATTGGAATCCTGTGATCGCTTTTGGATATTCAACTAATGGAAAGCTATTTGTCTTGTAATAAAACCAATGCAGAATCACTGAATCGAGTCCTCTTTATCAAATCTCATAATCTGCCATTGGGGAGGTCAGAGACATGACCAGGGATTGCTGTGTCTGCGCAGAGTGCAAGCTGCACTTCTACCAACCAGATAAGCACACGGTCATATGAAGGGACCCCTCCCCTCTACTAACAGCAACGCCCATTTCCTCACGGCCAACAATGAGTGTTCATGTTTCCCCTTTGCCATCCCTTGCCCATACTCAGTCATTTGGGCACTGCACAACCTGTTCACTCTATTCGGATAGAGCAGCGACCAGGGCCCCTCATTCTTGAGCGATGAGCTGCATCAATACCTGCTAGCCAGAGGCATCGCTACCAGCAGGACCATTAGGGGAGCAGTCAGGTGGAGAAAAAGAACACCATCGTGTAGAAGGCGATCCTCCTTGTCCTCAAGTCTAAGGGGCTGCCTGTTTTTCACTGGCAGGAGGTTCTTCCCGAGGTGCTCCACACAATCAGGTCACAGCTACGTACTGCCAGCAATGCCACCTCCTATGAACAAGTGTTCTCATTCCCCAGGAATTCCACGTCAGGGACCACCCTGCCATCCTGGTTGATATGTCCAGGGCCAGTCCTGCTACAGAAGCACACGAGGCGTCTACCTGAATGCCACGAGGAAACTGTTTCCATCAGGGACTTCGCACGTGCAGGGGCACCTGAGGAGCATACCCACCAAACAGCATCCTCCCCTCCCATGGACACACACTATATACCATGGCTCCATAGCCCTACCCCAGTCACTCCGGTTGAGCCACCACACCCCCAGCAGGCCAGCACAGCGCTGGAGGTCAAGGAAGAATCAACGTCCCCAGGTACAAATGAGCAATTGACTCTCTGCCAGTCTAAATGGAAGACCAGGCCACTGGACAGACTTAACCTTGAAGACTTTGTGCCTGATGTCACCCCACTGGACAAAATAAAAAACAAGGGGTGAATGTGGTGAACTGCTGTACACTCATTAAGCTGGCTCTGCCCCTTCCTGTGGCTGGATGCATGACTCCTTCCACTTGACCCTGTATAAAGGTTCCAACACCACAACCCATCCCCAGAAAGCCTGGGTCACCACACAGGACGACCTTCAAGTTTATTGTAAATAAAAGCCTAGAGTTCCATAACTCTAGGCTTTTAAGTTATTGACAGTGTATCACCAAGCCCACGAAAAGTGTTTCACTGAGAGCAATTTCTTCTATACTGTGCACAGTTACACTTTTGTTTTGTTTTCCTCTGTAAAAACATTGCTTTGCCTAGTGATTCTACCCTTTGCGCTTATTACAGACTTTTCCATAGGTGGGGCATCAGTTTGGTGCATGTTGAGAGCCACATCTTCTGCACTTGAATGTCTCTCCATCTTTTTGTTGTTTCCTATATCGTCTCTGTGTGTGTGTGTGTGTGTGTGTGTGTGTGTGTGTGTCCCGATACTGTGGCTACGACTATGTCTACATTTTCATTGGCTTTTACACCACCACTGAACTTTTTCGAGTGCTGCAGAGCTACTTCACTGGCTTGGCATATCTTCACAGCTCCAGCTAAGGGAAGCTCTGTCCCTTGCAGCAACATCTCTTTCACTTTCTTATCAGTAATACCGAACAAAATTTGATCATATATTGAATGTGGCAGCGATCCAAGTTGCATGTTCTTGCTTTTCATTTCAAGTCCGTTAAAATATCAAAGCTCTCTCCCTGCAACTGCATGCACGCACAAAACACGTACCTCTTGAATGCTTTATTTTCCTTTGGTGAACTTTGCCGAACTTTCCCTTGTCTTCTGCATCAGCAAAAACAAATGCATTGAAAACCTCTTCTGGTTGAGGTCACACCACGGTAAGTGCAATCTTCCGTGAATCAGGTATGTCATTGAGTCTAATGGCTTGCAGGTACAGTATGAATCTTTGTTTGAACAACCTCCACTTGTGGCCGACATTTCCAGTCCAGTTTACAGCATCAGGAGTCTTCACACTTTCCATTTCTCTGCTGCTATCAAATGACATGCATTGTGCACATTCCTGTTTCTTCCACTCCTGGTTCCATGTGATGTTTCTTTTATTGTAATGAAGAAACTTGGATTTTTTAAGAAACAACTTACACTTGGTTAGCTATGACAATGTGGAAGCATCCCCATCTTGAATAACTGAGTTGCAACAAAACTAGTCTCTAATTCCCTCTAGTGGTCAGGAGCATCACTAGCACTCTATCATTACACTCTGAGGAGTGCAATAGAACAGAGGACTCTGGAAATACAGACACATAATTCCCTAAAAGAGGCATCATAGGTGGATAGAGTTTAGAGAGAGCTTTTGGCATCTTGCACTTCATAAATCAAAGTATTGAATACAAGAGTTGGGATGTTATGATAAAATTGTATCAGACATTGGTGAGGACAAATTTTAAGTATTGTGTGCAATCTTGGTCATCCAACTAAAGAAAAGATATCAATAAGTTAGAAAAAAGTGCAGAAATTTAGTAGGATGTTGACCGGATGTCAGGACAGAGTTACAGGAATGGTCAAACATGTTAGGATTTTATTCCCTGAAGTGTAGATGAATGAGGGGAGATTTGATAGAGGCATTTAAAATTATGAGGAGGATAGACAGAGTAAATGTAGGTTTGCTTTTTCCAGAGAGGGTAGGTGAGATACAAACCAGAGGATGTGGGTTAAGGGTGAAGTGGAAAGGTTTAAGGGGAATGTGAGTGGGAACTTCTTCCCACAGAGAGTGGTGGGTGTGTGAAACAAGCTGCCAGCAGTTCAATTTTAACATTTAAGAATTCGGACAGGTACATGGATGGGAGAGGAATGGAGAGCGAGGAGTGGGTGCAGGTCAGTGGGACTAGGCAAAACAAAATGGTTCAGAATGGAGTAGAAGGGCTGAGTGGGCCTGATTCTGTGCTGTAATGCTCTTTGGTTCTTCGAAGCGAGTTCTCTGAGAGTCTCTCTCACTGCTTCCCATTACATTCCCTGCTGCTCTCAAGCTCTCGGACCATGTACTCACCCAGATTTGCTTCCACAGCCAGTTGTCCTTCCTGGCTTCTTGCCTCCTCTGACATTTGGTGCCACATGGATTCCAGCTCTGGTTCCAGGCATTCCAGTTTATCCCCTACCAGGATCTCAGGTACCTGCATTGCATTGACTCCTGCTCCCTTCATTTCGCTCGCTGTATCAGCTTGAAGCGCAGGTACCAGTGGACCCTTTCTGCTTTCCTACCACAGCTCCGTGCCTCACTCACCACCATCTGCCAAGGACCTCTCCTACACTTCACCCTCCGCCGGTTTCACGCATTCGATTGCTGATTCTACACACACCTGGCAACCATCGAGGATAAGAAGATCACATCCTTAGAGATCGCCACCTCGGTGACCTCCCACTTCTCCACGCTGGACCTGGCAGTTTACAGGATATAGCCCCTGATGCAGGTCTCTACCTTGACCTACAGAATCGGGCTTTCGACATGAATTTTCACCCTGAAGCCACCAGCCCACAAGGCCGGGCTTCACATGCGGGTCTCCGACTCAGGTGACCTACAGATTGAGCCTCCGACATGAACTTTCACCCTTAACTCGGCGACCTACAGAAATCAGCTTCGCACATCGGTTTCCATCTTGGCCCCTGCGACGTACAGTACTGAGCCTCTAGCGCGAGTTCGCACCCTGACTCGAGGAGTGCACCGACCTCTCTCGCTTCACCCTCTGACTTTCCCAACCTTCGCCTTCCTCCCTTGGGCCCTTCCTAACCTCTTCTTCAACTCACCTCATACTCCTCCACTCTCCAAAACCCTCCACCCTATTGAACTTCCCCCTAACCCACGCCTGGGTCTTCATCATCCCCTCTAACCTTCCCTTCTTGGAGACTGAATGCTTCATCCTCAGTATTGGCCTCACCTTAATCCCCCTCTGCCCACAGCTCAACGAGTTCAGTGCTTACCACGATGCTGAACTCTTCGTCTGTTGGCTCTGTCTCCATGCCTACTTTCAAAATCAGAATTCTCCATCCCCCACTACAGATCCCTTCTCCCACTTTAAACCTTCTTCCTCCTCCAAGACACCTCATCTCGATCTTCTTCCTGCTCTGGACCTTTATATTTCCAATTGACTCTGTAACATCAGAAGAAGAGCTCAGGCCTGAAACGTCCACAATATATCTTTGTCTTCTATGGCTGCTGTAAAGAACGGCTGAGTTTTTCTACATTCAAGGAGTGATAAACCATGATAATCTAGCAATATGCAGTAAAGCCCCTGGTATCAAGCAACCAGCAACCTCAAGCAACAGACAAAAAAATTGAGGAAAATACATTTTAAAAATTAAAATAAATAAGAATAAAATATTTTAGAGTTTGTAAGTTTAAAATTGTAAAAAATAAGTGTTCTTTGAAGTAACATATAAACCTTTGGTGAAGATGGGAGCAAATATTTAGCCTGCAGTGCCTTAGTCATGTTTTTCTCATAATAACTGTTTGAGTACAGTTTGAATAAAGTTGTGCTTGAATAAAATGGCATCACCCAGGATGAAAAGCTTGTTAATGCCACTCACTGTTTGGGTGACTCTCTCAGTTTCTCCTTATCCCTGCTTTTGAAGAGTCACCCTGGTCAGAGGCTTTATCTGTAAACCTGGGGGGAAGGAGTGGATTATCTATAATGTTATGGTTCATCTTTTGGGCGGTTCTGTGGAGGGGAGGAACCTGTAGATGCAGCGACGGTTACATATTTTCAAAAAAATATCTCTGAAAATAAAATAAACACTTTAAAGTTGATATATTCATGCAAGTGAAGTTTGTTCAGTGTACGTATAATATAGTATTTTTGTCTTTTGTCTTTTAAACTGTTTGTTCTTTATTCAGGTGTATTATTTAGGCATTGTAACAATAAGTCTCAAGTAACTGGAAAATACAGATATCCAGCATCTACCAATCCCCCATAAGTGCTGGATACCAGGGGTATCGCCAGGATCTGAGAGGAAACTGGAGAACCTGGAGGCAGACCCTGCAAACTCCATTCAAGACAGCACCTTAGCTCAGGAATGAACTTGTGAAGTTGGAGCTATGACACAGCAGTTCAACTCATCGAGCCACTGTGTCATATAAAATTTTCAGGTTGAACTGCATAAATGTGGCTATTGTGAGCACAAATTTAAAACATTC
Source organism: Narcine bancroftii (assembly GCF_036971445.1). Lineage (NCBI taxonomy): Eukaryota > Metazoa > Chordata > Chondrichthyes > Torpediniformes > Narcinidae > Narcine > Narcine bancroftii. The sequence continues at coordinate 83,735,410 of NC_091478.1, read as the reverse complement.
TGATCAAATATAATTTCTTAGTTAAAGAAAAGAATATCTATGGAGAAATCAGTTCCTCTAATGCAGGAGTGGAACCTAGTGTTAGGTTTTTAAAAAGTAAACCAGGTAATCACCTTTCTCCACTCAATAGGAAATGCAGATTTCTCTCTTCAAATTCCAGTAAATGTGCAATGAGTTGGCATTTCCAAGACTGAGGAATATCTCTTTGTTAAGCCTTGGTATCAAGGGATATGGATGAAAAGCAAATAAATGGAGCCAAGCTGGTCAACTCTGATCTAACAGAATTCCAGAACACAGGTTTGAGCAGCTGAATGGCCTGTTCCTCTGCACAGAAATGTCAGCCCAGATTATCAACTCGTGCCTGGAAGTGGGGAGAAAAGATGGAAACACTATTACTGAGCCAAGGCTGACAGACAGGCAACACAGTTCCTGGTAAATACAGAAGCATTGGTTGGCCTGAATTTATAATAAAAGAAATCATTCCAGTTTCAAAGAAACTCGTGCTTCCATTGCCCACGGATTTCTGCTAAAATGATTCTGACGTTTTGCCTTTCTCCTGAAAATATTTGATCCTTGAGTCAGAGGAACCTTGTAGCATAACAACTTCCAGTATATCTGGGCAGATGCTCCATAAAGCAAACAATAATATTTATTAGACAGATATTTGTCATTGAACGGCTGCATTTCCTGGAGACAGAACCACCATCAGGGTAGCTGATTTTTCTTTTTAATTTGGGCCATTTTTCAGGTCATAGCTTGACAGGCTTCACTTAAAAAATTCTAATCTCTTCAGATTATCAGATGAGGAAAAGATACCTGTCTTAATGGACTTGAGTTTGCCTTTCAAGAATAGTGTTGGATATTCGGGCAAATTATGAAGATAAAGATACCAAAGGATCCAAGAATATTTTTACTTGGAGATATTTATGAAAACGATATAAAATTAAAATTGGACAAATACCAAGAAAACATTTTAGGTCTTGCAATAGGAACTGCAAAGAAATGTATAGAGATATCATGGAAAGATGTTATTAAGTAGATGGTATAATGAGATGCAAAATTGTACACCTTTGGAAAAAATTACATATAGTTTAAGGAATTGAGTTGAAAATTTTTATAGTATTTGGAAACCATATATGGATTTTTATGGATAATTATCCATCCACCTCTTCTATCTTATTCACTCCCCTTAATTAGTAATTTTAATAATAATAATTAATGATTGTCTATGCTAATATTATTGTATATTAAATGGTAGGGGTTTCTTTCCTTTTCTTACTTTTGGGTGGATGGGAACAAAAATATATAAAAGTACTTTTTTTTTGCATGGATATTTGATTAACGTTTTAGTCATCTTTTCCAGTAATGATGCAAACAATTAAATAAAGTTAAAAAAATAGAATAGTGTTGGATGAACTCTGAAGGCATTTTGATTTTTTTTGCCAGAAGCAGGCAGATTCTTATTTAAAAGAGAGCCAGAATTTCTGATTAAATTGTTGCCTTCTATTTAATTATGAAAATGTTAATAGCTAGTTGGTAATTTATTAAAAATAATTGATGTTAAGGTGTTATAATTTTAGAATACGCTTTGGGTATGGCTACTCGGCAGAATTCCTTTTCAAATTTTATCAATGGCATGGCTTCTTTGCATATAACCTATGGATTAAAATTTCAGGTGCGAAACACCTTGAAGAAGGGCTCAGGCCCAAAACATTAGTTAAATACAGCGTCTTTATCTCCTACGATGGTGTAAAACCTGACGAGTTCCTCTAGCATTTCTGTATTTTCACATTAAACTTCAGGTTTCCTGTGTAGGCTCGTTTCATTCTTTGTATCTTTTCAATTGCTGTTTTGGCAAATAGAGACCAAATTATGCCTGCTCTACTCAATGGAACCAAAGCAGAGAAGCAGAATAGAATGAACAGCTGTTACTAAATAAATCGCTGTTTTTTTCTTCCAAAATAGGCTGCAAAATCCAAACATCTTCTTAAAAACAGTCGAGTCCAAATGTAAACGAATCATATTCTCAAAATTGGAAGGAGCAAGTTTGCTCAGTGCTGCTCCGATGGATTTTGTCTGAGTGATATTTTCCCTGACCAACATTCCAGAAAGTTCATTGGGTTCACCCAGTTCTCCTTGGAAGGAGAGCTGCTCGCCAGGCTGTGTGCTCTTTCTGGGGGGGGGGTGCATGGTGTGCAGGCTGGAGAGTTAATGGCAGGGGACTAGAAGTGGGAGGTCGAGCCCTGCGAGGAGAAAGTGAAGTAATAAATTAACAGATTGGATTGGAAGGAAGAGTCTCATTTGGAATTTGGCCCTTTGATCACGTTGGGCCACAAATTGTTAGCTTGTCATGGGGAACCACCCTAACTTGGCAATAATTACTTTCCAATCATTAGCTCTGAATCCATCGCTAAAAGGATTCCTCATACTGGATCAGGGACAGGACAACCTCAAACACAAGAAGCTCACATCTCAAGAATGAAGAAAACGTTATTTAAATCGGGTTCCGTTTCAATGGTTGTGCTGGAATATTGTAGTTGAGTATAGTGAGATAGTTCACCAGATTGATCCATGAATACTCTACAGGTTAAGAGAGCAGCTGTTTCTACCCATACTATGTACTCAGCTCTTCATTATCACAGTCAGCATCTAAATTCAACTGAAGCTATTCCGGGTGTAGGATGGAGATTCTGCACAGTGATGGTGAGGAGTATGGATTTGGCTGAGGGAAAGTGAATAACATCGGTCAAGTTCAGCATCATTTCAACCAATCTTCCAGGAGTTACTTTGTCTACTAACAATCAATGCCATGGTGAAACATATAAATAATTCCTAGTGGGATACACTACACTACACAAAGATTGAGAAATCAAGAGCTCTGAAATTAAACAGTGGTTCTACAGGCCCTGCCACAACTCTGGAGCTTTCAAACCGTGCTAAACTTATTGTCATCTGATTGTACAAGTACACCCCCATGAAACAGCGATCTCTGGTCCTTGGTGTAAAACATGCAGACACACAACCAGACATAACACAGATGCAGAGAAACAATACATATGCAGGACAAATATTTTATATATACACACAAATTAATAAATAATTAAACATTGTTTTGTACAGATGAGAGTCTCGAATAGTTAGTGTGAGCAGTTTCTTTGGTCATTCAGCATTCACACTGCCCGTGGAAAGAAGTTGTTCCTCAGGTATGCTGACTCGGATACTCATGTATCTCTTCCCCAAGAGGACCAGGTGAAAGATGTGTGCAGGGTGGAAGGGATCCTGGTAGATCATGTCGATGAGGGGGAGGGAGATTCTAGTGATCTTCCCTGCCACTCTTATAGCCCTGTTGATTGACCTCTAATCCATTTCTCTGCAGCATCCGTACCAAATTATGATGCAGTCAGCCAGCACACTCTCAATAGAGCTCCTAAAAAGGTTGCCATAATGGTAGCCTTGTCCACTTCAGTCTTCTCAGGAAGTGCAGTTACTGCTGCACCTTTCTGAAAGTGGGGAGATGCTGAGTGTCCACGACAGGCTGCTAGTTAAGTGAACTCCAAGGTACTTGGTGCTCTCCACACTCTCTACTACAGAGTTGCTGATGTGTAGTGAAGGGTGGTCATTCCTGGTCCTTCTGAAGTCCACAATCATCTCCTTCATCTTGTCCAGGTTGTTACTCACACCATTTCATGAGATTTTCATTCATTTACCCAAGGACGCCATTGATCATCCCCTATACTCATGGCCAGGAACAAGTAGAATCAGTACTAAATATCATAGCCAATATTTTTCAGGAATTAAAAGAAATTGCAAGTAAGAAAAAACTCACCATGCGGAAGATTAACAGCAGAAAGGAAAATTACCATCGAGGACATTTCCTACGCAGGTTTTACTCTTTAATGTTGAAGATTAGTGTACTGCTAATTTTTTCGAAATCTGGTTTCTCTGCCAAGTCACACTGGTTTGGGATGGTGCACAAGTGTGTATCTGATTATTATGCTAATTAGCAAATGACACAAAGCTGTATGAGGCCACCAGTTGAAACATTCTCATCATCACCAGAGATTTTGCAAACATAACACAAGCTGTTGAAGTCTGCAGTAAAAAAAAATCCATGATAAAATGATTGTGACTGGGCCAATGGAGAGCATGCTTGTTTCCAACTCTTGTGTCCTCTCTGCTTCACCTGTGCAAGACATTTTCATTTTACACCAGATGGCAAGACTCATTAAGTTGGCGATGACATATGGAGGTTGGTTTTAAAAAAGGTTGGTTGAAAATTAGCCAATTTTGAAATCTCATTCACCTTTGGCTGGAATAATCCCTTGGTTATAATCTGGCTCTTACAGGGTAGGTCTCTTGATTGGGGGATTTGTTGTGCGTGGAGGAAACATGGCCTGTCTGGAATCTGTGTAGTGTGGGGGGTCACGTGTTCTCCCTGTCTGAAACTTATTCGAAAGTGACATCACCTGTCAATCATTTGTGCACACCTTGCCACTGCCTAATTTAAATCACCTCAGGTCATTATTGGCTAGAAGCAGAGGTTAGCACTGTATGGAACACCAATGCACAGCACATTCTTTCTCTCTAATTCGTGGTCCAAGCTCTGAACATCGCTCCATGCCAGGTTGCTACTGTAGACATTGCTGGCAGTGTTGGAAGTAAGATGAGAATCACACAAAACTAAGTCGCTAGCACTGTGAGAGAGGCAAACCTGTTGGTCAGGGAACCAGGTGTGTGGGTAAAAGTCCCTGTTTGCAGTGTGTGAGTGGGTTGAATATAGGTTTACCATTGTCGGAGTCCAACTGAAGTCCGAGCTGAACGTCTACATCGTTGCTTAAGTGAAATAGTGATCGAGTACCATTTAACGTTCTCTCTTTTTGTTTCGCGTGTGCTAATAAAATAACATGTGACTGAAACACTTGTGTCCAAACATGTCTCTGTGAACCCACTGAACCTGATGCTCTTCCCAACACGGCAGAGATTCTGTGATAATCATTGAGATGCCTGTCCTCACAGCTGACCTCCAGTGGAAACTGCCTAACTGGAGTCAGCTTGGTATTCAGGAGCGAGGTCCAGCAGGCAAAATATTACCATTTCAGAAATAAAACTGCTTCACAATTCTTATTCTTTCTGCTTTAACAGTTTGCATCTTTAGATTTGAAATTCATGGGCATGTATCTTTGTGCAATGAGATTAAAATTGAAAAAAAAAACTTTCTCCTAAAATTATTCTAACTTTTTAACACGAAGACTTGTTTACCTCAATTGGCATCCGGGTGTTTTGTGTTTGAAGCGTTTGAAGGTAGATGACCTTTTCCTTTTCCAGATAATGGTTGTGAATGTTTCCAGCATTTTTTGCATCTTGGTCTGATTACTCTTCATGATTTCTTTTCCCCCATCTGGAATAAAATTGAAGGTAGGTTGACTTCACTTTGTGTAAAACTATAAGGCCATCATACAGACCACAAATACCTGAAGTCAGCCAAAGCACAGAATAAAGGCAGAGTACAACTTGTGCTCTGAATCTTGACAGTTGCTTTTAAAATATGTTGCATTGGATTAGACAAGACCTTGCAATGGATTGGAAGGAATTAAATGGTTTAACATCAGGAGTAGAATACATTCAATGAAAGACATTTAATTTGAACTTAAAAAAAAAGCCACTTAAAAAATATACCTGGAATGAAATGCCAGATCTGGTTCCAGTGAGAAATAAGAATATACAGTAAAGCCTTGCATCTCAAATACAATTAATAATAATAATGGTTGCTTCAAAGTCATCCTGCTGCATTCAAAAGAAGGAAAAGGTATTTTTTTTTCTTTTTCTTTAGTTTGTAGCAAATAAAAGTGGTTTTAATCACCTACAATTTATTGTGCCATAGCAGCCAAAGAGCACTTGGTAGATGAAGAATGATGGATGCCAGTTTATTATAGGCCATTCATAATGCTAGGAATTATAAAGCTATATAGGTTTGTGAAAATGCTTACCAAAATGGTGATCAGGTTAAATTAAGAAATAAAGAGAGAATTGAACTACACAAGCCACTTAATTCAAGGTTAAAAATATATTTTTGCAACAATAGTTTCTATACATAATTCTTCTATTTGAATCAACTTGAACTAGAATACATTTATAATAAAATTAAATAAACATTCTTCAATTTTCAAGCTCTTTGCAAAGTTTAAATAGATCATTCCATTTACAGCAGTGGAACAGATAATTAACTCATGGACATTATATTTAGCTTTCAAGGGAAACTTAATTTTAGTGAATTTAAGTTTTCTTATTAGTCATCTAACTCATTCTTATTTTCACATCTTAAGTACGTTATGCCAATGTCTCCAACAACATAACTCGATAAGTAGCTTCAACTTTACTTCCATTACTCTGGAGAAGCCCTTTCATGATGTTTGTGAAACATTTCTTCTCAACCAAATCAAACATGGACAAAGAATTATTGATTTGGACTAACCACTGTACAGACATAATTCTCTGTGAAATTTGTAATTATCCAGCATTTTAACAGAGTAGAAAAGCTGCTAATTCAGATTTTAGCTTTTCTTTCACTTCGAATAAATTGGGTTAGAATTTTATTTTGGAATTACTCCAGATGAACCGTGTCTGCCAAGCTATCCTGCCTCTTTTCAATGGGATCAAATCTAAATCAATAGCTAATTAATCAGTGTGAACTGCATTTCTGACTCATTAGTTTAAGACTACCATTATAATGTCTCTGAATATAAGTAATAATGGATATCATATCTCATGCAGTCAAGTTTATTGTAAATTTTGGTTAATAGAATCTAGAGTCAGGGTAGAATTGCAGAAAAGAATTATGATTAATACCCTGCTATCTTGTTTCACATTTATACCCACAATCAGCTTTTATATCAATTAGAATTCTTCCAATGACTGCACGTTATAAAACAGAAGTTTCCATAAATAGCCATTCACCTGGTCCAATATTCAGGCGTATCCTCCATTTATCCCAGAAAATGTCTGCAGTTACAGTGCAAGCATTATTTTCTTTGACTGAGCACCCTCCAATCTTTCCTGAATGCTTCTTTTTACTCATTCATCATCTTCTTTTCACCAATGGAACATTTCAGTTCTATTTAACGTATATTCCGGTGGACAAGTCGAGTCCTGAAACCAAAAAAAAAACTCTCAAAAATGGGGGTCGACTCATATACTTTTGACACCTTAAATTCATCTCAAAATCCAATCCGTGCTGATCTGACTTACAAGTTGACCCGTGAAAAGCAGATTCAGTGTATAAGTTGAGCCTTGAAAAACTTAAAAAAAAAACGATTTTCATTGAGATTTTTATTGAAAACAACACAGTTCGCACCCTTCAAAATCACTACCATTGTCTAAAACAACAATACATTTAGAACCCTTCAGAATCACTCGCTATCATCGTCTGAAGCAAAAATGGCAGCAAGCACATCCCTACTCTCACTGTTTAAGCAGTCATCATATGGATCTGAGTTATCTGATGAGGTGGTTTCAGCTTTGTTGTCAGTGTCCCACAATAAATCATTTTCCGTGCCATCAATTGCACAAGAGATACCGCAGTTTTAAAATGATTTTCATCACAGTCTCTACTTTAACTTTGTCCCATGCCTTGAGCATGAAGTTACACAGTACATCAAGTGATGCAGCATGCATTGCCCCATTTTTTGTAAACAACTTTTCTGCACTCAACATCCATGTATTCCATTCCTTGCACACATGGTCTTTGAATGGCCTGTTCGAGCAGACATCTAGAAGTTGCAATATAAATGTCAAACCACCCGGGATAACTGCCATTTAATTATTATATAGTGCTAATTTACTTTTAGTGTTCTCCATTAAGTGACTATGAAGACATATCCCAGACCAGCAAATTCTGTTCTTTGTGTAAACCTCATGCCCACCTGCTCCACACATTGTCTATCCATAGTTTTACACCATTATTATTCATCCATCCTTTTTCACAAAAATGTTCAAAAATACCTGCAGGGTATTTCGTTTTCGGTTTAATGTGGCGTTTGAAGATTATCATGGGTCTTTGCTTTGTCTCATTGCCAAGCACGATGACACCAGGGTAAACCTGGTCCTTTCATGGCCTGTACTTCTGGCTTGCAGTTTTAACACCTTTCCATTCCACTGTTCTATTGCCTATCATGTCAAAATTCATGGGGGTTTTGTCCATGTTTCTACTATTTGCCAATACAAACTGGTGTTTCTGCCAGTTACGTATATTAAACTGGTGAAAACTTACAACTTTACGATCAAGATGTTTTGGTAGTTTCTGTGCAATTTTTGTTTTTTTGGCATAAAATTAGATTTTTGCTGTTCATGAAGCAATTGCACCAGCCTACTGTGGCCTCAACATCATCACTGAGGTCTGGGTGGAGCTTTCCCCACTGCAGTGAAAATTTTCTTATTTTATTTTGGGTAACTATGTCACAATCTTGCCTCTGTTCGTATATCCATTCTGTAACATGAGTTTTGGTATGTTTCTTAAAGTCTCTTCTTTCTTCCTCCAATCTCTTACCAATTGGTCATGCATATCAAACTTTCTTGGCCATTTCTATCATCTTCAATTTAAAGCTCCCTTCATATTATTGTCGCGTGCTGCATTGCGTCGATGGACCCTCCATGATAGCAAGCACCTCCAGCCAATGTCCAGCAAATCAATCACGCGATCTATGGGGGTCAATGTATACACCAGTCAATGGCCCACCTCAGGCATCACAAGCTTTGGGGGTTGACTTATACGTTGGTCAATGGGGCACCACAGACAGCCAGAAAATTGGGGTTGACTTATACACCGGTTATACCATAAAACCTTTAAAATGAGGCTGAAAGGTGGGGGGGGGGGGGGTCCACTTGTATGCCAGTCGACTTATTTGCCAAAATATGCGGTAACCCAGGAGCTCCAGTGATTTGAATAATTTACAGGCAGAGACAAAGGATTTCACTTGAAGTATTGATGACAATCTTTTGTACTTTGCCTTATGGAAATTCTACATCAATAAAGCATTTGTAAGAACATAGCATTCCATATTACAAATTCAATGTCTAACTAAGATTTAAGATAGCATCCCTTCTTTTCTTGTAATAATAGTGATCATATTTCTACCCTTGACCTAAACACACCACTCTAACTTCCATTACATTCAAACTAAAATTTTACCATTAGTTTATTAGCTCAATTTCATTAATACATAATTTTTATTTATTCAGAGTTGAAATTCTGTTAATTTTACAACACCACATCAACTTCCTTATTAAACAATCAAAATGCATGTCCATGTCTAATCAGCCAAATCAATAATATAGTCAATTTAACTATGTGGACTGGTCATTATTCATGATACATCTTGAAACAAACTGCACGCTCTACTGCACTAGACAGAAACCTCCAAGATAATTAGAGTCTTAAGGAATTTTGATTAAGGTATTGGTTGGATTGATTAGATCATAGTCTATCTGTGGCAGATGATGTCAACATGTGTCTTTTTTTAAAAAAGCAAAAATATGTGAAAACTGGTCACAGTGTAAAACCATCAGGTACAAGTGAAACAACTACAAGCAACACAAAAGCCAATTTAATTTACATTTCCAGTCTATAATTTGCAGCTATAGGGCAGAAGGTATCAAAAATGAAGACAAACGAACCAAATGTATTACATGGAGGAAACATCACAGACTCGCACAGGGGAGTAGTCAGAGAAATAAAATACACGTGAAGCTGGATTTTTAAAAGCAGGACACTGATAGCATTTCAGATCAATTGGTGGAACTCATGCCAGGATTAAACATTGGATCTACTGCTTTTAACGGAGGAATCATGGAACAAAAAATGATCGTATGTGATTATGAGATGCATTTTCCTGTTCCTCACTCTGGGACTAGTGAATCAACAGTGCACTGTGAATACAGGAAGTTCAGGCTGGGAAGGAGTCCATTTGTTTGTCCACCATTTAAAGTTGATTACAAACAACGTGAGTCCTGCTGTGGGAGTACTTTCCTCCTGTCAGCTTTTCTGTGCCGGCTGCAATGAACAATCCCATGGAAGAAATAAATCCTTTCCTACATTTTGCATGAAACCATATGAGGACAACAAACCAAAATGAAATTGCCCTGCATTTTCTAAGATACACAAGCTATTTATCCAATGTTGACAGATCCACCTGTCCCAAAGTGCACGAGTTCTTTAGTTGTTTCAGTAATTTGACATTTACTTTCATCTTTATCATTTTTATTTTGATTTGATTTCTATACCAACCAAGTTTCCAAATGCATTTTAAGCCTTTTTGTTCAACAGGTAGTGATTTGCAAAGCCATGAGCTTCATAACTCCTCCAGTCTTTTGTGAGGGGATGTGAACATTGCTGGACAAGTGAGTGTTGGCAGCCTTCTCAACCAGACGAACGGTCACAACAGAACTCACTTGTGACCACAGAATGAAGTACATCACAAACAAGTTTCAGACTGGATTAGGGGGACAAAATATATCATCACTCTCCAGGGAATGAAGCTTCAATCTCCATTCAAATTTTCTTCTGATTCTTTTAATCAATACTGACAAACTGAAAAAGGATGAATGTTTAGCTATAAACAACATAAAGACTTATAATGGTTCTGGTAGAAATCACACACTGGATGTAAGGAAAGCAGGCAGCCAAAATGAATAAACATGTTTTGCAGGATTAGATAAATATTGTGGAATGTTATTTAATTTTTTTTGTGTGCGTGGGAAAGAAATCCAGGAAGAAATTTTCAAAGCCATACAAGCTGAAATGGATTGGGCAGATTGTCCATGGTGATGCAAATATAGGATTAAATGAGTCAGGCTTTACTAAAGTCATGCTTTTTGCATCCTTCTTTTGTACTTTGAACAATTCAAGGACATATATAAAATCTGGAAATTTAGTCCAGGTAGAGCACAGCCTTAGATCCGATCGAGGAACAGGGTCCACACTTTCATCTCACTCCTCCCCTAAAGTTAAATATATGGATTCCAATCTAAAATATTCAAAATAAAAGAATTTTCTTTTTAATTGCTTATATTGAGGTTATATATCTGTAGTTGGCCACAATTAAACAAAAGGTTCCATATCTGGATCAGTCAGGATTTACTATCAAAATCTATCTTTATTACCATTATAGTTCTTTGATAATACATCCCATTAAATGAGACAATATGATTTTAAATCACAAATCATTTTTGAGATTCACTTCACTTCACTTTGGCTTGGCTTCGCGGATGAAGATTTATGGAGGGGGTAAATGTCCACGTCAGCTGCAGGCTCGTTTGTGGCTGACAAGTCCGATGCGGGACAGGCAGACACGGTTGCAGCGGTTGCAGGGGAAAATTGGTTGGTTGGGGTTGGGTGTTGGTTTTTTCCTCCTTTGTCTTTTGTCAGTGAGGTGGGCTCTGCAGTCTTCTTCAAAGGAGGTTGCTGCCCGCCGAACTGTGAGGCGCCAGGATGCACGGTTTGAGGCGAGATCAGCCAACTGGCGGTGGTCAATGTGGCAGGCACCAAGAGATTTCTTTAGGCAGTCCTTGTACCTCTTCTTTGGTGCACCTCTGTCATGGTGGCTAGTGGAGAGCTCGCCATATAGCATGATCTTGGGAAGGCGATGGTCCTCCATTCTGGAGACGTGACCCACCCAGCACAGCTGGATCTTCAGCAGCGTGGACTCGATGCTGTTGGCCTCTGCTATCTCGAGTACTTCGACATTTGGGATGAAGGCGCTCCAATGAATGTTGAGGATGGGGCGGAGACAACGCTGGTGGAAGCATTCTCGGAGCCGTAGGTGATGCCGGTAGAGGACCCATGATTCGGAGCCGAACAGGAGTGTGGGTATGACAACGACTCTGCATATGCTTATCTTTGTGAGGTTTTTCAGTTGGTTATTTTTCCAGACTCTTTTGTGTACTCTTCCAAAGGCGCTATTTGCCTTGGTGAGTCTGTTGTCTATCTCGTTGTCGATCCTTGCATCTGATGAAATGGTGCAGCCGAGATAGGTAAACTGGTTGACTGTTTTGAGTTTTGTGAGCCCGATGGAGATGTGGGGGGGCTGATAGTCATGGTGGGGAGCTGGCTGATGGAGGACCTCAGTTTTCTTCAGGCTGACTTCCAGGCCAAACATTTTGGAAGTTTCCGCAAAACAGGACGTCAAGCGCTGAAGAGCTGGCTCTGAATGGGCAACTAAAGCGGCATCGTCTGCAAAGAGTTGTTCACGGACAAGTTTCTCTTGTGTCTTGGTGTGAGCTTGCAGGCGCCTCAGATTGAAGAGACTGCCATCCGTGCGGTAGCGGATGTAAACAGCGTTTTCATTGTTGAGGTCTTTCATGGCTTGGTTCAGCATCATGCTGAAGAAGATTGAAAAGAGGGTTGGTGCGAGAACACAGCCTTGCTTCACGCCATTGTTAATGGAGAAGGGTTCAGAGAGCTCATTGCTGTATCTGACCTGGCCTTGTTGGTTTTCGTGCAGTTGGATAACCATGTTGAGGAACTTTGGGGGGCATTCGATGCGCTCTAGTATTTGCCAAAGCCCTTTCCTGCTCACGGTGTCGAAGGCTTTGGTGAGGTCAACAAAGGTGATGTAGATTCCTTTGTTTTGTTCTCTGCACTTTTTTTGGAGCTGTCTGAGGGCAAAGACCATGTCAGTATTCCTCTGTTTGCGCAAAAGCCGCACTGTGATTCTGGGAGAATATTCTCGGCGACACTAGGTATTATTCTATTTCGGAAAATCCTAGCGAAGATTTTGCCTGCAATGGAGAGCAGCGTGATTCCCCTGTAGTTTGAGCAGTCTGATTTCTTGCCTTTGTTTTTGTACAGGGTGATGATGATGGCATCACGAAGGTCCTGAGGCTGTTTTCCTTGGTCCCAACAAAGCTTGAAAAACTCATGCAGTTTGACATGCAGAGTTTTGCCGCCAGCCTTCCAAACCTCTGGGGGGGATTCCATCCATACCTGCTGCTTTGCCACTTTTCAGTTGTTCAATTGCCTTATATGTCTCATCCCGGGTGAGGACCTCATCCAGCTCTAGCCTTAGGGGCTGTTGAGGGAGCTGGAGCAGGGCGGAATCTTGGACTAAGCGGTTGGGACTGAAAAGAGATTGGAAGTGTTCTGACCATCGGTTGAGGATGGAGATCTTGTCGCTGAGGAGGACTTTGCCGTCTGAGCTGCGCAGCGGGGTTTGGACTTGGGGTGAGGGGCCGTACACAGCCTTTAGAGCTTCGTAGAAACCCCTGAAGTCGCCAATGTCCGCGCTGAGCTGCGTTCACTTGGCGAGGCTAGTCCACCACTCATTTTGGATCTCCTGGAGTTTGCGCTGAAGATGGCTGCATGCGCGATGGAAGGCTTGTTTCTTCTCTGGACAGGACGGCTTTGTAAGGTGAGCCTGGTGGGCAGCTCGCTTCTTTGCCAGCAGCTCCTGGATTTCCTGGCTGTTATCGTCGAACCAGTCCTTGTTTTTCCTGGAGGAGAAGCCCAGTACCTCTTCAGTGGATTGCAGTATGGTAGTCTTCAGTTGATCCCAGAGGGTTTCAGGGGACGAGTCCGTGAGGCGGATTGCATTGTCGAGCTTTGCTTTGAGGTTTGCCTGGAAGTTTCCTCTCACTTCGTCTGACTGCAGGTTTCCAACATTGAACCTCTTTCTGGGGGCTTTACTGTTCCTGGTCTTTGGCTTGAAGTGAAGGTGGAGCTTGCAGCGAAGCAGCCGGTGGTCAGTGTGGCATTCCGCGCTGGGCATGACCCTGGTATGGAGCACATCTCGTTTGTCTCTTTCTCGCACCAGGACGTAGGATTAAACAATGTATAAGTATACAACACTTTTTTAAACTAAAATAGGATTCTCAAAATATTGAATAAAGGGTTATTTATTTCTAGAAAAAAAAAGACATTTCAATGCAGTGGCAAGACACTAACTATGCAGCCAAAAAAAAAATCACAGTTCTAAAAATCCTAAGTGTTTATGGGTGAATTTATTTAAAGCAGACATGTAATTACAATTAGGGTGTGCCAAACAAGGAATGGTTTACTGAAATTGGTCAGTGAGCTTGATTTCTTCTTGGACCTCACCCTTTTACAACTACTGTGGGTTATCATTTACTCAAACAGAACCAATAAAGTTGTCTGATTATCATTTTTTAAATCTCAGATTGCAGAGAAAAATGTAATGTTCTCAATGGAATGAAATGTCATCATTATTTGGCTCCTAAAAGCCTGGCATGTTCAGACAGTGAATAGCTGAGCTACCAGACCATAAGGTCTTTGGTCAAATCTCAGTTAGCTGATCTCAGTTGGTTGCAATTTTGCAACTTACCTCAGGTACTTTAATTCTTAATGAGCATCCAGGGTCCTTCTGTACACGTGCTAACTTCACTTTAAACCCTTCTGTCATGCAGCCAATGTAGCCATCCACCTAACAAGCCTAAGATTCATCAATGGAGGCTGGGGGTACTTGAGAACAACTATGCCAAAAACAAAAAAAAATTCTCTCTCCAAGCAACCAACATCTCCAAAGAGGAAAGATGATTTAGCAACTCAGCAGATAAACAAATTGATTTAAAAATACTTGGAAGTTTTCATTCCAAAAAGCAATTTAAAAAGTTTTTTTTTGCTTTTAGATTCCCATCCAAGATTTTGATCCCTGTAGTGACTCCCATTTCTGCATTTAATGTGACAGGAGGTCTGGGTGAAGATCTTTCCAACACTTGGCAGGTGAGTTGGCAGTGGTTTTCCAAGCTCTGACAGGAAGTGAACCTCTAGGAGTGGCACTGTTCCATTTTCATTCTCTGAATAAGACAAAAATCAGCTGGTACATTGTGAGCAGGAAAAAAAAACCTATAAAACTCTGTTTAACACAATTAGTGGACTTACCTGAAGCTAACGCGTATATTTGAAATTGTGACCTCACTGACAGCATTCAAAACTATTCACTATTCATTTAAAGAATATCTATAACCAACAAAATATTCAGACAATGTATTATGTTACTCCATTTGCACTCAAGGAAGCAAAATTATTGATGGCACTTCACACCTTAACCTCACTTGGCTTCTGGTTAAGCAGTACCTCATCTTTGGAATCCCAGCTTTTGTTTTCCAAAATCTCAGGACTTTGCCTTCCATTGCCCTAAACTTCTCCATTCCAACTACCCTCCATGCAATCAAATGTCTTCCCAGTTTGCTTTTTGAGCTCCACTAATGGCACCCACAATGCAGTGAATTGAAATTCACTGGTGATGGGTTGTGCAGATGGCTGGCTCCTCCCCCAGGCTCTGTCCCCATCTACCCTTATACAACCTAGTTTTCCTGCCTCAACCCAGAACCCGACTGAAGACCCTTGTAAGACCCTACCCTTTATTATAAGCTAATAAAAGTGTGTTCTCCCTCCAGTCGTGAGAGCTTTTATTCGTGCTACACACACATTCTACTGCTGAAAGACTACATTTTCACAATTCCCATTTTGAGCCCATCAACTTGTTTTCCTCTTTTAAAGCTTTCCTTACAACTGACCTCCATGATCTCTGCCCAACAAATTGTGTTGGATAATGCTCTTGTAGTGTGGATGAATAATCCAGGGGTCCCCAAACTTCGTAGACCATCGACCCCCTCATGGAATACTTGATCCCTCACCAACCCCCAGCCATGGAATCCCAGCGCTGAAAGGGGAGGGGGTAGTGGTGGCGCTGGATTGGGTAGGGGGGGAGGGGTGCTACCAAAGGTACAAAAAAAAATGTGCATCTTTCTTCTACGCTCAGTCCATCCTCCCGTTCGCTCAATATATTCAAAGGCCGAAGCCAAATACAACATGGCAGTCACAAAAGCCCTCTTTTGTGAGAGGTTGACCACTACTGTCATAGTCGCTCTTTTCCGTTGATCTGCCTCTGCTTTCCAAAGCAAAAATTCAATCGACCCCTCCCCTGGCGTTATTGACCTGCTGGCATTTATCAACTCCCAAGGGTTGATATCGACCACTTTGGAGACCCCTGGCATAGTAGTTTGCACAATACAGTGCTAATGATCTGGGTTCAAATCCGGCACGGTCTGTAAGGAGCCTGTGTGGATTTTCTCCAGGTGCTCTGTTTCCCTCACACCTTTCAAAATATATGTGGGTTGGAGGTTATTTGGGCAACATGGACTCATTGGCTAAAAGGGCCTATAACCATTCTGAATGTCTAAATTAAAAAAAAATTAAATAGTCATTGGATGTTTTATTTGTCAAGAGGCTCTATACGAATGCAAGTTGCAGTTATGTTTGCTGTATATACTGGCTATGACTTACGGAGGTCCATTGTTGGGATTGGATGCCGTCCTGCTAAAAGTTAACATATTTCAACAACAAAGGATTCAAACCACAAACAGCTGAAATCGTTTTTTTAAATTAACAAATAATGTAAACAACAAATGTATTTAAATATTAGGAACCACACCTCATCAGCTATGTTTCCTGTAGAATGTCACAGGTCAGGTTACCAATGTGATTTGAGATCACATGGCTTCAATACTACAGTTGATATTGTGGCAAATCAGATTTCCACCTTTAATATCAAAAACAGCCTGAAATTCCATTAAAATTGCTGATTGCAATACCATGTTTACCATTGTGACTCTTAAGGAATAGTCATGGTTTGTTTGATTCCTAAAGGGCCCCTTTTGCCTCATTAAACAGTTAGGTATACAAGAGCTAAAATAGAAAATTAATCTGACTTTAGTTGAATCTAGAATCGCAACTCCTCACATATATTCGTATTCATCTAGCAGAAAGGAACACAGTCTCAATATGAATGGATTCAGCAAAATTTAGTAGCTTTAAGGCAACCATTAACTATTACTTCACATAGGGGATTAGCTCAGCAAGGAACCAATGAGACATTACAAATGTCAAATTATAACTCTATTAATTGTGAGTTGCAATTGTGACCCAATGTTTATGACTGATGATTTACTGTAGATACGTTAACTTCAAGTGGGATTTAATGTTACTAACTTTTTGTAATGGCAAATTGAGTTTGCATATGATTCCTGTGTGAAATTTTCCTTGTCTTGCCCAAATGTAATCATTCCAACACATTGCTATACTTATTAACTATTGAACTCATACCATTTTTGGATAATGAAATGATAGGGAGGGTAGCAATCGTTTTGCCACTTTGAATGCTGGCTTTGCAGTGAAATGCTTTTGCTGACCCCTTTCAACCAATTGGTTCTGCTCATCTATTATCCCCTTATAACCTTGCCACTTCCAATCACTCAGTTCTATAGTTCTAAAGTCAAAATTGATCTGGCACCTTATTAGTGCTTCTTTAAAATGGCAATACAAAGAAGTCTGAATACCTTGTTCATTTTTCCTGGTTGAAGCAGTCCAGAGGCAAGTATAAACTAAAGTAAGTCTTATTTTCCACTCCACTTAAAAGGCAATAGATATAACCTAAAAATAGGGTATTCTACCAAATCCATTGAGTCCCTTCGTCAAATACCCTGCTAATATTCAGTACAAGTAAAAATGTGATCCAATCTTCCATTTACAATTTATGACCCTCATCACTTTGTATAATGAACTACCTGTATATTGATTCGCAGTTAAACAGTTTACCTCAATTTTAAATGACAATCTGTTTCAGATCCTTCAGTTGATTTGATTTTAGAACCTCCTTCCTCTGTGGTCACTTCACTCCTAACTGTGACACTCAAATTATCTGTGTGGCCACAGTTCTGGAGCCCGACACAATCGTGAATATAAATGATGCATCAGCAGCGGCCACGGCTTCATCTGTCAAAACAATTTCACAATTCATTCTCTAAACTCTCCTCCTTCTTCAAAGGCATTCCTTAAAATCAAGATCTTATGCCATGCCTTTGGTCAGTATAACAATGAAGAATTTTATTTTATTTTTTGTTTATACCAGCAAAATTGTCATCATGGAAGTGACAGGTGGAAGTGGATCTGCAAGAAATATGTTTTGCATTCACTACTATGACTTTATTCTAGGCTTTCTTTCACCAATTATTGTCCGAAATAGGTAATCAATGCATCTGATGTGACAATACCTTTTGCATTCTCCACCACTTTTCCAAATTCATTGGGGATCTAGAAGACCAGAATATTTGATACATGCAGACTATCAGATTTTCTGGGTTACTTTTCGGGAAAAAGTTGATCTCAGCCACATTCAACTGCGCAGTGGTCTTCTCTGCCACCCCACAGTTCCAGAGACCTGTGTTTGGTCCTGATTATGGATCCAGTCTGTGCGGAATTTGCCCATTCACCTGTAATTTCCTCTGGGTTTCCTCGGGGTGCTATGATTTTTCTCTCACATTCGAAATAGATAGCAGTTAGTAGGTTAAGTGGGCACTTTAATGGCTCCTTTATTGCTAAGTGCCAGGAGAATGTGTTAGTGTGTGGAGAATTAGTCAGGATGTAAGAGGGGAAAAAATGGGATTAATGTGGAAGGGTAGGATAATCAATGCAGATGCAGTTGGCTGAAAGGACCATTTCCATCTCATTAAGTATACATCAACCTCCCCATCAGTAAAAAAAAACTTTATCATTCCAATAGGAGATTTCTAATATCTAAATTGAAATGTGCACAAGTCAAAGAGGCATGGTTCTTAACTTTGGCACTGATTTTTTTTCCAAAGACAAATTCCGTAGAAATTAGTGGCGATCTATATATTAACTCTCCTCTTTTCAGTTTTATTGTGGATTCAAATTTGCCAACAAAACCACAGTAGTGCGCAAAGTATCAACTAGCAGAAGTTGGAAGTTGAAAGTCCAGAGGTATGGAATGACGATAACAATCTCTTTCTCCAAGTCAATAAGACGAATCATCATTTGATATCAGGGGAAGGGGCAGACTGCATGTCCCTGTTCACGTCAATGGCACTGATCTTTAAAGCTTCAAGTTCTAAGGAATTAATATCTCCAATGACCTGACCTTGGACAAGTACATTTTCTTGGAAACCATTTCTTTTCTGCAGTCATCATGCTTTTGCGGGGTCCTCATAACAGGTGGACTTGAAGTCATTGCTTGATGCTAATTGATCTTTACATTAAAATCCAGTCTGTAAATTGTGCTCTTTTTGGAGCTGTATGAACGTTAGAGTTAATATGTTAGTGTGTGTGCAGAATAGCCCTTCTCACTGTACTGGGCATTTTGAGACAAAAAAAAGTTAAACTTAAAACATAGGTATTAACTCTTTGATCATGGATTCCAGCTGATCTGTCGGGCTCAGCAGCTTTAATCTACTCAGCCCTCAGTACATATTATAACTAACATTGGCCCAGAAGAAACCTCGTGTGCATTAACCTCACTGTATAAAAGTACCACATTCAGTCCCAATCGCTGGCACAGTAAAGGTGTCGTGCTAACCGCTACGCCAATCATACCACCCTAATTGAGTGTTTTCAGCACTTTTATTTCACTTTAGATCCAAGTTATTTTACTTTTATTTTGACGACAACTTGCTCAGCATCAGAGATTCTTCTTAACCATTGCCTGGCAGGATGCAGAATCCGAAAAGTAGAGGCTCGGATGGAACGTCTCTCAGTTTTTGTGAGAAGTTTACTTTGAAGTCAGTGGGCTGGCACTCTATTTCACCAATCAGTACAAAATCTGGTTTATTATTCTATGCTTGTGATTTCACCTGCCATGTATCAGAGTTAAATGGCGAGTGCGAGGAAAGAAAGAACTATTGCAGATTGAGAGGACATATTTCTAATTCCAATGAAGGATTGTTAACCCATTAACTCTTTTCATCTCTCCACAGATACTGCCTGATCTGCAGTTTATTTCTATTTGGTCCTTTCTACTTGTATTCAGGAAGAAATAGTAATTAGGATCAGTTAGATGGATTTTCTCATCCTCTTAAGAGTGGGAGAGCCTGGAGCCTGGGTGCCAGCTGGGCTTGTAGAGTAGACACAGATCTGAAACTCAATTGAAACAAAGTAATTCAGCAGTGTGTGTGTTTATTTGAGCAATGCTCTCCATTATAAGTTTTCAGTGTCCCTTTCTGGGAATGAATCCAACTTCCAAAATAATTACTTTTTTTTGCTTTCAAGTAAACTGCATTAATATAAACTGTTGTCGGAATTTGTTCTCAATCATTTACATTGAACACGCAACGCAAGTATTCTACCTCAAAAATTTGTGTCCACAGACTTCAAAGGAACTGAATATCAAGGTGAATTGCAATGTCTTGCTCCTTCTTTGTTTAAGTGCCTGAACGCAATTTCAACCACAAGCTATTTGTGATATCTTCCTGATTAACCTTAACCCTTTTGCCACCAACAATCCCTCCACCATGCTGCTTTTAAAGCACTTGAGCAATTAAATCCGATTATCACCTTTTTACTTCGCATTGAATCAAGGCTCAGCCTGCCTTGATGAATGAAAACATTGAGAGCTACAAGAAATGTCTGTGGCAGCTGCATATTAGAAAGACTGCTGGGAATCGCACACTGGTTTCAAACCAACCACACAGTTTATATTATTCCTATCACTGCATTTTCAAGCCAAGTCTGAAGTACTTTAAAGGCAGTTTTGTTTCCATTTTCAGTATTGCACATTGAACTGCCGGTCTTGCATTCGGTCTCACTTTCACTCCAGTAAAATATTGGAAGAATAAAAAAAAGGACTACAGCTTCTTTTCAATAACAACAAAAAATAAAGAAATGGCCATAAAGTAGAGAACAGGAAATATTTAGAAGGCTCAGTGTTGCTTTTGTACATGAGCTATAATTATATGATTATGAACATTAAAAAACTTGACCTGAAGGATAAACAAGGGAAGTGTTGCCCTGAATGTGGCCTCTTTAAAAGTGCTTGACTGTGTCAGCAATCATTTCAGGTTCAATCTGGGCTATAAAACAAAAGTCCACATAAATCTGTTCGGGCTTATAATTTAAAAAGTAGTGACCCCAGTAAAGGAAATTGCATCAGCATTAAACTCTCAACCAGCCAAAAAGAGGCATGCCAAATAAGAGAAGAAATGTGGTACAAGTGGCTGAGCTTTGTGAGAGTTAAGTAATCCTGAAAACTATTCTGCACGCATTCGCTAAACGATGTTAAAGAATCGGTTAAATGTAATTACAAGGTCTTTATTTATTTAATCATTGTTCAGAATTACACGTAAAGCGCACAATTAAATTGTTCATCTAAAACCCTTCCTCGACATAAATTCAAATATAGTTATTTCATCTCTTCTTCAGGATATACAACTAAAAAAGAGCAGGAGGCTAAATTTACTTTCTGCTGAGAATAGGAGTGGTGATTGTGATGTGTGATTAACTTGCGATCATTAATTATCTTGTTGTTTTTCTCAGAGATTCAGGCTGGAAATTTGCTTCCTGGTCTTGGTGAGTGGAGTTGCCCACTTTCTTGTGAACTGCCCTCCTCCTCCTTACCCTTCAAACTGCCTTGCCCATCCCCCGAGTCGATCCAGATTCCAAAGGGAGCACCTCTTATGCTTATATCAGGGAGAAAACATCATGCACTGAAATCTTGAAATTGGAAAAATATTCTTCAGCACGTTTCTCTGCAAACATTTGCAAATTTAAATAGAATAGATTGAAGATTTGTAGGATCAAAGCAACAGCCAAAACAAATCAACTGGCAAAAACCTGCAAGCAGTGAATCATCCCGGGGAATACATCCTACCATTCATGTTATATTTGGTCATTCAGAGGGAGCACAAGTTACAAGACATCAGTCTTGGCTTCATATCCTTGCCATACACTGACATCTTGATTTTCTTACTCCGCATGTTTCTGTTGGATGATCACTGACTGTGCACATGAATGCCTTTGCCCTGTGGAGCTGGGCACCATTCACCCAACACATGCCTGCAACAGACTCAGGTAGGCACTTTTAGTACCCACACTACGGGCATAAGCACTTCCTATTTGTTCATGGGCATTAGCACATCTTGGAAAATGTCAAACGCAAAGAGAATTTAAATTTACATTTTAAATTTAGACAGTCAGCACGTAACAAGTCCTTTTGGCCCACAAACCTATGCTGCCCACTTACACCCAAAAATCATAAAAATCTATATTCAAACTTTATGATAGTTTATAATTCTTTTAATTACATTTATTCTCATGCTAGGATCGCAGTTTGATTCTAAAACTAATCAATTACTGACAAATGCAAATTTGTTAACTGAACTCAGTGGTGAATTCAAATGTAATCACTGGATGATAGTGTAGCAAAGCCAACCCTATAGCTGGGTAAAAGTGTCAGTCAGCAGTAAACACTATCTTTTAGCAGCAGGGACTCAGTAATGTTGCTTATTGCTAAGCCAATGACAAGCTCCAGGAGATCAGTGAAAATCTGCTCCATGGCCTTTCATGCAAGGAGCAAACACACACCAAAATGCTGGAGGATCTCAGCTGGGTTTTTTTTCAGTATCTATAGGAGACAAAGATATACAAGGAGATCCAGGACAGAAGGGAGGTGGTGGGAAGCAGCTGGCAGGTAATGGGAAGCAGTCCTTCATGGAAGGTAATTATCCCAGGAAGGGGATTCCAACTTTTTCTTGTAAGTTTAGGAGGGACTAATTCTTCTTCTTCTTGCCTTGGCCCAATGCCTCTGATAGATTTTACCTGATAAGGAAGCCATTGCTTCACCTCTGCCCAAAATTCAGGCTCAGACTTCAATGGATAGATGATCTCCATACTGATAAATGGCCTCACTAGTTTACATTGGCCATCTGGAAAGCCTAGAATTTAAAATTAAAGTTAACCTGATCAGACCATGACATGCTATCCTGTTGACCTTCAAAATTCAACATTCAAAATGTACAGTTGAACAAAGATGATCATGAACCAGGGGAAGGGTAGAGACCACATCTCTGGCCACATCAATCTGGACAGATCAGTCAGCTTCAAGTTCTTGGGAGTAAACATTTCCAATACCTTCACCTGATTCAACTAAGCCCTTTCAACAAGCACACTGATGCGGCCGATAGAGGGCTAAGGTAATTTGTCACGTGGAGATGGCGTTTGCAAGTGTTAGTTCATTATCTCGTAGCAGTGCCTTTCTCATGCCTTCATCGCAGATGCTGCAAACCATCCTGCCTTTAATCAACTCATCACAGGTGAAGACACAGGTCCTTGCCCTGATTTTTAGGTCGATGACATGCGATTGAATTGACTCACCAGACCTTTGGTCTCTGTGGATTGCATATTTCTAGAAATTTTCTTTTTAAACACTTGGGGTCCTCTCTTGACTCAGCCGATACTCCCTTCACGCACTTCACTTGCATATATGAATGACCTTTTCCTTCCAATGGCTTCAGAGCCTGCTAAATTTAGACTCAGGCAGACTTATCACTACGCGCAGCCGCAATTCTCAGCCACATTTCCTTCAAACACGAGCAGGTCAGGTCTTCTGAATCCGTCTGCCATTATGGCGCAGTCACAAATGTGTTGCAAACGTAGCGTTGGTTACTCACTTTTCACTTGAAGGTTCCGGGTTCAGACTTCTGACACCATCTTTGTAGATGCGTCGAATAACCAGACAACACAAAGAGGTAACCTCTGACGAATGCTTTACTGTTAAATTCAACAATACAATGCATAACGGGAGCCTCTGGAAATGGCATCCGCCACCAACCAAGCTCCGTCTCCTTTAATCAACCAGCATGCTTAGTGGGGACTCGCGCATGTGCAATAGCATCGTGGCGAGTACAGTGGCTGCAGGCAGCCAATAAAAGCGGCTGTCTACAGCATGCTCCTCTATGGCTTCCACAGGTGAACTGTTGAAATCTCCTACACCTCCCGCTGACAAGGAAAGACAGCCAACATTCTGAAGGACCCATCACACCCTGGACACACTCTCTCCACTCATTAGGGAGAAAGCTCAAGAGCGTGAAAGCATGCACCAACAAGCGTAAAAATTGTTTCTTTCCTACGGCTGAAATAATCCCACAACAGCACTTTCACACAGCCCTTCTGTCCAACTAACCAATGTGGTATGCTGGACTAAACCTATTTGTGTCATGCTGCCTTTACTTGGTACGAATCAGTGGTTCTTTTCCAATTATGCTCTGTAATTGTGCTCTCACCTTCTACTCTACAAGACAATGCTAGAGTTATCCTGCAAGACTGCTCCCATTTAACCAAGTGAAATGTGAGAAGAGCATTTAAGCAGAAAGAGAAAATGTACATCATTTCTATGTTGATTCTTTCTCAAGAGCTGAAGTATACACCACGTGCTGTGTCTCTGGGCCAAGACAACAAGAAGCTCCAGAGCTAATCACTCCGCAAAGATTCCAGCTCGATTTTTTTATGTTTCACTCCAAGTAATCCTAACTATATGAAGTGGAGTTTGCAATCACGTGGAACAAAACATCAGCAAAGACAGGTTGTAAGGAACAAAACATCACTGTGGTAGTGAGAATATGGGTCAGAGAGCTCTCGAGAGCAAAAGAAAGGCAGTGTGTGTGCGAGCAGTATAAGAGAGGACACCCCTCGAACAGGGGAAGAACATTTTGTCAAAGGAGGCAACTGATAAAATGTGCGCACTTGAGATCCTGGTTAGGGCCAAGTCAACAGTGCTTGAATCAGCTTTGTAACATTATTATCCTTCTCTTCATGAAGAGAAATCGATGCACTTGCACCTCGAATGAATGAGGAGAAAAGGAAAGTAGATAAAACTGGGGAAAAGCTGCAGCCCAAAGAACAAGCGATTATCGCAGACATCCTGCTAATTGTCTGAACTGTTTGAAAACAATTCTAGAACGCCCCTGATGAAGGGCTCAGGCTTGAAACGTCGACTGCTTCTTATTTCCCATGGATTCTGCATGACCTGCTGAGTTCGTCCAGCACTTTTGTGCATCGCTATCGGCAGACCTGTGGTTTACCTTGAACTATGAAAGCTGTCCCATGGAAAGCATGAATCTCTGAAGCAAAGGACAAAACTGGCAGAGCAGACGATTATATTATGTTTGATTCATTACTCAGGAAAGTCATAAGGGACTCCAGCATTTGAAATGGAGTGTCAAATTTTGAAGAAATAAATGACAACGATTGATTTTCTCTCCCAGTTGGTTGACAATATACTTAAACCGCAGTTGTAGAATAAGGATCAGTTTACCAAAAAAAGCCATCATTTTTCCTAAGTGGGTCATGGGCAAAATTTTACTACTGACGATTGCCTATTTATTAAAAATAATCTCATTGGATCCATGTGCAATTTTTGTCTTCGTATTTACTTTGCATTTGGCTAAATCTCCAAGAGTAAATCTGACCAATTGCATCTCAATGTCATAGGTTTGTGAAGAGCGTGGGTGAACCACCACTGCTGTGTGCAGAGATATGCTGTGTGAAAAGCTACTTAAGTCAGGTTCTGGATGAATTGAACATACATTTTTAGCAACTATAGAAAACAAAATATTATTATCTTTTTCTGTTATTTATTAGCCTCTCATTTTTTTCCTGTTATAATTTATTCAGTGGTTTGAACTGGAATAACTTTCTGATGCTGTGGTTGTTTTATTTCCTTGGACTATCCGAGTGGTACCATCAACACCATTTCATTCTTCATAGCTTTGTCAGATAGATTGTTTAATCTCCAAAAATTTGTTTGCCTAAAATTGAACATAAATTTTGAATATATACTTAATAAATCATTTCACCAGCAGGGAGAGAGACTGAATTGGACAGTGCAATTAAAAGTGTATTCCTGAAATACTGCACGTGAAAATTATTGGAGTGTGTGCAGTGACAATGAGTCAGAGAGAAATAGCTGATGTATATACACATCATATTCTCAATCGTATAATTTGTAGCCTGAAATCTCTCTCATCAATGCACCCCAACTTGCATCCAATAGCAAACTTCCGACAACTGATTTTGTTGGAGGTCAAAGTGATCTCCAAAAAATGGGGAACACTTACACTTTGTATTAAAGTTAATCGTATTCTGTAATTTGTAGTATCGTTCCAAGAATTGACAGAGCCTAAGTAATTATGGAGTTTGCCACACAGGAACAATCATCCCCTGTTAAACTTGCTATTCATGAGTTATTGATTTCCTTCTAATGCTCAGGAGGCTCTTGATGGGAATTCTCTGGATCTCCCACCTTTGATGAAAACTGTGCAGAAATGCCGTCTTTGAATGCAATAATTTTTCTTCAATGATTTTCAACCAAGTTTATGGTGCGGAATCAGAAGTCCAAAGGGAATTCTTCCTTTTTATGTTCAGTTGCAGATCAGTTGGGAGATCCAATCTTTGGTCATGCACAGAAATTGGGATCACATTGACCAAAGCTGCACAAATTCAGTTGTGAGATCATGTTACCAATGCATTGTGGGATGAGTAAAAAACAAAGCTGGAGAAACTCAGCAGGTCAAAGAGTGTACTTTATAAAGCAAAGATAAAGATACATAACCAATGTTTCTGGCTTCAGCCCTTCATCAAAGTGTACCCATTCCTCACTTGTCAGGAAAGTGCAACAGCGACCGCATTTCCTGAAAAGACTGAAACCAGTGTCCTGGTTGGCTGCACCACTGGTATGGTTGCTGCAGAGGTCAATCGAAAAGACCATAACAGTGGCACAGATCATCACTGGAGTCTCCCTCCCCCCACCACACCATCAACGTGATGTACCAGGATCGTTGTCTGAACAGGGCATGCAAAATAATAGAGGACCCCTTTTACCCTCCCCTTCAGCTGCTCCCGTTGGGGAAGAGAAACAATGAGGATGCTGAATGACCAGAAGGTCTGCTCACACTAACCATCCAAGGCTCTCATTATCATGAAACAATATTTATTCATTTGGAGAGATTAAATACTTGTCATGCATTTGTCTCACGTGTGTTACATCTGGTGGTGTGTCTGCATGTTTTGCTCCGAGGACCGGAAAACACTGTTTCATCGGATTGTACTTGTAGGACAATAGACTTGACTTGAGAAAACCCCAAAACATTGGTTATGTATCTTTATCTTTGCTATATAGAGTGCGCTGTTTGACCTGATGAGTGACTAAAGCATTGCGTTTTCACTTCAATCACAGTGTCTACGGGCCTTCAGTGCTTTACTTCCATTGTGATATTAGATCCATTTCTATTTTTGGCTGAGGATATGAGAAGTCCATTGAACCCATTAAGTTGTGTTCCCTGCTATTCCAACTCTTTTTCTGCCAAGAAATTGAACATCTCCTCAAGGAATGAAGAAATCATATATATTAAGCCAGAGCAGGATTGTTTTTATATACATTATCATGAGGTAAGAGTGGTGCCAGGGAGTGGGTATAGAGATCAACATCAGGAAAAAAGCTCAATTATACACAGAAAACAGAATTGGAATAAGGTTATATGGTTATAATATAAGAAATAGGAGCAAGAGTAGACCATTCAGCCCATCAAGCCTGGACCGCCATTCAATGTGATCATGGTCGATTTGATGATGGACTCTTTTCCACCTCCACGCCTTTTCCCCATTTCCCTTAATTCTATCCAACTTTATCTTAAGCGGTCGTCTCCACTGTTTCAATAGGCAGCAAATTCCACAGATTCACCATCCTCAGGGAAGGAAAAGCAGCAACTCTTCATCTCTGTCCTAAATTTACCACCCTGAATCTTGAGACTATGTCCCCTTGTTCTGGTCTCCCCCATCAATGAAAAAAAGCTTATCTACCTCAATCTCATCTATGCCTTTCATAATTTTATATGCTTCTAGAAGATACCCTCTCATTCTTCTAAATTCCAGCTAGTGCAGCCCCAATCTTTCCTCATAGGTTAACCCTTCATCCCTGGAATCAACCTGGTGAAACTGCTCTGCACCACCTTTAAAGCCAGTAAGGAGACCAGAACTGGTTACCTTTGAATTGGGGCTGACTGAGCACACATCCTTAACTGCAGCCTTTCCAAAAAAAAACAAATACCCACTTTGCAGCCTTTTGGATAGAAAGGAATTTAACTGTTTTATTTTCATTTTGTCAGTAGTTTAAGAAGTTGTAAAATATTGTGTGATTTTAAAAATAAAAAATTGCCATCTTTTTCTCTATTATTACTAACTTGGCAAACATCTTCATTTAAGGCATTAAAAACTGGATTTTTCATTTCAACAATGAATGTTATAAGAAAATTGCATCAATGCTTAGCAACTTTGATCTTGGGCATTTCCACAAAATGACCTCAAATCAGATTTAGAAAATGGCAATAGGTTTAAGTATTAAGGCTACTTAATACTCTACTTACAATGTGACATGACATATTGAAAAGCATCTACTTAAATAAAGAATGAGTATAAAGGTAAATCTGGTATCTATGAGCATTTTTAAGAGGGCATCATTGGTTCTTAAAGGAAAATGAGGGCTGAATATTCCTTACTGACCACACTAGTTTATGTTACTGAAAATTAAAATTTTCAGTAAACTATTTCTTAACCACTGGAAAAGCAGATAGTATTCAGCAAATAAGGCTTTCACAATCACCAGGAAAATTAAATATGGTATATTAATCCAGACCTAACAGCTGTCTATATTGATGGTACATAATATGACTGAATTACCTGGTATTAGGCATTGCATTAAGGTGATAAAATGGTTTATCCGCTGTGACACAGGCATATCCTGTGTCATGAACGTTAAGGAGATCACACTTAGCTAGCAGGTCCTCAGAGGATAGACATATCAAGAACATAATGACAAATTAAGATTTTTATTCAGTCACCTGCCTCATAAATCCATTTAAAAAATAATTAATATGCACAGGAAAAACATGTTTAATGGACTATTTTGGGAAAATCAACATTGCCTGTTCTTTAAAAAGCCTTTGCTTATGTAACGTACAGACAGCAATTTATTAAGCACAGTATTGATTCTATTAGCATAAATAGTTCAGTCCCTTACATATTTTTCAAGTGATTTTTTTGGTTTAACTGCATAGTAAATGCACAGCCTTGGTGTTAAATTTGGGAGGAGTTAAATGACTTATCTGATAGGATTTCCAGAGAGAAAAAAAATGTAAAAGCACAAAGAAAGAGGAGATGTGAAAAAGTTAGTGAGCCCAGTTAACTAGCTCTTTTGTTATTGTAGTGAATGGGGTACAATTCTGATTCTCCCCTTCCTCTCCACTCACAAATCCAAACTCCTTGTGACATGGATACTTCCTTGCTTTGAAGATTATTTAAATGATGACACCAACATTTTCCCTCCCCTTGTGCTTCCCTTCCCCCGACTAAACACCACCCTGATACCTAGGTTTCTTTTCAGTGAAAATGCTAATACATTTTCATGCATAAATTTTTCTTTAAAACATTGATTGAAAATGCTATTTTTTCTATTTGTTTATGATTGCCAAGACTCAAAAGAGAGATTATAAAAATATTAAATCAAAAAAGGTCTGCAGACGCTGCGTTTGTAGTTTCATACACAAAAGTGCTGGAGAAACCCAGGAAGTCACTCAGTCTCCCTTATGTAGCAAAGATATGTAACCAGCATTTCAGGCCTAGGTCCTGTCATGATGAAAGGTTCAGGCCCTTTACACATAATTTTTTAAAAAATTACGCTGTTTACAGTCACACCCTTCAATACAAGCAGCAGGCAGCCAGTGTAGGTAAGGTGGAGGAAAACTGGGCTTGGAGTAGAGATTACAGAAAAAAAAAGCAGGTCATGAGATGGGCCTGGTCTTGGTGTACAGATGCATTCCGCACCTTCCACAGCAGTCACCTGAAATGCATACATTTCATCTGCAGGTTAAAAATGATTGAATCGGCAGAACATATTATGCCAGGGTTGGCCAAATTGCAGCTCGCGAGCCATATGCGGCTCTTTGACGCATAATGTACGGCTCGCAGGAATAAGTTGTCCTTGACAGAAATTGTAGGAGCCAGTAATGGCAGTTTTTAGTGGGTGGGGCTAGAGACCACTTGATTGTTGCTGCTCTCAAACACCTGAAGTTTATGGTATGTGGTGGCTCTTACGCTAAGCAAGTCAGGCCACCCTGCGATACGCAAATCTCCATTGTGGGGATTGGGGAGGAAAGATTGTGGCTCCTGCCCATTTGGCTAGCACTTCAGCTGAACATAAGATGTGCATGCATAGCAAAGTACAACCACAAGGCAAGTACTAAGTATCACTTCATGCAGAGTTTCTGTCTGTCTTCTGGTTTTGGCCATGTTGCCACAGAATGCTCCATTCAATCAGACCATGCTGCACAGTTATGCCTTGTCGAAATATCCGAAAAGCGTATCGGTGCAGTTTGTCAAGGATCATCCTGCACAGTTAAGCAGCACAGAATTTTTTGCTCCATTGGCTATTTGTCCGAGACAAAAATAAAGTGCTGTTGGCAGATAATCAACTCAGACCAACACAGTTAGGTCTGCCTGAAATCTGCAGGTGCTCCTTTGCAAGGACTGAATACTGAAGAATGTGCAGGACCACATGCTGACGGCCACACTGAAGCTCAGTGCAGTGATTGCAAAGGTCATATAGTGCTACAGAGACACAGAACAGAAAGAGGCCCTTTAGCCCATCGAAAAGATACTGACCACCAACTACCCATTTATATTCATGCTATTTTTTTTATTGTTCCCTCATCCCTTTAATCTTCTCCCAGTTTCTACCACTCACGTTTGGTCCAAGGGCTATATATAATAGCCAATTATCTGATAATCCACAATCTTTGGGATGTGGATGGAAGCAGGAGCACCTGGAGGAAACCCAACGTATCGCAAGAAGAAGGTGCAAGCTCCACATGGACAGAACCCAAGATCGGGATTGAGCCCACGTCCCTGACATTGTGAGCCAGTGGCTTTACTCGATGCAGCACGATGCTGCCCTCCCTCCAATGTATACTGAGGGGCAGGAACCTTTTTAGAAACCTCTTTCATTTATCACTCAGAATGTAGATGAAAGAAAAGAATGAGGTCTTGCTGATCCCTTTAAGCAAATGGATGTTGCACAAATGTAGTTTATTATATATAATTTTTGGCGGTGAACTGCACATTATTATTATAGATTCTTCACCAAAATATTTAAATATTAAAAAAATTAATACAACCTAAATTCTTAGCAGTATGTTTTAATTAATTTAGGAATCATGCAACTATCAGTATTATTAAATCTTTGTACGTGGCTCTAAAGATGACATTACTGAAAGATGATTACCTGTTTATTTCAGTGCCTGACAATGTTAGTATTTCACAACTTTTAACAAACCAAGGACCTTAAAAACATTGGTTGGCACTGATTGTGTTGAGGAAAAAACGGAATGAACTTTCTTAATGCTGCTTGATCCAGTTGCAGTTCATTGTATAGTTCTATCCTACATTTCTCCACTTGCATTTGTTTAATCATCCATGCACCAATACTATTTTTGGCTTTTGGATTTCAATTTACAGATACAGTACAATGCACTCTATACTGAAGAAATCATTATTACAGCACAGCTTAGAAGAAGACGATTCTCTAATTAACATGTAACAAAAGACATAAAAAATGGACTATAGATAATGCCACCACTTAGAATGGAAACAGTCATGTTGGAGTTGCTCTCAGGTCAAACTGTTTCTTTGCAGATAATGAACTCAATTTTTCATTTATTGAAATTCATAAAGATATGTCCAATTGTAGAAAAAACAGTGCATTTTTAAGAGCACCTTTCGGTATCTTTGCTGTGAAATGACAAGTGTACTACTCATTCACATACTCTCAATTTACTGTCTCCATCATAACCCTTTTAAATTAAAATGTAAATTCAAGAAAGCCTATCAGCTTCTCATTAAGGCCACTGGTTTAAAAACCTCATTAATCAGCTCAAACATATGGACTAAAATACCACTCATCAATTCTATCTGCTTATGACACTTAACAAAGCTTTATATTTGCCACAAACATACACTGATCTATCAATTATCTTGGGGTTCACTCTTACAGTAATTGTACATTTTCCCCTCTAATGCATTTTCACTGTTATCTCATAGGCTAATGCAAGCCAACAAATCAATAAATATAAATTATACATGCAAAGAAAGACTGCTGCGAACATAAAGTTTCTAATTAATTGCACTTGATTAATTTATATCCTTTAATTATCTTGCTAAGCCACAGACAGCATAAATATCGTTGCAATCTAGTTATTGCTATGCCAGTCATAAAAGGGAGCCACACAGTATGCCCACAGAAATCAGCCCGTTCAATTTTCAGTACAAGAGAGTTTGCTAAAGGATACATAAGCTGAGCTTAAGTGATGTTGAAGAAAGCGTCTATTCAGGCAGGAAAAACATTTTATCTTTGTTTCATGCCTTGCCTTCAAAACCATATCACTGCATATGTTGATTAAAGTATTTTATATTGAATGATATTTTCTACAGGATATTTAGCTAAAGTCATTTATCACCAAGATTTGTTTCTCTATCATCTCAGCTGTATACAATGGATGCAATAAATCTCCAGAGATTAGTGATTACTTTTAAGAAAATCTCAACTTGCAGAGGTTTCCAAAGAAAGAGGAAAATATAAATATGGAGCTGGGGATAGCTATCTCAGTTTGGCAATTTGTTTGACAGTTTTTAAAAAAAAAGCACAGAAAAGGGTAGAAAGCAACAAATGTTTTAGAAATTTCCATTTGACTTCTTTCTTTCTTTGGCTTGGCTTCGCGGACGAAGATTTATGGAGGGGTAATGTCCACGTCTGCTGCAGGCTCGTTTGTGGCTGACAAGTCCGATGCGGGACAGGCAGACACGGTTGCAGCGGTTGACTTAGTGACTCGTAAATAAACGTTTCTTAAACAAAATATCTATTACGAGTTTTTTTTCCAACATTGCCTCTCCACACACATGAATGAAGTAAATGACAAGCTAAAATGATGCTATATACATGGAATATAGGACTAGTTTGGGATAGTGGGGTCTGCCTGACATCATTTGCTTTGCGAATAATAGAGTTGTAATAGCATTCTACCTGTGCAAGTGACCCTAAGTCATTAGCCCAATAGTAAATTGTTCTCTTAAAAGTAAGTTTCCTTTCTCAGATAGTGACCAGCAGATAGGAATAATTACTAAGACTCCGCCCTAAATCTTATATTGCAGAACCATAATTATTCACTGGCTTAACTTCAAATTAAATCATCTAATTTATTTTCTACGACTTAATATTGCAATGGATTCTTTGTTTCTAATAACGCATCTGTAGTTGTCATTTCCAATATCAGGTCTTGCTAATCTTTCTCTGCCTTCAAATTTTTTCATACCAGATACAAACTACTATTGATTTTACTAATGTAAAGCCAAAATGCAATCATCTCCCCTCTCAAACTACATAATTAAAATGTATTTGGTGAACTCTATTGCACCTAACCACCAATAAGCATGGGATGTTATTGCCCACCAGGTCAAAGACTGATTAGATTTTATGACTATGAAACAGGTTAAAAGAATAGTCTGTTAACTGGTGACAGGAAAGACCTTTTTCTTTAGATTGTCACATCAGGTGAAAGAGTAACAAGAAATCTACAAGAAAATAAAAAAATTGAAAGCAGTTTTCCTAAAACTCAAGCATTTGTTTTTATATAGAAAAGCCTTGTTATTGCCCTACTCATGCATGTGTAAAAGCCCGAGGGGTGGGGAGGTGGATTCAGTGTTTACGCAGAAAGCTGAAAAGCCAGATCGCTCAGTCCTTTTATTTAGCAGAGATTAGTGAGTCAGCTTCTCAGGGCAAAACCATTGGAACATGTGGTACAGCAGCGCTGAGGCTTTGTATGCACATTTCTGTGTTGCTACAGACTTTTCTGAAGAAGCATAAATATAAAAGAAAGATTTTACTGTATTTACCTTATTTTGTTTCCCAGTCAACAAATAAATCACAGTATTTCAGCCTCTACTTTCCTCTGTTTGAATGTAATCCACACTCAGTATCAGAACGGAGTTCTGATCCTCCAGCGAAGTCAATTGCCAACAGAAGCAAACCGAACCAGACTATAAATCTTGGTAAATAATTGTACGCTCGGTGCTACAAATGTGAAATCCACATATTTTGCTCTGTACCTCCTGAGATCAACCCAATTCAGTAACATAAAGCAATACATAATAATAATGAATATCGGCGTTAGGGAGATGAGGACCGGTTTGGTCCATTTCAGTTTGTTACAACCTTGACAAAGTTTCATGCAAATATATTCAAGGAGCAAGTTTATAAGAAGATAAAGTGAGCTCAGTAGTGAAAGTGTGTTACAGGGATAGTGTAGAAAATTTGGGTTTAATTTTGACAAACAAGGAGTTTAATGCGAGTTTCACACTTGACATGATTATTACTTTGTCAAGGTGATCATTCTCCCAGACGAAAACCTCAGTGTCACTTCCAACCAGTGCCCAGCTCCCACAAAATTTGGTCCACTTGTCTTGACGGCAAGAGATACGGCAGGCGGAGGAATGAGTACATGCCATAGGTAGAGAGAAAAATGTTCTGATAAATCAGAGTCCGTCCACTTTCATCTCCACTTTACAGCTTCATTGAACCTGCTCTGATGTCATCAGCCATCCCCCTTTCGAGCCGTTTTAAGCTGTAATCCTTTTACATGAGGTGAAGCGAAGTTGCTCCATCTCTGATACTACCAGCCTTGGTGGAGGAAACCCAGATTGGAATGGACCCACCAATCCATCCTTTCTGTGTTCACGCAGGTAGGTGGAGCATATAAAAACCAGAGGAAAGCTGTCTTTAAGGTTCTATGTTAAAGGGACTTAAGTATTCTGACTGTATCTACCAGTATTAACAAGATCACCTAACGTTTCTTTTAAACCTAGATTGAATGTGTCTGTAACCAATGTTCTCTTTCCGACGTATTTCTGCAATTTCAACTTCATCTCAAAGGGTTCCTGAGTTTCTAGAGAGCAGGATTCCTGAATATGAGGCTTTGTTAATTGTTCTTGATAATTCAAGTGGTTTTCCACTTAATCTTGATGCATAGTTGTTCAACCTATCAGAGTATGAAGATGTAATATTAATTGGGTTTGCGTGTGAATCTCAAATACCAAGCCTTTGAATTCTTGTCACCGAGAAGACTTTGAGATACATGATTATACTCAAAGCCACAGATATAGATAAACAACATATTAGAACAATTATTATAATTGCAGAAACACTCAGCTGTAAAAGAACCAAATCTGATTAAGGGTCCTTCTTCATGATCAAATATTAATCTGATGTCTTCTGTCTAACCTGGTTGCAACATAAGAGGCTTCATGCAGTATTATGCATTAACAGATTTGCACAAGGCTTTCAAAGCTGAACTCATACTATCTAATAATAAAGTGCATCAAAGCCAATGGAATAAACAGGCCATTACAGCACTTTTATCTGAAGCTTACTAAACATTTTGAAATTCAAGTCGAAGATTTTGACAAATCAAATTCAGTTACAAAATAGATTTACATATTTTTCAACCTCATTCACATCCTTATTATGCAAATTGTTTAAGATCCACAAAAGCAAATTCACTTATTTAAAGCTGCTTATCAGTGAATGGGAAAACATAACTTTCAAGGGGGGGAAAAAAATAAACTATTCTACAGATATCTGAAGGGCAAAGTTAAAAACAATACTTGACTCTGTTAACAGATGCTGGGTAGAAGGAGCACAGGAGGTCCAACAATTTCCTGCAAACTGTGACAGGAACAGATTCTTCAGAGAGATCAAGAGTGACAACCCAAATACACAAAGGTCCCACCTTCTGAAACCCAGGGATGGAGAGGAAATGACCATAGGTCAAGAGACCTATGGAAGACTCACTGGAAGAAATCCTCGGCTGTGATATCAATGACATCTGCATAACATAAATGCCCCTATAACAAACTATCTGGTCCAGCCTTGTCAACAAGTTAAAGAGACTAGCTGCCAATCAAAAAAAAATAAGGTGTCGGTAGAAGATGCTATACCTGCTGCATTTCTGCAACTTGGCAGAGAGGAGCTTCAGACACAAATCCAGCCAGCTCTGGGAAGAGTTTGATATGCGAAGATGCCATAAGAGACAGGAGATTAATTAACAGAAGGATCTTCCTGCTGTCATAGCAAAAGTTATTGAAGTCCTGAATTAAAGTTTAAGTTTATTGTTACATGCACCAAGACACGGTGATAGGGTTTCTTTGGTGAGCAAACCGTTTGGACATCTCATACATAGTACAGGATTCATACCACAAGTAAAACAGATTGCAGAGTGATAAAGTGAGATCAGTTCGCATGGATCAACATTCTTTACTATTGTCAGTTTCATTCAGGCAGCTAGAAATAACCTATCCTTGAATTGGCTTGTGCATTATCTTGCCCTCTTGAATCTTCTTCCCGACAGGAGAGGGATAAAGAGAATACTCTGGATTAACCAATTACTTATGTTCCATTCTGCAAATATTGTAAATTCACTATAGTGTGAAACAAAAGATGTACATTATGGTTATTAACATTGCTGATAGCTCATTGATAGCACTCTGGACGCCAAGGTTAAGACATTGCTTGTATAACATGTTGTTTCATATTAAGTTAATATACTGCTGAAACAGCAGTCTATCTCCAGATCGCATACCTCAACTGCAAGTTTCAACACTATGAAAGAGAGGTATATTTAGTGTTCCACTAGAATCACCTACGGCTCCTAGAACGCTTCCACCAGCGTTGTCTCCGCTCCATCCTCAACATCCATTGGAGCGCTTTCATCCCTAACGTCGAAGTACTCGAGATGGCAGAGGTCGACAGCATCGAGTCCACCCTGCTGAAGATCCAGCTGCGCTGGGTGGGTCACGTCTCCAGAATGGAGGACCATCGCCTTCCCAAGATCGTGTTCTATGGCGAGCTCTCCACTGGCCACCGTGACAGAGGTGCACCAAAGAAAAGGTACAAGGACTGCCTAAAGAAATCTCTTGGTGCCTGCCACATTGACCACCGCCAGTGGGCTGATAACGCCTCAAACCGTGCATCTTGGCGCCTCACAGTTTGGCGGGCAGCAACCTCCTTTGAAGAAGGAGCCCACCTCACTGACAAAAGGCAAAGGAGGAAAAACCCAACACCCAACCCCAACCCACCAATTTTCCCCTGCAGCCGCTGCAACCGTGCCTGCCTGTCCCGCATCGGACTTGTCAGCCACAAACGAGCCTGCAGCTGACGTGGACTTTTACCCCCTCCATAAATCTTCGTCCGCGAAGCCAAGCCAAAGAGAGAAGAGAATTGGTATTAGCAGAGGAGGAACTGCAAGTGCAGGGAAGGGTTTGCTTCTATCAGGTTGCACAAGAGGTGCAACTGTCAATGGTTTCACTGTTCAATACATTAGATTTACTGTGGCAGTGACTTCTATT
Source organism: Narcine bancroftii (assembly GCF_036971445.1). NCBI lineage: Eukaryota > Metazoa > Chordata > Chondrichthyes > Torpediniformes > Narcinidae > Narcine > Narcine bancroftii. The sequence continues at coordinate 83,698,113 of NC_091478.1, read as the reverse complement.
GGGGATAACAGAAAATATGTGATGCAGAAGGTTAAAGTCTGGTGGGAAGACAGCATCTGCACTGTGGTATTTTCTTTAGGAATCTCCATTGAATTGTATTGTCCTGTTTAGGCTTTAATATTTTTAGTGTTGGTCTCTCCAGGTATTGAGGGACACAGAGCATTATATGTTTATTCTCCACAAGCACACCTATGAATCATGATTGGGCTATTTTGTCAGGTCAATAACTTCATCCCTGCTGACACCAACTACCTGTGGCAACATGAAAGGCCAATAGTTGTTCTATCAAACCGCTGACTTGCCCTCAACTCTGCAGGGAACTGATTGCAGTAGCCCCTCGCCTCTCATTACCTGTGCAATTCTTCCCCGCTGAATGTGCAATCCTCACCTTGAGGTGAAAATGTGAAAGGTCAGGCATGCCTTTGGCAGCAATGGCTCATGCAACCCGTGAGCTGGCAGATCAAATGAAAGACAAATTAAATTATAGAAACACACAAACTTCAGATGCTGGAATCTTGAGCAAACAGAAACACTGGAGGGAGACATCATCCATGGAGAGCAGTGAACAGTCAATGTTTTGTGTTGGGATCCTTTTCCAAGACTAAAACTAATTCTGCGATTGTATAACCTACATCTGCTCCTCAGGTAATTCGATTAATTTAATGGTGGTGTGGGGAAGGGGAACTAAGAGACTAGCTATACCTTTATCCCCACCAAAACGACAAAGTTTTAAGAATAATTGTTTGCTGTCTGTTCCAAAACTCCAAGGGGGAAATCACAGTAAAAGCTCTTTGGAGTAAAGGGATGATAATAATAAAAATGCTTTTAATATAAAATCAGTACACGGGTAAGACGTGGGGAGTGGCTTTACATTAATTTCAATGGTACCTAATCTGAAACTTTGATATCCCAGTTATAACTGCAAGGAAAATCATTTATCACAAATTTATGTTTTAATTTCTTCAAATGCCATTAGCGTTCTTCTCATCGAGTATCTAACAGTGATAAGTTCAGCAAAACTCCAAGTTCAAGGGCAATCATCTTCTTTCAATGTGCATGGAATGAATATTGTCACTAACAGTTTTCACAGTGTTACCATTTGTGACATTGGTTCACTTCAACTGTGAAACACCTAATTTGTGGTCCCAACAAGATCACTCTCCCAACTGGGGAGCAGATATGTGAGCTAGTTGTAATATCTACTGATATTCCTCTGTCCCCAGACATCTTTGAGCTCTCTGCATAGAGTCAAGGTCTCTCTTATAAATTAGTCAAACCTCAAATGGTTGTGGCTGTTAGTCATCACTTGCTTTCCCATGTTACACCGGATGCTTCAAGTTTGGTTGACGTCAGCATGCACTGTTTCTCTTCACTCCTAATTCTGGTGGTGGTGGTTCTATAGCAACCACTTCTCCCTATTTTGGCCCATTCTTTAGTGATTTTGTTCCATTTCCTGTGCTTCTTGTATTCCATGACTTTTGATTATTCCTCATTGTAACTCCAATCTGATCATTGGGTCTAGTTCTTGACTTGTTTCATTAGCTGAACTGATAATGTATTGACAAAAGCTCACATTCAATGACTTCACTGAAAATATAATCACATTAAAGCAGCTTTTCTTTTACAATGTCACCCTCCCACTCCACAGCCCCAAACCATTGTAAGCTATCACTTTGCCAACAGAACATCTCTACTTCAGGTTATGAAGTAGAAGATGAGGCCAACTGAGTAAAATGGTTAGTATCGCAAGTATATGAATCTAAAATGAATGAGGAAGCAGACAGAAGGGAGATAGATCAGCTAGTAAAGTGGTATCACACCAACAACCTTGCACTCAACATTAGCGACACCAAGGAGATGATTGAGGAAACCAGGAGACCACAAACCAGTCCTCAATGAGGTTTCAGCAATGGAGAGGGTCAAGAACTTAAAATCTCTGGGTATCAACGTCGATCTGTCCTGGAGTCTCCATATTGATGCATTCATGAAGGCGGCTCACCAGCGGCTATACTTAAAGGAGATCCAGTATGTCTTGAAAACTTCTACAGGTGTACTGCTGAGAACATACTGTCTGGTTGCATCATTGTCTGGTATGGAGGTGACAATGCTCAGGACAAGAAAGAACTCCAGAGAGTTGTTAACTCAGCCTGCAACATCACGGGGACCCGTCTTCATTCCATCAAGGACATCTACAAGAGGCGGTGCCTTAAGAAAGCAGCCTCTATCCTCAAGGACCCCCTCCACCCAGGCCATGGCCTCTTCACTCTGCTACCATCGGGAAAAAAGGTACAGGAGCCTGAAGATGAGCACTCAGCGATACAAGGACAGCTTCTACTCCTCTACCATCCGATTCTTGAATGATCAATGAACTGCAGACACTGCCTCACTTTGACATTTACTTGCACTATTTCTATTTATTTTGTAAGGTGGTTTATATAAATGTTTGCACCGTAATGCTCCCGTGAAACAACAAACTTTGTGACATGTTCATGACGTTAAATTCTGATTCCCCTAAAATGAAAGCAATGCCTTTAAAACTGCTTGAGCCACAGAAGTTATGATGCTGCAAAATTAATCTAAAATGACGTAAAATAAAAGAAGAACTTGCAGAAAATTAAATTTATTTAATTTAATGCAAGTTTATAGGTGTGAAGCAACCTTTGGAATCTGCTAATCATGTAATCATAGATCTTAATAGCATGGCTTTATAGGCTTATGCTTAGCAATGGAAGTTAGGTCAAGATCTGCTACTGTTACATTAAAGCTGAATTCTGAACTCAACTTTTGCAGTGAATCAAAACTATTTGACTTGCATATAAACGGTATTAGTCAGAGATTATGGGCTAATCCTGCTCTCCTTTGTGCCGATATCTGGAATCGAAGACCTCCCCTAAAATGGCTTGAAAGCCATTGGAACAAATGAAGAGAACTCAGGACGTTTAAAGCTAACAGGTGAAAGGATTTTACATAAAGTGAATAAAAGTATAATGGAATTACATTTCTTTTGACATAACATACAAAGTGTAAGGGGGAGTAAATAATGGTTGTACATCTGCATCAATTCATCTAAATTAATAGTGTTACCACCTGGAGGTCTTCAGACAAGATTTTGCAATTGTATTTTTCTTTTCCCTTCTTATTTTGACAAAAAAGTTAATTCCCTGCTGAAATCTGTTGACTCATAGGAAATATTCTATATTCTACTCTGCTGGTATCCTGATTTCTAGATTTCAGCCTGCCCACATTGATCACACTAAGCCAGATGATAGTGGAATAGTATTTCTCTCCAAACAATTGAACACACACACACACACACACACACACACACACACACACACACACACACACACACACACACACACACACACACACACACACACACACACACACACACACACACACACAGGCCTATAACTTTAATTTAAAAAAAATGAGTTGCAGGCACTTTACTGTAGTACTGAGAGAATACTTTGCTATTAAAAGTGCTGTTATGTGGATGGGCTGTTCACCTGAAGCTTCCTCTAGTTTTCAAGATGGAACTAAAAGCTCTCAGTATACAATTTAAAGAAAAAAAAGATGCCTTCCCGAGTCCTGGTTAACTCTTACCTGACAAAAACACCAACAAAAGCAGATTGCCTAACCTTTTATTTATTGATCTTGTGAAACTGCCTTCTGCCTTTCCTTCCATTATAATTTACCCGCATTTCAAACACACTTCATTAGTTGTAAAGCGTTCTGGAATGCTCCTCCTTTCTAAAAAACAACTCTTTAATCACAAACAGGAAGTTTAATTCTGAGCATTCTCTGACTTTTAAACCAATCATCCTCCTTGGAAGAGGTTGGGTCTGCAGATCAGAGTACAAAACACCAGTAAAGTTCACTATATTTGTCCCACAGATCATGATTGACCCAGTCAAGTCAGTCTCAAAGGGCCATTACAATGATTGCATAACTACTCCGACTGTCCTACCTTCCAGGCCAGAGGAAAGAGGAGTATGCTATGGAGGCAGCTGCTCGAGGGACATCTTCAATAAGAAATCTTAAGAATTAAATTCCTCATAATTATTTTTCTTTTCTTTGGCTTGGCTTCGCGGACGAAGATTTATGGAGGGGGTAAAAAGTCCACGTCACCTCATAATTATACTAGTTTGAAAACTCTCCAAAATAGAAGTAATCAATATATCACATAATTGTTATGTTTTATCTCACATTGGTGGAGAAGTATTCAGGTCCATTTCCATTGTGTGTGCCTTGCAGTATTTTTTGCCAGTCAGACTTATCTAATTAGGGTTCTGTTTCTGCTTTTATTAACTCTGCTTCAACATTGCCCTGCCCTCTGTCACCAAGAGTACTAATAGGCGATAATCACCATCATTTGGAAGCCATACAAATTAAATGATGAAGTGTAGGAAAGCTAACTAATGTACCGTGTTCAGGACACTGCCATCTACCAACTGATTATTAACTCATACTACTTGCTGGTTTACATGTAAGTAATGAGGTGTCCTTTAAATATGTTTAACCAGACAACTTTTTAGTCATCAGTAATCTGAGAAAAGCACCGCAAGCCTCAAAATACAACTACAATTTAATTCTTTTTCAGTCTTTTAATTAACAACTCTCAATACATGGTGATATGTCATGCCAAGGCCATCTGGTTTGTGACACCAACCTTGGTATCTCATCCTTAATCCCCGAGTACAACCTGTTTTCAAACCCTCCAGTCTCTTCTCCGTTTAATGATGTAAAAACTTTTCCCTTTTGCATCAGATCAGGGTCAATGTTACAGGATAGATTTGATAGATGTAGGTCACTGAACCAAGTTATAATTCTGCAACACATCAGAAACTTGTTGAAAACCTGATAGAAGCTATGATCAATTGGGAAACAAATAACATACAATTACTGTCATTTCATACCACAGTAAATATTAAGATTGAAAGAGAGAAAAAAAACCAAATGTGCTTTTTGAAAACCAATCTATTCTATAAAAGGTATAAGCCTTCAGTCTCACTAACTTATAAATGTTTTCTGCAGATTAGGTTTGTTTATTAGAAATAATTATTTTGTTCCTACCAAGTTAATTCTTGCTGGAAAGAATTAATAGCAGCACAGCAGCACCTTTACCAGATAATATCAGTTGACACACACATTTCTTTCAAGCCGACACAGTTTCTATTTTAGAAACTTGCATTCCAAAGCAACCAAATCATTTTTTTTAAGAGAAATGTGCAAATGAGAAGAAAATATTGAAAGAACATAGAGGCATTGTAACAAAAGGAAAAAAAATATTTGGCAACCAGGAAATGCCTACACAGGAAGCAAGACTGCAGTGTAACAGAAACATTGTTTTTCTTTACCCCCTTTTTAAAAAAAAATTTGCTTCACTATGCAAACCTTTCGCTGTAAACTTGGTGACACAAGTAATGCATTTCTGGAAGTGCACTAACCTTGGCACAATGAAGTCCTTACTGAATAACTCACTTAACAGTTACAAATTGAGCGTCTGATACCTTTGGAAGACATCTGTTATCACTTGTTTTGCATAAAAAGACAAAATTTCTCGGTGATACCAGGACAGTCTGAAAATAAACCAGAGATGTTCCTCCTCTGTTGGGTTTCACAATTAAAATTAAAAGAAAGCGATTTTAAACAGCGTCATTCTGTGGAGGGAAAGTCCTGGTGGTGAGGTACAACAGCAGCACCATCTGCTGGTCCCAGGTTCATGGCAGAAATTCCTGCCTTCAGAACTGAATCGCCTCCACATTTCAAAGCACAACAGCATCAAATTGATGAAAAGTGCAGGAATGCCAAAAATATCAATAGCCCAAAATGAAAGCAGACTTGTTCACACCTTCAGGTCCACATCAAAATGCAGATACATACAAACAGTGCTCCACCTGTAGATGGCTTACCAAAGTAAAGCTTAAACCCAAAAGCAAATAAACACACTGAAGTTGAATAGGGTATTTGTGCCCACACACATATTTCTGAAAGGCCTGCATTTATTATAATGCTTAAAGCTTCAGCTGAATGGGATCAACTTGAAGGGTTTATTAAAGTTCTGGGAGATGGTTTCCCACACTATCACGTCCAGTTTTCACAAAGATTTATTTGCAGCTCCATTGTCTGATTGTCTCGCAGAGATGGCAAACCAGAGAGGTTGCCTGACACAGGGAGCTGTTGTTATCTTCATGGAGGCTTTAAGATTCTCTACACACAACTCTGAAGCGATTCAGCTGCAGAAGAAGAAAAAAAAACACGGAGTCGTGTTTTTCAAAAGGGGGCTGCAGGTGACTGACTTGAAGAGGAAACTCATGTTTAAGGAACACGTCAGACCATGGTTAAAAAGGCAAAGAAATTGTAGAGGGAGAAAGTGATATTCAAATATTTATTTCCTGGGCTTCAGGTCTGAGATTGGCTTGAATTTTTCAGTCAGTCAGTTTTTTTTTGTGTGTTTTGTTGGAAAGATTTGAATATATTTTTGCACTGATGCCAAAATGATCTTAAGGATTAGAATTCAATTAGGCCCCTTAGATTAGATCTCACAGCTGCTCAAATTTGTAGTCAGTGCAGTTGGTTTTCTGTTAAATCTATATTGATTTTAAAGTTTAATGGGAGTGAGAAAGCTTATTGTAAAATTAAAATCTATTAAAGGTTTTAATAAAGAAATCCTTAAAAGTCTAAAACAATTTTTAATTCATACAGCAGACACATAATTTTTGTTTCATCAGGCTTTATGTGGTGTGAAGTTTAAATGCCAGCATATGGGAACTTCATCCAAATCTGTTTGCATGTCTCAATCTTCAATGAAAGTTAGATTCATGTCAGATTTGTTATTCTTATATGGGTCACATTCCTGACTACCTAGTAAGCAAAATAGGACAATCCTGCAAAATCAATGTGATTCTGGATCTTCCAGATATTTAGTTCACCAATCCCTCTCTTCAAACAAAGAGGTTGAAAATTGTATCGTACAAGATGATTAGGTGAATGGTTTACATCTTCAAATGAAATACTGCTCTTGATTCCACTTGAGTTATTAACCTTTTCTCCTGCTCAATGAAGGAATGCCTCATTCAAATTGCAGTGTAACCAATCTGATAGAAAAGTTGCATCCCCCCCACCCAGATTTTATTTTTATATTTATAATTATTCTTGGAATGTTTTAAAACGATAAATGATTGAAATTGAAGTAAGGACCCGGCTCTTGTAATCTCAAATTGTACTGGGTTCAGAGCATTCTTTCAATGAATTGCTTGCAAAATTATATTCATAAGGTCTTGGGAAAAAATATTATCTTTTTAAGAAATGCTTACTTTCCTACTGATTCACATTTTATCAATGGCAACTTTCTCGCTGAGGCCAATGCATGATTATTCACCCTAAACTGAATGGTGCCTAAAAATGGCCATGTTGCCTGATTAAAAGTCAATTGTGTTTTGTGGAAATACTATGGCACTCAAATTCCATATTATAGACCAAGGGTAGGCAACCTATGGCCCACAGGCTAAATTTGGCCCATGATCCAAAATTATCCGGCCCGTAACCTAACGCTCAGCAATTAGCTATACATTTTTTTTAAAACCCCGCTTACACGAAAGTGGTTGGTTTGGCTAACATAGTGCAGTGCATTGTGGGACAATTCAGTGCTGCCATGTCAGTCAGATCAGATTTTGAACAAACATCTGTTGAGTTTGTAACGTGATTGTTTGGCTCACAGGTGATGACCAGCAGGGCAAGACTGGGCCAGTGGTGCCAGCAAGTGAAGCTAGTGTCTGGATCCCACAGGCTAACAGCCACGGTTTACTGGTGGGTGCAGTCAGCGTTTTCCCCAGGTCAGCGGGCCACGACTGGTCAGGGCTGCTGGAAATCATACCGAGATGAGGCGGTTAACTCGACCACAGGTATTTGGCTGGACCTTCAGGTATCTTTTGAGCTATATCTTGTGCAGAAAAGTAAAACTTGATAGCATTGTGTTTGCAGTTGATAAACTCCTTCTCCTCACTAATTCTTGCTGAGCCAGGCCTGATTCTTGTTAAAGGAGCTGAGAGTCTTTTCACAGGTGCCAATTGTTATGAATTTCAAACAGCCACACTGAGGTTCTGGTCGAGTGGCACTTTTAGTGGTGGTCACTCATTAGTGTTCAAAAGTATCAAGATATTAATGTTGAAAATTACCCGAGTCTTCTTTCTTCTTCTTTCTTTGGCTTGGCTTCGCGGACGAAGATTTATGGAGGGGGTAAATGTCCACGTCAGCTACAGGCTCGTTTGTGGCTGACAAGTCCGATGCGGGACAGGCAGACACGGTTGCAGCGGTTGCAGGGGAAAATTGGTTGGTTGGGGTTGGGTGCTGGGTTTTTCCTCCTTTGCCTTTTGTCAGTGAGGTGGGCTCTGCGGTCTTCTTCAAAGGAGGTTGCTGCCCGCCAAACTGTGAGGCGCCAAGATGCACGGTTTGAGGCGATATCAGCCCACTGGCGGTGGTCAATGTGGCAGGCACCAAGAGATTTCTTTAGGCAGTCCTTGTACCTTTTCTTTGGTGCACCTCTGTCACGGTGGCCAGTGGAGAGCTCGCCATATAACACGATCTTGGGAAGGCGATGGTCCTCCATTCTGGAGACGTGACCCACCCAGCGCAGCGCTTTCATCCCTAACGTCGAAGTACTCGAGATGGCAGAGGTCGACAGCATCGAGTCCACCCGAGTCTACTGGGTTCACAAAAACAGGACATATGATGCAAGTGACTTCAAGCTGCTTGCAACTCCATGTGGAAATGGTACCAGAAAATTTTCAGATGGAACTTATTGAGATGCCATGCAACAATCGGTTGAAATCCAAATTTAATGCAGATGATGTGTCTTTGATTGTCTTCTAGCACCAGTGTGGCCCGCTGTTCAACCACTGACACACTATCTGGTCCGTGCATGCTAAAAGGTTGGCCGCCTCTGTTTTAGAGGATCAATCCCCTCAGTTACTCTGTGTATCAATTATCTGTCTTCATTACTCATATCAGTCCTAAGTACCTAATCTCCTCTACCATTACCAAGCCCTTTTCTCCACTGATTCCCCACTGCTGACCATCAGCTGCTCCCACTTCAATCCTTGCGCAGCTGGAAAAATCAGAGTGGTCCCAGCTGCGTGGGGGATCATGGGTAATGAGGATGGCCACTGAAACATCCTCCATCCCTTCTACCCTAATCTTTGTGAGGTTTTTCAGTCGGTTGTTTTTCTCTTACTGACTGGTCTTCTCCCATTCCTGGGCATCTCGCCTGGAACTGACTCTCAGTCCTTTGTGTTCTGAAAGGAAAGGTCTTCAAATATGCAAGGTTTGCTCAGCATCACTGAATACTTTCTCGGCAACAGGCTCTCCGACAGAATGTTGATTGACTCATTGTGAACTGTTTGAATGCACTGAATAAGGAAATGTTCAAATTCTTGATAAATGCATTCTTAGTCAATTTTATACTTTTTTCTATTGTGATTTTTGTATCGTGTTCAAGTGCTAGTGATGAAGAACAAAACTATTTTTAAGATAAAAAGCTCTAGGAGAAAGCACTCCCAAGTTTGATTCAGCTCTGTGCCTTCTCTTCACCACAACTGCATCATTGGTCGGTGCAAATGCACGTAATTCTTAAAGCAGTTATTTGTTTCATCTCGGAGAAAGGACACCAAATTAAATTAATCTAATGATAACCCAGTGGACAGATTCACAGGAAACTAAACAAAACTGGAGGCAGAAAGAGAGAAAATGTGAGAGGGAGAGAGAAAGAAATGGAGAAAATAAGAGGAAAGAAATCCAAAGAGAAAAACATTAGGCCTTTTTATAGAGGAAAAATAAGTGAATGTAAAGGCGGATATTCTCTGCCTCTATGTCGATTCACCTACCTTTCTAAAAACGCCGACAGCAGATGCTGGATGCGGACTCCGATTCTTCCAGGGTGGTGGTCACACTGATGAAGCGAGTCACTTCACCTTGCTCCATGAAGGTGATGCCGCTGAAGGAGGATGCTTAGGGGCAGGCCAATGACATTACGATGATACCATCAGCCCGGGACCCAGGAACCACCACCAGGGCTCCCACGGTGATTGGTGCAGGGTTTATGGCTCCCTCCAGCTGCCCGGAAATGTCCTCTTCCCATTCCCCCTCTGCCCCTTCATCAAGACAGCCAAGACCGAAGAGCAGGAGGGCAACGAGGAGCCAGAGAGAATGGAAATGAACATGTAAGACGAGGGGGAGTGGAGAGCATAAAGGCCGAGTGGGGGCAAGGAGAGTTGGAGCTCATCGAGCTGCCCGGGCTGAGCTCCACAGCCTGGGAGGAAGGAGCACAGATGCTGATGAGTGGACATGAAGAAGCAGAGCTGGGGAGTCTGAAGGATGAAATAGGGGAGTGAAGAGCTGGGCTCAATGGGCCAGAGGGGCAGTAGTGGGTAGAAGAGATGGAGGATGTTTCAGTGGCCATCCTCATTACCCATGATCCCCCACACAGCTGGGACCACTCTGATTTATCCAGCTGCGCGAGGGATTGAGTAACGAGTACAGCCATTGCTCGGCCTATATGTTTGACCTCACGACGACGGGCAGCGCTACTACACCACTTTCCCCCCTCAGCTCCAGTTGATGACTCCCAAAGGTGCTGTCTATAAAAGCAAAGCTCAAGCAGCCTTCAAGGCCTTCTTCATAAAATGGAGCCGGCCTCAATGTTGCGTCGCTCCATAAAAACATCAATTGAAAGAAAGAGAAAAGGGATTGGAGAGAAAGAAGGAAGGTGAGGGTAGGAGTAAGGGTAGAGAAAAAGTGAAGAAACATAAAAGAAAATGGGAAGAGAGAGGGGAGAACCAAGGTGGAGAGTGAAAATGAGGAAAAGAGAGAGAAGAATGATCAAGATTGACTCAGGCACACGTCTTCAATTCCCATTTCACTGGCTCAATTGAAACTCAAGTCCAAAATTTGAAAGAACAAATTTTAAATCACACTGCTATTGGTTCTCCTTTTCTTCTTTCTCTTCTTTTCTCTTTGGCTTGGCTTCGCGGATGAAGATTTATGGAGGGGTAACGTCCACGTCAGCTGCAGGCTCGTTTGTGGCTGACAAGTCTGATGCGGGACAGGCAGACATGGTTGCAGTGGTTGCAAGGGAAAATTGGTTGGTTGGGGTTGGGTGTTGGGTTTTTCCTCCTTTGTCTTTTGTTAGTGAGGTGGGCTCTGTGGTCTTCTTCAAAGGGGGTTGCTGCCCGCTGAACTGTGAGGCGCCAAGATGCACAGTTTGAGGCGAGATCAGCCCACTGGCGGTGGTCAATGTGGCAGGCACCAAGAGATTTCTTTAGGCAGTCCTTGTACCTCTTCTTTGGTGCACCTCTGTCACGGTGGCCAGTGGAGAGCTCGCCATATAACACGATCTTGGGAAGGCAATGGTCCTCCATTCTGGAGACGTGACCTACCCAACGCAGTTGGATCTTCAGCAGCGTGGATTCAATGCTGTCGGCCTCTGCCATCTCGATACTTCAATGTTGGTGATGAAGTCGCTCCAATGAATGTTGAGGATGGAGCGGAGACAACGCTGATGGAAGCGTTCTAGGAGCTGTAGGTGATGCCGGTAGAGGACCCATGATTCGGAGCCGAACAGGAGAGTGGGTATGACAATGGCTCTGTATATGCTAATCTTTGTGAGGTTTTTCAGTTGGTTGTTTTTCCATACTCTTTTGTGTAGTCTTCCAAAGGTGCTATTTGCCTTGGCGAGTCTGTTGTCTATCTCGTTGTCGATCCTTGCATCCGATGAAATGGTGCAGCCGAGATAGGTAAACTGGTTGACCGTTTTGAGTTTTGTGTGCCCGATGGAGATGTGGGGGGGCTGGTAGTCATGGTGGGGAGCTGGCTGATGGAGGACCTCAGTTTTCTTCAGGCTGACTTCCAGGCCAAACATTTCGGCAGTTTCCGCAAAACAGGACATCAAGCGCTGAAGAGCTGGCTCTGAATGGCCAACTAAAGCGGCATCGTCTGCAAAGAGTAGTTCACAGACAAGTTGCTCTTGTGTCTTGGTGTGAGCTTACAGGCACCTCAGATTGAAGAGACTGCCATCCGTGCGGTACCGGATGTAAACAGCGTCTTCATTGTTGAGGTCTTTCATGGCTTGTTTCAGCATCATGCTGAAGAAGATTGAAAAGAGGGTTGGTGCGAGAACGCAGCCTCGCTTCACGCCATTGTTAATGGAGAAGGGTTCAGAGAGCTCATTGCTGTATCTGACCTGACCTTGTTGGTTTTCGTGCAGTTGGATAACCATGTTGAGGAACTTTGGGGGGCATCCGAGGCGCTCTAGTATTTTCCAAAGCCCTTTCCTACTCACAGTGTTGAAGGCTTTGGTGAAGTCTACAAAAGTGATGTAGAGTCCTTTGCTTTGTTCTCTGCACTTTTCTTGGAGCTGTCTGAGGGCAAAGACCATGTCAGTAGTTCCTCTGTTTGCGCGAAAGCCGCACTGTGATTCTGGGAGAACATTTTCGGGGATACTAGGTATTATTCTATTTAGGAGAATCCTAGTGAAGATTTTGCCTGCAATGGAGAGCAGCATGATTCCCCTGTAGTTTGAGCAGTCCATTGAGCAATCCATTGAAGAGGTACTGTCCTTTTCCTCCAGGAAAAACAAGGACTGGTTCGACGAAAACAACCAGGAAATCCAGGAGCTGCTGGCAAAGAAGCGAGCTGCCCACCAGGCTCACCTTGCAAAGCCGTCCTGGCCAGAGAAGAAACGAGCCTTCCGCCATGCATGCAGCCATCTTCAGTGCAAACTCGGTGAGATCCAAAATGAGTGGTGGACTAGCCTCGCCAAACGAACCCAGCTCAGCGCGGACATTGGCGACTTCAGGGGTTTTTATGAGGCTCTAAAGGCTGTGTTCGGCCCCTCACCCCAAGTCCAAAGCCCGCTGCGCAGCTCAGACGGCAAAGTCCTCCTCAGCGACAAGATCTCCATCCTCAACCAATGGTCAGAACACTTCCAATCTCTTTTCAGTGCCAACCGCTCCGTCCAAGAATCCGACCTGCTCCAGCTCCCTCAACAGCCCTTAAGGCTAGAGCTGGATGAGGTCCTCACCTGGGAAGAGACATATAAGGCAATTGAACAACTGAAAAGTGGCAAAGCAGCAGGTATGGATGGAATCCCCCCAGAGGTCTGGAAGGCTGGCGGCAAAACTCTGCATGCCAAACTGCATGAGTTTTTCAAGCTCTGCTGGGACCAAGGAAAGCTGCCTCAGGACCGTCGTGATGCCATCATCATCACCCTGTACAAAAACAAAGATTCTCCTTTTACTCTCACAACAAAATGGAATTTTCACAAATAGGCTCTTTCATCCTTGACCTAATCTACGAGCAATATTTTTTTTATATGGAGCTGTTCTTAAGTTGTTACCTGGTAACAACTGCAACTACAATTTAGATTATCAGATCAAATTTCAGACTTATTATCAGAGTACATCTATAATATCACATACAACCCTGGGATTCCTTTTCCTGTAGGCAAGGCAGAATTGCCACTTACTGGTAGTGTTAAAAAAAACTGTAGACAATGTAAACCAATAAAGTAATGTAAACAGATAAATAAATGTAGGCAAACTGTTCAGTTCAGAGAGAATTAAAAAAAAATCAATAAAGTGGAAAAGAGTCCTTAAATGAGTTTGTTTGTTGAGGAGTTTGATGGCGGAGGGGTAGCAGCTGTTCTTGAACATGGTTGTGTGAGTCTTGTGGCACCTCCATCTCTTTCCTGATGGGTAGCAGTTGAAAAAGGGTCTGTGTGGGGTGGTGTGGATCCTTGATGATTGCTGATGCTACTGGTAGATGTTCTCAATGGTGGGGAGGGTTTTGCCTGTGATATCTGTGATGCACCCATTATCTTTTGCAGGGCTTTATGCTCACCAGTATTGGTGTCGCCATACCAGACCATGTATATACAGCTGGTCAGCACACTTTCTACCACACATGTATAGACATCTGCCAGGGTTTCTGGTGTCATGTCAAACCTCCACAAACTCCTGAGGAAGTAGAGGTGCTAACATACTTTCTTCATGATGCCATTGGTATGTTGGGTCCAGGATAGATCCTTCAAGATAGTGACTCCCAAGAACTTAAATTCGCTTACCTTTGGTTTTCCCTTCCTGAAGTTAACCATCAGCTCCTTGGTTTTGGTGACATTGAGTCCAAGGTTGTAGTTGGTGCACCATTCAGCCAAGTTTTCAATCTCCCTCCTGTATGCTGAATCACCGTCTTTTTTAATGCAGCCCACTACCATGGTATCGTCAGCAAATTTGTAGATGGTGTTATTATTGTATCGAGCTATACAGTTGGAGGTGTAAAGTGAGTAGAGCAGGGGATAAACATTATCACAATAAAAACAACTAAAATCTTCATTGGGCTAGTTATAGATAAATATATTTCACAACTGTAGAGTATGAAAAGTATCTTGCAGCCTTTATGAAGTGTAATCATTGAATGAATGAACAAAATTTATTGTCATATACACAGATGCAATAAAACTCTTGATTGCTGTAGCTTCTCAGGTATACAAAACATACCAACAACAAATTAAATATTATTAACACACAAGAGGAAAAAAAAGTTATTGCTGTAATGCTACAAGCTAGGTTCTACGTGGAGTGACATGGTGATAACAAGTATAATCTGTTTCAGTGTCCTTAGTTGAGGGATAAATATTGATCAATTCTTATTCTTGTTTTTGATTCTTACAATGAGTTCTCTAATGTCCACTTAGCAACTTATTGAAATTCATTTAAAAAAAAGGTCTGTTTTATTTAAAAAAAAGTTGAGTGCCCTTTGTTCCACACTGAGGTGGCAGCCTAAGTCTCCACAGTGGGACTTGAACCTACTAAATAAGGTGTCACCTTATTATGACAGATACATTGAAAGCTTTTTTCTTTTCTCACAGTGATGCACAAGTCTTTGGAACTTGCCTTCAGAGTTTTTGAGTATTTTTAAGGTTGAGGTGTATAGATGACTGAGAAGTTAGCAGTAAAAACACAATGCTAGAGAAACTCATCAGTTTCCTTTACACAGCAAAGATAAAGATAGCAGCTTGAACCCTTCATCAAGGTATTGAAAATGTTGACAAGCATCCAAACAAAAAGATAAGGTGGAGGATCATGGTCCCAAAGGCAGGGAGAGAGGACACAGCAGGAAGCAGAGGGAGGAGGGATAGCCTGTTGAATAGAGGGGGAAGGGGGTGGAGAGCTGAGGGAAAGAAGACAGGGGAAGGGAAGGAGAGCAGGTTAGCAGAAACTGGAGGAGTTGATGCTAATTGCTTCCAGCTGGAGAGTGCCCAGAAAATCAGGTGCTTTTTAGGGTGATTGGTCAGGAATGCAAAGCTGAGTTGACATTCAGATTGGTTCTGATCTTGTGGAATGGTGGAGTGGGGAAGGATCTTTGGGCTCCCAGTTCACACATCTGTCAAAGTGAATCTGTGACCTACTGGATTGAACTCTAGATATGGGTATGAAGATTCTCTCAAGTTCAGGGCCTGAAGGAAAGGTTAAAATAGAAACAAATTAAGGCATCAGAATATTTAAAAATAATTTCTTGCAACTAAATCATTTCCATCTTTCCCTCATTATTTCTCTCTCCATGTTGGTTATCACAGATTGCCACTAATCTCACTCAAAGCTTTTTTTTTCTGTCAGTTCAACTGAGATGAAACAGAGAAGGTCCTTCTTCTGGTAAAGCTGCTCACATGCTCATAGGTTGTGCTCCTTCCAGTCTGAGAACAGTTCAATTTCAAATGACAGGTTATTTGGACTATGATGCCCCATGAGATTTAAATTCACAATATTCTGATTGGCAGTTCTGAAATTCTGGAGAGTGCTGAACAAAGCACTTCTTGGGATTAAGAATCTTGGGCTGCCTTCAAGATAGTGGGCTCAAACCCATATTTACCAAGGTGGTAAATTCTCACCCATTGACATTGATTGTGTGTGCTGTCAAGATAGTACCCTCCCTTAAACTCTGAATGTTTTATTTCTAGGATTCAGTGGGTGCATGGGAATCACCAACCTCCCCAATCAGTCAGCGACAGAGGGAAAATTCAATTGCATCATAATTTATTTGTGTTATCTTCCAAAAATGTTAGTTTTTGTCCAGTGCACTGTGTAATGCAACATCCATACCATGAATATATGGTCTAGAACAAGGGTGGTCGAACCGTGACTCGCAAGCCGCATGCTGCTCTTTGACATATAATGCTCAGCTCGCGGCAATAACGTATAGGCCATTGTATAGGACCATCAGCAAAACAAAATTTTCACCTTAAAAATCAGGGTTGTCCTATACAAAGAGATAAAATTCTTACCTTGATGACACAGCCACACTGTCGCTATCTTCATGCCAGATCTGATGCAATCTCCCTCAGCACTCCTCTGTGGGGACCATCTGCACGGTCCGACTGGTGATGGCTCTGTACGGGATTTAAATGGCCTGTTAAATTGTCCAAATAAAATTTAAATCTTTAAATGATAATAATTTGTTATTAAAATATTGTGATTTACTTTTTGCAGCATCCACTAGTCAGCATTAAGTGGCAAATTTTTTGGGGGGTGCAGGGATTGTCTTATTTAAAACCAACATTTTAAGTAGAAAACCCGGATGGTCCTATACAACGGCATATCTGGTACGTTGGCCGAGGCAGGAATCATACAAGGCTCTACTCACAATGGCAGTATAAGTGGGTGTGGCTTGCGATCATGTGATTGTTACGGCTCTCAAACATCTGAAGTTTATCATATGTGGCTCTTACATTAAGCAAGTTTGGCCACTCCCTGGGCTAGAATTTATTGCTTGTGGTGGTGAGTTAAACCACAATGTAATAAGTTTTGTGCATTTATCCAATGAATTGGATTTAGAAAAAGTACATTTATCTTAACTTCAAATAGAATTTAGCCTAGGCTTCCAGCGATAGTATAAAAGTTTCAACTTGTTGACCTGAAGTAAGAATAAAATGTTAATAGGCTGCTCAGCTAGTTATGCTGTGATGGCTGGCTCCTTGGATTTGTAACACTGGTTAATTCTGTGCTAAACAGAATAAAGTGTTGCAATGGCAATGTATGAAATCTTCTACAATTCAATTAGCTGCTTGCAGAACCACAATGAGCGTCAGTTATAGAATTTCAAAGCTAACTTGGATGCAAATACTTTCTGATCTTGAACAAAGGCACAAAATTGGCTTAAGCCTTTAAAAAAAAGGAACATAGAATCCAGGGAACATCTCACTAGATTGTTCCCACAATCGTCTCATAAAGAAAGGCGTGAAGTAAATGTGAACTTGAGTATCCCTAAATTGAAGGTACCAGATCCAATTGCCAGGGAGTTGCCAGCTGGAGGTTTTAATTTCTATGTATTTATCTCTGTCTTTTTATTTATCTACCCATTTATTTATTATTCATTTGACTATTTATACATATATATTTTTTTAAATAGAACTCTCATTCAAGACTCCCATTCTGTATTATCACCGTGACTACTCTTAGATATAGGGTAAAACTCCAGAAAACCATTATTGTTTTCACCTGTATTCCATTCATGTCGGTCTGAAGAGTTGATTGCCAGCAACTGAAATTTAGATTTATCAATTCAAGAGGCACTTAGCATATTCAAAACATAATAACATGATCTATAAATAACAAGCAGTGAAAAATACCATGGAGGGTATGATATTGAAACATGAAGCATCTAGGTTGTATGTATCACTCTCCTCATTGGGACAACAAAATGGCCCAAATACTAACCTTTTTATTTTTGTGGAGACACTAGAAGTGGTTGCTCCGTGAGCTTCCTCCCAGTCCCATCTCCCAGGACTCATTCCTAGCAATGGAACCAATTGATTTCTCATTGTAACTTGTTTGGAAACATGTAGTTCATGTAAAACTGAGGCCCAAATGTGAAACTAGTTATAGCTTATGGACCCTGATTGCTCATCCATATATTTTTTGGGATAAAAATTGTTGATGTGCCTTCCTCATCCCCTGTATCCATTTGTACGTTCATCATATCTTCAACTACCTCAAACCAAGTATAAACTGATCCATCAGGGAATGATCTATTTCAGAGATTAATCCACAAATTCCTGAGGAAGGCTTTACTTCCTCAGGAGTTTGAGGAGGTTTGGTATGACATCAGAAACCCTGGCAAATTTCTACAGAGGTATCATGGTCTTGTATGGGAACACCAATACCTCAGAGCGTAAAGCCCTGCAAAAGGTAGTCGACACAGCCCAGGACATC
The DNA here is from genome assembly GCF_036971445.1 of Narcine bancroftii. Lineage (NCBI taxonomy): Eukaryota > Metazoa > Chordata > Chondrichthyes > Torpediniformes > Narcinidae > Narcine > Narcine bancroftii. The sequence continues at coordinate 83,679,850 of NC_091478.1, read as the reverse complement.
TCAGGCAAAACCATCCCCACCATTGAGAACATCTAAAGGGAACGCTGTCATTGGAGAGCAGCAGCAGTCTTCAAAAACCCTAACCACCCAGCGCCCACTCTGTCCTTGCTGGAAAGAGGTATGGGTGCCACAAAACTCACACCACCAGGTTCAGGAATAGCTGCTACCCCTCCACCATCAGATTCCTTAATGACAAACTTGATCAAGGACTCGTTTCAGGACTCTTACTTGCGCACTTTATTGATTTTCTTTTCGCTTTCTCTGTACAGTCAATTAGCTTACATTTGTTATTTGTTTACAGTTCTTTGTTTGCTTATTTTTTTGCACTACCAATTAGAGGTAATTCTGCTGTATCCGCAGGATAAAGGCATCTCAGGGGTGCATGTGATGTCATGTATGTACTCTGACAATAAATCTGAATCTGAATTTACATTTACTTAGTAATACTGAGAGAAATAATGGAGCCCTTGCTGTGGCTGTTATGAGTTATTCCAGTGGACATCTGAGACATTTCTTGTCTATGTTCATTATGTTGACCCCATGATCCAGTTGCGAAGTTCCCCAACTTATCCCCAATGCAATTTCTTTTTGCTCAGGGGCTTTTTCAATTATCCAACTATCTTCTGCAGAAAATCTGTTGTTAAACAATGTTTCCGTCACTTCTGCCTCGTATGTTGTGGCAGGCAATTGGGAAATCACCTGCTGAAATTCACCGACTCTGTTTCTTTGCTTTTGACTCTGCACCTTTTCCCTTTCCCTCAACTTAATGCAAGTCAAATGTCATTCACCTCCCATTTCAAAATGTACAGAACATGGTTTGGAGGAAAATCAAAGTGATTTGGTCCATCAAACCTATACCTGTCACATTCCATGGACAAATTGATGCATCAGGGAATGCACTGTATCTAACATGCTCAGTGTCCAGAAGAAGGTAATCAATCAGTGGCAAATCTCACTGGAACAAATTACTCCCCATCTCCCAAAACTCATGAAGTAAAGTGCTGTCGATGAAGTATTGGGTGTGCAGTTTTACAGGGAAATGAACAACCCATAATATTCCATTTTGGTCGATCATACTCAGTATCAGTACATCATGCAACTAAAATATAAAGATCTCCACATGCTGTAATTCTGAATTTCTTTCCTAATTTGCTGAAGGGATTTATTAAATACTTCTCTTAAATCTATTTAACTTTGCAGACATTTATATTCTAATTTTACATTCACACTCTTTAGACCTGTGTTAACTTCTGAGTAATATAAAGATCATACAAATTTATATGAACTTATCATTTTAAAATGGTGAATTAAGTCTCCTTTCAATTGTCCTTTCTTCATTGAAAATTGCTGCAATTTTATTAACTGCATCATAAATAAATCCAGGAATTGTCCCTATGACTCTTTTTGAAAGATTTATTAACTAAGCCTGTAGTGGCGGACTGACGAGGGGCTTTATAGCTGAAGAACACACAGACTCGAGACGAGGAACCCAAGCAGGCTGCAGGCAATTGCGCCAGGCCGCAAGCTGCTAGAGACTGGCTGAATGGGTGCTATGTATTAGAACCAGGATACAAGAGGGTACTGACAGTGCTGGGGGCTTCTTAATTGTGATGGCGGTTTGGATCTGGAGCTCATTTTGCTGATGGTTTGGACTGGAGTCTGTGTAGCTGCGGAGGCTGCGGGTGTGCTGGAGGTGAATCCATGGACACCAGTGACATTGGGGGCACTCTCTTTTGCTTCTCTTTCACTGACTACGAGGTGCTAGCAATATCTGCCGGTGGCGAATCTGCCTGTTTTATGGCAGACTAAAGCAAATTTTGTGTACTATTTCTCCTGTGTCATTACATGACAATAAAGGAATCTTGAATCATAAATTGTGGAGATAAAACTTCTCACTTGGTTTCATTTTGTTAAAGTTACGCTTGCTCTCTCTGTTCTGCACTTCTAAGTCCAAGATAAATGATCAGTGTGTAAGTAGTCAATTTCTCCCATTAAGAATTTCATTTGTTGCTTAATTTCACTCCTGTGAAACATTTGGGGAAGTTCATTGCATAAAAGTAGTTACACTAATCCATAACTTCTTTTCTTTTCTGTTTGTTGGTTTCATTTTATTACCGAGAGCACTAGTTTCCAGAATACATTAGTTCTTTAATATGAATTTGATTTCTTGTACACCAATTGTCGTATGAATGCAAGTTCACAAAATAACAAATAATTTGACTTTTATCAACTAATTTTGACCAGTTAAAATAATGCGGCATTAAATCCTAACTTTAACATGCACAGCTCTATCTGAGCCCAAGGCAAGTGAACAGAAGCTACAGAGGAACTTCATTAATTTTAATTCTGAGTTCAATGGTTTCACAAGCAACAATTTGCAAAACTGCACATTCACATGCAGAAAACTGGGCACTTTGCAGGACACAAGAATTTAAAGAACAGAGAATAAGGAAGAGGCAGAAACATAGTGAATGGGAAAGTTCATTCAGAGAGGGGGCTTGAAATCAGGGCTGATGCAACCTGGATTGAAAAGATAGGGCAGACAAGGAATCAGAACTAGGAACTCATCTTGATCTAATGAGAACTCTCCGATCAAATCAAAACATTGCAGTGGCAATGTTTGGACGCACGTTTTACAAATAGTTTGAAAAAATTGGACATCTATGCACAAAAATTGGAGAAATATCTCTGTTTCCTGTGTTCCTTATTTTGTGTATTAGAGCTTTTCTTGTGGAAAACCTGATGCAGCCCAGCCTCACCCAGATTCTACCTCCAGGTGGATGTTGTGGTGAATGAACGGCAGTTTTTCTGTTATTAGAGGCCCAAATAGACATATAAGGTTATTATATTGATTTTTTTTGCTGCCATGTTTGTTTCTATTTTGTGGATAAGCTTATGCTTTGTAGCTTATGATTTATATAACTTCAGCACTGACTCAAGGGTCTGGGGAAACCTTTTTTTTAAATAACTCAATGAAATTTCAAATCAGAATGTCGCACAGCCAGGCGGCTCTAAGGGGCGTGAAAACATAATCCTTGCATAGACTTCAGTGCACGGTTGAAGAAGTTTACTAGAATTCCATTTTTTAGGTGTGTTGATATATTGAAGCCCAGTGTAATAGTTGTAGTGAGTTGTAAATAGCCTGATGCATTGTAATGAAGACATTCAGGAAGTTCACTGGTGCCATTTTCAACATTAACTTCCAGGTGAATATCAGCCCACAGAATTACCCTAAAACCTTGATTATGTCTTTCATTCCACAGATGCTTCCTAATCTGCTGGGTTCCTGCGATAGATTTGTTTTTTTTTGGTCCAGATTTGTATCTCTTGCCGCTCCAATATTTACCATTGATTTCTGTGTGTGGAATCTTGCTGTGGCAAATTTGACTGGTCTGCCTCAATGATAACTGCATGATAATTTATTGACTTTGAAGAATGCACGTTTTGGGAGGGTGGGGGTGGGGGGGGGGGGGGAATCACTGGGGCATGCTCCACTGGTTTCCTGCATCATAATTGGTTGATACAATCCTCATTCCTGTGAATATTTCATTCCTTTTCTAAGGGTCAGAAAGATAAAAGCATGGGAAGTTATTTGCAACAGGAGACAGGGAAGAATGTTCTAAGGATATTGCAGTCTGTGAAATGCTGGTAGAAGGGTGTGGATGGCTTAACAAGAAATTTGAAACAAGGGATCAATGAAGTAACCAAATCTAATGCCATGCATAATGCTGAAAACAATTGTTCTGGAAATGGGATAGAGGGAGGAAATATTTTTGGTGGCGAAGGAAGCTCAGATCAGGCTGATTTGCAGCCAGGACTGGGATAATGTTCATGTAATGGACCTCAAGGTAGAGATAAAGAAATTGATTCCAGATTTATTAATCCTAAACTAAAGGAAATTATAGTTCATCTACATCCAAAAGACCAGAGAAACAAATGTCAATACAAAATCGTACTATTCTGGATGTTTGCATTGTGGATTCCATGCCTTTCCCTGACCACAGAAATGGAACCAGACTGTTGATAACTTTGGCATCCTACATATCCTACCAGAGGGTAAGACAAGCCTCTGACCACATACATTCTCCCCAACCAACCCACCTGTATAATGTTACCAGTCTCTGACCCTGCCTCAACTCTTGCGATCTCTTTGTACCTTCACACTTGACCATTCAATTCCAACCAGTCCAACACGTCACATCTCCACTATAAACTCTAGTTCATCTAGACCAATGCTGTTTGTATCCCAACTCATACTATCCTATTTAGCTATTGCATCCACACTTGCTAAATTACATTGACTTCTGGTCCAGAAATGCCTCAATTTTAACATCCCAATTAAAATCTCCTCTTCTGCAGTCACCGTTCTTTCACTATAATGGCTTCCAACCCAAATATCACATTACTCATTTACATCTGGCTTTGTAGGAGCCAGTATTCATCACCTCACCATTTGCAGCCCTGCTTCCAAGGCTCCTTAAAATCAAAACCCCTTTCCAAACCACATGGTTTCTGACTCATCGTTCTGACGTTCCTTAAGAAGTAATTCTTTGACCAATTTTCTGATTCACATATCTCCATATCTGTCTCTGTCTTTTATTTGCTAACAACCTTTGAAAGTAACTGAGGAAGCGCGATTAAAAATCAGGCACATTGCACATACAGGTCGTGGTTCCCCAGGATTCAGCAAACAGCCAATGCGCAATAGCTGTGCACTATAATTGTCAATGATATGGGTAGACCTTAAAAAAAGTAAAACAACACAGTTGAATGATCGTTAGCCATAACTCTTGGGGGGGAAAAAAAGAGATGAAATACAGTTGAAAAATATAGGAACTAAAGAATTCATCAATGGAGAACAAAATCTGAGGTGGCTGTTAAATTGCTGGCTGCACATCTCGGTTTCTATTCATCATCTGATTTAGATTCAGTTAAAGATGTCATTTAATCTCAAGCCATATATTGAATATATGAATTTCCTAATGTGTGCACTGGCAAAGCGAAGAAGTATGCTTTATGGATTTGAGTCATTTCATTCTCTGTCTCCAAGGACCATTTGAATCCATATTAATTTCCTTTCTGGCAGTTATGTGGCTATATATGAACTGCACTATTTCACTTTTAATCTGCCAGTAATTTAGTAATGTGTAAACAAATTACCCAGAGATATATTTTATAATGTAATTGATTCTGGGGGCAGTAAAATCAATGTGCAGAGAGATTGTATTAAGAAGAGGTAGATTATTTTAAGCATTGCACTTAAAAAAAAACTAGCCACCTGCACTAGTGTTTTACACTTAGAAGCATAGCTTGAATAAAGTTTTCTTTATTTGGGAAGCACAATTCAAAAGGAATAGACCATGGTGACATTAATTCCTTGATAAGTACAATGTGTGTACATTATTAATTGGTTATTTAAAAAGTTGTACATGATAGTTATAAAAGAATTTGTGGTAAGAAATCTTAACCTTTAATCTCACAGCATATCAAAGGATATTTGGAAACAATTTTCTAAGCATAGGCTTACACCGAATCAGTTACAGAAATAGGCTTTCAGCCCATCTGATCCATGACAATTTATGCATCCATTTGAGCCTCCTGTCTTTCCTCCTCTAATACTATAGCCCTCTATTCCCTTGACTATTTGTCGAGCTTCTGCAGAAATGAATCTATTCTATCTTTTTCAACCACATCCTCTGGTACCAAGATTTATGTTCTTATTATTCTTTGAGGAAAAGAGCTGTTCCTGAATTGCTTGTTACCTTTCTTAATGGATATTTTGTAGCAGTGCTTTATTCTTATAAGTGAAAATACACCTTTTTTATCCATTTAATCAAAACTTTTTTCTGTCATTTTAAGGACTTTGATAAGATAATCCCTCAGCTTTCTTTTCTTCCAAGTAAAGAGGCACACAGTAAAGGAAGCAGCAATATTTTCGACAGACATTTTTTTTTTACAAGCCTCATGTACCTGTGATGAGCTCGTCAACTTTATTCATTTTGCTGTTAACTTTAACCCAGAACTTGGTTCATCTCTGGAAACATTTCTTTTTCTTGATCTTATAAATTTTAAATTTATACATTTAGACATACAGCATGATAACAGGCCATTTCAGCCCACGAGCCCATGCCACCCAATTAATCTACAACCCCCCCCACTTACATTTTGAACGGTGGGAGGAAACCAAAGCCCCTGGAGGAAACCCACGCAGACACGGAGAGAACATACCAACTCCTTACATTCAGCATGGGATTCGAACCAAGGTCCCAATCATTGGGGATGTAATAGTGTTGTACTAACTGCTACATTAACCATGCTGCTCTCTCTGTCTCTATCTCAGGAGACAAGCTTACTACAGACATTTTTTTTTTAAACAAACCTACCAACTCAAACACTCTGAAAGCAGCAATATCTCTCAATGATAAAAGTACACAAATACAATCAAAATGAAAGTCTGTGATAAGAACATTACCTGGATAGATTTAAGTGACAAAAAAAAAGCGAGCAAGGAAAGTGGAAGATGGTGGACAAATCACAGAGGAAGGGTATTGAGAAGCTATGAATGGGACCATCAAGACTATGATCTATAAATCAGTCTAAGATTATCAAGTTCACTTTTGAATTCAGAAGCTTATGGAATGCCAAACTGATACGTTGGATCCTTGGAGAGCAATTTGATATGTGTTGTGAACACAGAACGGATGAACGTTAAGACAATGAAAACTTGGCAGAAGAGACGTGAAAAATCATTGAGGACTCCTTCCATCCTGCACACGGCATCTTTCAGCTGCTCCCATTGGGGAAGAGATACAGGAGTATCAGAGCCAGCACCACCAGGCTGAGGAACAGCTTCTTGCTTGGGACAGTGAGAGTGCTAAATGACCAAAAGAACTGCTCACAGTAACCATCTAAGACTCCCATATTAATGAAACAATATTTATGTATTTGCAGATGTATGAATACTTGTCCTGCATATATATTGTTTGTCTGTATGTGTGCTATGTCTGGTTGTGTGTCTGCATGTTTTGCACCGAGCACTGGAGAATGCTGTCAAATGACAATAAACTTGACTTGGCTAGTTGTGTTCAGACATGATTCCCTCATATTCTTGGGGAATATTAGATCAATTAAAGGTTTAATTAACCAAGGATATTACTTTCCAGATGTTTGTAGATTGTGTTCAAGGGTGATACTGACCAACAAATTCCTGGGTCGATGGACATAATGTGAGCCCTGAGTATGGCACCAACTAGTGCCTTCTGGTGTGTTTTTTAGATGCAGCCCAAGTCCACCACTTTGCTGCATGACTTTGCCAGTTACTGGAATCCATTGGTGCCAGCTTGTACAAGAAATTTTGTTGAGTTGGGCTCCTTGTCAACCTTTGACTTCAGCGTAAAGTGCAGTCTGGAATAAAGGCATGATGCTAGAATATACATAGATTGTCCTCTGACCCATAGCACAATGCTCAGTATGGACAATGCAAAACAATGTCTTCATCTGGGTAACAAAGTCAACTTGACAATGGAGTGCCACCAAGACCAGCACTCTCAATGACGGCACAAGTGGCATGTTCCCCACAGAGTCGCACAAAGTTGCATATGTGGATAGCCTCACCTTGACTACATAAGTAATCTTTAATGATAGTGAGAACATCTCTGACATCATGGATGGATACTTCTGGAACTGGAGGCACAAACTGTATCTGTGGAAAACAGAAGGACCAAATGTAACATGAAGGCAAGTTACTGTGGCAATAATGGTGAGGTATCTTAGGATGATGCTGGACCCCACTGTAACCCTCAAACACCATCCATAAAAGGTAGCTATCATGAAAAAAGCATACCTGATCAGTGTTTTTTTTCAGCTAAGAAGCCCTTGTATACTTGGTACCATGCACAGGAATGGATCTATCTTGAATATGTCTAAATGAACCCTACAATCGCGGGTGTCCTTAATCCAATCCTGCACTGGCAAATGTCACTTCACATTTCTCCCTCACAATATAGACATCTTTCTCAAAACAAACATCTCTTTGTACGCCAGGAACTCACCAGTATTTCTCTGACTCTTATCATAAAGAAATTCAGGGCAATGGAGGCCAATGGCCCATTGTGCCCACACAGGGTGAAGATTTGATGAATCCCACCCCAGCTCTTGGTTATGACATCTCAAGGAAAGGGGATGTAATGATAGAGTGCTTGTGATCTTCCTGACCACTAGAGGGAGTCGGAGACTAGTTTATGGCAGCTCAGTTGGATTCAGGATGGATACCTCCACATGGACATGAATGAGTTCTAAAGCTAATAAATTATAGTTGTTTTAAAAGAATCCAAGTTTCTTTATTACAATAAAAAGAACATCACATTAACTATTTTGCTTCTCGCAAAATTCCACCTAACTGTGTCATTGTGTGATTAATCACAACCTGATAACTTGGTTCATTGAAGCATTCACAACCAGGATTAAGCAGGTTAGTGGAAGATTAGTCCAAGGCCCATGCTCTTTCACATCCTATCATGCCTTCTACTAACCTGCTTAATGCTGAGGTATGCTTTCTGCTTGTAGTCACAGACAACGAGACCATCTCCTGTAATCTCACCAGTGACTGGTTGAATTACTGCCAGATGATTTTAGTATTAGCCGCTCACAACGTGGAATTTGATGTATATATGCAAATACAAGAAACAGAATAGCTGAAACTATATTACAACGAATGACTGAAGAAAATCTTCCATGTTCTGATCTGGGTCAGCAAATGAAGAAATCACTCAACCTAATCAAGGAGCATCAAAGGAATTAGAAACAGTTAATTTTTTCAGGCCTGGGGTCAGTTTTCAGCATTTTCTGTTTTTATTTCAAATTTTCAGCATCTGCAGTTTATTGATTTTCTCTTCTTGCTTTAATCGTTGAGTTGTACAGCATAGTTACAGCCTTTCAGCTCACTTTGTCTATAGCAACCATCATGCCTATGTACACTAATCCTATTTGCCTGCATTAATTGAACATTAAATGCAAGTGTGTCATTTTTTAAAAAGTCATATTGACTAAGCGCTGGGGAGTTGCTTGATAGCATCTACTACCATTGTGTTATATCATGGTGTGCATTTGAAGTTATCAAGCAATGCATAGGTGTTCCAGGCAGCAAATGACCACAGCAGGCTCGTAAGACACTTTAGTGCTGTTGCAATTCGAATTTCATGCAATTTCTATGCAGTATGGAGTTGATTTACTTCTTTGTTTCTCCTTTGCAAGATTTTAATTATGTGAAGTTGAAATCTATGCCCCAGTATAGGTTCCTTACCTGTTCTTCCAAAAACTGTTTCCTTTTCCTCTCCGCCTTCCACTTACAGATGGTGTTGCATAGATTGCCTTAAGACTAAAAGCCCTGCAGAATATTATCCAGTAATAGGGTTTAAGCCTGCAAAGAAAACCATGCCCCTCTTCTTTCATAGAACAACAATGTTTAGAATTAAATGTTTGAAAGCACTCTTGCACCAAGATGATAATCAAAGTTCATTAACTGTTTTGATGTTAACAATGTTGTCAGGTGTTTTGCAGCAGTAGATATAGAAATGAAAACAGATCCAGCTTCAAAGGGGTGATTGAAGCTTCCATAGAGACTCCCTGTTATAATGATGTAGAGCGTGTCGAAAGAACCAAAGACTTGTGGTTCCAAACCAAGGCTTTTATTAACTAAAAGACTGGAGTATATCGCAAGTAGGTCGACCAGTCCAGAATTCCCTGGTCTGGCTAGGAGCAATCCTTTAAGTAGGTATGGCTACGCTCTCAGCCAATCACAGTCATCCTACACTACCATCTGTACCTATACACATTGGTGATAGAATCCGTACTATCACACCTGAACAATTCTGACCTTTAGTATTTCATTTCATATTACCAATTTTTTATGGAAATTCCTAACATTCGTCCATAAGGCAATTCAGCCCCTTGTGCCAGCTTCACCATTCAATTGAGAATCTTCTTAGTTTGACTTTTGCTTGATATACTTCAAAAATTAACAAAGGCAGTTATATTTTCATCCATTTTAACAATAAAAAAACCCAAAAGTGAATGATTTATCAATGGCTAGTAAGATTAGGTGGTAAAAGACAATATTACTTTCCATGTAATATACAAGAATCCATATCTACCAACAAATATAATATTGTTAATAACCATTAAGATTAATTTAAAGATAGACAAATACAACAAAAACAACACAGCATTTTACTGGAGCAGAGACTGAATCGAAACAGCAAAAAAATCTGGAGACAACACAAAAATGTGAACGGAGTAATTGTAAATATTCCAGAAATAACGTTATAACTTGCATATTTCAGAGGAAATGGCGGCACACTCTGACAATTTTGCATTAGGTGTATCACTAAAACTTTAATCGTGTGGCACCCATCTTGTAGGTAGTAACTGCACAGATTTAACTTTACCCAGATCAGATGTAATTAGTATTCGTTTCTGAATGAAAATGTGCTTTCCTGAAAACCAAAATCACGCATTTCACCATTACACCCACTTTCAGTATTGCAGTATGTAGTAGAACTAGGAGAAGACCATGCTACTCTTATTTTTATTGGTACTTAAAGGAATACTCTTTTGACATTGGGAGATTGGATGGATCATCTTCATAGAACTAGGAGAAGACCATGCTACTCTTATTTTTATTGGTACTTAAAGGAATACTCTTTTGACATTGGGAGATTGGATGGATCATCTTCATAACCAACTATAAATTGTTGATTGACCTTTCAAAGATCACAATGTACAAGCCAACAGATTATTAGCCCCTATTACCAGTAGTTAGACTATTAGTTACAAGTTCCATGGGTGCCTGAGCAGTGATAGGAAACATTCTCATGGTAAATCAAGAACATAGGGAACAGGAGGCAAAGATATTCCCACAATGAAGGAGCTACTCCCAGAGAGTCTAGAAAGACTTATTCTGGCAAAGCTGTCAGCACATGTGTATCTAAAATGCTGCTGGAAAGCGATTGGTCACATTCCTCTGCATATATTATTCTCCTGTAGAGTTCAAGGACACCGATTCTCAACGTCCTTGTCATAGCATCTTCTCAAGCAGACTCATTAGATTGACCACATCTATCAATTTACTGCTGAATGCACTGTCAGAGAAGTTTCTTAGGCATTGTACTTGCAGAGAGATCATTTCAACTACTCCAATTTCAGTCAGGAACAGATGGCATATTAGGCACTATGATTTGCCAGTACTGTTGGCTTCCTGAGAGCACAGGCAGCCATTGACAGGAAAGGTTTCAATGTGCAGTTTACTGTGGATCACGAGCAAGATTGTTTCATGGTGAGCTCTCTCCTTCCTGGCGGCTCCTATGACTCCTTCATCCTGAAGGGGACTGCAATGCCAGACATTTTCTGTGGCTGGCACCGCCTGGAGTGATGGACTCTGGGCAACAAGGGCTACTCTCTGTTTCCATGGCTGTGCACGATTGCACTTGCCAACCACAACAGTTGAGTGCCCATACACTGCAGTGTTTGACACTGCAGAATGTGCCAAGCATGTGCGGGAACTTCATTGTGCTGTGCTGCAGCTTGCACACCAGATATCAGCAGGGGCCAGAGGAAGAGCAGCCTGGTCTAGAGACGGTCTGTGATGCAGAACTTCGTGAGCAGTGGAAACAAGAGGACCAAAAGGGAAGTGGGGAGTGACCAGGGTAGTGTCACCAGTCAGCCATCACTGCTTTAACTCCCAGCTCAGCTGAGGAGGCAGAAAGTGGCTGTTACAGATTTCAAGATAGAGAAATGCTTCTTGGGCAAAGACTGCAAAATCAGGCCCCTGAAGCAAACTAAGTACCACTTTCCATTATCAAAACATCACTCCCAACATATTGCAGTAAAATCCATGGGGATTGGTAGATGCCAGATAAGTGTATTTTCCAGTTGCTTGACACTTCCTCTTAAAAGTCCTAACTAATATACCTGCTTAGAGAATAAACTGTTCAAAAGACAAAAATACTATACGGTTCTTGCACCAAATACACATCTCTTGCATGAGTATATATATAGTATTTTACTTTATTTTCAGTCACATACCTGTACTTTGAAAACTTTTTACCATTGCTGCATCTCCAGGATCTACTCCTCCACAGAGCTCTCTGAAAGAGGAACAATAACATCATAGACAATTAAGCCCCCCCCCGCCCCCCCCCCCCACCAAGTTTACAAATAAAGTCTCTGACCAGGGCGACTCTTACTAAGTAGGGATAAGAAGACACTTTAAGAGAGTCACCAGAACAGTGAGTGGCATCAACCAGCTCTTCATCCTGGGCAATGCCATTGCTGTTTCACACAATTTTATTCAAACCAGTGGTTCAAGCAAAGCACGACCAAGGCACTCCGCTGGCTGAATATTTGCTCCTATTTTCACCAAAGGTTCATGCGATACTTCAGACAACATTTACTTTTACAATTTTAAACTTGCGTATTTTTGCCTATTAGTTTATTCCTATTTATTTTAATTCTTAAAATTTATTTTCTTTGATTTTTTTCAGTCAGTTGCTTGAGGCTGCCGGTTGCTTGAATTTTGAATACCATGGGTTTTACTGTACAACAATGGCCAGGCAAGGGTCAAGATAACATGAACATTCTCTTCTAAAACATGAAAGAAAATCTCCATGATCTACTTACCAAAATCTCCAGCTAAAACATCTTTATCTTATTTTTGTTTGTTGACAACATAATATGAATTACATAACATCTCACTTAAAGAACTCAGACCTCAACACTAATGGTCTGGCAAGGTTCTTATTATGGTCAGTTTGGCATTTCTTGTCCCATTTATCACACAGAACTTGGCATGTATTTTGTTGAACCTGGACTTACATACCCTTTGATCAAATCAAGTAGGAGAAATTGGATCGTTGCTGCTTTTGACCATCTGGGCATCAGCTAGGCTTGAAATTCTGCATCATGTCTGAAGTTTCTGTTTAATCATATGCATGATCTATTCAAAACTGCCTGTGAATCATCTTGCTTACAAGAAGTCTAGGAATCGCTGGGCTCTCGACACCTAGAATCTTTAGGAGTTCTTGTGCCGTGGAAAAAAAGCATCACTGTTTTTTTTTGGCAATGTATCTGCCAGCGCCACATGAGACTTCTCTTTTTGTTTTGCAGCTTTTATTTCTATCTCATTGCAAGTTTTACTCAAGGATCCACATTTATGTTGTAAACATGGGACCTTCTACACATGCATTTATCTGCCTCACCTCTTCTATTTCCAACTAATTGCAAGATGCAATTGAATTAACATTTAAAATAAAAAGACTTGAAAATATGACAAAAATCATCAACTTAATTGTTTTAAACAGATTTGTTAGTGATACATTTTTTATTTGAGTTCACTTTTGCTCCAATGCCTGAAATTTCAGATTGTTCTAAACTAGAAAATGTCAGAAGAAATCAATTTTAGTATCGTGCCCTTACAGCTATTTCTCATGACAACAGAATAATTAATATGATTATTGTAAATTGCAAATACTGACCAAAATACACGTCAGAAAATGAATGTGCCTGTACCTCGGTGATAAAATTAACCATAAAATACATCAGCTTCCTCAGTTTATCAACAGCATGCATTTGTTTTGCTGAGAAGGTTGTGAACTATTCACCCAACGGATGATTCTCGAATGAACATGTGCACACTGCAATAATCCGAGACACCACTTTTGCCGATCAAAATGGATTTTACTATTTCCATTCATAAAAGTCAAGCTATATTAATGATTTTAAAAATAACAGATGTAGGGGACTGATTTCAATTGAATCATATAATCAAGGGTTTAGATGAAGTAATTGATCTTTGCCACTTTTCTGAGGTCATCGTAAACTTCATATTTTTCATAGGTTTCCTCCATTCCATACATTATTATGAATATATTGGTTCCAGATAATAAAATTTTTAAATTCAGTTACATCTTTATATGTCCAGAAATATTGCCAAAGGTATTTCATTTTAAAAACTATTGATAAAGGCAATTTCTTGAGTTTTTCTTTCCCATTTGTTTTAATCATAGTCTGCAGTACTTGGGCAGAATGCAATGAATAAGTAATTACTTGGAACTTCAACAAATTTAAACTTTACAATGCTCTGAATGAGTAATGAGGAAATTTCCTATTAAATGTACTGTAAAAACCTTCCATTGTGCATCTATTCTTGTCCTGATTTATTAATGACTGCACCATTTGTCAGCATAACTCCCCATTTTTGGCCATAAACAAAAGCACATTAAAGCAAACCCTCGACTTGAAAGAGTTGCAACAAACTGTTGAACTCCCTGTAAGCAGTGAAGTTGTTTTTGTGTTCACATTTAAAGTTATTCATGTTTAAATCGTACCCTCAGTGCAATATTCCACTCTGAATATTCTCACCTCTGCAATTCATCAAAAGGGAGTATTAATATGATTATAATGAAGAAGTCTTATTGTGGTCAATATACTGTTGTCAGCAAGGAGTTTCATCCATTCTACTTTCATTCAAATCTCTCCAGAATTTTTTTTAATCATCACTTTTTCCTCAATTTGTGAAGAACTAAGTAATAACTCCCTCGTCTCTGGGTCCGATATTTGTGGATCTAAGATTCACCTCAGAAGAACTGGATCAGATGTAAAACCAGGAGAATACCAAACTGTTGGACGAGTTCCTAAATGAGCTTCAGAATAAGGTACAGATTGGTTTACAAACGCAAAACCTCGCGTGGCACTACTTTGCAGAGCTGTGGACAACATTTGTTACTCAATGAATACTACAAAACAAATGAATTATCCAGTTCTTTGTCAGATTGCTGTTTGTGGTACTTTGCAGTGAACTAATTTAGTGCTGTTATTTCTATATGTGAATGACTACATTTCAAAGGCATTTCATTGTCTACAACAAATTTTGGAACATCCAGAAGTTGTAAATATGCAAGCCATTATTTTTTTGTTATAATGTGCATATTTTCGCCAAATGCACTTAATCGATAGCTTGCTTCATGAAATGACACAATAGAAACCCTATCACCAAGAAGAGATCCTATAAGAAGCAGAGCTTTCCCCGAACTATATACTCTGTAAACCATATTCTGAAATTGAAAAGAATTCTGGAAAACCAAGGTTTGAGGAAAAGTCCAAATTTTAATTAAAAAAAAATCCTCTCAAGATTTAATTTGAATTAACCATTTCTGTATTTTAATCTACTCTCTTTCATTTGTACAACTTATGCTGTCAGATTGCAAATGAAATACCTTTTTCACTTAATAAATTGAAAAGAGTCTCTGGAGATTACTGTTTAGCCAGAGTTTGCAGTGCAACAATGCATCAATAAAGTTGTTAATGGACAAGCCTATGAAGGTAAATTCAAAAGACTCTGAGAATGGGTGAAGTATCCGATTAATCTCTTACTGCCGACAGTAGGAAAAATGTCGTCATCTTGCTGTGGATGAATTTCACAGAGTCCTGTATATGGCCAGTGCTAATTGTCAGTCCGCTCTCCCCATTAACAAAGGGTCCAACATCCTAGCTTGCTCATGCATGTTAAAGGTAACATGATCTGGATAAAGTCAACCTGTACATATTAAGGAGGAGTTTTGTTGTGGCTGGACCAGGTAATGGCATTGGTCAAGGTCAGCAACTATTTATGGTCACAGCTACCAGGGTACAGTGAAAAGTCAACCCATACTCAAGTACAGAAAGTAAAGCATCATCCAGCATGCAGAGTTGCAAAGAGAGATCTGTTCGAATGGAGCAAGGGATGTGGGCAATCTAGGGGCAACACAAGTTTCCCTAATGACCACACCTGTAAGAAGTGCATCCAGCTGCAGCAACGTACAGACCACATTAGGGGAACTGGAGCTGGAACTGGATGGAATCTGGATCATTTGGGAGACAGAAGGGAGGATAGACAGAAGCTATAAGGAGACAGTCACATCCAAGAGGCAGGTAGCTGGGTGACTGTTAGAAGAGGGAAGGGGAATAGGAAGTCAGTGCCAAGCATCCCTGTGGCCATTCCCCTCAACAATAAGTATACAGTTTTGGATACTGTTGGGGTGGGGGGGGGGGGGTGTGGGACAAATCATAGAAGTCAGATCCCTGGCACAGTGTCTGGCTCTTTGGCTCAGAAGTGAAAGGGGAGGGGGGGGGAAGAGAATTAGATTATGACTCCTGCCTCCCTAGTGCCAGGGTCAGGGACATCTCCGATCGAGTCCACGGTATTATCAAGTGATGGGTGAGCAGCCAAGTGCTGTAGTCAATGACGTAGATAGGAAAAGGGATGAAGTCCTGAAGAGCAAATATAGGCGGTTAGGAAGGAACCTAAAAAGCATCACATCAAGGGTGGTAATATCTGGATTGCTACCTGTGTCACATGCCAGTGAGTACAGGAAGAAGAAGTTATGGCAGGTGGCTGAAGAGTTGGTGCAGGTGGCAGGGGTTCAGATTCATGAATTATTGGCATCTCTTCTGGGGAAGGACTGAACTGTATAAAAAGGACAGATTGCACCTGAACAGTAAGGGGACCAACATCCTGGTGGGCAGCTTTGCTCGAGCCGTTAGGGACGATTTAAACTCTTTTGGCAGGGGGGTGGGGGAGAATGTGAACCAGAATGTGAGGAGACTGAAGAAGGAAGATACACAAATGGATGGGAGATTGTGAAGAAGGAAGGGAAGTCAATAGGGCAAAATTGAGGATTTAACTTGGTGTTCTTTGGAAACAAAATCGAAAAGAGAAATGAATACAGCACTGAAGGTCTTGTATTTAAATGCATGCAGTATTCAAAAGGTTCAAAAGGTTAATTCAAAAGGTTGATGATCTAGTAGTGCCACTGGAAGTTGGCAGGTATGACATCATGGCCATCACTGAGCCAGGGCTGAAGAAGACCACAGCTGGGAACTAAATATCCATGGATACAAAGTGTATTTGAAGGGCAAGAAGGTAAGTAGAGGGGGTGGGATGGTTCTGTGGGCTAAAAAATTGAATAAACCTTTGGAGAGGGGAGACATTGGATCAGAAGATATCAAATGCCAGTGGATAGAATTAAGAAACTGTAAGGGTAAAAAGACCCTAATGGGACTTTTATATGGACTTCCAAATAGTGATGCGATGTGGCAGACAAACTACAGAGGGAGGTAGGGAAGGAATGCAAAATGAGCAATGTTACAATAATTATAGGGGATTGGGAAAACTGGGTTGGTGTTGGCTCCCAAGAGAAGGAATTTATCAAATGCCTTCAGGATGGCTTCCTAGAACAGTTTGTGGCTGAACTAAGCAGGGAAATGGCAAATCTGCATTGGGTATTGGGCAATGAGCTAGAGTTGAGAAGGGAGCTGAAGGTAAGGAAACCCTTAGGAGGCAGTGATCATAATATAATAGAATTCGCTCTGCAGTTGGAGGGGGAGAAACTAAAATCAGAGGTGTCAGATAACCTGTGGAATAAAGGGGACTACAGTTGATTGGAAAGGCACACTAACAGGGAGGACAGTAGTGCAGCAGTGGCTAGAGTCTCAGCGTGACATAGGAATATACAGTACAGGAATATTCCATAAAAGAAGAAATTTGAATGGAAAAATGGCATAATTGTGGCTGACAAGAGTCAAAGCAAAAGCAAGGGCATACAAGGAAGCAAAAATTAATGGGAAACTTTTAAAAGCTTACAGAAGGAATTTAGGTGAACTCCGAAAAGAAGGTAGCAAATAATGTCATAAAGGATAATAAAAGCTTTTTTAAGTATATTCAGAGTAAAAAAAATGACTAATAGAAAATGATGTTGGAGAAATTGTAATAGGAGAAAAGGAGATGGCAGAGTATTTTGCATCAGTCTTCACTGTGGAAGATATTAGCTGAATACCCACTTTCAAAGATGTCAGGGAAGAGAGGTGAGTGTAGTCACAATCACTAGAGAGAAGATGGTATAGGGTAGATAAGTCTCCTGGACCAGATGGAATGAAGCCTTCGGTTCTGCAAGACGTAACTATAGAGATTGTAGAGGCATTAATAACACGGGAACACTTTTGGCTGTTTTCTATGAATTTTGGGCCTGCTGATCACAAACATCACCTTAAAATTTTCCATCATTGTCTATCATAATTACCATTATTTTTAGGAAGCAAACCTTTAGAAAAAATAAAAATTGTACAGTGAAATGATCTTCCAAGAATCAAAAGATTCTTCCATAGTTCTGAAGGATTGATAGATTGCAAAGGTTACTCCACTATTTAAAATGGGAGGGAGGTAGGAGAAACAAAATGAGCCTTTGAATGGTTGGAAAAATGTTGGAGTTGATGGTCAAGGATGAAATTATGGAGTACCTGGAGTGCATGACTAAGTCAGCTTGGTTCTTTAAGGGAAAATCTTGCCTGACAAACCTACTGCAATTTTTTTTTGAGGAAACACAGAATACTCAATTGATGTTGCTTATCTGGATTTTCAAATGAAATTCAACAAGGTGCTGCACATGAGGCTGTTTTAATAAGATAAGACCCCATGTAATTATAGGAAAGATACAAGCTTGAATAGGGAATTGGCTGATTGGCAGGAAACAGAGTGGGAATAAAGGGATCCTATTCCAATTGGCTACAGATTACTAGTGGTGTTCCGCTGGGGTTAGTGTTGGGGCCACTTCTTTTTACATTGCATATTACTGATTGGGATTGCAGAATATATGACTTTGTGGCTAAGTTTGCAGATGATTCAAAGATATGTGGAGGGGTAGGTGGTGATGACGAAATGGAAAGGCTGCAGAGACACTTAGATTAGGAGAATGGGTAAAGTGGCAAATGAAGTATGATATTGGAAAGTGTATGGTCATGCACTTTGATAGAAATTTAAAGGGGCAGACTATTATTTGGGAGAAAATTCAAAATTTGGAGGTGCAAATGGGCTTGGGAGTCTTCATGCAGGATATCCTGAATGTTAACCTTCAGGTTGAATGCAATGTTGGAATTGGTTTATAGAGGAATTGGATACAAGAGCAGGAATGTGATGTGGAGTCCTTATAAAGCACCGATGAGGTCGCACAAAATATGGGGCACAGTTTTGGGCTCCTTATTTAAGAAATGATTGGAGAGGGTTCAGAGAAGATTCACAAGAATAATTCCTGGAAAGAAGGGATTAGATTCTGAGGAACATTTGACTGCTCTTGGACTGTTCTTCTTGGAATTCAGAAGAATGAAGGGGATCTCATTGAAATATTTTGAATGTTGAAAGGCCTGCACAAAATGAATGTGGCAAGGATGTTTCCCATGATGGGGAAGTTTCAGGCAAAAGGGTACAACTTCAGAATTGAAGGGCTCTCATTTAAAACAGGGAAGTGGAAGAAATTCTTTAGTCAGAGAGTGGTGAGCCTCTGGAATTTGTTACCATGGGCAGTTATGGAGGCCAAGACGCTGGGCGTATTTAAGGCAGAGTTTGATAGGTATCTGAATAGATAGGATATCAAGATTCAAGATTCCATTATTGTCAAGGAATAGAACAAATTGTAATATGAAATGAAATTTCCCTCTGATTGTTGTAAGTCAAAGATTTATCCATTGGTGTTGCCCAGCGCCCCTTACAGTACAAGAGAAAGAGAAGCAAAAGAGAGTCCCTACAGAGTCACTGTGAGTCTGTGCATTCGCTTCCAGCCCTTCTTCAATCTCTACAGCGCCACTGACACCTGTTCGATTCATCGGCATCCCGAGCTCCAGAACAAAAACCTCATCATCAGGAAGTCTTCAGTGCCCAAGGCAGGGGAATGGAGCTGAGTGGGAGAATGGACCCGCTCATGATGGAATTGGATAAGAGACTTCATGGACTGAATGGCCTGCATCTGTTCCTATATTTTATGGTCTTACTAACGCGAGGACAATTCAAGAGATAATAGAACCATAGGATATTACAGCACTAAAACAGACACCTTTGCCCCTTCTAGTCTATGCTGAATCTTTTTTTTTGCCTCGTCCCACTGACCAGCACCAAGTCCCTCTCTCTACAATCCGTGCACCTGTCCAAATTCTTCATAAATGTTAAAATTGAATAACAGGAAATAAATGATCCTTGAATATAGTGGCTTGTGTACTCATTGGCCCATAAAGGCTCAGGCTGGCCAGCCCCCTGATGACATTCTCCCCTGGACTCCTCCCCTGTGACCCAGGCCATAAAGGTCGAGCCACCTCTCCCTTCCCTGCACTTCCCTAGTTTGGATCCGGGCCTTCTGTGCAATAAAGCCTATCGTTCCCCTCAGTCTTTATCCTTGTAATTATTGGTGCAACTGATAGTGCCCAACAACACATTAACTTTCTTCTCAAAGGAGGAGGAAGAAAAGAGAGTGACTCCATTGGGATGAGTCCTTTCATATTTATTTATTTCTGATTTATTTTGGATCTCCAAAGGCAGTGTTCCCTGTAGATGGTGGGAGGGTTTTGTTTATGTTGTCGTGGGCTGTGTCCTGTACCCTTGGAGGGCTTTACGCTCAGGGGTATTGGTGTCCCCATATGCTGGATGCAACACAACAAGAAGTGTAGATGGAGTCCATGGACAAGGAGGACGAAGTGACTATTAAGTGGAAAACTGCATAGATAGCTAATAGATAGGAAATAGTGGAATTAAAGATCACAGGACTGAATTGGAGGTCATGCATCAGATGAGAAATGTTTTACATCCTTGTGAGAATGGGCATGGGAAGAGAAGGTCCTTCAGATGTACACAGCAGAAAATGGGTACAGGTAGCTATAGGTGTCAATGTCAGGAATTGAGTGTGATCACAGGAGGTTCAATGATCTTAAATATACAATTGAGGTCAATGAATGCATTTTCTGTGGAAACAGGCCACATCTGGCAATATTTAATATTATTGGGTAAAACAGTCCACCAGTGACATAGTCAGCTCTGGAGCACAAGCCTTTGGCCCTGCAGCAAAGGTATTGTCTTGTCCCACAGCTGATGCAGCACTCAGTGCTCTCAACTATTCTTGTTATCCTCTAGAGCAGGGCTGGGCAATCTTTTAATTTTTAATTTAGACATACAGCATGGTAACAGGCCATTTTGGCCTATGCATACGTACTAGTGTGTAGATCAATTGGGATGGATTCATGGGAGGAAATGGCCTGTTATCATGCTGTATGCCTAAATTAAAAATTGAAAGGTTGGCCACCCCTGCACTAGAGTGACCCAAAATGATTAAAAATGGTCTTGTGAAAGGGTAGGTGCCTCAGAAAGAAACCAAGATGGATCATCCTTCAACTTTATTGGCTGATCAAGGTGATAAATACGTTAGCAATGTTGCTCCCATTTACGTGCTGTTCTGAACCATTGTTACAGCAGGCATTGTCTCATTTTTACTTTCGTCTCTTATTAGGATTTAAAATGTTCAAAGCCTTTCAAAACTGAATGTGGCCAGATTACAGATCTTTGATCTGACTCATTAATTGGGGAACACTGACCTCTGCATTCAGTTTTTGCTGTTTTGCAGGCCCATTGAACATGATAAAAATTAAAACTGAAATCACTTAAAAATACAATTCAAAACTTTTAAAATAAAACAATCAAATCTAAAAAAAGAATGCCTTTTCTTACCCTTCTCCTGTGCAGCTATAACTAACCTGAGAGAGTGTCACTGGAGCACGGTGTTATCCAACAATGTTGACCAACTCTGCATTGTTTGGGACTCAAGTGTTTGTGCGGAGACCTGTTTTGAGCAGAAGATTCGAGCCATTAAGTATCTGAGTGACACTGCATCTCTGGAGAAAATTACTTGTGTAATTGCTGTATGATTGAACCAAAAGTATAAAAATCTAAAGCAGTAGATGATGATGTCCAAGATCAGTGATTTCCACAGGCTTGTCATTTATCGTCACGTCTCCAGAATGGAGGACCATCGCCTTCCCAAGATCGTGTTATATGGCGAGCTACCGAGACAGAGGTGCACCAAAGAAGAGGTACAAGGACTGCCTAAAGAAATCTCTTGGTGCCTGCCACATTGACCACCGCCAGTGGGCTGATCTCGCCTCAAACCATGCATCTTGGCACCTCACAGTTCGGCGGGCAGCAACCTCCTTTGAAGAAGACCTCAGAGCCCACCTCACTGACAAAAGACAAAGGAGGAAAAACCCAACACCCAACCAACCAATTTTCCCTTGCAACCGCTACAACCGTGCCTGCCTGTCCCGCATCGGACTTGTCAGCCACAAACGAGCCTGCAGCTGACGTGGACAAACAACTCCATAAATCTTCGTCCGCGAAGCCAAGCCAAAGGAAGGAAGGAAATAATCAAAACCATCATTATTCATGCTGCACATTGCAGAATTAACAAGGTCCTCTGCATACCGAATCTTCACCACAAATCTTGCCAAAGCCTAAAAAATCAACAACAGTGATCTTTCGTGAACAGAATGATTGCAAGGATTGCCATGTGCTATTGATTGTCTCCACTGGCTGTACAAAGGAATCACTTGGAAAGCCTTGAACAGTGCACAACCAGGACCAAAATACATTTTCAGTGCCAGCACTTAGTGGTGAGGATACATAAGGCATAGAGAATCTGTACAGATGCTGATTAAATTGCCAATGGATACAAGTGCAGTAAACCACCGTTGACAAGTAACACAGGGCACAGACATTGCAGAGAGTAAAAAAAACATCTATATTCACAAAAGTGGTATCTAGTCAGAAAACACATTGGTGATGACGTAGAGAGTTATAAAGCATCTCATGTAGTGATTAAGTTTAGCCTGGATTGGCTGGTTTCAGCAAGCACTGATTGAAATGAAACATAATCATAATGTTTACAGTCAATTAATGTAGGAAAGAAAAAGTTAGATAAGTATTTATTCCATTGTGGTGAATCTTATGAAGGGCATAATATATCCAGTTACAATAAATTTTAAATGTCTATTATTTTAGAATGAACTATAAAACTTATTTCTATTTTGGATGGATAGTAATAAAAAGAATTATATTTTATGATACTTTTTCTGACAATGATATCTATCTAACTAATCCCATCTGCCTGCAGTCTGTTCACATAATGCCCTCTAAAATGCTGCTAGCATATCTAGTACCATCACTCTTTCCGAACACGGAGTGAAAAAAACCTCCCCCTTCATAAATCTCGTGTAAACTTTTCCCCCCTCATTTTAAGTCCGTGCCCTCTAGTATTTGATGTTTACACCTTGGATAAAAAAGGCTACGACTTGCTGTGCCTCTCATAATTTTTATAAACTTCTATTAGCTTGTGATGCTCCAGACACACATTAATGTCCAGTCTCTCTTTACCGTGAATACCATGTAATCCATTCCTGTACGATGCTTTTTTTTGGGTAACTTTTGCCCAATATTCCGTAGGTCTGAGTCGAACCTGAGAACCATCACTGAACAACCTTTTGGATTCATTTGGACTTTGTGCAGATTTTGTTTAAAGGAAGACTTATGCTTTTTAAAAAAAAAAATCAAGTTAAGGTAGTAATGAAATCTGTTACTTAATCCAGCTTTTCATTTTACTTAATCTTTGTTAATATGATGAAGTGTCATTTATATTTTTATCCACCTGCCACATAAATGTGTTTGATGCCATCCGTAAGCAAGGACGTGTCTTCTTCTCTCGATTCAATTCATCAAAAGCCATCTGGCAAAATCAAGAAACATTATCTTCATTTTAGCTCCTTGATCCTTTCTATGTTTTATGGCTTACAGCACAAGTCGCACATTCCAAAGAATTTTGAGGTTTTCACTTTGTGAAAACCATTATTATCGCAGCAAAAGTGGAAAAAGGAAAAGGACAAAAGATTTTTAAAAATGCTACCTTATTCACCAGGATGGGAAATCATACAAGGGAATCAATGATGAAAAAAATACATCTGTAAATTTGGAACACCTGCCAAAAATGCTAATTTTTCCACCTGAATGTGAACTTCTGAGAGATCAAACTGTAATGAGTCACTTTTAGAAACAATTAAAGTTGCGGAAAAGGATAGCGGGAAAATTTCAGAAAGATACGTGTCACTTTATATGGAAAATGAAATGCATCTCTTTCTCTTACATCTTTGCCTGTATGTCATTTATATGGAATTTTGTAATTGACTTAACTGAATGGGTTGATTTTAGACTTGTCCATTATCTCCTCACAAAAGAAGGAAATGAAATCTCATGAGTGGTTCAGTGCTGGCACTTGTATTTCCATGACAGAAGGTCATGGGTTCAAACTTAACTTTCGATACTTAGGTCATAATCTGGGTTGACTCCTTGATGCAGTGCCTATTGACCACTGCCCTGCTGAGTGTGGCATCTTAGTTCATTACCATGGCTGCATTCTGCAGAATGGGTCTCAGTCCCTACATTCATGAAGCCATTGATACATCTCTACTGCAGTCAATTTAAAATATTAAAAAATGGAGATGTTGGAAGTGTGAAATTTATGGAAATACCTTAGCCAGTCAAGAACCTCCGTGGACAGAGAAATGTTTGTCCTTCATCAGAACTAGGTGGCAGAGAAAATAGAGAAGAGCAAAGGGAATGTTAGCAATGGAGTGAAATCAGATTTCAGATTTATTGTTGGAGTACATACATACATCCTGAGATCCTTTGTCCTGCAGACATAGCAGAATTACCATTTATTGGTAGTGTGAAACAAAACTGTACACAGTGTATACATGTAAACAAATGAACAAATGTAAACAGATAACAAATGAAAACAAATTGTGCAATACGGAGAGAATAAAAAAAATAAATAAAACGAACAAGTAAGAGTCCTTAAATAAGTCCCTGATTGACTTTGCTGTCGAGGAGTTTGATGGTAGAGGGGTAGCAGCTGTTCCTGAACCTATACCTCTTTCCTGATGGAAGCAGTAAGAACAGAGCTTGTGCTGGGTGGTGTGGATCCTTGATAATTGCTGCTGCTCTCCGATGGCAGTGTTCCCCGTAAGTGTTCTTGATAGCAGGGAGGGTTTTGCCTGTGATGTCCTGGGTTGTGTCCACTACCTTTTGCAGGGATTTACACTCAGGGGTATTGGTGTCCCTATACCAAACCGTGATGCACCTGGTCAGTGCACTTTCCACCACACATCCACAGAAATTTTCCAGGGTTTCTAGTATCCTACCAAACCCTGCAAACTCCCAAGGAAGTGGAGGAGTTGATGTACTTTCTTCATGATGCCTTTAGTGTGTTTGGTCCAGGAAAGATCCTCCAAGATAGTGACTCCCAAGAACTGATCTCCACCTCTGATATCCCAATGATCACTGGAATGTATACCTCTAGTTTTCCTTCCTGAAGTCTTTAATGTAGCCATTGAATGGACACTTGTACTCTTTTGTCTGTGTAGAGCGCGTCGAAAGAATCCAAGGCTTGTTGTTCCAAATCAAGGCATGTAGGTCGACCAGTCCAGAATGACCTGGTCTGGCTTGGAGCAACCCTTTAAGACCTGCCAGTAGGCGTGGCTATGCTCTCAGCCAATCACAATCATCCCACACTACAATCTATACATATACACATTGGTGATAGAATCTGTACTGTCACAGTCTGTGCATCTTGTAGCTAATATTTTGGAGTGCCATTGCATATTCTGGCCAATTGGGACATCCCCTTCAGGGCAAAATACACAAAAGAAAGAGCAATGGTCAGTTCTTCAGATTATGTGTTCTTTCTGTTTATCTGATTCAAGGCTGGCTATTTGTTCTTGCCTTATCAATAGAGTAATCAATTGCAGATGCATGTAACCTTAACAACCAAAAAAAGTCAACCCATTAGCTGCCTATCCAACTCCCCCTCCCCCCCCCCCACCCCACACACTTCTCAGCCATACCTGTTAAAAACATAACATGAGCAGAGAAGGACTTTCAGCACTCTGAGCCTGTATCACTATTAGCAAGATAATGGCTGATCATATATAATTTTGTTGCCATCTCTCCACATATTGAATGTTTTTATATGCGGAACCTATTTATCCCATTTTAGAATACAATCAATGATGAGACTTCACAGCTACACAGAGTAGATAATTTCAAAGAATCGGCAACTTCTTTGAATAAAGGCATTTTTCTTCATTTCTGTCCCAAATGGCTGAATTCTGAGATTATTAACCCCCCCCCCCCCCCCCCGACATCTGAACGTGGTACATGTGACAAAAAAGTTGAACCTACTTTTGAGACCTGGGCTACATCAGACTGATGATTTCTCTGCAAAACTATTGAAGATGACCATTGTGAGAGATGGGAAAATTGATCTAAAATTATGAACATGGAAGAAACTAAAGTTCATCAGTAAAATGGCTGAAACCAGTTCAAACAGGATAAGTTTGGGGCTTAGGATGCAGGAAAGCAGAGTCAGCACGATTAACATAAGAATCTTCTATCCTTTGTGACAAGACCATAGGACTAAGATAAGGAATGGTAAGGTACAATAGAATGTAGGAAGTTGAGGTAGTCTGGATCAGATAAGGGTCTCCTAGCCCTGGACAGAAGTACCAAGTCATACATTTCTAATTAGCTAACCATACACAGATTTATACATATGAAATTAGCCAACCCTAGATAGAATGAGTCAACTCTGCATATCAAGAGACTGTAGCCCCGAGAATCAGGAAGGTGTGAATAAGGACAATGACATGAAGGGACACCGACAGGATACCCCCCCCTGGTTCTCCAAGTATACTGAAATTGCACGTAGGCAGGCAGGATTGCCTAATGCCAAACCTCTCCAGCAGGAGGCAGAAGAATGTAAGGGGGAGGGTATTCCTACACTGAAATCAACTGTATAAAAGTTGGGTGAGCACCAGTGTGTGTGTGTATTCCCAGGGTAAGGGGAAGCACCCAACTTTGCATTGTTGTAGTAATAAATGTTCTTTGTTCTCAATTTTTGTCTCGAGCAATTTCTTTAAAGGTATTTTAATTCCTAACAAATGGGGGCTCGTCCGGGATCACACTCCCTCCACTGACAGAGTACCCCGACGACGAGAGTAGGTGCACCCCGGCTGATTCAGCTGGACTCACGGGCGACGGGTGGCTGGTCAGTGGAAGAAGCGAGTGATATCCGAGAAGAGGCATTGAGAACAAACGGCGGAAGGACGCGCGCTAGAGCAGTACTGCCAGAACTCGGTAAGAGTATTTTACTTGTTCCTAAGTATGGGAATAGCGGGCAGTAGAGATGAGAGTCCTGACACAGGACGTGACCACCAGATAGCTACGTACAGCCCGCTTGGGATGATGTTATCTGAGTGGGGCACAGGAAAGACCCGCGGTAAAGACAAACTGACGACGGTCAGGTATTGTTGTAATGAATGGGTGGGATACCCGGTTAAAGGGAGCTCCGTGTACTGGCCAAAATTCGGATCCGAGGATGAATGGATGTGTGAAGCTTTGAACTTATGGCTCTATCAAAACCAGCCAGACAATGTTGAGAGCAGGGAATATGCAGCCTGCTGGCTCAAGGGATCCATTGAACAGCTGGTTTTGAATGAGAAAGAATCCAGGGATAAGAGAGAGGAGGAACCTCTTGTCCCTGAATCACAGGGTTGGGATGTGTTACATTCCCTCCCTCCACCCTATGTTCCTCCTATGCCGGCTCCTATCTTTCCTTCCCCTCCTATGACCTACCCTTCTGCACCTTCCCCACCTCCCCCACCACTAGAGAAGAGAGAAGAGAGCAGGAGTGGTATGATAACTTGCTCACAAAGCACTCGATTACCACCTCTGTTGGCAGGAGAGAGAGGTAACTTTAATTCAGAACAGCGTGAGACTCTTCAGGAAGAAAGGGCAGAACCCTTTGATTCATTTCCCAGGGAGCAGGAACCCAGACCTAATAAGCTAGAAACCAATTGGATGAGACCACTGTGGGAAGTTCCCATGGGAGAGGGTCTCGGTTTCGTAAATGTGCCCCTGACCAGTACTGAAGTGTGTAACTTTAAGAAAGAACTGACCTCCCTGATAGAAGATCCCCAGGGATGTGCTGAACAGTTAGACCAATTTTTGGGACCAAATATATATACAATATGGGGGTCTCGACATAGAATCCCCAGCAGGGGAACAATTGGTACTAACAGGTTTTGTTACCAACTCAGCCCCAGACATTAAGAGAAAATTACAAAAGACAGAAAATTGGCATGAGCAGGGAATAACCCAGCTTCTACAGATCACACAAAAAGCATTTGCCCAGACATCTGAGGATAAGCAGAAAGCAAAGGCTAACATTTTGATGCAAGCAGTTAAAGTAATAGTAGATGAGTAACATGGAAAAGGCAGGGACTGTGTGCCAGCTCCTGAATGTTGGGAGAAGTGCAGGGAGTGGGAGAGTAGAGACCAGAGATAATTTCATAAATCACGACTTCCCACTTCAGTCACTGACCAATATTGATTAAAATTCATGCTAAAAATTAAATGTCATAAATGATCGTTTTTCAATACTGTAGAATTAGCGAATTTAACTACCAGTTAATTCCAATTTATGAAATAAATTGTATTTAAATGTGATTTTGCACAGGGAGTACCTGAGAGTTGAGTGATGTTATAACATTTGCAGGGAGAAATGTTTGCGCAAGTAGGGTGAGTTCTATACATCTTAACTTTAAGTGTATGTGAGATAAAGAAAGGATCTGATGTGTAAAGTGGCTGGATCAGCCAGTTGAAGGGGGAGTGTGCATGTCCCTTTAAGTGCACTGTGGCACTTGAAATTGAGGCTTCAGGCTCTTGTCTTGCAGTTAGAGGTATGGAGCCCTATCAACACATTTAATACATTTCTTCTACACATTCAGCAGTCAAGGTCCGTGAGTTTAAAGATCACCCACCTCTGGAGAATAAAGATACCTCTGGGGATTCCTATGGGGATTCCTATAAGTTTAATCATTCATTTCTCTGGTGCATTTTCCTCTGGAGTGAAATTAATGCCTCAGCACAATTTCTCTGTATTGCCGCTGTTATTTAATTCATGATAACTTTCCCCCATTCATCAGGTTTATATTTAAATCCGGTAGTGCGGAAGTTACATTGTAAATAATCACGGAGGTAAATCCTGCGCAACTGGATTCAGCTTAATGGAGAAATAAACCTGCGAACTGGTCTATGGTGGTGTGTGAGTACTGCAATAGGTGGAATATGATTTAAATTGGTGGCATAGTTCAGAACAATTGGGTGCATAAGAATAATAATATCATTAAGAACTCACAGATCTTGTACCAGATGCTATTCAGTACATCTTGACTTAAGGACTGGAGAAATTGGCATGTTAGAATGAGATTGGCATGGTACCAATATTTCTTGATTCAATAATGACTCCACAAGCTCCAGGATTCATGCAGCAGAACTTTTAAGTGGAATATAATAGAAACTAGCCTGTACTTAAATTATTGTGTGTGCAATCTTCATAAGAACATCTTTTAACTTTTTTTGGTGCCTGTTTTACAGACTGTTTTAAATAAGGCCAGCTCCTGTGAGCTGTGGCACAAGGCATTTTACTTAAGGCAGAACTAAAGGTTGAATATGTTTCAAGTTCTCTTGCAGGGGCTCTTGTGCTGCAATGTCTGTTATGTACTCACTCTAACAAATTGGAGGGTTGTGCCCCATACAGACAAGCAGCTCCAACTGCATTTTAATAAGGTCTAACATATTCAAAACCCATGCAAATATGGTTTGTGTTTCATTTTACAATTTTTACACTAACACAAAGGAAAGTCAGATTGTTATTCATTTTATTAAAATCTAGTGATTGGTTATATGTAAAAGCATGGCAAGAGGATCAACTAAAACCTGCCTGGGATGGTCCCTTCTGTGTACTTTTAATTACAGACACCGCAGTAAGAACAAGAGAGAAAGGCTGGACCCACATTCAAAGAATTAATGACAAAGTGCCATAATGTTACAATTTTATTCGTTTTTTTTAATGGTTTATTCAGTTTTGTGTATTTTATTGCTGTTTTCAATGAGCTTTACATTTATCGTGGTTTATTCAGTTTTTGTGTATTTTATTGCTGTTTTCAATGAGCTTTACATTTATTGTTGTTTATTCAGTTATTGTTATATTTTATTGCTGCTTTCAATGGGTTTTACTTTCATTGTTGTTTTACTCATTTTTTGGAATATTGTTCGTTAATGTTTTAAGTCCCCCTGGAATAGGGGCAGCAGAGGTTACAATTGTGCTCCTTTAGAATGTAGACAGGGCATAGATTTAATGTATAGTCATAATGGGATATAAGGGATCCCAATACGGACCAGGGGAATTAAACAGCTTTAGTGGAGTACATCTAATTTGTATCATAGCCTACACAGGTATTAAAGACAGGAGTTTTGAAGCGATAGCACAAAGGACATGGTGGGACAAAGACAGACAGAATGGTAGTCAGGATTGTACATGTAACAGAGAGAGAGAGTTAATACATATGCTAATGTACACAGACAGGCTGCAACTCACAAGTTCAATGATATATATGCTAATGTTAGCAGACAAGCTGCAACACACAGTTAAATCACAAGAAACAATCCCCCCCCAGCTTGGTCTCTTTTCATCACCCCATGAAAGGGAGCACCAGTTTCCAACAACGTGAGCTGCTTGACACTTTAATATCAGGCTCCAAACAGCCTTCGGAGATCGGTGGCCCTAGGGTTCGGGGCTGAAGAGGACATCAGATACGAGCCACAATCAAACGGAACCGCCTGACTACTGCTACTCGTTCGCTGCTGAAGGCAGCGCTTCTCATAGACTGCTACTCGTTCGCTGCTGAAGGCAGCGCTTCTCATAGACTGCGACTCGTTCGCTGCTGAAGGCAGCGCTTCTCACAGACTTCGTCGGGACAACACTTACAAAGGTCGTGTGCTTCAAAGACACTGCTTCAATATTTCAACGTATGGGATGGACTAGACTTTTTACTGAGAACTGGAGCCTGATACTCCAAACCCTAATAAGCAGCTGGACTCACTCCCCTGACCTTCATGGTGCTCCCCTACCTAAAGACTTTACACAGACATTACAATTCGGTTATTGACCAGCTGGGTAAAACTACACCTTACACTTGAAAGATCAGTGTTACTGATCTAAAAGAAAAGTGAGGAGAGGTGGCGGGGGGGGGGATCAGTCACACTGACACTAGTAACCAAAGATCAGTAACACTGATCATGGTGAAAGATCAGTATTACTGATCTAAAAGAAAAGTGAGGATTGTGAGAGATGGGAAAATTGATCTAAAATTATGAACATGGAAGAAACTAAAGTTCATCAGTAAAATGGCTGAAACCAGTTCAAACAGGATAAGTTTGGGGCTTAGGATGCAGGAAAGCAGAGTCAGCACGATTAACATAAGAATCTTCTATCCTTTGTGACAAGACCATAGGACTAAGATAAGGAATGGTAAGGTACAATAGAATGTAGGAAGTTGAGGTAGTCTGGATCAGATAAGGGTCTCCTAGCCCTGGACAGAAGTACCAAGTCATACATTTCTAATTAGCTAACCATACACAGATTTATACATATGAAATTAGCCAACCCTAGATAGAATGAGTCAACTCTGCATATCAAGAGACTGTAGCCCCGAGAATCAGGAAGGTGTGAATAAGGACAATGACATGAAGGGACACCGACAGGATACCCCCCCCTGGTTCTCCAAGTATACTGAAATTGCACGTAGGCAGGCAGGATTGCCTAATGCCAAACCTCTCCAGCAGGAGGCAGAAGAATGTAAGGGGGAGGGTATTCCTACACTGAAATCAACTGTATAAAAGTTGGGTGAGCACCAGTGTGTGTGTGTATTCCCAGGGTAAGGGGAAGCACCCAACTTTGCATTGTTGTAGTAATAAATGTTCTTTGTTCTCAATTTTTGTCTCGAGCAATTTCTTTAAAGGTACTTTAATTCCTAACACCATGAAGGATAAGAAAACCAACTTGAGTATCCTCTCTCCAACCAACATCCTCTGCAACATAAGCTACACTCGGTTGTTGAACACTTGGATGCCAAATACCAGAGTCCAAAAAATGGAGCCTGCATTCTGAGCTCAGTCATGAGAAGAAATGATGAGGCAGACAGATTCAAGGATGTGCTCAAAGCCTTTTTGAAGAAATTTGACATTCCAACTATCTCCTGGGACTGCCGAGCTCATGAACACTCCAAATGGAGAATCACATTCAGAATGAATGGGAGCACGTGGAAGCCCAGCAAAAGTGGAAGGAGCACATCACCCCCAAACTGCCAATCTACTCATCCCTTTAGGCAATTCTTCATCCACATATGGAAAAGTCTAAAAGGTTCCACATTTGCCACTTCAAAATCCATAGGGCCACATTGGAAGTGCATCACGTTTGTTATCGAGGAATACAGGAAGGAGATGACAAATTAAAAGGGATAGTTAATATAAATACAACTGAATGAATGCTGTTGGAATGTGTTTGCTTTCAGAAATCCTGGTCATTTTCCCCACAGGCACAAGGCCCAAAGAGCCACTGAGCCTTAGCTGGAGCACTGTGGAAATTCAGAAACATTTTAAAATGGAAATAATAAAAGGTTAAGGTAATTAAAACTCAGACATATATTTAAAATGATATATTAAGCCTAAGCAAAATAAATTTGCATCTTAATTCTACAGGATTCCAATGCAACATTGTGGAAGCTCACCAAGATTGACTGCTACTCTTCAATTCAATTTAGCACCCAGCTGCAGGCCAACTGAGAAGGTAACTTTTTGAATCTGTCAATAGGTCTTGGTCATCCACTTATCACAGAGTGAAAGAGTTTTATCAATGGATAATTTCTGAAGAGTTTTAACACCTCATGTCTCTAGATAATATTGACCTATGGCTTCTAAAAGACTGCATAGATGGGAGTTCTCCAACTAGAATGATTTCTTAGTATGAAACTTACTCCATTGTTGATACTAGGGACCTTAATCTGAAGTTCTTTAACTGAAAGTGCTATGGTTGTTAGTTTAATTCATAAAAATATGTTCCGTGTGTTGATCCAGATTTACTTTGAAACAATTACAAAAGTGAATGCAACTTCCCTCTCCTACCTGTTTTCACCTCTTAGCCTGTGCTCCCTCCTCCCCCACCTTCTGGCATCTCCCTGATTTCCAGTACATCTGAAGAAGGGCTCTGGCCCAACCATTGATTGCCTTTTACTTTTGCTGGATGCTGCATGACCTGTTCACTTCCTCCAGCAATTTTGGGTACTGCACAATAATTAGGCAACCTAATTTTGATGTACTCAAACTATTCCACAAATTGTATCAAGGTGGGTACAAAAGTTTGCAGTTGTAGAGCCACGTTATCTTTTTTTAAGCATCGTGTCGAAGGCAATGTTTCTGATTTCAAAGCAGACCCTTTTAGTTAAAAAAGGATAATCACTTCTGATATGGGTTATTGGTAATTCTAATACAATATTGATTTCAGTTTCTGCGCTTGATTCTCAGCCCAATTCAATGTCCTCACAGATCAATCTGCTACTATTCAAGCAGATTCCAGCAGGATTATATGCTTAGTGATGCTGTATAGACTGATTCTATAGTTTGCCATAGAGCCACAGGCTTTTGTGGTTTATAGGATACACTTTCACATAACTCCTTTTGTCAGAAGTAGCTGACTTGAAGACTGATATGCTCTGTCATACCCTGAATCATAACAAAAGGTGTCATTTACTCTGCCTCTGGATGTTGTGGTTTCAGTCTGTGTCGGAGGAGACTGACTATTGATCAAATTGCAAGGCATAACAGCTGCCATTAAAGCGGTGACAGTAGAACTATATTCTATTGATTGCCTTTGCTGTGCCTCTTAATATTATTTATAGAGGCCGACTTTCAGTGGAAATGCTCTGTGAAACCAGAGCTCACCTAATATGTGGTAATTGATGGGAAGTGAGGCTTTGTGGCCCCTGCTGACCTCAATGCACTGGAAGTCAGATGAATTGCATGTAACTCAATTATGATTGATATTATCAAATTACATAATCTGCAACATAGCATATTGGGTCTTTTCAAGTGGAATTATTGATTTTTGATTAGGCTGCCATTCAACACAGTTTTGAAGCAGCTCTTATTTCTATCAAAATAAAAACAGTGTTGGTTAAGTCTGTAAAGAGTATTACACAGCAAGGTAACAATTATATTAAGCTTTAAGCAATTAGAATGATTTTGTTCAAATACTTAGAAAATATAAAATTATGTGATCATTAAAGAAAATGGAGGGCAACTTTACAAATAATCAAAAGTGTCTCGATGCCTCCAATATAATATTCCAATCAGCATTTAAAACAGGTGAAGAATGCAGTAAATGCCATATTAACATTAAGCAAGCTCAGTTATTCAGCGCTATGTGGGTTGTGGCACACTGGTTGTTGATGTCAATTCCGAAACAAACCATCAGCCATTCCCACATTCGGAAGTTCCACATTAGCATGAACCTCGGGCAAGCCTAGAGCATGATAAATGTCAGTATATCTACTGCTTCTCTTCATGGTTGGCTCCATGGAGTAAATCAAGACAGCAGCTCAGTGGTGAAGGCCAAACATAATGGTGGGAAGGAGTGAAACATGAATGTCTGCAGAGACCATGAGTAAAGTAAAAACACAATGCTGGAAAAACTCAACAAGTAAAACAGTGTATTTTATATTGCAAAGATGAAGATACATAAAAAATATTTTGGGCTTGAGACTTCATCAGGTGCCTGAACAAAATGATGGGGAAAGTTCAGAGTCCCACAGGCAGGAGGTAATAGGTGGATAAGGGAGGGAGGGAACACCAGTAAGCAGGATGAGAACGATGGATCTGTGAATGGAGAGGAAAGGGGGCAGAGAGCTGGATGAAAGAAGACAGAGGGAAGGGGAAGAATGGTCTTTCACTATTTAAACCTGGTACAGGTTCATATTTCATGTTCTTTACAACATGGGGAAATAAATAATTAAAAAAAAAATTTGTTTCATTTAATTTCATTATTGTGTTATTTTACCTTAATTTTTTAAACATTGTTTTTAACTATTTCAAATTATTTTTATAATTTTCAAACATGAAAATCACATCCAAAACTGGATCAAATTATTCCCAGATTTGACAGGAGGTAAACTTTGCTTCTAGCCTTTCATCAGGCAATTCA
The DNA here is from genome assembly GCF_036971445.1 of Narcine bancroftii. Classification (NCBI taxonomy): domain Eukaryota; kingdom Metazoa; phylum Chordata; class Chondrichthyes; order Torpediniformes; family Narcinidae; genus Narcine; species Narcine bancroftii. The sequence continues at coordinate 83,644,805 of NC_091478.1, read as the reverse complement.
GGCATTCAGGGCCAGGGGGCACAGCGCTCTGCCGGGGGCCAGGAGGCGCAGCGCTCTGCCGGCAGCCAGGGGGCGCAGCGCTCTGCCGGCAGCCAGGGGGCGCAGCGCTCTGCCGGGGGTGGGGATATTTTGAAACAATTTTTTTGGACAAGTTCACTTTGTAATTATGCATTTCACCAAAAACGTTGTTTTCTATACATTGGGTTAACATATCTCTTTGTTGGCAAGAATAGTCATACACATTTTTAGAACGTAATTTATGTCTCTTAACTATTTTAGAATTATTAGACTAAATAAAGTGATGAATTTTCAGTTTAGTGATGTCAAATATTTATTGACTTAATACTCAATCCCTGAAGAAATCTCCTTGTAATCTACATCAAAAATATAGCCCTCACCGCTGACTTTAAAGTAAGTTTCCCACAGATATTTAGCTTTCTCAAATAAAAGCAAAAATATGCAAAGATTTCAGGGAATAAAGTAAATTGGCATAAAAGTGAAATTATGCCCCTTATGGAAGGAGACTAAAATCAATGTCAAAAGGATACTCAATTCAAATGGACAAAATAAATGGAATTAAATATTTAGGAATTTATATAATTCAAAATTTATACAAATTAAATGATATAATGTTACTTAAAAATTGAAGAGGATTTAGGTGAAGGGAGGAATTTACCTATAACATTAGTAGGTAAGGCTAATTGTGTTAAGATGAATATATTTCCAAGAGTACAATATCTTTTTCAATCTTTGGCAATATTATCTCATTTTTTTAAGGATTTAAACAAACATGCAAGGAAATTCCTCTGGAAAGGTAAGATAGTAAGAGTTTCTATAGAAAAATTAAATTGGAAGCATGAACTGGGAGTATTACTGCTCCCTAACCTTAAGATTTATTATCAGGAAGCTCAAATGAGATTTCATATATTTTTTTTAAAGGAGAGAGAAAACCAGCATGGGTTAAAATAGAACTGGAAAATTAGAAGAGAAGTAGCAGAAGAATTCATATATAAGTGGCATTGAAAATTAATGGTTGGTGTAAAAGAAGCACCATTGTGGAAACACTTAGTTAATGTTTGGAATAAGATAAATTATGAAATTAGAATTAAGGGAGTTGTGTCACCTAGGACACCATTATTTCAAAATTATCTTGTACCTTTTTCAAAGGATAACCAGTTTTTAATATCTGATCCTGTAACAGGATCAAGAATATTGAAGATTGTTATGAACAGGGTCAATTGATGTCATTCCAACAATTAAGGAATAAATATGGGATGTGGTGGTGCACATCCTCATGGTGAACCGACCCCGCTTGTATTGTCACGTGGTGGGGCAGCCATGGGGAACTGATATTGTCAGAGGTTTCTCTCCGACTCCAGCATCCCTTCCAGCGCACACCCTGGGCAGCGATTATGATGTCACAATGCACCAGGTGACTGAGCTCCTGCTGCCCTTAAAGGGGCGTGCTGAATTTGAATAAAAACATTTGTTAATGACCCTCAACGTGGTGGCTGTGTTTCTTCCACTGCTCACACCGCCACAGGGTAACTGATAATGCTCTTTTCTGTTATTTTCAATTGAGAGGATTTTAAAGAAAAAGATTAGGTTCAGTTATGTCATCATGTGTTTGTAGTGAAGTGGAAAATGTCATTAGAAAGGGCAACACTAAAAAAAATATTTTCTACAATGTATTTTTAATACAAACAGAAAATTCTAAACATGGAGTTTATAAATTTAAGCAAAGGTGGGAGATGGATTTGAATATTATAATTAATGAATGAAGATGGTCAAAGCTATGCAAAGGCTCCAATGTAAGGTAGATTAGTTCAGTATAATTTTCTAAATCAATTATACCTTACACCACAAAAATTGAATAGAATTAAATCAGACATTGGCACAATGATTTAGACGTGGTGTAGAGGTAGGAACTTTTTTCCACTCAACATGGTCATGTGCAAAAGTAAGGCAGTTCTGGGTGAATTTAGGGAATTTTTTTTAAAGAGCAGATTACAAATGTTGTATTTCCACAAAATCCAGATTTATTTCTACTGGGGAAAGTACAGGGGATGGGACCCAAATTAAAATTATCAATATATCAAAAGGAATTTGTTAAAATTGCACTAGCAGTGGAAAGAAAATGTATTGTAACTACTTGGAAATCAGACACACATTTGGGTATGGAAATATGAAATGCAGAAATTCAGAATTGTATTCTTTCAGAGAAAATTACATATAATTTGAGAAATAAATGTAGTATATTTATGCACCCATATATGCAAATTTTAGGTCAAATATGTAATAGTCTTCATCCTTTCCCTTGAGTCCTGTAAGGATCATCTTTAAAATTGACTATATACTGTGCATCTCAGAGCAATCCTTAAAGATTTTCTTTTATATTTTATATTATTTTACTGTACATTTAAATAATTTCTTTTTGGGGTGGGAGTAGTGAGGAGGAGGGGTTATAAATATCACGTAGTGTCTTTTCTGAATTTTATTATTGTTGTATTAACTCATTGCTAACTACATGTATGGAAAATTTTTGTAAAATATTTAAAAAATAAAAGCAAAAATACCCAGTTAAAAAAATGGAAATATCTGCAGAGTCAAAAACCAAATTAATATTTGAGATCAAAAGCAATATTTTGCCTGTGTTATTAAGCAATCTCTGGTGTGAAGTTTCCCTATTCCAATTTCAGCTGTTGTCAGACATCTATTCAACTCAATCCATGGGGTTTAGCTGCTATGTTGTCAGTTTGGTTAAACAAATGATTACAGCGAAATAATTCTTACCAATTGCACATTGGGAGGCAAAGTCAATGGTTATTTATCAACATTTTAGACAAATGTTAAGTATGAATGTATTATATCTGTGTGAACAAGATAAAAGCTCCAATAATATTATCAAGGATTTGTGAAAATATTTCCATGAAATGTGAATATTTTGAATTGCTCATTTGGACGGGTTACAACACTCATGCAGAAGTTTCATTATTTAAGGATGAAATCAACAGTAGTTAGATATTTGCATGGCATGAAGAAATCACTTAGATGGTGTAACAAAGGACATGTTTGAGGGAGCTAATCATGGGACTGGTTTGTTAGTAACAAGGTCCCATATCAATTGAAATGATTTTTCATGATTGCACAAGAAAGTGGAAAATAGAACAGCCAATGGAGGTGCATTGGAATATAATAGGGTCTTTATAATTTTTTCCTTAAATTATACATGACTGTACTTTTCAACCTGGATCTCACAAAACTGAAGTAATCTTCACCCCTAAGTGTCTGCCCAAGGGGAAAACCCTGAAGTTTTTGTCAGTTTCATAGATCATTTATATGGAGAACACCTAGAGGGCACAATGCTGTCAGAGAGCAGCAGCAATCATCAAGGATCCACACCACCCAGTTCTCACTGCTACCATCAGGAAAAAGGTCTAGATGCCACAAGACTCACACCACCAGGTTCAGGAACAGCTGCTACCCCTCCACCATCAGACTCCTCAACAACAAACACAATCAGGGACTTATTTTAGAACACTTTAAAGGTTTTGTTTCTCTCTCTATTACACGGTTGTTTATATATATTTACATGTGTACATGGTGTAAAGCTTTTTTTTCAGTACCAATAAGTGACAATTCTGCCTAGCCCACAGGAGAAAGAATCTCATGTATGTAATGAATCTGAAATCTGAGCACAACAGTTCTATTGCCCTCGAGGTCACAAAAGCTGGATTGCCTTGCTAAATTACACTCTTCATCCATTAATTCCAAAGTCCAATGGTAAAAAGAACCAAACAAGGCAATAGATTTCCTGGTGCATAAAAATTATTTAAATAAGAATATTGATTCATAAATTATATATACAGTGATCTGAAATGGTTATTCGTTTAAATGACGAACCTCTCATCCTATTCCAGGTCACCTTTCTCATCTGGATACATCTTTAATGATCATGGTAAAATAATGAAATTCAAAGATTTTTGTGGATTTAAGTTGTCTCAATCACTGAGCTCCAGCAAACTCTTACATGCTCCTTTAGTTAAAGAATTTCAGGTAAAATAGGAAGGTATTGAAGATGTTTTATTGATGAATCAGGATCTCAAACAAGACTTTTCAAAAAATAAAAGAGAAAGATCAAAGGAATCCTAAAATGGTAATTAAGAGATTGATCATTAATGTAAAAAACATGCCAACTATTCATATTTAAAATGTGACAAATTAAAGTTCAAATTTATCATCAGAGTACATCACATTCTTTTTTCTGTGGGCCAGGCAGAATTTCTATTATCAATAGCTGTACTCAAATTAAAAAATCTATGAACAAACCGATTGTGCAAAAGGTATAAATATATAGTAATAAATAATGAGCAAAATAACCCTCAGATGATTCTCTGAATGAATGTACTGCACAGGAGTCTGAAAGTTGAAGAGTGGCAACTATTCCTGAACCTGCCCTCCTTCCTGATGGCAGCAGTAAGAACAGAGTATGTCCTGGTTGGGGATCCTTGATAATTGAGGCTGCTCTCCAGAATTAGTTCTAAAATCAGTGGAACAGGAGGTCGACATAACCCCGACATCTGTGCACCAACTAGTATTCACTAAAAAGCACACAACTTCCCAACTTCCCTTCTCACTTTGGCTGTATCTGAATTTCAGTCCAGCCAGCAAATAGTGAAGCCCTTTGGTCAGATCGCTGCATCCCTTATGTTCTCTCTTAGCCCGGTCTTGGTGCAGCAAACAACTGAGATTTGTCTCACCTGTCTCTGATAAAGCAGTCGTGCCCTGAGCTTCAATTTTATTTTCCAGTAACTGTGTATTCACTCACAAGATGGTCAGTAGGGAAAGTCACAGTCCTCTGCACTTTGGTTTGGATCCTGGCCTTCACATCACATTCCTGGCCTCGTCCAGACTCAGTCATCGATTGGGAGATCCGTAGATCATCAATGCAGTACTGCAGCACATTGTCAGGAAGAAACTTACATGCTGCCGAATGCAGCAAAAGCAGGTTGGAAAATACATATTTAAGATGATAAATAGTAGAGATTTCTGTAGCCTGAAGACGCTCACTGATGCCATTTTTTTTCTTTAATCTTAAGGTAGCTGTTAGTAAATGAGAAAGAAAATGCATTTCAATTAGCAAGTGTCACAATTACAAATAATTATTGTTCCTAGGATACTGGCCTTACAGCCTTCCAAAGGAAAAAGCACTTTCTCCATCTAAGCCATTTTCCTCTATCATATACTGTAGCTAAAGAAGTAATTCAACCAATATGGAAAAAAATACAGAATATTGAAGTTTTAAGGCTGTTCTCAGTGGGTGTATTATGTCCATCTATTGACCAGTCTGTTGGACTGCTGACCTGCAAATATTCCTTGTCGCCATTCTCCAGACAACAGAGAAAATGTTGTATGCTGCAAATTTAGGTGATATCCTGGTTCCATTCTAATCAGGGTTCAAGGCAGAGCAATCCAGTAGCTTTCTATAGAGCTCTCTTGCTTAGAACAAGTAATTAATCAACTTGTTTAGTTTCTGCTATTAACTTTGCTAATATTGATTAGAATTAGGTTGTTTATTTCTGCTCTTTTCTGTTTGCACGCTGTAATTCAAGGGTAATTCTTGCCACGTTTGGTGGCACGGACCACCAAAGATGGTTACTGCAGTTAATATGTCATTTCCTCTTCCTGTTAGCGCAATAACAAGACCTTAGCTCTGACCTTTTATTTAAAAAAAAAGAAAACAACCATTGTTTAGTCTCAAAGCTATTCACTCTTTCAGTCTTATCTTTAATGCAGAATTAGTCTATAAAATCTAGGGAGTAAAATCAGCTTACTGTGTTGGCATTGTGTAAATGGTAAGGAGTTTAAATGTTGGCAGAAAGGTACATCAATCATAAGAAAATGAACGGCTCTCACTTTCTCTGCTGCGGGTTAATTTTCAACATAGCTACACAGTAAGGGCTTGTTGGTTAACTGTAACATTAAACAGCACTCTAAAAATATGGTAAACATAAAAAATTAACTTAAGGAAATTACACTGTCTGGTGAAGAGCACATCAGAATGATTTCACTGTTATACAATAACTCTATTGCTTCTCATAACTTTAATTTGAATGGACACATGTTCCAGATCCAATTACAAGCAATGACATTCCTCAGAGTACTGACTCACTTTATTCAACCATTACTTGAGGAAGAGACCAGTCTTTCTGCAAAACTTTGATTACAGGGAGCTCTGAGTAACTTTACCATTAATGCTTAATATTCACATTAATGCTTAATATTCACTTAAGCCACATTAATTGCAAAAAAAGAGAGCCACACTCCCACAGCCACCTGGATTTCGTACAACCAGAGTTTTCTTTATTAGTGATTTAGTCAAAAACATTCAAGTGCAGCTGGCTAGCATTCAGCAAATGTTAGTGAATCTCAAAATGTCTTTGAAGTGCTAATGCGAGAGGTAGTGCTTTTGCATTCATACAGTGAAGATGCCACAATCCTGCTCATTTGGAAATGCAGAAAATGGACGCTATTCACATTGAAATATAAATGTGAAATCTTTTTCTCTCTACATATTGCTAGTCAGATCCTACAAAACACCATTGATGTTTGCATTAAAATGAAAACTTGATCATTAGGAATGGTGATTTATTTAAAACCAACTTCTTTGGGAAGATCAATGGCAAGGTCCCATGAACAAGTTGTACAAGGGGGAAGCACAACTCATCTAAAACCCCAGGCATACAAATGACCTGGATGGAATTAGCTGCAGAGATGGTGAATTACAAACGAAAGAGGAAAAGATGTTAAACAACTGAATGATTAACTATTGGACCTTGGTTGAAAAGGGTGAATCTGAAAAATGGCAGGGATGTCAAAATTGAATTATAAAGTTAGGCAAATGCTGGGACAATTAGCAGAAATGTTGGAATGCAAGATGTTTTGAAAACAATGGGGAATAATATTATGTAAATTGTCAGACTGTCATTCTTAACGAATTTACTTTTTCATTTTTGAACAAGTTGAAATGACCCACTCCTCGTGTGCATTATACATTTGATGCTAACAATGTTATTGAACCCCAAATTGACCTGGTGTATCCAGGAGAATAAAATCTCTAATAGGCGTTTGTTAAATTCTGATAGGTTGAATCAAATGAAAAAAAGTGATAAATATGGACACTGTATTTTTTGCTTCCTGTCTAAGGCAAACATACTCATGTACAATCATGCCTTTACTCCCTGATTGTTTCATAGAGAGTAATTCGGGATCTATTACACTTCACTTGCTGCATTTGATGTTAAAACTGATGTGAAAATTTCATCTTAAATGGAAATAATATTCAAATAGATTAAATATAGCCAGAGATTTAATCAACCATATAGTTCTCCATTATGCTGTCTTGCTACAACATCACTAATAAAGTACAGTACCTGTATTCTTAATGTTTACATAATTTATGCTGGAATTTGTGGCAATTTCTGGTTTCACTCCTTGCAAAAATACATTAATGTTTCATAAAGAATCTTTTATACATTGATACCATAAGTCTAACTTGCACACACCATTATTTGTAAAATTGGACATTCCCATTAGAAATTAAATAACATAGCAATAATGAAAGGGTTTGATCAAATTTGCAATTACTTTTTGCCATAATTAATAATCTTTATATTTCTCCAAATATTTCCATAATTAATTAAGTTTCAAGCGCAGCAACTGTTGGGTCCAACTTTATTTTCTAAATTACTAATTTTCCTAATTTATTCACCTTGTTCAAAATGACTAGGTTCTTATAGAATAAAAATAAAATGGCCAAAAATTTGGCCACACAGAGACTGTAGCTGGGAGATGTAGGTCTTTTTTCATTACAAGCATATAATCTTTTGGAGGCACTCTCAGTTGAATCTCCCTGAACTAAAATACATTGGCTTTTGTAATGAAAATGCCATGGCTTACTGACAATCACATTTTTATAGTGGGAGAACACTAAGTGTCAAGAGTCCTTTGAGTATCAAACATATTTGCTCCTGTGTATCCCGTTGAATTCCGCTACTTTGCAAGCACCTCCAAATTACCTATACTGATGCCCATCCATCACAGTGCTTTCTGTCGGCTCAGCGGCGACTCAGTGGCTGTTGCAGCTGAACTGTTGTACCAGTGACAGTGCAGGAGAACTGAGAAGGGGGCCATTCTCCTGGGGCTGATATAGCAGGGGGCGGGTGGGGGGGAGAAGGGGAGAGATGGCAGCGCGACTCGGGCAGGCGAGGGGGAAGAGATGGCAGCGTGACTGGGGGAGGCGAAGAGATGGCAGCATGACTTGGGCGGGGAGGGGGTGGAAGAGATGGCAGCGCGACTCGGGCAGGCAAGGGGAGGGGAAGAAACAGCAGTGTGACTTGGACAGGTGAGGTTTCTGCTGACTTGATGAATGCCTTAAAGACCTCTTGGGGAGTTCAACTCCGGCCATCTTGGAGCATGTTCAATTTTTGAGTCTGACATCTGGTTCCATTGAAATACTTATTTATAATACAGGTATGTGCAACCGTAACTGACAATACACCTCCATATAACATCTTTACTGGGATATATTATTTCGCATGGATGGTGTTAAAAACGTCTGAGGACCGATACCCTGTATATACAATATTAGAAATGCGAGGACAGACTATTGGGGACACAAACATTCCAATTATTGATAGGCCAAGTAAACTTTTGACTATGTGTGTTAAGGGACAAAATGTTCAAAGATTCCTTTTATTGTCAAAAGAGAGTTCCTTTGGAGACACAAGAGTGACCTTTCACCTCCAGTGCTCCCACAGCCTGTGTAGGCACACAGACTCCAGTTCAAACCTCTGATATGATCTGGAAGCTTTCAGCACCTGAGGCATTTTGGGTGGTGGAGGGTGCTTATTGCCCTCAGCATTCTCTTGAATCCCAATTCTGATACCTGTTCTCCATGAGCCACTCTCCAGTAGCTCGCAGCCTGTACGAGTACTTTGACTGCAAGTCACCAACTGCCCTCAGTCCATGTAGCTGCTGAGCCCTTCACTGGTCTACTGCCATGGTCACCATCTTTCATGGGTCATCTACGCTTCTCCTTCTCAATAGGGGGTGTTCTCTTCATTTCTGGTGTTTGTCTCTGGTCCACAGCTCCCCAAAGTTTGAAACCTCACCCCCCCCACTCCTCCCACTGCCCAACCCAGCAGTCCATTACCCAGCTCAGACTCTGCAGTTGCAGAATTGAAAAAAAAAGTCTCCTTTAACAGCCTGTTTAAAGCCTCGATGGAGCTGGTTTAAGTGGACTGGGCAGTAGGACCCTGCAAAGCGGCACTGTGTCTCCGCTGCCTGCTCTCCTGGGTTTGCAACCATCACTGCTATAACAGCACTGCCTTTTTTTTAAATATATAAAGTAAATCTGGTTTGGAATCTTCTTGACCTCAGTCATAATTATGCAAAATCACTTTGGTGAAAGAGTCTGGTGCCAGGCCATATTGCTTTATGTTTGGCATCTCATCTCACAGACACATCAGTTTGCAGAGCTCATCTCTTCAGAATCAGAATCTATCATCATGAAACTCAATGTTTTGCAGTAAACATTCATATTTATAACCATCTTACAACATCACTATAATCTAAAAAAATAAAAATAATCGTGCAGGAAAAGTAAGGCAGTGTCTTTGGTTCATTGATTATTCAGGAATCTGATGGCAGCGGGGAAGAAGCTGTCTTTGAGTGCTCATCTTTAGGCTCCTGTTCTTTTTTCCCCCTGATGGTTGCAGAACAAAGAGGACATGGCCTGGGTGGTGGGGGTTTTAAGGATAGAGGCTGCTTTTTTTTTAAGACACCACCTCATGTAGATGGAGTGAAGTCTGGTGCATGTGATGTCGCAAGCTGAGTTAACAACCTTCCAGAGTTCATTCTTATCCTGAGAGTTGACACCTCCATATCAGGCAGTGATACAATCAGCCAGAATGCTCTGCTCGATAAACCTGTAGAAGTTTACAGTGACATACCAAATCTCCAGACACCTCACGAAGTATAGCTGCTGGCAAGCCTTTATGTGACTGCATCAATATGGAGGTTCCAGGACAGATCCTCAGAGATGATGACACCCAGGAATTTGAAGTACTTGACCATCTACGCTACTGAGTCATCATTGAGGACTGGGACGTGTTCTCTTGACTTCTTGAGTAGCTTCCTACTGTGGGCTGGTATTTTGATTGCAAAGCTATCCTTTTAATTTCAAAATCTATTGTGGCTTGGTCTACTATCCACACAATTCCTGAAATATGTCCCATGTCTAAATCACATATTTTATAGTTTAGACAAACCCACTTTACCTGATTGATTTGTCCCAATTTTTACTCGTGTAAGACAAATTTGCATTAAGTGATTAATAGAATCAATGGGAATAATTAGAATGAATCCCATTCTTTCGGAATGTCCATCAAGACTTATGTTTTCAAACCACTTTTAACTGCAGAATACCAAAACTGTTAACATTAATAATAATTAAGCTATTTTTCATTTATTTCATAATTACATCATTACTAAACTCTTTCTTAGAAAAATATTTGTCTGAAGTTGACTGCACGGATTTTGATTTTTTTTCCCCTCATTGTACAATTTCCTATAGCTCGCGATTTCTTTTTCTAAATTGCTATGGACCTCCATGCTTCTTTCCATGTTAGGATGCAACATTTAGATAAACATCCTTGGTGGCTTAAACAAGTTCAAATTTCTGGAAATTTTGCAGCAGAATTTAAAAAAAATCTCTAGCATCTTCCCATGTAATGCTTGCATTGTGTCATCCTCTCCGATGTTTAGAGCAGTCAAACCAACATAAACTTTCAGCAAACGTTTCCGTGTCCCCTTGAAATTTATTTTCTTTAAGCATCAAAAAGATGTTTAAAGCTTTGGTTTGAATGTTTTTTAGTACAAAGTGGTTTTCGCTTTTGGTAACAATCTTCAATCGAAAGATGAAGTAGCCGTTCCATTTCAATCATTAATGGGCTTCTGTTTCGAGTAATTTGCATGCTTAGAGAAACTGATGCAACGTTACCTTGTTCTTTATATTTGCTTCTTACTTAAAATTCTCATTAATTTAATCTAAATGATAAGCTAATGATAATTTATATTGAACTCTATTGCTCATTGTGAAAAATCAGACATGACCTGAGCTACAATGAGTTACCGTTGACTCATTGTAGCCCACATCATGTCCGATTTTCACATTGCTGGCGCCGTCTTCATGTCACTTTAATAACTCCAAGTTTTTCTTCTAAAGTAATTGCCTTTCTTTTCCTTTTAATATCACTGTCAGATTATTTTCCACATTTTCTTTTATCTATATTTAACAGGGGGAAAATACACCAAGTCCAACTGTCATTTGTGCACATTTAGGGCCATTCACACAATCTACTTATAACTAGAGTTTCCCAGAAATTTCCAGAAAGATCTTGCGGTAACTTAATAATTACATGTGTAAAACAGGACATGGTCGCAGTTTCCCAAATCACGGTAAATGATTTTTGCTTTGATTGAAGTAGCGTACAGCAGGGTTTGTCTGTATGTTGAACATGCTCAAATTTATCATTTAGGTTAATAAAAATATCACAAAATTATCAATATTCCTTAGAGCTATTGAATGTTTCTTGAAGAATGGAGACAATGGATAATGATTCAACTGCTATGCAAACATTCTAAAGCTGCTGATCTAATCCAGTATTACCTGCTTAGTGTTGGTTTTTATATTGTTTTACAGCTTTGAATGATTATTTTGTGTCAGTCTTCATGGGGGAGTATGTGTCAAATATGACATAGACAGATGTTATGGATGTGATTGAAGGCGAGGACTTGGATGTAATAGCCATCACGAAATAGGTAGTACTCTAAAAACTGAAGGTCTAATGATAGACAAATCCCCTGGTCTTCAAGGAAGACATCCCAGGTTACTAAAAGAAATGGCAGAAGTTATACAGGTAGTTGAGACTTTGGAGATAATTTACCAAAATTCCCTGGACTCTGGGCAGGTCCCAGTGGATTGGGAAATTGGGAATATTACACCACTATTCAAAAAGAATGGAGGCAAAAGGCAGGAAACTGTAGGCCAGTTAGTTTAACATCTATAAATGGGAAAATGCTTGAAACTATCATTAAAGAAGAAATAGCGAGGCATCTGGCGCAAACTGGTCAAGCAGAGGCAGCATGGATTTAGCAAAGACAGGTCCTGTTTGACAAATTTACTGGAGTTGTTTGAGGCTATAATGAGTGCAGTAGATAACCATATAACAATTACAGCACAGAAACAGGCCAATTCAGCCCTTCTTGTCCATGCCAAACATCTTCTCTCACCTAGTCCCATTGACCCACACCTGGCCCATGACCCTCCATATCTCTCTCATCCATATACCTATGCAATTTTCCTTAAATATTAAGATCGAACCTGTCTCTACCATTTTGGCCAGAAGCTCATTCCACACTCACAGCCCCATCTGAGTGAAGAAATTCCCCCTCATGTTTCCCCTAAACATTTCCCCCTTCAATCTCAATCCATGTCCTCTTGTTTGAATCTCTCCCCTCTCAATGGAAAAAGCCTGTCCACGATGGCTCTCTGTCCCCCTCATAATTGTAAATACCTCTATCAAATCACCCCTCAATCTTCTACACTTTAGGGAATAAAGTCCCAGCCTGCTCAATCGTTCCTTATAACTCAAACCTGAAACCCAGGCAACATTCTTATAAATCTACTCTGCACTCTCTCTATTCTGTTTATATCCTTCCTATAATTCAACGAGCAAAACTGCACACAATATTCCAAATTTGGCCTCAACATGACATCCCAACTCCTGTATTCAATAACCTGATTTATGAAGGCCAACATGCCAAATCCTTTTTTTAAACCACCCTATCTACATGTGACTCAACTTTCAGAGAATTATGTAGCAGAATTCCTAAATCCCTTTGTTTTACTGTACTCAATTACCTACCATTTAATGTGTATGACCTTTTCTGATTAGTCCTACCAAAATGTAGCACCTCACATTTATCAGTATTAAACTGCATCTGCCATCTTTCAGCCCACTCTTCTAACTGTTCTATATCCCACTGCAAGCTTTGATAAACTTCTTCACTGTCCACAACACCACCAATCTTCGTATCATCTGCATACTTACTAATCTAATTTACCATCCTATCATCTGGATCATTAATATATATGACAAGCAACAATGGGCCCAGTACTGATCCCGGAGACACTCCACTGGTCATTGGCCTCCATTTTGACAAACAATTTTCCACCACTACTCTCTGGTATCTCCTATCCAACCATTATTCAATCCATTTCACTACTTCAACATTAATACATAATGATTGAACCTTCCTAACTAACCTTATTCAGAACCTTGTCAAAAGCCTTACTAAAATCCATATAGACATCATCCATAACCTTCCCTTTGTCCACCATCTTAGTAACCTCCTCGAAAACCTATGATTTGTTAAACATGATCTACCATGTACAAAAGCATGTTGACTATTCCTAATCAATCCCGGTCTTTCCAAATAATTGTATATACCATCTCTAAGAACACTCTCCATTAATTTACCCAGCACTGATGTCAGACTCACAGGCCTGCAATTACCAGATTTACTTTTGGAGCATTCTTTTAAGCAGCAGGACAACATGAGCCACCCTCCAATCCTACAGCACCTCCCCATGTGGCCAGTGGCATTTTAAATATTTCTGTCAGAGCCCCCCCTATTTGTCACTAGCCTCCCTCATGGCCCTAGGGAATATCTTGTCAGGACCCATAGATTTATCCACCTTTATTTTCTTTAAAATAGCTAATACTACCTCCTCCTTAATCTGTATATTATCCATGCCCTTACTACCAGATTTCGCCACTTCACCTGGCTCAGTATATTCCTTTCCTTAGCAAATACTAAAGAAAAAAATCATTTCAAATTTCCCCCATCTCTTCTGACCTCACATTACCTACCTTTCGGATCGTCAAGGGACCTAACTGTATCCCTCATTATTCTTTTAATTTTAATGTACCTGTAGAAACTCTTTGGATATATATTTTTAAAAAATCTTGTCTGCCAAAGCAGCCTCATATCTCCTTTTAGGCTTTCTAATTTCTTTAAGATATTAAAAAATATTCCTCGAGAACCTCATCTATTCCCTGCTGTTGTACACATCCCTCTTCCTCCGAGCCAAATTCCCAATATCCTTTGAAAAATCAAGGCTCCCTATATTTTCTAACCTTTCCTTTAATCCTCACAGGGACAGACCAACTTTGTACTCTCAAAATTTCCCTTTTGAATACCCTCCATTTATCAGTTACATCATTCCCTGAAAATAAATGATGCCAATCCACCCTCTCTAAATCCTTTCAAAACTCTTTGAAATTTGCCTTATTCCAATCAAGAATCTCAACCTTAGGCCCAGCCCAATCTTTCTCCATTATTAACCTAAAACCAATAGTATTATGATCAGTAGACCCAAAGTGTTCCTCAACACACACCTCTCTTGCCTGACCAATCTCATTCCTTAATAGAAGATCCAATACAGCCCCCTCTCTAGTCAGTTCTTCTATGTATTGAATTCAGAAAACTTTCCTGAACACATTTGACAAACTCCAACCCATCTAGCCCCTTTACTGTATGGGAATCCCAGTCAATTAGTGAAAAGTTAAAATCTCCTACAAACACTACCTTATGCTTACTACACACATATGCTATGTCCTTATAAATTTGCTCCTAACTCCCCAAGTCCATTAGGGGGTCTATAATACAGACCCATTAGTGTTTTCATATCTTTTCATTCCTCATTTCCACCAAAATAGCCTCACTGGATGAGCCCTCCAATCTATCTTGCCATAGCACCACTGTAATGTTTCTCTAACAAGCAAAGCGACTCCTCTACCTTTTATCTTCCCTGTTCTATCATGAATAAAACAACGCAATCCTGGAATATTTAGCTGCCAATCATGCCCCTCGTACTACAATAGCATATTTCCATTTGTCAATCCATGCTCTAAGCTCATCCACCTTTCTTACAATGCTCCTTGCATTGAAATATATACATTTGAGTGAATGTCCCCCACATTTGATTACCATCTACTTTTACTATTCTCCTTCCTTCATTAACTTTAACATTCTGGTTCCTCTCTCCCTTTAAACCTAGGGGTTCTTCTACCATAATCTCCACACTCTCATTCTAATTCCCACCCTCCTGCCAAACTAGTTTAAACCCTCCCCAAAAGCTCTAGTAAACCTGCCCACCAGGTCCCTCTCCAGTTCAAGTGCAACCTGTCCCTTTTGTACAGGTCAGACCTTCCCCAGAAGAGATCCCAGTGATCCACAAATGCGAACCCCTGCCACCTGCACTAACTCTTTTGCCACATTCATTTTCTACATCTTCCTGTTTCTACCCTCTCGAACGCATGGCATGGGTAGCAATCCTTATATGACCACCCTTGAGGTCCTGCTTTTTACCTTTTTTCCTAACTCCATATACTCTTTCTTCAGGACCTCATCCCCACTTTTGTCCATGTCATTGGCCTCCACATGGACCATGACATCTCCCTCCCCCTACAGAATGCTCTGTACTTGATCAGAGACATCCCTGACCATGGCACCTGGGAGGCAACATATCAACTGGGAGCCCCAATCTTGTTCAGCAAACCTCCTATCTGCTACCCTACCCAGCAAGTCTCTGATTACCCTCCTCCTCTCTGAGAAGGGGGACCAGCTCCTGTGCCAGAGACCTGACCACTGCAACTTGTCCCTGGTAGGATGTCCCCCTCGAACTGTATCTAAAACAGTGTACTTCTTATTGAGGGGAACAGCCACAGGGGTACTCTGCACGGTCTGTTTTTTTTCCCCTCACAATTTAGCTGACTCCTGTCTGTTTGGGGTGACTATCTCCCTGTAACTCCTATCTATCATTGTCTCTACCTCCTCATAATCTGAAGCTCATCCAGCTGCAACTCCAACTCCCTAACACAGTCTCCCAGGAGTTGCAGCTGGATGCATCTTTTGCAGGTGTAATCATCAGGAATATTTGTGCTATCCCTGACCTCCTACAACCCACAATCAGAGCACTTGACTACCTCAACTGCCTCCATAACCTGTTCTTAAATTAAATTAATTAAAATAAACTTACTAACCTCACCTCACTGGGAGCACCACCCCAGCCTCTCAAGCCAAGGCCTCAAAGTTCCCACTCCTACACTGTGCCACTCACCCACTGGGCCACTCCTTCAGCTACCCCTCTTTTTATTGGTCCCTGTCAATTAACTCAATTACCCAATTACTAACTCTCCCAAATCTAAATTGGCTCAACTCTTTGGCCTACATTCCCTTTTTAAACAGCACGCCCCCCAAAAAATTCAAACAAATCACTGTTTACTCACCAGCTACTCGCCCCTCCTCAGACACCAGATAGACAGGAGTAGATTAATGTTGTTTACCTGGATTTTCAGAAGGTGATCAATAGGTGCCACATAAAAGACTTATACAAAAGATAAAGATGCATAGAGTTAGGGGTGATGGATTTGCAGGGATAGAGGATTGGTTCACTAATAGAAAGCAGAGAGTTGGTGCGTGGAGGTGTTTTTTCTGGCTGGCAATCAGTGGTGAGTTATTTGCCATAGGGGTCAGTGCTGGGCCTGCAATATGCACAACAATTGGGAAGAGGGGACGGCGTGTATTTAAGTTTGCTGATAACTCTAAATTCAGTGAAAAAGCAAATTAAGCAGTGGATTTGGAGAATCTTTAGTGAGATATATATGAGTAGGTAAGGGTCTGGCAGATGGAGTACAATATTGGCAAATGTGAGGTTATTCACTTTGGAAGTAAAAATGGAAGATTACAATATTATTTAAATGGCAAGCAATTGTAGCATGCTGCCGTGCTGAAGGACTTGGGAGTGCTTGTGCATGAATCTTATAAGGTTGGTTTGCAGGTGCAGCAGGCCATCAAGAAGGCAAATGCAATACCTGTCTTCATTGCAATAGAGATGGAATTTAAAAGCAGGGAAATTCTGCTGAACTGTACAAGGTACTGGTGAGGTTGCATCTGGAGTACTGTGTGCAGTTCTGGTCTCCTTACTTGAGGAAGAATGTACCAGCTTTGAAGGTGGAGCAGAGGAGGTTCACCAGGCTGATTCCAGAGATGAAGGGGTTACCTTTGAGGAGTAATTAAGTCACCTGGGACGGTACTCACTGGAATTTAGAAGAATGAGAGGGAATCTTACGGGAAAAAAAAAATTATGAAAGGCATAGATAAGATAGAGGGAGGTATGTTTCCCCCCCACTTGTAGGGGAGACCAGAACTAGGGTACATAGACTCAAGATTCAGGACAGGGGATTTAGGACAGAGATGAGGAGGAATTGCTTTTCCCAGAGATTGGTGAATCTGTGGAATTCACTGCCAATTGATGTAGTGGAGGCTGCCTCAGTAAATACATTTAAAACAAGATTGTACAGATTTTTACATAGAAAGGGAATTTAAAGGATATGAGGAAAAGGCAGGTAGATGGAGATCATCAGATCAGCCACAAATGATGGAGTAGGCTTGATGGGGCAGATAGCCTACCTGCTTCTATTTCTTATGTTCTTTGAGATAGATGCATGAAATTCCTGCCACATTATTGGGTGACTCAAAACATTCATTTGATCCTACAGTTAATTCCTTGCATAACAGAACGTATTCAAGGAAATGACAGAAATAAACGAGGATGTGAGAAAGCTGAAGGAAATGTAATGATATAATAATGAAGCAATAAGACTCAAATAGAGTTCAGCTAAGCAAAAGAACGCATGGAGTCATGGAGGAAAAATGTCAGAATATTATCTGCAATATTGTATTCTGGATATTCAATGAGCATCAACGCTTAATTAATTCATTACATGTAAGTGCAGCAAATAACTTTCTATTGGATTGAGAATTATCTGCTTTTATAAGTACATTTAATCAATATATATTGATCAGATTTCTGCCCACAATGTAAATGGCTTAAATCTAACGCTCAAGTTGACTGCAGTCTCATTTTGATCGCACTGCAGAAACTGGCAGTAATGAAAGTGTGCAAAGAACATGTTTCATTTCTCGGTTGATATTTGTTGTATGACTGAATAAAGATTAATCTGATGGGTAAATTAAGAGCAATTACCAGAGCAATACCAGCTGCCTTATAACTCAAGAACTGGTGAAATGTATTCAATTTAAATTATGAGAAGGCAATTAAATCGGCATTTTGAACAGGTCAGGAATATTAAATCCCTTGACAAAGTGAATCATACTCAGTCATTTAATTTATAATAATACACAATCAACAATTGAAATGATATCCATTAGCTTTTTAATGTGCTTGAGGAACCAAGTCAGGTTCCTAAATAGGTCACCTGCAACAGGAGAGCTCCATATCTTCATTCCATTCAAAACTTAATAAAGCGTTTATAGAAAGTATGTCATCAACAAATAGATCAACTAAATTTATTCATGGTGTTTAATCTCAAAAATATCTAGCACTACAACACATTTAAAATGCGAGTTTTATTAAGTGATTATCCTACCTGAGAGCACTGCAAATTTACCTTGAAATGGACCATTGACATCCAATAAACTAAACACACTGTAGGGATTTTTAAACCAATTTATTATTCAATTCCTCAGCTGTGTGTACTTAAATTTTATTTCTCTTTTTGCTTAAATCATACCAATGACGTCTCTTCAATTTTGAAATCAATACAACTGGTATCGTCTCTTATGGTGCACTTAATATGAACCACATTGTTTTAGGCAATTTATGATCCATCCCTACCTATATCAACAGTTCTGAGAGTTCAATGTAAATTTTCCAAATAGTCTTCTTTTCCTTTTGTCTGTGGTTGAAGGTCATAAAAATAGATCATGGTTTTAAGCAGCATATATTTGGTATCTGGGGTGTTTATACTGGTGTTGGATTTTTGTAGGACAAACCAAGAAAGGAGATACACAGTAAATGGTAGGGCAGTGAGGACAATGGTAGAACAATATGGGAATACAGGTAGATAATTTCCCTAAAATGGCATCACAGGTGGATAGGGTTGTAAAGAGAGCTTTTGGCCTTCGTAAATCAGAGTATTGAGTATAGGAGCTGGGATATTATGGTAAAATTGTATAAGACATCGGTGAGGCCAAATTAGGAGTATTATATTCATTATTGATCACATACGTACAGGAAAGATATCAATAAGATTCAAAGAGCGCAGAGAAAATTTACCAGGATGTTGCCCGAACTCCAGGAACTGAGTTACAGGGAAAGGTTAAACAGGTTAGGATTTTTTTTTCCTTGGAGTGTAGAAGAATGAGGGGAGATTTGATAGAGATATTTAAAATTATGAGAAGGATAGACAGAGTAAATATAGGTAGGCTTTTTCCACTGAGGATAGGTGAGATAAAAACCAGAGGTCATGAGTTAAGGCTAAAAAGGAAACATTTCTGAGGGAACTTCTTCACATAGAGTGGTGGGAGTGTGGAATGAGCTTCCAGTTGAAGTGGTGAATTTTTTAACATTTAAGAAGAATTTGGATGCGTACGTGGATGGGAGGGGAGTGCATGGTGATGGACTGGGTGCAGGTCAGTGGGACTAGGCAGAAAAATGGTTCAGCACAGACTGGAAGGACTGAAGGGGCCCGTTTCTGTGCTGTAATGTTCTATGGTTTTATATGCATCTGTTGTTGGAATAATTTTGAAGAGATGTTGAAATAACTGGTGTTTTCAAATAGATGCTACTACACCTAGACTAACAAACTCAAAAGGGTAGCCATTAATAGATTTTAGATTTCAGATTTATTGGGCGAGTACATAGATGACTTCGCTTACAACCCTGAGATTCCTTTTCCTGTGGGCCAAGAAATTCACCACTTATTGGTAGTGTAAAAAAATACACATGTAAACAAATAAAGTTAAGTAAACAAATTGACTCTGTAATATAGAGAGAATAAAGAAAATCAGTTTTGTTGAGGAATCTGATGGTGGGGGGTAGCAATTCTTCCTGAACCTAGTGGTGAGAACCTTGTGGCACCTCCACCTCTTTCCTGAATAGTAGCAGTGAGAACAGAGGATGTGCTGGATGATTTAGGCATTACATTGAAAAATTATCATTGTCTCTCAATATTTTACAAATATAAATCCATGAACTTAAGAGGCATTAAAAATATCCTACCTGTCATGTTAATTTTAACTAAAAGTCAGCAATATCTCAAATCCCAGGAATATTTTATGAAAGAATTAAAACCCTTGGTAGGTTGGCATGTGAAAATTAAGGTAGAGCTGGACTGACATTTTCACACGACCATGGAGGTTATATTGTACGTTGCTGATCCGATTCTGAACAAGAGTACTAACAGATTCCCAAGGGAAAGCCATTTCATGGACTTTACGATAACTAAACAAAGGGTATAATCACTAACCCATCTGATAGAAATGGTGAGAAAAGTGAGGTGATTGTAGCCTAAATTTCTAACTATTGCTTCAGATGGACAAGACTCCAGAACTGCTGAATGACCAAATGACCACACTAACCATATGAGACTTTCATATTCAAGAAACAATATTTATTTGTATCAATGAAATGGTTGTCCTGCATATGTATTGCTTGTCTGCTTGTGTGTTAGGTCTGGTTGTGTGTCTGCATGTTTTGTACCAAGGACCGGAGAACACATTCATTGGGTTGTACTTGGACAATCAGATGAAAATAAACTTGACTTGGAGGATGGGTTTAGAAAGCAGTTTTGGAGACCTTCTCAAAACAGATTTAAGCAATAAGTAAATTAAGCTATCCACAAAGGCAAATACATGGATCCTAAAATTGGATATTTGAAAGTACAAGGATGGGTCAGCAGATGTGACATCTATTGCCTTCAAGCTTATGGTAAAAGTTCCATTCCGTTGGACCTTGCTGCATCGCTAGTCTTTTGTGTGAGAAAATACCCTCAACCACAAGTCCATCAGGTAATGGTCAGCACAGAATGTCCTGGATGCCAATGTGGGAGAAGGAGAATGTGGATCCTACGGAATGATTCCTGGGTCACTTGGTAGAATTCAATATCAGCTGAACTCTCAAGCAAGAACCAAGATCTCACTTGGCTGCCAGTGTGGTGGGAGGTAGGTAGGTCCCTTTCAAGCAAAACTGGGCCCTCAGTATCATTGCACATGACTGCAATGCAGAGGATCCAATTGTCCAACTCCTTGTGAACTGTGCTTTTGCCAGGAAGTTCTAGAAAATAATGCAATCGTCCTTGTGTTTCACCCAGATCAGTTCTGTTCTCCACAGTCAGATATCAGAGATATTTACCAAAGTAAACACCAGCTGCTGCTGGCCACCTTTGTGATTTTTGCACTACTACTAAGTGGTAATTCTGCCTCACCTGCAGGATAAAGAATCTCAGAGTTGTATGTGTTGTCATGTATATTCTCTGACCATAAATCTGAAATCTGGATTTAGTCAACTTGATTGAAGTGTCCACACTTTCAGAATTAATACCCAGAGTTCTGCATAATCCGATTTCTTACTGATACCTTCTTTTCCCTTTCCAGTTTGCCTGGGGAAAAAAGTCAAGGTAAAATTTAGCGACATACAATTGCTCAGAAGTTGAAGAACAGACCATGAATCTTCTTTCTCTGCAGCTTTGTTTCCTGACCTCAGATGAAAGGTCAGCAACCTGAAATATTAATTCAGGACACATGGTAGTTGAAGGAATCAAGTGTTATGGGTTATTGGAGGAAATTGATGCTGAAGTTCAAGATCAGTTATGATCTTAATTAATGGCCACCTAGGGATCAGGGATCAAATGGCCCACCCCTGCTATTTCTAAAATTCTAAAAATGCTTGGAAATAACAAAGAGCAAGGACTTTTGAAAAGTCAAAAATATAACAGTGCAGCGATTGCACAAACTACGTTATAAAATAGTAGGAAAAGTGACCTTGGCCACCAAGGCAGCAATAAAATGCAAGTACACAGGCTGCAATAAAAGTTGATACAACTACATGGGTAGCAGTAAAAGTACGTGTGCAGTAATAAAATGAGTCCCACTCGTTTGAGTGAAGGGGGCTGCACGGCACCAGCAAATGGAAAAGTAAACTGAAACAAGACATTTAGAATCTGACAAATATTCAGCACAAATGCATCATGATTTCATGTAATTATTTACTGACCTTGGTCACTTTTAGCTGTCCATGAAGTAATCCATCATTCCGACTCATTCTCATTTTGCTTGTTCTTGCTGTCCACCTCCAAAGTTTTGTCTACAGTAAAACCATAAAAAGCCAAAGTGAATTCCCTGAAGGAAACTTAAATGCAGAAACTAATTCCTTAAGGGTTTACACTTTAACATGATTAACTCAAGAGTGAGAATATTCATATTTCCCATGATGTTCCTCATAAAATATCAGAGTATTTAGGGCAAACTAATTGCCTGCAGACTTTTCATGAAAGAAATAGGATTGTTATGAATTGCCTGTCAATTGAGAAGGATGTGAAGACAGAATTTAAAAAAAAAATTAGATTTCTATCTTTGAAGGATATATTTGGAAGAATTTAAATTCTGTGCAGAAATAGTGAGTGCACTTAGAACCATAGAGCATTGCAACAAAGAAACAGGCCCTTTGGCCCTTCTAGTCAGTGTCAAACTATTTTTCTGCCTAGTCCCACTGACCTGCACCCAGTCCATCGCCCACCATACCTTTCCCATTCTTGTACTTGTCCAAATTCTTCTTAAATGTTAAAATTAAGCCTGCATTCACCATTTCAGCTAGAAGCTCATTGCACACTCCCACCACTCACTGTGTGAAGAAATTCCCACAAAAACTTTTCCCCATTCACCCTTAACTCATGACCTCTGGTTTGTATCTCACCTCTCCTCAGTGGAAAAAAACCCAATATTCACAGAGACAAAGACTGAGAGGAACAATAGGCTTTTTTACACGCAAGACTTGTTGGTCTGGGTCCAAGCTAGGGAAGTGCAGGGAAGGAAGAGGTGACTCGACCTTTATGACCTGGGTCACAGGGGAGGAGTCTAGGAGAGGATGTCATCAGGGGGCGGGCCAGCCTGTGCCTGTACTGGCCATTGCATACAATAAATCATATCATTACACCTATATTTACTCTGTCTATCCCCCTCATAATTTTAAATACTGCACCTCTTTCAAATCTTCCCTCATTCTTCTATGGTCCAGGGAATAAAGTCCTAACCTATTTAACCTTTTCCTGTAACTCAGTTTCTGAAGTCCGGACAACATTCTAGTAAATCTTCTCTGCATTCTTTCAATCTTATTAACTTCTTTCCTGTAGTTAGGTGACCAATATTGCACTCCAAATTTGGCCTCACCAATGAGTATAATTTTATCATAACATCCCAACTCCTATATTCAATTCTTTGATTTATGAAGCGTAATATGCTAAAAGCTCTCTTTACAACCCTATCAACCTGTGAAGCCACTTTCAGGGAATTATGTATCTATATTCCCAGGTCCCCCCCTGTTCTACTGCACTCCTCAGTGCCCTACCATTTACCATTTATGCCCTTTCTTGGTTTGTCCTTCCAAAATGCAACACCTCACACTTGTCTGCATTAAATTCCATCTGCCATTTTTAACCCATTTTTCCTGCTGGTCCTGATCCCTCTGCAAGCTTTTAAAACTCTTTTCACTGTCCACAATGGCCCCAATTTTAGGGTTATCTGCAAAAGTGCTGATCCAATTTACCACATTATAATCCAGAGGTGTTTAAGATGATGAGAGGCATTGATCATGTAAATAGTCAGAGGCTTTTTCCCCAGAGCTGAAATGGTTGCCTCAAGAGGACCTGGGTTTTGCTGGGAAGTAGATACAGAGGAGATGTCAGGGATAAGTTTAAAAAAAAACGCAGAGCGGGCTTCCGTCAATGGTATTGGAGGCAGATACATTAGGGCTCTTTAAGAGACATTCAGATATGTACATGCAGCTTAAAATAATTGAGGGCTATAGGAAAACCTAGTAATTTCCGAGGTAGGGACAAGTTTAGCACAAATTTGTGGACCAAAGGGTCTGTATGGTGCTGCAAATTTTCTAGGGTTCTATCATTGATACTGATGACAAACAACAATGGTCCCAGCACTGACCGATCCCTGAGGCACATCACTAGTCACAGGCCTCCAGTCTGAGAAGCCATCATCTATCATTACTCTCTGACTTCTCCAATCTAGCCATTGTCAAATTCAATTCACTAATTCACCATGAATACCAAGCATTTGAACTTTCATGACTGACCTCCCATGTATGACGTTATCAAAGGGCTTACTAGGTCCATATAGACAACATCCACAATCTTTCCTTCATCAGCTTTCTTGGTTGCCTCATTGGTCTACAGGATGTGGTAAAAGGTTGAGGCATAATGATGAATCGGGACCTGCAAAAAATCAAGGGGGAAACAGGGTTTAGAAGAATGGTGCTGATTGGGGTTGGGGCTCGGGTGGAGCTCATGGGATTGAGCAGCTGTTCCAGTCGAAGGGTAGAAGGGGGAAAGGAGCCATGGTTTCCAGGAAGTATTTTACCCAGTTTGCAGGCCTTCCCAGATTAGTGCTGTATGAAGCCCATGATGCTCCAGGCCATGTCCAATAATGAAACTTTAATTTTGTCAGGACTTTGTTATTCTCCCTGTTAATATATTCTTATAGTATGTTTACTCTATCCTTACCTTATATTCGCTTATAATCCTTACCCCTGTCATTATATTTGAAAAATCAACTGGGTGAAATAGAAATCCTGGTTGAGAATTCCATCATCACCATACCCAATGCTCAGTCAACATTATCTGTTTTACTTACCCTTAAACAGATTAGGTTCGTGCATTCTGGAGGCTTAGATACAGAGCAGGAGTTTTGAGGGGGAGACAACACTTCACCAGATGACAAACCCACCTCTCCCTTCTGTTGCTGGGGAGGGCTGAATATCTCAGTGAAGTGCAATGTTAGAGTAAAAGGGACAACTACAGTTATTGGTAAAACAAGTTTGGAGGAGATCATGGGTGACATGAGGTGGGGTACTAATAGTCAGCCAGTTGAACCTGCAGGAATCTTTGGAAAGAGCGTCTTTGTAACAAACACATCAAACAATGAGGCAGGATCAGCGGCTGAGGGACCCTCACAGGCCCCGGGCGACTTACGGTCAGGAGACCCACATGGGCTGTGGGCCGTTGGAACTGGCTCATGGGAACCAGGTATAAGAACCAAGATTCAAGAGAGTGCGGAGGGCCAAAAGGCTCCTGCAGGCCCTCAGGCCCTGAAGGCCTCCTGATTGAGTCGGAGGTCTGAATCT
Source organism: Narcine bancroftii (assembly GCF_036971445.1). Classification (NCBI taxonomy): domain Eukaryota; kingdom Metazoa; phylum Chordata; class Chondrichthyes; order Torpediniformes; family Narcinidae; genus Narcine; species Narcine bancroftii. The sequence goes on along the minus strand of NC_091478.1, from coordinate 83,619,460 downwards.
GAAGCTGATGAATCAAACCGGAGTCTGTGGCTGCAGATGCTGAAGGCAAATCCACAGACATCCAGTTCCTCTGAATGGACTCCAATTGTGCTTCTCTTTCTCCAAATGTTAGGAACCTTAAAATGCCAATCTAACAATCTGTTCTTCAATTCCTGACAACAGTAAGTGATTTATTGCATTGTTTCAATAATTACAAAAAAGGTACTGTTGTTTGGAGATGCTTGATCATAGGATCACAACTATATTTTCTATAAATATGAATACAGATAATAAAATTGGGACAGTAAAAGAAACAAGTATCAGATTTTAATTGGAATGCTTTGGACAGGCTGACAAGATTAGGATACAGGGCAATAGACTGACATTAATTTACAAAGAGCAGGAGTCCACTGATGGCAGTAAGCCTATCTCTGCTCTTTTGCATTGTACAAAGATAAGAAATAAAGATTAAACAAAAGTAAATCAATTTCTAGCAATTTTTCTGTTAAGATTTTATACTGGCCTTATTTATCTTGATTTTCCTAATCTACTATCATAAAGATTGTGAGATAGAATGACTGTAAAACCCAATATTTATTGAAATCGATCTGAGTTATCCTTTTGTATTGTTTAGACGGGAAAATCCAAGTTTATTCCTGACTGTTCATGTGAAGGGCTGGCAAAAGATACCAAACAGAACTTCGAACAACATACGAAAGACAGGTAGAGTAAAACCCCTAGTATCCGGCGCCTACATGGATTCGCCGACACCGGATAAGTGAATTTTCTCGCTAATTTTAAATTACCGTGTTTTTTTAAAAAACTTACTTAACTCAGTTTTTTTTTATGGCCGTTGGTTGCTCGAATTCCAGATAACAGGGGATTTACTGTATCAGGAGACAAAAAAGAGAAAACAGTGAAGCTTCTGAGGAAGATGTTGCTGGAAAACATTTTAACCTTGGACAATACGTGAAGATGGACGTTGGAGCAGATACTCGCATAGAATTGGGAACAGAAACAGAAGGGTAAATTAATGACCAAGCTTCTCTTCACATTGATTCTGGATGGAGTTATTATATGGAAAGGTGGAATGGTAATTCCTATCATTTATCAGTGAAACAGTTCCTGGTGACTCTACAAAATGTCAAATAAATATCATTAAGAAGAATGAACGTACTGGTGAGCTCAGTAATCACAAAGGGACCAATAGGCCAAGGAAGACCTCCACTACTGATGACAGAAGAATTCTCACCATAAGAAAAATTCTCAAATGCCTGCCTAGCAGATCAGAAACACTCATCAGGATGCAGGTGTCAATAACTACTGTCCACAAAAGACTTCATGAACAGAAATACAGAGACTACACTGAAATATGCAAACCACAGAAAGGATGGCCAGAGCCTGCAGAATTCTGTAAAAGGGTCTTGTGAACAGATCAGACCAAGATAAACCTTGGGCAGTGTGCTGGCAAGAGCGGAGTATACAGGCGTAAAGAAATTGTCCAAGGTCTAAAACATACCACCTTTGCCATGATTTGCATCATGCAATGGAGCCTCTGTATTTCTGTTCATGGTCTTCTCCAAACAGTAATCACTCCTGCCTCCTGGAGAGTATTTCTGATATGTCAGATGTACGTTTAGTAATTTTTCTACATTATTTTGAGATTTGTTTTGTCAACAGCAGTTGAGGTCTTCCTTGGAATACCAGTCCTTTTGCGATTATTGAGCTCACCCAGTATGTTCTTTCTTCTTAATGAAGTTCCAAACTGTTGATTTTGGTAATCCTAAGGTTTGGGTGATGTCTTTTACTGTTTTATGCTAGTTTTTCAGCCTCTTAATAGCTTATTTGACTTTCATCAGCATAGCTCTGTTGAAAAATGGCACTGCAGACCCCAAAGGTGATTAAAAGCTTAGAAGCAATCCAAGCCCTCTTATACCTGCACCAATGAAGCAGTGAAATATACCTGAGTATTTGTGTGAAGTCCCAAACATATGATGCCTTGTAATGAGAGGATTATGCATTAAAAGTGCTGTAATTTCTACATAGTCAAACCAGATTGTACACAAATAACCTTGAATAAAATCTGGAATGAGCACTTTAATTCTATGTGAATTGTTTGATTATAAATTTAACATTGTGGAGCACAAACGCAAATAAAGGAAAAATGTGTCTTTGTCCCAAATATTATGGAGGGCACTGTATTCTCCAAGTTGAGCAGCATCCATGGAGAAACAGTCAAAAATCTTCCATAGAATTTCTGCTAAAAGGTCTTGTAGTAATTGCTCCTTTTCTGCATCCATCTGTAAACTGTTGAAGTTGGAAAAAAAAATTATTGTTGAATTTAGCATGTGATAGAACATCCCGAGAAGCGGATCCCAGCAGAAGTAACTGTGGAACGTTTGTTTGTTTTATTGTGGGAAGGAAGGCAGTCTGCTGTTGAACTCTACATTCTGTGCTCTAGTGGGAAATACGAGCTGCGAAACATTTATTTCCATCTCATTTACATTCCTGCTCTCTCTCAAGGTGCAGTCAGGTGCAACCACCTGAAAAGCCACACAGGAAATTCACCGACAGTGTGTTTGAAACATGGGATCAAAGAAATAAAGCCCCTTTTTCCAGTGTAAGGTTCTAATACCCTGAGATGCTAAATCTAGGAAAACAGCTTGTATGATATCTAATGCTTTTCAAGATTCACAAGCCAAAGCAGATCATTTTAAAATGTTATTATTTAACAAGTGACCTCTATTGCTTCAGGATAGCCACTTAAGTGTGCTTCCTGACAATATGGCAACCTAGCCCCAGATCATCTTGCAGCTACCACTGATCAACCTTTTAATAAAAGACCGTGTAAAGTTACCATCATTAATGTTTTCCTGTTATCTTTAATGATCAAATTGGTTTTCTTTGGCTTTTTTTGACAAACCATGGCTCAAAACCATTGGCCTAAAACATTAGGGAGCATTAAACAAGGTGACAAACAGTCACAACAAAGCAATGGTTGAGATATTTAAGATGTTCAGTACTTCTCACATCCGCTTTCCCAAGTCAATAAATAATTAGGTAATTTCTTTATGTTCAGAACCAGATTAGCAAGAACAGTATATTTGCACACCAAACTATCCCACTCTAACCTTCTCGAAAACACAATACCAAATATCAATAACTTCTAGACATTTTTCTGACTTGTTCCAACCATACAGTATTACTTTGAAAGTTCTGGAAATTTATTTCTGCAATGAGCCTGACCATGCACAATGCAACCTATAGCTTTTGTTTCCAGCTTGAGGGCCTATGGGTCCAAACATTCCCATGGTCTCACTTCCTCCATGTGTTGCTGTCAAAGACTGCTAAAATTTTGTCAGATACCTATGATGTGTATTGTTTGAATGTGTATTATATCTGGATTGTGTGTCTGCGTTTTGCACCGAGGACCAGAGAACATTTGTTTCGACGGCTGGTACTTGTGCCATCAGATGACAATAAACTTGACTGGATTAGCAGATCACCGACCTTCTAAACTTAACTTAGAAATTCTCCACTCCTTAAGTCTTGAAGACCGAAAGAGAAGAAACAAAACTCTAGTACAATTGATTTTGAAGCTCATTGATAGAAGTCAGAAAGCAAGCTTTTCAAAGGAAGTAAAACTTGAAAAGAATTGTAAATAATTGAAACATTTCAGTGTCTGTTGATTGTGCAGGTGAATGAGACAAGTGAAAATCAGTTTAATAGAATATATTCGTTGATTAATTCTTCACGCTGTTTTACATTGGATTAATTGAATATTAAATAATGGACTGAATTCATAAGACAGAAGTGAGTAAATACCTGGGCTCCAGATATAATTTATAACTATGATTTGAAGATAAAGATTGAAATAATAATATTGTGTTTATCAGTGAGAAGTTAAGTGAAGAAGCAAATATGGAAAATCTTTTTTCTGGAATCCAAGCTTTTAACAGAGAAAAATGTATTAAAATATAGACAAAGGATTTTTCATGGAATGATTGTAGATATTTCACACATCATTAATAGTCTACTGGGGTGATCAAGATAACATTTTAGATGGCAATGCTGGCTTAAAACCAGTTACTTTTCTGCCAATGTCATTTTAACAAATCAAAGCTTCCTTTGATTGTCAAGAAATAATATTTGAAAAGTTATATACATGATGTACTTCAACTTTTGTTTGCTGTAAGGCCTGACACCCCCAACAATAGGAGAAAGAGAAGCAAAAGAAAGTCCTGTCAGAGACTGAATGTTCGTGGATTTGCCTCCGGTGCTCCCGCAGACTGCAGCCATACAGACTCCAGTTCAAATTGGCATTGGCAACCCGAGTGCCAGATCCAAACTTCCAACGTGATCAGGAAGTCTTCAGCACCTTAGGCCTTTCAGGAGTCCTCAGCACCCTCTCAAATCCTGGTTCTGATACCTGGTTCCCATGAGCCAGTCTTCAGCTGCCTGCAGACTGTGTGGATGGTTCAACCAGAAGTTGCCAGCAGCCTGTGTGGGTCCTTCAGTCACAGAGTCCCTCGCTCGTCTGCTGCCGTAGTGCTAGAGGGGTGGGTTTGAGGGTTCTGCCTTGAGCACACCGCTAAATAAAACCTGGCATACATTCAGCCTTGAAAGCTATTTTTAATGTAAATCAGCTGAGCTAGAATGCTGCTTTGGGCTGCAGAAGAAATGTTTGGAATGTACAGAATTTATTGTCATGAACATGTCACAAAATTAGTTGTTTTGCCACAGCATTACAGTGAAAATATTACCGTATTACATTTCAAAAATAAATAAATAGAGCAAGAAAATAGGGAGAAAGCAAAATAGTGTCTGTGGTTCATTGTCCATTCAAGAATCTGATGGCAGCAGGGAAGAAGCTGTCCTTGTGATGCTGGGTGCTCATCTTCAGGCTCCAATACCTTTTTCCTGATAGTCTTCATCTCTTTGGCTTGGCTTCGCGGACGAAGATTTATGAGGGGGTAATGTCCACGTCAGCTGCAGGCTCGTTTGTGGCTGACAAGTCCGATGCGGGACAGGCAGACACGGTTGCAGCGGAAAATTGGTTGGTTGGGGTTGGGTGTTGGGTTTTTCCTCCTTTGTCTTTTGTCAGTGAGGTGGGCTCTGCAGTCTTCTTCAAAGGAGGTTGCTGCCCGCTGAACTGTGAGGCGCCAAGATGCACGGTTTGAGGCAATATCAGCCCACTGGCGGTGGTCAGTGTGGCAGGCACCAAGAGATTTCTTTAGGCAGTCCTTGTACCTCTTTTTTGGTGCACCTCTGTCATGGTGGCCAGTGGAGAGCTCGTCATATAACACGATCTTGGGAAGCCGATGGACCTCCATTCTGGAGACGTGACCTGCCCAGCGCAGTTGGATCTTCAGCAGCGTGGATTCGATGCTTTCGGCCTCCGCCATCTCAAGTACTTCGATGTTAGGGATGAAGTCGCTCCAATGAATGTTGAGGATGGAGCGGAGACAATGCTGGTGGAAGCGTTCTAGGAGCCGTAGGTGATGCCGGTAGAGGACCCATGATTCGGAGCCGAACAGGAGTGTGGGTATGACAACGGCTCTGTATACGCTAATTATTGTGAGGTTTTTCAATTGGTTGTTTTTCCAGACTCTTTTGTGTAGTCTTCCAAAGGCGCTATTTGCCTTGGCGAGTCTGTTGTCTATCTCGTTGTCGATCCTTGCATCCAATGAAATGGTGCAGCTGAGATAGGTAAACTGGTTGACCGTTTTGAGTTTTGTGTGCCCGATGGAGATGTGGGGGGGGGGGGGGCTGGTAGTCATGGTGGGGAGCTGGAGGACCTCAGTTTTCTTCAGGCTGACTTCCAGGCCAAACATTTTGACAGTTTCCGCAAAACAGGACGTCAAGCGCTAAAGAGCTGGCTCTGAATGGGCAACTAAAGCGGCATCATCTGCAAAGAGTAGTTCACGGACAAGTTGCTCTTTTGTCTTGATGTGAGCTGGCAGGCGCCTCAAATTGAAGAGACTGCCATCCGTGCGGTACCGGATGTAAACAGCATCTTCATTGTTGAGGTCTTTCATGGCTTGGTTCAGCATCATGCTGAAGAAGATTGAAAAGAGGGTTGGTGCGAGAACGCAGCCTTGCATCTAGCCATTGTTAATGGAGAAGGGTTCAGTGAGCTCATTGCTGTATCTGACCCGACCTTGTTGGTTTTCATGCAGTTGGATAACCATGTTGAGGAACTTTGGGGGGCATCCGAGGCGCTCTAGTATTTGCCAAAGCCCTTTCCTGCTCACGGTGTCGAAGGCTTTGGTGAGGTCAACAAAGGTAATGTAGAGTCCTTTGTTTTGTTCTCTGCACTTTTCTTGGAGCTGTCTGAGGGCAAAGACCATGTCAGTAGTTCCTCTGTTTGCGCGAAAGCCGCACTGTGATTTTGGGAGAACTTTCTCGGCGAGACTAGGTATTATTCTATTTAGGAGAATCCTAGCGAAGATTTTGCCTGAAATGGAGAGCAACGTGATTCCCCTGTAGTTTGAACAGTCTGATTTCTCGCCTTTGTTTTTGTTCAGGGTGATGATGATGGCATCACGAAGGTCCTGAGGCATCTTTCCTTGGTCCCAGCAGAGCTTGAAAAACTCATGTAGTTTGGCATGCAGAGTTTTGTCGCCAGCATTCCAGACCTCTGGGGGGATTCCATCCATACCTGCTGCTTTGCCACTTTTCAGTTGTTCAATTGCCTTATATGTCTCTTCCCGGGTGAGGATCTCATCCAGCTCTAGCCTTAGGGGCTGTTGAGGGAGCTGGAGCAGGGCGGATTCTTGGACGGAGCACTGAAAAGAGATTGGAAGTGTTCTGACCATCGGTTGAGGATGGAGATCTTGTTGCTGAGGAGGACTTTGCCGTCTGAGCTGCGCAGCGGGCTTTGGACTTGGGGTGAGGGGCCGTACACAGCCTTTAGAGCCTCGTAAAAACCCCTGAAGTCGCCAATGTCCGCGCTGAGCTGGGTTAGTTTGGTGAGGCTAGTCCACCTGATGGTAGTGAAGAGTGAATGGCCTGGGTGTGGGAGTCCCTGAGGATAGAGGCTGCTTTCTTAAAGACAACACCTCTTGCTGCCAGTCTGCTTGACATCCATCAGGCAAATCCTTCCTCAATAAACACCAAACCCCAGCAATCTACCCGAATGCTCACTTTAACACCTTGAGCTATCTGATTTTCATAGACAAAGGTATTGGGTTGCCTCCAAATGCCTCTTTCAAGTTGGTTGAATGACAACATGACCCAGTTAGTTCCCCCTGTGGTGATCTGGGGCAGCTAGCATGAGTATCTTTGGAAATTTTTTAATTTAAAATTTAAATTTAGACATATAGCACAGGATCAGACCCTTTCAGTTTATGAGCTGCCCAATTATACCAAATTGACCTATAGCCTCCAGTATGTTTTGGAGGGTGGGAGGAAACCAGAGCCCCAGGAGAAAACCCACACAGACACGGGGTGAACATAGAAACTCCTTTCAGACAGCACGGGATTCAAACCCCTGCCTGGAACTCTGGAGCAGTACCATCACTGTGCTAACTGCTACGTTAACCATGCCACCCCAATATTAAGTCCAGAGCTAGAGGATCTTTTAGTGATACTTACTGAATTGGGTTTTCTAAAAGCCTCTGAACCTTTCACAGAGTCTAAATCACTGAAAAAAATTGGCACCGATGCAAAAAAAAAAGCTAGTTGACATGAAACATTTCTCTTTGTCTTAGTTTTAAGGGATGTCTCAAAGAGGGAAAAGAATGAAGATAAAAGAGTGGATAAATTAAATTACATGGCTTGACATTTTTCTTCAACATGATCAGATAACTTTTCAAGTGGGTTGGGACAAGTGCAGCATTACATTTTAAAATCAATCAGAACAAACTACAGTATATTTGACAGCAATACTTCAAGCAATGACCAATTCTTTTCAGAAAGGGAGATATTTAAAGCTTGCCACTGCTGAATGATCTTGATCACAGTTTACGATTAATATTAATGTTTTCTGAAGGAGAGCCACTCCCCTTCAAACAAAAAGCACCTAACAATCAGATACCTTTGCATCAGATGGATCATATGTTATTATTGTTCATTGACATTATATATTCCAGCAAAAAATAAAGGACTCAGTTTACAAATGAGCACAAGGAATCTGGCCCACTGTAATAATATTAAAAATGTACAGTGTGCAATATCAGTAGTTCCAGGCCTAGGATTTTAAAGATATTCACATAACAATCCTTTTATTGCTCTTTTACTCTATCCAAGTTAATTAAGCCATTCTAATTTATATTGGGCAAGTTCAATTAGCTCATCACTCAAAGATAAATGTTGGATTTCTTAGAAGCTGCTATATCTTGGTTAGGGCATTGTTGGAAATTAAAGTTGAAATGGAAAGTATTAAAACAAAATTTGTCATTTTCCTCCTTCACCAAATAGACCCAATAAGTGTTGGACTTTGGTTACAATTCCAAATTCTAATTATTTGAATTCAGAAACATAAAATGTTCAAATTGCCCCTTTAATCCCAGACTATCCGGAGTTCAAATTGAAATATTCTGCTTGAATAGCATTTTCACAAAATCTGCTCTGATAAAGAATCTAATGGGAAAAATCAGCTTTATTAATATTTTTCAATACAAAAAATGTTATTTGTGATTATTAAATGTAGCTTGTAATGATCTCAGAACATGTGAAGAATTTCAAGTGAGATTAACCAGAAGTGCACTAATAATTCACCAAGGTTGATTCAGATTTCAAATTCAGATTTCTTGTCAGAGTACATACATGACATTACATGCAACCCTGAGATTCTTTTATCTGTGGGTGAGGCAGAATTACCACTTATTGGTAATGCAAAAGAAAAACTGTACATGACGTACACATGTGAACAAAGAAATGTAAACCGATAAAGAAATGTAAACAAACTGCACAATACAGAGAATTTTTTAAAAAGTGAAGTAGAAAAGTGAGAGTCTTAAGTGAGTCCCTGTTGAGGAGTCTGATGTTGAGGGGGAGCAGGGATAGATTGAATAGCTCCTTCATGCTTGCGACCCATTCCCAAATGAAATCAATGGTTATGGTGACATGGGAACAGTTTCCTCCAAACTTTATGCCATCCTAAGTTGGCGACATGTACCATTCCTTCAATGCTACGGAATCAATAATATTTAATATATGATCAACAACTACCTTGAGATTGATATAACTACATGGACTGCAGCAACAGTGGAAAAAAATGCTTCCAACACGACTGAGGAAATGAAATGTTAAATCTTGCAACCATTCAATTCAAAAAGGAACTTTTCAGTTAACCAATATCTTCTTGTGAAGATCAGTATGTATTTTTTTTAAAAAAAGCTCTTTTCTGGTGGCACAAATACAGGTTATTTGTGGGGTCATTGGAGTCTGGGGACTCCTCCATGTCAGGACAACAGATGATTGCAAGTGAAGGACAAAACTAATTTTAAATGGAGAAACTCAAAATGCCAGAATATCAATCTTGCTCTCAAATTCAAGCTTATTATTATCTCAATGTACATATAAACAAGTCAGATCAGTGTTTCTCTGGACCACAGAGAGCACATACACACATCTGTTCTCCTCTCTCCCTCTGTTCATCGTGGATGTGAGTATGGCAATAAACATATTGTATCATCACATAAAATCACTTAGTTCTGTGATATTTTTGAATAGTTTACTCAGATGGCTTTGTGTGGGATAAGACGTGCTTAATTAGTCTTAGTTTTTCGAGGAGGTTACCAGAAATGTTGATGAATGAAAGGCTGTGGGTGTTGACTTCGTGGACTTTAGTAAGGCCTTTGACAAGGGTTAGTCTGCTAGGTACTTAGGTGAAGTAGTGAACTGGATTCGACAATGGCAGGATAGGAAAAGCTAGAGAGTACTGGTGGATGATTGCTTCTCAGTCTGGAGAACTAGTGGTATTCCTCAGGGATCACTGCTGGGACCATCGTTGTTTGTCATCTATATCAATGATCTGGACGATAGTGTGGGAAATGGGATCTGCATTATGGACGGTGAAGAAGGTTTTCAAAGTTTGTAGAGGGATCTGAACCAGCTGGAAAACTGGACTAAAAATGGCAGATGAAATGTAATGCAAACAAGTGTGAGATATTGCATTTTAGAAGGATAAACCAAGAAAGATCATACATGGCAAATGGTAGGGCACTGAGGAGTTCAGTAGAACAGAAGGATTTGGCAATAGATACATAATTCCCTGAAAGTGATGTCACATGTGGTTAGGGTTGTGAAGAAAGCTTTTGGCATATTGGCTTTCATACTTAAAGTAGAGTATAGGATGTTATGGTAAAGTTGCACAAGACATTGGGGAGGCCAAATTTGGAGTATTGTGAGCAATTTTGGTCACCTCACTACAGGAAAGATATAAATAAGATAGAAAGAGCACAGAGAAAATACTAGGATGCTGCCTGGACTTCAGGAACTGAGTTACAGGGAAAGGTTAAATGGGTTAGGACTTTATTCCATTGAGTGTAGAAGAATGAGGGAAAATCTGATAGAGATATTTAAAATTATGAGGATAGCCAGAGGATAGGTGAGATACAAACCAGAGGACATGGGTTAAGAGTGAAAGGGGAAAGTTCAAGGGGAACATGAAGGGGAATTTCTTCACACAGAGGGTGGTGGGAGTGTGAAATGAGCTTCCAACTGAGGTGATGAATGCGGGCTCAGTTTTAACATTTAAGAAGAATTTGGACGGGTACATGGATGGGAGTGGTGTTGAGGGCTATGTACTTGGTTCAGATCAATGGGACTAGGCAAACAAAAAGAGTTCAATGGTTCTATAGATCTCTTAAGTCTATGAAGTGTGATTTTGTACTTTAATCCATCATGGAATGAAGATTTGGTTTCTCTTTCTGTCTGTTACCTGTCATGTGAATTGATTCTTCTTCATTTCCATCAGTATGTAGAGAAATACTAGTTTTGATAAAACATGCAAAATATTTTTGAGAATGAAGAAATTGATACGGTAAAGTCCAGCAATTACAGTTACCGGAATCAATTTAATTTGTTTCTTATAGGAACAAAAAAAATTGATAAATTAGGTTAATGATGGAGAATTAATTTCATTTTGTTACTCGATGCAAATATACAATTTTACTTGTATACTTCTGTATGGATGCACATACATGCTGACACATTGGTTAACTGTTGTTAGGGGGATAAAAGTTACAGCTCACTGGGCCATTTCCCCACTCCCAAAATGCATATTATTTTGCAAGACACCTGCAGGAGATGAGAGTGAATGAAAGAAGGCACTAGCTGCCACTTGATTAGTTGCCACTCCACTGTGAGATTGCAATTGATCTGCTTACAATGTGTTAGTCATTAAAGGGTCACAGTGTACGTTTAAATGGTGGGGACCTCAAAATTAAATTAGGTGTGAAAAGTAATTTCCTGTCTAAGTGGTGAACTGAAACACCTGGGAGAAAACTTAAGTTACCATGCATAACAGACCTCCTGTCAAGCTATGTCATCATTATAAAAGCAGCTTTGTGTAATATAATTCAATAAACATGCAAGCCTACTGAATTTCAGCCACTGCTCACTGAGAATTACTTCAAGGATTTGTTCAGGCACAGCAACACGTTGTTTATCTTGTCTAAAATTTCATCTGCATTAAGCTTAAAGAAGAAAATAATGTCAGTAGTGTTGAATAAGTTGCATCTTCCCTGCCTCTACAAATATAATACCAGTGCTTGTGTCATTTTCAATCTCTCCACAATAGGACCACTGAAGCAGATTTTGACAAGATTTAATAACTGTTCAGAGACATCGTTTACTCTGTTGATAAAGTTTTGTGTTTGCTGTGTGGTTCAGCCCTAATGAAAATCTATGCAAGATAAAAAGCCTGTAATAATAGACCAAGCTTTGCTGCTTGATACCAATATTTCGAACCATATAAGGGAAAGAAAGTTTTGGACATGCCTTCACAAACATTAAAATCTAGAACATAGTGACAGATTCAAGTGCTAGCAGGGCACTACCTGTTTTATGTGCAATCCATAAATGTATTTCACTGCTTTACTTCACATGCAGTGAAGCAAGGCAGAGTCCACCTTGCTGCAATTTCCCAAGGACTTCCATGGGGATTGTTGGTCTGCAGATCTATAGCAAGCGGAAGGCAAGTCCCTTATGATTATTATACAAGTTTTTACATTGTTATTATTCCTTTTAAAAAAAAATCTAATTATCTGTCATTTTTGTTATTTCATTTCTTAAATGAATTTAAATGAATCAGAATTTATTGTCATGAAAGTCACAAAATGCATTGCTTTGCGGCAGTATCAGTGCAAACATTTACGTAAATCACTTTACAAAAAAAATAGTCCACAAAATGTCAAAGTGAGGCAGTGTCTTTGGTTCATTGATTATTCAGGAATTTGATGGCAGCAGGGAAGAAGCTGTCCTTGTGCCATTGAGTGCTCATCTTTAGGCTCCTGTACCTTTTTCCCTATGGTAGTAGAGTGAAGAGGGCGTGGCCTGGGTGGTGAGGGTCCTTAAGGATAGAGGCTGCTTTCTTAAAGCATCACATGATAGAGGAATTAGGGGATATGGGGAGAAGGCAGATAGGTGGAGTTAGGTCATAAATTAGATCAGCTATAATCGTATTAAATGGCGGAGCAGGCTCGATGGGTCATTTTTGGCCTACTCCTGTTCCTACTTCCTATGTTCCTATGTTCCTATCACCTCTTGGGCTGGGAATCCTTGTCCATCTCTGCATTGGTCCCTCCACCACTCAGGAGTTGTCCACTGCTTCAATGGCAGCAAGGGAAAGCCTACCCCTGGTGCCAGTGGGGAGGTCCCCAGTGCCTACAGTAGTCTGGGTTGTCAAATAGTGAATGTCTGTGGACTGACGGACATCCTGGGAAGGAATTGATTCTCTTGCTCAGTCTGGGAATTCAGTGGGAGTGAAGTGGTACTGCATTTCATATTTATTTTGCTAACATTTACAATGAAATTTAAAATTTATCCAGGGGTCTGTGCACAAAGATATGAATGGAAGGAGAGCGTTTAAAAGAAACATTTTTCTCTAACGTCTCCACTCTAAGTGTCTTACCTGTCAGTTGTGGGATGGTGAAGCCCAAAACAAAGACCACTAAAAGGAAACGATGTGACAGGTTAACAAAGTCCTTGACCTTTTTTTTCACCCAGAATCGATGTGACCCATGAATGTCATCTTGCTGAACCTTTATCATAGCGGTTACATCTTGAAAAATACATGCAAAAGAAAGTACCATCCAAAGGAATTCACTATGTACATGGCACCTCGCCAAAGGGAGATTAGTAAAAGGCTTTAACTCTGTCGTACTGAGAGACATGGCTGAAAATAGGCTGCTTTACTGTCTCATGAAGTAAAGCAACAGAGAAAAGTGTGGCAGATGGAGGTGTTGGTGGGGGAGGGGGGAGGTTATCATGTGGCTTTACAGTAATTTACATATTTCTATCTGTGGTGGTACACCACCAGCCTACTGCAGGGGACAACCTCTGTACCTGCAGGAGTGTAAGGGGACAGGACAACACCTGGCCGGCTGCCAATCAGTCGGCCTGAAGTGATCAAACCCCACCCGGTTGGGTGTCAATCACCCTCTGGGAAATAAGTCTGTGCCAGCCTCCCGAGGCCTCACCCAGAGTTACTGCAGCCACAGCCAGCCTGGCTCTGTGGAAGTCATTGTGGATTAAAGCCTATTGTGCAGTCTTTACCTTGTGTGTGTCTGATTCTGGCTAACAGCGCACCACACGATCGATGTGGAAATAACATGAGACAGGTGTTCATGTGAAATCCAAGAGCTATAAAATTGATGCAGTGTGCCTGTTGACACCAATGTTAATACAGGAGCTGGCACACCTTACAAGCAGGGAGAAAGTGATTGACAGCAGGATTGGAACACGATTATGGAGAGGATTGTTTTGAAGCACGAGCTTGATCTGGGGGGAGATATTGGTGTTTGGGGCTAATGTTCAGGTGAGTTGGTGTCAGAACACCCCTGTGTGATAGTACAGATTCTATCACCAATGTGTATATGTACATATGTACAGATGGTAGTGTAGGATGACTGTGATTGGCTGAGAGTGTAGCCACACCTGCTGGCAGGTCTTAAAGGATTGCTCCGAGCCAGACCAGGTCATTCTGGACTGGTTGACCTACTTGTGATATGCTCCAGTCTTTTAGTTGGTTTGGGCGGGAGGACACAGTCTCGGTAAGGGACCTAGCCCAAGCCGGATCAGGTGCAGCAGTGCCTTTAACCCAACCTCCCCCTATTCCTTCTCCCCCAGGTCATGTGCTTGAACAGAGGGACCAGGAACACCCCACCAGCTCAGGCCAGACTGTCGACAACGGCATTGGGGAAGTGAGCGAGCAGTGGCCGCACCCTACGGGCCTGCCTGCGACACGACTCCGGTGACCCCAATCCCGGAGCCACAGCGGTCACGCCAGATGGTCAGACCCCCTGACTGGTACAGCCCCTAACCTCCATTCACCCTGGGGTCAGTTCTCAAAAAAGGGGTGAATGTGATAGTACAGATTCTATCACCAATGTGTATATGTACAGATGGTAGTGTAGGATGACTGTGATTGGCTGAGAGTGTAGCCACACCTACTGGCAGGTCTTAAAGGATTGCTCCTAGCCAGACCAGGTCATTCTGGACTGGTCGACCTACTTGTGATATGCTCCAGTCTTTTAGTTAATAAAAGCCTTGGTTTGGATCAAGTCTTTGGTTTGTTCGACGCGCACTACAGTTGGTGTGGACAAAGATGGTCTGCCCCAAGCTCTCTGACTATCTGAAGGAGCTCAGGAGATTTGTTCCCCTGGTCATCTTTTCAAATCTTCTAAGTGCAAAAGGTTGATATGATAATAATTAAAATATTAACTTGTTAAGCTAAAACTAACAGTCAGAAAATAAGTGCATCATAGCTTGCAATTCAGAAGGTTTTCAGGCCAGAATTTCTAATGAATTTATTTTCAATTAAACATCCTGATGAAATGAAATGTGAAAACACTTTCCACTTTCAGGAAACTGTCACCCGAGGCAGATCAAGAGCAGGTGGCTGCAAATTGTTCATCCTTGGCCTCATTTACATGGGCATATTTTGTTCATTCAAACAAAACTGTTTAAATGAAGTGCATTTGTAAACAATGCCAATTGAATTCCAACTTCATGGAGACTCATTTTGCTTCCTGTTTGGGTGAGATCAAGTGGAACCTGTTTCAAAAGTACTCAGTTAATAAGCCGCAGCATTGGCACTGTCGAATGACATGTCACAACCTATAATTTAATTGAGAATTTTATGCAGGATTCAGAACAGAATGAGCCATGGTAACTTGAGTCTGCCTCCTGTATGCTAACATTGAAGCAGAGAGAGAATTCTGATTACCTGAAAGTAGTTTGGAGTTCATCTCAAAAATAGGAATTTAAAATCAGTATTGATTTGGAGAAAGTCAAAAAAGTCGTTTGAAAGAAAGGTTCAGGTAGGAAAATGGATGTTTTGTGGAGCTCATTTAATAAATATAACTTGAAATGTAATTGTCAAATGATCTTAACAATGATCTCAAATAGAATATTGCAGATGGTGGCATCAAAAATGTTGATATTTCATTTGAATCTGACAAAGAAATTCTGTAAGTCTGTTTAAGTTTCCATGGACTTGATTTGTTCCAAATGTTTTAAAATGATCTCATGGATTTACAAATTTAATCAAAATTTTCACAAACAGGGAGGTTGGCCTCCTGTGATTCAAGTAAAAGTAAAACTAATCTGAGTAAGCGACACAGCATTGAGGCGGGTGAAGATGGGGTGAACTGTATCGGTTGCTTCCTGCTTTACTGCAATTCGCAGGCAGCTTCAAGTGAACTGGTGAGCACCTGGCATTCTTCAAGTCATCAGTGCATGTATCACATAGCAAGGTATTTTTAAATACAGCAGCTTTGGAATATGTGGAACAAATGATTCATGAATTTGGAGGAATAATACAGCATTCTAGCTGTAAATTGCTTTAGGTTTTTTAAAAAAAAATTATGCATGCAGAATTGATAGGAAGACATTGTGCAAAATCAGGTGGAAGGTGTTGAACCTCTAGATGTTAATAATTAATGGTAGCTTATTGCTAAATGTATTTTTTAAATTCCAAAAACTGTCACTTAACTGTCACACGTGATTGAAAAACTTTTTAAAAAGATCGTTTTTTTTCTTCATTAAATTTATTGATGTTAATTGTGTTAATTCAGTATGGATAGTTACTTTATCATTCAAAATCACTATTTTGAATTGAAAGGGCATGTGCTGTGCTCGCAGCACCTATTTGTACCTGAAATTTAGCAGTGCAAAATTAATTAGAGTAGTATTAGACTTTCACGATTTTGTACAAACAGGTGTTTTGTGTTATATTCCTAGCAAAAAATTGTCCCATTGAAGTGAGGTGACAGAAAAAATAATGAGCCTCTTATTCATTGAATGACAATGGATACCTGATATTGTCAGGTACGTCAGGAAGCACCAACCACAAGGAACAACCACTCCATTCAGACCCATATAGTTTCAGGAATGTACTTAAAAACACTAAGAAATTAAGAACTTCTCTAATAAGACTTCTTCGAAAATTGTCATATAAAAGTAATGACATGGGGGGGGGGGGTGCCAGCCAGGACCTACCTGTCAACCCGGTGGGGGGGAGAAGGGAAGTGCTAGTTCGGACCTACCTGTCGACGAACGTTAACACCATCCACCCCTCCGACATAGGAGACGAGGGCGCTGCTTTTATTTCGTTAAGCGATGCTACTGCCACTGGATAAACACTAGTGACGCAGCCAGGGACAGGTGGAGAGTTGTTAGCATGCGCCAAGCTAGATGCTAGTGATGCAGGAGGAGTGGGGGGGCGGGTCTGACTGTGAGCAATGGCCGCGACAGTATCGGGGGGCACAGCTCCTCACTTGGGGGGGAGGGGGCGCAATGACCCCATAAGTGCTGTCCCTGCAGTGAAATGTTCTCATCAATTGATTAATTGGGGCTGAGCAAGTTCTGCAACTTCAATACAGGTGGAGATTACTTTTTGATCCTTTTGCTGCCCACAAAGGGAGATAGCGCCATATATTTATAACCTCTAATATCCTCAGGAAGCAACGTAAGGAAAATATTTGACACTGATGAGAACATTTTCAAAAATAGACCAATTTACATTGAACGGTACAAGCTACATGTTCGTAACACAGTTAACTAAAAACACACACGGACTGCAAAGAATAAATTGCTCTCACTTAAATCATTTATATTGTGATTTTAAGATAAAACTTCCCAAAGCATTTCACAGGAAATCTTCTGTAATAACATTTGACATAGAGTCACATATTAGGCAGATAACGAAAATTTGGTCAAAGAAAGATGAACTTTAATAAATCATTTTTTTTAATGGCCTCAAAACATCTTTAAGTGCTGTACATTCAATGAAATGTGTCTAAAATTGAGGTCGAGGTCACAATGTTAGAAAAAGCGATTATTTTGGACAATCAGCAATGCAATATTGATCAAGGAAAATGAGTGGATAAGTGTGAGGTGAGCAACAACTGCTGGCCATGACAATGGAGTGAACTCAATTGCCCTTCTTTGAAAGGTGCCATGTTGTATTTTATGTGCTGCTGAGAAAGCAGGTGGAATTTTTGTTCTACCACTTCACCAAAAGATGTCCTCTCTGAAAGTGCACACTTCCCTTAGTGGTTAGCCTTGATTAGTTTCCAGTTCCCAAGGACACAGAGCCAACCTTTTAGCTGGGGAAATCCAAGCAATGCTGGCGCAATGAAAAAAAATATTCAATTCTTCAATCTCTAAGAACCAATGAATCTGGAGAGTAAACGTTTCCAAGTCCTGGAATAACAAGGATCTGCCACATTCAGCAGGTAGAGCTCCAGTCTCATGGGAGCATGAATGGCTCTGCCCCTTGAAATCAAGGTGATCATCACCCTGAAGTTCCTAGCCTCACATCACTCCAGACAGGACTGGCCGATTCACATCACATTTTACAAAATGCAGCTCACCACTGTGGATGGGACGTCATTATTGGTGTCTGAGGTAGCGGCCATTACCATAAAGGATGTCCATCACCCTGGACACCATCTCTTCATGCTGCTCCCTTCAGGAAGAAGGGGGGAGCGGCCTAAAATCCTACACCTCCAGATTTACAGCTATCAGGCTCCTGAGCTCCACATGCACTCCAAGTCGTAAATGACTCCAAGACCACCAAATGAAACAGCATTTTTTTAAAAAAAAACCCTCAC
Organism: Narcine bancroftii; assembly: GCF_036971445.1. NCBI lineage: Eukaryota > Metazoa > Chordata > Chondrichthyes > Torpediniformes > Narcinidae > Narcine > Narcine bancroftii. The sequence continues at coordinate 83,601,194 of NC_091478.1, read as the reverse complement.
ACTATCTGCAGCTGTGAACATTTAGTATCAATCCTTTTGAAATTTTATTTACAACACAGCAGAAGAGAATTCTGGTCAATGGGACTTTTCTGCCCAATTAACCTACCACTATTTATTTTGGAGGCTGGGCAGAAACTAGAACACCTGGAGGAAACCCACGCAGATATTGGAGAAGGAACAAACCCTTTACAGACAGCATCGGATTCAAACCTGGATCTCTGGTGCTGTAATAGCATCACACCAACAGCTACATTAACTGTGCTCCCCTCAAACTTATTCATCATCTCTTGGCATAATGAGATCATTTATACGAGTATAGTTGGTACATCAGATGTACGTGTGGCCGCAGCAAGCAAGAGGTTTGGTGCATCTGTACATTTTCTTTATGTATATGACTATAAGCTGTCATCATCTCACTCAAGTAGAGATAAATTTACTTCCTTTCCAGAAGGAAAGGCCACCATGCATTGTGAGAACACAGATTTTCCAGAATTACAATTTTTCCTGACCTTCCAGTCAACAACAGATTGCACTCCAGATATTCCAAGTTACACATTTGAATTTTGATCTTTTCTCTGAAAACATTGGTGGTCTGAGGCAGTAAGAGAAAACAGATCCAAACCATGAATCTGGGAGTTACATTCTTGGTTAATTAATTCTTTCTTTAGTAAAATTTGGCCACTGTATTGAACAGCGAAGAAAAAACCTCTTGGAGATGAGAATATCTCCTCTATTCATGGCTCCTCTCTCAGCTCCAAGGTTGATAGCACGATGGAGAACACACCTCCAGGATCCTAGTTTCATTCACTTTCAGTTAGGTAACAGAGGAGACCAGGGGAAGACAACCAGAACAGGAAGTCAGAGAATTGAAATGACAAATGTTCAGATTCGCAGAGCCCCCCAGCCGCAACCAAGGTGTGAAGCAAATTGATCATCAAATACATTTCTGGGTCTTCCCAATGTGGGCAGAATGTTTGGCATACTAAATTGAAAGGACATTAAAATTGAAAGGGTGTTTGGGTTGTAGATTGTGAGAAGGAGGATCAGAAAGCTCGGTGTTACACCCCTGCACTTTTATGGGATCTTTGATTTCTGAGTAACACTGCCTCTCAGATACTAAAAGGGGAACGGAAGGTGACATCATCATGCTGGATCATTGCGGAAAATTATCCACTGCTGGTAAAGGCTGCCAGATTGGGCATGGGGCAAGTGTGAGGATTCTGGATGGGCCAGAGGGTGGGAGGGAGGATGAGTGTAGAGGAGTGAAAAATCACATTGTTGACCAAAAGTGAGGGAATCTTTAGTTGCAGACACTGGAAATATTGATGTAGAAAATGGTGCTATGGATACCAGTTTGACTGAAACAGCAAAACTGGCAAAATGGAAGAGTTTTCTTACAGGAAACATCAGTGAAGTAAGTTATTCAGGGTGAGAACAAGTTCAGCTTAGTGTGGGAGTCTGAGTGCCCCTCCATTTCAAGGGAATCTCATTGTGAGCTCCAGGAAATTCACAAACGTAAGCTACAGGGATGTACAAGGGAAAAAATAAACTGCAAGATTTCCTATTATTGTAACAGTTCAAACTATTATGCCCTCCTGCTTCTTTCTCAGGTATGACAGACCTCTCCAGTTTACGGCCCTCCAAACTGTGAAGCAACTGCCTTCGTCTTAAATATTACATCTATGTACACATTTGAAATCCAAACATGCGTTTACCCTCTCTCACACAGATGTTCCGGCATCTGTGATATAATTGATTCAGAAATAGGCTTCCCCAATGGATCTAATTATGCAGCTATCAAGGAACTATGAACCTAAATAAGTGAATATTTCAAGGTCATCTAATGCCTGGTGTGAGCTTTCAAATGAACATCATTTTTATTTTAAAACTGTTCTGCAAATGATTTAAAATAAATATTCTCTGTTTATCAATGTGACCTTCCCTGAACCACTAAAGAATCCTGTGAAAAAAGTGACTTATAATTCGTGGAACTTGATAGGTTTTGTTTACAGCAGTTCAAAAGGCAAAGGGATCATTTGAATCTTTTCCAAAAAAAATGTGACAATTATAAAAGATATTCCAAAAACCCAATACAAACAAATAAATAGATAACCAAAGAGACATCTTTGATTTCCAACTTTAATTCCTGGCAATATGCAAATAATTTGAACATTAGTATTAATTTTGGAAAAACAGTGTAATTTATAATTTAGTTTTACTCCTTCTTTTCTCATCCAATCCAAAGAATTCTAGATATGCAACGTGCCTTTTAGATATTATTGTTATTTTGTTAGTGGAGAGCTAATTTGTCAATTGAGGATTAAAATCTACGCTGACCCCCAGCAGTCCATTTTGACTGACTGCCTTATTTGCCGATGCCCTGCAGGATTGTGTTCAATGGAGAGAAAAGAAGGCAAACAGCCACAGCTGATCAAGATTGCTGATCTATTTGCCCTGAATTAACAACTGAGTCACAGCCAAGGAAGACTTTTAAACTGCATGCTGATTCTGTGTCGAGGGAAACAGTTTTCCTCAGTATGTCCCAAATCCTTAATGAGCAATAATTTCACTCCTTTAATTAATTAGACAAGGAGTCACAGGATTATGGCACAAAAGTGAAAGATTTAGTTTTGAAAGGTTTCTTATGAATGAGGCATGGAAGAAAGTAATAAATTCACAGATAATCTATTATTTAGGGATCTAACAAATGAAATAGGGTCATTGGTTCATTCTTGTTGAGGCCTTTAGGAAAAAAAAGGCAGTTTTATATTGTACACTACTTTTTGGAATCAACCACTTTAAAAACCATGGTTATAACTACTGAAATAAAACTATACTTACAAAACATAAATCTCTTTCTCTGTTCATATTAAAATTATTGACATAAATATCCATAGATGCAACTTTGGTAATCCAGTTTTAAGGGTCTAGAAATGCCTGAAACCTCAGATAGCCAACATTGAATTTAATTTAAAAAAAAACCTGACTTAATCAGCATCTTCTCAAATCAATCAATTACTGTTCTGAGATATAATATAAATAAATCTTAATTTTGTGTTCAGCAATAAAGCGATAGTGTTCACTATCTAAAGCAAAATCAAAGTAAACTTTGGAGAAAGCTATCCACAAAGATTTCACAATTCTGGTGACACGGGTCATTAGTTTTCCAACCTTAGTTGGTGTTTGATGGCAGTTCCTGGCATTCAGCATTCACAATAATCAATGATCATACATATCAGGTCATTAAAAAAAAACTAAATATTTTGAACATTTTCCTGATAAAGAATTAAAGATTGAGATATAAATCTGAAACTGAGGTACAAGTCGAACAGTCATAAAGTTTAGTTGAAGGGTTACAACTTGGTGGGATGAATTCAGAGGTGATATAATAGAGGGTAAAATTCTAAAAGACCAAAAAAACAGAGAGATCTGTAGGTCCTTGTGCATAGTTCACTGAAGGTGACAGGGCAGGTTGAGAAAATGTTGAGAAAAAGGGCTTTGTAAATAGAACCAGAGAGTATAAAAGTGAGGACATTGTTGTGAATCCCTAACAAAAAACACTGCAATATTGAGCACATCTATTTAGGAAAGAGCTGAAAGGTTGGAGGAGTGCAGAAATGTACTAAAATTATTCCAGGGATCAGAAGATTATTTATGGAACTTGGACAGAGAAAATAGCAGGAATCAGTTCCAATTAGCAGAGGGAAATGATAAAAGGAACAAAATGCGAAACTTTAGCATTCAGTGTGTATTGTTAGAATCTGATGTGCACTGGCAGGCATCGAGGAGGAGATGGATTCAATTGTAGGAGGGAACTGCATCAATATCAGAAAGAGCAGAGCTCGGAGTGCAGGGGATTGGGGCCACATGGATAGCTCTTGCATAAAGGTGGAGCAGAAGAGTGAGCCGTACATCCTGAGGAGAAAGTGTTCCTGACAGCACCTTTGCACGGGTGTGGACACATATATTCCAGCACTTGCTCCATGTTTCTCAGTGCAATATTGGGGAACTTCAATAGATGAGCCACTATTAAACTCATAAAAGCTGTCCAGCAGAATTTGATGACATAGACGGTGGTTTCAGAAAGCTTGGTTTCTGGACACAAGAACAGCATGCCACTTAGACAAATTAAAGGATGAACGAGCATAGTGACAAGGTTTTGCACTGGTTCATGATTTGCAAAGAGACTGAATTTTGTTTGTGTATTTTTGACTATTCTTCAGCATAAGGCTAACAGGATGGGTCATCCCACAGCCCTCCAAAGACAATAGATCAGACTGTGTTTTTTTTTAAACTTCTGGACAGACATGTTAATGTAGTATAAATATAATTTCTGGATTTTTGAACTCATTTCAAAATGAAGATGCTTGTAAAACATAGTTCTAGGATTATATTCCATTGTTAGCAATTAATTCAATGTGTGCCATTGTATCAGAACTGTTTACAAACTGAATGGGCTTCATTTAATTTTCCTTGTAGAGACAAATTACAACGTAGACTATTGGAGAAACACAAAAGCTGCAGATACTGGAATCTTGAGCAGACAAAGAGTTCCTGGAGGAATCCTTGAAGCCTGAAACTTCGGTTATATATCATTATCTTTGCTACATAACATACACTGTTTCACCCACTGAGTTTCTCCAGCATTTTCTGGAGAAACTCTGAAGGTCAAACAGCATCCATGGCTGACCATTTATACCATGGATGGTGCCTGACTGGTTGACAACCACCAGCAATTCTTTGTGTACATGTACATGACTACTGGCAAAAAAATAACTTCTCCCAATTAAATAACAGTATCACCTCCTCCTCCAACATTTAAATAAACAGCTAGATTACTGTTTTGTGACAAGCATATGCTTACTTTAACTGGACATTTACAGAAATTGAATAAAATCTGAAGGGCTGCCATCATTGCAGTCTCATTGGCCTTGGTCATTGGTAACTTTTTGTTGGAGTACCTTAAAATGATTTAGAGTTCAAGGTAAAAAGTGTTTTAAAGTTAGAGATAGTACAGTAATTAGTGGTTGGGAGGAGGCAGAAAGCTTTAGACAACAGAAGTAAATGCATGGTCTGATATTTGGCCAAAGTGGAAAATGGAATTCAATCTGGAGAACAGAGATGTTTATGAGAATACTGCTGGTAACTCCCTGCCTGAAGCGGTGACAGGGAGTTACTGGCAATATTCCTCACCTTTCTCAAAACATACTGGATACTTTGAAGAGCTGTGATGTGCAGGTCCATAGGTCTGGTGCTGTATGGTGGATTTTGACATAATTGACTGGGTTGAAGAATCTCGTTCAGCTTCACACTTTTTCCAACGATTCCTTAAATCTCCTCCAATTTTCCCTGGAAGCCTCTAAGCAAAGTTAACATGCTGAATGAAATAATTCACTAGGCAAAAATAAAACAATCTTTGTTTATCAAATATATCCAACTTCGCAAAATTGCAAAATATAGTACAATTCATTTCTATGCACATGGATTTGGTTGCTCGATGCTTTTCAGTGTGGGAGAAGGTCATGTGGAACAGCAATAACAACTTACAGCTACGTCAATGGAGTGAGTTCTTGACACTTTACAGGAATTTTCTGATATAAATTTTAAACTGACTCACAGAAGGTGAAATTAGAATTGATCAGAGAAAGTGATGTTTTAGAAACCTTTAAACAAGGCAAATAGGAGAAAGCAACAGACTCATTCTAGAGCAGTGTTTCTCAACCTTTTTCTTTCCACTCACATTACCATTTTAAGAAACCCTATGCCATTGGTGTTCAGTGATTAGTAAGGGATTGCTTGAGGTGGGATGTGAGTGGGAAGGGAAGGTTGAGAATCACTGCTCTAGACCCAATTGTTACTGAAATATTTTGCTTGAGAAAAATTATAATTGGCCCATTTCCTGGGAGTTATGAAATCCTGCACATAACGAGTCAATGAGGTACAATTAAAGCAGAGGTTTTCATACTTTTTCTTTCCACCCCATACCACCTTAAGCATAGAGCACCTATGGCATAGGGAATACTTAAAGTGGTATGTGAGTGGAAAGAAAAAGATTGAGAACCTCTTTTCTAGAGTTTGAGCTGTAGACAGCTGAACACCACAAAGCAAAACTGAGGGATTGAAAACATCTTAGAGAATACCAGGCTGAAGGGGGCTTATAGAGTGAAATAGAGAGCCAAATCCATAAGGAGATTTTTAAGTCATTGCTGAACTGAAGCTATCACCAGAAGTGAATGGGACACAGTAAAACTTAGGCAACATCATTTTAGATGAACTAACCTATTTGAGCAAGGCTTGACACAAATTTATTTTTCCGAGAAGAAATGTACAAAACTAATAGAATTTACATTCAACTACAATACCATATTTAATTAAAATGACATGCTCGAAGGGCTTAGATGTAATGATTAAAAAAGGACCCTCTCTCCTAGTCATTTAATAAGATTTTGTGAAACCATGCAAATACAAAAAAATATTAATGTTAAAAATGTCACCAGAACATAAACACATATCATTTAGTTGATAAAATTAACAAATTATTAAAAAGATAATGAAATAGGAAATGGAAAACTTTTCAAAGTCCACATAACAACAGCATATGAAAGAATAAAAGTACATTATTTTAAGAATTTCTACATATGTTTATAAACTAAAATTAAAGGATGTTGCACCGAAGATCTTTCAATTAATTTAGAACACAATCGTAAATAACATCAAGAATCCGCCAGGAAGAATATAAAATGAATTTATTTGCAGATGATATTCTATTATATTTTGCGGATTTGGCTGGTTCCTTGGTTAGGCTCAAGAGTGTATTGGATAATTATAGTTTAGTCTCTGGTTATAAAGTAAATTGGGATAAAAGTGAAATTTTACCTTCAGCTAATGCAGACTGTACTCAATATCAACATCACAATCACTTTAAATGGGTTAAAAAAAATGAAATATTTGGGGATCAAATTTAATAGTAATTTAAAAACTTGTATAAATTTAATTATCTCCCCTTGCTGCGGAAATTTGAGGAAGACCTATATAAATGGTTGAATCTGCCTATTGCATTGTTGGGTCGCCAACTGTATTAAAATGAAAATAATGCCAAGACTTCAATGTCTTTTTCAATCATTACCTATCCAATTAACTACTAATTTTTAAAAATTTTAAAAGGACATGCTTATTTTTATGGTCAGGCAAGATATCTAGAATCTCCATGGAAATATTGATTTGGGATAACACATTGTGAGGCTTAAAACTACCCAATTTTAAGAATATTATTTAGCTGCACATACTGGATTTGTTGCTTCTTCTTAAAAAAAAATCAGATGGCCGTTACTTCCTGGATTACAATTGGTTTCCCCATGGTCAGAGGAGATGGCAAAAGAATTTGTAAATAAATATGACTCTAAATTAATCAGAACAAAATCAAATAATCCTCTATTGAGGAATATATTTTATGTCAGGGACAAGATCAAATAATTTATGGCACTAAATGAGGGATTATCCTCAAAGTTGCCCTTATTTCAAAATTATATAATACCCATGACTTTGGGGAATAAAATTTTAAACACCTGGTACCAAAATGATACCAGATGTACTGAGGATTGTTAAAATCAGCAGAGACAATTTATGTTTTGTGAGAAATTAAATAATAAATATAATTTATCAAATAGAACATTCTTCTGTTATTTTTAAGGGTAAGTTGGGACCATCATTGGGCCCTACCAATGTGCACAGAAATGGAGGTTCTAATTCAAAAGGGGAATGCTATTAAATTTATTTCTACTATACATTTCCTGCTTCAATACCAAAGCCCAGGTATTGGGTAACAAAGATCTCGGGAGAGATGGGAATTAGATTTGGGCATTGTAATTGATCAACAATGCTGGTCAAATTTATGCTTAGATAATATGACAGTTCTCATTAATTCACGATATAGAATGATACTTTTCAATTTTTTTTTTACATCAACTCTATCTCACACCTCAGAAGTTACATAATAGAAAATCAGAAATCTCAAGTATGTGTTTTGGTTGTGGCATAGATATTGGCATTTTTATACATTCCAACTGGTTATGCATGAAATTAAGACCTTTTTGGATCAATTTGGAGGAAATATTAACCAAAATTATGGGGATGGACTTTCCTTAATCCGCATTTGTTACTTTTGGGGAATTTGGCTGACATGAACATTAACTTGCCCAAAAGTAAATCCAAATGTATGAAAATCGCTTTGGCAATAGCCAGGAAATGTACATGGAAACCCGATTGACTCTTACATATTGATCGCTGGAATGCAATCTTAGAAAATGAATACAACGTGCTCATAGACATTTGGCAGCCTTACTTGAATTATTTAAATGCCCAGATAGTTTAGTCTATTCATTAAATATTTTACATTTTCATATTTTAATAGTAATATTTTTATTTTTATTTCTTTTATGATGTATTAAATGTTGATGCCAGCTCTTTCCCCTTTACCTGTTTCTCCCCCTCTGTGCACTGTCTTTTCCTTCTCTAAAAGTACAGAAGGGTTATTTCTCAGCTTAATGTGCACTTTAAGGATATACATTTTTTGTATACTTGTATATATTCATTTTTCATTCATTGAGTCATTTTTGTGTGTGCCTATATCTATAAAACTTTCTTAAAAATTAAAAAAAAAGAATTCTGACAATCCCCTAATGAACGGCTCAGGCCTGAAACCTTGGTTACACTTCTTATAGATGCTGCATAACCTGTAGAATTTCTCAAACATTTATAGACTGTACTCAATCCAGCACCTACATATTTTCTAGATTAACCTCTTAAAATCAATAATTCTCAACCTTTCCATCCCCCCCCCCCCACCACTCACATACCACCTTAAGTAATCCCTTACTCACCACAGAGCACTAATGCCATAGGATGCCACAGGTGCTCTGTGGCGAGTGAGGGATTACTTAAGGTGGTATGTGAGTGGACAAAAAAAGTTTAAAAGCACCATCTTAAATAATACATCTCCCTCCAATCTACTGGAATCAACCTTTGCACAAATATTGAGTTGGAAGTGATCCAGATTAGGTTCTTTTTATCTGAACTACCAGTTACGTGTCAAAACAGACATCTTCATATGCTCCTTTTCTGAAATAGAAGCAGTTGGTGCATTTTTTCCCATTATTATTTTTCGGGCTAAATTTATGAACATGGTAGCAGAAGAAGTAAATGGAAAAAAAAAATCAAATGTTACAATGTCATTAAGGTTGAAATATGCATTTAAAAAATTTCTTTTCATCTCAAGTACATGGGAAAAGCACAGAGAACTCATGTTATGGAACATTAAGAATTAGCATTGATAAAGCCCCAATGGGTTGCAACTTTTATGGCAATATAACTGTGAATTGAAATATTACATGAAAGATAAATGATGATGAATTTGTTTTGAATCAACAATCATATTCCGTGATTTTCTCCTCTTCTAATGCATCCAATTGATAAATTCCACTGCCAGCATCCGGTGCCACCTGCTGGTTTGAGTTGGGAAATTTCTACTGTTTAATTTGTGAAAATAACTGGCCACACATGGTTCATTGCTCCTTTGATTTAACAGAGTAGAATTGATCATTTTTCCATGTAATGGCGTGAGAATTATTTAAGTAAATTAACTTTAAAAAATAAATTACCTTGGATTGATTTCACATCCTGAAAAGCTAAGAGAGTTGGAAACAATATATTGTATTCTAAAGCTATACTGAAAACCATTGTCTAAAATTTGGAACCAAGATAAAAATACATAGAATGCAAGAAAATAAAACTAAAAATGAATCAGAACTCTTCTGAAACTCTGTGACTGTACATTAACACAGCAAGACATTTAGAAGATGCCAAACATAGGTTCCACATGATGAAATCCCATCCACTAAGCCCACAAAATCTCTTACTCTGGTTGATTATGCAGCAGAGATTTGGAAGAAGACATCCTGTTATGCTAATTAAGTGAAAAGTATAGCAAAGAATAACTTGGAAAATGTATTTGATATGCACAAGTGCTGGAGAAACTCACCAGGTCCCACAGCATCCACAGGGGTTAGGTGGGAGTAAGTGTTCGGGATGGACAAGAAGGGTTAAGTTGGCCTGTTTCTTTGCTGTAATTGTTATATGGTTATAGGAGGTAAAGATATATAACCAACATTTTTGGCCCAAGCTCTTCATTGAGGAACAATCAAAAAACAGGCAGGTCCTGAATAAAAAGGCAAGGGGAGGAGGGAAGAAGGGGCAGGGAGAGGAGCAAAGGCCAATAGCCAATAGGTGAACATAGATAGGAGACTGGAGAGAAAATCTGAGGATTGATCAGGGGAAGGTTAGCTCTGTGAATGCAGAGCTGGAGGAAAGAAGGCATAGAGATAGAGAAAGATTGGGGGTGGGGTGGGGAATGGCCTAACGGAAGGCAGAGGTCAATATAATGCCATCTGACTGGAGTGTGCTCGATGGAATTGGAGGTGTTACTTCTCCAATTTGCAGGAAGTCTCAGTTTGGCTGTGCATGAGACCATGGACAGACACTGGGAGAGAGAAAGGGCAATGGTGCTCAATGAAGCAATCTCCCAGCCTGCGATGTAGAGGAGGCCATAATGGCAGCACCAGATGCAGTAGTTGACCCCTGGAGATTCACATGGTGATACTTCATTTGGAAAGACCATTTGGGATGCTGAATGATGGTAAGGGAGGAGATGCGTGGGCAATTGTAACTTCTAAGTATAATTCTTATATGGAAAAAGAAAATGTATTCTTGTCTCTTAAGTTAAATGGAACCAATTACATTGATGTATAAGCCCCTTTCACACTTGCCAGTGATCCCAGGAATTGAATGCCAATCGACCTTTAAAGTGGAAAGTGTGAAAGAAAAATCTGCTCAATGCCGACGTGAGATGACTTCATCTCACACTGGGGATTTCCGTCCTTGACCCCTAGTACAATCTCCGGCATCTGCAGACGTCAGCATTGAGATCAGACAAGTGTGAAGTGGGCAGCAACATTGCAGGAACTTCCGATTAAAGGTAGAACAGACCAAATGCCAGGGATGACCCCTTGCAAGTGTGAAAGTGTTAGGAGTGGTCTAGTGTGAAAGGCCAAAACCCCATTCCTATCTTGGGACTCTGAATGGCTGATTTACTAGGATGCAAGTGTGAAAGGGGCTTTATTTGTCAAGCCTGTGTGTCTGTCTACATATGCACAAACAATGAAGACCTTTGCTTGCTGTGATCATTAGAACTTTATACAAGACTCTTCCTGTTACAGTATAAGTATGTGTCTGCACATCATTAGGCTAACCGATGTGTTCATGGAAACACTCTCAAAGTGATGCGGATTTTCCTATTTCCATATCCCAATTTGTATACCAGTTCATCAACCCCTGTCTTCATTCTACAGTGAATCAAAAACATGGTAAAATTACTTGAGCCCTTCGGGGATCCGCACTGGTGTTTAGCAGACTTAAAAATAGGATTGTGTCCTCTCAAAACTTGTATGGTGGCTGTAACTCAGAGCCATACAATTCATACTGGGACAAATAGCAAAGTACAGATTATATAATTCCAGGAACAAGAAGAAAAATAAATGGCCATTGATGGATAATGCAATTCTGATGTAATGCATGTTGATGAAATCACAAAGAAGGCTCGCCAGCTATACTTCGTGAGGTGTCTGAGGAGATTCGGTATGTCACCAAAGACTCTCAAACTTCCACAGGTGTACCATGGAGAGTATTCTGGCTGGCTGAAACATTGCCTGGTATGGAGGCGCCAACTCTCAGAACAAGAACAAACGCCACAGGGTTGTTAACTTGGCCTGCGACATCACAGGCACCAGACTTCACTCCATCAAGGACATCTTCATGAGGCGATGTCTGAAAAAAAAAAGCCTCTATCCTCAAATACTCTCTCAACTTATGCCTTCTTTACTCTGCTGCCATTGGGGAAAAGGTACAGGAGCCTAAAGACAAGCACTCAGCGGCACAAGGACAAATTCTTCCCCGTTGCCATCAGATTCCTGAATAATCAATGAACCAAAGACATTGCCTGACTTTCTGTCCACTATTCTTGTTATTTTTTTTATATATAATGTCACAAGATTGATATAATATGAATGTTTGCACTGTTAGCTGCCACAAAACTCCGAATTTCATGACTTGTTCATGACAATGAATCCCGATTCTGAATTTTTACTTTGGGAATTCTTTACAATCTATCTTTGAAACTGAGCCCCAACACTACAGATCAGGACAAAACTAGTTTTGACAAGTCACAGGTTTGTAATTTAGATTTGGGAATCCCAAACAGCTTGGCAATGCTGTTTTCATGCAACATTGTATCACATTAATTATTATGAAAGGATTACCACTGAAAACATTCAAAGGTGTACATTGTCTTTTATGCATTGCACATTATTTTTCCCCAAATTGTGTACTTAATGAATGGAATTGGCTGTAATTCTGTAATTTCTTTTTCCTGCATTCCATTAGTAACACAGGTCTAAATAGATTAAGCCCCTAGGCTGGACAATCTGTAACACCATTCATGTAACTAGGATACCATGTATAAATAAAAATTGAATGACTGATTCATTTGTTTACTGAATCAGTTCCTGACACGTTCAAAAGCCTGACATTTTCGATAGCTCAACAGTATTTATTTGTCACTCTGAATCCTTTTGTAGACAGACTGCCAAAACCACACACAAGGATGAAATTGCTCAGCAAATGCATTTCCCATTAGTTATTGTGCAAAAGGTGTTTCTTAGGATTTCCATTATACTGTTGGATTTGAGCTTTTTCTGAATTCCTCGTGGCAACAGAACACAAAAAGTGGAAAAAAAGGCAAAATTCAGTATAAAGTATCCAAGTAGGAGAGAACATTTGAATCCGTTCTGCCAAATTATTTGCTTAGGGCAGTGTGGTTAGCGCAACACTGTTACGGCGCCAGCGATTGGGACAGAGGTTTGAATCCCGCACTGTCTAGAAGGTGTTTGTATGTCATCCCCGTGTCTGCGTGGGTTTCCCCGGGTGCTCTGGGTTCCTCCCACCATTCAAAATATACCGGTTGTAGGTCAATTGAGTAGCGTGGGGTCGTGTGCCTAAATTAAAAAAAATTAAATTGAATAACTCATTTAAAATGCATTACAAGTTGACAAAATTATTTTAAGTGAAGATCTGCGGGAAGTCAAATATGATCAACAGTACAAAACACTGATAACGTTTCAATCATTTTCATTTATAACTATATTTGAGGCACTTGCTATCAACCATTTTATCATTACTCTTTAATTCTCTTTTTTTTAACTAGTTATGACTTTTTTTTGAGGTCTCAGGAGGCATTTTTAAAACATTAGAATATGGAAGGTGTTTTAGCCCAAGTGTTCCTTTCAGGTTGATTCAACTGCCATCTGGTTCAGAGGAAAACAAAATCTTGCTGATTTTCCAATTTCCATATCAGTCTCCCTCCCCCTGCCTTTGCAAACACAATGGTTACAAAAACAGCTTGTGGGTTTAGGGCAAGCTGGAACCAGGGTAAACAGATATGTCATTCAAGCAATTTTCAACTCTGAATGATGAATGCAGAGTATATCTACTGAAACCAGGTCTTTCCTTGAACCTTCAACATTTCTATGTCAGGAAAAATGTTTGAGGGAAGGGCACCAACTGTTTCAACCAAGTCACTGAATGTAGGATAATTAGCCTTCATTTTCAGAAGGTAATGATAGTTAAGCAATGTTAATGGGGTTGACTGAAAACTGGCATTGAAAGGAAAGCAGGTGACGGTAACTATGTAAGACAGTGCCAATGGTTCTCAACTTTTTCCTTCCCCCATTCACAAATCACCTTAAGTAATCCTTTACCAACCACAGAGCACCAATGGCACAGGATGTTCTGTAGTTAGAAAGGGTTTAGTTAAGGTAGTATGTGAGGTGGGGGGGAAGAAAGTTTGAGAATCACTGGTCTATGGAATGGGGAGGGAAAGGGGTGACTGAGGGAGTTGCACAGTAGTCTCAACTTGGCTGTTTCAATGTTTTATAACAAATACAGAAGAGTGTAATTTTTTTGTAACTTAAAGTTACTGACCAAGTCAAGTGGCTTTGTTGATTGGTGTGGGCTTAATATTAAAGCATTCAAAAATATTCAGACAAATCAAGTAATTAGGCTAAGTAGAAATCAAAATAAATAAATGGTATTGTGTATTATACCACAAAGTGTAAAGAAAGTATCTGCTGACAATGCTTCTATGTATTTTTATATCTAGTACGGTTGTATTTGCAATTGACCATTTTAAATTTAGACATAGAGCACAGTAACAGGTCATTTCGGCCCACGAGTCCATACCACCCAATTTACACCAAATTGACCTACCCCCGGTACATTTTGAACAGTGCAGGAAACTGGAGCTCCCATGAAAAACCCACATAGAGACAGAGAGAATGTACAAACTCCTTGGAGGCAATGTGGGATTTGAACCCCGGTCCCGATCGCTGGCGTTGCAACAGCGTTGTTCTAACTGCTACGGCAACCATGCCGCTCTTTACTCATTTGATGCATCCATTTAAAATTTAAGCAATCAAGTATGGGAAGACAACAAATAGACCAATGGTTCCAAAACCAAAGCATTAATTTAATCCTGAACAATCATCACTAAATCCTACATTTATTATGATATTTTGGGGACCTTAAGTGAAGTGGAGACCCTCGATAAACATAACAAGAATATTCAAGTTATAACATGAGTAACCAGAGCAGGAAAAATGTTTTTATTCCAGAATTATCTTGTCATTTTGCCCTACATCATATACATCATATTCCGTTAAGAGGAGGAAAGATTAAAACAAGAGGACATGAGTTAAGAATTAAGGGGCAGAGGTTTAGAGGTAACATGAGGGGGATCTTCTTTACTCAGAGAGTGGTAGCCGTGTGGAATGAGCTTCCGGGAGAAATAGTGGCGGCGGAGTCAATTGTATTATTTAAGAAAAGGTTGGACAGGTATATGGATGAGAAGAAGATGGAGGGTTATGGGCATTGTGCAGGGAGGTGGGACTAGAAAGGGGTGTTTGGTTCGGTGCGGACTAGAAGGGCCTAATGGCCTGTTTCCGTGCTGTAAATTGTTATGTTATGCTATGTTATGTATTCCAATGATTTTTTTTTTAATTCCAAGCTTCGATTTTTGGATAAAAACAATTACTTTATGGAAAATTTCTGTTGAGATGGTTCTTAAAAAGCTGTACAATTTCAAGAGACAAAATTAACTTGGAAACAGTGACAACAACAAATTCATTTTAGATTTTTATATTCATAGACTTAATTTAATGTCAAGCTAAAAATGAATGCTGAGGTATGTAATTAAAGCTCATAACAGATCTTGAAATGAGGAAATTATGAAAATATTTAAAAACACAGATATGTTGTTACATTCTTGACAAAAAGTACAATTTTCTTCATGCTTGTGTTTAATATCCCCGTTACAAAAAAAATATACCACCTCCTGAAACAAATATTGATGAGAACTACACATGATATACCCGATTGATATAGATAACCCCAATTGAATCTTCATTACACTTTAGTTAAATTTCATTTATATTTGCTATCAAAGTGTTAACACATCTTTAAACTTGTTATTCCTTTTCAGTATTCTCCAAAAAGGTACCAAGAGTGAAACAGATGTCATAATTACACACTTATTCAGAACATTTTACACTCATTCTCTGAGGAATTTGAAGATGAGCTGAACACGTTCCTAAATTAATCTGGTGACAGTGAACTGCTGCTATTCATTACACTCTTGCAATCTGTTGTAGTTCCTTTATGTGTGACAGAATCATATTAGTACTGAAATTTAACAAGGTTATTATTTATTGGTCGATCATAGCAAAATAAATTTCCTTTATATATTGCTTTCTGAATTTTCCCTACACAAGGCGAGCTAATAATACTTTGCATTCACTATACAAAATACATTTTTTCCTCTCATGTAACTTTTTTTTTCCATACAACTCTTAAACATGTTAACGATGTGTCCCAGGCAGGTCTGAAAAAAAAATGCAGAATCTTCACCAGAGACAAAGAATGCATTTGATCAGATTCTCAACTCTGATATTCTAGAATATGTTCTGTTGGGATTGTTCTTAGAAAGGTAAACAACTATATAAATTTGAACAATTTCATTCACAAGAGGAATTTAGCTGCCTGCAGAAACTTGCCTCCATCTTCGTTGCTTTAGATCATGGCTTCCCTACCCTTTGAACCCAAAGGGTCCACATCTCACCAATCTCAGCAAAGAATTGTCTTCTTCCACTAACACTTTATTCTTATACTGCAGCTCCCTCATCTCCAATAAGCATTCTGCTGCATTGGAACTAATCCACAGGACACAATGTTCAACCTTCAATAACTCCTCTCTAGAGCTCAGTGGTTAAGATGCAGTAGTTGATGATGCTTGCACATAGTTGATCGGAGCTTGAGCTCCAGTCAATGTGGACTTGTTTACTGCAGAATATGAAAAGATAGCCTTACAATGCACATCCCATAAACAAAAGTTCCTGTACTAACTAGTCCCTACTGTACTGCACCATCCTTTAACAATAAAGATCAACAATAAAACCCTGGTGAAGATGTACTATTTCCATTGATATAGCCAGCAAGGACAAACATCCCAGCTACAATCCCCGTGAAACACCACTAGTCATAGGCAACCAACAAAACAAACTTTGACCTTTACCAACCAATTTCAAATCCACTTTTCCAACTTGCTCTGTATCCCATGATGTCTAAATTTTTAGAGCAGTTTACCAAATGGGACTTTGTTAAAGATCTTGGTGAAGTCCACATTGTGATAATATAGATTCTATCACCAATGTGTATATGTACATATGTACAGATGGTAGTGTAGGATGACCGTGATTGGCTGAGAGTGTAGCCACACCTACTGGCAGGTCTTAAAGGATTGCTCCTAGCCAGACCAGGTCATTCTGGACTGGTCGACCTACTTGTGATATGCTCCAGTCTTTTAGTTAATAAAAGCCTTGGTTTGGATCAACAAGTCTTTGGTTCTTTCGACGTACACTATACACATAAACCACATCTTCTGCACCATCCTCATCAATACACTTAGCTATGTCATCAAAAACCATTTGTACTGGACAGACAACATCTGCTCTTGACAAAGCCATTCTATTTCTGATTAATGCCAGACTTTCCAAATGATCATTAATCCTGTCCCTCAGAATGTTTTCCAATATATTCCCTAAAAATTATGTTAGGATCACATCAATAATTACCTGCCTATTTCCTGCTGCCAAATTTTTTAAGTGATGGGGTGGGGGGTGGGGAGAAATTCATTTGCCATCCTCTAGTCCCTGCCACCTCTCTGGCTGCCAGCAAAAATGTAAAGTCTCAGCCAGCATCTCAACAGTTTCTCCATCTCTTGCAACAGCATGGCCCTGGAGATTTATCTACATCTGAACACACCATGTCATCGAGTACCTTGTCTTCATTACGGAGACTTGCACTGAAATTTACCTTTGCCCTTTGCTACATTCTCTACCTATAAAGTCGGTTTGCTTTGTGAATACTGAAGTGTTCATTTATGACGAGATTTCAACCTCAATCTGTCTTACTCTGTGTCACTGAAAGTTTTAGGCTTCACTCCGAAAGTTCAATTTGTGAGGTGAGAAATTAGTGAGAACAGATCATTTTTTAAATTTAATGTTAATTGTAATGATACAGGGCAGTAGAAGGCCATTCCAGCCCATGAAACATGCCCTGCCCAATTACACCCTATTAACCTACCAACACTATACAATTTTGGAGGATGGGAGGAAACAGGATCACCTGGAAAAATCCCATGCTGGCTGCAGGGAGAATGTACAAACTCCTTACAGACAACAGTGGATTCAAACCCGGGATGCAGGTACTGTAATAGGGATTCACTTACCACTACACTAACCATGCCACTTGAGTGAATTGCACAGGGAAATGCTTCAACTCCTGTCCTTATGGACAAACATCATCCAGAAACAATTGCGGACATACCAGTCTGCATGGAATTACTTTCATGCATTATTAGTATATTCTAAGATCCAAAGGCTTGCTATTTACCTTTGTCAGTTTGGTTGAGGGCTTTGGTGACATCCCAGAGCCCAGAAGCTGCGTGCATTCAGTATCTTCCAGTGTGCATGCACTATTGGCTTGGAGGGTGGCTGGTGCATACGCAAGTTTTTGGGCAGTTGGATTTTAGTTAGTCAGCATTGACTGATATGGAGGGATAGACAGTGCGTGAGTAGGGCGCTGATATTTTCTCTTGACCCTTACACATTACATTAGCACGGATTCATGGTCGTTGGTTAAGTTAGCAATTATGTTATGATATGATAAGGAATGTTATCGTTAGACATTATTGTTTCCATGTTCTGAGTCCTTTTGGGCTCACTAATGAACAGTTTTAAAATGCATTGGGACTTTGATAATGAATTTGTTCTGTGACAGAGTGTATAGATATGTTTTTTGGAGATAAATTTGGAAAAGTTTGTTAGAGGAGGTTACATACAAACACTTTAAAACAGATCTTATTTGAAATACTGGAGTTTTGCTGATGCTAGACTCAGGCTCCACAGCTTTTGCAAGAGTTTTGGAGAGTGCCCAAGAGACTTCACTAATGGATTGTTGTTTACAAAAGGCAACAGATGAAAGAGCTTGTCGGAGCCACCTTCTGTTTGGAAGGGTACTTGCTGTTCTAAGAGGGTCATGTGGTCAGAGAGAGAGAGAGAGAGAGAGAGAGAGAGAGAGAGATCACTTCTACAGTGTTACAGCTAGCAACAAAAGTGGGGACTGGAACAGGACAAGCTGCCAAGCTTGTGTAAAACCCATGTGGAAGACAGGTTGTAAGTGCTTGATTCAGCCTGGTCAAAGCCCTTGTGGTTCATGCAAGAGGAGAGGACTGTGTCTAATGTTTCACTTGGAATAGAGAAACAAAAAGGCACTCTGTGGTGGCCTGAAAGAAAGAGGTTATCATCTAGAGAACCCTGAAGGGCGAAAGTTTTGTCAGCTGGGTGGCTGGGTGCCCATCATACAACAAATATCTCACTGAAAATTGACAAGAACCTTCCTGAGCAGTAACCATTTACCTTTCAACACCAAAGCCCAGTGAACTTTATAAATGTTAAATTCTGTGCTCAGAATAAGAATTGGTTGCAACCAGTGAAATTGGAGGAATGAGAAGTAAGATTGGACTGTGAACCAAAGAACTTCTCTGAACTTACACACACATTACATACACATTTGCTTAGAATTAGAAGGGGGTTAAGTTAGGTTAAGTAAGTTAATAGTGATAAGTTAAAGTTTGATTCTATTTTCATGTTTAAAGATGATTAAAAGCAACTTTTGTTTAACTAACCATTTGTCTTGGTGAATATCTATTGCTGCTGGATTTTGGGGTCCTCTGGGCTTGTAACACTTTTAACACATCACAGTAACGAGCCTACGTAACCTCTGAGCAGATTTTTTATGGATGGTAGTCGCTACATTTATTAAAATTAGATGATAATGCATTCACTTTCTAGACTATAAAGTTAAATAGAAAATTTCAGAAAGGATCATTTATGTTTCCCTTCCACAACTTCAGATGCCTTTTGTCATTTACAATCAACGAAGCACGGATAAAATTCAATTTTTCAAGAGTTTGTAAACAACAAGTGCCACAAACCATAGTGAAATAAATAAACAGACCATTTGCCTGTTGTTCCTGGATGATTAATAAATATTGGCCAGAAACCGGTTTCCCATTCTTTGAGGGAACCATTAAAAATCTCACGTAGATCATGGGACATAATAAATTGAATGCCCTCCTTGTGGCACGGGGACAACAACATAAATCACTTACCTCCCTCTCTGCTACATGCTTTGAACCAAATGCCTTCAGATTTAGGAGGAAGAGTATTTGCACTGAGCCAAGGCTGATGCTTCCCAAAGGAAATAGCCAAAAGTGCTCCAGCCCTGGAATGAAAGCAGTGTCTGCATCTACAACGCAGTGAAGAGGTTTTAGTTCTTGGGCGAAATGTGCAAGGTCTGCAAGGGGTTGGGAAAAGCAGAAAGACCCTGCATAATTTAGACCTATGAGGGCTGCAAAGCCAGAGAAGGAAAATAGCTAAAACAATGCGAATTCCAAGACTGGAACAAACAATTCTTTGCTGCCAATATTTATACTGTACCCTGATTGCCATTGATCTGAAATGTTAAATCTGTTTTGCTCTCCAGAAGTTGTTGGTTAACCTGCTCCTAATTTCTACACTCACAGTACTTTGCTTTTATACCTTACCATCCTGGGGAGAGCGAGTGTTCTTAGCCATGTCTTTGCTGAACATCATCATATAATGTCATGCCTTCACACACTGTTTCTATTAATACCCGTTGGTTATATGCACACTTCTCATTTAGTCAAGAAGTGTGGCTTTATTAACAATCTAGCAATTAGACAGCACAGAGAAAAAAAATTGCGTTATTGCATTTAGTTTCTGCTGCTTTCTTCTCATTTTAATAGCAGGCTCTGTTGATACACATTTCACTATTAGTGTAATTAAATGAAGCTGACCAGTACCTTTTCTTCTCCTTGAATCCAATAGCCTATAAAAATAGACAGAGCATCTATAAGTGGATGCCCTTTAATCTCAAGCTCCCTATGAAAAAAGAATTCCTTGATGCATTGCTGAGAAAGGCAGTTGATAAATCTAACTGGGTTGGATCTTGTTGCACCTGCCTACTACCCAGAATCACAGTCTACACTCTTGCCATACACACACGTACCTGGCAAGGTGGAATCTGCTGTGCCTCTGAATTGTGTGGGTCATCTAACGAGATGGATGAGGCCTTGGTTACAATGAAGCCTCAGGTGGTGAACTGCTGAGGCCCACCCTTGGAACACTTCCAACAAAAGGGGAAGCTGTGGCTTCTGTCAAAGCTGTGAAGCAAATTTCAACAATTTTTAAATGCCACTGACATTCAGAAGACATTTACAATTATTACGTTAATGTAAGTAACTAAAGAATGTAATTCATTTTTAAAAAATACATGAAATATAACTATTTTAAAAAAATTAAACAAAAGGAAAATAATTAAAAATCAAATCAAATTACATTCCCCAATCTTTAGACCACTAAAAGGAACAGAGTTTTATTCCTAGACCAGACTGCATGGTAATTTCATCCTGTAATGTAGAATCTCAACATGGGAGCTACTGTTGAATCCACTTGGATTCCAGTGATGCAGTGTGATAACCGATGCAGCCAAGATCGATTTGGCCATGTCTCAAGAATATTAGATATTAGGGCATAAACAGGTTAAAAAATTTCCAAAGAAATTTTCCCTCTGCTAAAGCCATTGAACTGTTTCATTTATCACTCATCTCACTTCTTAAAACAGGGCTGGGAACATAAACGAAGTCCTATTTAGAACAGAGATGAAATTAGTTTGTCAAAAGACATTAAAAGGCATGCTTTCGGAATCTGCTCCAACCATTTTTTTCCTCTTCTTGCACTAAACTAGCTATTGGAACAGGAAGGTGATATGTCCACTGGTTTCATACAAGTGTCAGCGGTCTATAATATGCAGCAGGCATTCACAAAGACCAAGATAAAAGAGTCCATGAATGAGTTGGAGAGTGAATAGGGAACTCATTATAAAATCAAGACAATGCAGAAGAAAGCCATGCAACATACTGAATCTGTACCAGGTGCCACACAAAGGACATATAATGGATTAGCTGATGGTGGCTGGGTTGAAGTGTAACAAAGAATAACAGAATTTCATCTGGCCCAGCCATTTAAGTGGAAATGGATCACTCGCACTTCTCCTCATCTAACCTCATCTGGCTCTATGAGGAATAGTCTTTATTTCCTCCCAGTCAATCAAGCATTACTACAATGCATCTCTTTTAATCATCTTACTGTTGCAGCAGTGTCCACCGCCTTAGCACACTTTCTTTCCTGTACAATGACTATTTTTATATTGAGGATCATAAGAATGGAACTTTCCCAAAAGAAGCAATAACATTTCCATGTCATCTCCATGATGTTTTCCATCATTTAACAACCGCCATTAGGTCACCCCTCAGTTTTCTCTTTTCCAAATAGAAACAAGATCTTTTCTGACCAAGAAATTACACCTCTAACATCTCTGACTGCAACTTTATTGCTTCTGGCTGAAGACCTAGATGCAATGTGGTACCAATTGCAAAAAAAAAAGCATTACTCAGTGCAATAAGTATCCAGCTATGGTTCAGTTACATGGGTAGAATTGGTCACTTTCCAGCACTAAACAAGGAAACTCATCAGCAAAGCATGTGGAGACAAGTAAAACCAGGAGTCAATTCAATGATTTGAGCTTATCTCCAATAAGTAAAAAGACTTTCCTCTTATTGAGGGTTATGTGGGTAAACAGACTGAAGATAACAACATAGATTGAGGTGTTCAATTGACATGATGGGTGGACAATTAGACGAGAACAAATACAGCAGGTGAGCAATTCCAAGAAAACGTGGTGAAAACATTAAACATTCCAGAAGGATCGTAAATCATCTTAATTAAAGTCTAAGTCTAAATGTACATAATCATATTGCTCCAGCTTTTCTGAAGCTAAACTGAAGACCAGGTTTATTCTTTGGAGATCAAGTGTCAGTTTACAAGGCAGAAATTATAATGGTCTGGATATTGTTGTGACAGCCATGCTGTCAGTCATCACCATTGTCCCAGGTTTACTTATCCCCAGATTAGAACGAGTGAGGTCCCAAATGGTGTCAGAGTCCCAGTCAATGTTATGGAGCAACAAGGCTGGGCCTGAATGAGCCCCAGCCACAAAATTAATCTCAAAGCTGCACATGGAATATTGTATACAGTTCTAGTCATTCCACCACATGAAGAATATGGTAGCATTGGAGAGAATGCAGAAGAGATTCACCATGACATTACCTGAAATGGAGGGCTGAAACTCCAGGACAAAATTGGACCGGTTCAACCGGCTGGAGATAGCAGATGATATTACAGAAGGTAAATTAAATCATGAGACATGGATAACGTAGATGGTCAGAATTGCTTTCTGAAGCCAGGCTTGTCCTAAACTAGAGGCCCTATGTTTAAAGTAAGAGGGGAGAAATCTGAAGGGGCAATTTTGTCATACAGACAAAGAAAGAGCTGCCAGAGAAAATGGTTGAGGCAGATACAATGTCAATGTTTAAAAGGCATTACAGGGAAAGTAGAGTGATGTGTAGGTCTAATGAAGGTCAATTGGTTTGGGGTAGATAGGCTTTGTGGTTGGCATGGACAAGTTGGACTGAAGAGTCAATTTCTGTGCTGTAAAAACTGCCACCGACAGCTATCAACACATTACAACTGTCTGCATCTCCCCATTTTACTGCCTGCAAAAGGCATAAATATCAAAAGGTGAAAAAAAAACACAAAATAAAATTAAAATAAAGGCCCACCAGCCTGTGTTGCCCAATTACACCCAATTGACCTACAGCCCCCTACCACCGGTATGTTTTTTGAAGGAAACTTGAGGACCACCCATCCCCCCCCCCCCGGGAAAACCTATGCAGACAGGGAGAGAACATACAAACTCCATACAGAGTGTGGGACTTGGACCCCAGTCCTGATTGCTGGCACTGTAACAGTGTTGTGCTAACTGCTACGCTATCTATGCTGGTTAATAATAAGGTAATAGATAAGTTTAAAATTGGTGTGTCTTGGCATTAGTTCGTGTTCCAGGCAGCACCTGCAACCTGCCTTGTGACCAATGTAAACAAATAGAAATGCAGGCGTTTTTGTTTGGCCTACTAAGAGTAAGAATCAAGCAACCAGAAAGTACACTTATCCAACATCTACCAATCCCCATAGATGCCAAATCACAGGAGCTTTTCTGTAATATTGTATTAAAATGTAAAAAAAGTAAAAACTATAAAGTGGTTAAATAATTTAAAATATTTTACAAATCCTGCCTTTTATTTGTTGACCCCTAAATCCCCAAACTAGACTGGCATAAGATCCTGAACCAACTCTCCATCTTACAAGTGTCAGCAATAAAGGGTTTGGGGAAAGTAAGCTTAGGGGAGCAAATATTGAATTTTTCTCAAAAAGCAAATCCGTAGCTAACTCTCAGACACATTGGCATTTCAACGGGAGGTTTTGTTCTAATCACTGGCATTCATCTGCAACTGAGAGTGCACAGATTATATTGCACTTTAACTTTCATATCACGTTTACCCCAAAACTACCAGATGCTCTTCTATGTAAGAAATGGACTGACACCAAGATGGGTAGAAAATGACCACCAAATTTTAATCTCAAGTCAGAACAATATGACAAGGAATCTCAATTTGCCATTTCAATGACCAAGCAGTACATGTCAATACACGATGAGCTGAGCTCATCTTCTGAAATCCAGTCTCAGTGACTTCAATGGAATCCAGATTTCAGAATCCAATCCAGAGACATCATGATATCCAATGTTTATAAGAGGGTGAATTCCCTACCCAAGTGTTTGTCAATACAAATCGATTTCGTTCACTCTTTATTGCATTAATGCGTGAATGTGGTTATGTTGACCTCCTGCTCTATTGCCTTCAATCAAATGCAGACCCTTCTATCTGCCCTGAGAGTTCTCATCAGCGTTTCTCATCGGAGTTTACATCCCTCATGATGCAGCTTACAAACTTACAAGCAGGCACTTGTGCAGCTGCATGATGGGATTATTAAATGAGAGACAACCCTCCCCAAATCATGGTGGGTGACTTTAACCAGGCCTATCTCAAGAAAGCCTTGCCCACCTACCATCAGCATGTAACCTTCTGCACCAGAGGTCCCACCACACTTGATTACTGCTACACTAAGGAAGGCCGATCATTCTTTGGCAAGTCTGATCACCTAGCTATGCTTCTTCTGAGATCAGGGCAGCCAGAAGGGAGGCTGAAGAATGATTGCAGGACTGCTGCAAGTCAGTAGATTGGGTATGTTCAAGAACTCAGCTGAGGAGGCAGCCTAACTACAGGCTTTATCAAAACAGCTGTGGACAAGTGGCCCCCATCAAATCGTTGGGTTTCCCCAATCAGAAGCCCTGATCGAATAATGAAATCAGTAATCCGCTGAAAGCCTGATCACAGGCATTTATGTCTTCAACTCCAAAGCACTACATAGGTACCACCTATGGAAAGCCATTTCCCGGGTAGTGGAGATTCTGGGCGAGAATGAAAACAATAAAGGATACCTGACAGCTGAGGCAGTATCAGAATGACACAACACTACAAAACCAAATCTGGTGCAAAAAGAGGCAGCAAATAGTCATTCCCAGATGAGCTCAATGCCTCCTACCAACATTTTGAACTTTGTTAAGCATTATAGTTCAAGTCATTTATTGCATTGTGTGCCTCAAGTGATTTAATCAACATCTTTGGCCAAACCAAGTTAAACCCGCCAACGGGCATTAGAACTGTTAATTGATAATGCCAGCAGGTGACATTAGAACTAGGGATCATAGCTTTGAGATTCAGAGGAGTAGTTTTAAGATAGAACTGCTTCTCTGAGAAAGGAGTGAATATGTGGAATTCTTGGCCCAGTGAAGGCTACCTCATTAAATGTATTCAAGACATGATAGATTATTGAATAATAGGTGAAATTAAGGGTTGTGGGGAATGGACGAGTGAAGCAGAGTCCACAGTCAGATCAGCCATGCACTTATTAAATGAGAGAGAAGATTTGATGGGCCACATGGCCGACACCTGAATTCTAGTTCTCATGTCATTTTTAATAAAGAGATACAGATCCTTCCAATCGGCAAAATCCTTACAGACAGCATCAAATTTAAACCTGGGCCTGCTGGCACTGTAACGGTGAATTCTTATGTCTCAGCTGTTCATATTTATATTTTTGATACTTTTTTTTCCCATTTCCCACTTTCAATTTCCCTGTGCTCGCCCAATAATCGAGAGAACTCTGCAGGACTTGGGCTCGAGCCCTATACATCAGCTGACAGGAAGCGTGCAGAATTGGAGTGATACTGAACTGTTAGGTTCTCCTCCCAGAGAAAGTATCCATCCAACAGCTTGGCTAGTGCACTCACCAAACTCGGGCATGCTGTGAGGAGGCTTGTAAGGCAAGAAATGCACGATTTGATCTTGCGACCATCGAGGTGTGAGACCAACACTTCTAACACAGTCGCAGAATTTGTATCTGGAGAAGGCTACTGAACCTCATGACTATGTGCATTTCAGTACATTTCCATTAATCTTATTACAACCAATATGTAACAAATGAGTTTGATAATCAACAGTAGGCTGAATGATGGGCCAAACCATAATTAAATAGTTTCAAAAATCCAATATCCTGATCACGGCAAATAACTGCACTGCCGTTGACAAGGCAAGCTCATATTACCGTAGACAGCTTGCGGCTGCGTGGTGCCCAGTAGCCGAAGAATACTCCAGTTATGACACTGCCAATCCAAGAGGGACCATCAGTGAGGTCAGGTTCGAGACAAATGAAGATAAAGTGAAATCTTTAACCAGACATCAAAGAAATTGAGCACTGTCAGACAAGCAGTCACTCAAAACAAGGGCAGTCAGAAATCTCTGCAGCAGAGAACATATCTCGTGGCATGCTCTTATTTTCATTCCCATATGACCTACAAACTGACAGGTTTAATATCCAGCTTTTCCTGAAAGGGAAATCTTAAGCACCCTGTTTGTTATTTTCCCAGCCCAGATGGGAGGGAAATTGAGTGTATTTATTCTGCATCCTCATTTGAGATATATATTTCACACATATCTCAGATAATTTCTCTGAACACATGCTCCAAACAGCACTTAAGTGGATTTCAAACAGCCAGAGGAAGGCAGCAGTACTGGCAGTATATTCAGACCCCACAATACACACTTTGCTCTAAAATGATTTAAAAAAAGTCTATTTTAAAAGCTGTCTGTCACTGATCTGTGATCAGATGTAATTCTCATTTTACAGCAGTGATTGGCAGCATGTGCAGAGAGAGAGGGAACTTTAGCATAGTGTTGCTTCCTTAGGGCGCTATTTAGACAAGAGGCCAGATAGAAGCTGAGCTCAGATTCTACAATGCTTCAGAGTGCAGTGATCGCTTGGCGCTGGTATGCCTGCCCCAGAGCGAGCAGCCATAATCATCAAATCACTGTCCAAACCATGGATCTAAATTCTGACATCCAGTGACCTTGTTCCTGTGCTCTAATGTGGACAAACAACAGCTCCTCACTTTTCAGGAAGGTGCAACAGTGACTGCACTTCCTAAGAAGACTTAAGTGGCCATTATGTCTACTTTCTACAGGAACTCGATCAAGAGCATCCTGGCCAGCTACCTCTCAGTGTGGGATGGGTGCTGCAGAGAAATGGATTGGAGGACAATCCACAGGATCTTAAGAGTGGACTAGAGTCTCCCTCTTTCCCACCCCCCCACCACCTCCTCCAATCGACAGGATAGCCATCTGAAGAGTGCATGCAAAAATCATTGAGGACCCCTTCCACACTGTGTACAGCATCTTTCAGCTGCTTCCTTCTGGGAAGAGGAGGCTGAGAAACAGCATCTTCCCGCTAGCAGTT
This sequence comes from Narcine bancroftii, assembly GCF_036971445.1. Classification (NCBI taxonomy): domain Eukaryota; kingdom Metazoa; phylum Chordata; class Chondrichthyes; order Torpediniformes; family Narcinidae; genus Narcine; species Narcine bancroftii. The sequence continues at coordinate 83,573,580 of NC_091478.1, read as the reverse complement.
AAAATGCTGAATGACCAAAGAAATGCTCATACTAATCATCCAAGATGGTCATATTTACGAAAGAATTTTTATTTGTATAAATGAATACTTGTCCTGCATACGCATTATTTGTATGGGCATTATGACCAGTCGCACTGCGGTCTGGAGAATGGTGTTTCATCAGGTTGTATTTGTGTATCTGACGATAATAGGGCAGTATGGTTAGCATAATGCTGTTACAGCATTAGTGATTGGGGTTCAAATCTACCACTGCTTGTATGCTCTCCCTGTGTCTGTGTGGGTTTCCTCTTGGTGCTTCAATTTCCTTCCCCCCCCCTTCAAAATGAACCAAGGGTGTAGGTCAATTGGGTGGCATGGGTTCATGGGCCATGAAGGACTGTTACCATGATGGTCTAAATTTAACTGGACTTAAAAATTGTATTGGTAATACAATCCTTGGTAATAGAAAGGGCTGACCATTGCCTGTGACTGGTGATTTCATGTCATGACTTGCAGAAGGCCAAGACTTCTGCTTGCAAAAGTAAAACCTTACCACATTGCTATGGGAGCCAATTTGTCATGAGACACTATTCAACTTTTGAAACTTTCAACGTCGGCTGACTAATTTATTTTTCTTTCCAGAGTGTATGGCTCCTATTATCATTTTGTCTGTAGCAGCCCTCTTCCCCTTGCTTACGCGAACCACTATCGAAGGGAAAGCCAATGAACAATCCCCATCTGAGCTGCTTCTTAGACTTGGCAAGCGCTCAGGGTTTTGCCACACAACTTCACTGAAGTCAGAAGCTGAGTCATGGTTGTGCAGGGAATGACATCCGTGCAGTTTGTGGCATGCTATACACTGATGCAAGTTGTATACAAGTTGTGTTTGGCCCGATCAACTCTTCTACAGGTGGAGAAACACAAGGGGGCTTTAACATCCAACAGAAAAGGAACCTTATGTAATCAGTTGCAATATAGTATGCACTTTCAATTATTTGGAATACAGACTTCAAATTTGTCTTTGAAAAATTATGCCAGAAACAAGTAATTTGCTGAAAAGAACTAAAAAATTGGAAATTTTTGGTGGAGAGTAGGGGGAAAGAAGGAAGCTTCTGATGCAGGATTTTTCTTTAAAAACAGAATTATAATCAGGTTAACAAACTTAATTACTTCACGTTCTCTGTATTGGAGCTCAAATCCAGATTGGGGTCTGGTTATTGGAATACAACCATTCAGTTCGCAAATGAGTACCAGGCTAGCCACGTTGCTGTGATTCCTGGGTTACAGATGTGACTGCACTCGATTTGGGATTCATTGGCCTTCAGTGTTGCAATGATTTTAAAAATTAAAGATTCTTTTAAAATTCTGCTTTGCTTTCCATAGATGCTGCCTGCCCCCAGTGAATATTTTCCAGGACAGACTCTGCATGCCCTGTTGTATTTCTCCAGCATGTGTACTATAAAAGATTGGAAAACATTCAAATGTAATACGCATAATAAAGAATACTAATATGCTTTGATTTTTTAAAAAAAACACTGGTTCAATTAACTCAATTTAGTCTTCATTCTCAGCACTAGTTGTGCATTTAAGCTCAAAACGTAAAGTTTTATTGATTACACTGGCTCAGGAAGTCTCCCAAAATTAGATTAATCTTTCATATTTAGGCAAATTTTAATTTCTCTAAATTAATCATTTAGTTAAACTGAACATCATTTTATCATACATGTATATCAAAAAGTTAAATTAATCACATATAGCTTTTCTTTGAAGTTAATGTCAATTGTTTAAGAGTAGATTATTCACTGTGGGCAATTAGTCAAAATGAATTACAAAAAAATGATTTTGTTTGTTGGCAATAAAATAAAATTCACCCGTGTTCAGAAACTGCAATGTATTTCCTCTCCCAAAAGTACTGAGGAATATTTTTTCAAGATGGAAAGTCCAAGGCAAACCATTTCCCTCCCTTCAACATTCTGTTTCAAGGAAGATTTTAAGCTTGAATTGTGGTCTTGATTTCAGAGCACAACTCTAGGATTCAACTCCTGTTCTGCAACTCTAGCCAGTAGTTGGACTCCACCTCCTGAACTCCATTCAATGGAAAAAATTTCAGCACCAGGGTGGTCATCGCAATAAAATGTACAATACGAAAAGTTTAAATTAAAGGAATACAAATCTAATATAGAAATTATGTTACTACAGGCAGAGCCGGCACTACCATTAGGCCAAATTGGCAGCTCCCTCGGTTGCAGACCTCAGAGGGGCACTGTTGAAGAGAGATTCCAACAGCTCCGGCACCTCTTAGTCATGACTAACGAGGTTCTGACTAACGTACTACAAGCACATGCGTTAGTCTGGTAAGGCAGAGGGAGGAAGTGGTACGGTGCAGGTCAATCATCACACCAGATATTGCATCCCCCCCTCCCCCTATGCCCCCTCACTCAGCCTGGTCAGCAACCCCACCTGGATCAGCACCCAACCCCCACCCCCCCACCTCCTCCCCGCACTCAGCCCGACTTAGGGTGCAAAATAGTCGGATACCGGCCCTGACTGCAGGGTACAATCTTAATACCAAAAGTAATGAAGAAATTCTTGACACCACTGAAGTAGGAAACTTAAATATCATTGTAAAAAGATTGATCACTCAAATAGAATGAATCAAGCTGCTTCATCATGATGGGAGGGCTCAATTCTATTTTCAGCAACTTGCATTTTAGTAAAATTAATCTGTTCTGCTTAGTCAATGAATAGAGTAAAGGTGGCCTTGTACTTTTCTGGGCTGTGAAGGCTAGCAACTTCCTTCTTAATTGTATCCTCCAACACTTTCTTTACAGCTGGTCACTAGTTTGGTCTCTATGCTGTCTTAATTAAATGTAAATTGCTAGGATTAACAATGAAAAAATATTTTAAAGCTTTATGTAAAAAGATATTTTCTCTTCATTGTCTTGATCAGGTCACCAGGAAATCCCTTTAAATGTCCTACTCACAAATAATAATTAAAGACAGTTATGCACATTCTTCTTACAGTAAAACATTTTATTTCAATCTCTACATTTGTTAATGCACAATCAGACCTTCCAAAATGCCTTGCTTGCCTTCAATGTATTCCACAAAACTATTGTGTGGAAATACAAAGTACCAAACAGATGGCACCAAGCCTTTCTTTTGATATCAATAAGTTCCTCAGAGAAAACCCTTCCAGGCCACTAAAAGCTTGGCACATTTTTTTTTAAGTTTGGGAAAATAAAGCAGCAAAAGACTTGTGAAAATGTTCTTAGGCTCTTTTTAATGTCACAGTCTGTTGGTGGGAGATTTTGTTGAATTATTCAGGGTTAAATCAAACACATTTTTGCAGATGGAAAATTGGCACATGTACAGCATTATGCTGCAGATAACTTAACAAAGCCTCGAGCTGTTACAGCTGTTTTACTTTGTTTCAGAGGTATTCAAGCAGGGCGCAGGAAATGTATGACATAGAACAAAACATATCAACACAGAAAAGTAATTGAGGAATTGGCCACAAGTTTGAGGTACGTTTTGAAGGTAAAAGTGAAACCTTTACTCCTTTCATCAGTACCTAAATTCTAACCAATAAGCTAGCAGTCTACATACAAGGCTTGACATCTGAAATGTTAAGGAAATGTTTATCTATTGGTTAAATAAAAAATATAAATTTTGCCAAATATGGCTTGAAATCTGTTTATCAGGAAAGTGAATGCCAGAGTACCAGTTTAAATTAATTTTCTCCAAGTTTTAAAAACTTTAAAAATTAATATTTTTTCCATTCTTGGTCAGATTGTTGAATGGAACATTTTATAGATCATCATCATCAGAGAGAGGAACAGTGGAACTATCCTTCTCCATAGGAGATTTATCTGCAAACAAGAAATGGATGAGCCAATCTGCCAACATTTGCATTTAATGCAAGCAAGTGAGACAAAAATAATCAATTCCGGAACAGATAATCTTTTCTAAATGAACCACTAGGCCTCAGTCATAACATTGAAGACAGTTAAGCATGGTTGGCTGTCACCAGTTGGTCAATTTCAAATCAAATGGTCACTTTCAATTCTCAAGAGGGATTCGGCTGATCTGATGAAGACCTCCATCTTACCCCTTCCATAATTCTAGACCAAAAATCTCTCACCTTTAAATATGGTTCAAAGCTCTGAGACAGAAAATTTCAAAGATCCTTATCCTATTTCTACTACAAATGGATGATTTCAAACTCAGAAATTAATCCCTGGTTCTTTTTTTTCTTTGGCTTGGCTTCGCGGACGAAGATTTATGGAGGGGGTAAAAAGTCCACGTCAGCTGCAGGCTCGTTTGTGGCTGACCAGTCCGATGCGGGACAGGCAGACACGATTGCAGCGGTTGCAAGGGAAAATTGGTTGGTTGGGGTTGGGTGTTGGGTTTTTCCTCCTTTGCCTTTTGTCAGTGAGGTGGGCTCTGCGGTCTTCTTCAAAGGAGGCTGCTGCCCGCCAAACTGTGAGGCGCCAAGATGCACGGTTTTAGGCGTTATCAGCCCACTGGCGGTGGTCAATGTGGCAGGCACCAAGAGATTTCTTTAGGCAGTCCTTGTACCTTTTCTTTGGTGCACCTCTGTCATGGTGGCCAGTGGAGAGCTCGCCATATAATACGATCTTGGGAAGGCGATGGTCCTCCATTCTGGAGACGTGACCCATCCAGCGCAGCTGGATCTTCAGCAGCGTGGACTCGATGCTGTCGACCTCTGCCATCTCGAGTACCTCGACGTTAGGGGTGTGAGCGCTCCAATGGATGTTGAGGATGGAGCGGAGACAACGCTGGTGGAAGCGTTCTAGGAGCCGTAGGTGGTGCCGGTAGAGGACCCATGATTCGGAGCCGAACAGGAGTGTGGGTATGACAACGGCTCTGTATATGCTTATCTTTGTGAGGTTTTTCAGTTGGTTGTTTTTCCAGACTCTTTTATGTAGTCTTCCAAAGGCGCTATTTGCCTTGGCGAGTCTGTTGTCTATCTCATTGTCGATCCTTGCATCTGATGAAATGGTGCAGCCGAGATAGGTAAACTGGTTGACCGTTTTGAGTTTTGTGTGCCCGATGGAGATGTGGGGGGGCTGGTAGTCATGGTGGGGAGCTGGCTGATGGAGGACCTCAGTTTTCTTCAGGCTGACTTCCAGGCCAAACATTTTGGCAGTTTCCGCAAAGCAGGACGTCAAGCGCTGAAGAGCTGGCTCTGAATGGGCAACTAAAGCGGCATCATCTGCAAAGAGTAGTTCACGGACAAGTTTCTCTTGTGTCTTGGTGTGAGCTTGCAGGCGCCTCAGATGCAGGAAATGTCCTCTGAATCTGCCCAGTGAAAACCCATTGGAATCTCACCTCCTCCCCCAATCAGAAAAACTCTCATTTCTCTCAACACTAATGAGGATATTCCACACTTTTCAACCTTTTCTGACAAGGCATCCCTTAAAAAGTCAACATCATTCAAGCCCAGGCAGCCTCCTTAATTAGCACATCATGCTTCATACCAACAATAACTCCTTCAACCATATTTTGGCTAGTTTTTAAAAAAACTAATGAACTTCCTATGAACTACTTCCAATGCAAGCATATACCTTGTTAAATAAGGAAATCAGATGTCATTTTCAGAGTACCTTGGGGCACCTAGTAATAAACCTGAACTTGGCCTAAACGATGGCAAGCTTCTCCAGTATGGTTAGAGCTGGGCTCCTCAGCATGCTGAATTTTGCTCTCATTGAACTGAGGTGGTCCAATGGAGAGGAGGCAGCGGCTACATTGGAGGCAGTAACATGATCCTCAACCACATTTCTGAAGGACTTTTCTTTCTTTCCTTCTTATTTCTTGTTTTTACAGTTTTTCAGTCAAAAGCTGTTCAGTAGATTCTCATATTTATGAGACTTTCCCATTCATGAATCAATATATTTTTGTGTATATGCATTTGTATTGTTTGTTTGTCTGTCTGGCTATGTGTGTGTATGTTGCACAAGGCCCGGAGAACACTTTTGTCAGGTTGTACTTTTAAATTTAGACATAGCACGTTACAGGCCATTTTGGCCCACGAGTAAATGCCGCCCAATTTATACCCAATTAACCTACAGCCCCACTACATTTCAAATGGTGGGAACCCCCAGGGAAAACCCACGCAGACAGGGAGAACATACAAACTCCTTACAGACAGCGCAGGATTTGAACCCCGCTCCCGATCGCTGGCACTGTAAATACATTGTGCTAACCATCATGAAGCAGTTTATATTCTTCAAGAACTGTTTATTTCACAAACTTTTCTTTGTGGTTTCGAAATTTGGTGCATTAATGTGTGGTACTGTTTGTTACTATATTTCAAAATATTTGATTAAAATAATAAAAATAGATAAAATAATTGAAACATTTGATAAGGAACTCTACTTCCATGGCCCTTTGAAGAAAAAGTCAGAATCTTTTTAAGGTAGGAGAAGGATCATTCGCCAGCAAGTGAAGGAAAGGTTGCTACAGGGAACTGGAAATTACAAACTTTTAGATGCAGCAACTTTTGGTGGATTGTCTCGAGGGTGGATCATTGGTTAGTGAAGCTACCTCAAGCTTCCCCATCAACCCCAGGTTCAATCCTGTCCTCGGGCACTGTGTGCAGAAGTTGCATATTCTCCCTGTAATCACAGAATTCTCTGATGCTTCAGAATCCTTCCACACCCCAAAACAAATGTGCTGGTAGGTTAATTAATTATTGCAAGTTACCTTAGGATATGTATGCCACATAATAATCAGTGAGGAGACATTGGGCATGCAAGAGACAATGGGCAATGAAGACATTCAATGGGCTGAATGGCTTCCTTCCATGTCATAGTTGCAATATCAGAGTGAAACAGTACAGAAATAGTCCCTTCAGCCCACAATATCCATGCTGACCATCAACTACCAATCTACATTACTTCCATTTACTATTCTGGCCTCCTTAGCTTCCTGTATTGGTGATTCAAGTACTTTTTCAAATGCTTCTTAAACATGGTAAAAGTGCTTCCTTTTCAGACAGCTGTTTATCTTTCATTTAATTTCTTGCTACATACTTTGTTTTACTTGCATTGACCTGGTTAGTCTTTCCTTTATTTATTTTTAGTTTTCATGCACCTCTAGTATTTCATCCTCAACTTGGGAACATGACAACAAATACACATTAGTGATTTTGTTAGTCTGTCATTTCTCAATTTCCAATTACTGTATCAACTGCATCTTTCATTGAAGCACTGACCTGGTTCTTAGCCACCCTCTTTCTCCTATTAATTGAAGCTTTTAGTTTTTCACTTCAATATTTAAAGCACTTTTTAAAAAAATTAAATGTGTTACGAACTAACCAAGCCCAATTAGTACAAAACTAGAAACCGCAATGGAAAATTTGCCAAGTAGTGGGAAATTCAAAATAATAGCTTCTTCTTTAATTGGCTTGGCTTCGCGGACAAAGATTTATGGAAGGGGTAAATGTCCACGTCAGCTGCAGGCTCGTTTGTGGCTGACAAGTCTGATGCGGGACAGGCAGACACGGTTGCAGCGGAAAATTGGTTGGTTGGGGTTGGGTGTTGGGTTTTTCCTCCTTTGCCTTTTGTCAGTGAGGTGGGCTCTGCAGTCTTCTTCAAAGGAGGTTGCTGCCCGCCAAACTGTGAGGCGCCAAGATGCACGGTTTGAGGCGATATCAGCCCACTGGCGGTGGTCAATGTGGCAGGCACCAAGAGATTTCTTTAGGCAGTCCTTGTACCTTTTCTTTGGTGCACCTCTGTCACGGTGGCCAGTGGAGAGCTCGCCATATAACACGATCTTGGGAAGGCGATGGTCCTCCATTCTGGAGACGTGACCCACCCAGCGCAGCTGGATCTTCAGCAGCGTGGACTCGATGCTGTCGACCTCTGCCATCTCGAGTACTTTGACGTTAGGGATGAAAGCGCTCCAATGAATGTTGAGGATGGAGCGGAGACAAAGCTGGTGGAAGCGTTCTAGGAGCCGTAGGTGATGCCGGTAGAGGACCCACGATTTGGAGCCGAACAGGAGTGTGGGTATGACAACGGCTCTGTATACGCTCATCTTTGTGAGGTTTTTCAGTTGGTTGTTTTTCCAGACTCTTTTGTGTAGTCTTCCAAAGGCGCTATTTGCCTTGGCGAGTCTGTTGTCTATCTCGTTGTCGATCCTTGCATCTGATGAAATGGTGCAGCCGAGATAGGTAAACTGGTTGACCGTTTTGAGTTTTGTGTGCCCGATGGAGATGTGGGGGAGCTGGCAGATGGAGGACCTCAGTTTTCTTCAGGCTGACTTCCAGGCCAAACATTTTGGCAGTTTCCACAAAACAGGACGTCAAGCGCTGAAGAGCTGGCTCTGAATGGGCAACTAAAGCGGCATCGTCTGCAAAGAGTAGTTCACGGACAAGTTTCTCTTGTGTCTTGGTGTGAGCTTGCAGGCGCCTCAGATTGAAGAGACTGCCATCCGTGCGGTACCGGATGTAAACAGCGTCTTCATTGTTGAGGTCTTTCATGGCTTGTTTCAGCATCATGCTGAAGAAGATTGAAAAGAGGGTTGGTGCGAGAACACAGCCTTGCTTCACGCCATTGTTCATGGAGAAGGGTTCAGAGAGCTCATTGCTGTATCTGACCCGACCTTGTTGGTTTTCGTGCAGTTGGATAATCATGTTGAGGAACTTTGGGGGGCATCCGATGCGCTCTAGTATTTGCCAAAGCCCTTTCCTGCTCACGGTGTCGAAGGCTTTGGTGAGGTCAACAAAGTTGATGTAGAGTCCTTTGTTTTGTTGTCTGCACTTTTCTTGGAGCTGTCGGAGGGCAAAGACCATGTCAGTAGTTCCTCTGTTAAACTGCCACATTGACCACCACATTGTCAGTAGTTCCTCTGTTAAACTGCCACATTGACCACCGCCAGTGGGCTGATAACGCCTCAAACCGTGCATCTTGGCGCCTCACAGTTTGGCGGGCAGCAACCTCCTTTGAAGAAGACCGCAGAGCCCACCTCACTGACAAAAGGCAAAGGAGGAAAATCCAACACTCAACCCCAACCAACCAATTTTCCCCTGCAACCGCTGCAATCGTGTCTGCCTGTCCCGCATCGGACTTGTCAGCCACAAACGAGCCTGCAGCTGACGTGGACTTTTTACCCCCTCCATAAATCTTCGTCCGCGAAGCCAAGCCAAAGAAAGAAGAAACTATTAATCACATAACAGTTCTCACTTAACTCTAAGCTCAAACCCTACTATAAGTGATTATAATTGTATAAATGTGTGGGTATTAAAGTCCAAACTATTTCAATTTAAACTAGAGTCTGAAAGGTTAGTTTTAAGGCCCATTATTTTAAAGTCTTGTTGAACTTGAAGGTTTATTAAAATGAAGTTCAGAAGTGATCATGAAACATCAAGTTCTTTTAAATTGTTACTTAAATCAGTAATGAAGTGTTTGTTAACACTTAGTTTGTACTGGACTGTACAAACTCACAAATCTGGTTATTTCTTCCAGGAAGTGATTTCTTCCAACTCTTACACTGGTCATCTTCAACTCCCTCTTAGCTTCTTAAGAGTTCTGGAGCTTTTTTCAACTTCAGCCTGCCTTCTAATAAGAAGAAAGAGACATTCAGAAGGGTCTGGCTTATTTTAAAGCCACATAGAACAGGACTTTCTCCTTATTTCAATCTTTTCCTTCAGCGAGCGAGAGAGAGAGCGCGCGAGAGAGCGCACGAGAGAGCGCGCGAGAGAGCGCGCTTTAGATTCCTATGAAGTACATCACCAATGAGGTCAATCTTAATTCCTGGAAAACGATCAGTTATTGGAATTTTAAACAGTTGCCAACCTCAGTTTCTTCGTTTCTTCTAAACCATGTGGTCTTCATATCTCTGGCTAGTAGACAGCACGACTTTGAAAGATTACCTCACTTCTGTTTCAATGGCTCTGAATTCCATTTTTTTGTTCAAGAGGTCTTAAGTGGTTTGGTTTAAAAACAGATGATTTTCTTCAACAGTTCTTAAAAACTTCAGTTTTTAGTAAAGCAAACACTCCATTATTCTTGAATAATTAGGACCACTTGAGATCCATCAACTCTGTCTTTCCAAGACAGACTCCAAAAATGATCACTGATTTCAATTGTCTATCTGTAAATGTGCTGACCTGTGTGTTATCATGTACCAGCCCACAACTAAATTATTAATACATATACAATATTTTAACACTATAACTTATATTTCTTATAAAAATGTCAGAAAAGTAACTTGACCCTTAATCTAAATATTACTAGTAAAACAAATCCATTACAAATGTTAGAGCTATTAAAACTTCTTTTGTAAATTCTTGGTGTTTTCCAGTCTGAGGAGTTCTTACCTACTTTTGTCTTTATTTTATTTATTTTGTTTAATTTTATATTCTCTCTCAACTTGTTTACTTACTGAGGCAGAGACTTAACCCTTTGGACTCAGTGTCCCTGTTTTCAGGGACTACCAATGAGTGCATATACTCCATGTCCCCATTTTTCAGGGCTGGTTTTATACCCAACCACCAGTCGACTCCTACTGGTGTAGTTTACCCATGGACCCAATCCGGAGTATAAATTATTAAAGGTTAAAAATGGCAGGAGTCCAAAGGGTTAATAGTCTAAGTTTGTGGTAATTTACCATTAATTAGGTGTATGCATCATAATCAATGGCTGGAACAAGAGTTGTTCGACAGAAATTACAAACTACCAAATCAGCACTGAAGTGATAGGCCTGACCTGACCGGTTTAGTTGGAAGGCCTTTGTAAATAACCTCTTACTCTACTGGAAACCTGAGACAGTCGTCCATCCATGTTATCTTTAGTAAAGGTGGCAGAGTACATTAACTGCACATTATAAATCTGATTTATAATCTGTAAACATTCATTCAGCTGCTTCACAAGCAAATATGAATGGACATGCTATTGGAGAACAGAGATCCACTTTGAATATCATGGCTGAACTGCAAGTGTTGACACCACATAGTCAGTCAATAAAAACTTCCTCAAATCTGATTTGATCTGTCAAGCAATTTGGGCTCTGCACATTCAACATCCTAAATATGTTATCATGGCATCAGAATTTATCGTCATGAACATATGAAATTGATTGTTTTATGGCAGTATTAAAGGTTCAAAATTGCTATAAATTACATCAAAAAATAAATGAGTGGAAAAGTGAGGCAGCGTATGGCTCACTGTCCATTCAGAAATCTGATGGTGGGGGGTGGGGGGTGGTGTGGAGGAAATAGAAGTGGTTTCTGCACCATTGGTTGTTTGTCTTCAGGCTCCCATACCTTCTTCCTGGTGGTAGCAATATGAAGAGGGTATGTCCTGAGTCCTTGAGGATAGAGGCTGTGTTTTTTGAGACTCTGCCTCTTGTAGATGTCCTTGGCACTGGCCAAGTTCACAACTCTGTGGTATTTTAATCTCCTGCCACTGAATGTCAAGGTTGGACCCTTTTGTCAGAGGCAGCCATTCTCTGCCGCTTGTGGCACAATCGTTTCTTCTCACTTATCACCCTGCACTGGAATGATGTGCAGATCTTGCTTGAAGCAATCATGGACTGCTTCATTTGCTGAAAATAAAATTGAACATTGTGAAATAATCAGTGAGCTTCCTAGTCTGATCTTATTGTAAAAGGAATGTTATTGATGAAGCAACTGAAGATAATTAGGCTGACAAACTGCTGCCATGATCTTCTATTGCATAATTGATTGACCTCCAACAACTACAGCCAACTTCCCATGAGGGAGAAATGACTACAATCATGTATCATTCTCGGGTAACACTTCACATCTAGGCTTATCTTTTAATTCTATCTTTCATATTCTCTTGCACAGAATCACACCAACACAAGCATTTGAGGACATTGAAGGAGAAGGCTGATTATGGCTTTTGGTTTATCCTCTTGATATCTATGTACAGAAATCCTGGATTTAATGGGGGCGGTGGGGGGGGGGGGGGGGTAGACTAAGCCAGGCTTAATACAAAGGCTTCAAACTCAAGAGATTGAGAAATAATGTGTTTCATTAAGATTCATTTTTTTTTAAGCATACCAATCAAAATTTAATGATACCTCCAAAATGCAAACAAGAAATATTTAAGACCAGACTGGAAACGCATTAGCTTGTCCAATAGCAGATTTTCTTATGTGTCACCTTCATTGATACATTTCCAGTGAATGGCATTTAATGGCTGGGTGAAATGGCTATTATATACCTAAAGTTTCATCAAGAATGCTTCTTTTCTGTCTTCCCCTCAGTTCTGTTTAGAGATAGAATGTTTATAGATAAGGCAAACACCATAGGGATTGAAAAAGTGAAGCAATTTTTCCAAATTCAAATCATTATAATTTAAAAAAGGAATTTTACTGCATGATGTTATTTTCAACCTCTTACAATGACCACGGTTGTATCTGAAAAGTAGCCCTCAGTTTAGTGTGGAGAGGAGACAGGATTTGAGGAAAAAAAAGAGGACCTGAGAGGAAGGATTCTCATTACTGGTATTTAAATAGCAGATTTTTTCCCCTCAAAGCATTTTAAATTGTAGAATGAAATTGGATAGATGAGATTCAATGTTAATTTCCCTTTAACAATATTACCCAATTAGTCATTCCAAGTTTTGCAAATGAAAAATGGTATTTTATTTGAATATCACATTTAGACATTTATAACATTCCTGTGAAGAACTTTGGGATGTCATCTGCTATCCACTATGCCAAAGTAAAAGTTCAAATTTATTGTTAGAGTACATACATAACAACAAAGACTATTTTTTTCCTATGGGCCAGGAATCACCAGTAAATTGTACTCAACAAGAAAAACATTTAAACAAACTGACTGCACAATTACAGAAATATAAATATTTAGTAATAATTGGCAAAATAAGAGTCCTGAGCGGAGTCTGATGGTTGAGAGGTAGGATTCCTGAACTTGGAGGTTCCAGTGTTGTGGCACATGCATATCCTTTCTGGGGGCAGCAGTAAGACCAGAGCATGCCAGGCAGATGGACCCATGATTATTGTTGCAGCCATGGGATTTGCTCATACTTTGTGCCATGGAGAAGCAGCCATCTAAAGAAACCCATGTCCTTAACTATGCAGAAGTGGAAAATCTTGGGTCTGGGACATCAAAGAGAACTTTATGAATCAACCCCCACAACTATTTACATTAGGACCATGATATACCATGCAGGAACACTGCTACAACTGAAAACAAAACCCAGTAGCTTCAAAAATCTTTGGGGGGTGGGGGAGGAAAAAAAAAAATCAAAAAAAAAAATCACACACACACTAATTGGTGAATATGCTTCATGGAAAAATCTCCTGAGGGAAATAGAAACAAGATTTAAATCATTGCTGATATGTTCTAAAATATCATCTCTTTATAACCTTGGTATCTCGAAACAATATCAAGGACAACTGAGCCTATTACTATTGAATCCAGAGTTTAAAAATCATCCTTCTACTATAAATATTAAAAACCACTAATGTGATTAAATGTGTGTGGCCTGTTTAGCTTAAATGAACTTGTTCCATGACTCTGATCAACGTTATGGTTGGCATTGCAAGACCCTTGAAATGACGAGGTTGCGAATAATAATATCAAACAGTATAGTCTGGAGTCCAAAAATACATTTCAGACAAGCAGTCACCTGTAAATATTTCCCCAAGGGAATGGTCTTTAATTTAGTGCAAATATTTAACATTGTTATAAACAGGACATCTGTGATACAAAAAAAAATGAAACATTGAGAATTCTTAATATTTAGTAATCTGATCAAAAGTACATTGTGGGGATGTATTTTAGTATAGATTTCATAACCATGTTAGACTTTTAATTTCTGTAATTGAGACTGCTTATTAGCTGCCATACAAGTCAAAGTTATCAAGTATAAAAGTGACAAAAATCTTTATATCACTACCTTTGAAATGTTAAAATGAACAAAGTAAAATATTAATACCTGTATAACAATCACACTATGTAGGTTGCATGGAAAAGGAGAAATGCAATCAGGAAAAAGGTTTATTGAAATATTGATCAATGTTGCAGAGCAAGTCACTTCACTCCATCGGAAATGGATCCAAGTTAGTGATGGCTTTTGGCCTGCAGTCCAGGCCATTTCTTATGGACTCTTTTACTGAGGTTTCAGATATGAAATCAACTCAAGGTTGATTTGTCAATTACTGATTAATCATGGACCTCAACAATCAGAAAGCCTATATTCACAATACAAAGAAGGTCTTAAAAGCCAAATCCTAGGTCTTCTTCCTTTGAACTAAAATCTTTAGTTGCTAGACAGGGACAGCAGATCATCGGGAATTTCCATTTTTTTTTTAAAAAAGAGGAAAAAAGACTGGGCGGCACGGTTGGGCTTAGTGGTGAGAGCCATGCCTTTACAGAGCCAGCGATCAGGACAAGTGTTCAAATCCTGTGCCATCTGTAAGGGCTTTGTACGTTCTCCCCATGTTGGTGTGGTTTTCCCTAGGGGCTCCATTTTCTTCCCACCGTCAAAATGTACTGGGGTTGTAGGTTAACTGGGTGTAACTTAGGTGGCACAGACTTGGGCTGAAATGGTCTGTTACCATGCTGTATGTGTAAATTTAAAAAAAATGCTTCTGTGCCTGTTTTTCATATGTCACAGGCTCATCTCAAAAATTGGTTCTTTCCAGTCCAATGTTCTTTTTCCATCTCCCAATTGCCCTACTTGGCATTTAATTGTGCAAGCTTTGTTGATATTTTATGGGCTCTGATTTAATGAGTAGCAGCTCCTCCTGCTTATTACACAAGAATCCAAGATTTTCCTTGATTAACAGTTGGCTGCCCAAGTGATAATTAGTATTGATTAATGAACAATGGACACAGAAATAAAGTTGTGGGCAATAGTATCAGAGGAGATGTGATAAAAATTGTCAGTGAGATTGTTGCCAAACATAGTCATGATCTGGAACTCAACTGCCTGCAGAATGAATACAAAAAAAATGCAGTCAGGGCTTGCAAAAAAATAAAAGGGACTTGGACAGACACTTGAAGGAAAATAATTTGCAAGGCATCAAGGGAAAAATGGGTGAATTGGTCATCACCTTCAATGCTTATTGTTCTGAGCTGGAAGTTACAAAAGGCATTGGAATTTTTTTCTTTTGGCAACAATGACTGTTTTAAGTGCCATACTCCCTTTTTTCCACTTGATTACTGACATTTTAGATCAGATTTGACTGAGGACTGTTATCAACTAATTGGTAAACTCATCAGCCATTTCTGCACTCCCTATTATTTACCTTCCATGGGGCCAAAGTTTACTTTTCCTACTCTATTCCTTTAGACATCGTCACACTTGTAATCAAGTGCACTTTTGCTTTACTTTAATGGATTAGTTTCTCGGTCTATTCGGTTTTTTGGCTGTTAAAAATTCTAAGTATTTACCCAATCGCAAAAATCTCCAAGTATTCTCCGTGGATGCTGCAGGAGCTGGCTGTGTTTCACCAGCGCTTCTGTGTATTGCAATATTCTTTTATCTTTTCCCAATACTTCTGCCAGCATCTGCAGAGCATTTTTCAAAGTATTTTGGAAATTACTTACTTGCAAGCTGAACTACGGATCGAACTATCAGAAACACATTCACTACGTGAAGAACACCAAAAATTTCTTGAAGTAACATTGACTCTCTCTGTTAAACTGAATTGTTCATCTGATTTGTCTTATCCAAGTGCAGCAGACCCTTTTGTTGTATGGTACAGTCGATGAATAGAATGGAGTGCTCACCTAAAAGTTAGGCAATTTACCATCCCACTGTCAACATATTTAATGGGCAGAGATTCAATGACTGATGAGTAGGGCCATCAGTTTCTCTCCCTATCACATTGTCTATTAGAATGCAGGTTGCAACACTATGCAGACACAGGTTTCTTGAATAAGAGGGGAGACCAAAGCGCCAGATGTATCAATCTTCCTGGATGAAGATTCCTGGAAGGTGTGTAGATTCCAAGAAATGACCAGTAAAACCCCTATTATCTGACAATTAAAAAGATTGGTAGATGCCAGATAGTGGATTTTCCACTTGGTTGATACCTTGATGTATCTTGAATCTGCCAAGCCAGCCATTTGAAAAAGAGCACCGTGTTTCAATGTCCACCTTCTCATGGAACTGCAGGTGTCACCTGGCACACGAGTGGTGGATTGGTGAATCTACGGCAAGGCATGCCACAACAATGTTAAACTTGCATTTTTTTTGCCAATTATTTTTATTCTGATTTATTTTAATTTTTTTTTTTTTTTATTTTCCCTTGATTTTTTTTCTCTCCAGCTGCTGAGACTGCTGGTTGCTGGAGTTCAGGATATCAAGGGCTTCACTGGACTTGGTTTGAAATTCGAGGTCTAATTGGATGGTCTTGTTCAAGAGAGAATTGAAAGAGAGGCCACTGGGCTCTCTTACATTGGGCCTCATATTAGGAAGGAGCATGAGAACAATTTATAGAAAGAATTTACAGTTGACTAAAGTCACTGTGCTCAGTTAAAAACATTTGTTCTCATTGCCTCTGGCACCGAGATTTTTTTTTGAGTAATAAAGCACAACAGATATTTCCTGTTGGTTAATCAGTCAATGCCGGAATTCCATTGAAAACAAAAAAGCACAAAACGTGAGGCACCGAGTTCTCTGTGGTGCTCAATTTGATCAGGGTCTTGGTCCAGCTTTTAGCCTAGAAGCAGTTTGAGGGCTGGACTGCTTTTGGCCAAATTAGAAACCTTATGGAATGATTTCCTTCACATCCTGCTCAAGTTGGCTCCATTTCCTCATCCATGTCCGCCAGATTGAACAAGTTGGCTTTCCAGCCTGAGGGTGTAAAAGGTAGATCAGTGACTGGGATTGGGCCCAGGATGGGGGGTGGGGGAAGAGAAGATTGGAAGCCAGCTAGGGAGAGAGATGGGACTTGGTGAAAAGGGAAAGGAGAAAATATGACTCATGCAACTTTTTGTCTAGAGATAGGGGCATTTTTGAACAGCAGGAGATAACTCAAATCAAACTTAAATGGAATGTCATCAATCTGCCAAATATCATACTTTTGCTTACAGGTTAAAAGGAAACACTGGTTGACCGTTTTGAGTTTTGTGTGCCCGATGGAGATGTGGGGGGGCTGGTAATCATGGTGGGGAGCTGGCTGATGGAGGACCTCAGTTTTCTTCAGGCTGACTTCCAGGCCAAACATTTTGGCAGTTTCCGCAAAGCAGGACGTCAAGCGCTGAAGAGCTGGCTCTGAATGGGCAACTAAAGCGGCATCGTCTGCAAAGAGTTGTTCATGGACAAGTTTCTCTTGTGTCTTGGTGTGAGCTTGCAGGCGCCTCAGATTGAAGAGACTGCCATCCGTGCAGTACCGGATGTAAACAGCGTCTTCATTGTTGGGGTCTTTCATGGCTTGGTTCAGCATCATGCTGAAGAAGATTGAAAAGAGGGTTGGTGCGAGAACAAAGGAGGTTGCTGCCCGCCAAACTGTGAGGCGCCAAGATGCACGGTTTAAGGCGTGGGTCACGTCTCCAGAATGGAGGACCATCGCCTTCCCAAGATCGTGTTATATGGCGAGCTCTCCACTGGCCACCGTGACAGAGGTGCACCAAAGAAAAAGTACAAGGACTGCCTAAAGAAATCTCTTGGTGCCTGCCACATTGACCACCGCCAGTGGGCTGATAACGCCTCAAACCGTGCATCTTGGCGCCTCACAGTTTGGCGGGCAGCAGCCTCCTTTGAAGAAGACCGCAGAGCCCACCTCACTGACAAAAGGCAAAGGAGGAAAAACCCAACACCCAACCCCAACCAACCAATTTTCCCCTGCAACCGCTGCAATCGTGTCTGCCTGTCCCGCATCGGACTTGTCAGCCACAAACGAGCCTGCAGCTGACATGGACTTTTTACCCCCTCCATAAATCTTCGTCCGCGAAGCCAAGCCAAAGAAGAAAAGGAAACAGAATATCAAACCCAAGTTGAACTACATTATTATAATATTTAAATTATTGACCCACAAGAAAAGTGATTTCTTTCTCTCATTTCCCCCCCCCCCCACCCACCATAAAAAGCAGAATGGATGGATACAAGGTTCTTTGAGAAAAAGAGCTGATTTTCATATAAACAAGTATAACATACAGATGTACCAATTCTTTTGCACTGCAACTACACAGGAATTTTTCTTATGCTTTTGAGATTTTAACATGTTAAATCCCCATTTCATTTAAGTGCACCATTTTATGCAAGTGAAAATGTCCTCATACAAGTCTGGATTGTTTGAATTTGGAATATTGGATGTTACAAACACAAGGGAGACTGAAAAAGCTGGATCCCAGATGCTGTTCAATGGCATCAGGGACCTTAATTAGGCAGAAGGGTAGTTATGTCAGAGATGACAGAAATTGGACACAAGTTTTAATATACTTTGGGAGTGTCCATTCTTGAATGCAACTTGCTAACAGAATTCAGCAAAAAGGGTCAACTAAATAAATCTAAAAACAAACGGATTTCAAAGATCAAAACAACTGTGGTAAATGGAGCAAAGTGGAGGGAGGAGAAGAATTTAAAATATTCCTTTCTTTATTCATCACATTCGTCTCTGCAAAACACACTTATGATGTCCGAAGGTTGTATGATTTGGATGCCTCATCCCTGTACACCTCCATCCACCATCAGGAAGGAGTCAAAGCTCTCTGCTTCTTCCCTGGAACTGGTTTCCCTGCATCAAAACTATCACTCGCCTGGCAAATCTCTGGTCTCAACCCCAGAGGCTTTTTTTTTTTTTTTTTTTAAAAACCTCATTTCCTACAAGTTGCAGCCATAGGCACTCACATGGATCCCAGCTATGCCCGTGTTTGTGTTAGCTACGTGGAACAGAATTGTTTCAAACCTACTCTGGAACAAACCCCAACTCTTCCTCCATCTCTTTGAGGTCTAACCTGGGTTGCTTTCTGCACCCATGCAGAACTCGTTATTTTATAAACTTTGTGGCTGACCTCCATTCCGCTATCAAGTTCATTTCAGGTTGACAATGTTGCACTGATTGAACTTGTGTTGCCATAATGGTTGAGCAGACGCAGCACGAATAAACAAAGGGCACTATAAAATTAAATGTAGCTGTCACAAAACTAAGCAATAATCGGCCTAATTATAATGTGCGACATGCTGTATTAAAAGTGTTTTGTTTTGCAAAACCAAATTCTGATTCAGATATCATAAATGAATAGGAAGATGACAGAGCAAGACCATAAAGCAATATATGACACTGTGACCAGAGACAACACATTTTCTCCTTTTTCACTTTATTAGCTTTTCATCTTCAGACGTGCTTACCTTTATATTTAAAGTGCACCAGTGGGACCCCAGCAGGTTAATAGGTCAAACCCAGCATAGCCTGCACATTGATGGTGCTAAATCAATGCCATTATTTAAAGAGCTTGGACATGGATATTTATTCATAATAACCTGCACTTGTTCCAGAGCAATCTTGCACAGGTTTTGAGAATTTTATAAATAAAAATCCTCACCCTGTAACAGATATGGTCCTTTAATCACTCCATTTTCCCACCAAACAACCTAAAAACAAAATTGGATGCAAATCATGTTTGTCAGAAATATTGTTTACACACAAAATAATGTGGTATTTTAATACAGCATCCTTTTAATCAAATACTTTAAACTATTTTTTTCATGGAACAAATATACAAACACAGAATGTAAAATTTCTTGATTAAATTATGGCTATTGGTACTAGACGTACACAAGAGTAATCAAATTCTGGTCATACCTACATCTTTTCCTCCTTTAAATTCAATAGAGAAATATTTATGTAAGGGAGTACAGCTAACCAGAGAATACTGCTTCACACAGAGAAGGTAAACAACCAACTTTCTCCAGACAAGTTTTCTTCCAAAATATTTTTTGTTTTTAAAAACCCTAATCGACACTTCACTTGTGTATTCATGGATGCATCCAAGGGCCATCTACTGCATCCAGTGCTCCCATTGTGGCCTTCTCTACATCGGAGACTGGACGTAGACTGGGAGATTGCTTTGCTGAGTTCCTTTGTTCTGTCTGCATCAGTATTTGGGATCTCCCAGTGGCCAATCATTCCAATTCCCGCATTGACATCTCCCCACCTCCCCACCTCCCCCCCCCCATCTTGTTTCCTGGTGTTCCCTCCCTCACTTATCCACCCATTACCTGTGGGACTGTACTCCTCCCCTGCCCCTCCCCACATCATAATAATCAGGCTCCTGCCTAAATTTTTTTCCCCAATCCTTAACGAGGGGCTCTGTGATAGTACAGATCTATTACCAATGTATGTAGTGTATATAGTTACAGTATCTACACTGTGCTTACAGCGATTGGCTGAGAGCTTAGCCACGCCTACTGTCTGGGCCTTAAAGGGTTGTGTCCCTAGCCAGGTCGGATCATTCCGGACTGGTCGGCCACCTGTGAAGAGCTCCTGTCTTTTGCTAATAAAAGCCTTGGTTTGGATCAACAAGTCTGATTCTTTCGACAAGCTCTACAGGCTCAAGCCTGAAATGTTGGTTACACATCTTTATGTTGTTGTATAAAGTGCATTGTTTGACCTGCTGTGTTTCTCCAGCATTGTGTTTTCGACTTCAACCACAGAGTCTGCAGACTTCCTCGTTTTACTTTCAACTCCCTCCAGAGGTCTTAAACATTGAGGTGCGTGTTGTCTTATGTTACATTTATTAGTGTTCTGAACCTGATATAACTGACAGCATAAGCTATGCAACCTTGCAGGAAGAGTTATATATTTAATATAAATAAATAAATGACAAGCATAATCCCTTCATGGTTTTGCCATAGCCCCCTCAGAGGCTAGAGTGGAGCCCCAAAAGGCCTGGCAGGAAAAGGAATTCTGCCTTGCATTGGCACTTCCTGTAGTGCAGTTTGCTCCAGAATACATCAATTTCCTCCCCCCCCCTTACCTAAACCAGGGAAGGTGAAAAACTCTGAAACTCCAGCAACATCACAATATTCAGGCTCTTGCAGCTATGCACATTACCCTTACAATCTGTACAGATAACGTGGAAGGTGGCATTTGCAGTGATGCACTTTTTTAAAAAAAAGTGCCATACATTGGGCAAGTCTCAGATTGGTCTATTTAGCCATCTGTGTCACTGCAAGGCAGTGACATTGAAGCCTATGATTTCCATTCCCTCTGGCAAACACTGCCAATAAAATGTGCATCATTGAACAAAGAAACTTTTTTTTGACTGAAGGACAATACAAACACATTGGATCAAATCAGCTTTGAAAGCATTTTGAAACAAAGCCTATTTTTCATTCCGTCTTGCAAGCTCATTTCCAAGCCATTTTAAAATCTAAAATCATTACCAGAAAATTGAAACATAATGAATCACTGCATCACTTAAAGTAAAAAAAAACATGCTACTTTTAGTGCATTAGCCACAGTAGTTTTGTTATATGCAAATTAGAAATGAACATCAGTGATCAATGCCAACAAATTCATGTAACCAAAAATTGGATCATTTGTCTGTGTGAAGGTTTATGTTATTTTATTTAAAGTTTTCATCTGTTACCATTTAGTGTCCAGGTGAAAAAGAAAAAAAAAACTGGTAATTAATGCATGAAAACATTTTATCATGGACATGCAGAAATATGGCAAATGCTTCACAATGAGATTATCATGAATAATCATGAAACATCTTTGTGAAATGCTTAATAATTGATGTGTTTTATACAAAATAGACCTGTTAAAAGTCAATTTACAGTAAATTATAAACTGAAAGTTAGATATGCCATGTCAATCATATTCTGAGTGCAGACAGGAAATAATGGAACAGAAAACATGGTTGAAATTTCAAACTAATTGCCTTGAAACACTGACTTCATGACATTTGCTCAACTTTGGTCTTCATTACATTTTAGTCTCCAAGTCAAAAAATCATCTACGTGTTGACCTGCACTTCTGCTAGCACATCACCTTTCTGGCAAAGCAAAGTCACGGCCAGAATTAAATGGCCATGAAAGATCGTAAGAGAACAAGGTTTCCTGACTGGTCAGACACTGGGAAAGTATAGCAAGAGGTTTAAAGCACAGTCCAGGTACTTCTCAGCAGGAACCAGCAGCCAGCTGAAATATTTAATCATTTATTGCTGAAATGCAGGAAGTTTATTGACATCTGATTGCACAGACACAACTCGTCAAAACAGTGTTCTCCAGTCCTCTGCAAAACATGCAGATGCACACAAACAGAACACACAGATAATACACAGGCAGGACAAGTATTCATATAATCAATAATAAATATTGTTTCATGACTAGGAGAGTCTCAGGTGGCTGGGGTGAGCAGTTCCTATGGTCATTCAGCATTCTCATTGCCTGTGGAAAGAAGCTGTTCCTCAGCCTGGTGGTGCTGGCTCGGATACTCTTTTATCTCTTTACCGACACAAGCAGCTGAAAGATGCAGTGCACAGGGTGGAAGGGGTCCTCAATAATTTTGCACGTCATCTTCAGACAACAATCCCGGTAGATCACATTGATGTGGTTGGGGGATGGGGGGGGGGCGGGAAAAAAAAAAACACCACTGATCCTCACTGACCCAGTGGATCGACTTTTGATCCAACAGCAGGAAGCACAAAATAAGAAAAAAAGTGTTTAAAGTGACCACAATTGAATGACCACAGTCTTAAATCTTTGCCTATAAATTCATTTAATGGATAATGCCAAAATGCTATGTAATACCGTTAACTGATTGCACTCTTCCTTCTAAAGCTTCAATTACTGAGTGGGTTGGGGGTGGGGGTGAAGGAGGGAGGGAAGGGGAGAAAATGACACTGTGTATATTCAAGAGGGAAATGTTTGTGTGTATTTTGGTCAATATGGTTCATGGTGTGAAAAATAAATTTAACAAAAAGCTTCAATTACTGATGCATTTCTAAGCAGCAGAGTTCCTGCCTGGTTACCACTGCTAATCTGGTAGTGAACCAGACTTGAAATTGCTCTCTTATCTGAAGTGCAATAACAGTTTAAAAAAAAATTCCATGAACATTTTTTTTGGAGTAATGCTAATAATTTAAATATTGATTAGTTCACATGAATTTAACCTGTGGGAACCAGATCAGCAAATGGAAGAATTGTGAGAATGACTGATGTTATCGTGGGCACACCTGACGGAAGGTCAGGAAGAGAAAGGTTAATGAACACACTGAGACAGGGAAGCTGAAGTATATCTTTAATGCAAGGACCATTGTGGGTGGATGATCTCAGTGCCAGGATCAGAACTTGGAATTATAATGTTGTACAGGAATGACAGCTCAATTATTTTGGGTTTCCATGTTTTAGAGACCATAGAGGGGAAGACACAAGAGGTGGAGGGGTTTATCTGAGGTGAAGCCAATCTTTTCTTATTCTTTTATTTTTTCTTAGGGGTGGGAGGGTTCCTTTTATTTTGTTGTTCTTTCTATTATCTTTTTCTCCCTTTGGTTCAACATGGACATTGAATTGCATTTTTGTAGCATTATAATTTTTATATAATAAATGAATCACGTTGACTTTTCTTTCTTTAATATTGGCATTTGTATTATTGATAGTGAGGTTTTTCTTTTTGATCGTTCTTCATGTTGATTGAAAATTCTCAAAATATGAAAAGTAGCATCAATTATGAATAATGAGAATCCTGTGGGGGAAAATACTAAATTAGGGGAAGGTAAAATATGGCATTATTAGAACAGAGTTAACTGGGAGCTGCAGCTACAGGACAAGTCTACAACTGACAAGAGGGAGTTATTGAAGGACCACCTAATTAGTGTGGGCCTGAATGTTCCAGTGTGAAGGAAAGGCAGGTATGGCAAGGAAAGAGAACCTTGGACGACAAGAGAGGCCATGAATATAGGCAAAAAGAAAAAGAAAGCATTTGTTTTGGTTTCTGAAACAAAAACCAGGCAGGGCCATTTTGGAATACAAGGATTCCTAGAAGAAGCTCAAACAGGGCTTTAGGAAAGCCAAGCTGGATTGCAAAGAATACAAAGACATTTTATACATACATTAAAAACAAGAGGGTGACCAGTGAGAGAATAGGACCATTCAAGGGCAAAAGAGGAATTTTATGTCTGGAGTCATTGGAAATCAGCAAGGCATAAAATGAGTATTTTGCTTTGCTATTTACCAAGAGGGAAAGACATGGGGATATTGATAGAGAGCATAGTATAGAGAATGCACATGTTATAGGATATTCTGAGATCTAATAAGTGATGATGCTGGATTTTTTGAAGAGAATTAAGGTGAAATCCCAAGGGCTGGTTAAGATAAATCCCAGTTAATTGAAAGATGTTAGGAGATTATGGTGTCTTCTTGAAGATCATTGTATCCTCACCAGCAACAGGCAAGGTACCAGTGGGGTAGAGAGTAGTCAATGTTGTGCCATTGTTTGAGATCAGAAATAGGGATCATTGAGAAAATTATATGTAGGTGAGCCTCAAATCAGTGGAAGAAAAGATTTTGATGAGGATACAGGGATAGTATTTGCGAACTTTTGGAAAGTGCATGGACAGATTAAGAATAGTCAGCATGGATTTGGACAGGGCAAGTCACATTTTAAATGTGCTTTTGTTTGCATGATGACAAACATGTTGAATATTGTCCATATGGATTTTCTCAAGGCATTTGGCAAATGCCTCATGATATGTTGATCCAGAGCACAAAGATACTCTGAACTGGTAGTTTGGGTTCCATTTAGTCTGACCCATACAAGACAGAGGGCATCATCGGATTTATGTTATTCTGGCGAGAGGTCAGTGTTCTACAGAGATTGGAGTGGAGATCCCCAACTTTGCTTAATAGATGATTTTGATGAAAATTGGATGGGTCAGTAAATCTGCAGATGGCACCAGGATTGACAGAGTTCAGGGTTATTTCAAGTCTTTCCCCTCTCACCTGAAAATTCTGCTTTCTAGTTTCAAGCTCTCCTAGCCTGGAAATAAAAATAATTTACCTTGTCTATGTCCCTCAAGATTTTAATATACCTCTGCAAGGTCACCCCTTTGTCTCCTGTGCTCAAAAAAATCCCAATCTATCCAACCTCTCCTCAAGCTGTCATCTGCGGTAACACCTTTGAATTTTTTGTGCACCCTTTTGTGCCTTCTATGTTCTAAAATTATTTGGGTGAGAACTGGAACAACTTTTGCAGAAGAGTGAAACAGATGTGGCACAGCTTCAGCGGAATAAGAGCCATGCCAGAAATGTCAGTGTAACTCTAGACTGATTCACAGGGTAGGTCTTGAAGACTAACGAGGAACTATAATCATGGGAGAACTTGGCACAATTGTGTGCATGGTGTGACGAGGGTGACTTGGATGTCAGGAGCTAAACTTCACCACTGAAATGGACAAGAGACCGGTTGGCTACAGTGGTTACAATCCACAGGAGGCAGTCCCATTGAAGGCAGCAGGATCCACATCACAATGTCTCTGAAGGGACTCTTTCTCTGCCTGGTAGTGCCATGATGTGTGCCTTTGCAGCCAAACAGATCGTGTGTTTATGTGCATGACAATAAAGGAATCCAGGACAAGGAGTTTAAATAAAAGGGAAGGCATTGAAAGACTGTCAGGGCTAAGTTACCTCCATGTACATTCAAGAAGATTAGGTTGTATGACATCTTATATTATAAATATTAGCTCGTGTTCAAATGATCCACAAGAGTTGTTTGCTCACTTGTCTAATCCCATGGGCACAGGAGACCAGGACTACATTAAAGAATTTCATCCAAAGCAAGATTCAAATAGCAAGGGGGCTGATGAAGATTAAAATTCTAGAGTCTGAACTACTTGTGAATTGTTGAAATTGATGCAATGGAATCCATCTACTACAGCAGTTCCAAAGCATCAAAATAGTTTGGCGGCCAGAAAAAAAGTTACAGCAACTCCAGGTAGTACAATTTCTTCAAAGACATAATAAAAAGCTACAGGCAAAAAAAAATTAACACTCATTTCAAATCAAAAGCCTTAGGAGTTTCTTTACCCGCTGTACAGTATTTTAATGTTCCAAAAGGCTAGGAAAACAATCTGTTGAATTTAATCAGTAGACGATGTGCAGACTGAAGAAGTTATCAGAGACACAGATGGCCAGCAACAGCCAAGTAACAGCAAACACCAGCATTTGTGATGGAAGCAACAGTTAATGGTTCAGAGATAGGAAATGTTGACATAGTTTCAAACTGCACAGTCCCAGAGAGCATATGGGATCTTTGCTTCATATTTGCAGTTTTGTCAGATTTATGTTTTTGGAAAATGAGAGACAAGCCTCACTACTTGCCAAATGTGAGCAAGGAGAAAAAAGCCATGCCCTTTTTGCCACTCATCTACACCAAGGGACACTTTGCAGGGGCCCATTGGGTGAGAACGTAGGTGGCAAGGTTTACAAGTGGCACCACAACTGGTGGTGTAGTGGACAGTGAAAGTGCTCATCCAGGGTTGCAACTGGGAAAGTGGGAGTTATGCCCATTTTAGCTCATCCCATTTTGCCTGCATTTAGCCATTTCAATCTATACCATAGGCCTCTTACCTCACTCCATATGCCCTCTATCCAGTGTGGAAATAGTTGCCCCTCATGCCCCTCCTTCAAATAGTTCCCCCTCACCCTAAACCTGTGCCCTCTAGAGTTTGGCACGGTCGACGTTTGTACGTGATGCAAAGTATAAATGTCAGCTGACGAGAATCAAATGAAAAAATGAATCCTACTCCAAATGTTAAAAAGTCTTCACTGATTTCAATACTGAAGGACCTCACACATTCCTTACATTTCTTTCAGCAAAGAAGGAATGTTGATCAATGATAAGAACACAAATTTAGAACCTCTCAGTGAAACAGGACAGGAAACAAAAGGCAGCAGGGCTGAACTTGTTATATCTATGGAACAATCACAAAGAAGTACATCTGACAGGAAGAATTAACCGCTGCTATTAAGTCAAAAGTAGGTGGTTTCAAAACTGCCTGTAGCAAAGATGATTGCCCACAAACCTCATATTGATTCACATAGGGTGAATGAGGCTTCAGCCAGAGCAGATTTCAGTTATCGTCAGCAAGATCAATCATCTGCCATCTTCGAGGTCCAAATTCAATCTCTTGCTCTGTGTATTTTTGTTTACTGCAGACATTTTCTCCTGAATGGAATTAAAGCACGAGCAGAGATATGAAAAAAATAATTCGGAAAAATATTAAGTGTGAATTTGCTGTGTGCGTGGGAAGAGAATGGAATCAGAGATGGACTTCCTTGAAACCCTGATCTTATAACTGTTTGTAGAAACATTTTCTGCCATATCAAATATCTGATGGACAGTTTTCTCAAATTTGCCCTTTCCTTCATCTTTCACATTTTAGGGCTCTACAAGGAATCCTTGTTGAATTGTTGACAAGACAGCAGCTGGCACATCTGATGTTCAGGGATTAAACCTGGCTCCATTATGACTTTCCAGATGTTAACTCCAACAGTGATCATAAAATACAGATGACAACTTGCAAAAGAACAAACCCCTTTCAATGACGAGTTTCTTAGTGCACATTCCGTGCAAGTTTAAGGTTTGTATAAAGCAGTTTCAATTCCACAGCAAAGCTAATGAGAAATGTTAAAGGTTCAAACCTCTATTTTGGGTGCACTTGCATTAGAAAGTCAAAGGTTGACTGCTCAGCTGAGCAGTCAAAAAGTGTTGACCCAGTGGGCATCAAAAGGGAAACAGAACTGCACATTTCTTCAGCATTTCAGTGTTAGATTGAGCTCCCACTTTAGATTTAAGCTGCATTTGCATAGCTTTCATATTGAGCCAAAACAGACTACCAGCCAACTGCTTAAAAGGGGCCACCAGACAGGTGACATTCATGGCTCAGCTCATCCCAAATGTTTGAATCCAGACCAAGATCTTTACAGGGATATGTGGGGGACCATCCAGTCGTCAATTCTGTATTAGAACTCCATCATTTGGCATTCTCCTAATGTGTTATTTGTCGGTACTTTGAGACATTTTTACCAAATTGTATTTTTAAATAGATTTTTCTATCTATTTATTTATTTATTTTTTTAAGTCTGAGGTGAGCAAAGTGCTCCAAAGGCATGGCATCAGCTTCAAGTTGCCAGGATGAAATCCTCACTTGGAACCTCATCTGACTTAAGCAACGCATCTCCATACATTTTGATATTTTGTTCAAAGGATGTGCACATCACTGCCATTATTGCCCAGAGATGGACCAGAACAAAGGCAGTTTTTAAAAAATCAAGACCAGTCTGACCAAGGACAGCAGATTTCTTTATCTAATTGGCATCCGTGCATTTTTACAAGACAATCCAATAGTTTCAATGTTACCAGGACTGAGACTCGCTGCTTCGAGAAAATTCCAGAGGCTGTCAGTTACTTGAATTGAGGCCTCCTATTTGCTCTCCCATGATGGGATTCTAGCTGGTGTCCCTGAATCAATGGCCCAGACCTCTGGCTACTGACAGGTTAGCATAATTAACACACCCCCTCTCCCCCCCCACCCCAAGGATTCATGGGGAAAACACTCCAAAATTCTCTATCAGAATCTTCACATTTGGTATCAATTCCTTTACCTTAGCAAGTTCCTCAAAATACTTTGCTTCCTTTATTCTGGATTTCCACTTGTTCTTTCTCCCTTGAGAATGTGCTCACCTTTAAACAGGTATAAAGAACCCACGCTGAAATAATATCATTCTAAACAAGTGTCAAAATAATTGAAGCCTTTAAAAAAATATATAATCACAATGAGCACATACAACAAACATCCATTTGGTTCTGCTTCATTATCAGTTGGAGTCATTATCACTAGCCCCTTTTATTGAGCGACGGAGTGTTGCAGCCGACTGAATGAGGAAAAAGGTGGACTTGCCTTTTATGGAGAAGGCTTACAAGGCTGTTCCAGCATTACTTTTATGGAGAGCGGCATCAGGAGCCATCCTTTAGGGCCAAGGGAGGCGGGGCAAGTGGTGCAGTAATTGTGCCCATCGCTGTGAGGTCAAACACATGCACCGAGTAAAGGCCGTCTTCTTTACCCATAATCCCCCACACAGCTGGAACTGCTCTGGGAAATGCAGACTTGTTCCAGCTGCATGGGGATTTATGGCTAACAAAGACGGCCATTGATCCTGCATTAAAATGAAGAGGCTTATCTTGCCAGGCTCTGCGGCACTCTTGCCTGCCTCCCTCCAGCCCGGCTTGTGAAGGAGCGAGGGGTGGAGGGCAGAACAGGAATAGGACATTTCTGGGTGGCAGGAGGGAGGCCTAACCCCAGAACCAATCATCATGGGAGCCCTGGTGGTGGCTCCTGGGTCACAGGCTGATGACATGATTACAGCACCACCAACCTGGCCCTAAGCAGCCATCTTCAGTGGCATTACCTTTATGGAGTGAGGCAAAGTGACTCGCTCCACCTCTGAGAATACCCTCAAAAACCTGGAAGGATCAGAGTGCCGATCCAGTATCGGCAAGGGTAGGTTCAGCGATGAGAAGGGAGAGAATATCGTCCTTTAGATTCTTTTTTTTTCCCCCCAAAAAAAAATTATAAAAAAGGCCTATAAGCTTTTGGCTCTGTTATATAGTCAGGATAATGTGAACTATTTTGTAACTATGTAAGAATACACCCTTCTCACTGTAGTAACTTGTGCATGCAAGTGTGTGAGCATTTTCCCGAGATGGTGGAAGACATCAGTAAGTAAACTCTCTTGTTATTTGAATCTTGCATCTCTAAGTTATTTAAGAAGCCTCCAAGGCAACAGATATAACATGGTGGCACCAGTATAAGAGAACAAGAATAAAGCCATACATCCGATTGTAAATCATTGAAATACAAAGAGGAAGAAGAGAAAACACATTACTAAAAGAAATGGCTGGAGCAACAGCAGTCCACCCAGTGATGGACGGAGAGGCTGAAGACATTGTTGAATCATTTAAAAAGTTTCAGAAGTGCAATTTAGCATTCAAAAGCTATTTTAAAAATTCAACAGCAGAGAAGGTCAATTATATACTTCTCTGGACAGGGGAGCGAGGCCAAGACTTATTTAATAGCAGATCCTATAGAGGTGGAGAAAAATGATCCAGAGCAGATATTTGCAAAGTTTACTTCTCATCTTGAACCCAGGTCTAATCATAGAATTAAACACTATGAATTTCAAGGTTTAATGCAAGAGACTGATGAAGGTGTTGATAACTTCCTCATTAGACTAAAAATTGTTGCTGCAAAATGCAGATTTCCATATAAAGGAAAGATTAGTCAATCAACTAATATGTGCCCATCCCGAAGTGCCAAAGTCTCGAACAGGGAAGGATACCTTGAAGATGGCTGAAGCTATCGACATAGCCAGAGCCTTCGAAACCATGAGAATGCAAATGAAATCCTTATCAATTCAGGCCCACCCACAGCAAAGAGAAGGAAGGGTTGATGCCATAAAGAACAAACCAAAAAGTGCAAACCCCAAGACCTGCAGGAAGTGCAGGAGACAACACCCCTTCAATGACTGAAGCAAATCCCCTGCATGCAGTTCTGAATGTAGAGCCTATGGTAAAGCAAACCACTGGGGGAAGATGTGCAAGTCTGGTATGAAGAAAACAGTAATGCTGGTGAAGAAAACAGACAAGGAGAAGGAAGATCCACCACATAAAAAGGAAACAATGAGGATTCTGACACCCAGATACTGGACATAGAATCCATACACCTTCACGAGATGTCGAGTGAGATAAAAGGAGGAAGTGAGTTGCACACAAGGATCCAAATACAGAGGACAATCCAGAACAAGCCTACGATATTTAACCTAAAGGAGAAGCTGGATACTGGATCACAAAGCAACGTCTTCCATTCAGACTCTACCGCCAGATGTTTTGAGAACATAAAAGGATATCCAAAAGATACAGCAAATGTCGCATTAACAGCCTATGGTGGACCCATGATCAAGCAGCTAGGAAGAATCAAGATCAATGGCTGCCATAAGGGAGCCATTCTATGTGGTAGATGCAGATGGACCAGAAATTCAAGGTCTGGATAGCTGCTGGGAGTTGCAATTGATCTCCATCAACTATGAGATCCAGACGAAGAAGATATCCAAAAGCATCAACAAAAACACAAAAGAGTAATTGATTTCCACAGAAGTACTTTCCAGGCCATGGCAGACAGTGGGAGCAGACTTGTTCATTAACAAATCAAGAGTGATATTTAATAGTAGCCTGCTACTACTGTTTCTTTTTGTCAAAAGGGTGAAAATCCAGAGAGCATCAACTATCACCTCAGAAATGACAGCACTCTTTACTGAGCAAGGAAGACCCGAGCAAGTAACGGAATACCGTTCATATCACAAGAATTCAGAAAGCTGGCTGCAGAGTATGGGTTTGTTATCACTACATCATCTCCATACTACCCCAAAGGATATGGGTTCATTGAAAGACAAGTGCAAACTATGAAACGCACACGAGCTAAGTGTTGCAAAATAAAAGACCCATACCTAGTTCTTCTATCATTACGAGCAACATCTTTAAGGGCTGACATGAAGTCCCCAGCAGAACTTCTAAATGGCAGAAGATATAAAACAACTCTGCAAAGCAAAATACACCCTCCAAAAGATCAGGAGGAAACCAGAAGACTGGCTTACACACAAGGATACCAGCATTATAACAAACATTGCCAGATCTCTTCACAGGGCAGCATGTGCACATTCAAGAGCTGATGTTGAAAATGTGGACTCTAGCAAAGGTCATCAGAGAAGCTGAGACATCAAAATCAGACTTTGTCAAGACAGACTGGCAATCAGCTGAGGAGGAACAGAATTCACATCCAGCTAACACAAGATGTGATGAAGCAGAAAGCTTTAATACCAGCAAAGCCTGAAACACCAATATCAAGTGAAGAGACCACAACCACTAATATCAAAACATCAACACAGCAGTTGGCATGTGAAGCACAACAAGCGACATCACCTACACGTGGATCAGCAACAGAGCCCAATGGTCGCAGCCAAATCCACAAGATGGCGAAGGAACGTACTGCTGCTACTGCGGTGTCAATAAGAATGATTGTGTAAAGTTGTGTAAATAAATTAGTGCACGTTCAGTTACTCAAGTTTCACTGGAAAGACAGTGATAACATTACATTTTTCTTTATCTTGAGAAGGAGGGATTTATATAGTCAGAATAATGGGAACCATTTTGTAACGGCACAAGAATACACCCTTCTCACTGTAATGCCCCCCCCCCCTGTGGGGGGCATGTATGTGTGAGCATGTGAACAATTTCCTGGATGGTGGAAGACATCAGTAAGTGAACTCTCTTTTGTTGTTGAATCTTACATCTAAGTTATTTAAGAAGCTTCGCAAGTAACACAGAGATGTAACAGGCTCAATTCTATGGTACAATCATACAGCATTTCCATAGGGTACAGCTACAGGGAACTTGCTCTGTCTGAATTTCTCAAGTCAAAATATTCTGCAAAAGATTTCAGGATTGCTACTTAAACCAGGTGGCAGCAGTGTGAAGTTTGCACCTTCTCCCCACAACCAAAAGTTTCCTCACAAAACCAAAAAGATATGCTCGTAGTTTCATCGGCTCCAGTACATGACCCCACAGTGAAGGTGAGAGGTAAAGGACTCAAAGTGATGTTGATGGCCACAAGAGAGAATAGGTGCCAGGGCTACAGGAAAAAAAATATGACTGGGGTGCTTTGTTCTGCTTCAAGTCCTGCAAATGCTTTTCTTCCTGAGTTGTAATAATCAAATTTCTTCTGAATTGCACTTGGAATATTTCCTAAATACTTGAACATTGCATTTTATGGCTTGGTTAGCTTGTCAATTGTTTATTTAATCTCTCACAAATGAAGGATGGTTTAATGTTTTAAGCAACTGTTCTTCCATTGAGCAATTTGAAATAAATCAGAAATATTGTTGGCATTACTTAAAAATTAATCAATGTGATTCAGAAAATGCTTTACTTAGGCCAAGTTAGAAACATTATCAGGCCCAGAAGCAGAGTGACAGAATATCAATACAGTTCTAATGTTTCCACTCTTATAGGGGATTCACTAAACTAATCTCTTTTTTGCACCATATACAATCAATGTACTCTGCCGAACATGTCAAAACTGAGTGTGGAACACATAATTTGTGACAGCCAGTACCTATTTATATCCAGTGATAGGCAGTTGCGGCTTAACATTGCAATCTTTTGTACGATGCGGCTGACAGACACTAATGGACTAAAACTTTCCAAGATTATAACAATTACATTAACACTGGACAAGTTAAGGCTTCAGCTTGCATCAAAAATGAATGACGATCTAGTTAATAGCTAATACCATGTACTTCAATCCTGTACATCAACACTTTGTACCATTTTTTGATATAATAATCATTCTATTTTCCATGAATAGTCAGAAATAGACAAAACTATTTTGACACCGACGTAAACAATGATCAGAGACTCCTTGGAATAATCAACCAACATTGCCACCCTCTTTAGCACCAAGGACCACATCTCAACTATATTCACAAGGAACATGCAGCATGGTCGTCACAATGCAGCTACAGTGAGAAGTACCAGGGTTTCAATCCCGCACTATCTTTAAGGAGTTTGCACATTCACCCAGTGTCTGTGCAAGTTTTCTCCGGTGCTTCGGATTCCTCCCACCATTCAATGCTTACCAGATGTTGAAGGTCAATGGGGTAGCATGAGCTTGTGGGCCAAAATAGCCTGTCACCATGCTGTATTTTTAAAAAATTAGAATGAAGTCCTTTTTCACACTGCTGCATGGATAAAACTAACTTGCTATCCAGAAATGAATCGAAAAATGTGGTTTTCAACCTTTTTCTTTCCACTCACATACCACCTTAAGTAATTCCTGTGCCATAGGTGCTCTGTGATTAGTAAAGGATTGCTTAAGGTGGTATGTGGGTAGAAAGAAAAAGTTTGAAAACCACTGCCACTGATCTAAAAGAACAAAATTAGCTTTTCTTTTTGTTTAATAAACACATCTCGTGTACAAAGAATTATATGGTGGCATATGCATAAAAACAACTTGCTCATGGGAGGGATAATGAATAGATCACACGATAAATATCAAACAAGGATGAACTTGAGTGCTGGAAAAAAAAAAATGCAGGTATGATAGCCATAGCTTGTGTGGCCTTGTTCTGGCACACTGCTCAACCCTTTGTTCAGATTACTATGCCAGGGAGTGGGCCCTACATTTGCAACAGCAGTTTACCCTTGTTTTCGGCATCTTGGAGACTCTATTTTGGGAATGTTCTGGAAAAAAAACTGATGAAGCTCATACACAAAAGTTACGCATTGGTGATGGCTTTAAGTATGGCAAAGGAAGGCAACCTTGCCCATTGAAGCAGGTTATGCTGTCAGATTAATCACGATTGAGTGCTTCACTTCTTGCACTTGTTACACGCTTTCCAGGAACTTAGAAACAAAATGCAGCCTGTATCATCCCCCCACCTCCTATGCAGGCCAAGACATTATAAAATGTAAAAAAAAAAGTCAAACGCCCAAAACCAGCTGATATACACCATATAATCAAGTGATTATATCCAGTTATTAAACTGCACAGAGTTACAGTGTGAACAAATTTATAAATCTTGTGAACAAACAATACGGTATTCTAAAGGATTGCTTTGTTGCACTGGTCCATGGCTGTTCTGCATGTGCTAATATGCACATAAATTAATCAGAAACTTTTAGAAACACTTCTGAAAATTAGTGCCATTATGCCAGATTTTATGCTCACATCATGTGTGCCTGAATTGGAAACTATTCAATTATCCTACATACACTCAGGAGCTTCTTCGTTAAAACAGAAGGATGGTGGGATACATTATCTCAAGGTAATTTGTATAGAATGTCATCTTGATCTTAGCCTACAACCTCACTGTGGGATCAAGATTGTAAAGACTGCAGCAGAGCCTCAGGCAAGGACTGGATTGTGCCTAACTTCAGGTTATTGCTCTAGAGAAGCCATCAGCTGACTCCTAAGTGTGAGCCAACACATTCCTGACATCTGTACCTGCCAATTTCCATGTTGCCATCTGCAATGTGGGGACAAAAAGATGCCAACATCTCAAAGCACACACTTAAGTGATAGGCCCATCAATGAATGTGGGGGAGGGGCAGGGAAAGGCTTAGTACTGAGTTGATACACTTCACATCCTTACCCTCTGATTTCCAACAGCCATGACTGACTTGTTGGCATAGGCCAGTTAAACCTGAGGGCCTTGGCATCTGCCACTTGAGCTGTATAGCCATTGTATAGCCAAAGGGTTGCCACTGGAAGGCCAGCTCCATTGGATACACAAGTAGACCACAAGATGCAATAGCAGAAATTGGATATCCAGCCCATCGAATCTGCTGTGCCATTTGAATAATTCCTCAACAACATCTTGCCCTGTGACACTTTTGCTTCTCAAGAACCCATCAGCTTCCACTTGAAATACACCCAATGACTCAGGTCCACAGCCAATGACAACAAATTCACTCTCTGCTGAAGGGAAGTCCTTTCATTCTGAGGCTGTGCCCTGTGGACCAAGAATTTCCCAATGGTGAAATCATCAACCCCACCCTTCCACTCTCAAATGAAGGTCTCTGATAATCTGCAAAATAAAAAAAACAAAAGAATGGCATGCAAATAAAATTTAAAATGCATGACTAATGAAAGTCATGGGATTTATGGTCAAGAAAAAGTGGAAACCATGTGGAAAGTAGAATGGTAAAGTGCAGTACATGAGTTTTCATTTCAAATTGTAGATAATTTGCAACAATGTTCTACTCTACAATATGGACAATACAAAGGAAACATTTAAAAAAAATTTCCAAAAGCACAATCTGGGTACAAGAGATCACAGAAACATTAGGTAGCCTCGAGGGAAAAAACAACAAACAAAATCACAAATTTGAAAACCGTGCTTATCATTTGGGTTGGAAATAGCTCAAACATAGTGGGTCAATCTCGTGAGCCCAGTCCCTCAGCCTTTTATTACCACTCATGGTCCCCAAGCTCTTGCTGATCAGATGTTGATGGAAGTGGACAATCATGCTGGTTTGAAACATTCACGACCCCAATGCTGGAGGCCCATCAGCAGTAACAAGGAAGCCTATCTATAGCACATCCCTCAAGCTTGAACGTCCGGCTACAATAGTCACAGAAAATGCAAGACCAAGCACAAAGTTCAAAGAAATGCTATTGCCATCACGCTTAATCCTAAATTACTATCAAGGAAGTTCACAAAGGGAAACCACTGACCGATATCAAATGGTAATCAAGTTACTATTTATCAGAGTCACGTGATGGAGTAGTGGCCGGTAGGAGAATACCAGGCCTTTCCAGAAAAGAAGAAATAAAATTAATACTAAGTTCAAGAAACACAAAACACAACAAATAAAAGATAAAGTTGTGGAGAAAAGAAAGAAAATGGTACCCAAGGAAAAAAGTAAAAACTGGAAAAAAGACATTGGAAGCCCTTACCTTCATGAAGAAACAGGGAGCCATCATGGAGAAAAGAGCCCCCTCCCCAAGGTTGACGAACCCACAGAGTCATGACCTCCCGATCACTGGACTGAAAAAATGGCTTTGAGCCAAACAGAAGCGCCCGACTGCACGAGAATTTGCAGAATGCCTGCAGGACAGAAGGAGAGATGAAGAGATGCAACAAGAACGATGCCAAACAACATATAAAGATGTAAAAATAATGTACAAGTAAGAACTAAAGAAGGGAAATAAAAGGGATGAAAGGAAGTAAGGGGAAAAAAAAGAGGGTGAGCTTTGTTATATGTGAAGATAAAAGTATTTTCTGGAGGGAGTTGGGTGGGAGAGAGTAACAGTCACTGAGAAATCAGTTGACGCTTGCGAGCAGGTTGGCAATCCAAATGGAGTTCCCCAGCAAGGGACAACTTAGAGAGGGGGGGAACATTTGGGGTTAAGGGAATTTTAGATGTGGGAGTTGTTGGAGCTAGATAAAATAGGGGAGAAGTTACCAGAACATATACTTTATAAGTGGGATGAAAAGCTGGTGCAATATAAAAGCTCACCAGTACTGCATCTTTTACTCAATATATGGAAGAAGATTCACTTAGAAAGGAAACAAAACAAATTACCAACTACCAAAATTATTATTGACGCAAAATCAACTAATTCCTTTTACAATAGATAACCTTTCTTTTAGAGAATGGGAGAGAAAAAGAATTAAAATAGAAAATTGTTTTTTGGGAAATAATTTATTAACATTTGAACAAATGAATTACAAATATGGAATAACTCATGGTAAAATGTTTGCATACCATCAACTGAAAGCCTACTTCAAGAATAAATTGGGAAACAGACTGAAATTACCAGAAGGAAGCAGCTTTGAATATGTGATTACAGACACAATGATAATTAAAAGATTTATAATGAACATGTACATTAAGCTGCAAGAGAAGGAAAATGATGAAATAAGCTATAAACCCAAACAAAAGTGGGAAAAAGATTTAAACATAAAGATAAAAAATGAAACATGGGAAAAGTTATGCTCTGGAATTATGAATATAATAAACACAAGTTACGCATGATACAGTATAATTGGTTACACAGGTTACATATGACGCCCCAAAAGTTAAAACAATGGGATCCAACATTATCAGATAGATGTTTTTGCTGTAAGAAGGAAATGGGATCAACAGTACATGCAATTTGGGCATGTGAGAAAGTTTTGGGAAGATCTAAATCAGGTATTAAATAAAATCACAAAAAGCAACATACAAAAAAAATCCAGAGATCTTTCTTCTAAGTAATACAAGATGTAAAGAATTAGGCCTCAAACTGGGTGAAGCACAAAAAAGATTTATTATGATAGCCTTAGCTGTAGCAAAGAAATGTATAATGTCAATTTGGAAATCAGAAGAGAGCCTGAGAGTACAGCAATGGTACATGAAAATGAATAAATGTATTCCATTGGAAAAAATAACATACAATTAAAAAAATAAAGTCACATTATTTGAACAAATTTGGGAACTGTACATGGAACATAATAGAGAGGGCCTACCGCAGATATCCACCCACAAAAACGATAAAATGACAGTGCATAACAGTAGATGACACAATTTTCTTGTTTATTTTCATTGTGTGATGACATTGTTTAATGGGTTTATTGTATATGTTGAATGTTTAATGGGTTTGGAGGGGGATGGGAAGGGAGAGGGAAGGTAGGGGGAAAAGGGGAGAAAGTGCATATTTAAGAGGGAAATGTTTGTATGCATTTTGATTGATATGGTTCAGTGTGAAAAATATATTTTTTTTTAAAGTTACTATTTATCATAATTAGCAAAGAGATTTATTTATGGATTGTAATCTTAGTATCAAAACAACTGTCAATATTTTAATTTTTAAATTTTGGAATAGAGCAGTAACAGGCCATTTCAGCCCACAAATCCATGCCACCCAATTTACAACCAATTATCCTACACCCCCAGTACACTTTGAATGGTGGGAGGAAACCCACACAGACACAGTGAGAATGTACAAGCTCCTTACAGACAGCATGAGATTCAAACCCTGGTCCCAATCCTTGGCGCTGTAAAGGAATTCCACTAACCGCTAGGCCAATCATGCCACTGTTCTCGGTTTCCTGAATGAAATAATTCAGCTGGAGTCCAAACTTGCAAACCTCAATGTATTTTTTAAAAATTATTATTATATACTAACAAGTGACATCTACAACCCAGGACAACAGAACATGGAGGAACTTCTGGCCATTAATCTGCTGGCTAACCAGCGAGGGTTTGTTTTAAAAAAAAATCAAATATCTGATGTGCAGAACAGAAAAGCAAGGCTGTGAGATTAATTTAAAGAACAAAGGAGTGGTGCAGCAAGTCATGTCCTGAAATTTCATGTCCTAAAAAATCCTCTGCTACACCCCTTCATTTTGTGCTAATAACAAACTCTCTGCTTCCAGAACCATACTTCAGGGTTTTACCACCTGACTATCATTTCAGCTCTTTCTCTACAATAACCTAGCTTTTATTTTAAAGTGGCTCAGTTCCTGAAACAAATAATAATGCCTCCTTGCCTCTTGATCCACTGTTATCTCTATGCAAGAGCATTCCATTCACTCCCAATTCCCTGATTTTACTCCATTGCTGTAGAAGAAATTTCCTTCTCACAAATATCCATCTTTGCTTTTTGAGACTGTTGAATTTATTTCTACAATATTATCTGTGTATTGTAAAATACTCAGCCACACAAAATAAATATTAGCGCTTTTCTTATCTGGATCTTTTCTGTTTGTCATGTGCTTTAATAATTTGGATACAAATGCACAAGTTCTGATGAGCAAGTCTACAGAAGACAAAGAAACTGGTAGTTTTGATGTTCGTGCAGAGGATTGTCTTGGTTAGAGGAAAATATTGATCAGTTGGTAAAATGGGCAGAGCTCTAGCAAATTAATTTAATCATGTCAAGTGTGAGGTGATGCACTTAGAAGGACAAATAAGATTGGTACATGTACAAAGATTAATATACCCCTGGGAGTATTAATGAACAGAGAAACCTCAGTGTACAAGTTAAATGATAGCCAAAGGTGGTTAAATGATGACAGGACATAGAATAAATGAACAGGCAGTTATGGGTTAACTTTATAAACCAATGGTCAGTCTTCAGGAGGAACACTCTTGTTATTCTGATTACCAATTCCACTGGAGAGGGTGCAGTGAAGATTCATCAAGACATTGCATTTCAGAGACATTGAGTCAGTTTTCCTTGGAGTTAGGGGATCAAGGGACAATTGATCCTCTAAGATTATGAGGCCTAATGAAAGTTTCATAATATCTACCTTATAACCCAGGTGCCAAGAACTAGAGGACACAAGTTTAGTCTAAAGAGTTAAGGTTTGGAGGAGATTCCTTGAGGATGTTTTTAAATATACAGTATATCAAAAGGGGTTGTTGGAATCTGAAAGGGCCTGCCTGAATGGATGGCAGAAGCAGATACTCTCACAGTTTAAGGATCTAGATAAGCACTTGAATTACTAAAGCACAAAAAGACTACGAGTCAAGTAGCTGAATACGTGATTGATGTAGGTGGGTAAATGATGGCTGGCAAATTGACATGGTGGGTTCGCTTCTGTGTGCATAACCAAAATCTTATTTTTCCAAGATCCCATATCTAGTTTATGGTTCATCCAAATATCAGGGTAACTGAGCTCTCAATTCTGAAGGAGGAAGTTATACATTCAGACGTAATACAATTGCATCATCTCTCCTGACCTATTGTTAGACAATTCTGTGTTTTAAATACTATATGAAACAATATTATTGACTTACTCCTATGGCTAATAACATACTTAACAAAATATGCCTTTCCATGCTGGTGAAGATTCAACCTTCCCTCAATTACTAAAGGCAACTTGACAGCTTTAACTTTATTTATACATGGCCATAAAATGCTTTTCGTGAACTTGTAATTACTTTCTCCAAAAGCCATCAGAGCTGCGAGCATTTTCAGGTTGCTCACCTCGCACTTCATGAATGCTGGTCTTGTCAGTGAATTGAATTTTAAAATATCAATTTTCCAAAATACACATCTTGTACAAAGTTCTAATAGATCCTTTTAAGTTCAGACTTAATTCTGTTCACCCATTAATGGATTGAAAATGTTAAATTCTTAATCATGCTTGCAAATCCCTTTCACACACTCACCCAAGCCTACTTTTGACTTTTACACTTCACAAGAGGTCCTGGCCATGCAGCCAGCATCTTCTGCAGAATTTCTTCAGACAGCCACATCTTATTCCTCTAAATCAGTGGTTTTCAAACTGCCCCCTAAACTCACATTCCACCTTTAGCAATCCCTAAGCCACAAATGCTCTGATTATTAGGGTTTGTTTAAGGTGGTGAGTGGAAAGAAAAAGGTTGGAAAACTACTGTTTTAATCATACCTATTGACTCATTATGTGCATGGTTTCATAACTCCAAAGGAAATGGGCCAATGACAATTTTTCTCAAGCAAAATATTTCAGTAACAATTGGGTCTAGAGCAGTAGTTCTCAACCTTCCCTTCCCACATACCACCATAAGCCATCCCTGACCAATCACAGAGTATAGAGATTGGTTAAGGTGGATTGAGAGTTGGGTGGGGGGGGGGGGGAGGGCAGTTTAAAAACCATTGCTCTAATCTTCAGCATCATTCAGTTTCCTCAAAATCCTGTTGAAAGGCTGCTTCTGAAAACACAACCAATTCCACCCAATTTCTCCACCAGAAGTTAACGTTTCCCATTTACTCCCAACATTACAATTTGGATCTACAACTTAAATGTGATAAAGAGTTATTTGGCATGATTATTTATGATGGCAACACAAGCATTTTTAAAACTAAGCAACACGAGATTAGTTCATTTGATGATCGAGGGAGGTTAGCAACAGTTCCAAATAACATTCATTTCTCTGCCATGAAAGATACAAGTTTGGTGTTCAAAGATTCTTAAGGGACCTGTAAAAACAGTGTTAAAAACTGAAATAACATATTTGTCTGCCTTTCATCATTTTAAATATCTGGAGCATTTTCTTAGCCATATATTTTAATTTTACTCAAAAGGAGAGCAATTCATTTCTTTTAGTATGCATGTTCAGTCTCAAAATCATCCTGATTGTGCTTCTATGAACTTCATCCAACACAACAATGTCTGTTTGAAGATAAAGTGTTCCAAACTGCAGAATAATCTGGCAACATCCTTAGCAACAGCTACAGAGGTTAAAGTAACTTGTTCTGATGAATAACCAAATGTGTGAGAGAATTCAAACCTTTGATTAACCTTGGAGATGGCTGGCTTTGCAGCAACTTTTAACAAGTGACCTGGTAGCATGCCCAGATCCTTTTACACCTTTGCCAAAGGGCAAGGAATTAAAAAAAAATTTCCTATCCCACAATGTTTGCTCGTTTGGCTTAAAATAAGCTTCAGGGATCAGCACGGCACCAAAAACCATGGAGTAGAGCTGACACAAGAATTTTCAAAATTAAAATTGGAATTGCTGTGATACATTTTGTACCTCTCATGACTGGCAGATATTGCATAGGACTTTTCGCCCAGTCTGTTTGATTGCCATTTTCATTTCCCCACCTATTTGTATAGTTATGATACCCAGAGACAATCATTTGATGACCACCCATATTGGTCAACACAGCTTTATTTTATATTAGAATTAACCCAACAAATTGCATATTTCCTGTACCAATATGCAGCACATTAATCTAAATTAAAATGCCTTCATTTAGCAGAATTACTGAATTTGTCCAATTAACTCGAACATAAAATTGGCTTTATGTAAATTTAAGATGATGTGAACTACCATCATCTTTAAACAATGCAAAATGCAGAATACCTTGAACAAGCATCATGACTGCTTTCCTCTCACATAAAGCTCGGTCCATTAATCTTCTGCCTTATTATGACCAAACTCATTGCCAAGTGACTCATTTTTATCTTCATTACAAGCCCTAATGCTGGAACTTAATCAGGGATTTCTTAAGTGCGCATTTGCACCCATTCCCACACATCTATGGAGGAGAAAATACAAAAAGCATTAACTGTTATTTTTTAATTCACTTCCTAGAGTTTCACTGCTTGGCAGGGGTCAACAACAGGATCCTTGGACTTGTGCAGTATCCAAGTGTGCATGTACACTTCAGAGTAGTTGCACAAGTGCTGTTATTTGACTGTTGACCACCTTAAGAGAGGACATTTTATAGTTTAGCTTTATCCATTTGAATGAGTGAACATAGACACCACAGCTTGTTTTTAATTATTTTTTTTCTCAACAAGAAGATCTTATTAAACCAAGTTAACTTGCTACTGGGCATACTCTTGCTAAAGAAGAACTTAATGGGAAAGGATAAAAGAATATTTGCATTATTTAATATATATTATTAGGACCAACTTTCCGAACTCTAACCAAATTGATTTAAAAAAATTTAAAATTAAAAAATATGTATGTAGTTGGTTTTGAAAATATAACCAAGCTTCAGGGATCAACACAGCACCAAAAACTATTAATACCATCCATGGTATTAATATCCATCACATTTGTGTAACTGAAATTTATGCATTACATCAGGGTTGGCTAAATGCAAATGTTAACATATTAGAAGTTGTTGAAGTTACAAAAGCCAAAACTATTCACCTTAAAAATAACAAAGAATTAAAACTACCAGAAGCTCAAAGGCACACACCCTCTCATCAATCCAGTTTGTTAAACATACAGAGTTGTACCAATCAACAAAATTAAAAATACTGCACAAACCTTTTATAGCTTGGGTAGTTCAAATGACTTTTTTTCCCCCCAACCCTCTTCTTCAGGCTGTGAAGAAAGTTGAAATTACTGAACAAGAAGCAAAACTATTCTTATGGCATTTTCACTTCTGCAATTGCTGTACAATCCTTGTTGCATTAATTGTATCAATTAAGTTAATTGATGAGACAATTGCTGACAGAACAAGCTTCAGCTGATCAGAACCACATTTGATATGTCAGCAACATTGAGTGCATTGCCTGTGGTTTCAGGTGAAGTTATACCTCTTCCCTCTGCACCATTCTAGGCCCCAAACAGTCCTTCCA
The DNA here is from genome assembly GCF_036971445.1 of Narcine bancroftii. NCBI lineage: Eukaryota > Metazoa > Chordata > Chondrichthyes > Torpediniformes > Narcinidae > Narcine > Narcine bancroftii. The sequence goes on along the minus strand of NC_091478.1, from coordinate 83,529,991 downwards.
AGTGAAACAACATTTCATTTGTGAAATTATAATCCTGTTGCTAAATTTACGAGAACTGTTATAATATTTGGACCATGATGAAATAATTTAAGATAGTAGCTATATTTCATTCTTTCACCAGTACAAAGCCACTCAAATATTTCCACTTATCTTCTTGTCCATTTCTCTTCCATAAAACAATGGTGATGTCCTTCCACAGACATGCCCTCCCCTTCTCCAAAAATACCTGACTTTTCTTCCCCAGGCATAGCTTTATGCCTTTCCATTGCTTTCTTCCCACGAATTCAGCATACTCTGGAGTATTTTCCAAGGAAAATGTAATGAGTGTTCCTGAATGAGATGATTAATTTGATCTGAGTAAATGGACAATATATACTGATCATAACTCAAATGATTCTTGAAGAAAATAATTAGTAATTAAATCATTAATTATATGTAAGGCTGAGTTCAATTAATTTTTGGATCAAAGTGTAATCCAGGGTTAATAAGGATGAGACAGGATTGTGGATTCATGTTCAACAATCAGATCAGTAATGAGTAAAGGGGCAATATCGTTACTTTTTAATCATTCATCCACATAAATCCCACACTCTTTAACAGAATGGAAGAGCAGAATAAATAGAAGGGAAACACAATAGGCTGCAGATGTTGAGAGTGTAATAAAAACACTGAAATGCTGGAGGAGCTCAGCTGGTCTATTCAGCAGATAGGAGACTTGTGAGACTTCTCCAATAGGAGACAAAGATATAATGCCGATGTTCAGAAAAGGCAGAAGCAGTATATATCAGAAAGTCTCAAGAAATATTATTGAGGGTGAGGACAAGTTCTGCCAGCCAGGGGAGAAATTGACTCATCGCACTTTCCCCAGGTTAGAGGTCTAGCCATGGGTACCCGCATTGGCCCCAGTATACGTGTCCTTTTTGTTGGCCATGTGGAGCAATCCATGCTACAACCCTATGCAGGCAAGGCCCCATAATGCTTACTCCGCAAAATCGATGATTGGTGCTGCCTCATGTACCCATGATGGGCTCATTGACTTCATCACTTTGCTGCCAAATTCCACCCTGTCCTCATATTCAGTTGGATCATCTCTAATAACACTCTCCCTTTCCTCAATCTCTATCTCAGGAGACAAACTCTTCTATAAACCCACCAATTCACACAGCTACCTCGACTACACCTCTTCTCACCCTGTAACCTGTAAAGATTCCATTCCATTCTCTCAATTCCTCCACCTCCATCACATCTGCACCCAGGGAGAGGACCTCCATTCCAAATCATCAAAGGTGTCCTCCTTCTTCAAACAACGTGGCCTTCTCTCTACCACCATCAACCCAGCACTCACTTGCATATCCTCTATTACTCACACATGTGCACTGCCCCCCACGTGCAACAAGGACAGAATTCCTCTTGTCTTACCACCCCACCAGCCTTTGCATCCAACACATCCTCCTCCACCATTTATACCACCTACTACGTGTTCTCACCATTAGACCCATATATTCCATCTCCTCCACTCTCCGCCTTCTGCAGGGCCCGCTCCCTCCATGACTCCCTTGTCCCATCCTCCCTCCCTACCGATTGTCCCCTTGTGCTCGCAGGAGATGTTCCTCTTGTACCCACACCTCTTTCCTCTGCACCATTCTAGGCCCCAAACAGTCCTTCCAAGTGAAGCAACATTTCACTTTTGAATCTTCAGGGGTCATCCAATGCATCTGGTGCTCCTACTATGGTCTGCTCTACATTGAAGAGACTGGACGCAGACTGGGAGATCACTTTGTTGAGCATTTCAGCATTTTCCCCCGCAATATTGTGGATCTCCCAGTGGCCACCTATTTCAATTCCCCATCCCATTTCCTTGCCAACATGTCTGTCCATTGTCTCATGTACTGCCAGACTGAGACCACCCATAAATTGAAGGAACAACACCTCATTTTTCGACTGGGAACCCTCCAACTGGATGGAAGTAATATAGACTTCTCTGGCTTTTGTTAAATGCCCCCCTCACCCCCTTGATTCCCCTGTCATCTCTGCATTCCCTGTCTCCTTTTGCACAGACAAAATAAATTCTACCTAGTTCCTTATCACATCCAATTAACACCTTTTGTTGGTCTGGATTCTTACCCATTGTTTCAAATTTGAGACTTTCTGATGTATCCTGCTTCTGCATTTATGATTTTTCTCTTGAAGAAAGGCTCAGGGCCGAAACGTTGGTGATATATCTTTGTCTCCTATAGATGCTGAATAGACCAGCTGAGTTCTTCCAGCATTTCTGTGTTTTAAATAGAAGAAATAGAAGGATGAGGTATATATTCAACCTCTGGGACCAATCCTGCCATTCAGCAAGATCATGGCTGATCTACAACTATAAAGATCATTTTCCCATATCATCCCCGCAACCTTGATCTCTATAAATTTAATAAATTATAATTTGAGACACACAGCATGGTAACACACCTTTCCAGTTCACTTGTACCACCCAATTACACCCAGTTAACCTACAACTCCCGGTACATTTCAAACAGTGGGAGGAAACCGGAAAACTTGCATAAGCACGGGGAGAACATACAAACTCCTTACAGACAGTGCAGGAACCTGGGATATAAAATTCCAAATACTTACAATTCTTTTGCTAAAATTTCTACTCTCTTTACTCATTCTGGACTCCTTGGCCAGAGAAAACATTCACCATACAGTTATCATTCTGAGCTCTTTAATATTTTCTCTTTCTATAAGACACCCTTATTTCTTCTGGAAAGGCACATGAGACTGCAGATACTGAATCCTAAAGCAAAACACCAGATGCTATACAGTATCAGTGGGAGCAAAAAAGGGGTGGACTTTATGAGCTGAAACTCTTCATCAGAACTGAGAAAAGTTAGTCAAGAAGCAATTATGGTCTAGCATGGGAGCATCAATACGCCTGAGGGTAAAGCCCTGCAAAAGGTAGTGGATTCAGCCCAGGAGATCACAGGAAAGAGGTGTGTGCCACAGGACTCACATCACTAGAATCTTGAACAGCTGCTACTCCTCCACCATCAGACTCCTCAACAACAATATTGAGCAGAGAAATGGATCGGAGATCAATCCGCAGGATCGTAAGAGTGGCAGAGAGGATCATTGGAGTCTCCCTCCCACCCCCATCCTCCCTGTTGATGTGATCTAACGGGACCATTGTCAGAAGCGGGGCGCACATAATCTTTGAGGACTCCTTCCACCCTGCACACAGGATCTTTCAGCTTCTCCTGTCAGGGAAGAGATACAGGAGTATCAGAGCCAGCACCACCAGGCTGAGGAACAGCTTCTTCCCACGGCCAGTGAGAATGCTGAATGACCCAAAGGAACTGCTCACACTAACCAGCCGAGATTTTCATTTGTACAAAACAATATTTATTTATTTTTATAGATATAATACTTGTCCTGCATATATATTATTTGTCTGCATGTGTTTGTGTTATGTCTAGTTGTGTGTCTGCATGTTTTTGCACTGAGGACCGAACACCCATCTTCCTGGTCACAACCTCTTCTCACCTCTACTCTTTGGAAAGATACGTGCTATATCTCTAAATCAATGGTTCTCAACCTTTATCTTTCCACTCACATACCACTTTGAATATTCCCTATGCCATGGATGCTCTGTGATTAGTAAGGGATTGCTTAAGGTGGTAAGTGGTTGGAAAGGAAAGTTTGAAAACCACTGTTTTAATCAAACCTAATTGACTTGTTATGTGCATGGTTTCATAATTCCAAAGGAAATGGACTGATGGCAATTTTTCTCAAGCAGAATATTTCAGTATCAATTGGGTCTAGAGCAATGGTTCTCAACCTTCCCTTCCCACTCACATCCCACCTTAAGCAATCCCTTACTAATCACAGAGCACCAATGGCATAGGGATTACTTAAGATGATGTGCAAGTGGAAAGAAAAAGGTTGAGAACCATTGATTTAGAGATATAGCACATATCTTTCCAAAGAGTAGAGGTGAGAAGAGGTTGTGACCAGGAAGAATGCCCCCAAAGCTTTCTAGCTTTCTCTCCAGGGCTACATTAAAACCCTTCTGTTTGAGCAAACTCTTGTCCTGTCTTAATGGGGCATATCTTCTGCTAATTTAAATATGCCAGCTTTGGGTGGCTGTGGAAGCCAAATCGTTGGGTGTGTTTAAGGCAGAGATTGATAGGAATATGAATATTCAGGTTATCAAAGGCTATGAGGAGAAGGCAGGGAAGTGAAGCTGAGTGGTAGAATAGATCAGTTCAGATGGAATGGCGGAGTGGACTCGATGGGCTGAATGGCCGACTTCTGCTCTTTATCTTATGGTCTTATCTGTGGCGTGTAATTTACACCTTAATATAGCAGTAACAGGCTGTTAGCCTCACAGTTATTTGTGAAGCAATATCTATTGTAATAATGTTTGTGGCACAAGCAGATGCCAGCCTTGTGATACATGACCCAAGACCAAAGCAGTAGTGATGGAAAATTGGCAGCGCTAGATTTGGCAGGAATCTACGGCATTCTTAAATTATGCTCAGACACTAATTGGAGCTGACAGAAGAGCAGCTATTATTTGGATTCAGTTCCATCAGGAGGCTGGTTCTCCAATGCTGAGGGAGAAGGGCTTTTGGAAGTGCTTGCCCTATTTGCCATCTCAAGTAGATGCAAAAGATTCCGTGTCACTGCACCAAAGAAGAGCGGGGATTTTTTCTCTGGGGATTCAGCAAACATCAGTTCCTCAAGTCACATCACATAAACAGACAATCTGATCATTATTGAAAAGTTGATGTTGGGACCTCGCTGTGTGTAAGTTGGCTGCCAGGTGGCTGCAACATTTCTTCCATGTAAACGATAACTTAAGATTAATCATGTTGCATGCATGGCATGCAAACAGACCTAAAAGGGTGAGTGCCCCAGTGGCTTGTGTAGGGTGATGAGCCAGCAGACATGAAGGGAGGACAGCATGCAGCACCGGTGAACCCAAATGGAAGAAGGCCTAGCAGACCATATATGTTAAAGGCCCTGTGGATCTGAAAGGAATACATCACGCGAACCCTGCAGGGCGAATGCTCTGCAGACCTCAAAGGAATTTGTCAGGGTGGTGTGCAAGCACACCTGAAAGACAATGCCGCCTCTGAGTGGGTGAGGGACCTGCAGATCTGATCGGGAGATCCCAGGATGTCTGCAAAGGAGAAGAGACATCGTGGAGCCCAAGCTCTTCTGGAAGGATGAAACCTTTTATTCATATTTCTAACCATATTTCATTTCCAGATGTCTCGTTGATGAATTCATGAGGGCAATTGGGAATGAGATAAAACAAACAGCCCCTCATCTTCATGTTTCACGACTCAAGAATGGATCATAAAGGTATGCAAAGTTATGGCCCAAATGCAAGCAAATGGGACGAGCCGCTAAGGCCAAATTCATAGGCATGAATAAGTTAGGCCGAATGGCCTGTCTCATGCTGCATGGTTCTATGATTCTGAGATTGAATAGAATAATTTCAGAGACCATTTGTGTTTGCATCAGAACTGGCCAGTAATGGTCTAAGGTTGTTCATCTATAGCCTTAGTTTCATGTTTTCCTCTCCATCAATACTACCAGACCTACTGGAATTCCAACTTTCTCATTTTTTGGTCTCAGTGACCTGCATTTCAAAGAATTGATGTGTTCCTTTGTTTTTTTTTCTCTCTTCCTGCTCACTTTTATTAATTTTTCAACTAGACAACTTTGTAAATTGTGCATCACCATGGCAATCCTGGCCTCACCATAGCAGTGAGTCTTCCCAGCATTTTATGTTCTTATGTGAGCAGCAAAGCAGTTATGAATGATTTGTTGGCTTTCAATGCAAGTAGATTTGGATACAGGAGTCAGAATTTCTTACTGCAATTGTACAGGGATGGGGAGAGACCATACTTGGGTGTTCTTTGTTCTTATCTGAGAAGGGATGTACTTGTGAATGATGTTCAACAAAAGTTCATCAGACTGATTTCTGGGATGGGTAGGCAGTAAAAATTTACATAAGGGGCTACACAGGCTGCAGTCCAGGGCCTCATAATGTAGGGGTCCTTGGCCTCCTGCCAAAAATTTACCATTAATTTTATTTCACTTGTAACGATAAAAATCAGGGACATACCTCGAGCCAAAATAATGTGTCAGCACAAATCCAAAATTCTGGAACACATTGACGGGAGTGCCAATCGCACTCGCCCTTGATTTTACTATCTAAGCCCAGTTGCTTAGCAACATTAAACACGTACGTATAATGATTACACAAATTTTCCCGTGGGATTTTTCTGCATGGCTGATTCTCAACTATGTGGGAATTCTGAATTCTTTGCAGGATCCCCGCAATCGCCAATGCTGGCAATAGCTCTATCATTATAGCGTACATTCTAAGAACAAGTGAGGATTATTTTATATCATTCTGAATCACGATAATATTTAATTTTGACTTTTTGTGAAAATAATGAGTAAGTAATATGAAAGTGACCAAAAGAACAGAGGGAAATACTGAAGAGTTTAAAACCAATCACGTCAAATGGCTTTGTACAGCAGGAAGAAACATCCCTACATAATCTCTCAGATGCAGAACATTCATGTTTACAAACAGAAGAAAATCAAATAGACTATACTGAGCAGTCTGAGCAGAATGGAGAACAACCATTTTATATTTAGAGCACAGCCTCCCAAGAACTTCAAGGAGAACTGCTGTCAGTAACTACCACTGCAAGTACAGAAACTTATCGAGAAAGTGACAGGATCTACAGCCAAAGGCACTGAAGGAAAATGCCATGAGATAATTCAAGGTCATTACTGTCTTAAAGACTTGGAAAACAAAGCAAATAAGCTCACCGGAAACCCTAGCATTACAGAACCAAAAATACCAACTTCTCATGCTACAAGTGATTTCAGGGACAATAATGGTGTAGGTTTATGGACCATTTTAAATAACGAGGAAATATCATTCTGAATTGAATTAGAAGCTAATGTACAAAAACCAAGCCCTGTTCTGCTCAAAGAATTTATTCCATTCCACCAAAGTAAATGGAGAAACCTATGCTGAGAATGGCTTGTGTATTCTCCCACAAAAGGAAAGGTCAACTGTTTTGTGTGCAAACTTTTCTCGAACCAAACTACCTCAACTACATCACGCGAACCCTGCAGGGCGAATGCTCTGCAGACCTCAAAGGAATTTGTCAGGGTGGTGTGCAAGCACACCTGAAAGACAATGCCGCCTCTGAATGGGTGAGGGACCTGCAGATCTGATCGGGAGATCCCAGGATGTCTGCAAAGGAGAAGAGACATCGTGGAGCCCAAGCTCTTCTGGAAGGATGAAACCTTTCATTCATATTTCTAACCATATTTCATTTCCAGATGTCTCGTTGATGAATTCATGAGGGCAATTGGGAATGAGATAAAACAAACAGCCCCTCATCTTCATGTTTCACGACTCAAGAATGGATTGGCATCACGCTTATCTTGATCAAACCCACAAAAAATCTAAAAATCATATGAACTCTATGCTAACGTACTTAAGAAAGCGTGGTCAAACCCTCACATCAAAATTCGAAGAGCAAATCAAAGCAGAGCAGGATTACTGGACGCACGTACTTCAGCGAGTTATTAATCCTAACCCTAACCCTTTCGGTAGAACTTGGCTTGGCATTTAGGCAGATGATGATGATGTTGAAACATTTCATTCATCAAACAGTGGAAACTTTCTTGGATGCTTGAATTAATTTCCAAATTTGATCCCTTCCTGCCACTCACATAAATCGGTATGGAAATAAAGGCTCTGGTCAGCCATCGTACTTATCCAAAACCGTATGTGAAGAGGTTATCCAGTTTATGGCTAATAAAGTTCGAGAAGCAATACTGACTGAATCATACAGGCAGGTTGTTTTATTTTATCAGCCAATTCAACCCCTGATGTTTCCCATGTTGATCAACTTACTGTCATTATTAGATATGTTTCTCCCAGTGATGGATTTATGAGGTTTTTGGAACTGATAGATCACACCAGTGAACTGAAGAGTATAATCACACGACAATGTAGACAATATGGCAGGAAAGTATAACGACGGCCAACAAAAAAATCTGGAAAGGAATAAGTTTGCAAAATGTATTCCATGCGCTGGACATTCCCTAAATCTAGTTGGACGAACCGTGGTTGACTCGTGCCTGGACGCAATGAATTTTTTTGCCACTGTAAATGAGCTCTATTGTTTTTCTTTCTCAGCTTCCACAAAAAGATGGGCAGTGTGAAAAAATTCTTTCCTCCAGAGTCAAAAGTTCCTAAAATTTATCAGACACATAAGTTGGGAGGCTCACGCCAAAGCCACTGCAGCTATTGGTGAAAGTTACGCTAACATTGTTGAAGCCCTCAGTCATACTTTCTCGAGATGAAACTGCAAAAGGAGATACTAGATGACTGGCTGAAAATCCTCTGCAAAAAATGGAAGAATTTGAATTCATTTTCATGCTTCATCTTTGGACACATTTGCTAGACCAATTTCACAAATTTCATTGAGCACATGTGAGAACATTTACAGCTCACTACTGCAGTTTGTATCAAACGCAGGGGCTTACTTTGATGAATGTGAACAGCAATCAAAAATTACTCCACCAGATGTAGAGTACAAAACTGTCAAAAGAAGGAAAAGTATGAAAAAAATCAAAACAATGATGGGACAGCCTTAGACGAACTTTCTCCAAGAGACAGGTTTAAGGTAAATTCATTTATCCCTGTCACGGATGTTCTTGAAGCCAACCTAGACAGAAGAGCCACATTGTATGGGAGTGCAAATGGCAATTTTTCATTTTTGGTGAACCTTCAAGCAATCAAGGAGTCGAGATGTTGGTGCAAGTGTATCCAAAGGACATTGACCTTAGTCGAGTCGATGAAATCTTGCACTTCCACCTGTATGTCAAACAAGCTCACCTGAAAAATAAAATTTCTGCCACCAAGATATGTATCAAATAATATTCCAGGAGAAAATTCAGACAGCTTTTCCAAATGTGGAAACAATTTTCAGATTGTTCCTGTGTTCAATGGTTACTAACTCTACTGGTCATTTTCTAGACTAAAAGGATTAAGAATGATCTACGGTCAACAATTTTCCAAGTTCATTTGTCTAATCTGAGCATTCTCATCATAGAAAATGAGAAATTGTGACAATAATTTTAATGACATAATTGACATCTTCATTCATTCCATATTTTGTAAACATATTAAAGTTTAGAAAATTATAAACAATTTTTTTATCAATGCTAAAATTTCAGCAATGTTCCATTTTCATTAAGTAGATAAAGAAGAGAATGAGGTTTTGTTTCTCATGCTCAGATGCTATTAAGTTTGGGCCTTCCAAGGTCTCCTAGCCCAGGGCCTCCAGTAGTGTTAATCCAGCACTGTGGGTAGGACTATTTAATGAGGAGAGACTGGGAATGACCTGGTCTGAATGTTGAGAAGAATTACAAGGAGAAATCATACAAAATTCTGACTATTTCCGCTGGCTGGGTTGGTGGAGGTGTTGGGGGTGGGGGGGGGGGGGGGTCAAAACCCCAGAATATAGGATAGAACATTTTGGGCTGAAATGATGAAAAATGCCCAAAGGGAGGTTGTCTAATGTAATTCTCAATTGTAGAATGTGGTGGAGTCCAGTGCCCAAATATATTTAAGAAGAAGATAGATGTTTGAGAAAGCCTCAAAGGGGAAATGGAAATATCAATAATTTTGCATTGAGATAGATGACCACTCATGACCATATCGAATCATAGATCAGGCTTGGAGGGCCAAGTGACCCACTCCCTGCTCCTTTTTTAATGGTTATATGTTTCACATGATGGATAAGAGTGGCTCGGCTGAGGTACACTGTTGTAGTTGAATCTGTAGGACAGCTTAGTGATAGGGGAGTTCCTCATGAAGCAGAGGAAGTTTCTTCAATGGGGATGGTGAGGTTAGTGTAGTGGTTAGCGCATGCTGATACAGCACCAGTGGCCGAGGTTCGAATCCAGTTCTCGCTGTAAGGAGTTTATACATTCTCCCTGTGTCTGCGTGGGTTTCCTCCAGGTGCTCTGGTTTCCTCCCACCCTTCAAAAGCATACAGTGATTTTAGGTTAATTGGGTGCAATTAGGCAGTTCGGCCTTGTGGGTGGAAGAGCCTGTTACCGTGATGTATGACTAAATTTAATTTAAATTTAAAAATGTAACCTATCCCCTCCTGCCAGGCTATTGAAGCTGCCCTGGATACAATATCACCAGCCTTACCAGTGTTGACCTTGATCTACACAAGCCACTTTATAGTTTTGAGGGAAATTCCAGCAAATCTTCTGCCGTTTGTCAGGGAAAGGAACAGGAGCCTAAAGACAAGCACTCAGCAGCACAAGGACAGCTTCCTCCCCTCTGCCATCAGATTCCTGACGAACAATGATCCAAAGACACTCCCTCACTGTGATTTTTTGTGCACTATTTTTAAATTTATTTTGTAAGGTAGTTTATACAAATGTGATACTGCTGCAAAACAATGAATGTTGTGTCATGTTTGTGACAATAAATACTGATTCTTATTCTGATTCTGATGTCGCTCTGGGTGACTGTAAGTAACTCCTGCATTTTTCCACACATGCTCGTGTGAATAATAGGAAGGCCCGAAATTTATGGCTATTTTACTAATTGTCCTCTGAAGCTGGACTCCAGTCACAGGTACAGAGTTGAGAAGAGTAGCAAGAAGGAACCAGATTATGGTTGATTTATTTTTTTAATTGTTATTTGAATATTTATAAGCCTTCTTAAATATTCTGGTTAACACAATGGTTCTCAACCTTTTTTTCCTATTCACATACTACCTTAAGTAATCTATGCTGTAGATACTCTGTGGTTAGTAAGGGATTATTTAAATCTTTGGACTTCAGCTATTTTTAACCTTTCATAATAAATACTCAGGACTGGGTTCATGGATAAACTACAGTACAAGTACCCGAATGAACCAGCTGGGTATAAAACTAGTCCCAGAGTATCTGTGCTTTTTGGTAGTCCCTGAAAACAAGAAAATGGAGTCCAAAAGGTTAAGGTGGTATGTGAGTGTGGTGGAACACTGCATATATTGTACTGTAACTCCTCCCCCTTTAGGATTCCTAATAAAGGCGGTACTGCCCAATCCCCTCCCTCAGTACTGCCTTGGAATTGGGCCAACAGCATGTAAGCTATGCCTGTAAGTTTATACTGAGTAAAGCCTATTAATCTTGACTTCTGGTCTGTCAGTCTAATAGATTGTGCTACAGTGAATGGAAAACAACGGGTGACAACCACTGATTTAGAGTGCAGAGAACTTAAAATAGAAACGGAACTGGCCCTTTGGTCCATCGTGTCTATGGTGACCATGATGCCAATATAATCAATCCCATCTGTTCTGTATCCCTCTGGTGTCTTGTCTAAAGGGCTCTTAGCATTGGGTCATAGAGTTATATAGCAGAGAGATTGGCTCTGTGCCTAACTCATGCATGCTGCAGGGCCTGCTTATGCGCTGGATTGTCATCATATATGCTTCTACCACCTCTCCTGGTAGTAGATTTTTGCTTTGGAGTAGCAGAAGTATTCAAAAACATTCAGTGTTTTGAAATGTTTCAAGTTTTTTCTGCAAGAAACCCTGACCTGTCATAAGGCCTCACCATAACTGGCAGAGCCAGCTCTAGGTACAAGTTTGGGAGGCAAAGCCCACAGAAGAAAGGTGAATCATTTTGAGGTCAAGGATAAGTTCCAGGTCAGAAGGCCATCAAGAACCAGTGCTACCCTACTACAACAGGCATGAGACCAGTAAGGATATTCATAGGTCAGCACTGCCCCAAGTAAATTGGATTGTATCAATCTTTGCCAAGAAGAATTGAATGCACAGATGCAAAATGAGTTATATCCTTAAAACATTACAAAATTATTTAAAAAAATCAAAGAAGCTATCTTATAAAAACATCGTTAAAATTGTTAAACCTAGAAAAATACATGTAACTTCAAGATCATAGAACTATGGAAGCATAGAACATTACAGCACAGAAACTGGCCCTCCAACCCTTCTAGTCTGTGCCCAACTATTATTCTACCTAGTCCCACTGACCTGCACCCCAAACATAACCCTCCATACCCCTCCCATCCATGTACCTATCCAAATTCTTCTTAAAAATTAAAATTGATCCCACATTCACCACCTCAGCTGGCAGCATGTTCCACACTCCCACTTCTCTCTGTGCAAAGAAGTTCCCACTAACATTCCCCATAAACCTTTCCCCCTTCACTCATAACCCATGTCCTCTGGTTTGTATCTGGTTTTCCTCAGTGGAAAAAAGCCTACCTACATTTACTCTGTCTAGACCCCTCATAATTTTAAATACCTCCATTAAATCTCCCCTCATCCTTCTTTGCTCCAAGGAATAAAGTCTTAACCTGTTTAACCATTCCCTGTAAGATTTCAGATTTATTGTCAGAGTACATACATGACATCACATATGACTCTGAGATTCCCTTTTCCTGTGGGCAAGGCAGAATTAACACTAATTGGTAGAGCGAAAATTGACTGCACACTGCATGATTATGTAAACAATCAAAAGAACTGTAACTCAGTTCTTGAAGTCCAGGCAACATCCAGTAAATCTTCTCTGCACTCTTTCAAGACAATTTGAAACAATTATAAAATATTTATACAAATTTAATGAATTCAAAAATTGTAACTTATCTTTCCCTGCTTGGCCATTTCCTTCTATTCAACTGTTCTTGTACTTGGACCAACCTGGGGCAAATTCAACAGGCGTGAGAGATGGAAAACTGCCGAGCACAGGCAGCAGATCATCATTGCTGCTGGGCCAATAGGTTAGATAGGGGTCTTCTCTGTTCACATAAGAGTCCCAAACTTCCTGACATCGTGATAAATATTTGTATTCAACAAAGAACTATTGAAATTTCTCTGCAAGTTCTGGTTTAATGTGTTCATGGCTGTCACATTAGTGTTTTCAATAAAACAAAATACCATTCTGAAACTGGAAAGCTTTTAAATTTATTTATCCAGTTCAATTACACAACTTTACACAAAGCAGGCATGAGTATGACATATAGTACAATTATTTAATGCATATAGTGCAATATTTGCCTGATTATGAACCACATGGTTTGATAAATTCCATTATTTACCTTACAGGATTTAACATAATTTTAATTAAATCAGAATGATATTTGACTAAAACATGGAATGCAATAAATTATTTTATTCAGTATGTATGAAACTAATTGGACAGTTTTCATTTTCCACAAGCTATTCTTGGAACATCTGTTGTGTGAAGCAAAAGTTATTTTAATTTCTCTGTCTGTGACAAATGGACCAATTCAACTTCAGGACATTTTTAACTGTAGAAATCAGGAAGTTATTGACGCCCCAAAATGATCTGCAGATCGAAGTTAGATGCATCTTCGTTCTCCTGCAGTTCTAAGTAAAGTGAAAGCTGTCTTTAAAATGTTGAGCGATTATTTTTAATAAATGTTTTCTAATTGATGCACAATTAAAGTATGTGCAGTAATATTCTCAACTTGCATGTGAAATAAAGATGCATTAAAAGAATATTTCCCCAATATAAACCAATAATTGAGTGTTGTCTGTGTGTCCCTCCAGCAACTCATTTGCTATAATCAGAGAATACACATGTTCTCTGCAGTTCCCCCAGCTTTTCCATTAAAGACATTTGTTTCCAAATCCACCATTGACAAATGAAATGTCACATGTTAATGCAGGAATAATCAATTTAAAATGTTTATGACAATTAACAAGGTTTTGAGAGGTTTTGAAACGCAGTGCTGCCTCAACTCTGATATGTTTTAAATCCACACTAATGGCATCATTTTTCTTTCAAAGGTATTTTTGAAACAGTTCAATCGATTAATATGAATTATACATACATGAAATAAAGGTTTAATATCATCTTTACCGAGTTAATTCTCATGGTTAGCTCAACTGAGCAACCATAAGAATTCCTGAGCTGCAATTTCCTTTGGTTATAACCATTTAAAGGATTGAATCCTGACCATGTATCTGATTTAAACTGTCTTTGGAAAAACTTACCAATAATTTCTGATAGTGAGATTAATTAGATTCTAATTCCATTGATTAGTTTTGTTTTGCAGTTCAAGGGGTGGTCTCTTATTTTCAGACTTGTCCCATAACTTGGCAATATGTACTTTATTTTTCACATCGAAGTTCATTATAAGTCAGCTTACTTAAATTGCCTATTAGTTTGAAATTAAGCAACTGAAAAATAGCTTACTCCTAAAAGGGAAATCTGGATCTTAAAATAATTAATTGTTTTAATTGTGTTCGACACACATTCACAGCTAACACACCTTTTGTGTCACCATGTCCATATTCCTGTATTTAATACCAGAGAGAAAAAAAACATGAATTCCAACAGTTTATGGTTATTTTTCAAAGACTTTCCAATTTAAAGTAAGGTTAAAGTAAACTAAAAGTTTATTGCTCCAGCAAAGTCGAGGATTGGAGAAGAGCTCCATATACAAAGGGAAACTTCTCTGGGAAGGATTGTTACCCCCTCCCTTGCCCTACCCCCACCACTATTATAATTGCCAGTTATCCCTGCCTTTGGTCATTTTTCTTCCAAGTGCACAAGTTAATGAAAACCCTGCAGCTGTGTTAATAATTTATGTATCGCACTTGTCATCTTCAATCTATGCAAAGTCAGCTTCCTTTTCCTTGCGCTCCTCACAAGGGTCTCTCACCTCTGCACTGCCTCCTTCAGTCCACTCCGCTGACACCTCCAAGATCGCCATTAACGTCGTGTCACTGTCAGTCTTCGTGATGGGATGAAGCGGCCATCACACAGAGTTCGGATGCGTCTTCAAGCTGTTCCTTGTGCTAGCTTCCCCGAGAACTGACCAAACTGAAAAGTAAAGCCAAGCCAATATTTACCTGGGATGCAGTTGTGAATCCCAAACCAAAAGGCGTTAATCAGACTGCAGAATCAACAGTTTCTGGGCTGCTGCAATCGCTATTTATAAAATTCTATCTTACGTGCACAAATCGGAGAGTCAGGTAAAAGATTCTCCAATAAGGCTACACCGAGTTAATGCGTGTGGGTAGGCATCCTCCTGTGATGCCTAAGTCCGGTTAGAAGGACGGTCCAAGGTTCTGATCAGCAGAATTTATTTTACAAGCAAGATTATTGGCCTGTTAGTTCAATCTCCTGTTTCCTTCATTGCTGAGCGAAGATTGATTCTAACTAAAAGAATTACAAATGAGCACAAATTGAGAAAAAGTTGCCAAGTGGCTCATCAAGGTGCTCTGGCTCAGATCCCAAACAGGAAGTGAGATATCTAAGTATATCTGGCTGCAACTGATAATAAAGGGCAGACATGTATCAGGGAGTATACCTTCTCACTAAGGTTTGAATATAACCTCTTTATATTTATATCAAATGGTGGTTCTAATAATAAGTTTATTTTTCAGGAAAATTATCAGCTCAAGATCACTCTGGAACTAAAGACCATTTGATGTAAAAGAACAGATGGTAAGGAAAGCCATGAGATCAACCACAAACATTTTGCAGATATAATTGCTTTAAGCATTTTCTTCACCTCTGCGGATGTTTATAGATATTCAGTGTTATTGCCTTGCAGCTGTAACGTTTCTAACAAGTAACTATACTGCATGTGATGAGGTGACAATCAAACTATGACAAAATGTTTCACAAGTTATGGCACAATCATCTGTACACATTTTTCTTATCTCTGAAGTTTAACTTGTGGAGCAATTTCAAATTATGATTTAAATTGGCACAGCATATAAATAATATCATGTTTGACCTTCCTGCTAAAGTTACATTGGTTCAGTTAAGAAGATAAAGGGAGGTGTATAGTTTAATTATTAATCAGTGACGTCTATTTACTAATGTAACAGAATTCATTGCAAACATTAGTTAATGCTGACAGATCATCAATTCCAAGGTAAATGAATTGAATTTACCTTTTATGTATCGAATCATGTAACAGAACAAATGACCAGATGCAAGCCACATGTAAAGCATTACCATAAATGAAAGCATTCATGTATTTAGAATACTCTTTTTTACTTTTAAAAACATCTGTATTGATTGTTAGTCTGTATAATCAAGCATGAAAAATGGTAATAAAAAGGCAATGCCTTTTACAATTTGTCCAAATGATTTCACCTGAAAAATTACATAAAACACTAATAGTTTAATGCCCATCGCTAACAAATGACAACATTTATTAACATAAATTCCAGCCAAAGCTGTTGATAAATTAAATAAAACGAATTCATTTTAAGTATTTCTTGCAGTTCAAATGTTCCCAAAGGTGAAGGTATCACACCAATGCCAATAACTGTATCACACATATCTGACTGAGGGAAATAAAAAAATTAATATTTTCTTTTCTGATTGTAAGTTGTTCTCAACACTACAACACTAATTCTACAACAGATATTTATTACATGGTCATTTGATTAGTACAACACAAATCAAAATTCTGCACTCGTTTCCAGGTGAAATCTCACCAATTTGACCAGCGATGTTCTGCATTATTCCATTTGACCCTAACTTCCAGAGTTGCTTGTACACTCTCATGAAGTTCAATCAGATTGCAAAACTGCAATACAATAAATTGCAGCAAAAAAACCCCGCGTAACAACTGCTCTGCAATAGATTCAGAATTTACAGCATAGCACGCGTGTTCTTGCTACGCTCATGCTTTGTTGGCAACAGAAGATCTCTCAGGGCAGGTACAGAATGACTGCAAGAGATTGCAACACATCCCAAAGCCCATGGAGTATGCTAAAACTACCAGGAAATGCTTCTTATTTCTGAGGTACTGATTGAATGGATGTTCCTCTTGCTGTGAGTGGTTTGTATCTCCCATTGGCTGGTCTGCCTCCTATATCTCAAAATGTTAGCTTAAATGGGGAGATGAAGGACAAGGAATGGAAGTGAGAATGTGTGCGTGTGAGAGAGAAAGAGAGAGAGAGAGAGAGGGCAAGATGACATTTTGTTCATCTGGATGTATCTGATGACATGGAATTTTTGACAACCTTGTTCCATTACTCTTTTTATTGTCATTTTTGGAGTTATTGTTTGATTCTTTATTCCTTCTGGTGGTTCTGCAGCACAGACTGGGAGATTGCTTCATTGAATACCTCAGCTCTGTCTGCAACAATAGCTTAGATCTCCCAGAGGTCACCAATTTCAATTCCCCATCCCATTCCCTTGCTGACATGTCTGTCCATGGTCTCATGCACTGCCAGAATAAAACCACCTGGAAATTGGAGGAACGACACTTCATCTTCCATCTGAGCACCCTCCTGCTGGATGGCATTCACAATGACGTATCCAGTTTTCATTAGAACACCCTCCCATGTTTCTTCCCCCTTCTCCTTTCCTCTAGCTTTCTCTCTCTCTCTCTCTCACACACACACACACACACACACACACACACACACACACACACACACACACACACACACACACACACACCCTCTCTCTCTCTCTTTTCCTTCTGTCTCCTTTCACAAAGCCAAAATCAATTCTCACCTTTCCTGTTAGCATATCCAATTAACACCTTTTCTCTATTGGTCTGCACTCCTCCCCCTCTCATTCTTCCCCCTTTCCTTTCGCATTCTTCAGGCACCTGGCTGCTTTTTGCTTATGCCTTGAAGAAGGGCTCAGACTAGAAATGTTGGTGATATATAGATACTGCGAGACTGGCTGAATTCCTCCAGCATTTCTGTGTTTTTACTGGTAAGTCTCCTGACCCATCTCATATATAGGACTTCCCATTTGGCACATACTTATGAGCAATTTCTCAACCCTCTTAGTAAATTCTGTCTCTTCTGAGGTCTCTTGCATCACTGGCATCCATAGTGAGCCTGATCCCTAAAGGCACCTTGTCTGATATCCTTCTCTGATTGTTGTACAAGGGAAATTCCCCAAAATTGCATTGAATCAGATGAGTCCAGTTGGTTAGAAAACTCTCCAAAGGTGTTGCACACTGCTTTTTGATTGATGTGGCAATATTTTTTGAGAGATGTGTGACGTGTCTCTAGTATTAGATGGAACTGGATATTAGCACATCAAAAAAATGTTCAACTGCCAATGTAATTATTTTTTTTCTTTAATTAATATTTTAAATTAAATTTAGACATGCAGCATGCTGACGGACCATTTCGGCCCATGAGCCCATGCCGCCCAATTACACACGATTAACCTATGTTTCGAAAGGTGAGAGGAAACCGGAGCACCCAGGGAAAACCCATGCAGACACAGGGATAACATACAAACTCCTTACAGACAGCATAGGATTTGAACCCCGGTCCAGATCGCTGCCGCTGAAAAGACTTTGCATTAACAGGTACTTCGATATTTTCAGAAGAGGAATGGATTAATTATCAGCAGGTTTCAAAGTGTTTTATACTTCACTTTCTGCCTTTTAGAATCTTTTTTTTTTGTTTTCTAATGTGCTTGGTCTCCTTACCCATAGGAAAAAACCTATTATCAAAGATATGCAGCCAGTACACTCCCAGAGTGAAACTCTGTGCTGGCGGGCCTGCTGAGGGAGAGGTTGAAGAGGCTAAGGCTCTTCCCTTTCGAGTTTAGACTGAGAGGTGACTCAACTGACAGTTGCAGAATTTTTACACCACTTACCAGGATAAATGCAAACTGCTGAAAAATCATCGACTTCAAATTAAATTCAGGCATGCAGCATGGTAAAAGGCCTTTCCAGCCCACCAGTCTGTGCCACCCAATTAGCTTACAACTCTTAGATGTTTCAAAAGATGGGAGGAAACCAGAGCACTGGAGGAAGCCCACGCAGACAAGGAGAGAACGTGTAAACTTTTTACAGGCAGCGCCGGATTCAAACCCCAGTCATTGGCACTGTAATGGCGTTGCCCAAACCACTATGCTAACCGTGCCGCCCCAACATGGAGTCACTATCTCAGAATAAAGAGTAGGCTATTAAGTACTGAAACAAGTAAAAGTTTCTTTACTCAAAGGGTGGTAAATCTTTGGAACGATCCATGCAGGAGAACTGTGGTAGCCCCATCATCACATTTTGGTTGGCTATGGTACTGATAGCAGATTTCACCCCAGTGTGACAGCCAGTCTCAGTGGGGGCCACAGCACGTTTAAAACATTTTTTTATTAGTTTTATGTGGTCAGTAAGAGAGAAGTATAGAAGAAACCAATTAAACTGAGGGACAGCTTCTTCCCACAATCGGTCAGAATGCTGAACGACTAAAGGAACTGCTCAAACTAACCATCCGAGACTCTCATATTCATGACACTTGTACAGATGAAATACATGTCCTGCATATGTATTGTTTGTCTACAATATATGTGTGTTATGTCTGGTTTTGTGTCTGCGTGTTTCTCACCGAGGACTGGAGAATGCTGTTTCATCGGTCTGCACTTGTGCAATCAGATGTCCTTAACGCATGTAGAAGAGCAAGAAAAGTAACCAGGAGCTTGCATTCTATTTTCCCTCAAACCACACAGATCTTCACTAGTGTTGCTTGTATTTGTATTATAAGAAATGGTGGCGGCCAAATTATTTGCAGTATTAAATGAACTTAAAACAGCAAAGTTATTAAGGCAAGAGAGATACCATGATAAATTATATGTTCAACTATCTATTCCCAAGTTTAAAAAAGCTACAGTCAAACCTATAGTCATATTCCAACCATTGTACCATCAGATTTGTTTCATCTTGTATTCAAATGTGGGTTCTTACACAACACATGGATGAAGGAAAAGGTTCTTTACTTTAAAGTTGTAAACAGCACCATGAGGCATGCCATGAGGCTGCAAGCCTCCATTACAGCTCTTGCATACCGCGTGTTACCCCCCTGCTGGCAGCCAAATCTAATTAATCAGTAACCATAATCAAGGCCTTGCTAGTGGCCATGTAAACATGATCACTATCATTACAAGTGTGTTTATATTATTTGTTTACATGTGTACATTGTGCACAGTTTGATTTTGCATTACCAATAAGTGGTCATTCTGCCTCACCCACAGGAATAAGAATTTCGGGGTTGTATGTGATGTCATGAATGTACCCTGACAATAAATCTGAAATCAAAGACTGATTATGGGTCAGTGTTAAATCACAAAATGAATTCATCAGTAAACATTGCATCAGCAACACCAGCCACTGGTTACCTTTCATGTCACAATCCCACTTCAAACATTCAATAACGGAGGAGAAGATAGCATTTCTGTTGGAAGTTATTTAGAAACACTGGAAGATAAATAGGTTCATTTTAACTGTGGGAAAAAGTAGACAAGAATGTAAGCCAGAAATCAAACCTATTTACATCTGCTCTTGCAGGTTTTGAGCCTAGCAGGACCTCAGTCATTGGACTGAATTAAAATATGAAGTCGAGAGTAAATATTTGAAAAAAAGGAGGCACATCGATTTTATCACAAATAATCATCAGGCACTGAGAAAATGTTACAAATGTGCAAAGAAGATAGCAGGCCCTCTCGTTGCAGATATTTATAGGAAGGAATGTCCAGCAACTGGGAAATACGTGAATACCGGGAATACAGAGATCCCATCCAATTTAAAAGCATGAATTCCTTTGACAACTACTCTAGTCCCAGGACTGGATGGGATGATGGGTTCACAGGATGACTGTTATTTGATAATTGTCATCAGTATAACAGTGAATGAGAAAGGGAATGGGCAAAACGGGAAGTGCATTCATAGGATGGAGGTTCGAAGGTACCTTTCAATGTCACACAATAACACAGGAAATATATAATATACATGGTGTACTTCAACTTTTCTCTGCTGTCAGGTAAACAGAGTCACCATGAGACCTTCGTCAAGCTTAGTTCACTCAAAACTGACTAAATACCTTGACAAAGGGCTCTGGCCCAAAACATGGGTTACCCTTTATTTTCCATAAATGCTGCATGAACTGCTGAGTTTCTCCAATTATAATCTGCTGGAAAACTGTTCCAGCTTTTCTGGGACATAATTGTGCTTTTATTTTTGGTCATTTAAAAAAAATTCTATAAGCCATTTTGAACTGTCTTTCAATTATTCTGATTACAGGTCATTGATCCAAAGACCATCAGGGCTGTCCAGGTAAGGGTGCCAGCTGCCAAATTACTGCTGGTGCCCACTCCTCTTCTCACATACAAAGGGTAAGCTTCCTCTAGTATCACTTCTGGATTAGATCAGTCCTGGGACACCAAGGGTTTGGGCAGAACCCAGGATGAGCTGTAAATTTCTGAAGCTCTGGTGACTTAACAGAGCCCAGCTATCGGTAACCACTTCCAACAACATGCAAAGTCTGAAATTTTCCAGTAACTCAATTGCTTCATGCATTTTAGAAATGTAGTCCATTGTAGAATTTTGCTACGTTCGCTTTTTTCCTTTTGAGTTAGTTTATTAATCCATTAAATTTCATGAGGAGACTTTTTTTTTCCAGAATCAGAATTTATTGCCACAACATTCATTGTTTTGCAGCAACGTCTCAGGTGCAAATATTAAATCTATAAATTATATAAAACAATAAATTAGTATAGAATGAGAGAAGGTGAGGTAATGGTTGTTGGGTATTTTCCATTCAGAAATCTAATGGCAGAGGGGAATGTGCGCTGGTTTGGGCGCTGGTCTTCAGGCTCCTGTACCTCTTTCTTGTGGTGGCAGTATGAAGAAGGCAGGACCTGGGTGGCGAGTGTCCTTAAGACTCCATCTTGTGTAGATATCCTCGATGGGGCGAAGATTGATGCTCATGATGGCTCTGGCCAAGTTCACAAGACTCTGTAGTCTTTTCCTGACTGGTGCATTGGCACCTCCATACCAAGCAGTAAATGCAACCAAACAGAATGCTCTCCATGGAATACCTGCAGAAATTCGCAAGAGCCTTTGGTGCCATACCAAATCTCTTCAAAACTCCTCACGAAGTATAGCCACTGGTGAGCCCTCTTCGTGATTACATCGACAAGGAGGCATGTCGACACTGATGTCCTCTCGTGCTTGGCTGTCACACTAATGTTTTCTTAACCTTAGCTTTTTGTACATCTTTGATGTCCCGAAAAGAGTTGGGCTATAATTTTTCTTCTCATTGTACACAGATTGCAATCCTGTTTCAGATCATTAACAAGTTATTTATTGCTCCAAATGGCCTTTGTACAGTATAACGATCTTTTAATATATTTAGACCACCCTTCTTTAGTCCATCTGATAATTATTTAAAGTTTATTGTTTGCAATTACATTTTTCTATAAGCACAGTCCTTTCTCGAAATAAACATTGACCTGTTTCCTTTATTTATTTCAAAACAGGTCTTTACATCATTCTCAATATCTGATTCATCTGATTATGGAATCAAGTTACCAGATGGTGCTCAAAGATTAACTCTTTCATTGGAATGTACTCAAATTTAGTTTCCTCCACTAATACTAGTGAAAGCCTCAACTTCGAATTAATCTGACTGGCAGACCAGCAAGGATCATTCATTTTATTTTAAATAAAATTTCTAAATTTGGACATACAGCATGGTAACAGGCCCTTTCAGCCCATGAGCCTGTGCCGCTCAATGACACCCAACTGACAAACAACTCCGTACGTTTTGAAGGGTGGGAGGAAAACGGAGCCACCAGGGAAAACCCACGCAGACACAGGGAGAACATACAAACACCTGAGAGTGCCAGACTCGAACACCCGTAACTGGGGTTGCTCTAATCACCACTCTCACTGTGCTTTGATAATTTCACAAAGGGCTGTAAAGAGGTAACCGACTGGTTACTGGTTGGTCGGTTGATAATAAACTTGACTTGCAGTCACCCACTAGCCCTTACATTTGCAAATCCAAGGGAAATCATGGAGTAGCAGAGCCTTACACATTTTTCTGTGGTTGGAGAAGGTATTTCATTCCCTTCAATTTCTGAATAAAATTCTACTAGGATTCTAATGGTTTCCTCATGTTTGTTTTAGGAAGCTGACTTCTTTGGGGTGCGGTGGCTCTGAATGGGGAGTAGAGCATTAACCTCATTGTACAATTCCACCATTTTCCCATTGGTTGCCAGAGCAAATAACTTCTTACTTATATTTGCCATTTTACAAACAGGAGAGACATACACCTTGCCTGTTTAGAGGACTTTCAGGGCACCTCAATATTATGATAAGCATCTATTAATTGTAATTGGAGATACCCACAAGAGTGCAAATGCTGGAATCTGGCACAATAAACAATTGACTGGAGGAACTGAGGGGGTTGGGCAGCATCTGTGGGAGATTTCAGGTTTTAACCCCACAGCAAGGCAAATCTTCTGACTCAAAACCTTCCCTATTCTTTCGACCCCTTGATTTCCTCTAGAAGATTGCAATTGTGTTCCTGCCAACCATATGACATGAGGCATTTGCAGCTTACACAGGCCCTTTGGCCCACTGAGGCCATGCTAACCATCAGAGTTGTTCACACAAATCCTCCGTCAATCCTGCTTTATTCTCCCCACGTATCCCATCAATTCCATTCATCTACCCACTAGGGGTAATTTATTATGGCTCGTTAACCTGGCTGTCTGAACATTATTGGAGTGTGGGAGGAATCCAAAACACTTGGAGGCGACCCACATAGAAGGAACTTTCAAACTCCACACTGAGAGTATCAAGAAGTCAGGATTAAACCCAGATTGCTCTACCACTGTGGGGCATAAGCTCAGCCTAATGTTCAAATAATGGCCTTTTCGTCACCTTTTTCTGTAATTTTGTTCAACCCCACACGCTGAGATTTTTGTTCTCTTCCTATCTTGATTTGAATTGCTACACCAGTACCAGTTCTGCTTTCATCTGTCTAACCCAGTAGTTCTCAACTTTTTTCTTTCCACTCACATACCACTTTAAGTATTCCCTATGCCATTGGTGCTCTGTGATTAGTAAAGAATTGCTTAAGGTGGGATGTGGGTGGAAAGAAAAAGTTTGAAAACCACTGTTTTAATCATTATTAATTGACTTGTTATGTGCACGGTTTCATAACTCCAAAGGAGATGGGCCAATGACAATTTTTCTCAAACAAAATATTTCAGTAACAAGTGGGTCTAGAGCAGTGATACTCAACCTTCCCTTCCCACTCACACACCACCTTAAGCAATCCCTTACTAATCACAAGCACCAATGGCATAGGGATTTCTTAAAGTGATATGCGAGTGGAAAGAATCCAACAGTACCCCCAAAACTTTCTAGCTTTCTCTCCAGGGCTACGTTAAAACCCTTCTGTTTGAGCAAACTCTTGTCCTGTCTAAATGGGGCATATCTTCTGCTAATTTAAATATGCCAGCTTTGGGCTGCACTGTGAATTCCTGTATGGCCCCACCCGCAGTTGAGAGCAGCAGGGCTGTGTTCCAGCTCTAGCTCTACTGTGAAGTATAAGGCAGTGGAGGGATCTCTTTTAAGGTGTTCTCTTGCCGTCACAAAAGCAGCACTGCAGGTGCAAAGTCCCTTCCTCACAGCTGTCATTAAGCTGTGGTTTAAGAACAAAAGAAGAGAAGAAATGCAAGCAGAAGAGGCCTTTCACCCTTTTGTTCCTGTTCCATTATTTAGTCTGATCAGGGCTGATCTTTTTAATCCAGCACCACTCTTGTGCAAGTATCAGAGGACTTTCTCTTAAGCCTCTTAGAGTCTAAAAATCTATTGCTTTCTCGTCAACATTCTCACCAGCCAACACTCCACTGCCCCCAAGTAGAAAATTCCAGAGATTTATCGCTCTGGGTGAAGAAATTTCTCGCTTATTGCTATCCTGAATAACGGACTTGTTACCTTGAAAAAAATGACTCCTGGATCCAGACAGCTTGGCCAGGAAAATCTTCAACTCCACATGTACACCCCTTAACCCTTTGGACTCTGGCCATTTTTAACCTTTCACATTATATACTCTGGACTGGGTCCATGGGTAAACTGTAGTATGATCACCAGTAAGATAGTTCGGTATAAAACCAGTCCTGAAAAACAGGGACATGGAGTATATGCATTCGTTGGTAGTCCCTGATAACATGGACACAGAGTCCAAAGGGTTAAGAACATGATCTGTTTCATCTGTTTCTGAATCAGGAGAATACATGTCTAGTTAATCTCTCTAGCGACAATCCTGCCATTCCAGGAGTCATTCAGCTGAATCTTTATTCCCTCTATAGATCAGGACATTATTCCAGGTGCAGTCTCACCAGATCTCCACCCTTGAACTCAAACCCTCTTGCAATAAAGACCACCATATTTATAGCCTTCCTAAATGTTGGTGGATTTGCATATTCATTTTCAATTATAAATGCACAAGAACACTCAGATCCCTCTGAATACCAATATGTTGCAGTCTCTCATTATTTAAACAAAGAATCCTCCTTTCTATATTTTTTCAACATTATAATCTAACAACCACACACTTGTCCATTTATTTAGACTGGTAAATATTCCATGGAGGCCTGTGTACAATTTCCACTTTGGTATCATAAGCTTACATTGATATGTTGTACACAATTGTCTCATCTAAATCACTGACAGAGAAAGTGATCAGCTGGGATACCACCCCTGATATCTGCAGCATCCCACTGATCACACCTTGCAAAGTGAAAATCATCCCCTTTATTTTTACTCTCAAACTTCAGTTTTGTTGACTAAAACTCAATTCTTTTCAATCTATCGCTCCCCATAAGGTGTGCTCCAATTTTTATTTAATGATCTTTTGTATGACATCTTATCCAAAACATTCTGAAATTTCAAAAGAATTGCATTAATTAGTTCTCCATTATTTAATAACCAAGAAGCTCCAGAAAACATAATTCCCTATCATTAAAAAGTGTCGATTCTACCCAATCGTATTACTACTTTCCACCCTTAATAACAAACTCCACCATTTCCCATGTTACTTATGTCAGGCCGATAGGTCTATGGTTCTCGGTCTACTCCCTCTCTTTTCTTAAATATTTTCTGGATTGTAAGAAAGGGGAAGGAATCAAGAATCTGAGGAGTTATGGATGATAACACTGCCTCCATTCCTACAGCATGGCCTCCTATAAAATGTAGGGCAGCAAGGTTATCAAAAGGCTGTTACTGCACCAGCAATCGGGACTGAGGTTTGAATCCGGCGCTGTCTGTACGTTCTCCTCTTGTCTGTGTGGGTTTCCTCGGGTGGGGGGGAGGTTCAGTTTCCTCCCACCATTCAAAATGTACCAGGGTTGTTAGTTAATTGGGTGTAATTGGGCGGCATGGGCTCATGGGCTGAAATGACCCGTTACTGTGCTGTATGCCTAAATTAAAAAAAAAACAAAAGCAGGACATCGGGTCCTGAGATTTATCGCATTTATATCCATTAATTTCTCTAATTCTAAATTAAATGTTTGTGAATGTCTTGACATTTATACTCAATCCCAATTGGTCCCAAATTAAAAGTGAAAAAATTAAAATGATTAAAACATAATTAAAGTTTTAAGAGTGGAATGTACAGATACTTCCGGCAAGCTGCTGTATGGTGTAGATGCAACTATCATGCGCTCCTGTCTATTCTTTTTCTTTTTCACTTTTTTACCTTTCTATTTTTTTAACCAAAGTATTATATATTTTGTAGCTTTCCTTTTTTTTACTCTAGTTATCCTCAAAATGACTACAAGAAGTGGGAAATCTGGAAAAAATGAAGAAAAAGAGGAGGCGACTACTCGAGTGCTATTTCTAGAGTGGTAGAAATAGAGGCTATTTCTACCCTACTGCTGACTTCAAAGTGACTCCTTGCTTATTAGAAGTCAAAATCAATGAAATCTGGTCATTAGTGAAAGAGTACAGCCAACGTTTGTCAACTCTGGAACACGATTCTGAATACCTAAGCCAAAGTGTTGCTGAATTTGAAGATGTCTGCTCCAGCTTACATGAAAGTAACTCGAAGTTAACAACTAAAGTTGTTGATCTGGAAAGCCAGAGCACATAAGAGAATCTGTTATCTTGGGCTTGGCAGAATCTACTGAAGAAGGGCAACTTACAAAATTCTTCTTTGATCTGTCATGTGCATTTTTTGGGAAAGAGATGCTCCCATCCCTGCCAGAGATCGATAGAGCTCACCGCTCTTTAGTACCTAAACTCACTCCAGGACTGGCACTGCGCTCGTCATCATTTGTCTACGTCGTTATCGGATAAAGGATACTATGATCTGAGAGGCCCGGCAGAGAGGGAAACTGAAATATCGTGGTCAGCAGATTAGAGTGGTCAGCAGATCATACTCCTGAAGTTAAGAATCAGCAAGCTGAGTAGGGGAAGTAATGTCGGAATTATACAACCAAGATTTTAAGCCCTCCCTGCTGTATCCTGCACAACTCCATATCACACTCTTCTGTGGATACAAGAAGTGGTTGTGTTCAGTTGTTAAGGCCATAATTATATAGACTGTCTCCATTTTACATTGCACCCATCGTAAATATCTGCTTGGTGACTGAGGCTATTTGACTAATATTATTTTGAAACTTTATAGCTTTTGTCATACAGTATTTAGTGGCATGGTCCTCTCTGTTCTAGTAACACTTTATGGGGTAACATACCCATTTGGGTTGTACTATAAGTATTTTTTTTTGCTTTAAATTCTGGGATTTATTCAGTCTTTGTGGGAAGAACATTGGGGGAAGTTTATATTTAGTGTTTTTAGTTTATATTTCTACATCATAATATACTTTTTAGAATTGAATAAGAAATTCTAAAAGTAGTTTTTTTTTAAACAATGGTTGTATTCCTATCTAAGTTATATGTTGTTTTCGGAGTGTAGAGCAGTGGCTCTCAAACCTTTTTCTTTCCACTCACACACTACTTTAAGTAATCCCTACACCATAAGTGCTCTGTGATTAGTAAAGGATTGCTTGAGGTGGTATGTGAGTGGAAAGGGAAGGCTGAGAATCACTGCTCTAGACTCAATTGTTACTGGAATATTTTGCTTGAGAAAAATTGTTATTGGCCCATTTCCTTTAGAGTTATGAAACCGTGCACATAACAAGTCAATTAGATATGATTAAAACAGTGGTTTTCAGACGTTTTCTTTCCACCCACATATCACCTTAAGCAATCCCTTACTAATCACAGAACACCTATGGCATAGGGAGTACTTAAAGTGGTATGTGAGTGGAAAGAAAAAGCCTGACAACCACTGGTGTAGAGTTTTGTTTTAATGACAATATTGGAACCAAGATGTTATTACGTAGGACAGGAAAATTCTTTTTGGGTGAGAAATGTTTAATTTGATGAGCTTGCTGCTGGGGTCTTTGGCAGCTGTCTTGTTTTTGGATGAGGGGTGGGAGGGTGGGAGTGGGTTTTTTTAAGGTTGTTAGTGTGTTAGGAGACTACATAAGCTTTGTTCTTGTGCATTTTTAAAATGTTAATATTTGTTGTATGCTCTGATCTTGCTTCAAGGTCGACACCTGGAGTTTTAGTAATGTGTGTTTTTCAACTCACTTCTCTAATCATTAACAATAGATAATTTAAAAAAAATTGTTAGTTGGAATGCTAAAGGTTTAAACCATCCTGTTAAGGGAAGGAACATTCTTTCTCATCTTAAACAACTTAAAACTGCAATTGCTTTTTTTTTTAAACAAGAAAAACATATTCCTAACTTTGCATCTAATAGCATGGGGCAGGGGGCAGCATTTCCACTCCACTATTCCTTTTGTTCATCACAATGTAATAACAGTCATTATATTATTGTTTCAGGGAAATTATATAAAGTATTGGTGGTTCTTATTAATGTTTATGCCCTAATATGGATGATGTGGGGTTTTTTTGAACATTTTCTTTCTTCCTTACCTGATGATCTGGACTCGTTCTCTCTTGCGCTTGGTGGAAATTTCGATTGTTTGTTTGCTCCTGTGTTGGATCGATCTTCTCCCAACCCTGCAAAAGTGAGAAAGTCTGCCTCATTTATTCAATCCTTTCTATCAGATTATGGTATTTCTGACATATGGCATTTTCTTCATCCAAATAGGAAAGAGTATTCTTTCTTTTTACATGTTCATCATACTTTTTCTAGGATTGATTATTTCCTTATTGCTAATCAACTAATTCCATTGACTCGCTTTTCTGATTACAAGAATATACTGATATCTGATCATGCCACTATTGTACTATATGACCCTTTCTGACCGTCCTCAAATAAATAGATTCTGGTGTTTCAATTTAACTTTATTGTCTGATAGTGATTTTGAGAGATTTATGGAGGAGAAGATAACCTTTTTCTTTAGTACAAATAATTTTTCAGAAACCTCCAGTCTGATTGTCTGGGATGTACTGAAAGCCTACCTTAGGGTGCAAATGATCTCTTATACTGTGAATATGAAAAGGAGCTAATAAAGAATGTTTGGAATTAATCAAATTAAAGAAATAGATCATCAATATGCATAAGATAGAAATCCAGAACTATATAAAAAGCGAGTGCAACTTCAAACTAAATTTGATCTCCATTCAACACATACAATTAAACATCAACTTTTAAAGACCAAGAGTCTGCTTTATATCCATGATGATATATCTGGTAAATTCTTAGCTAATCAGTTGAGAGGATTTGAAACAAGATGGAAAATTACATAAGTTAAAATGGAGGATGGTAATGTTACTTTAGATCATGCCAAGATTAATGACACATTCAAGAATTTTTATTCTTGACTTTGCACCTCTGAATTTCAAAATGGCAAAAGTTTGATGGAGAAATTTTAAAATCATTTAAATATTCCCACGCTTTCTTCAGATAACAAAATGAGATTAGAAGAACTTATATCACACATAGAGATAACTGCAGCCATCTCCATTTTGCAATCTGAAAAATCACTGGGTTCCGACAGGTTTCCTGTTGAATTTTTAAAATAATTTTCCTCTTTGCTCTCACCGTATTTAAGTTTTGTGTTGTCTGATTCATTTAAGGAAGGGAAGCTTCCAGCATCATTCAATGAAGCTGGTATTACTCTTCTTGCAAAGAAAGGTAAAGATCCTATAGAGTGCTCCTCCTACAGGGCACTGATGTTAAAATTTTACCTAAAGTTTTGGCCTGTAGATTGGAAAATACCTTATTATCAATTATATCCAAGGAACAAATCGGCTTTATTAAAAATTGTTACTCTTATTTCAATATACGTCACTTATTTGACATTTTATACTCACCCTGGGGTCAGGTTCCTGAATGTTTCCTTTCTTTAGATGCAGAGAAATGTTTGATCGGGTGGAGTGGAAGTATTTATTTACAATTTTAGAAACATTTAATTTTGGTCCAAGTTTTATTACACAGATAAGATTACTGTACTTGAACCCTTCTGCTTCAATGCTCACTAACTTTCAACAGTCACAACCTTTTAACCTCCATCAGGGAACTTGTCAAGAGTGTCCCTAAGTCCATTACTTTTTGATTTGGCCATAGAACCATTAGCAATTGCATTTTGAAGCCTCAAGGACATCTTAGAGATTCGGAGGAAGGGAATGCAACATAAAGTTTCCCATTATGCAGATGATCGTCTGCTTTTCGTACCAAGCCGTGAAACCTCATTACCTTCTATGATGTTGTTACTTACTCAATTTAGTCCGTTTTCTAGGTACAAACTAAATTTAATAAAAGTGAACATATCCCTGTGAATACAATTGCATCAGTGTATGCTAACTTTCATTTTTAAGGCTGTGAAAGATCAGTTTACTTATTTAGGTATTACAGATACAAGAAAATATAAGCGTCTTTTAAAAGAAAATTTCCTCAGCCTGTTAAAACATGTGAAACAGCACTTAATGCAGTGGTCATCCTTGTCCACATCTTTGGTGGGCCAAATTAAGTCTATCAAAATGAATATTTTGCCTAAATTTTTATATATTTTTCAGATAATACCAACTTTTATTCTTAAAACATTTTTTTTGGCTCATTAGATTCTATTATATCATCCTATAAATGGAAGAGTAAACCTCATTTAAGTAAAGTTCACCTTCTGAAATCTTAAAGAAATGGAGGTACGGAGCTCCCTAATATCTGATTTTATTACTGGGCGGCCAATATGCTCAGCCTTAGGTTTTGAATACACTTCCCACTTTCCTTGTGGGAAGAAATGGAGCTGTGGACAGTAAAAATTCTCTCCATTCCAGCTTTTCTTGGATTCTCACTTCCTTTATCTTTAAATAATTCTGTTGTTTGACACATTTAGGATATGGGCCCAATTCCAAAAACATTTTCGATTTTATGGTTTTTCTCTTTCAAGCTCTATTCTATCCAATTATTTCTTCCAACCTTTTTTGCACGATTCTGCACTTGAAGAATGGTATAGATTGGGTATCAGAATCAAAATTTATTGTCATGAACAAGTCATGAAATTCGGAGTTTTGTGGCAGCGTCATAGCGTTCTTCTTTGGCTTGGCTTCGCGGACGAAGATTTATGGAGGGGGTAAAAAAGTCCACGTCAGCTGCAGGCTCGTTTGTGGCTGACCAGTCCGATGCGGGACAGGCAGACACGATTGCAGCGGTTGCAAGGGAAAATTGGTTGGTTGGGGTTGGGTGTTGGGTTTTTCCTCCTTTGCCTTTTGTCAGTGAGGTGGGCTCTGCGGTCTTCTTCAAAGGAGGCTGCTGCCCGCCAAACTGTGAGGCGCCAAGATGCACGGTTTGAGGCGTTATCAGCCCACTGGCGGTGGTCAATGTGGCAGGCACCAAGAGATTTCTTTAGGCAGTCCTTGTACCTTTTCTTTGGTGCACCTCTGTCACGGTGGCCAGTGGAGAGCTCGCCATATAATACGATCTTGGGAAGGCGATGGTCCTCCATTCTGGAGACGTGACCCATCCAGCGCAGCTGGATCTTCAGCAGCGTGGACTCGATGCTGTCGACCTCTGCCATCTCGAGTACCTCGACGTTAGGGGTGTGAGCGCTCCAATGGATGTTGAGGATGGAGCGGAGACAACGCTGGTGGAAGCGTTCTAGGAGCCGTAGGTGGTGCCGGTAGAGGTACGCGTCATAGCGTAAACATGCATATTATAACCATCTTACAACATTACTATAAAAAAAATAGTGAACAAAAAAGTAAGGCAGTGTCTTTGGATCATTGATTATTCAGCAATCTGATGGCAGCAGGGAAGCTGTCCTTGTGACATTAAGTGCTCGTCTTTAGGCTTCTGTATCTTTTCCCCGATGGTAGAAGAGTGAAGAGGGCATGGCCTGGGTGGTGGGCGTCTTTGAGGATAGAGGCTGATTTTTTTAAGATGTCGCCGCGTGTAGACGTCCTTGATGGAGTGAAGTCTAGTGCCTGTGATGTCATAGGCTGAGCTAACAACCCACTGGAGTATATCCTTCTCCTGAGAGTTGGCACCTCCAGACGAGGCAGTGATGCAACCAGCCAGAATCCTCTCCAAAGTACACTTGTAGAAGTTTTCAGCAGTTTTCGGTGACATCCTGAACTGCCTTAGACACCTCTCAAAGTATAGGTATTAAGTATTTTAAGGATCTTTTCATTGATAATTGTTTTGCATAATTTGAACAACTTTCTGAAAAGTTCAATCTACCTAAAACCCATTTTTTTTAGATATTTGCAAATCAGGCATTTTCTCCACTCTCAGATACCTAACTTTCCTGATGTACCTGATACAAACATTGTTGATGTATTTTTTAAATTTACAACCCACTCTTAAAGGTTTAATATGCCCCTGGGAACAGGATTTAAGCCTTTCATTGTCAGAGGAGGTTTGGGATTTAATCCTTAAATTGGTTAATTCCACATCCCTTTGTGCCTGTCATTGTTTGTTGCATTTTAAAGTTGTGCATAGGGCTCATATGTCCAAAGCTACATTATCTCGTATTTATCCAGATATAAATTCTTGGTGCGATAAATGTAAGAGAGATGAGGCCTCGCTTATTCACATGTTTTGGCCGTGCCCTAGCTTTGAAAAATACTGGAGAGGTGTTTCCCAACCCTAGCCTTAATCCTTAATTTAAACCTTGAACCTAACCCTCTGGTTGCCCTCTTTGGTATCACTGGAGAGGATAACGTCTGTTTGACCTCAGCTTAATCTCGGGTTCTGTCTTTTGCCTCTTTTGGCTGGACATGCGATATTACTAAGATGGAGGGATGCTGCCCCCCCCCCCCCCCCCACACACATGCTCAGTGGTTGAGGGATATTATGTTCTGTTTAAATCTAGAAAAGGTACATTATTCTGTTAGGAAATTAGACATAGGGTTTCAAAACCTATGGGGACCTTTCCTGAACTACTTTCAGAACCTTTAGTTTTATTATAAAACCTGTCTCCCTGCACTTTATTATATTATTCCAGGAGTAAGGCATATTTTAATGATAGGACTTCGACTTGGTGATGGGCTCAAGAGATAGGGGAGAAAATGAAAATATAATATTCAGGATAAAATTTTAAGATGTTTCACAACAAATTAGATAATTCTGTTGATTTCTTTATATTTGACATCTTTGTTGTGTACTTTACTTATTTAACACATAAAATTTAATAAAAATATTTAGAAAGAAAAAACAATATATACTTGCATTTAAAACTTCAATTAAATTAAATAAAATTCTTTACCATATTTCTCCTCGCACTCATTTTCTCCTGTTGATTTGAATGGTTCATCAGGTGAAATTTCCTAACTTCAGTGCTGGGAAACCTGTGAACGTTTACATTGCTTTATTGGATTGACAAGGCCACCAGCACAGAAGGCTTGCTCCTTAGGGAACAATCCAGTTAGTTTCATTCCCTCATTCTTATGTGGTAATTTGTAGGACTGCCAACATAGTACTTTTCCCTTGTTTTTTGAAGCTCTGATTTAATTAATTCCACTATCACTGGGTTTAGATTTTTTTGCATTAAATTGTTTTGCTCACATCCTGTAAGTTATTTCTACAACTATAATTTCACATTTCCATGTGTGACTAGGGTCATCTCATATCTGATCATATTTCTGTGGCTTCCTCAGGTCATTGTGTTGCACCAAAGATGCTAATTATACGCGAGTTCTTGGCAATGTTATTACAGCACAGATAAAAATCATTGAATTATGTCATGTCTACACAGTTTTGCATTCAACAAATTTCCACAGTAAATTATTTAGTTTTATTTTAAAAGACTGATAACAGATTTTATAACTCAGTCTTCAGTTCTCCCTTCATATTTCATCAGATAGCATCATCCAAGCCTGTGGTCTTTAAGGTGAGGAAATGTGTATCTGATTGCAGACACACGTGGAGCCTCTCCGAAAAGTAAGCCATGTTAAAATTGCCCATGAATGATTTATGCTGAGAGCTGCTGTACATGCAGCGTGGTCATTTCAGTTGGAACTATTTATGACTGCAACTGTATTTTTGCTGCAATTTTTAAAAAAAATGGAAACACTTGGAGTACCAAGTGCAGTTTTAGTTAAGCTAAGAGAAAGGTATGAAGCAGAAAAGATTCACAAAAATGTTACCAGGACTGGGAGGCTTAAATTATAAGGAGCATTGGATAGGTTGGGACTTTACTACCTGTAGCATTGAAGTTTAATGGAGGTCAATTAATCATGAGGGCAGAGATAAGGTCAAAATTCATGAATTTTTCCAAGAGTGGTGAGAAAGGAAAGATTTAAAATGGATCTGAGGGGGCACCTTCTTCACACAGAGGGTGGTAGGTATTTGATTGTTTTTAGACATACAGCAGGGTAACAGGGAATTTTGGCCCACGAGCCCGTGGCGCCAAATTTACACCCAATTAACCGACACCTTCAGTACATTTTGGACCGTGGGAGGAAAGCAGATCCCCCAGAGAAAATCCACCCAGACATGGGGAGAACATACAAACTCCTTATAGACAGCACGGGATTCGAACCCTGGTCTTGATCGGTGGCGCTCTAAAGGTGTTACGCTAACCGCTATGCCAACCATGCCATCCCACGGAACGAGTCTAGATGTGCAAGGAAAGAAAAGATTTCAAGGAATATGGGGCCAACACAGGGAAATGGGACCAGTTTGGCCAGTATGGACAAGGTGGGGCAAAGGTCTTGTTTCCATGGTGCAGAACCCAATCACTCTCTGGCTCTCAGATTGAGCAGACTCTTCACATCCAGCACAAGAGGTCTAAATTAACCTCAGGTTGCTTCAGCTGTGATGCATCAGCTCCACTAGTGCTAATGTGTCACGACTAACATCACAAGCATTCTTCCAATTGTAATTACAGATAACCAATAATGGGGCCTCTATCTCATGAAGCGTTCATCTGATACCTTCTTTTGCAGATTGTGCATTGACAGTATTTTCTGATCTAAACTAAACCTATCCTTACATCATATTTCTATTTTATTTGCTTAACTCTTCCAGGTGATTCCACTCATTTGGCTCTTTCCCACCTCCATATTACACTATCATGAAACAAAATGTGTGCACAGCAATTAAACTGGAAGGTTATTTGCAATATCTGTGGAACAAAAAGAAGAAACTACCTTCCAGCTCCTTTGTGATGAAATTCATGTTTGAAAGCTGTAAGCAGCAGAAAACCCAATACTCAGCTAAAAACCTGAATTATTCTCAATGAACTGCATTAAGCCAGATATTATAGTGAAATCCACAGGGCTATTGTTGCATTTCCTTTTACCATTTTAAACCATTCAGTGATTTTTTCCAGAGAGTTTACAAAAAGTCTTAAGAAGATTCTGGGAATAAAATTAATGCAAACAGGCATTCAACATGGAATTTTCTTCTGACAAGTTGTTGTTTTATCTTTCACTCAATTGATTTTATATCAAATGTGAAGGCATAATCCACACGAAGATCACAAATGCATTCTGTAGAGCATTGTAATTTCTATTGAGCAAAGGAGGCATGAATCACAATCTTTCATTTTTTTTTTGAAGTATAATAGTGTATTTACTCAAGAGAGTTTCTAATACAATATCACGAGGGATAAAAGGAGCAGTGTTAAACCTTGCTTTGTTCTTATACACAGATAAACATAAAAGCTGCCCCAGATGATTCTCAACATCATTACTGCTCCCATTGCTTCAACAGATAATGTCAAATGGCTGGAAGGTTTAGGGAAAGCTTAGAAGTCACTCTTATTTTTTTAAAAAAAGAACACTTTTACATTGCATCCTTGACTTTAATCATAGGAGTAAAATTTTCAGAATTTGACAACATTTCAGTGGTCCCAGTGGTCTATAGCAACCACTAACGTGTCTGATAATGTCTTCCAAGCGATTTTCAAAAGGAACCCAATCTAAGCTATGCACTCACTTTATTTGACTTTTCGATTTGAGATTGATCTCCAAGGACACTGCCTTTCTGAAACTAGGATTATTGGATCTTGTGGCTTTCTCAGATGCCTGAAATCATTTGAAACATGACATGTATAAAGTATGTTATACATCCCACCCAGCTGTGAACTTCTCAAAGATTCTGCCTAGCATAATAATCAGTGCATATTTTTATTGGAGATAAAATGCAGCCACACATATTGACACAAATCTAGAAATCAAACCACTATTAAATAAAAATCAAATACAGGTACTCTCTAACTTACGACTATAATTGGGACCGAAGGATCAGTCATATTTCAAAATGGACATAAGTCAGAATTTGTCGATCAACCTTGGCAAATCTTTTCACATTCTGGTCCATGCTTTCCTTGTCAGTCAGCATCCCGGAGTCTGTAGGCTGGGAGGATAGGCGTGGCTATCTTGATTCTTGCGTGCATGCGCGAGTCTTTGGTTGGAGCATGTGCGGTGGGTTCACGTATTGGAGTTTGGTTGGCACATGCACGAGAGTTAATCGCCCTAACAATGTGAATTTGCGCCCTTAACTCTCCTGCCTGCCCCAGCTAAACTCCAATACATGAACCCACTGTGCATGAACCAACCGAAAACTCGCACATGCGCACAGGAATCAAGATGGCTGCGCCCAGCCTACAGACCCCAGAATGCCGACTAACCAGGTAAGTATGCACATTTTGGCTCTTACATGCCCTGTATCCCTTTTTTTAGTTTGTCAAATACAATATAACCTGTGTAATATTTTTCTTTAACATATTTAAAAAGAATTTGGTCATATGTGCGTATGGACATAGGTCATATAGGTCACAAGTCAAGGAGTTCCTGTAAAGTATTTGAGCACAAATGGGTTTAGAAATAATCATGTGAAATACAGAATTTTCTACTGCAGCAGATATACTGTAAAAGAAAACAAATCAAACTACGATTATCAACTCATTTGTATCATTTACTTGATAATTTAGCATGGTTAAACTGTAAATGGACAGGCCATAATTTTATAATCTCCAGCCTTCACCTAAAAATACTAATTGAACAAAATGGCCAGAGACAATATTAGCTGGTACATTAAGCGAAATGAATTACTTTCAGGTCTATTTGATTTGGATGGGCTAAAAAACCTTTTATTCTGATCATTAAAAAGGGTCTTTACTGAATGTTGTTTCAGTTCTTCTGGTCTGCTGTCTTCATACACATCCCTTTAGAGTGCAAGCATGCCTATAATCATTGAAAAAGTTCTTAGATATTCAAGTCAATTTGGAATGAGTTAAGCATATGAATAATCTCAATCATATTTACTATATAAGGTTTCCTGTTGAATGTGCCACAGCTGGATTTTCGAATGGCACTTCCCAAGACCACAAGAAATTGCAGAGAATTGTGAATACAGCTCAGGCCACCATGTAAAGTAACCTCACTTTATTGGCATCATCAACACTTCCTTCTTCCTCAGGAAATCAACCAACATATCATCCCTCCCTGGTAAAACTTCTTCAGGATCAAGATGAATAAAAAACAGTGCAATATTCCAAGGCATTTGCTTTAGTCTACTGCAAGGCAGGCAGATTCTCCATTGGTAGAAATTGCCCAGAGACCTCCCAGTCAGAGAAAGAGAAGCAAAAGAAGTCCCCTCAGAGTCTCTGAATGTCCATGGATTCGCCTCCTGTGCTGCCGCTGCCCCTGCAGCCTCAGAGAATATATTCCAAACCATCAGCAGCCGAGCTCCAGGTCCGAACCTCCAAAACAATCAAGAAACCTTCAGCGCCTCACCACCATCTTGCACCCCAGTTCCAATGCCTGGTACCCCTTCAGCCGGTCTTGAGCCAGTCGCCAGCAGCCCGCAGCCTGGGTGGGTTCCTCTCCTCCCGTTGCCAGCAGTGACTTCCTGCTCATGTCAGTCAGAAGATGTGCGAGTTTGAAAATACTTACCTCTGAGTTCTGGGACAGCTTCTTTCCTGCTGTTATCAGACTCTTGCATTAGCAAAAGATGATGCCGTTGACTATTAAATGTATTTTTAAATCCTAATTATTGATATTTTAAGTGTAATATTACCTTATTTTATGTGACTCTATACCTTGCACTTTTATTTTCATTTTTTGTTCGAGCTGTGGTTAATTTGTATGGATTTGCACAAAAAGTTTTTCACTATATCTCTGTACATATGTGATAAGAATTCAATTCCACATGATATTGTCTATGTGGTTATCTATACAGCATGTTGGTGTGTTTGAGCAGAACTTGATAGATGAAACAAAATCACTCTGCACTTATGATCACTATCTTGCTTCCTCTTAATGAAAATAACAATTCGAATATTAATCAAGTATTTTGCTTCTGGCAAATGGTGGACTGGAAGGACACCACTATGGTATCATTGTTTAAAAAAGGGACAAATTGATAGAACGCGTAATTACTAAAGTAATCAGTTGAAAATCACCTGTGGGTAAATTATTGGAAACATTTTTGAGCAGGAAAATGTGCAGATTAATCAAGGACAACCAGCATAGATTTATTTATGGATGTCATGCCTGGTAATTACATTTTTGGGGAGGTAACAAGAGTATCGATGAGGTAGCACATTTGATATAGTCTACATGGATTTTAGTGAGGAGCTTAACAAATGTATTAAAGAAAATCCAAGGAAATAAATGCAAAAATGTCAAATTCGATCCAAAATTCCCTCACTGGTGGGAAAAATCAGTGTCTTAATGACTGGGGATCTGCTTGCAATGCAGCTCCACAAGAGTCAATGCTAGGTCCTTGTTTCTAATTGTACTCATTAATGATTTAGGTTAGGAGTCACGACTTTAAGTTTGCAACTATTGGCAGTGTGGTTGACAGTGAAAAAGAAAGCTGTACATTTCAGGAACAGATTGATCAGGCAGGTAACAGACTAACACAGGGAATTCAATTCAGAAATACAGGTATATAAAATAATATATTTGAAGAGAGCAAGTAAGGGAAAGGTAAATACAATTACTGGTAGTGTCAGAGATATAACAATGAACAATCTTTGGAGTACTTCTTCATACAAGTCTGAATGTTCATGACAGATCTGCAAGTTGATTAACATGGTTTTCAGGAAACTTATCCGTATTAGCTAAGGCCAGGAGGTTGTGCTAGAACAACATAAAACATTAATTAGGCCCTATGTAGAATGTTGTGCTCAGTTCTGGTTGTTACATTGCCCAGAAGGATGTAATCCCATTGAAAAGGTTTCCAAGGAGACAAATCAGGGTATTGTGAAATCTGTTGATTTTTCTTTATGAGAGATCGGCTGGGCTGGGGATTACTTTGGGGAGACAGAACTGAAGTAAGATTTATCAGAGGTGCATAAAATTATGAAAGATCTAAGAGGGAATAGAATAGATATATCTCCCCCAGTGGAGAGATCATTGACAATGGGGAATTGGTTGAAGGTGAAAGAGAGCAAAGATTTGAGGGAAATAGTTTCACCCAGAGGATCTGACTGTTATCACCCAGATGACTAAATAAAGCAAAAAATATCAACTGTTTAAAAAGCACTTGGATCAGTATTTGAATTGCGGGCTGCAGAGTAGGTGTTGAGAAGAAGAATTTGTTTTAATATCTCCATATCTCCTCTTCAGCTGGTATGGGAATAATGGCCTTTAAATTCTTGTGATTCTTTCTTTTTCAATCTTTTTATTAACATTTCATACTATACACAGCATAAAGAGAATAGAAATAAAACAATTAAAATGGTCTGGCCAAGTCATAGTATATGATTCCTATAATATGAAGACTTGGCCAGACCATTTTAATTGTTTTATGCTGTGTATAGTATGAAATGTTAATAAAAAATTAAACATTCTAAAGAGTGAAAATGTGACATATTAGAAATAATTCTGCTAACAAAAGAAAAATAGATAAAGAAATAATTATAATATATATAAAAAAACTAATCTACTTAAAAAAAAAAGATATAATTAAAAAAAAACACTGAGCAGTCTATCCCAAGGATCTGCTGGATAGTTTAAAAAATAGCTCAGGTCCACACCTCTTTCTCTTTGGTTTGGCTTCGTGGATGAAGATTTATGGAGGGGTAATGTCCACTCAGCTGCAGGCTCGTTTGTGGCTGACAAGTCCGATGCGGGACAGGCAGTTGCAAGGGAAAATTGGTGGGTTGGGGTTAGGTGTTGGGTTTTTCCTCCTTTGTCTTTTGTCAGTGAGGTGGGCACCTACAGATAACAAAAATGGCAAGAATTATATTACATCTGGAAAGGAAGAGTTAATTCATAGAATGACTCCAGTTATACCCCGTGAAAATAATCAATAAATGGTTTCCATGTTTCTTCAAATTTAGTAGTTTTATCTAAAGTATGAATTATGAGTTTTATAGATTTAAAAAAAGACATAACATGAGAAAGCCATGGAAATAATGTAGGAGAATCAGTCTTTCCTAAGTAAAATGGCTCTTCTGGCTTAATAGTGTAGAAAAAGCTATGTCGCGATCTGCAGAAGTCGGAAAACAACCTGTATCTGAAATTCCAAAAATAATTTTTGAGGGGTTAGGTTGTAATTGAATAAAACCAGTATCATTGATAGAGTTTTAAAAATCTTATGATTCCATGACAAAATAAATTATTTACTCATGAGAAGAATAGTTAAGTTTAACAATTTCTTGAATTAGAAGATGAATCATGTAACATGCTTACATTTCAGTATAATCATTCTTGACAGGGAAATCAAAATCCGTATGCTATTTAATAAAGGGTTTTACTTAACCAGAAATCATTTCAAATATTGGTGATTACAAATGTGGTTCTGAACTGCTACTCTGAATCTTTTGAAAGTATCTGAGGTACAAATGGACTTCCAGTAACATCAGCCAAAACAACTTGCCAGGCCATATTTCTTCCACTGCTTGCTTCCATGGGGATTATGTTCACATTATTACGATGCCATTAAATAAATAACCTTTCAGTTCACTAATAGGTTCATGCCTCCCATGGAAGGGAGGAGGAGGAGATAACAGGTGGCTTGGAATCAGAATTATGCAGTTTCAAACTTCTTGCTCCAAATGAGAGTTGTAAAATTAGCAACAAGCCATCTGCTGGAGGAACTGAGAAAGCTGAGCACCATCAAGAATAGTCAATGTTTGGCGCTGGAATCCTTCAACAGGATTGAGGGTGGAGAGGAAGATTGCCAGTATAATGTGGACAGGGTGGGACGGATTGTACAGGGGCCAGTAGGGGATTTCAGCACCTGCAGTCACCAAGGAGGTGTCTCCAATGAAATGATAATGTGTTAAGATTGTTGGAGACTTGGAAGACTAAATTAAGGCCTGCCATCTAGGAGAAGGAAGAAACCATAATGGTGAATGCAAGTAAAAGTCTCTTAACGAAGGGATTTAAAGCAGCACACTGGCAACTCAGAGGTATTTAATTCAAAGTAACATCTATATGTATATTTGGATTGATGGGCCAGATCAGCTGCCAATGGGGAGCTGCTCGAGCCAGGCCTTGGACCATATTGTTATCTCTTAGAAATGTAGCAATTTAAAGGCTATTGTGCACAAGCTCAATGCAGAATGGCCAAACAAGAGTGCACCATTACACCAACTCCCTCTCAATTCTCCTTGCTGAAAAAAAATGCAGCTCAGTTCCATTGAAGGAGTTAATTCATAGAAGTCTAGGAAGTTCAAGATCAGAACCAAAGTCACAGCAATCTCAGTCATTGAATCACATGATGTAAACTACACTTGAGTATTTCCAGATTTGGAGGCAGAGCTGAAGGTGACTCTTTCAGTGGAACATGGGTCTAAGGTCCTAAGTTACCCTTCACTACTGGGCAAAGAAGACACCTCATGATGGAATCAACATGAATCAATGTCTAGATTTCAAGAACCACCTTTCAGCAAGGGTATAATCCACTCCCTCTCCATTCCCCCAACTCTACTAATATGTTAGCACAGTCTTTTACACAATCTGAAAAGGTCTTTTGAAGCCGAGATATCAAACTTTGCATCAACTTGATGGTTCACTGTGAACATCCTTCTTTAATAAGCATGATTAATCTAGAGTATATACCTCAATGTTTAGAATAATGCCTTCCTAAAGTCTTACAGTGGCATTAGCAACTCAGTCAGCGTCCTTTCCCAGGTCAAAATTCATAATATCACACTTTGATGACACTCAGCCAACTCAGAACATGGAATAAATCACAGGCATGTTTGTCGCTATATTTCCAAAGGAAGCATTCAGCTCTCAGCTTCATCAGGGCAACCAATTTCCAAGAGAACAGGGAAATTTTCCTTGAGGAATTGTAACATCCTCACCACTTCATGGGAATCCCCAGTTTGAGACCAGTCAAACTCTTGGAGAGGCATCCAAGAAGACACCAAGCACCTCAGGACTCTGACAAGATGACATAAAATCAGATTTGACAGATACAATAGAAGACTGTCAAAGTGTGTAAAAAAGAGAGAATGCAGAAATGTATCTGGTTGTGATGCAGTTTGGACGTATTTGTCTAAATTAATTCTTGTGTTCATATTGTTTTAAAAGGGCTTGTATTTAACACATCCTTTCAAACGTAACAGATTGATTAGCTGAAATTAAATCTTTGCTTAACATGCCATCAAGTTTCCAATTGACTAATCAAAGAGTGTCCAACTCGAATATTATGGAATCAATAATGTACA
The DNA here is from genome assembly GCF_036971445.1 of Narcine bancroftii. NCBI lineage: Eukaryota > Metazoa > Chordata > Chondrichthyes > Torpediniformes > Narcinidae > Narcine > Narcine bancroftii. Next base: position 83,487,049 of record NC_091478.1, on the reverse strand, counting down.
AATAAAGTGGTCGTTTGGATTTAAAAAAATCTTAAGTCTTAATTTTAAAATGTTAGAAAAAATGTAATCTCAATTTGGTAGTTCAGGGAACATTTTATGAAACAAATTGAACAAAAGGTGATCTTTTTCCAATATTTATTCAGGTTTCATGATCTGTACATTGTTGGTAAGGCCAGCATTTATTGACCCCTGAAAAAGTAGTGAAAAGCTTCTTTCTTGAACTGCAGTAGATGTCCTGGTGAGATACATTGCAATTGGGTCTGTGGATCCAGAATTTAATCCCACCACGTATGATATGTCTCCAGATCCAGGATTCTATGTGACTGTTGCATATGGAAGAGGCGTGGCCTTCCTGCCTATTTGCTGGTGGTCACATGGCCTCCTCTTCTGGAGCTCATTCAGAAATCCCATCAAATGTCAGTACATTGTGTACTTTTTGTTTCATTCAAAGTTTCTCAACAAAACAGTGACCTGGTGGGAATCTTGATAGGCGGTGTTCCCATGGGCTGGAATTTCTCATGCTTTTATGCTTAGAACAAAAAAACAATGTGTAAAAGCATATTTTGAATATTGAGGTAGGCACTGGGAATTTTGTTGTCGTTTTAAACATATGTTTTTAATTTTCAAATCAACAGGGAGCACGTTTTGGGGGAAGCAGATAGATTTTCACTTTGACATATATCTTTCAACTTGGTAAACTATTTATACCACAATGGGTATACTTTCCACACTGTAACATGCTAAATCTACCATTGAAAATGAAAGAAGAATGAGCCATCATTCTTACTATTAGCCAACATTTCAGAAGGAAACTTCACCTATGAATGGCCACTCCATGGATAGTTAACATAATGGAACAAGGTAAGTGCTTTATTATCTTAATGGCTAAATTATCTGTAAGTATTTAATGTTTCTAAATCATTTAGATTTAAAATATGTATTTTCTCTAGTTTAATAGATTTTAAACATTTAAAACCAGTCCAGAAGCTTTTTGATGGTTGGCAAGCCATTAAAGATCGATCTGGTGTTCCATTGCTGGGACCTCACCACACAATTCTTGAGGCATACTTGCAGTCAGGGCTCTCTGCAACTTGCTGGGTGTCTGATGGGTGTAAACAGTCAACCCATTTATCCCTCCTTGTCTGGATAAATTGGGATTTGCAGAGAGAGTTCAGGCAGCAGACTGAGCCCAGAAGTTCATTTCCATCAGTGTCGAAATAAAACATATCAGTCACAAGAAGAAACAGCTATCACTGTGATAAGGATTGAAAGTCAAAACAATTCTACATAAATTGATATCTCACTGAAAATTCATAGCTCAGTGATTATTGGACTAAATTGTCAAATTTAACTCTGCATTGTACAACTCTAGTTATATTTGAATTAATTTACGCACGTCTTGGAAAGTTAGATGATTGATATTGATGAAGCATAGTTGCTGCTTTATTTTTCTCAGTGCAGGTATAGTGGCTCAGGAAGGATCTACCATCTGCCCACCAATCTGTGCTGCCTGTACTCCAGAAAGTTGCTGAAGGAATCCAAATTTCAACTTCATATATGGAGTTCCAAAAAGTTGAGTTCCAAATTGTAATCAGACTTTGGATTCATCCCAAACACTTTAATGCAAGAGTCCAATATCTTTTCCATTTCTTTGCCTCTAATCTTGGCACCATAGTACTAATTTGCATGAATGTGTTAAAGGGCCAGGCATGCAAGTTTCATGTATGAAAATCCCCATACATTTCTTCGTGAACACAGAGAAAAAGATGTTTCAGCCCTGTCACATTTGTGGCCCGAAATGTGAAATTGATAACACCATCAACACATGATTTACCTGCTGAACATCAATGTGTCTTTATTTCTCTGCTTCCATTATTCCACCGTTTCGCGCCTGCATACAACACTCGCATGCCCTCTCACTTCCGGTCAGGTGAATACCTCATCCCCTATCTGCATACATCTCATGCATATTCATTATCATGACATCCCTCCTTTCACCAGAAATAAACTTTATATCTTTATGTGTCTTAACCTTTCAATCTAAGTGTATATCTCGTATGAATATCACCGAACATAATACATTGCTGTGTTTCTTTCTGTTTAAATGCACTTTAAAACTATCAATAGCATTTTTCTGCTTTCAAACCAACAAAAGCAACATCAAATTCCCTCTTCACAAAATGTAACGTAACCATGTTATAACCAAATGTAATATAATGGCTCAACATTTCTTCTGTAGTTATACTAATACAATGGTCACCTCATATGCAAAATGTACACGTTTAAAATTATACATTTTTTTTCATTTAATACCAAATAGTCGACCAAAACAAAAATGCAATTCTTACAGCACTCATACATGTACTTTATGATGTACTTATCAAAATCACTGTCCAAATGTTCCCCTTATCATTCCTCTTCCTGCATCAAAATACTTCTGATTGTTGGTTACTGCTACTGATGGTCCAAAGTCAAACCACGTCAAGTATAAAATAAATGTTGGGCGCACAGTTTTTCTAATAACGCTAAACACAACAAAACAGCGATGATCCAGGTAATCATAGCACAACTTCGCAAAGGTCTCTTTCTTGGAGTTCGTGATGATTTCCTTCCTAACCTCCACATATACGCATTCACTGCATTTTCACAAGAGGAGCGTTTGGCGTACACCCTTTTCATTATTTCTATTTTTTTTTTCTTTTTCACAATCATCACACATTTCCACTTTTCCTTGGTGTGTATCATTACTGCGCTTCCACTGAATCAATGCACTTTTTTTCTTCATTGAAACTCATTCCAACTATCACAAACTTTCACTTTCATGATAATGCGGGCACGATTAGAAATATGGCACAAAATCTTCACATTGCTTAGGTGGTTTCCTGTCCCGTCTCAGCCTTCCTGCAATGCTACTGTCGCGACTTGGTTGCTCACCCTCAGCACCGGAAACACTGCTCGCTACAGCCTCTGGTGTTTCTGGTACTCTGGCCACTTCATCGGGAAAACTGGTAACTACCTCTGGAACGTCGTCTGGTCCCTCAGGTTGAGCAACCTGGATTTCCAACCACTTCACTCGGTGCCACTCTGGATTGATACTTTTTGACACCAGACACGTTTCTTTTGTAGAGGACTCCAGCTGGAGACCTGACTGTCACCATACTGCCGCTTCTGGATACAACAGTGTGTTGATGGTAATAAGGTGTGTCTAGCTTACCACCACTCTCTTGCCTCACAAGAACATTATCTCCGGGCATGATGTCTGAGTACCTGGCCCCATGTCTCGAGTCTGCATCCAGCTTTGCTGTCCCCTTCTTTTCAGCATCATGGTCCCTCATCTCCTGGTCATCCCTGATTTCCTTCAGTTCGGGCATTTTTGTGCAGATTTTCCTCCCGAAGAGTACTTCTGCTGGACTTTTTCCTGTGGTTGCATGAGGGATTGCCCGATAGACAGCTACATAGGATAGCAATGCTTCTCTCCAGTTCTGTCCTTCTGCATGAGCGATCCGTAGTCATTTTTCGATGGACTGATTTTGTCTCTCTACTTCTCCTTTGGCTTGCGGCCATTTAGGAGTTACTTTGTGATGGTGGATGCCTGTGGTCCTCATATATTCAGCAAATGTCTCTGAGATGAACTGTGGACCATTGTCAGAGTATAGCATAACGGGCAATCCATGTCTCGCGAAGATCTCTACCAATGTTTGTATCGTTTTTTTCAGTGGTCGTTGACCTCATCACAGAGAACTCATAGTATCTGCTGTAGTAGTCCACCACTACCATGATTGACTCACCAGTTGGTAAAGGTCTGAGAAAATCAACAGTTACATCGATCTACGGTCCTGTCGGGAGTTGCGTACTCCGAATCGGCTCTGGGGGATTACTCCTACTTGTGAGTTGACACCCATGGCAGGTTTTGACGAATTTCTCCGCATCTTTATCACAACCTGGCTTACACGCCATACTTTACTCCTGAGGTTTTGCTTGGTACCAACAATACCTAGATGTCCTTCATGAGCTAATGATACGATCTTCGGTCTCAACCTCTGTGGTATCACCAATCTACAACCCCTCAACACACGCTGCCCGATGCAACAAAGTTCGTCTCTAATGGGAACATATGCCTTGTGAGTGCACTTGTCCCATTGTCCATTTTGGATACATTCTCTAACTTCCATAAGTTCTGGGTCATGTTTGGACTCTCTCTCGACTTCCCTCGTTGTCACAGCTCCCGGTGTCGACTGGATCGCTACGAAGCATACAAAGCTTCTGTCCCCAGTTCTGACTTGGATTGTGGGCATCCATCTTTCAACAATCTGGACAGCGGATCAGCAATTTTCACTTTCCCAGCAATGTGGACAACTCTGTACTTGTACGGTTGGAGTCTGAGCACCCATCGTTCTATCCTGGCACACGGTTTGGACCTGGCGGCATAGATCACCTCCAATGGTTTATGGTCCGTGATGAGTTCAAATTCAATGCCATACAAATATGCATAGAATCTCTTGCAGGCCCATACAAGTCCGAGTGCTTCTTTCTCTGTCTGAGAATATCTCCTTTCAACGTCTGTCAAAGATCTGCTGGCATAGGCAATGATTCTTGGTCCCTCATCATGCGTCTGGACCAACACAGCTCCTAAACCAACAGGGCTAGCATCCGCTATGACTTTGGTTGGTGCATCCGGATCATAATATCCAAGAGTATCGGCATTCATCAGACTTTGTTTCAGAGCTTTGAATGCTTCCTTCTGCTCAGGGCCAAAATGGAATGGTACACCTTTCCTGGTTAGTTTCCTCAGTGGTTCTGCCAGTGTAGCAAAATTAGGAATGAACTTTGCGCAATAATTGACCAATCCCAAGAAACTCCTCATCTCCGTTGCATTCTGGGGTTCACATACATCAGCAACAGCTTTCACCTTGGCATCAGCTGGGTTCAGTCCTTCCCGTGTAAGCCTGTGTCCCATGAAGTCCATCTCTGACACACTGAACTGGCACTTGTCTCCATTCATGGTAAGGCCTGCCCCCTGTAGTCTGGATAGCACAATCCTCAACCGTCTGTCATGCTCTTCCTGTGTAGCTGTATGGACTATGATGTCATCAGAAATGTTGGCGACTCCAGGAATGCCTTGAATCACTCGATGGATTTCGTACTGGTAGATCTCAGGAGCTTCATTGATGCCGAACGATAGTCTCTTGTACTGGTACAATCCACAGTGAGTCACAAATGTTGTCACATCCCTGGATTCTGGGTCCAGCTCTAGTTGATGATAGCCCCATTTTAAATCAGTTTTTGAGAACATCTGACTGGTTGTTAACTCCTGGAGTACTTCTTCTACTGTTGGTATGGGGTGTTGTTCTTGAATTATAGCTTCATTGGCCATCCTCATATCAACACACAGTCTCATGTCACCATTTGGTTTGGGCACGATCACTACTGGGCTGACCCATTGCCTTGAATGTTCTACAGGTTCAATAATGTCTTGCTCAATCAACTCTTAGATTTTGGCCTCGACTTTCCCACGAAGTCCAAATGGAGTTCTGCACACTGGTTGTGCCTTGGGTTTGACCGTTTTGTCCACTGTTAGCTTTAGTTGTCGACCTTTCAGCTTTCCTACTCCCTGGAAAACTGCGGGGAATTCTTGCTTCATATCCTCATATGACTGAACTGAATTGACACGAGCTCCAATATGAAGTATTGCCAGATCTTGCGCCGTGCATCTACTCAGCAATCGTTCTCCCCTCTTGTCTATGACAACAAACTCTGCTTCAGTGTGCTTGTCACCAGCTTCAACAGTCGCAGTGAAACATCCAATGGTCTGCAATGGCTTGGTTGCTGTGTATGGATACAGTTTCTTTGAACACTTCTTTGATGTACAAATGATCTTTTTTTTTCAATTTCTCCCATAAGTGTCGGTCAATTACATTACTGTCACTGCCTGAGTCTACAATGACCGGAACTGTCACACCACCAATTATCACTGGGAATTTCTCATGATCGTCATCATTCAATGTTAACTAATAGTATTTCTGCCCATCCTGGTTGTCGTCATCATCATCACTTTCTGGGTCACCTTCTATATAGCAAATAGTGCCTTGCTTTCTCTGTTGTCGCAATCTCGTCACGTACTGGGCGACCGTTTCCCCATCTTCCTGTTTTGTTTTGCGAAACAAATGGCGTTGAAATGTGGCATTCGGTGTCACTACATAGTGTGCATTCAATGCATCTACAGCTTTTTGGTATTACTCCTTCCTTCCAGTATTCGAAAGTGTCTTAAAAGTTTCCCGAACTGCAGGTCCTGCGGTGAAGAGAAGTAACGCCCTCCGCTGCGCTTTTTGCTCCGCCGTACTCCCATCGATAAATAGGCCACGACTGTCGGCGTAAGCTTCGAACTCTTCAAGCCATGCCTTCCACTTCACGCTTACAGTGCTTGCATCGCCCATCGGGTCAAAATGAGGAACACCGCGAAGTGCTAGAAATTCAGCTCCAGTGACTGCCATGATGAAACGTTCCAGCTCAAAGCCACAGATTCAAAATTCAAAATGTTTCTTCTCGTCGCCAATGTCACATTTGTGGCCCGAAATGTGAAATTGATAACACCATCAACACATGGTATACCTGCTGAACATCAACGTGTCTTTATTTCTCTGCTTCCATTGTTCCACCATTTCGTGCCTGCATACAACACTCGCGTGCCCTCTCACTTCCGGTCAGGTGAATACCTCAACCCCTATCTGCATACATCTCATGCATATTCATTATCATGACAAGCCCTTTAAGCCAAATCCACCGCACAATCCTTTCACGGCTGGTCTGTAATGCAACTCGATTTAACCGCTGATGCCCTTGCACATTTAACTGTTATCTTTGTCTATATCCTTCTCTTTGTAACACAAAACTCAGTATCCTTTGACCGATTGTAACACTACACCCTGTACTTTTGCTTTATTATTTCACGGCCTTCTTTACTTGAGTTGATTTGGCTGGATAACAGACAAAACAGATTTTTTTCAGTGTATCTCAATACACGTTACAATGAACAATTCAATTCCATTAATTTATCCTTTATAAACTTGCTGTTCAGTACTACTCTCGAGTTTATTAGAACTTTATCCTCCAAAGAAGGATTGTTTTCTGTTATCCAAAGATTCATCCACATCTGAAACCCAGTTGGTTTTGCAACAATTTAAAATAGCATTCAGAGAAACTTGGGTTCCTTTTCCGAGCAAATGAGGCTCAAGATTTCTGGAGTAATCACATATGTGCAGGCATGCATTGTGGGGCAATGGGTGGGAAGATGCTGAACTTCGACACATCCATGAGTTCTGCAGAAAATCAAATGAAAACATCTGATGGTTGAAATCTACTCAGGATGTGTGGGTTTTCAGAATGTCAGTGTGAGTGGCAAACCTAGTAGGGAGCAGATATTTCCAGATTTTGTCCATAAATAACCAAATGAAAAAATGGTTTAAAAGGTGATCAACCAGCAAATTGGCTTGGAAAGGTAATTCTGACATTAACTCTAAAAGTGCGTCTATAAGGGGACAACAACACAGGTGCAAGTAGCCTTGAGTGGCCTGCAAAGTAACTAATGATGAATCAGAAGCCCATTTTACATTCCCTGATTTTTCACTTACTTTGATTTCAAATGGAAAATGTGTAAAAGAGGATGGACATTTCAATTGCTCCTATTGGGACGGCTGACCAAGGTACATTTCTATCATTTGGTGAACATGCCACATTGGAGACCTTTCATTGTTAACATTACCTTCACTTTGAAATACAGTTATGTTCTGCTGCAGGAGGTGTACCAACATAGTCTTGTTCAAAGCCAAAGTTCTGCCATAAAGTTAAGCAAGGGTATTTATCCTGCATTAAAGTTCTGCACCAAAAATCAAGCCCCTTTACAGGAGTCTTCAGCTGAGGTAAAACTCATGGCAAGGAAGTTAAAAATAAGGCAAATTTCTGCTTCCCTTCCCAGATTGTGAGCATTCATGTGGATAATGATGATTTTTGGTTAAATACCAATTGAACTCAAACCTTGTTGCTCCTGCAGGCCATGGAAGTAATGCAAGCAGCCCTGACATGTGCTTACACTTCAAAATTTTGCCACCTGGCAGTATTCGGCATCAAATCCAGGTGATAAAATGCCCCAGGTGCCTTTACATTTGTGGCTCGGTGTGAACTCAACAACATTCGCCATCTCAAGACTGCACAAATTCAAACCCATCCTCCTCAATGGTGTAATTTAATTGGCATGAGTAACCAAGAGGAAAAGACACTGAACAGACGGCATAGAAATGCTGAATTCGGAGATCTTCCAGTAAAACCAGTCAACAGTGCAAAATACTACTAAATGCAAATTAAAACAATGATACCTTTCACAAGAAGATTCTTGATCTGGCCGTACCCCTCACAGACACTTTTTAAGTGAGGTGTAACTGACTGATTCCAAGATTTGAACATAAATAATAGCAGGCGTATGTAATTCAGACTTTCATGCCACAGCCACTCTCAGTAGGATTTTGTTTGATTGTTTTTACTTCAGAGTTGCTCTCCTGTACTAATCCCATCTCCTTCAATCCAGTACATCCAAAAACCTCTCCGACTCAGCCACTGATCCTCCATACCCCTCAGTGTTACCAAATTCTTAAGATTTCTAAAGGCTTCAGGGTGAAGAAACTATAGCTCAATTTTCTTCATCTCTTCTCAACGGGACAAACTTGCCCACACCAACCTCATCCCAAGAATCAACCTAGTGAGCTTTGGTTGCATTCCCCCATTGTAAGTGGATCCTTCCTTAAGTGGAGAAACCAGATAAATACACAATATTCCATCTGTGTTATTACTGGGCATCAACATATCCAACAGCACATCTTTCCTTTTGTAATAAAACCCATCCTAATTGCTTGCTTATTGCACATGTCCAATCTCTGATTTGAATATACTCAGTGAGCCCTCCACCACACCTTAAGAGGGGAGTGCCAAGATTGACCAACTTGTGGGTAAAACAAAATCTCTTTCTTCGAGTGTGAGTCTCTTTCTGTGATGCTGTGATCCCTACTTTCTAGCAAATCTGATTAAGTGAAGCCAGGGATATGGTAAAAGATCAACCATGATCATGAGCAGGGATGAGGAGATGAATGGCATTTATGTAACTCTGTTGTTTGTGTGCAAGAATATCCAGGCCCTCTGAAAATCACTGTCATTCGGTCTTAGTAAAGGCACTCTGCTTTTATACTTCTTCTACCAAGATGATGACATCATATTCCCTCTCCCACCCTTTTTTTTCACTCAGCCTCTCTGTATGCCCCCACCCTCCAAAGCTTTTCCCTATCTTCCTCACAACCAATACTGCCACCTGGTTTCTCATCACCAATGAACTTGGAAATATTATACCATGTCACAATCATCCTTATAGATTGTGAACAATTAACACTGTGCCATTGATCCTCTACAACTCACAGCCTCCCAAATAAAAAAGAGACCTCTTTATTTCACTCGATTAACTAATCCTCAATTCACACCAATTTATTCACCCCAGTTTTGTTTAATAACTTCTTGTGAGGTATTTTATGAGAGCTCACATATACCTCATCCACTGGTTCCCCCTTATCAAGTATGTAAATCATAATTTCAAAAAATTCTGATAAATTTTGCAATTATATCCATCTTATAAATTAATGATTACTTTGTCAAATCCTGTTATCATTTCCTGAGTGCCCTGTAAATCACATTCTAAATAATAGGAATTTGTATTCTCTACTAGTCCTGTCAGCTAGTATTCTATTTTTATCCTCTTTCTTTAGGAATGGCTTTAGCTTTGAAACCTTCTAAATTATGGGAAGTTTTCTAAAATCTAAAGAACTTTGTGACATGACACCCCAATGCATCTATTAATTCATAACCATCTCTTTAAAGGAGCTGAAATGCAGGAAATGAAATCCACAGGAGCCACTTGATTTTAGTCCCTTTATTTTCTCCAGTGCTATGATATATGGTGCCTAATTTTAATAATAATTTTCCCCAAATCCCTAGAAGCCACATTAAATAACCTTACAATCTGTGGTGCACTGTTAGCCAGAATCAGACACATAGATAAAGACTGTACAACAGGCTTTAATCCACAAAGACTTCCACAGAGCCAGCCTGGCTGTGGCTGCAGCAACTCTGAGTGAGGCCTCGGGAGGCTGGCGCAGGCTTATATCCCGGAGGGTGATTGACACCCGACCGGGTGGGGCTTGATCCATTCAGGCCGACTGATTGACAGCCGGCCAGGTGTTGTCCTGTCGCCTTACACTCCTGCAGGTACAAAGGTTTCCCCCTGTAGTAGGACGGTGGTATACCACCACACAATCTTATAGAGAGATGATGTCTTATTGATGAGAACTACTCAGATAGGCCCTTTCATACTGGAACACCAGATTGTGATCAGTATTCACGGTTGCTAACTACCTCTGTGCATGATGACACAATCATGTTTGTGCTCCAAATCAAAATTCTACGCCCACTTGTCCATAATTGTTCACATGACACACCAATCTTCTGGTAGCTTCATCAAAAGAACTGAAGAATTAAAGGCAAGTTGCTTCATAAATGTACACATCGAATGCAAGTTTAATTTATACTAAAGCCAAATAGGACAATAACAAAGACAGTCATCATTTTGGGAATTTTAAATGATCAAATGAATGCCAACTCAAAAGATTTCTATTGCTGCCCCAGTGACTCATGATCAATGGTTGCATGTCCTGTTTGAATAAGATTTGTTATTCAATGAATAATTCAGATATAAGGTTCCAGAAAGTATGGGGGTCATTTATGGCTCACTATCTTGCTTTATAATTTTACCCCAATGTAATTAAATTGTCTGACTTGAATCTTTTCCAATATATATTTATATATATATATATATTTTTTTTTACCTTCATTTTTCTTTTAATGCCAATCATACATAGCATTTGGCAACACTGTTAGGTGAGGGGTATGAGTTTTTCTCCTGTACTATTTTCTTCTTTTCTTTTTTTGTATTATTAGAAGATTTTTTTTCTAAAAAGGAATATACTATTTAGAATATGAATTTATGTATGTTAATGATATATGGAATGTCTTATTTAGTTTGTGTAACTGTCTATATCATATTATTGAATTGTGCCCTTTTTGTTTGTATGTTCTTTATTAAAATCATTAAAAATATTTTAAAATAAAAGATTTCTATTGTGTGTTACAACAATTATTTAAAAAAATTAAAAATTTAAATCTACAATGACGGCACCAAAATGTTATGAAACAAATCTCCTTTTATAGACATTAGTCATTGTTTATTTAGAATTAATTTGATTGGTTAATTTAATTATAACTAAAATATAACATCCTTCCAATGTACATACTTTTATTCCCATTGTTCCTTATTCCTATTTAACTGTGGGTTGGATGAACTTTAAATAAATAATCTTTCCAAATGATAGCATTGCTATATAATATTTATGACATCTATGATGCACAAGTATATGATTGAGTTTCTTTGCATTATTAATAAAAACGTTAACATATATCAACATTTATCAAATTAACAATGAATGACTTCAAATTATATCACACAATGGATCTAAAACCCCTGACATAAAGTTGATAGAAATATCTTGAACATCATGTTTAACATCTATGATTTGATGTTTATGACTAATGAGCCCAAAACAAATTCTTAAAATTTCTGAAAACCTTCACAAAAGGTTTGTCACATTCTAGATTATATAAAGAATGCAAAACTATTCATAATTTAGTCAACATGGTTAATAAATTTACATTATGCCAAACAGAACAGGACACATCACACTCCTACTTAATCCATTCACGACTTTATATCTTATACCCATATCTTTATATCATTATACTTACGGAATATTCCACTGGAATGTTTCTGGTGTTAAGAGCCGCTTTTCTCCATATGTGTTCTTTTAGAAGTCTTCCAATCTCCTTCAATATAAGTGTATTTCAGATGAAAATATGTTGTTACTCCTCCTTGAGTTCTGCAGGCATGATGCTACTTGATGGCAAAAGTTCTCACTAGTATATGGTATATGGAGGTGGCAATGCCTGCCAAGTGTGCTGGGAGCAGGTTTGAGAGATGGGAGAGATCCAGCCTGATGCATTAGCATTCCCACTCAGGTGGAAGTAGGATTGACTGGGAAGCCAGAGCACAAACTGATATTTGTATCACACATTGAGTGTGACAACTCTTCCCAGGATGCACCAAATAAAAATTGAAGACCCACCCATGTAGACACTTTGGGGTGAAACTTACTTTTGCTGCAGCATTTTCATCAGGGATCAGCTCATCTATGACTTCATTCAACCTGCAAATTGCCACGCAGAAATCAGACATGATGTGAAAGTCAGAAGCATTAATTTTGCAGAAAGGCACAACTCGGAGAAATTCAGACCTGAAATCTTGTATCCAGCCCCTCAGCTTTACTGAGAAGAAGGCTGGCATATGTAGTATTGACACCTTTCATTTGAATTGAGTTGCCAACCTTATTTGAAAAGGTACATGCAAGTAAGTGGTTTGATTCTTTTGATGCTGGACTACAACTGGAAACATTCAAAAATGTCTTATGATGGATCAAATGTGGGAATTAAAGCTCATTCTTATCAAACGTCATTATGTATTGCTATGCTTCCTTTCTACTGAATACAAGGGCATATGGAACCTAAATGGTTTCTTCTTGCGACTGTTGACACCTATCAGCCATGAGACATGTTTACTGCCTAACTTATCTGCTGCTGAGATTCAATGGAAAATATTTATATCTGGCTTAGCAGAATCCATGAATACTTTGGTGCAGAGTTGGATTCAGTAATGGCTTGTGGGAAACCTGGAATAACCCAAGGTTTGGAAATGCAGGCAATTGGACACTTCAACTCTCCTCTAGGTCTAGAAGATGGAACAACTCTGGCACCCTGTTCTATATTTGGTCTTCTTCAGCTGCATCTTTCACACTTTCTTGTGGGTCATCTGCCAGGATCTTGCCGAAGGATCCAGTCTCCAATCATTGACTGATAATTTCTACCTATGGATGTTGTCTGACCTGTTGCGTTCCTCCAGCAATTCTTTGTCTGCTCTAGATCCCAGTGTCTGCAGCTTTTGTGTTTTTTTCATGTTGGGACAAGTGCTTTTGTCTTGTCATAATTACAATGAGTTTTAGTTTGGAAATGGATTGAAGAAGCTTGTCTGAACCTTATGTAATCAAAAACTAGAGTAAAAGATGAAAAAAAATGCTTTTTTACTTTGAGGTTAATACATTCTTTAAAAATAATAATTCAACTTGGGGGAAAATAAAAAGTTTCAAACAGTTTTGAAAAAAAATTACAAATGTCAATTTTTGAAAATGTACATTACGCTTACTAACCGAGTATGCAGAACAACTCTGGTCATTTTATTTGATATTAAAGAAAGTGGTTATATTATTTTACATTTGGTCTTTGATTAATTAATGGTTGAGGTGGCCACCTCACTGACAAAAGACAAAGGAGGAAAAACCCAACACCCAACCCCAACCAACCAATTTTCCCTTGCAACCGCTGCAACCGTGTCTGCCTGTCCCGCATCGGACTCGTCAGCCACAAACGAGCCTGCAGCTGACATGGACATTTACCCCTCCATAAATCTTCGTCCACGAAGCCAAGCCAAAGAAAAGAAAAAATGAATGGTTCTTTATTAAAAAGAGAAATGTTGCACAGACCAATGAAGAAAATCAAATGAAACTTGGTATAGGCTACAACACAAGGTAAAATAAAATTTGGTCAGTTAACAGTAAATACTTCCATCAAATTTTAACAAATTCCTCGCTACACTTTTCTCATCAGAAGGAGTTTATTAGTACCCAAGTTTAATCTGATTTTATAAAGACTGGTGATAACTTATGCAAATATATTTGATCATTGTAATTATTTGGACCCAAAATTTTCAGTTACAAAATCATAAAAGCACACAAACGGGCCCTTGTCATTGTTGACCTGATGCCTGTCTACACTTAGTACTTTTGGCCACACAAGGCCTGTATCCCTCTATACACTACCTATCCTAGTACTTGCCCATACACCTTTTGAATTTCATTAATTATATCTGTCTCAACCATCTGGCTGATTATTCCAGATTACTCTCAGATTCTCTCTGTCCAAATGATTTAGAAAAAATAATAAATAATGATAATAAAAGGGCTCCTTCTGATGGAGTAATATTTACTTTCCTAAAAAAAATCAATGTCACACTTCAACAGAAAAAGAAATACATATTCTACAACCTGATGCTATGCGAGCAGGGATTCTAACCAACGATCGCCCTGTGGCATGATCAATGACCACCCGCAGTCATGAAGCTAGCAGTCAAAGGCTTTATTAATCGGAAAACCTTGGCACGCCTCTACATGCTGCTGGTTCACGTCCAAGGCAGGTATGAGGGAGGAGACTAGGGTTCTCAGCCTTTATTAGGGATCTTACGGGGAGGAGCTACAGGTACAGAAGATGGGTCAGCCTGCCCAACCCAGTAAGGTCATGCCCGGAGTACCGCGGTCCACCACACACACACACACACACACACACACACACACACACACACACACACACACACACACACACACACACACACACACACACACACACACACACACACACACACACAAAATCTATATCACTGTCCTAGCATTTTTCTGCAAAATAAATTCACTGGCAAAATAAGTATCTTCTCTTTGTTAACATTTCCAACACTGAGGACCTACTCAGGCATTATCATTGCATGCTTAATGCCAGTACCAATCTCCCTTATCAGATACTCTGCTTCAAGCTCCATCATGGCACAAGATCGCTGGATGGGCAGAGGAAACAATTCAAGGATGTCCACAATACCTTCCTGATAAACAGTAACCCCCTCACTAATTTCTCAGTATGCCTGGCCCATGACCATTCAAAATGAAGAAAAAGCATTCAAAATGGCACTGAGAACATTGAATCCCTTGATGGGGGAGCATGAAGTAGCCCAGTCAAAATTGTCCAATGGATTCATCAGTTCCCAAACAACTCACCCAATACTCCATCACAAAAACACCAAGAAAGTAGTAAATTGACCTCACCAACCACTTCAGAAGTAATCATTTTAAACTTAAAGAACTCCATAAAAAGAGTCATTTTGTCTATTGATGAAGAATTGAGAACTGGATGTGTAACTTCAAAAGGGCATACAGGCCTTAGCAAATTGACTCAAGGCACAAGATTGTTTGGGGAAAGTCAACTTAATAAATTTTAACATTTATTCAAATTCAATTTTAAAAAATTTAGATATACAGCATGATAACAGGCCATTTCAGCCCATGAATCGGTGCCGCCCAATTTGCATCCAATTAATTTACACCCCCGGTACGTTTTGGATGGTGGGAGGAAATTGGAGCCCACAGGGAAAACCCACACGGACATGGGGAGAAACTACTTACAGTCCGTGAGGGATTCCAACCCTTGTCCCGATCACTGGCGCTGTAAAGGTGTTGTACTAACTGCTATGCCAACGATGATGCCTTTTGTCCACATATCAATTATTCTATTAAAGGGAATCTGGAGACTATTGAAATCATAGATAGACTTTTCAGTACAAAAATATGTTTCAGCCTGCCAGCTGAAATATATATTAGTGTCTGCTATTTTCATATGAATTACTTTGGAAGACTACACAAAAGAGTCTGGAAAAACAACCAACTGAAAAACCTCACAAAGATAAGCGTATACAGAGCCGTTGTCATACCCACACTCCTGTTCGGCTCCGAATCATGGGTCCTCTACCGGCACCACCTACGGCTCCTAGAACGCTTCCACCAGCGTTGTCTCCGCTCCATCCTCAACATCCATTGGAGCGCTCACACCCCTAACGTCGAGGTACTCGAGATGGCAGAGGTCGACAGCATCGAGTCCACGCTGCTGAAGATCCAGCTGCGCTGGATGGGTCACGTCTCCAGAATGGAGGCCCATCGCCTTCCCAAGATCGTATTATATGGCGAGCTCTCCACTGGCCACCGTGACAGAGGTGCACCAAAGAAAAGGTACAAGGACTGCCTAAAGAAATCTCTTGGTGCCTGCCACATTGACCACCGCCAGTGGGCTGATAACGCCTCAAACCGTGCATCTTGGCGCCTCACAGTTCGGCGGGCAGCAGCCTCCTTTGAAGAAGACCGCAGAGCCCACCTCACTGACAAAAGGCAAAGGAGGAAAAACCCAACACCCAACCCCAACCAACCAATTTTCCCTTGCAACCGCTGCAATCGTGTCTGCCTGTCCCGCATCGGACTGGTCAGCCACAAACGAGCCTGCAGCTGACGTGGACTTTTTTACCCCCTCCATAAATCTTCGTCCGCGAAGCCAAGCCAAAGAAAAGAAAGAAACTTTAATTCTATCTTAATAATTTCACCATGATCTAAGAAAATTTGACCACTCCCATGAGTTATCTATAATTGTATTAATTATGCCAATATTTACATTTGCTGACCTTTGGACTGTGATTTGTAATGCATTTATCAAAAGTCACACATTGACAATATCCACAGATAATTGATCTGTAATTGATCTAATGCAATTCTCTGAATTACAGCATTGCACAGAGCATTAACCTGGTTAAAGAAAAAAAACCAATACGATGCTTTAAATATGCGAGGAAATCATGAGAGATGTTAACCGAAAATTAACGAAGGTGTAAGATACTGATTAAATGTGTGCAAGTTCTTGTGCATTTGATCTTTTTGGTTGCTATCTATCATTTCTTTCTCAAGTTCGCACTAAAATAGGAAATGTCTCCAGGAAGTGTGTCCTTTCAAAAAGCACCAGACAAAGTGAGAAGAATGTCAAGGTCTTGTAAATAAACAGCTGGCATGCAGCATGTGCACATTCTCTCCCTCTTTTTTAGTGCCATCCTGCCCGATCCATTTCTGCCAGCCTGATAGCACGCAGCATAATTTAACTGTAATTGATAATGTAAGGGCAGATGGAGCGTGGTGTCAGCTCCTGCTCACATTCTCCAGGGATGTTTCTGAAATCAAAGCAGATGGTCCAATTGCTTCTTATTTATGTGTTGCTTCAAGCTTCTCCGCCTCCAGGATAATGGATCATTATTGCCTGCTGTGCGCAAGCAGCAATACGCTCTCAAACCTGGATTTCCTAGCTCAAGGTTCAGTGTAATATTTCATATCATTCTGGATGGGCACACTTACTCAGTGTCCTTACATTAATAATAGAAACAATCACATATCAACGACTCGCTTCATTTTCCTAACTGAAAAATAATCTGTCATTGTGAGTGAACAATCCACATTTTTCCCTTTAGTTACTTTTTTTTTGGCATTCTTGGGGACACTCACCAGAAGTTTGCAAATTTTTGCTCAAAAATTGGGCACCTTTAGAAAAAGAAAACCTTATGAACAGCTACCAAAGATGCTCCTTACAGGGCAAATGGAAAATGGGTTCTGGTGTGGGGTCAAAGGTAAAAAAATATTTGCTGGCAAATGAGAAATGATCAATCACTGATTATTGCTATGCAGCAAATCCCACAAGGTCAGGCCAGTAAAGAAAGATTGATTAAGCAATCTTATACTATTCCTTCAGTCCCTTAAGTGCAGCTGCCAAGTAACTCAGTTAAAGTTTTGTAAGGTCAGTCAACACATAATATATTGAGTACATTTTGTTAAGTCTCAACAAATATAATCAGTGCATGTCCTAGCTGTGCATCAACTGGTTATTTAACACTACAGCAAAGAGAGAGAGAGTAAAAAAATCTAAGGTCACATTGTTAACATCTCATCCCAGATTTCAGTGTTTTTAATGCTATTTGTTTGGTGATTCCTCTCAGTTTCTTTCTTTCTCATTTAATAATAGTTAAAATTATTTTTTAACAGGCAGAATTAACAGATAACATTCTATTTTAAGGTGGATTCCTTCACTTTTTCTGTATCATCACTGCTGAATGCTGAACAAGATTCATTAAACTTATAAGTATTTAAGTTCTGCTTCATTTTTCCTGCTCTTCTTCTTTTGAAACTATGAACCTGACAGGAAGACTGCAAATTTTCCTGCAAGGCTTGATGCAACTGTACTACTCTGAGGTTATATATTCCACAACATGTACTTTGATATTCTCTTATCTGATGAAGAACACAATTCCTATCTCTGGTCATATAGTGCTGAGATTTCCGAAGTGGAAGGGACTTGCCTCCAATTAATTCAGTCAAGCTTAAGGGAATTAAATCAAATATAGCCACATAAATCAATAGTTTCATGATGCATAATTTTAATAGCGATTCCTTCCTTGCATGCCAATTTTGGCCAAATTCAAAGAGGACATTCAATTGCTGAATTTTTACTGGATAATGCCTTTATGCAGAAGTGAAACGGGGTTGGTAGGAGTCTAACTTCATTTGTATTTCGAGCTATTTGTTAATTTCCAAGCTGATTTTTGAGGAGCACAGACATTAAAGTGTAAGGCTGATCTGAAAAATCTATGACAGCTAAATGACATCCATTGCTTTGCCAATTATTTAACAGTTAAAGGACAGAATTCTATGATTGGTATTGCTGCCAGAATTGCTGTTTTGACGTATCTCTTCTGAAACTGCAACAACCATTATTGTTCCCAACACTCCCAGCGGGACATCATCACATGCCAGGAAGACGTAGTGAAGCAAAGTTGCATTTTCCCTCCAAATATTTCATGTGTTGCTTTCATATTCAAATTCAATGTAATTAACCAGTATAATTTTATTTACATCATATGTACCATCACACTTTTTTTCAGAAATATATTTTTCTCCTGAAAAATATGAATAGCAAAGTGAAGGTTAAAAGTTTTTTTTTGAATAAGTAGTTTATTTTAAGAATTTTGAACCAGACTGCTTCTTTCTTCAAAGAGGTAGCATAAGGTTGATAGACCATATAGCCTCCAAAGTGCTGCATCTTTCTCATGACCATAGGCATTACACCATGAATTGTGTTTTTGATGTACCGACTGAGCAATATGATAATAACGTGCTAATCATATTCAAAGATGTAGGGGGAAAATATCAGGACACACAAAGTCCATTCAACAATTCATTTGTGAAGTTAAAACAGTGCCCACATCTTGGTAGCCTGCATTAAAGACGTGTAATTTTAGAGGCCAAGATCTTGGCTGCAAAATTATGGACTTGAAGATAAAAAAAAGGCAAAGAAAGGACAGACGGACCCGTTCGGAAGTTCATAAAGGACCCATAACTGTTTCTGTAATGAAAAACATTGTGCTTATGTTGCAAATGACAGATGAGAAAATAAAATATAGGGTTTACATGTAATGGCACAAAATAGGATTTCACATCAAGCTTAAGGCTTCTAACATGAAAATATATAAAATATACTAATGTTAATATTTGACTTGCTTTAAAGAATATGTTAGGACAACCTCATAATTCCTGAATATGTATTTTGCACAGAGTAATGACCAACAACTGATGTAACTGTCATTGCTACATCCTTAATTAAAAAAAAGTTACACATACAGCACGGTAACAGGCCCTTTCAGCCCACAAGCCCCCCCCCCCCCCCAATTGCACCCAATTGACCTACAACCCCATACATTTTGATGGGTGGGACAAAACCAGATCACATGGAGGAAACCCATGTACGGGGAGAATGTGAAAATACCAGTGTGGGATTCAAATCTTGGCCGCAGGCACTGCAACAGTGTCATGCTAACCATTACACTAACTGTGCCACCCATTCAGCCCAGTCAACAATATGTATTTCAATAAAGGAGGGTGATTTTGCATTGCAGAATGTTTGGAGGCGAACTTGTCATGTTTTACTCAAACATTTCTGAGAGAACGATTGTGCAGGTTTTAATTTTGACTGGCACACCTGTGGCGTTTGAAAAATAAAATGTGATGAACAAAACTTTACACCTGCAACATTGTGAGCTCATGAATCATCTTAAAAATGTTGTTTGGTTTAGGTCAGGACTTCCTCAAAATATATGAAGTATAATCTTTACTTACCATGTCTATGGGCAGCATGGTTAATGTAGTGGTTAGCGCAATGCCAACAAATGGGACCGGTGTACAAAACCCGTGCTGTCTGTAAGGAGTTTGTGCATTCTCCCGTGTCTGCGTGGGCTTCCTCTGGGTACTCTGGTTTCCTCCTACCTTTTAAACCATACTGGGCCTGTCACTGTGCCATCTAAATTTAAATTTATAAAAATTATAATATTACACTTCTATGTTTAAATAACTAAACCACGCTATTTTTGATGAAGAGACAGCAGATATATTGCTTTAAGTTGTATATATGTAATGAGGCATATATTATACTGCCCAGAGCAGAATGCTAAGAGCATTATTTCACACTTGAAGTCACTTCTGCAACCCAAGGGCCAATATTTTACTCCTTATTGTCTTAAATTGCAATCTAAACTTGTTTTATTGCACCTATCAACTAAGTTCTATAAAAATCAAAGAAAGCTTTCAACCTTTTAGGTGATCATTCAAGCAGTAAATAGTCTTTGCTATGCGATATAAATAGGTCATAGGCTTTACTGTGAGAGACCAAACTCTATGGCATAAATGCAGAGCAAACTGAATCTGGCCACCGGTGAAAGACCACAGACCTTAGTAATTTAGACAATGGAGTCTCAACATTTTCTTTCATTATAAATACTTATTTTGGAAAAAAACCCATAAAAGAGTCAAATGGTCCCAAGAATGATTTATATTCTAAAAGTGTGCCATGAAATAGAAAAATTAGCAAGCAAGGGTGGGATGCAAGGGTAGGGGTGGGGTGCTCTGCCAAACCAAGGTCAGCCGCAAATTGGAGGGGAAACACTTGATATTCCGTCTGGGCACTCTCCAATCAGATGGCATTAGCATTGACTTCTCCAGTTTCCATTAGGCCTTTCCCCTGTCTCCCTCTCTTTCCCATCCCTCTGTTCCTTTCCTCCAGTTGTCCACATCCTTCCCTTTCCAATCAAAGAGCTATCACTTCCCAGTTTTTTTTTCTCTTGTGCCCTCCCACTCATATCCAATTATGACCTCTTGCATGTGGGGTTGTGCTACCCTCCCCAACCCACCCCTCTCCCCCATCACCATTTTATTCAGGTGGCTGCCTGCCTTCTGCTTATGCCTTGACAAAGGCCTCAGGTCCAAACATTAGTTATGTGTCTTTTATCTTTGCTATCTAAAGAACTCAGTGCAACTTGCGGAGTGAGTTTTCCCAGCATTTTTGTGTGAACTGCCACATGCATGACGGTTATCAGATGTAGTGGAATACTTTGAAGTTCAAAGTTCAAATTCATTGTTAGAGAACATGCATGATGTCACTTTCAACCTTGAGATTATTTTTCCTGAGGACGAGGCAGAATTTCTAATGGCCTTAACTGTAAATTGTATTCAAGAAGAAGGAAATGTACTATGTACAAAAGAAGGAAATGTATACTGTATACATAAGAAATAAATTTGGCTGAAACATTAGGGGTATTTAAGAGACTCTTAGGCAGGCACATGGATAGACGACAAATAGAAGGTTATGGGGTAGGAAGGGTTAGTACTTTTTTAAAGGAATATATGGGTCAGTACAACATTGAGGGTCAAAGAGCGTTGTATTCTATGTAACTCAAAGAAAGAAATAACTGTGCAAAATAAATATTTAGGAATAAATAATGAGCAAAGTAAAAGTTCTTAAATGAGTCTCTCAATGAGTCTGTTGTTGAGGAGTCTGATGGTGGAGGGGTAGCAGCTATTCCTGAACCTGGTGGTGTGAGTCTTGTGGCACCTTTACCTCTTTTGTGATGGCAGCAGTGAGAACAGAGCATGTGCTGTGTGATGTGTGTCCTTGATGATTGCTGCTGCCCTCTGACGATAATGTTCCATGTAGATGTTCTTGATAGTGGGGAGGATTTTGCCTATGATGCCTTGGGTCGTATCCACTGCCTTTTACACGGCTTTATGCTCAGAGGTATTAGAACTGCCACTCAAAACCTCGATGAGGAACAGATGTGCCGACGTGCTTTCTTCATGTAGACATTTGTTTAATGAATCCAAGAAAGGTCCTCCAAAGTAATGACTCCCTGAAACTTAAATTTGCTTATCCTCTCCACCTTTGATCCCCAAATGATAATTCTATTGTTCCCCTCTTTTTTTTCTAAAGTCTACTATCAGCTCTTTGGTCTCAACACTTATTTGAATTTGGTAAGATTAACAACACTGGAAACTCAGTTCACTGAATCAATACCTGAATCAATGGTCACAATTTTCACACAGTCGGGTGCATTCAACATAAAAAAGTTAAAATCACAGGATATAGATGCAGAAAAAGACCATTTGGCTTCTCATACCTGTGATGTTTCTTTTATTATAATAAAAAAAAACTTGGCTTCTTTTGTATTCATTATATTTTATTAAGAACTCACAACTTCATGGGACATCAATTTTGGATCAAACCCAACGTGGAACATACGTCTTCAATGCCCTCTAGAGGTCAGGAGGATCATCAACTCCCAATCACCACATTCGCTTTCCTGAGGATATTCAATCTAGCAACATTACAAGTAATGCAGAATTTATTTCATTTTAAACACAAACATCAGGAAAAGCTTTTTAAGTGTCTTTACTCTGTCAAATCTTTTTTCTTTTAAATATTCAGCTTTTCAGTTGCTTTGATAATGCACCTGGATCTTCTCAACACAGGTGAATCTATCAGCACTGCTGGTCCACTATTGTCTAGCACTGGTGGTGTTTCCTCTGTACAGACTGGATCTTCTGCATTTGTCTGCTCTTACAGCATCACTTGTGTTTTCAGCAGGCTCTTTTGATTCCTCCTCAGTATTTGACCATTCTCTGTCCTAACAGTGTAGGATCTTGGACTTACTTCCTCCTGAACAGTGGCCTTCTTGTCCCAGGTGTTAGTCACTGTGTCATGTTGTCCCGTAACCCCAAGCTTCTTGTTGACTTGTCATAGTTTGCATTTTGTCTGTTTTGCTGACACTTTTATTTCCATTTGATATCTCTGTTCTTGTTTGGGTCTGTAGAGTAGAGAAGTGTGGTGCATAGTATACATCCCATCAAGTGCTCAGTGGGTTACATCCCATATTCAAGTGGTGAAGCTCAGTAACTTAACAGAGCTAGATGCTGAACTGACCCACTGTCTTGTGCTTTCTTGAGCAGTTGTTTAACTATGTGATTTCCATTCTCTGCTTTATTGTTTGACTGGAATGCAGAAGACTTGAAGTCACATGTTGAAAATCATATTCTTCTGCAAAGTTCTAGAATTCTCTACAACTGTAGCATGGTTCATTGTCACTGAAGACAATTCAAGGAATTCCATGTCTTGCAAAGATCGATTTCATGCAGACAGCAGACATATTGGGAAGCAGCACCATCTCAGGATAGTTCAATAGATAGTCAATAACCAGAATATAATTCTTTCCATCCAGGTAAGTTAGTTATGATCATGGGTTCCTTTGGCTGCTTTGTCTGATGTTTCAGACAGGTCTCACAGCTTGAGACCATTCTGTCAATGTCAACATTTATCCTTGGCCAATAAACAGCCATTCTGGCCCTCCTCTTGCTTTTTTCCATTCCAAGGGGCCCCTCTTGCAACCTTTTCAGCATCTCTTGTCACAGTGATTGAGGAATGATTATTCTGCTCTGTCTGAGTAGAAGCCCATTGGTAACATCCAGCTCTGCTCTGATGTTGTAGTGTTTCTAACATTCAACCTTCATTCAGATACTTGATGGCCTTCTGTAGAACTAGCCATCTCACTTGTAATTTCATCCCTGGTTGGAATTTGCTAATGTTCCCTCTTTATATTGGCATTTAAGTCTTTTGGGCCCATACATGCATAGATCACCATTCTTTTTGACACACACCATTGAATTCACCCATTCTGTGGACTCCTCCACTTCATTTATGATCCCTAGTGAGATCATTCAGTTTTCTTTTAGTGGCACTGGAACCTATCTTGGGGCATCCTCCTTTAACTGTAAAATATGTGAATGTTAGAACTCCAAACCCCTTAAGATGTCTGGAAATTGATTCAGTATTTCCTCTACTCTGTTCTGTGCATTGGCGCTGTTAGTACGGTACACCCTTTTGACTAGGCTTAAGTTTTCACATGCTTTGAATCCAAGCAGTGAGTCATGTCCATCTGAGATTCCTGCAAACATGAAGTGGTGCTCTTTACTTTTAACTTTCACCTTGAGTCTACATGTGCCTTTTGTTTCAATGCTCTGTCCATTGTAGGCCTTGAGATGAACAGAAATTGGATGGATGGATGGCTTTATCTTCATTACCTTGATGTTGTGCTCACAGATCAAATTGGCCTTTGCCCCTGTGTCCATCTTGAAGGGAATATTAGTTCAATTTGTATGCAATGGCACTGTCCACTTGTCCTGCTCAACTCTGTTCAGTGTCTTCTAGTTTGAAACCTTCCTGCGCTACCATGTCCATGAAGAATGCATCACTGAGCTCAGTTTCTTCTACAGTGTGCTTCACTTGTGTTTTGTTTTCCTTTGAAAAATCATTGGTTCGCATAGTGATTCTGTTCTTTGCACATGTTACAGACTTTTCCATTGGCTGGGCATTGTTTTGATGCGTGTTGAGTGCCATATTGAAATGTCTCTCCATCTTTTGTTTGTATTAGGGGCCAGACACTGTGGTCATGGCTATGCCTTCATTTTCATTGTGCCCTTGCACTCTCACTGAACTTTTTTGCATGCTGCAGAGCTAATTCACTGGCGTAGCATATCTTCATGGCTCTAGCTTCTGTCTCTCATAGCAACCTCTCTCTCACATTTTTGTCCATAAATCCAAACACAATTTTATCATGGATCTTTGAATTTTGCAGTGATCCAAAATTGCATATTCTTGCTTTTAATTTTAAGGCAATTAAAAAAGTATCAAAGCTCTCTGCCTGCAGCTTTATGTGTGAGGGAAACACGTACCTCTCAGAGGTTTCATTTTTCTTTGGTGAGCAGTGTCCATCAAACACCTTGATAACCTTGTCAAACCTGCCCTGGGTATCTGCCTTGGCAAAAATAAACATGTGGAAAAACTCTAGAACACGAGGTGCTGCCACAGTAAGTAACAGTGCAATCTTCCATGTGTCTGGTTTGCTATGGCTATGAAGATACAGCATGAATAATTGCTTGAACAACTTCCACTCGTGGTCAACATTCACAGTCCATTTCACAACATCGGGAGGCTTCACACTTTCCATGTCTCCTATTGATACCGACTCCTGGAACCATGTGATGTTCCTTTAATTGTAGCAAAGAAATTTGGGTTCTTTGGTATTAATTATATTTTATTAACAACTCACTATCTCATGGGACATCCATTTTGAATTTTACCCGAGCTGGAACATTCATCTCTGATACCCTCTAGTGGTCAGGATAATCATCAACTCCCAATCACCACAATGCCCTTTGCATCAATAAAATAGTTTTTTTTTAAATCACAGGCCTATTTTACTAAATTGACTCCATATCCAATATTTCTTTAATAGCTGAAAATCTATTGACCTGCCTTTTGAATATGCTCAATGTCAATGCCTGCTCAGCCTTCTTCAATAGAGAATTTTGCTGAGTGAGGAAATTTCTTCACATTTCTTTCTTGAATGATCAGTCACTTATTTTGAGACACTTCTCCTTGGTTCTAGACACCCAAGCCATTATACAATCAATGTATGCCCCCTCTCATCCACTTAAGCATTTTTATACTTCAAAGAGATCATCTTTTATTCTTCTAAATGTAACATACTACAGGCCCAATCTGAATAATAGCTTCCACAAATGTTTCTCAAATCAATTTGGTTGAACCTTCTTTATCGCAAAACTATTTTTGCTCAGGTAGGGAGACCAGATCTGTACACAATGTTCCAGGGCCCTATATAATTGGAAGTAGATGATTCTATTCTCATCCTCAAATCCTCCTCTTACAATCTGTATGGCACGCCACTAGAAACAACATCCTCACATGCAAATGACCTATTTATTCACTCTTTCTATCTACTGAAAATTAACCAATATTCAAAGCACCTGAATATATTCCCAATCTTCAATATTGTGTTTAATAATCTCTAAAGAGACTTTCTGGCATATGAATTCATTAAATCCAGTAAAGCAACCATTGTGATATGAATGAGATTGATAATTTATTTTCAATTTGTATACAGATTTGTCGCTTAGATATGTGCTTTAGTTTGAGACCCTCCAAGTATTTAACTTCCTTCATTTCTAGTTAACATAACCAGACTCTCAAGGTTCAGAATAGGTCATGGTATTTAAAGAATTAGTATTTTATCCTCCTTGATATCAAATTTCTCATCAAACAATTATATTGAAAAATCAGCATAAAATGAGTCTGTTCCTGTCCAAACATCGGTGAGTTTTTTTAAAAAAAAAGAAACATTGAGATCATATTAATCTGAATTAACCTTTATTGCCCATCTGCCAGTTTTCAGCCAACATGTACAAAAGTTGTCCAGTTGACAATGAAAGATCAAAACAGCATTGCAGCATGTTTAGTCATTGCAAGTAACTGTCTTCTGTAAACAGGATATGAATCTTGAATCAAATTTGTATACAGCACTCTGCCATGCCAAATAAGTTGATTTTATTAACGTTTGATTGATTAACATTTTTATAAACGGATAAACATCATTCTTCCAAACGTATTTTGCTTATGTCTGTTCAAAGGATAGTCTGGATAGCTGGTGCACAGACATGCAGATTAGATTTGGCAACATTGTGGTTTGTTGCAATCCTCATCTTTGATTAAATAGTAATGCCTGGCAAAGTGCAGGAAAGCTGATCCTGCTTGGTAGGAGTTTGGAAAGATGTGCTTGGCATGGAGGACTACAGAGAGCAAACTCTGAAAAGCAGACAGCTGACAAAATACTTGGCATGTGATCTTGTCATAGCCGACTCCCTTTCACCAGACAAACAAGTTCAATGCCTCGCAGCAACACCTCTAATCGATTGGTACCTTGCTAGATTACATCATTATCCATGCTTTTTCCATATTTCCTTACAACATAAGGTATGGAATTATAGCATGGCAGTTGGTGCAAACCTATTGCAACACCAGTGATCTGGGTTCAAATCCACCATTCCTTGTAAGGGGTTTATACGTTTTTCCTGTGTCTGCCTGGATTTCCTTAGAGGGCTCTGGTTTTCTCCCACGTTCCAAAGAGGTATGGGGAAGTAGGTTAATTGGTCACATAGGTATCATTGAGCAATGCAGGCTCATGGGCCAGAAGGGAATGTTATTGTGCTGTATCTAAAATTATAGAAAGTGACCATTGGCCCAAAGCATTTATGCACCCCACAAAGCAATTCCACAATCTAATTAATTTTCCCTAGAACCTATGTCCCCCATAATCACATCACTGATTCCATTGATTACATCAGGTTCAACAACCCACCTACACTAGAGGCAATAGAGACCATTTACAGTAGCCAATTAGCCCAGCAACCAACAGACATTTGACACATGGAAGGAATTTGGAATGTGGACATATTTACGTGTGTGCATACTCAAAGTCATTGTTGACTCTTTCATTGAAATATATGAAACTGGACCACACAAGCACTGAAGTCCAAAAAGTTAATAGAAATCTTGAGAGAGACATTGGTTATCAAAATTGTGAAAGGTAAGACCAAAAATTATTGTCAGTTTGCTATTGTCATGGATCCATTGTCAAAATTAGCTTGATTTTTAATGCATACTTCAATTTGAGGAAATAAAAGGAGCTGATATAATTTTAGGTGACGTCCATGATTTGTCTTAACAATGACAATTGGATACAGCAGGGACGTAAAATGACGCAATTGGAGAAAGGGAAATGAACAAGGTACTCCTTTTTTTTTCATGATTCGTCATGTCCATGACAGCACAGAATATTGAAATAAGAGCTCTCCAATAAACTATGAGAGGGAGTGAGGGGGCAAGAGACAAAGCAAAAGATAGAGAGCAAGTGCAAAAGAAAGAACTAGAGTGAGAAAAACAGGGATGGAAAAAAGTACGTCAGTGAGGAAGAAAATGAGAGCATGATTCATTGAAGGAGAGTTGGAGAATAAGCTCAAGAATGAGAGAACAAATATGAGTGAGTGAGCGAGAGAATAATTGAGTGGAATCTTGCTCCACAGCTATATTCCTGATGGGATGGACATCTAAATCCCATATTTCACAGACAAGCACCAATCTCCATCAGGGTTACAGTTCCCGCAAACTAACCTGATCCAAGGGGTCTTGTACTTCCAACAGACTGACAGACACTGTCCAGCAAAGCCTATTATCGGAGTGATTCCAAGCAGCAGACACGTGTCTGATGATCCATTTTTTGTCAGTTATGGTTCAGCTGGCACTGAATGATTTATGAAATTAAAAAGCAGTTAATATTGTCCTGATTTATTATTACATCTAATTGTTGTTTACTGTGTAAAATCCTGTTTCAGAAGCATCCAAGTGTTTCTATCTCTCAAAAAAATGTCATTAATCTCTGTGATGGGAAATTGACCATGAAGGTAAGACATGAGCAATTAAATGTCACTGGGAACTAAAGAGAAAAGTCTTCAGATGCTGGGGTGGTAGTGGAGAAACTCAGCGGGTAGCACAGCAGCTAAAGAAAGCAAAGGGATATAACCAATATTTTGGGCCTGAGCCCTTTGCGAATGATTGAGCAAAAAGCAGAGAGGTGCCTGATCGATAAAGGTGGAGGGAGGGAAGGAGAGAGGGAAGAAGGGGCAGGGGAAGGAGCACAGACCAACTGGCAAGAGGCCATGGTTGGACATAGGTGGGAGGGCAGAAGAGAGAAAAGCCAAAGAGCTAGGGGCAGGGGTAGCTCTCTGAATGGAGAGGGTAGCTGCAGCTAGAGGAAACAATTCGCCCCCATGAGTCCATGCTGCCCAATTTACACCCAATTAACCTACACTCCCCGTTCGTTTCAAACAGTGGGAGGAAACCAGAGCCCCCTGGGGAAAACATTCACAGACACGGGGAGAACATACAAACTCCTTACAGACAGCACGGGATTCAAACCTCTAAACTGATTGCTGGGGCTATAAAGGCATTCCACTAACCAGTACACAAACCCTGCTGAGTTTCTCCATAACTTTTGTACTTTGCACTAAATGTCACTGGAAACAGTTTAAAATAAGGGCAGTGGTAGAAGGAAGATTACTAAAAGAGTGAAGGGAATAGGATGTAGTCGAGGACTATGGTGACACCTCTAATCAAACATTATTGTAGGATTTATATCCATAAATAAGCCTCTTCAGAGCCTAAGTGGGCTCTTTACTGTGACGCATTAGATGAATTCATAACTAAGTCCAGATGAGTTTTAAAACGGTTTATTAATTAACACAAAAGGAATTGAATCGTCTATTGTAATATCATAGCATCTTTGCTAACTGTAACAAACATCCATGATAACATCTATCCTAGAATATATAAACACATAAAATATCAGAACCCTACTCATCCAACGTCTATCCCACCATTACAGTCAACATGGGCTAACTAACTCTCAAATCGCGTAAAACCCCCATGCACCAACCACCCCAGTGAATAGCACATGCACACTGAAAGAAACAGAACGCACACAGCCTCCGGTGAATTCTGGGTCCTACAATTATTTTAGGAAGTTGTGAAGAACTGGAGTCACTTTTGGAATGAAATCTGCAGGAAGATTACATTCGGGTTACATCAAGATAAGAGCTTTCGTTGGACATAAAAAATAGCAAAACTGAGAGGGAAGGGGACAGGAAATGCAGTAAGTTTAAAATGATCTAATAAAGATTCAGAAATAATGAAGATTTAACTTCAACATTAGATTTAAATGTTTTTACAAGAGTTTTATCTGAGAAGAACTTTCAACATTCAGCACAACCTTCCAAGTGAGTTAAACATCGAATTCAATGCTGATAGGCTTGACAATTTTATTATTTCACCCATTTGCCTATTGTACAGTCAAGAGCAAATTACACTGGAGAATTTATTGCAATACTCCTGCAGATCAACTTTGTCTAATCTGCTTTTATTGATTAGTGTACAAAGTGCTTAGCAATCTTGCTGCGTTTTGTTGCTTTTAGCACATTGTATATTGCAACACATCTCCATTGTCAGTTGTGGATCTATCAGAAATCTAGAAAGTTTCTTAATGGAAGTCTGTAGTTGAATTTATCGTAGGCGATGCTGTTTTTACACTCTAACCTTCTTAGGAACTGAACATATTTTCAAAACTCCTATGAATTATCTTCACAGAAGTTTCATTCTGAGCTCAAAAAATGACCAAACTAGTAATTAAACATATCGCTGTTTAGACTCCTCTCAAATATTTCTCCCTTTCTCAGAACTAAGATATACTGTAGCTTGTACAAGCAGACAGATTCCCTTATGCATCTTTATACCTTGCTCGCCTTTCATCAAAGTTTAAGGATTAACCACAATGTGCAATAGATTACTGGGGCAGAAATGGAACTTCCATCACATTGCTCCATCAAGCTCCTGATATTAATGATCAGCAAGCTGAAGTGATCAGGCCATACCACCTTGTAGAATTTAAATTCAGAACAAATAATTAGCAACATTTATCAGCCATCACAATGAAAAAGTTAAATTAGGAACTGGTCTTTTTCACTGTTAGAAATCATGTGCACTTGCATGCTGGTAAATCACAGCAATAGGGTGGCACAGTTGGCGTAGCAGTTAGCGCAACGCCTTTACAGTGATTGGATTAGGGATCGAATCCCACGTTGTCTGTAAGGAGTTTGCCCTTGTTCCCCAAGTCTGTGTGGGTTTTCCCTGGGGGCTCTGGTTTCCTCCCACCATTCAAAAAGTACTGAGGTTGTAGATTAATTGAGTGTAAATTGAGTAGTACGGACTTGTGGGCTGAAATGGCCTGTTACCATGCTGTATGTCTAAATTTGAAAATATTTTAAACTTTAAATTTAAATCCTACATTCAATTCTATTTAATCCCCCTCTGGCCCCACAGCCATACATGAACATCCCAGATTCTCCAGCATTCCTGTTGAAGATTTTGCCAACTCATGTAACACAGGAACATCAAGCCTATTTACTTGAATGGGGAGGAACATCTCAGAGACTTGTAGGTAGTAGATAACATGCATTTAAAATAAAAATGATGTGTGCTTCTTTCAATATTTAATTTTTTTGCAGTGGTTTGCTTGATGTATTTGCATATTGTTCAAAACATGAATTAGTTTAAAGCTTTAGAGTGATTTCATTGATAATTCTAAGCTTTGAATGCCAGGGACTTTTAGAAGCATTTGTAATCTTTGACAACTTTGACAAGTTGCAGCATCAGGGCCTTTAACATTCGTCATAGTTTTGAGCATTCTATTTCTGCGTGGATTTGTTCACATTATGTGTGGTCCTGTTAATGTGCAAGGTCTGGATTCCAAGCAAATGCTGCTGAAGAAGTTTCCACCATTCACCCATGAAAAGTTAAAATTTAAAGAAGGATCACTTTTCCAGATTTAAAAAAAATAATTAAGTGACCACCATTAAAATCTTTGGTAAAACATGAAACTCTGCAGACACCATGGTTGAAGTAAAAACGCAGTGTTGGAGAAATTCCGCTGGTCAAACAGGGTACTTTATATAGCAAAGATAACCAATGTTTCAAACTTGAGCCCTTCATCAGAGCAAGGACCTACCTTTTTTTGTCCAGACCTTGATGAAGGCCAAGCCCAAAATGTTTGTTATGTATCTTTATCTTTGTTTCATAAAGTACACTGTTTGATCAGTGCTTTTACTATTGAAATCTATTTCTGCATTTTAACATGTAATGATAATTTTTTTCAATTATTTTTTTGATAGTAAATAACTTGCCAGCATTTAATTAGTGAAAGAGTATGAAGGTTATTAACCAGACTCGATACTTGATTGGGAGCATGTCACACAGATAATTATCAAAATGGTAAAGTAACCTATTTTAACTGAGTCTCCTCCTGAATATATGTTAGGATTTCTGATAGAACCAAAAAGTGAGGAAGTTCAGATGGATGCATTAAACATCACTGTCAACAACAAAGTGATGACTCTTGTCAATGCTGTGAAGAAAACTGCCCTCAACTATACAGTTATCCCTTACCCCTTTTACACAGAGATCTCACTAAACTGGCATGTGAACAACCCATGTTTAAAGCCAGTTGGGTCGGGGCATTCACACTGAACCAAGAAAAGCTGGGTCAGTGTGACTTTTTACATAACAACCCAGGATACCATGTCAAAAGGAGGCGGGACCTGCAGCATTACAGTGTCGGTGTCCTAGGAAGGCGGGTAAGCCTTTTGCACAGGAGCCGATGCGAAACACATTGGCTCTGATACGACCTACCTTGCCGAGCAATTACAGGGATTAATTAACCCCCTCTCCCCCCCCCACCCCACCATTTGTTACATGAAAGTGAAGCAGTTAAAAGGCAGTTAAATCTCATTTTTTAAGGGCCACCTGAGGCAAGGATATCCCTTGTTCAATGTTGTTTACTGTCATGCATCAATTTCAAAGTATCTCAGCTATCAGGGTCAATGGCAGAGCAGCCAATCACACTGATGAATTCCCATAACAGTGTAAACCACAAACCAATACAGCCATTACTTTTAACTGATAATTTGAAACATTTCATAAACTGGCATACTAATGGGAAGGTAGGTACACGGGAATTAATGGAAACATTTTTAAAAAATATTTATTTTGAATAGTTAAATTTAAATTTGTAAATTTAGACATATACCCCATTAACCTACACGCCAAGTACATTTTTTTTTGCTTTGAGAGGCTGGTTTTGCAGCACATTAAAGCCAGTCTCCCATCCACCCTTGATCCACACCAGTTTACTGACAGGGCTAATAAGTGGATTGTGGATGCTATTGCCACTGTTCTTCATCCACCATTGACCCACTTAGAACAACAGGGATGCTATGTGAAGTTGTTTTTTAGACTTTAGTTCTGCTTGTAATTCTGTTATTCCAGGTAGACTGTTTAGTAAACTTGCTGACAGGATTTCCTAGACCAATTTGTGTATGAATTAAGGACTTTTTAACAAACCATTCCCAGACTGTGAAAATAGGTGCTCATTATTTCCCTACTCTCACACTTAGCACTGGTTCCCACCAGGGCTGTGTGTTGAGCCCAATGTTGCACTCTCTTTAAACCTACGACCATGTCTCCGAGTATTCCTCTAATACAGTCATAAAATTTGCAGATGTCACGACTGTGGTTGGGCTCATTTCAAGGGGTGATGCGTCAGCCTATAGGAATGAAGTCCACAGGCTGTTAGTGTGGTGCTCAGAAAACAATCTAGTATGGAATTCTTTGAAGACAAAAGCATTCATAATTGATTTTAGGAAGAATATCAATACATGTTGAAGAAAATCTATTAAACTTGTCCAAAAAAAAAATTTGGGGCATGTCCATGTAGAGTGTAAAGCAGTGGTTATCTTGATAAATTTGTTTCACTTTTAATCCTCTAAGAAAAGCCATCAAACAATTTTTGGTGCACATATGTATGAATGAGAATACTTGTCTTCTCAAAATTAGGAAGATTTTTAACATCCACCTTTTTCACAAAAGCGACTAAGTTAAAATGAATTCTCCAAAGTAATAGATAGGGTACTGATACACCCTTGTTGCATTTTCAGTGACTTCATCACAACATTAAATCAGTGCTGTCATTAACTCATTTCTGTTGTATGATAATAATAGAGGAATAACTATTAATGATGGGCTATTGAGGCTTCAAAGGTGCTAGAGGTTAAGGTGCAGTATTGTGGTAATATTGGTAATACCAATATTGTGGCAATCTCCTCACCATACGTACTTCACTGATAAGTGAGTGATTTTCTCTCAAACTAATAACAGCACAATGAAGTTTACCTGGACATGCTCCAAATTTATTATTTTTTGGATAAGTTTAATAGATTTTCTTCAACAGGTAAACTCCTGAGAAATCCTATGGTGTTTCTTTTGGGGGATATATCAAAGATTAGTCCAGATTTAAAATTAAATTGGTTTCAAAAAGAATTTTTAAAGATCACACTGGCAGTTGCCAGGAAATGTATAGCAGTTTCATGGAAAATTGGATATGGATTTGGTATTAGATAGAAGGCATGGTGAAATGCAAAGTTGTATATCTTTAGAAAAGATCACATATAATTTAAAGAATAAATATGATAATCTTGTTGAAAATTTGGTTTCCATATATGCAAAAGATAATAACTTTATAAATAATTATAATATGTCAATTGATAGGTACGAACACACACACACACACACACACACACACACACACACACACACACACACACACACACACACACACACACACACACACACACACACACACACACACACACACACACAATCCTTTATCTGGACATCATTTTTTTCCTGGTGCTGGTATAGCAGAGGGAGAGAGAGACAGCAGCATGACTTGGGTGGGCGAGGGGCAGAGAGATGCAGCGCGACTGGAAGGGGGTGGATACAGCAGCACAATTCGGGTGGGCTTAAATCTGGGGCAACTGGCTTTTGTTCTGAAATCCAGAAAAATCCAAAATTCGGAACACACTGTCCCCCCCAAGGGTTCCGGATAAAGGATTTAGTACCTGTACTTAGATTTTGACTAACTGTTATGAATTCCATTATATACTTCATATTTAAAAGATACAATGGTAGTTGTGTTAGAATAAATAGGTCACAATTTATTTAGAAGGTAATATCCAGTATTATTTAAAAATCAGTCTATCTTTGTCCTTTTTTCCTTTTTTTTTCTTTGCTTTCTTTTTGGGGTTTTTCCATGGGGGAGGGGAAGAGAATGATAATAAAGCATATATTAATTTTGATATATAGAATTTTATAGTTCTGTATGCAACTTTGTTACATGTGCTAATAAAATAAAATTTGAAAAATAAAGATAACCACTGTTACAGTGAAACCATCACCAGAGCATCAACAGTTTAGAATTTGCCTGCAGTCAGAAAACACTCCATGGTGATTACACAAAACCACTCAACTTTCAGAAGGAGCTTTAATTACACAGTGACAGCTAAACACCATTTAACTTCAATGTTTGATTCAATTTTGGAACAATGTCAGTGGTCTGCCACGGAGCTGTTTGAAAAATATTGCAGCAAAGTGTCAGTACTGACTAGTCTGAAGACAAGTCATTGAATTGAGTAAATCGTTCATTTAACCTTAAACACATTTAAATCAAAAAGCTACCTTTGGACTTTCTTGTCACCAGCAGGTTAAACTCAACCTGGCCAGGATTGCTCTCCATTTGTGTGTCTGACTCTCCTTCATCGCCCACTTTAGATGCCCACTGACAAAAACCAGGCTTTAATTTAAGGAAGTGACTTTGGTATACAATCTAAATAACTTAATGGTCCCTCCAATAAAAAAGTTAAAACTCTGAAATAAGAAATGCTGAAAGTGCATAGCAGGTCAGTCTGCTTCAGTTAAAATAAATATGGAATTCAAAGATTTGGATTCATACGATTCAGGTGGATGAGAAGATACGTTACCATGCATATTATCCTATGAACATTGAATCAATCTATATCCAATCCCAATATTCCTCCAACCACTGTTCCACTAGACTTCAACCTTCTGACTGAAAGATGGATTTCGATGAAAATAAGTACTTGATCATTTTCTACTTAGTAATGCACAAATTAAAATAAAGCAGCCTCAAATATGTTTGACAAAATACTTGATAGTCCGGGACAACTACAATTTTCTCCATCCGTCAAATTGGTGACTCTAAGGTTTACAAGCTGTAAAAACTTGATGGATTTTTGATTTAACCATTCACCCAGTAATTGTGACAATGTGGTCATGGGTTGCATTTACTATTCACCCCTATTTGCACGGGAAAGATGGCACAATTATATGTGCAAAAAAAAGTGCTGAAGAAACTCAGTGGGTCTTGAACATCCATAGGAAGCAAAGTTATGTAACCAATGTTTCAGGCCTGAGCCCTTCATCAAGGTATGAGCAGAAATCAGGTGCCTGAATTAAAAGGCGGGAGGAGCACAGTCGAACAGGTCATCAGTGGATAGGGGTGGGAGGATAGAAGTTGTATACCTTTTCTTCCTATGAATGCCTTTGATATTGGGGCCCAAGTAGTTTAAGTGTTTCCCCAACCAATGACATGAATAAAGATGCTACTTTCACATTCTGCCCCTTTGGATAATTTGTTCATGGCTTCTTTACGCTCGCACCTCACACAGAGAATGATGAATACACCCAGATCCTTCACATCTCTAGATTCAGTCCCAAACACAAAATTCATTTACCTAGATTAATTGGGATTTACTGACTTTCTGTCTCTAAATTCTAAAATCTTTTTTTTGAATGTTTATCAGGTTCCAAATTAAAATCATTTTAATTTTAAAAATAGAGTTTAATTCATGATAAAGTACCCCTTTTTAACTTACCCCCAATGTAAGCATTAACCTTTTATCTTAACATTGTGCTTCCTGTCAGATTACTTTCAATCCATGCTGTTACATTTCCTTTTGTACCAATTTTTGTGCCAATTCTTTTGAAACATCTAACCGTTAGATGTTAACACATGCTTTCTGAAAATGCATACTCACTAAATCTACTGCATTTTCCTTATCTGTATAATTGGCCAATACTTCAAAGAGACACTATTACATTTGCCAAGTACAGCTTGCCTGTAACAGATCTATTTTAGTTGTGTTTGATCAAGCCATGCATCTCCAAATGCTCACACAGTTTACATTGAATTATGGATCTGAGAACTGACATTAAGGCCAACTGATCTATACATTCCTGTTTTATCCTTCCCTTCCTACATGATCTGAAGTACAGGTACTTAGTTGTTCCTCAGAAGAATGGGATAACTTTACACATCCCACCATTTCCTCATATCTGCTCTGTAAATGTTGCAAATGGAAAGGTTGGTTTGCCCATCTATTCCAACTCAAAAATCACACTTGTTTCCTGGTCACTATGTCAACTCCATTCATTAGATCAAGATTCAATTTATTGACATGTAATAAAGACAGTGTAATATTACACAGAATTTGTTTTCATCTGCCGTAAGGTGGACAGAGCTACCATCAGCAGAAATATCGTGAAGCACCTCTTACAGTCAGAGAAAGAGAAGCAAAAGAGAGTCCGCCCAGAGTCACCGAGTGCCCATGGATTCACCTCCAGCACTGTCACCCCCCACCCACATAGAGTCCAGTCCAAACCATCAGCAGCCAGAACCTCTGACATGATCAGGAACCTTTCAGCGCCCTCGGCACTCTCTCACATCCCAGTTCCAATACCTGGTACCCCTTCAGCCAGTGTTGAGCCAGTCTCCAGCAGTCTGCAATTGCCAGCAGCACACAACCTGCATGGGTTCCTCACACCGAGTCACCAACAGCCCTTTGCCCGTGTATTTCTTCAACCGCAGAACTCCTCACTGGTCTGCCGCGTTATTATTATGATTTTTCATTCTCCAATTCTAGTTTGATTTTTTTAAATGAATTTATTTAAATAGAATATAGGACATTGAACACAGAACATAGGACAGCACAGGGACAGGCCCTTTGGCCCATCATGACTGAACACAACATGATGCCAATGGAATTATTTCCGTCTTCTTTAGCTTTCACTCTATACCCTGCTTGTTCGCTTGAATATTTAAATGCCTCTCGAACATTGCTGTTGCATCTCTATCCACCACCTCCTCTGGGTACACGTTTCATAGGCCCCCATGACTTATCATCTTTACATTCCACCCCCCACTCTCACCTTAAATCTGTGCCTTGTAGTATTTAGCATTTTCACCCTGGGTAAATGATAGTTGCCATCTCCCAGTCAATGCTTCCCTTATAATTATGTACTTTCATCAGGTCAACCCTCAGCCTATGAATTCATATCCACCAATTTAACTCTTATTATTCAGTCTCCTTAAATTGAATCAAACATTTGCAGAGAAGCTAGCGGTGGAACATCAGTCTACAGTAAATCTTGAGCAAAGAATTGCTGGAGGGATCCTATCGAGGCCAAAGAGAAAAGAGGTGATGTTACATGTTAAAGTGGGAAAGAATCTGGTGGAGAGGCCAAGAGGTGATAGGATATGATGTTTAAGGCAATTTTCTTCAGAAGGAAGTGATAACAGAAGATGATAGAACAAGGGAAAGGGAAGAATAGAACTAATGGAAGTAATGCTATAAAGGATGGGAGTAGAATGGTGTAATCAACAAAGAGAAGAATGATGGGGAAATGAATACATCGAGAGCCTGGTCTGGACAGATATCGAATCCATGCAAGGCACAAGAACAGTTCAAATCCCCTTGATAGCAGCCTACTGTCATGGGGAACCAGGGGAAGAGACTCAGCAAACCATTTCACTGATTCGAGCCTCGACCACTTCACAGGATGCTTCTCAGACATTGAAGGTCAGGCTGATCCACATTCAGGGGAGCACATGGATAACAACGGAGCTCTGAGGAAAGGTTGCTGAACCAAGAGGTCGAATGTTTTCTTTTACCACAGATGCTGCTTGACTGGCTGAATTTTTCCTGCATTTTTCTGGTTTTATCCCAGAGGAACAGTCTGAAGGGGCCAACAATGGAGGTGACGACTTTGAGCAGGGGGCTGGATCCACCACAGTCTGAAATGGATCTGCTGCTTATGGGTCATCAATGTTACAAGTTGACTTCTGCTTCTCTTTAGATGGAGGCTTCCTACATCTATGTCACCTGAACATTTTCCACGTGTTTCCTTTTTCACATTGTAGACTTCCTCAGGAGAGTTAAACAACAGACTTTTCCCACCTGTTTACGTCATTACTTAAAGGTAAAACAATCCCATTTTAATACTGACCAGTGAACCGACTTCCATTCTCCTTTCTTACTGATTCGATATCTGTCTTTTCTCTTTTTCAGTTGCAAGTAAACTGATATTTTATTGCCAATTGACCTAGATGACACAAAAGATGCAGAAAACTATAGGTAACAGTATAAGCTCATCTGGATAGAAAGAGGATATATATTAATGCTGATCTAAATCTGTTTGTTCCTTTAATTAATAGCCTGCCATAAACATGACTGGACTGGTAATGGCTACAAGCATAAAATCCTGCTTTATGTTCTGTTTATTTTGTGGTCCTGAAAGGAACCACCACATTCCATTGCAAAAAGATGTTGAGACAATAATATTTATGCCAAGAAATTCAATAAGGTTGATGTAGACTATTTGGGTCAAAAATGTGCTGTCAAATACTCTGTTGTGTCCCTCTGGAAGAGCGCACTCAAGTCCAGCAATTGGTGTTTCCGGGCTGGAAGGTCTGGAAACCCAGCCAGATGTGACAAAGAACATAGGATGTGAAGCTCACTGCTTTCTGTTTGGAGTGGAGTTGGGCAAGGGAGTGCAATCAGAGATCAGCAAGAGGAGAAGCAAGATTCTGTAGATCAGGAGGTTGTCAGCATGGTAGGGTAAATATGTGGTTCAATGGAAGATGGTTGGGTCTAGAGATGTCTTGCTTTGTTGATTGCGAGAATCTCCTGGAGATCAGAAGCCATTGGGCAAAGAGATGCGGAGTTGATTTTAATGTGAGATCTCCCAGATCATTGTTGCAGAATTAAGCCACACTGTTTTACAGTGACTATCAATGGATCACCCCAGTAACAATGTGGACTAGGTTACCCTATAACACTCCAAATGATGCTTTGCTTGTAGAGTAATAGCATCACAAGTGCACAAGATGGAAATTGTTCTGGGGTTACAAGG
Source organism: Narcine bancroftii (assembly GCF_036971445.1). NCBI lineage: Eukaryota > Metazoa > Chordata > Chondrichthyes > Torpediniformes > Narcinidae > Narcine > Narcine bancroftii. The sequence goes on along the minus strand of NC_091478.1, from coordinate 83,447,230 downwards.
GTGATTTATGGTAGGAAGTAGCAGATCAAATTTTCCAAATGACTCAAAACAACCCAGAAATAATGATTATTGTGCTTCACTCATAGAAAATTTGACTTTCAATGGCAATCGGGCTGAAATGAGAAACAGCTTGTGCAATCTCATTTCTGGACAATATTATCATAAATAGATAGAAATGTTTTGGGCCAAGGATCATTTAGACCCTTTAGCTCTCTGCAAGTCAAAGGAGTCTGGCCCAGGCTCTTTCCCCATAGCCCTCAGGTATCAATCCAATTAATTTTAGAACATGATAAATGAATCTATTCCCACTATCCCTCCACGTAGTGAATGTAGAGCCTGAAATTGCACCAAGTACAACCATCACTCCACTAACTCCATGGTAACACCATGGGCTGCTGTCTGCCACAGCTTACATGATCAATCCCCTTTCCCTCTTCTCCTTTCTTGATCTAACCTTCAATTCACTACCAGTTCATTGTGGGCAAATGGAGAGCTCTCTGACTTCAACGCAGAAAGAAGTAAATAAGGTTAAAGAGCTACTGTTCAGAATGGTGTGAGTGGAAAAGAGAGGCTTCATAATATAGATCAGACTATTGTTCGCAATTCATATCAATGATTGAGACTGCAGAATTTAAAATAAGCTCCACTTTGACGAAGGGCATTGCTGTCTTCACATGTTCTATGCCTGTTCCAGATATTTCTATCTTGTTTCCAAATTGGGGTCAGCTGTTGCATTAAAACCAAGGAAGTAAATGTCAGAGAAATACAGGAAATGCAATAACCTGATTCATTGCCAATGCCAGAAAAAATAATTTACACCAGTTTAGAGCAGAGAGGCTGTGGTAGCACCAGCCATTGAATTTTCTTCTGTGCTTGAATGGAAGTGGACTACTGGAAGAAGCAATTGATGAATGAGCAACAATGGATATTTTTTTTCCCACACCCTGTCCTCAAACTCCAAAAGTAATAAAGAAACTCAATTGAATTGAAGCTTAGAAAATAATCCTTTAACCCTCATTAAGCACTTTACTTTCTTCTAGATTCAACAATGAATCCAACAATGCAGCTATTATTTCTGTGATGATACTGGTACAGTACACCTGTAAAAATCCTTTTTGCTTTCCATGCCCCTTCAACATTTTCCTTTGACACCTCCTATCATCTTATTTTCTTTTCATTACTCCCAATGACCCCGTCACTGACCCCATAGCCCACTACATGTTTACTTAAAACCTGCCTCGTCTCAAAGAAACTAGCCAAAAATGTCTGCTCCATTTCTATATCCACATATGCTGCTTGACTTCATGATAATTTTGTGTAACTGAGTGCTTCCAGCAGGTTTTTTGTTTATTTATTTCAGATTTTCAGCGTCTGCAGGCTATTTTTTTACTTTTGCTCCATTTTGCTCCTGGAAGTGCTAATGCAGGAATAAAGTTTTTAAACCCTGGTGTTTGCATAACATCAGTTCACATCATCTGTAATTAGAGGTCCATTTAACCACATCCCAAATCATGGAGAAAATAATTTTTTTAGTTCGAGAAATAACCACAATTAAATCTTCCCATGTGACTAACGTCCAGCTGCCTCCAACAACTCAGCAAATGGATCCTGAATTGTCACTACCGCCCATCATTTCTCACGTGGCTTTTTCAGTACTCATGGTTAATGGAAAACCCCACCACTATTTTCATCAAAAGAAAGGAAATGTTTTCACCATCAATGCAAAAATAGCTACTCGAGCCCAAAATGTTGAAAAACAGCCAGGAAATTTTAGTCTTTCAGTAACATCAGTCAATATACAGTAAAATAGTTCCTAAGAGATGAAGAATTATATCACTTGTTGTTAGACTCTACTGACACCTTCAGTTCTTAAAACAGCATGACGAGAGACTGTGATATTAGCATGCACACATACAAATAATATCACAATGTCATGTGAATGTTGACTGCCTTATTGTGACTGGAAAAAAATGAAATTATTCAGTTACATGCATCCTGCTGGAAAATATACTTTATTTTCTTTTACATATGATAGATTGGGTAGAACTAGCCACGAGCCAGGAGAAAAATGCACAGCATCCCTGAGATTCAGGATATAAATTATTGCCTTTTTGACTTGTTTTTTTTTTAAATGAAGAATGCGAACTGCAGTTATTGCCTGAATTGCTGCATTTTCTAAATGTGCCAAGAAAAGTGAAAGTTTCCATTGTATTGTGATATTTTTAAGAAATAATAAGTCATTTGATAATTTAATGTTAATATCACACTGTTAGACACGGAGCGTTATTCTCATAAGCCATATATTTCCCACAAGCTCTGTCATTTTGCCCTCTTGCAGACAATGGCAAGGAGCAAGTCAGCTTCCCCCGGGTGGAGTGGCAGCAGTCGCTGGAATGATTGAAAGAGAATCAGACCTGCAGAGAAATGCGAGGCGCTGCAAACTCGCAAGGAAGGAACAAAGAATTGCGTTGATTACACCCTGAAAGACGTAGATTTCATATGGAAATGTGCAGATTACATAAAACATCCTGTGTTGCGAACATGCGCGCACTGCAGGGGATTCATTACATTTTAAAATATGGGGAGAGCTGAGAGAAGTGACAAGGAAGGTGACATGGAGTACCATGTGGAAGCTGCACAAAAGAGACATTTTCCTAAAATCTGGGATTCATTTATTGAAATCTGAGCCCAGAGTAAGTGGCTATTAGAGCGAGGTGGCTGTTGAATGTTTCTGCTCCTTGTTTCCAATGAAACTATTTACTGGAATGGTGTTCTCCATTTTGATGCATTTTAGTATATGTGAACACTGAGATAGATTGTAGATTTCATATGGTTTCATTTTGAAAATTTGATTTTGAATGCTTGCATCATTTTCAATAGAAATATAAGTCAATTAAAATCAAACAAAATTAAAAATGTGTAAAGCTCTGCTATTTTCAATGTGCTTTATTTCTTAATACTGGGAATAATATTTTAAATTTAGATATACAGACAGCATGGTAACAGGCCTTCCCTGGCAATGAGCCCGTGCCACCCAATTACACCCAAATGACGTATAACCTCTGTGCGTTTTAAAGGGTGGGATGAAATTGGAACACCCGGAGGAAACCCACGCAGACAAGGAGAGAATGTACAAACTCCTTACAGTCACTGGTGCCGTAATAGTGCTGCGTTAGCCGTGATGCTAACCGTTCCACCCTTAGATAGCCACTTCAATGTGATTGCTATTAGATAATCATCTTCACCCAATATCTTTCACAGTTTTAGAAGGGAGATCTTCAATATATCTAGCTCTACTCCTGACATTAAGGTGAAATATGACTGTGTGGCCAGACACAATTCCAACGGTATCTACGAATTTGCCGATGACACCACAGTTGTCGGCAGAACCACAAACGGCAATGAGGACGCATACAGGAGGGAGATAGATCAGCTCGTTGAGAGGTGTCATGACAACAACCTTGCTTTTAACATCAGCAAAACCAAGAAGATGATTGTGGACTTCAGGAGGAAGTCAGGGGTACACAGCCCAGTTCTCATTGAGGGCTCAGTAGTGGGAAGGGTCAAAAATTTCAAATTCCTGGGTGTCAACATCTCCAAGGATCTGTCCTGGAGCCTCCACATTGATGCAATCACAAAGGAGACTCACCAGTGGCTATACTTGGTGAGGTGTCTGAGGCTGTTCGGTATGTCACCGAAGACTCTCGTAAACTTCTACACATGTAACGTGGAGAGCATTCTGGCTGGTTGCATCATTGCCAGGTATGGAGGTGCCAACTCTCAGGACAGGAAGAAACTCCAGAAGGTTGTTAACTCAGCCTGAAACATCACAGGCACCAGATTCCACTCCATCGAGGACATCTACAAGAGGCGATGTCTTAAAAAAGCAGCCTCTATCCTCAAAGACCCCCACCTCCCAGGCCATGCCCTCTTCACTCTGCTACCATCGAGGAAAAATGTATAGGAGCTTAAAGACGAGCACAAGGACGGCTTCTTCCCCGTGGCCATCAGGTTCCTGGATAATCAAAGACACTGCTTTATTCCTGCATTATTCTTGTTAATATAATTTTATTTTATTTTTTATAGTAACGTTGTAAGATAGTTATAATGTTTATGTTTGCACTAGGAAGATGGCGCAAAATACTGAATTTCATGAGTTGTTCATGACAATAAATCCTGATTCTGATTTTGAAGTACCATCAATAAAAAAACATTTGATTATTTACTGTTAATATCCTGTAGGTGAGGACAGGGATTAAAGATGATATCAAACAAAATTGCATTGTATTCCGGCTGATGTCTAAGCAGCGGTTTGCTCTTCTGGTCTGAGTTCATTTTTGTCGGTCCATTTACAACCAAATCTAATATCTCCTTCAACTATTCATTCCTCATCAAAATTATTTCATTGAATATCTGTTGCATTACCATTACAATAAAGTAAAGCATTTTAAATAGTTCTGATGTTTATTATGCATATGCAAACTTAGTTAAAAAGGCATTGGAAAAGAGAATATGTGATTCATTATGGAGTAATGGGTATCCTTGTGAATCCCCTTGAGGAGATAAATTACTTCCAATAGTAAATAAATCAGTAAGGTCAGGATCTCAAGATAAGAGGTAGATTAGGATGAACTTTTTCATGCCGAATGTTACTGCAACATAAAGTGTTTGTCTCAAATAACAATTTATGTTAAATTGATTGCAGCTTTCAAACAGATACTTGATGGTTCTCAGTAAGGATAGATAAAAAGTAAAGAGAAAGCAAGGATGTTGGAGTGTTTAAGAATGAGAAAATGGGTCTGTGTAAAAATCATTCTCGCATAGGAACTCAAGAACTAAAAGCATAAATAAGTCATGTGGTCCCATGAGGCTGCCTCTTCCCCAAACTCTTGGCTATCCTATGTCTGAATAAACTTTCCAACCCATTCATAGATCACCTGATTCTAAAACAAGCTGTTCAACTCAACCCTGGATATCCTCAGTGATTGAGCCCACACAGCCTGAGAAGGCAGGAACTCCAAATATGAAAAAACCCTCTGGAAGACAGTTTTTTTCCCCCTCATTTCCATCCTAAATGGTCGAACCTTTCTTCTCCTAGGCCCTTCTTGTAACATTGGTTGTGAACAATTATTGTTAGTTTAAGGTCATCACATTTTTAAAAAAAGATTGTGTCATGTAACCTATTGCTCTCTGGCCTTCTTATGTTAACACTATGTCATAGTTCTTGAAGATTCCTTGATAATGTAGGCCTGGTTTGAGTTGCTTAGTCTCAGATGCAGAAGTCTATGTACTCTTCAAGGAGTACATACTTCACACTACAGCTCTTGATTCTTCAGCAAGAGGATACTGTGTCTCAGCATTGACCCCGACAATCCAGCTTGGTAAGCCTTAATGCATTATTCCACCCTCCAATGAGCATGGACCAATTTTGCTGAGCATCTCCTCGAGATATTGCATCCTCATCCCAGGAGTCAATCAAATAAATCTAGACTGCACTGACTTCCAGAAAACATATTCTTCTTTGAGTTCAGACACCAAAATTGTACAAAGTACTTCCACAGAGGTTTCACCAAAAGCTTATTCATTCTAAGTATTATTCTCTTTTTCATTCTCATCTATTCCTCCTTGATTCTTTTGTCACTTGCCTATGCTAAAGGTCAAGTTGCAAGCACCATTCAATTTACCAATTCATTGCAGGAGGAACCAACCCCCCCATGCAAACTCCACACGGACAATGGCTCGAGTCAAACTTGAACCCAAATTCCTTGAGCTGTGAGAAAGCTGCATAACAACTAAACTGCCAGGTCACTTTAGGTTTGGTCCTGACAGGGTAGATCAGGTTTTTAAAATCTTACTTAGACATACAGCACTGAAACAGATCCTTATGCGCCACAAGCCCGTGCTGGCCAATTACACCCAATTGACCTACAATCTCCCAGTACATTTTGAATGGTGGGCTTTCCTTGGGGGCTTTAGTTTCCTCCCACCGTGCGAAACACACCGGGGTTGTAGGTTAATTGGGTGAAATTGGCCATCACAGGCTCATTGTCTTATATTAATTGTTTATTAATTATATGCATGGAAAATGTTTCAATAAAATATTAATAAAAGAGATAGAGACCAAGTGCAGGCAGATGGAATTAGTTCAAAACAGTGTAGTTGGCACAGGTGTTGTGAGCCAAAGGGCCTCTTCCTGTGCTGTCCTCTTCTATGGTTTACTGGAAGTATTTACATCCCTTTTAGGGTATGTAATATCCAGGATATCCAATAAAATAATTCTCACTGTCGCCTGCATTAAATAACAGCCAATTGTTCATCCCAGTATGACAATGAACAAAATATATTTTTTTTATGATGGCGGCTGTAAGACGAATACTGCTCACAGCACCATAAACAACTCAAAAGAAAACAGAACATTTAAGAAATACTTAGCAAGTCAGACTGCATCCATGGTGAAAGAAATATGTTTTTCCTTCAAGGGCATAGGTTAGACTGTGAGAGTCTTTTATTCTCCCCAGGGCAATGGAGTCTAAAGAAAGATAGAAGGTGAGAGGGGAGAAAGTTGAAAGAGATCTGAGGGGTAAGTTTTTCACCCAAAGGGTAGTGGTGAATTGGAATGAACTTTCAGAGGAGGTGGGGAAGGCAGATGCAATTACAACTATTAGAAAGGCATTTGGCAGGCACTTGGATGGGTAAGTGGAAGACCAATGGGATTCTCATGGATAGGTATCCTGGTTGGCATGGACAAGGTGGGTCAAAGAGTCCCATTTCAGTGTTGCATGACTATGGTAAGTATGACTACTTACCAAGGTATTAACAACTATCTTCAATATCTCACTCCAGCAGGGAGTGGTATCCACCTGTTTCAAACAAGAATCAATCATTCCAGTGCCCAAGATGAGTGTAGTTACCTGCCTTAATGACCATCGACAAGTAGCACTTAAATCAACAGTGATGAAGTGTTTTGAAAGGCTGGTGATAAAGCATCTCATCTCCGTCTGAGCGGTGACATGGATCCATTCCAATTTCCCTATTGCAGAAACAGGTCTATGGCGGATGCCATTTCACTGGCTCTACACAAAGCCCTGTTTCACCTGAACAGCAAAGATGCTCCTTATCAACTACAGTTTGTCACTTAACATCATCAACGCCTCAAAATTGATCAGCAAACTCTAAGACCTGGGACTCAACACCTCGCTGTGTAATTGGATCATGGATTTCCTCACCTCCAGACCACAATCAGTGAAGATTGGTAAGAACTTCCTCTCCACAATCTCTATCAGTACCAGAGTACCACAGGGCTGTGTTCTTAGCCCCCTGCTCTACTCACTTTACACGTACGACTGTGTAGCTCAGTATGACAATAACACCATCTACAAATTTACCAATGATACCAGGGTAATGGGTTGTATAAAGGAAGGGAATGAGTCAGCCTACAGGATGGAGATTGAAAATTTGGCTTAATGGTGCCCCAATAACAACCTTGCACTCAATGTCACCAAAACTAAGGAGCTGATTGTTGACTTCAGGAAAGGAAAGCCAGAGGTTTACAATCCAGTGACCATTGGGGGATCAGAGGTAGAGAGGGTGAGCACATTTAAGTTCTTGGCAGTCACTATCTTGGAGGATTTTTCCTAGACTCAACACACCAATGGCATCGTGAAGAAAGCACATCAGCTGCTGTACTTCCTCAGGAGTTTGCAGAGGTTTGTTATGACATCAGAGACCCTGGCAAATATCAACAGAGGTGAGGTGAAAAGTTTGCTGACTGGCTGCATCATGGTCTGGTATGGGAACACCAATACTCCTGAGCGTGAAGCTCTCCAAAAGGAAGTGGACACAGCCCAGGACATCACAGGGCAAGATTCTCCCCACTATTGAGTATATCTACAGGCAACGCTGCCATCGGAGAGCAGCAGCAATCATCAAAGACCCACGCACCACCCAGCACACTCTCTGTTCTCGCTGCTGCCGTCAAGAAAGAAGTACAAGTGCCACAAGACTCGCACCACCAGGTTCAGTAACAGCTGCTCCCCCTCCACCATCAGACTCCTCAACAATAAACTCAATCAGAGACTCATTGAAGGATTCTTACTTGTGAACTTTACTGATTTTCTTTTTGTTCTCTCTGTATTACACAGTCAGTTTGTTTACATTTATTATGTGTTTACAGTTATCTTGTTTACATGTTTATGCTGTGTACAGTATATTTTTGCTGTACCAATTAGTGGTAATTCTGCCACTCCTGCAGGAAAAAGGAGTCTGATGAGTTGATAACTTTAGATTTCAGATTTATTGTAAGAGTGCATATCTCTTTCTCTTTGGCTTGGCTTCGCGGACGAAGATTTATGGAGGGGGTAAAAGTCCACGTCAGCTGCAGGCTCGTTTGTGGCTGACAAGTCCGATGCGGGACAGGCAGACACGGTTGCAGCGGCTGCAGGGGAAAATTGGTGGGTTGGGGTTGGGTGTTGGGTTTTTCCTCCTTTGCCTTTTGTCAGTGAGGTGGGCTCTGCGGTCTTCTTCAAAGGAGGTTGCTGCCCGCCAAACTGTGAGGTGCCAAGATGCACAGTTTGAGGTGATATCAGCCCACTGGCGGTGGTCAATGTGGCAGGCACCAAGAGATTTCTTTAGGCAGTCCTTGTACCTTTTCTTTGGTGCACCTCTGTCACGGTGGCCAGTGGAGAGCTCGCCATATAACACGATCTTGGGAAGGCGATGGTCCTCCATTCTGGAGGCGTGACCCATCCAGCGCAGCTGGATCTTCAGCAGCGTGGACTCGATGCTGTCGACCTCTGCCATCTCGAGTACTTCGACGTTAGGGATGAAAGCGCTCCAATGAATGTTGAGGATGGAGCGGAGACAACGCTGGTGGAAGCGTTCTAGGAGCCGTAGGTGATGCCGGTAGACATCACATACAACCCTGAGATTCCTTTTTTCTACAGGCAAGGCAGAATTGCCCTTTATTGTGAGTGAAAAAAAAAACTAGCATGGTCTGGTATGGGGCCTTTTTCATCAAACTTTTTCCTGCAGAGAGATTTCTTTCTCCGATGAAAAGACTTCAACATGTAATATTATGCACCTGAAATATTAACTGAATGTATTGTTCTGTTTTTATTCCAGCATCTGCAATTTTTGCATTTTGACGAAAGCTAACGCTTCAGTTCTCGTTTTCTCAGGGACTCTTGGACTTGAGAGAAGCAGTGGTGCATCAAAAAGGCAACCAGGATGTGGACATTGAAATATGACAGAGATGAGGATGAGACCACATCTCTCCAAATCTTATTTTCAGTGATAACTTCCAGGAATATACAGTAGAAATGTGTTTGATGCATAAACCGTTTATTAACCTTACTCAGAAAAAAAAACTTTTGCAATGGTAACTTATTGAAAAGTATGATCATAATATTTATTGTGGGAAAATTTTGCTGTTAAGGAAAACCAGTGTGTGGCTGGGCTGTCATTCATTTTAAACAACATGAAATTCCCAGCGGCAACTGTACTTCAGACCATGCAAATTGACAAAGAGTGATGAGTCTTAAGAAAGCAGTACTTGTAAAGCAAAGAATTACAGATGCTGGAAATTTGATCTCTCTGTCTTTGACCTCCTCCACTTTTCCAATGACACCAAACATAAGCTCAAGGAACAGCATCGTATTTTTAAATTCAGCCTGTTACTGCCTTCAGGATTCAATATTGAATTGAATGATGTCACATATCCAATTTTCCTGCCTTTGTCAGGTCTCATTAGTAAATTTCTCCTAACCATTAAATTCGTTTTTTTTTCTCTCTCCACATGTTCCCTTGAATATTTCCAGTATTCTCTGTTATTTCAAATTTCCAGCAACTTCTGTGTCTTGTTTCCTGGAGTTCCAGTGTGTTTTATTTCTCTCCCCTGTCCTCTTCAATCTGTTTCATTCCAACTCCTGACAGCCTTGATCTCCAGCTTATCACAGAACATGCCTTTTGCTCACTTTCGCCCTTGTACAACTCAAAACATATTTGTGGTCTTACCTTTCCAGTTCAGTCTGAAGGTTATTGATCTGAAATGCTAATTCTGTTTCCCTCTCCATAGATGCTGCCTAACCTGTTCAACATCCCAGATGAAAGCCTTTTCTGGGAAAACAGAAAGAATGTGATTAAACCACTGAAATGTAGAAGTGAAGAATTAATGGTGAGGGCAAAATACAATTTCAAGTTAATATAAATTGCAATGATTGAAAGTGAATGCTGGCAAGATTTATTGTAATATTTCAGATAATACATCACCATTAATGAAATGGGAGAAATGGAGAAGCAAATTATGTGTGGAGTGGAAATTGCAGAAGCTGGAGATGAAGAATTGGAATAAATAATGGTAGTCCACTTATTTAGTTTGCAATCTTTAAAAGGTGCAATTTAATATTTTCTTAAAATGATATGCCTTAAAATCTACTCTCCAAATATATATATATTTTTAAAATTTGGACATACAGCATGGTAACAGGCCATTTCGGCCCACATGCCCATGCACCCAATTAACCTACAGCCCCAGTATATTTCAAACAGTGAGAGGAAACCGAAACCCACGTAGACAGGGGGAAGAATGCACAAACTCCTTGAAGACAGCATGGGATTCGCACCCTGGTCCCAGTCTCTGGTGCTGTAACTGCTACGGTAACCGTGCTGCTCAACCTTTGACTATTAAACCTTTGAAAGAGAAATTTGATAATCATTTAAGTAGTGTGGGCCCTGCCACTAGAGCGAATGAAGGAAGTTGAGCACATCAGGTAAGGGCAGAGAGCAATGCAAACACCAGCGGACTCCAATGACATGGTTTGTAACATGGCTGCAGCTCTACTGCTGTAGGATCTACATGATGACACAGTTTTAGTTCATTTGAGAGGATCTTCTTATATCTATTTTTTTAGCATGGCTCCATCACTTTCTACCAACCCATCACTTATTTGAAAATATGTTGGATACACGATCAGTTCGTTTTTACTTCCTTCTCCTATTTCAATCAATCCAAATTTTGTCAATGTTTTGAAATATTTTGACCACTAATTCTAGCAACTCCAAGCATTCAGCTAATTGAGCCTTTGTACTTCCAGAATAATGTATTACGTACCGGTTAGTTTTACACAAGGTGTAGACAATTCACTTCTCCTTTAAATAGCTGATTTAAAAATCATCTGCATTTCAAGAGATCAATTTGAGTGAGAGATTAAGGTTAAAGGAAGAAGAAACATGAATCATTCAGTAACTGATTTCAAATTGATTTTATGCTTTGTGAATAATAATTGACTGAGGGTTAATGAGAAAACAATATTTTCTGCATTACTTCATTTTTTAATGCACATTTTAATTTTAAGTTAAGAATATAAACTAAAGCTTCATAACATGGAACATTATAACACAGTACAGGCCTTTCTGTCCATGATGTTGTGCTGACTGATGTAAACTAATACTTCTGAACCCAACACCCATAACCTTTTACTTTTCTTGCATCCACATATCTAATCATTTGAATGTCCCTATTGTACCAGCTTCCATCAACACTCTTAGCAATGCATTATAGCACTTCTAAACATTTTGTTGCTTCTTCTTTGGTTTAGCAGTAAACTATGTCATGAGGATCAAAACTAAATGTGCCCAAGGATCTTCAGATGATAATTAATGAGATAGAGAAGGCAAGGCAAGAGGGAATTTAAAAATTATATCAAGTGGACAAGTTAGTCATTTTCATTTTGATTATGAATTGTTTAAGAGGTACTTCAAATTGAGATCCAACCCCAACAATCTATCTACACAGTAAGAGTCACATTATGAAAACAGGTGGCATGATTAAGGTTTCCCCAATTATTCCCTTGATGTTAACTATTCTTAGAATAACTGCTTTGGAACTCCAGATTGTGTTACATATTGGTAGTCACCCTGGTTGCCAGAAACATGTTTTCTATCCATAAAATTTGGATTACGTTCTGATTGTTACCTGCCTCAAAACAATCAGTACTAACAAGTGTTCTCGCTGTATTTGTGGAGAAGTGCTTTTATTTTTACTCGTGTTTCTAATTAATTCATTGATTTGTGTAGTGGAAATAATACAGTAAAAGTTTATGGTAGGAATAAAGTTAGGAATAGCCCTTCAACTAAAACTAAAGTGGCTGTAGCTCCGAAATGATTGTTGACAACACAATGAAAATTCAAATGAAGAACAGATGCCTGCTGATTGATGGGAATATGTGATGACAAGATTGCAGAGCTACCACACGCTTCCCGTGGTAAGGAAGCAGCTATTTCCAGTTTGAGAATTTAATCCAGAATTTAAGTTTCCTTGAGTAACTCACTTTTTGTATTCTCAAGCAGTACAGTGCTTTTAAGAGTTATATTCAAATGCAATTTGGCATAAATACTATATTCTGATATCCAGCAATTTTGCCAGCAGAAGGTGCTTTCAATAACAGGTCTTTGAATTGGGACTATTGTGTACGTGGTGCCTGTTGTGTGTGTGTGTGTGAGAGAGAGAGAGAGAGAGAGAAAGAGAGAGAGAGAGAGAGAGAGAGAGAGAGAGAGAGAGACAGCAGTAAAATAGCACACCAGATGCAATTATGTCACCAAAGAATTCCACCATGTATTTTATTCTTACCCTTGCAGCCCATCTTCTGCCATGTTTCCATCAAAAATATATATTTGGATGATGAGTGTACAAAGAAAAATAATGAAGTCCAAGTTATTATGGCACATCACCCTAACAGCTGTTTTACATCAGTGGCTCTCAACTTTTTTCTTTCCACTCACACACCATTTTAAGTATTCCCTATGCCATATGTGTTCTGTGATTAGTGAGGGATTGCTTAAGGTGCTGTGTGAGCAGAAAGAAAAAGTTTGAAAAAACTGTTTCAATCGTACCCAATTGACTCATTATGTTCATGGTTTCATAACTCCAAAGGAAATGGGCCAATGACAATTTTTCTCAAGCAAAATATTTCAGTAATAACTGGGTCTAGAGCAATGATTCTCAATCTTCCCTTCGCACTCATGTACCACCTTAAGCAATCCCTTACTAATCACAGAACACTTATGGCATAGGGATTACTTGAAGTGGTATGTGAGTGGGAAGAAAAGGTTGAGAACCACTGATTTCCATCATTTATAGAAGACTACAAACAGCACCCTAAATCATACCAAAGTCTCATATTAACCATGGGGTCAAGTGAAGAAATGTGTGTATTTTACTTCCTGGAGTAAAAACAATCTAATGGAGGAACTCAGCAGGTCAACTGACATCTATTGGTGGAGGTTAAGGTGGGAAGAGGGATTGTGAACATTTTTGTTTGGGACCTTGTATCAGAAGTGCTAATGGAAAGGGAAGATACCAGCACAAAGAGGAGAAGGAAGGGGTGAGACAGGTATGGTGGGTAATAGGTGGACCAATGAGACATGAAAGATGACCGGCCAATGGAGAAGCATGGGAGAGGGAAATAAGTGGAATTGGGAGATACTGCAGGTGGGGTGGGGAGGGGGGGTGGAAAGAGAGAGAGAGAGAGAGAGAGTGTGTTGAAATATAAAATTCAATGTTTGTGTTACTGGGCTGTCCACTATCCTGCCAGAATATTAGGTGTTGCTCCTATAGTTGGTCTCACCCTAGAAGTGGAGAAGGTGGAGGCGGACACATTGGTGGCATGGGAATTGGAGTGGGAGTGGAACTGGAAGGTCCAGATGGAGATCTGCAAATCACTCTGCACATCAAGAACATTGAATGAGTAGATGAGAGTGGAGAAGATGCACGTGATCATTACCTCAGCTGGAAGGGCACTGGTTAGATGCTCTTTGATTTCATGTTGTTATTTATACTCCACTACAACCTCCATCCTTCTTTCCATTTCTAAAGCTATCAGAATAACACTGTCAACAATTTTCTCTCCAATAGTACTCTAAATTCCCTCAAATTTAACCATCCTACTTGCCTAAACAAGTGACATGGAACTCTAAAATTCTCACCAAGAATGATTATTCTGTCCTAGATTCACTGGATCTAAATCCATAATTTAATTGTTACCTACTGCATTATATCTGGCAAGTAAAATGAATAACAGTTCCCTCAGCACACTATAGTGTCTACACCATCATAACACAAATTGGTATGTATCATGTGGCAAAAGAAGCCCGTTGAAGTGAAATTGGTTTCAGTCTCACAGAAAGTGTACACGTCTTGATGTTTTCTGGAAAATTGAAGCATCATAAAAGGGCCTGATATTAAAGATCATACAAGGCAGCAAAGATTGCGGAGAAAAATCAATACCTTATACCATTGTTATAAGTGACACTATTGGTCTTGATTTGCAAGGGAACAGATTGTATTTCTGTATCAAATTGCTAAATCTAAGCCAAATGAAAAAGACAACCCTCAAATTTCTGGAACTTAAATTCCCCCAGAGCAGGAACATGATGTCATGAAGAAAGGAAAGATTGTCCTTTTGACCTCAGTCAATAGGTTCCCATTGCAGATTTCTTTGTTAAAACCAAAAACAGAGCTAGTAAAGCTGATTGTACAGTTCTATACTTGTTCCTGGTGGGCTCCTCCATCCTTTTTACCCCTGGATCCTAGCAGTTTTGATTCAACAATCGCCATGCTGCTGAGCAAGAGAGAAAACAATCACTTTCTTCCACGTTTCTGTGAGATTAAAAGTTTCTCCATATTATTCAGGAAGCATTTTGTACTTTAGCATTGTGAAGAAAGTTGCTTTACTGGTTTCTGATTTGGACAAATGGTGAAATTGTACTCACCTACTATGAGACTGCAATTTCCAGTTGGTTTAATGGTTAAGAGTGAAAAGTAGATGGATTTGATGATCAATAATCACAAAAGGTGAGGTTTTTTTGTGCTGAATATCCTAGGATTTTGGAAAGGCCAGTGGGAGACGGATATGTAAAAAAATTAAGGGGAAGGGTGGAGGATTGGGAATGGTGATAATTGAGGGACAATTTGTGTGGCAAAAAACACTCAAAAATGAGACATAATTGTTCTGCGAAACAGAATTAAATGAGGATTGGAATAAGTTATGATCTACATTGATTAAGATTTCAAGAGCGAATTCAATTAATGCTATTGGTATGAAATAATAACCATTATTTTTGCTTGTACCATTAAAATATTTGGAATGAATGATCAAAATAGCTGAACAAATTATATATATTTTTTATTTGCTGAAATACTGGTTTATTTAGATTGCTTGTTCTTGCGTACACAAAATATAAAATTCAGAATTATTTATTAAATATAATGTGAACTTGTTATGATGAGCTAGATCATAGGATAATGGCTTTGATCTGATTTATTTACCCTCTACAAATTGTCTTGTACAGCCATGATGTAATAGTTTTGTGTAATGTCAACTACAATAAAAATTAATGCATTTTGCAAAGCTTTTAATCTGTCACAACTTATTTAAACAAAGAATATTAATACAACACTGATGGCTGTGCAAGATTAATATGAATTACTAGGTCACTAGTGCACTAATAAACATTCATTATGACATAATTAATATTATCTTTCATTGCCTCTTCATGTAACTGACTAAAGTATTGGATTCATTCCATTCACCCAAGGGACTGCTAATCTTCATCTGTTTCATGCAAGACCTAGAGCTTAAATAGAGTATTAATTTGGAGTTTATTACTCATTCATGCTTTCTACAAACTTTCATATGCAGGCAGATGCTTGGTGGTTTAAAGATATATTTATTAATAGCCAATCAAGCCAAGTGTGAGAAAAGTACAAAGAAGCATTTATCCCAAAGTATATTTTCAAGAAGTAAAATTTGTATTTATTTTGTATCACAACCCAAATTGTATTTAATGTTAACAGTTATTATTGCAAAAATTGTACTTGCCATAACTCATTTGCATCTAATTGATTTTCAATTTGTGGAATGCAATAATCAGAAGCTAATGGACTCAAAAATCCTTGTGTGCAGTGTTATATGTCTCGATGCTATGATTAACAATAACATATTGCAGTAAGTAAAATTGGTGAAGCCTATTTTCTTTAATCTATTGAAGCATTTTCCAGTACATTTAATAGGGAAAATGCATCTTAGAAATTAACACTGTGATTTGACCTTTATCAAATTAACTCTAGATACTTACCATAACCAAATTGATAAAATTTCCAAACTAACTAAATCAGCTTCACAGATAAATCACATTTAAAAGTTGATATTCTGCTCACAGTTTTTCAACTGATCACGACCTCTGTAAATAAGAAGGGCAATAAAGTCATGAATAAATAGTCCTTCCTGTTTGGTCTTCATGCACACAGAGTAAGGTTTGGAACTCAATTGTATTCATTCAGCTGCAGGTTAACTTGTGGGAAATTTAATGTGCATAAAACAAGCAAGTGAATTTTCTAATAACACTTGTGAAACAGGTCATTAATATTTCACGGATTTTCCATCTTCCCTGTTTGCTCAATTCATCAATGCCCAACAGGTCCTCTGCCAGCTATACATTAAAACTATTTTCAAAATATTTCATTGTCTGCCAATGGCAGACTCATTATTTATTAAGATAAAGGAAACGATGAAGAGGAGTACAGAATGCCATTGTTTCTTAAAAGCCCTTTCCTTGAATCAACCCACAAATGTCTTTTGTTACTGATGAAATCTTGCAATTACAGTGGAGCTAATGCAAATGATAACATTTTGCTTTTCAAGTTTTTTGGTAATGCAATCTATAAAATGGCAAGACCAGCATTTCTAAGGAAGACAGAAAAATGACAGCAGGTCAGAATATGTCTGAGCTATTCAGAGATATTCCACATTGAATACTTTATTTAAGTTATACTCCATAGTATTAGACTATATGGAGCAATGGAAATTGACTGAAAGAAAATTCCTTGATCTTTATAATAATAACTGATATTTTGGCGGTACAAAGATAATTTTTAAAAAAAATTAAGTCAAGGCTCCACAATTTTTGTGAAATTGATACTGTCATTCATCAAATTTTAGAGCATAGTAACAAGGTAACTGATCCATGCCAACCACATTGTATACCTGAGCTTGTTCAATGCTCATTTTCATAGCATTTGACTCTAAACTCTCTAGACTTTTCCTTTTCATGTACATGTCAGTGTCTCTCAAATGTTGGAATTGTTTCCACCTCTACCACTTTCTTGGCAGTTTGTTCTATAAACACACTACTTCTCCATGAAAAAGTTGCTGCTCAAGTCTCTTTTAAACCTTCCCCCTCCCACTTATGGTTATAGATCACCTTTCAGAGACTCGGGAAGTCCCAAAGCGTAGCCACTGAAGTAATTTGAAGTTTGGCCATTCTTCCTTTTAGAAATACAATTATTAACGTTCTCACAGAAAGCAACTTGTTCACGGTGCTGATTGAGGGATAAGTTTTGACCAGGACATCGGGGAAAATATATCTGTTCTCCTTTGAATGGTAGGATCTTTAATATTCACCTGAAAGAGAACTTTGGTTCTCAGATGAATCTGAAATGAAAGTCAGCACCTCCAACGATGCAGTGTATCTTCAGTATCACTCTGTTGAGAACTTCATGTTGAATCTCAGGAACTTGGTTTGAACCAATAACTTCTGACCCATTAACTCGCAAGTGCTGCAACTGACCATGGTGTTATAGCAGCTGCAAAGCAACTTCCCTAACTAAATATTTTGCTCAGACATTAATTGGAATTAAAATTGTTCTTCATTTTATTCGATGCAAAAAAAAAATTAAGGAAACTAATTCAGCTTCAGGCAGAGAATTCCAAATTCCTTCTATGTAAGTGCTCTCCAAATATTTCACTAAAATAAAATAAGAGCATTTGGGTTTTATGCATTTTTCCTTTGGATGATGCAGTGCCAATAAATAACTTTATGCACTATATTTGTTGGAAAGATACATGTTAGCTGAAGAACTGTTAAGAGATTTTAATAAAGAATCAATTGTCCTGCTTTGAATTATCCTTCATCTTTAGGATCAGTGGATTTTGATAATAATCACAAAGAACAATAATTAACCCTACGAGGTTAATGCATTACTTTTGGTAAGTACAGCACATAACCTAAACCAAGCATCAAACTTCCGATTGGTGACCCAGCACAAAGCTGCAGAAAAAATTGATACTTCCAAAATGTGTTCCTACGGTCTTTTAAATTTTTTTTTTGTAATAAACTTAGGTGTTGATGAGTAAGACAAGTGCAACATCCTGTGACAAATCCGGAGATGTTTCACCTTGTCGCACAACTTCCCGAGACAGTCTCTCCCCTCAGTTGCATTTTAATATTAATTAGTAGCATGTTTTCAAATGCCACTTCCACCTCTCACAGCCCGCCTAACAGTAAAGGAAATTTCTCTCTGTTATTGTAACAGCTGGTCCTACCATTGGCAAGTACTCAACTTACCAACACTGTTTAAAATTAGGCTGAATTAAAGTGCTTATGAGTTGAGCGTTTGCCAATGGCAGGACCAGTTGTTAGCGTAACAGTTTTTATTGTGTGGTGCGCTTTCATGGGATGGCCTCCTGAACATTGTGAATCATTTCAAAGATCTCTTCTGGTTCATTTTAGGATCGAGGGTTCAGATAGTTGAGATCATTGAAATCCATGAGTAACCCAAGGACCACTGAACAGCTGCTGCACTGAGGTATGAGAGGTGGGAAGAGAACCTGGAAGAACCTTTGCTTGGGGACCATGTTAACTCAGAAGAAGTAAAATACCTGTCTGCTTTTGGGCATACAGTATGTCTGAATTTGTATACTTGATTAACAGCAAGTTGTTGAGTGTGGAAAAGCTACATCCATAAAGGTAAGGTGAAAGTGAAAGACAATGGATACGGGATTTTAGAACTAAAACTTGGAATTCCTAGGAAGAATCAGCAGGCCTGGAAGCATCTCGAAACTCAGAAACAAGAGATAACACTTAAGATACCTCAGGTTGAAAGGTCAGTGAGTTGAAATCCTAACACTGTTTCTCACTCCAAGGAATTATGGTCTTGTGTTTTTATATTTGTTTTTTTTTTCCCAGAATTGACACTTGTCAGTTATTGAAAAGAAACTTCAGGCAGATACATTAAATTTTGGCTTGTACAATGAACTGGAAATGCTAGTCCCAAATCAAAGTGGCCTATTTTTGTCAGTGCGTTCACTAATCCAGACTTCCTTCCCCACACTTTCTTTCCAGCTCTACCCCAGTTACACAGACACATCATAAAACTGTTGCATTATCTTGCTTGTGGATATACACACATTATTGCATGTGAATAACATCCAATAATATGCAATCTTCAAGCAAAATGCATGGTTAATATTATACCATGGACAGTCAACATAGTTCTATGATTGTAAAAGAAAAAGAATTGAGTTCTTAAAAATTTTTTTCCTGAATGGAATTGTGTTTCTTGGAACAACTTTTCTTACAGGGAACTAACACTAATTTCATCTGTAATTTTAAACAGCTGTGCTTAATAATAGCCAGATACGATACCAACAAGAAATGTCCTTGCTGAAGGGTGATTCTGTATGGCAGGAAGATTTTTGAAGCATCATGTCGGTGGAAAACTCGCTATTCGTCTCACTCGCGAGTGTTTTGCTGCTTCACTCTCCGAATATTTCCTTGGAAGAATGTATTCAATTCCATTTTCAAAGTTAGTGTTGAACTTATTCTGAGGTTGAATACAAGGAGAAGCTGAAGGAATATTGGGGAGACCCATGATATGGTGACTGATCACTTTAGAAGTCCTGAAGATGCTTGGCTGAATTTATTAGAAATTAAATCACATGTATTGCAAGCAATCAAGCATGAAAAGCCAGGAATCAAAATGTTCTTTTCCATAAAGGAAGTCACAACATTTATTTGGCTGAGTTTTTGAGAGTGAGAGATAGCTTGGTATGAGAAAGCATTTCACATTTGTCAGAAGATCAATGTCAAACTGATGGTTAAAATGTCTTAGCTGGAATCAATCAGAAACAACCAACCCCAAATCAACCAGTGATTAACAATTCAGAAGTAGCCAGTGATTGTCTTTATAATTTTAAATTAGCGTCATTTGCGTTCTACAATGCCGCTTGGAAGTATTTTTTTAAGATCTATTTCCCAGAGATCTTTCAGTGTTTATTTCCAAGATATTGAAACCCAGTTGAGTAGAAAGTAAAAACAAAAACATGAAGTGAAAAAAAAAACAATGAGTTATCTTAGTCATACTTAATTCAGACTTTCTGCATTCTGGTACAAACTTTATACTTGTGCTCAGTTGAAACTCTCCCTCTTATGTTTTTCAGCGAATCCACACTGTGTGTTTAGTGAAAATATAGTTGGGATGAAAAAACAACAAGCTGCTGAAGGTTTTAACAGAATCAATGGGGGTAAAGGGATGATCAACATTTTAGGTCAAGACACTGATTTTGTTCCAGAATCCAGCATCTTCAGTTTCTTGTCTCCCTATAGTTGGGATACTTGGACTGAGTTTCCTCGCATCCTCCTCTTTCTCTAAAGGGTCATCCTTGCAGTGAGACTAGGTAACAATGCTTCCAGAGTACACCATACAATGCTCTGGCAGAGGACAGAGGTCAAACAAAGGGTCTCCTTCGCTTTTCTTTCCCATCTCCCTCCCACAGAACTCCATCTGCTCTGAACTGAAGATTGCTTTAGGACTCACTTCGCATTGATCTGAGTTTCACCAATAAGGTGAATGGATTTTTAAAATTATTACAATAAAACCCCCGGTATCCGGCACCATTAGGGATTGGTAAATGTCAAATAAGTGAATTTGCCCATTGTGATAGTACAGATTTTATCACCAATGTGTATAGGTACAGATGGTAGTGTAGGATGACTGTGATTGGCTGAGAGCGTAGCCATACCTACTGGCAGGTCTTAAAGGATTGCTCCTAGCCAGACCAGATCATTCTGGACTGGTCAACCTACTTGTGATATGCTCCAGTCTTTTAGTTAATAAAAGCCTTGGTTTGGATCAACAAGTCTTTGGTTCTTTTGACACGCTCTACACCCATTGCTTGAGATTGCATGTTGCGTGGATTCACAAACTAACTGCTGGGGTGGGAGGGCATCTATTTTAAACTTTTGTGTTTTTCTCATATTTATTTTACTCATTTTTTTTGCCTGAGACTGCCAATTGGTTGAATTCAAAATAACAGGGATTTTGCTGTACTCATTCAACGTTAGGGTATAAATCTCTAAAAACTGAATGGCATTATTAATCCAACTTTTAAATTTATCATTGAAATTCTGGAAGTGAAAATCAAATCAAATGAAAGAAACCAAACTTGCCTACCTGCAAGGCAACCTGCAATATATAAATCCAAACCAAACAAGAACAGCTCTTGCTGAAGAGCTTAAAAACTGGGGGACCTACAACAAGTCTCTTCACCACTCATGACAAGTAACCTCAAAACTAAAAAAAATCTCAAAATCCATTCTTTGAGTTCTTGGGCAATCAAATTATTTAAAACCTCTCAGGTATATAAGTTGGTTATCATTTAATCAATGCCACTTGGAAGTAGTTGGATTATTGGTGGTGAAAATTCTGCCAATATATCTTTGCTGGTGTAACTGTCATAAGTGTATTCACATTGTATGTTAAATGATTTTTTAAATGCTTTTAGGAATGTCCCATTTGCACCTCTTATTCATCTCAGAATACCAGGCTTGTTTCCCATCTCAAAGATTTTTGGATTTTTTTTTTCATTCTTGATCAAAACATAGTTTGAATAATTTGGACAAAGAACTTCGTGCTGTAAGTATTTGCAGCACGAAGTAGAATTGTCAGATTTAAGCACTATTCAACTAGGTCTGTCCAACTGCTTTGCAACACATCAACTAATTGATCCTTCACTTTAACCCATTTTTGTTATGGTTTTCAAGTATTTGAGTATTTGAATATGGATGGGCAGGTGATAGAGAAGGGAAATGCTCTGGAAGAAGATGAAGGGCAATTGGCAGGAAAAGTAAATAATGTTGTTATTAAAGATGAGGGAAAACAGGGATTAAAAATTGGGAAATCTCTGAAATTCATATATTTTAATGCCAGGAGTATTGTAAAAAAGGTGGATGAGCTGAAGGTGTGGATTGATACTTGGAAGTATGATGTGGTAGCGATTAGTGAGACATGGTTGCAGGAGGGATGTGATTGGCAACTGAATATCCCTGGGTTTCGTTGTTTTAGGTGTGATAGAGTCGGAGGGGCAAGAGGAGGTGGGGTTGCATTGCTTGTCAGGGAAAATATTACAGCGGTGCCTAGGAAGGATAGATTAGAGGGCACATCCACGGAGGCTATTTGGGTGGAACTGAGGAGTAGGAAAGGAGAGGTTACACTTGTAGGGGTGTATTATAGACCACCCGGAGGGGACCGAGACCTAGAGGAGCAAATCTGTAGGGAGATAGTAGATATTTGTGATAAGCACAGGGTTGTAATTATGGGAGATTTTAATTTTCCACATATAGATTGGGAAACACATTCTGTGAAAGGACTGGATGGGTTAGAGTTTGTGAAATGTGTGCAAGATAGTTTTTTACAACAATATGTAGAGGTGCCGACCAGAGAAGGAGCAGTGTTAGATCTACTGTTGGCAAATGGGATGGGTCAAGTGATGGAGGTTAGTGTTGGCGTGCACTTCGGGTCCAGTGATCATAATGCCATCAGCTTCAATGTCATTATGGAAAGAGAGAAATCAGGGCAAAGGATTGAGGTTTTTGATTGGGGAAAAGCTAGATTTGAGGAGATGCGAAAGGACTTGCAGGGTGTGCATTGGGACAATTTGTTTTATGGGCAGGATGTAGTAGAGAGATGGAAGTCTTTTAAAGATCAGATTTTGAGAGTGCAAAAGCTTTATGTTCCTGTTAGGTTAAAAGGAGGAGCAAAAGGTTTGAGAGAGCCGTGGTTTTCAAGGAATATTGGAAACTTGGTTCGAAGAAAAAGGGAGGCGTACATTAGATATAAGAAGCATGGAGTTAAGGAGATGTTTGAAAGATACATTGAATGTAAGAGGAATCTTAAGAGAGGAATTAGGAAAGCTAAAAGAAGGTACGAGAAAACTATGGCAAGCAGGGTGAAAACTAATCCAAAAGAGTTCTACAAATATGTTAATGGTAAGAGGAAAGCTAGAGACAAAATTGGTCCCTTAGAAAATCAGAGCGGAAAACTGTGTGTGGAGCCTAGAGAAATGGGGGAGATATTGAACAGTTTCTTTTCTTCGGTATTCACTAAGGAGAAGGATATTGGGAGATGTGAGATAAAAAAAAAAGCAAATTGGGTAAATATTGGGAATATAGAGATTACAAAAGGTGTAGTTTTAAGGCTTTTGAAGAATATAAAGGTGGATAAGTCTCCGGGACCAGACGGAATCTTCCCCAGGACATTGAGAGAAGTGAAGGAGGAAATAGCAGAGGCTCTGGCGGTAATTTTCCAAATGTCATTAGATATGGAGATAGTGCCGGAGGATTGGCGCATTGCACATATGGTTCCGTTATTTAAAAAGGGTTCAAGGAGGAAGCCTGGCAACTATCGGCCTGTAAGTTCGACGTCTGTGGTAGGTAAATTAATGGAGAAAATTCTTAGAGATAGTACTTATAAACATCTGGATAGACAGGGTCTGATCAGGAGCACTCAACATGGATTTGTGGGAGGAAGGTCATGTTTGATCAATCTGATTGAATTTTTTGAAGAGGTGACTAGGAATGTGGATGAGGGTAGCGCAGTGGATGTTGTCTATATGGACTTCAGTAAGGCCTTCGATAAGGTACCACATGGAAGGTTAGTTAGGAAGGTGCAGTCTTTAGGTATAAATTTTAAGATAGTCAAATGGATTGAACATTGGCTGAAAGGGAGAGGCCAGAAGGTGGTAGTGGATAATTGTCTGTCAGGTTGGAGGCCGGTGACCAGTGGTGTGCCTCAAGGATCTGTATTGGGCCCATTGTTGTTCGTTATATACATTAATGATCTAGATGATGGGGTGGTGAATTGGATTAGTAAATATGCAGACGATACTAAGATAGGTGGAATAGTGGATAATGAAGAAGGTTTTCAAGGATTGCAGAGGGATTTGGGCTGCTTAGAAAAGTGGGCTGAAAAATGGCAGATGGAATTTAATGCTGATAAGTGTGAGGTGCTTCATTTTGGTAAGAAGAATCAGAATAGGACATACGTGGTAAATGGGAGAGCATTGAGGAATACAGAGGAGCAGAAAGATTTAGGAGTAACGGTACATCGTTCCCTGAAGGTAGAAACTCACGTGAATAGGGTGGTGAAGAAGGCTTTTAGTATGCTGGCCTTTATCAATCATTGCATGGAATATAGGAGTTGGGAGGTGATGTTGAGATTGTATAAGACGTTGGTGCGGCCTAATTTGGAGTTCTGTGTGCAGTTCTGGTCGCCTAATTATAGGAAGGATATAAACAGAGTGGAGAGAGTGCAGAGAAGGTTTACCAGAATGTTACCTGGGTTTAAGCATCTAGAGTATAGGGAGAGATTGGACAGATTAGGTCTTTATTCTTTGGAGCGTAGAAGGTTGAGAGGGGATTTGATAGAAGTATTTAAGATTATGAAAGGGATAGACAGAGTGGATGTGGATAGACTATTTCCGTTAAGAGGAGGAAAGATTAAAACAAGAGGACATGAGTTAAGAATTAAGGGGCAGAGGTTTAGAGGTAACATGAGGGGGAACTTCTTTACTCAGAGAGTGGTAGCCGTGTGGAATGAGCTTCCGGGAGAAATAGTGGCGGCGGAGTCAATTGTATTATTTAAGAAAAGGTTGGACAGATATATGGATGAGTAGAAGATGGAGGGTTATGGGCATTGTGCAGGGAGGTGGGACTAGAAAGGGGTGTTTGGTTCGGTGCAGACTAGAAGGGCCTAATGGCCTGTTTCCGTGCTGTAATTGTTATGTTATGTTATATGTTAATCAAATGGCTCAATACATTCCATCTAGTCATGGTGTTTATGAATTTTGTAATTCCACACATTTTCAATAGCAATTAAATATTATTTAGTAAATATTAGACAAAATAAGTTATCAAAGCATAAAGCACAGATAGAGGCTCTTTGGACCAACTTGTCAATGCCAGTAAAGCTGGTCCCATTTGCCTGTGTTCAACCTCTCCTATCCATGCACCATGTATCCATGAATGTTGTTTGAACATTGCAGGTGTCCCCACTTCTACCACTTCTTCTGCCAGCTCATTCCATATATCCACCACTACCAATGTGCAGAAGGTGCCCCTCAGGTGACTTTTACATCATTCCTTTCTCAACTTACATCTAGTCCTGTTTGTTTTAGATTTCCCCTAGCCTGGGGAAAAACCAATGACTATTTACCTGATCTATGCCCTCATAATTTCATAAACCACAAAAAGTTTCCTCCTTAGTCTCTGACACTGTAAGGAAACAAATCTCAGTTTATCCAACTACTCCTTCTAATACAAGCTAACTAGTCTTAGCAATGCTCTTATGAACCTTTTCTGCACCCTTTCCTGCTTAATCACATTCTTTCTCAAGATGGATGACCAAACCTGCACACGATGATCTAAGTGCAGTCTGTTACAGTTGTGAGATGACAACCCTGCTCCTGTAATCAGTACCCTGACTGATAAAGACAAACAGGTCGAATGCCTTGCTCGCCATCCTGCTTACCAATATCACCACATTCATGGAGCTGTGCACCTTTACCCCAGTCTGTTTGTTCTACAGCACCAGCATTCACCAGCCTTGTCTGGTTTAACATAACAAAGTACAACTCCACACACTTGTCTGAATTAAGTTCCATCTGCTATTCCTTGGTCCATTTTCTCTTTACATCTTGATTCAGATTTCAAATTTATTGTCAGAGTGTATACATGACATCACATACAACCCTAAGATTCCTTTTTCCTCTGGGCACAGCAGAATTACCATTAATTGGAAGTGCGAAAAAACTGTACATAGCGTAAACATGTAAACAAATATAAAACAAATATGAACAAACTGACTGTGCAATACAGAGAGAACAAAAGGAAAATCAATAAAGTGCATAAATAAGTCTCTGACTGAGTTTGACATTGAGGAGTCTGATAGTGGAGGGGTAGCAGCTGTTCCAGAACCTGTTGCTGTGAGTCTTGTGGCAGCAGCAAGAAAAGAACATGTGCTGGGTGGTGTGGGTTTTTGATGTTTGCTGCTGCTCTCCAATTGCAGCGTTCCCTGTAGATATACTCAATAGTAGGGAGAATCTTGCCTGTGATGTCCTGGGCTGTGTCCACTTCCTTTTGGAGAGCTTCACGCTCAGGAGTATTGGTGTTCCCATACCAGACCATGATGCAGCCAGTCAGCAAACATTTCACCTCACCTCTGTTGATATTTGCCAGGGTCTCTGATGTCATAACAAACCTCTGCAAACTCCTGAGGAAGTACAGCAGCTGATGTGCTTTCTTCACGATGCCATTGGTGTGTTGAGTCCAGGAAAAATCCTTCAAGATGACTGCCAAGAACTTAAATGTGCTCACCCTCTCTTCCTCTGATCCCCAGTGGTCACTGGATTGTAAACCTCTGGCTTTCCTTTCCTGAAGTCAACAATCAGCTCCTTAGTTTTGGTGACATTGAGTGCAAGGTTGTTATTGGTGCACCATTAAGCCAAATTTTCAATCTCCATCCTGTACGCTGACTCATTCCCTTCCTTGATACAACCCATTACTCTGGTATCTTTGGTAAATTTGTAGATGGTGTTATTGTCATACTGAGCTACATAGTCGTAGGTGTAAAGTGAGTAGAGCAGGGGGCTAAGAACACAGCCCTGTGGTACTCTGGTACTGATAGAGATTGTGGAGAGGAAGTTCTTACCAATTTTCACTGATTGTGGTCTGGAGGTGAGGAAATCCATGATCCAATTACACAGCGAGGTATTGAGTCCCAGGTCTTAGAGTTTGCTGATCAATTTTGAGGGGTTGATGATGTTAAGTGTCAAACTGTAGTTGATAAGGAGCATCTTTGCTGTCCAGGTGGAACAGGGCTTTGTGTAGAGCCAGTGAAATGGCATCCGTCATAGACCTGTTACCAAAATAGGTAAACTTGAATGTATCCATGTGACCACTCAGACTGATCCCTGTAGATATACTCAATAGTGGGGAGGATCGCTAACCTGATGGGAGAGTTGATTTGCAATAGATGAATTTGATTGGTTAGAATGTTAGCTATGATAATATTGTCATTGCAATCCTCTCTCCTGTTCTCTTGAGTTCATTTCATAAATATGAATGCAATTAAAAAATGCTTGACATAAAAGCACAAAGCTTCCAGAATGTTATAAATAGACCTAATTAATTTATGACTTATAAGAAATGAAAATTGCTATCCTGATCACAACCCATGCACAACTCCAGTTTCAGAGCAAGGAAATAAACTTGTATTGCCCTCTGAGATCCTGTAGTTAGCCATTTGGTTGCATCAAACATCTATTAGATCATTAACAAAAGGACCCATTACCACTTTAATATGGAAGTTAGGGGGAGGGCCATAAATGGCCCATACAGACCTTGTTAAAGAACAGCAAGCAGCTGACCTCTGTTTACACAATAAAATTGACTTGAAACTGATGGTTGTATTTTTATGCAACTGTCCTTTGTATTATTTGCCTTGTGTTCTAAATTTTACTTTGCCCTGAACCAGTCCCATGATTGCACCTCCCATTACATATGAATTTGTAACATTGAAAGTTGTGATCTGTAAATAGGTGTATTTTCTTTCCTGTGGTAGTCTATAATAATACAAAATATTTCGCTCCTTTGGCATCTGTGATTTTACTCATCATTCATCCATTGATTATTTTAGCTCCTTCTATATCTCCTATTAGTAAAGTAAATATTTTCTTGTTCAGTTTCCTTAGACATTCCACAAATCCTGTTTTATTAAATATGCCCATCTTCAGGGTATAGCCATCATACATTATTTGGTTATATCAGCATCTTTCTTCAAATATTAACTGTCAAGATCTTGTACGCAATAACAGATTAACTACCACTCGGGCCCTAGGATGAGCTTCCGTCAGGCCCTCCCTGACCTTTCCCTATCTCAGGCTTTGGCTACCCCCAGCATCCCTTGCTCCCCACCACAGGGCTGGCTACCCCCGCTGCCCCTCACTCTCCACCACAGCCCAGGCTGCCCCAGCCTCCCCTCGCTCCCCATCAAGGGCCTAGCCACTCGCTACTGGCCCTTCAATTGGGGTGCTTGGGTTTAATGGGGGTTGGGGGTGGGAAGAAGAGGAGATTGGATTAATTTACATGATGGAATGTAGCTTGTTAAATGCTGACTTTCCTGTACTGTATTACCTAATCTCGGAAATGCCTTTAGTCAAGTCTATGGAGAAATCTGCGCAGCTGCTCCTCATTAGCCACACAACTGAAAATATCATCCTTTAAAAATAAAATGCTCTGTTCTTACAGAAAGATTTGGTGGCAGTGAATGCGAGTCACAAATCCAACTGGCCACAGTAGCCACCCAGCGGTCCCATCAGTGCTCAGTCACCAAACAGAACCCCAGTCGCTCCAAATCAGACAAGTGATCGCTTCTCCTACCATTCCCACTGTTCACGGCCCCTGATAGAAACTAGCTCGCAGCTCACCATCTGATGACTGCACGCGCGCACCCACACGCACATGGTCGAGGACCCCTTCCATTGTTCACTTACCTACTGCAGGTGACAGGCTGGACACCAGTATTTTTGGAGCCCCCTCCTCTCACATGCTGCTAACTTATGTGCCACCGCCACCATCTCCAGAAACCACCGCACGTGTCACCCCAGCAACAGTGCAATGCCAACTCTGGCCCATAGTCACCAGCTTTACCTGCGCAGCAAGTGTGAAATGATAAACTGAGACCAGGCTACCCCTTACTGAGTAGACTGAAGCCTAGGGGATCAGCCCCTCTTGTCCTCTGTCCCCTAGGCTTCAACCTTTACAGCCTAATGGTTAATCCACCACTAAATGTTAGTGTTTCTCTGACTGTGAGAGATAGAAATAGTACTAAACTGTGAGCTCAAGGATTCTCGATTGGTTCCATAAAGCCAAACATCTTTTATTGAAGCAATTGTAACTAATAAGTCTTTATCATCTTTTTTTTAAGCTTATTCTCAGTGAATTTTAGGATTTGTCTATTGATATCCATAGGTTAAGCTCTGTAGGTTGAAATGACAAATTAAAGAGCAGGTTGACCTCCCTGTGGATGAGTACTCCATATATTTTTAAATCATCCCTCAATTACCTTTCACCAAGTGGACAGGATTAAAATCCATGTCGAAGTGTCTCCCTATCAACTGATATTTCACCAAAACGAAGACAGAAAAAATGCTGGAAATACTCACCAGGTCAGATTGCATCTGTGGAAGAGAAACAGTGAATGTTTCATCCTCTTCACTGCACTCCGCAGTTACAAAATTACATGTTTAACATCCATCTTTGTCAATATTGTTATTACCGGATTCACCCTGATTATATTTGCAGTTCGTTTCTTTATATTTCAGAACCTTAATGGCATATATTAGCTAACCAGCCCTGCTGGCCTAAGCATAATAAAGCATCAGTTGTCATTGCTATTTCCCAATATTCATAACTATTTTGAATGGTTCATGCAAAATCTTCTTTGGCTTGGCTTCGCGGACGAAGATTTATGGAGGGGGTAAAATGTCCACATCAGCTGCAGGCTCGTTGGTGGCTGACAAGTCCGATGCGGGACAGGCAGACACGGTTGCAGTGGTTGCAGGAGAAAATTGGTGGGTTGGGGTTGGGTGTTGGGTTTTTCCTCCTTTGCCTTTTGTCAGTGAGGTGAGCTCTGCAGTCTTCTTCAAAGGAGGTTGCTGCCCGCCAAACTGTGAGGCGCCAAGATGCACGCTTTGAGGCGATATCAGCCCACTGGCGGTGGTCAATGTGGCAGGCACCAAGAGATTTCTTTAGGCAGTCCTTGTACCTTTTCTTTGGTGCACCTCTGTCACGGTGGCCAGTGGAGAGCTCGCCATATAACACGATATGCAAAATATCAATTGAGCAATTTGTACCTTCACTAAAGAGGAACACTGGGATTTTTGTGTTATAAACAGAAGCTTTATTTTAACACCAACTTTACCAAAGGAAAACAGACTAATTATTTATTAGAATTCAGTAACCTGAAACACTTACAGCTGTACTGTTCAGAGTACAAAGCATGATTTATTTAAAGCAAATATTCATGCAGGTAATGCTTCCATTTAATAAGGAACTTGGTTATCTTAACATGATGTATTGAGGATACCAAATATGTTCTTCATCGCAACATTTTTCCAGCATTTCATAGACAATAAATTATGTCTATTATTACTTTATCCACTGTACTTGAAAAGTATATGACAATTACATGCGTGGATGGCTTTTAACTAAAGATTAAAAATAAATCGGTACTTATATTCTCCTGAGACTTATTTACCAAGCAATGCCTTCCCTATGCTCCATAAATAACTGAATACTTCCCCGCAACTTGGTAATCCATTGTCGTAAACTGTACAAAGGTTTAAAGGAGCAACACTCGCTGTATAGTGAAGTCAGTTAGGTTCAATTTAGGATAGATCATTATAAAATTCCATTATCACTGGAAGAAGTCAGACTATTTGTCATCAAGGAACAGATGACAAGCTCAGAAATAATACATTTGTCATTATCAGATGATGAACGATGGTCCATTAAAACCGCAATATATAATCAGCAAACCTGGGAAAAAGAGATCAAATCCACCAACACCAGACTCATAATTTAATCTGCAACAGCTGTCAAAGTGACATATCAATTGTGCACCAAACATATTATTTAAATTTCAACATCTTATTCTTCTTTCTGTAAAAAAATATTTTGTGAGACAATATAAATCACTCTGCATGCATATACATGCCTCCAGAAAGGTAATTTTGTTTCAGACTTGACTGATATGGAAATAAATGGCTGGGATTGGTCCGTTCTTTGCCACCTGAACCTGTAAACCTGTAACAAAATGACTGAAGCTTAGCACTTCTAACTGATAGAAGTCAACCACTTAATAGCAAATGCACTTTATTTGTATTGCAATAAAGAGGAGACCTACCTTCTGAGACCATGGATCATCACAGTGTGTTGGCTGCAATGCAGATTTGCGATACTTTCAACTGTTGGGATTGATATTTACAAGAAGATAATCAGTGGCAGTGGTGAAGTTTGAAACTTGGTGGATTGGAGTTCCATTTTTCCACACAATTTTTGAATGACTTTCTATCAATGTTTAACTCTGCTAAATTCATAATAATTTATTTACAAAATAGATGTTTTGCCTCCTTAGTGACATATCGATACATTTCCATCACTGTATGTTATGACATTCATTCTCTATTTCGCACATTTACCACTTTGGCTCTTCTATTGTTTGAGGGACTTCCCTCTCGGTTCAGCCCCTCAATGCCCAATAGTGGAAGGACTCTAGCCTCTGGTCCTTTCCCAACAAAGCCATCGCGTTGGCTGCACCGAGCCTAGGTCCATCCCACAGCATGTGCTCCTCAGCCTGGAATATGCCATGGAATATGCCAGTCTGCAGCATTCCTTCCCTGACACCTCAGTGTGCTGTATTATTGTTACATAGAACTCAGCACTTCATTGTAATTTCAACTTCAAATCCACCTCGACTCAAGTTCAAGTTTATTATCGTCCGATTGCACAAGTGCATCCAGACTAAACAGCATTCTCTGGTCCTTGGTGCAAACAAACATCCAGACAGACAAACAATACATGTATATACATATACAGGTACATAATCTTTTATGCAAAACCGTTGAGACCTGACACTTTTTGGAATTTTTCAGGTAATAGAACAATAGTAATGGTGGTACGTTAAGTAATGCGCTGATTTCAGATTCGCGCTAAACCGGCCACAATCCAACTAGAAGGGTCTCTGGACAGGGGGGAGGGGGAGGGAGGAGGACACTGGACGAGATATCATCTCGTCAAATTCATCAATGAAACGTTCGACTGCATCATAATCAGCCGAAGCTTTTCATCACAGATTTTCAGATATTTAACACCATGGCCCTTCTTAAATTTCTGCAGTCAACCTTGTGAATATTCACACTCGCCATCAAGGTTCAGTCCTTCATGGAATTTTCTAGCTTGTTTCCCGACAATAAAACCAGTCAATGGTTTACTTATGTTTATTCCTTCATTGTCGAACCCACTCAGTCAGCACGTGGTCAAGATCCATGTTTTTTTTACCCTATGCAATGTTTTCCTATTTTTCATTAGTTTCTGGTCATCATGGTCACTGTAAAACTTCAACAACTGATCTTTCTGCTTCTTTCATTCATACATGGTGGGAGTTTCCACACCATAATCTTCAGTAAGATGCCACACAGATGCTCCAAGCTTCTTCAATAACTCGACTTTCTGTGGTATCAAAGATACTTACTTTTCTGCTTCTCTCTGTAACCCATAGGGGACTCTGCATCTCTTTTTGACATTTTCACAGTCTTCAAAGTCTGTGAGCAGCAGAAGCATGTCTGACTGACAGGAGCACCGAGACATGGCGCTGGACTGGGTGTGGGTCGTGTCGGATCAAGTTGGCACCAAACACCAGCTTTGGTGAGCTGATGACATCCATGGAAAAAATATTCGGTTTTCAAAGTTTTAGTTTTCAGAAGTTCAGATCAAAGATTATGTACCTGCATAAAAATAAATAAATATTGTTTAATAAATAGTAGAGTTTCGGAGGCTTTGTATGAGCTGTTCATTCAGTCATTCTGCGTTCTCGCTGCTGTGGGAAGAAGCTGTTTCTCAGCCTCTGATTCTCCTACATCTCTTTCCTGACGGGAACAGCTGAAAGATGCTGTGCACAGGGTGGTACAGGCTCCCAACAATTTTGTGAGCCCTCTTTAAACAATGATCATAATAAATTATGTCAATGAGCGGGAGAGAGGTCCCAGTGATCTCTCTGCTGCTCTTATCATTCTGTGCATTGACCTCTGATTCAATGCTCTACAGTAACCGTGCCACATTGTGATGGAGCTGGCCAGAAGCTCTCCATACATCTCCTGTAGAAAGTTGACAGGATGGTGGCCAGTAACCTTGCCTGCCTCAATCTTTTAAGAAGGTCAGTCACTGTTGCACATTCCTGATAAGTGAGGCAATGTCGTGTGTCCAGGATAGGTCAGGAGGAAGGTAACTGGGTGACTGTTAGGAGAGGGGAGAGGAATAAGCAGACAGTGCACAGCACCCCTGTGGCCATTCCCCTCAACAATAAGTATACTGTTTTGGATACTGTTGGGGGTGGGGGGAGACAATCTACCAGGGGAAAGTAGTGGGGTCACAACTCTAGCACAGAGTCATGACCCTCATCTCAGAAGCGAAGGAGGAGAAGAGGAGACTTATGGCAATTGGGGACTCATTGGTTAGATAAGTGGATAGGATATTCTGTGAATGAGATTGAGGCTCCCAGATGGTATATTCCCTCCCAGGTCCCAGGGTCAGGATGTCTCTTATCGAGTTGACAACATTCTGAAGGGGGAGTGTGAGCAGCCAGACGTTGTGGTCCTCATGGGGACCAATGGCATGGATATTAGGGATGAGGTCCTAAAGAGGGAATATAGGGAATTAGGTAAGAAATTAAAAAGCCGGATTTCTTGGGATTTCTGCCTGTACCACGTACCAGAGAGGGTAGGAATAGGGAGTTGTAGAAGATGTATGCATAGCTGAAGAGTTGGTGCAGGGGTCAGGGGTTCAGATTCGTGGATCATTGAGATCTCTTCAGAGGAAGGCCTAACCTGTACAAAAAGGATAGGCTGCACCTGAACTGGAAATGGGCCAATATCCTGGGGCCAGGTTGGCTAGAGCTGTTGGGGATAGTTTAAAATAGTTTGGCAGGTGGGTGGGAACCAGAAGGCGAGTGCAGACAATAGGGCAGATGGTCAAAAGCATAATGACATGTGTTCTGACTTTGCGAGGAAGGACAGGCAAGGCACAAAACATAAATGTAGCCAGTTAGAGGGTTTGAAATGTGTCTATTTTAACACTAGGAGTATTAGGAATAAAGGGGATGAACTTAGAACATGGATCAGTATGTGGAATTCAGATGTTGTGGCCATTACAGAGACTTGGCTGGAGGAGGAATGGGATTGGCTGATGCAGGTACCGGGGTTTAGGCATTTTAAAATGAATAGAATGGGAGGCAAAAGAGGGAGTGGAGAAGCATTACTGGTCAAGGATAGTATCACAGCTATAGAAAAGAAGGAAGCTGTCGCGGGACTATCCACTGAGTCAGTATGGGTGGAAGTCGGAAATAGGAAAGGAGTAATCACTGTGTTGGGAGTAATCTAAAGGCCTCCAAATAACGCTCAGGATACGGAAGAGCAGATAAGCAGGCAGATTTTGAAATGCTGCAGGAAATACAGGGTTGTAGTTATGGGTGATTTCAACTTCTCTAATATTGACTAGGATAGATAGGGCTGAATTTGTCAGGTGTGTCCAAGAAGGATTCCTGATACAGTATGTGGACCAGCCAAAGAGAAGAGAGGCCATACTGGATCTAATTCTGGGTAATGGACCTAGTCAGGTGGCGGACCTCTCAGTAGAGAGTATTTTGGTGAGAGGACCTAAACTCCCTGAGCTTTAGCATGGCCATGGGAAAGAATAAAAGCAGACAATATGGGAAAGTGATTAATTGAGGAAGGGATAATTACAATGGGATGAGGCAGGAACTAGCGAGAGTAAATTGGAAACAAATGTTCAAGAGAGAAAGCACAGAATTAATGTGGAGGAATTTCAGAAACCATTTGTATTAGGTTCAGGATAGGATTGATCCACTGAGACAAGAAAAAAGGAATTATGGTTGACAAAACAGGCAAAGTACCTAGCAAAAAGGAAGGAAGCATATATTAAATATAGGAAGCAGGAAACAGGAAGGCTCATGAGAAATATATGGTAACCAGGAAGGAGCTTAAGAAAGGACTTAGGAGAGCTTGAAGGGGGCACGAGAAGGCCTTGGCATGTAGGATTAAGGAGAATCCCAAGGTATTTATATGTGGAGAACAGAAGGATGATGAGAATAAAGGTGGGGCCTCTAAAGGATAAAGGAGGCAACATGTGCCTGGAGGAGGAGGAGGTTGGGAAGGTCTTAAATGAATACTTTGCTTAAGTATTCACAGGAGAAAAGGACCTTGATCAGGGTGAGGTCACAATAGAACAGGCTTGTGTGCTGGACAGTGTTGCCATTAAGGAAGAGGAAGTGTTGGATCTTCTTAAAAACATTAAGATTGATAAGTCCCCGGGGCCAGATGCGATATACTCCAGGTTGCTGCGGGAAGTGAGGGAAAAGATAGCTGGAACAGCAGCTATGATTTTTTTTGAAAATTGTATTTAAAAGTTTTCCATTCATGTAATCATAGCCAGATATAAAATGTAATTATCAAATATTAATGCCAAATCCATTACATGATGATATAAACCTCAACGCACAATCCCTTCCCCCTAAACAAACCCCGAGAGAAAGAAAAAGAATAAAGTAAGAAAGCAAGAATAGAATCCTGGTTGCCGGAGGGTCCCCCTCACCACACAGAATTAATTATTTGTATATTTTAATATGTCCAAGGAGGTTCAAAGCTTAAGAAAAATGTCTATAAATCAATTCCTTCAATTTGTAAATACGAGCACCAAATTTTCAAAACTGCATCATATTTATTTCTCATATTATAAGTAAACTTCTCCAAAGGAATGCAACTATGCATCTTTGCGTTCCATCGCTCCATACCCAAATGAGTATCTGATTTCCATGTTGCTGCTATATATTTTCTTGCTACTCTAGAATTTATTTTTGATATATAGATTGTTTCAATTTGGGTCTTATTCCTTCAACATTACCTAATAAAAACATTGGATTTTGAGGAAATTGAATTCCTATAAATCGCCAAGTTTGACCAGAAAGATTTCACTTCGGGGCAAGAGCAAGTAGAATGTAAAAAAGTATCCAACACCTGACCACATCTAAAACACTGATCAGATAGATCTGACTTCAATTTATTTAGCTTTTGTGGTGTAAGGAATAATTGTAAAAAAATCATATTGAACTAATCTATACCTAACATATGTCATACTAGCTCGGCTCAAATTTGACCGATATATTTAATCAATGTTAGTATTTAGATTTGTCTCTGAACATTGTCCGGACCTATGTATCCCCTGTTTAAAAATCTCCTTCTGCAATAAATTATACATAACTGAAATAAATTTCTTTATACATCTACTACATATCAATATTTCTACATCACCACATTTCAGTAATAGCAATTTATCTCTTAAATAAGCCCATAATTTATAATAACAAAAAAGGTATTATTTTGTATCCTATATTTATTTTTTTAATTGTTCAAATTACATTAAATTTCTTCCTTCATTACAATTTTCTATATATCTAATTCCTTTCTGAAACCAGTAGCTGTGATCTTCGAGTTCTCTTTGGCCACTGGGGAGGTGCCGGAGGATTGGAGATTGGCAAATGTAATCCCCTTGTTTAAAAAAGGTAATAGAGAGAATACTGGGAATTATGGACTGGTGAATCCTACGTCAGTTGTGTGTGAACTATTGGAGAGGATTCTTAAGGATAGGATCTATGGGCATTTGGAGAGGTATAGTCTACTCAAGAATAGTCAGCATTGTTTTATAAAGGGAAGGACATTCCTCACGAGCCTAACTGAGTTTTTTTGAAGAGGTAACAAAAGAAATTGATGAAGGTTTAGCAGTATATGTGATTGAAATGGATTTTAGTAAGGCATTTGACAAGGTCATCCCTAAGAGATTTGTTCAGAAAGTCATTAGGCATAGAATCCATGGACCTTTGACTGTGTGGATTAAAAAAAATGGCTTGTAGGTAGGTAGCAGAGAGTAGTAGTGAAAGAAATGTATTCTTTCTGGAGGTCAGTGACTAATGGAGTGCTGCAAGGATATTTTATGACCCCTGCCCTTTGTGATTTTTATAAATGATCTGGATGAAGAGGAGGATGGATGGATCAGTAAATTTGTGGATGATATGAAGGTTGGAGGAGTTGTGAATGGAGCTGAAGGATGTCGAAGATTACAAAAAGATATGGATGTGATGCAGAATTTGGTGGAAAAGTGACAGATGGAGTTCAATCCAGACAAGTTTGAGGTGATGCAATTTGGAAGGACAAACCAGAAGGCTGAGTACGAGTTAATAAAGAGTGTGGAGCAATAGAAGGATCTTGGGGTTCAAATCCATACATTCCTCAAGGTCACTGCACAGGTAGATAGGATAGTTAAGAAGGCCTATGGGATGCTGGGCTTCAATAATAGGGGGATTGAGTTCCAGTGTAGAGAGGTCTTGTTGCCACTCTACAAATCTCTGGTAAGACCACGCAGAGTATTGTGCTCACCTTATTACAGGAATGATGTGGAAGGTATGGAGAGGGGTGCAGAAAAACTGAGGGCATGAGTTAGCTGAAATTGGGACATACATTGTTTATACAGAAGTGTGAACAGTGAAATGAAGTTCAATGCAAAGAAACAAAATTCAAAGCAACATTAAATTCCTTGTCATTTCAATTAACATAAATATTCAGATTTATACTGCATCATCCAGCTACTGGACGGTGGAAGAAGATTTTAACGGACAGTGATGGGGCAGAAGAGTTCATTGAAACACTGGAGATTGTTAAACCGGATGAATGACTAATTTCATACAATATTGTTTCTTTTGGTTTATAAATATTCACAACAGTGTGTGTCATCATGCAGAGAATAAAAAAAAACAAAACAGAAAAGTAAACATAT
The DNA here is from genome assembly GCF_036971445.1 of Narcine bancroftii. Taxonomy (NCBI): domain Eukaryota; kingdom Metazoa; phylum Chordata; class Chondrichthyes; order Torpediniformes; family Narcinidae; genus Narcine; species Narcine bancroftii. Next base: position 83,409,439 of record NC_091478.1, on the reverse strand, counting down.
AATTTTCTTGGGTGTTAGAGTTCATCAACAGCAAAAAAAACAAAAGGAAAGGGAGCATTGACATGGCAGTTCATGAAATGGAGAAGAATGTTGTGTCTGTGTGCTACATCCCTAGTTTAAAAAAAATGCAATCAGTAGATCTCATTATGCTTCTCTGCACATTTCTCTGAAATCCTTTACACCAGAAGGCTCCCATCACCGTGACAATTATATCCTACACCACCTTTCAACATCTGCAGGTTTTGAAATCATAAACAAATTCTATTTGATAATACATCCTTGAATGCCAAATGATTGTAATTTATATTGTAATATATCTTGAGTCAGAGTTTTATGGTGTGGAAACCGATCTTTGGCCTAACTTGTCCATATGCCAACCAAGTTGCTTATCTGAGCAGGTCCAATTTTCCCATATTCCTCTAAATCTTTCCTGTCCAATTACTTTTAAACTTTGGAAGTGCACCTGCCTCGACAGTTTCCTCGACCAAGCTTGTTCCATATACATACTCACTGTGTGATAAACATTTTTCTCTTCTTTGCTATCAAATGGTCCAAAACAGGACCTCAAAATAACATTTCTCACTCAACAATTTGTCAAATAAAATCTACTATCCTTTAGTGTCAAATATATCACGATATAATAAAGCCAATAACTTGGAACTAACTTTGTCTATGAATTTTGCAATAATGGAAATATATTTATGCTGGGTTGTTAATATTTATCATGTCCTGATAAGTATGTGTTGATTGTCCCAAAATTAATGTGTGGTAATTGGAAAATAAAATGTATTTTAAAACATTTAAACAAGGATGAAAGGAATATTAAATAATAATTTCTACATTTGCTAAATTTAGGAAGATTAAAAAAGTGTACAATTATAATAGGAAAAGATTAATGTAAATGGAATGTGCACTGCTTCAAACCTGTTGTAGTTCAAGATGAATATAATTGGACTCAACACCCTGGAGAACCAATAACACAAAAGGGAATAACTCACGAAAGGTCCCAAAGTTAAATTTAAAATAAAGATTTGGTGAGGCTTTGAGATCCAGAAAAAAAAACTTCAGAGGTAGCAATGAAAGATAAAGAGCAAGGAGTGAGGAAACATGGAAAAAGGATGTGGTATAGTGAAATGTGCCCGCCAGCAATCAGAAGTGAAAGCCCCTTGGTTATTTAAAGATGACTTCAAATGATATATGTTTACTTGGGCTTCCCTGGCTCAAATGGTTGAGGAATGATGGCGATTGCAACACAAGAAGAATCCAAATTATTCTACCTCCTATAGCAGGTACCTGAGTTTGGAAGATCAACTTCACTTAATTAATGTGAACATGTTTCTGGCTCATATTAGGACAAGATCAGTAAGGGGTAAAGTTGATATTGTTATTCATACATATTTTAGACTTTACAAAGTTGCTTGAATGTGAAAGCACCAGACTGCCACACTAAATGCCTCTTGCCAAGTTATGTTGTTGTACACAATCCCAGTCTCCATTTCACGCTTGGTGAAACAGAAGAAGTAAAGAACCAGGTTCCAATTGCAGGAAGTCTGGAGCCAGTCAGAGGAAGAGAATTTGAGGTGTGAACTTGATTGCTGCACTCTGGCACATGTTGGCACATTTGAGTGGAAATACCTTTGCAGATTCCTCTTGGTACTTTTAAGAACCAAGGGTTCCACAAGATGTGGCATTGAAATGTTTTACCATCCTCAGCTGTTTAGGTGAGGGCTGCTGGTTTCAATAAAGAACATACAAGTTATTGGCACCTCTGTGTGTCATTACAGCAAACAAAAGTTTAAAAACATTGTGTATTTATGTACCTGACAATAAAAAGAATCTTGGATTCAGTTGATTGCTGTATCTCTGCTTCTTACTTATGTTCAAGTTTCCTTTTATAGTCACATAATAATACATAAACAAAGAGTTGCCATAAGCCTTGCCTGACCTTGTTAACAATACGATTCACCTTCAGAGCTCCCACAACCTCTGCAATGCATCGGCAACCTGAGCTCCAGGTCCATACTTCCAATACGATCAGAAAGCCTTCAGCACCCTTGGGAGCCTTTCTTGTCCTCAGCACCCTCTCAAATCCCATTTTTGAAACTTGGTTCCCATGAGCCAGTCTCCAGCAGCTTTCACCTGTGTGGGTCCGTCAACAGCCTGCCGTCTATTTGTGTGTTTCCTTCTGCTGCTGACTGCCTTTCTGCTCCTCAAGCGTGGTCACCATTCTGTAGAGTCATCTTCCATGCTTCTCCTTCTCAAGGGGGAATTGTTCTCCCAGTTTCTGGTGCCTTGCACCAGTCTACTACTCCCCTGAGTCTGCAACCTCTCAGGGTACACTGCCCAACAAGAGGTCATTTAGAGCCTGTATGGAGCCATTGGCATCAAGACTGGCAGTAGGACCCTAATGAGCAGTGCCGCATCTCCCATCCAAGGCAGCCCTGCCATTGCAACAGCTCCAGTAGTGTAATCATTTTATCGAGTTGGTTTCGAGAACCAACTGCAGATATGACAAGGAACCCTGGATGGGAGAAGCCTGCATCTTATAGCTGGCAGCTGATGAATCGGAATAGGAATAGAATTTTCAGCTTCTAAAGCATTTGGAAATTTTCAGTTCAGTGCCTCAATTCCCATTACAGTTCTTTGTCAATCTTATTTTACCAAAATGTATTGATCGGAGACTTCAGCACATGCCAATTTAATGTGCTGTATCCACTGTTCCAAAAAGCATAATGAAGAGCTTACACATTTAAAAACAATTGACTCAATATTTTGGACATCACTAAATAAAAGTATTGCCATAAAACCAAATTATCTTCTGAAGTCATTGAAAATAATAGGAAAAAAAAGAACAATAAAAATTGGTTGATAATGAAATTGCCACAGAACTTTAATCGATTTCCAGAAACAGGATACCTGAACAGCTCTGAACACTCTCTTTGTTCATCCAGGGCTTCAACCACACAATGAAATCCAAAACCTGCTGAGAGCCAGATCATCAGCATTTAAGTCTGAAGATTCATATCACTACAGAAGGAACAGGTATGACCTATGGAAAGCCATGTCTCAGGGGAAGAGGTGTTTCTGGATGAAAATAGAAACCTCAAAGATACCCAACAGCTGTGGCAGGGCCTAAATATCATGACCAGCTTCAAAACCAAATCTGGTGCTGTAGTAGATGGTAAAGCCTCACTCCTAGGTGAACTCAATCCCTTCTATGATTGATTCAACTACAATAACAAGGAAGAACTATCACTGTGTACCCTATGTCACCCGATGAACCTCTCCTATCTGTATCTGAGGATGACAATGACTTCAGATTCAGATTTATTGTCAAAGTACATATATGACATCGCATACAACCCTGAGATTCCTAATTCCTGTGGGCACAGCAGAATTACCATTAATTGGTAGTGCAAAAAAATAAACTGTACACAGTGTCAACATGTAAATAAAAGAACTGTAAATGAACAACAAATGTAAACAAACTGACTGTGCATCACAAAGAGAACAAAGAAAATCAATCAAGTGCACAAGTAAGAGTACTTAAATGAGTCTCTGGTTGACTTTGTCATTGAGGATACTGATAGTGGAGGGGTACAGCTGTACTTGAACCTGGTGGTGAGAGTCTTGTGGCACTTATACCTCTTTTCTGATGGCAGCAGCGAGAACAGAGCATGTGCTGGGTGGTGTGGGTCTTTGATGATTACTGCTGCACTTTGATGGCAGCATTGCCTGTAGATGTACTCAATAATGGGGAGGATTTTGCCTGTAATGCCCTGGGCTGTGCTCACTGCCTTTTGAAGGGCTTTATGATGTAGCCAGTCAGCACAACTTCCACCACCCCTCTAGAGAAATTTGCCAGGGTTTCTGGTGTCATATCAAACCTCCACAAATTCCTGAGGAATTGAGGTGCTGACGTGCTTTCTTCATGATGCGATTGGCGTGTTGGATCCAGGAAAGATCCTCTGAGATAATGTCTTCCAAGAACCACCTTCTCCACCTCTGATCACCCAATGATCACTGGATTGAATACCTCTGGTTTTCCTTTCCTGAAGTCAACAATCAGCTCCTTAGCTTTGGTGAAATTGAGTGCAAGGTTGTTATTGGTGCACCATTCAGCCAAGTTTTCAATCTCCAACCTGACTCATTCCCTTTCCTTTATACAACCATCACCATTGGCAAATTTGTAGATGGTGTTATTGCCGTACCAAGCCACATAGACATAGGTGTAAAGTGAGTAGAGCAGGGGGCTAAGAACACAGCCCTGTGGTGCTTCGGTACTGATGGAGATTGTGGAGAAGTTCTCACCAATCTTCACTAATTGTGGTCTGGAGGTGAGGAAATCCATGATCCATTTACACAGTGGGGTGTTAACTTCCAGGTCTTGTAGTTTTCTGGTCAGTTTTGAGGGGATGATACTGTTAAATGCTGAATTGTAGTTGATAAAGTGCATCCTGATATATGCAGGTTGCCTTCAGGAGAGAGTGAATCAAAGGAAAGCATCTGATAGGGACTGAGTACCTGACCAAGTATTAAAACTCAGTGCTGACCAGCAGATCTATGGCGGATGCCATCTCACTGTCTCTATAAAAAGTCTTTGAACACCTGAACAGCAATAATGCATACATCAGGATACTCCTTATCAACTACATTTTGGCATTTGGCACCATCATCCCTTTAAAATTAATCAGCAAACTCCAAGTCCTGGGACTCAGCACCTGTTAGCACACAGTTAGCGATTGGGACCAGGGTTCGAATCATAAGCTGTCTGTAAGGAGTTGCATGTTCTTCTCAAGCCTGTGTGGGTTTGCCCAGGGGCTCCAGTTTCCTCCCACCATTTAAAAACATACAGGGGTAGTTGGTCAATTGGGTGTAATTGAGCAACACAGACTCGTGGACTGAAATGGCCTGTTACAATGCTGCATCTCTAAATAAAAAAAAAATTTAATTGGATCCTGGATTTTCTCACCTTTGGATTAGATGTCCTTATCAATCAGTGAGGATTGATAAGAACATCTCCTCTCCATTCTCCATAATTCCCAAAGCACTATAGGGCTGTGTTCTTATCCACCTGCTCTAATCACTTTACATTATGAACACCAATGACACCATTTACAAATTTGCTGACAATACCATGGTAGTGGGTTGATTAAAAAGGGGTGATGAGTCAGCATGTAAGAGGAAAATTTAAAACTTGACTGAATTCTACACCATTGCTCTCAATGCTGCCAAACCCAAGGAGTTGATTTTTAACTTTAAGAAGGGAAAACCAGATGTGCATGATCCAGAGATGGAGAGGCTGAGCAAATTAAAGTTCTTGGGGGTCACTTTCTCAGAGGATCTTTCCTGGACCCAACATACTAATAGCATCATGAAGAAAGCAAGAGAAGGAGAAAAGCTGTGGACACAGGTTCTGGAGAAATTTTGTTTTAATTCAGATCTGGTGGCAATGAGGATTTCCATCCATCCTACCTGCACCAGGTATGCATTAGTCTCCCATATTCTAACTTTGCCAAATGCAGATTTTTTTTTTGGTCCAAAATAATGGACTCTTGATGTACACATATTGTTCCTCCATACTTGAGGGCCAGTTTTAGACTTTGAGAAGGAGGCCAGCATGCAAGTGATCTCTGATTCACTAGGTCCCAATTTTCAGAAAGCAAGTCAGCTTGTTTCTTACCTCCTGCAGTATGTTAAGTTTGTGAGAAACATATGGAATCATGGATTATTGAAGCTTACCTCACATAGTTTCTGTCTCTGCCAAATTCCAGTATAATACGATGGTAGCCTGCAGAAGCTCTGGGTGCTCAGTTTTACAGAAGCAGTCAGTAATGCAGGAACATACCTGTTGAGAGCTGTTATCTCTTCCACTTTGCTAGTGATGCTTGAAAGATACAGCATAATACAATATACAGAGCCGTTGTCATACCCACACTCCTGTTCGGCTCCGAATCATTGGTCCTCTACCGGCACCACCTACGGCTCCTAGAACGCTTCCACCAGCGTTGTCTCCGCTCCATCCTCAACATCCATTGGAGCGCTTTCATCCCTAACGTCGAAGTACTTGAGATGGCAGAGGTCGACAGCATCGAGTCCACGCTGCTGAAGATCCAGCTGCGCTGGATGGGTCACGTCTCCAGAATGGAGGACCATCGCCTTCCCAAGATCGTGTTATATGGCGAGCTCTCCACTGGCCACCGTGACAGAGGTGCACCAAAGAAAAGGTACAAGGACTGCCTAAAGAAATCTCTTGGTGCCTGCCACATTGACCACCGCCAGTGGGCTGATAACGCCTCAAACCGTGCATCTTGGCGCCTCACAGTTTGGCGGGCAGCAACCTCCTTTGAAGAAGACCGCAGAGCCCACCTCACTGACAAAAGGCAAAGGAGGAAAAACCCAACACCCAACCCCAACCCACCAATTTTCCCCTGCAACCGCTGCAACCGTGTCTGCCTGTCCCGCATCGGACTTGTCAGCCACAAACGAGCCTGCAGCTGACGTGGACTTTTTACCCCCTCCATAAATCTTCGTCCGCGAAGCCAAGCCAAAGAAGAATATGTAATCCTTTGGGAAACTTGGCAATATGGTTTAGAGTCACCTGCATGAATAACTCTAACTGTAACATGCCCACATCATCTTCAGGAACATCAGAGCCCATATAAATGTGGGCTTCACCCTCTATCTTTTTGTTTCCTTTGGCATTTATATTTATTTTTGCGCAGCTAGCCTTTGAAATTGGCTTTTCTTTCACTGATGCCTGGATCCAAAAACTGACAGAAGTCAGCTCTTTCTGAAATTATAAAGTTTAACCATTTTTACTGATTGTTTGTAATCCACTAATTATGCTAATAATGGATGGCATATGAAATTGGTTGGTTCTTGGCAATTTTAATTAGTTATGCATCGCATTTGACAACTGCAAACTCACAATTCTTCATAAATTCACATCATTGCAAAGTGAAAAGCTATTTTGAAAAATAAGTGTCCTAAGCAAAAACACAGTAGTCCAAAGAAATGTTGCAGATTATGTGGCCTACAGCAGTCAGTAATCGACCACATTCATCTCTGCCTTATTCGAAATTTGATTTTAAATATTTACAACATCATATATCTTCCCCACTAGAAATTACTGCTGAACTGTTATTGTCCATGAAACCTGCAGGATGAACGATGGCTACCTTTAAAGGGAACATCAATGTTTTATTTCTGAAACATAAGCAGATAATAGTCCACACGCTCATTGTTTTTATCGATTTTCAGTCCACAAGGAGGACTGTTTACCTCATGCGTCAAAACAAATGAAACTGACTAGTACACTGCCTTTATCATCAAATATTTAGAAAAGAACTGATTAGTGAGGAGCTTTGCTATATAAAATGTATACATTTATTGGAATCATTGTTAGTTCTTGGTGAACGTTGTGTAGAAAATATACTGAACTAAACGTAGTTCTTTGGACCTCAATGGAAATTATAGAGAAATATACATGCATTTCTTTAAATGCAGAGACATTTCATGAAAAGACAGATTTTCGCATTAAAATGTGAGAAATTCCATCATGGTTCATAAAAACAATCAGGACAAAAATAACACGTGCACATTCACAATTGATACCAAATGTATAAATCACTAAAAATCAACAATATATTTGGCAATAGATGGCTAAAAATACCCACAAGCTTGTTATCACAACCATGTTGACACAGTTGTATGCATTTTTATTTTGTAACAATTGCAATGTGTTGGAGGATTTTCATTTATAACAGTAAAATGCACAAATGTATCTGTCCAAACATATTATGTGATAAATTCCCAGCATTTTTCAAATATCATAAATTATTTTGTCAGTGCTCATTATCACTGTTTAATTTCTGCTTCTGAGGATTACAAATTCAGTCTTTTATATGACAAAGGACCACCATTTAAAATAAATCAGTTGAGCGTGGATTTACATGTCACCAAGCACATTGAGAGTGAATTGGTCCCAGCGTGGATTAACATTTATTCTCTGAAAGCCTGGTCTTATTTCCTTCATTTCAAATCAGTCTTTCTGATGTTGGGGCAGGCTTCATATGGGTGTTTGTGTATCTATCAGCTCTGAGCTAAATACATTGGTTTGAAAATTTCAGCGGGGGAATTGCTCAAAGCTAGCTTAAATCATTTTGTTTACTTCAATGGTGCATGATAGGCCAGATTTAATGAAAGCAGGGAGTTGAGAGATCATTAGATACTTCCATGTTATTGGAAAAAGAAATTACGCTATAATTTCCATTATGGTTGTGATATAAAATTTAGAAAATCTGACTACAAAGCTGCAAGTTAAAATAAAAACACAATGCTGGAGAAACTCAGCTGGTCAAACAGTGTACTTAAAGTAGCAAAGATACATAACCAACATTTCGGGCTTGAGCCCTTCATCAAGTTCTGTGGGATTCTCTCTCACTGCTCCCCATCTGTGATCCCTGCTCCTCTCAAGCCCTACAATCTGTCTACTGCAAGATATACTTCTGGCCTAGCTGAAGCCAAGAAAAAGAAAGTTGAAAAGAAATTCCAAGAAAAATAAAAGCCGTTTTGGAAGGATATTAGGGTGGCATGGTTAGTGCAGCAGTTAGCGCAATGCCGTTATAGTGCCAGCGATAGGGTCCGATGTTTGGATCCCGCATCACAAGGAGTTTGTACGTTCTCCCTATGTCTGCGTGGGTTTTCCCCTGGGGCTCCGGTTTCCTCCCACTGTTTGAAATGTACTGAGGCTGTAGGTCTATTGGGTGTGATTGGGTGGCATGGACTCATGGCCCGAAATGGCCTGTTACTGTGCTGTATGTCTAAATATAAATTTTAACCTTTTTAAATGTAAACATTTTTTAAAAATTTAAAATTTAAGAAATTATTAAAAAAATAATCATCAGTCCAATTTTAAGTTCAGGGCAATATTACATGTGTTAGTTATATTGAGAGTTTCTAATTCGCTGTTGCATTGTTTCAATCCCTCAGTTAACTCCAGGCTTTATCAAAGTGCAACTCTCCAAGGCTATTGACTCCAGGCAATAGAATCCTGCAAGTTCTTGGAGTTGCTTACAAGCAGGTTTGGAGTCAGTTTCTTCTCATCCCACGTGGCAGGGTGAGTTCAACAAATTATTTCTTTGGGCTGGGATCCACACAAAAATTACATACATCATGTGTTGCCTTGGTGCTAATCCTATCCTACCTACTCCCCTCCTTCCCCAACCCCTAACCCAATACCTTATCTTCTCTTCAGTTAGAGTCAATGCTGTATTCTCTTTTCTTCTTTGGCTTGGCTTCGCGGACGAAGATTTATGGATTGGTATGTCCACGTCTGCTGCAGGCTCGTTGGTGACTGACAAGTCTGATGTGGGACAGGCAGGCATGGTTGCAGCGGTTGCAAGGGAAAATTGGTTGGTTGGGGTTGGGTGTTGGGTTTTTCCTCCTTTGTCGTCAGTGAGGTGGGCTCTGCGGTCTTCTTCAAAGGAGGTTGCTGCCCGTCAAACTGTGAGGCGCCAAGATGCACGGTTGGAGGCGATATCAGCCCACTGGCAGTGGTCAATGTGGCAGGCACCAAGAGATTTCTTTAAGCAGTCCTTGTACCTCTTCTTTGGTGCACTTCTGTCTCGGTGGCCAGTGGAGAGCTCACCATATAACACAATCTTGGGAAGGCGATGGTCCTCCATTCTGGAGACGTGACCCACCCAGCACAGTTAGGTGAATGAGTTAAAGAGTAGAGATGTCATATTATACTTCTACAAATCTCTGGCGAGACCGTTCTGATAACCTCATTATAAGAGGATGTGGAAGCTATGGAGATGGTGCAGAGGAGATTTACCAGTATGTTTCCTGGATTGGAAAATAAGTCTTATGAGGCAAGATTAGCAGAGTTGGGACTTTTCTCTTTGGAGTGTAGATGGATGAGTGGAGACTTAATAGAGAACTACAAGATTATGAGAGGCATGGATAGGGCGGACAAAAAGTGTGTGATTTCCAAGGTAAGAATAGCAAACACCAGAGGACATGTGCACAATGTTTTACATGATAGACGAATTAGGGGATATGGGGAGAAGGCAGGTAGGTGGAGTTAGGTCATAAATTAGATCAGCCATGATCGTATTGAATGGCAGAGCAGGCTCGATGGGCCATATTTGGCCTACTCCTGTTCCTACTTCCTATGTTTCTAAGAAAGGAGGGAAGTTTAGGGGAAATATCAGGAGTAAAGTTTTTTTTCTGCAGAGAGGGAGGGTGTCTGGAAATTCTTGCCAGGGATGGTGGTGGAGGCTGAAACGTTAGGGGCATTTCAGAGATTCTTAGACAGACACATGGATGGAAGAAAAATAGAGGGTTACAGGGTAGGGAGGGCTTAGTACTTTTTTTCCAAGGAGTCAGCACAACAAAGAGCCAAATGTTCTATGTTCTTCCTGTCCCATTGGAAGCGTATCTACTTTTGTTGCTTTCACTCTGTACCTCTTTTCTTCCAGCTACCTCTCATATCCTCATACTTATTTATGCTGTTTTGGGTTATCTCTTTGTCCCTTTACATCATGGCTAATTTTCAACTTCTTTGGGAAACATTTCCAAGGAAGACTCCACACTGGAGAAGCTTTACTCTGTAGCCCCTGTAATAGCTCTTCCCTTCATCAACTTACCTCTGCCATGTAGATTTCCCTCATCATATTAAAAATAAATCTCACTTGAATGTCCATTTATTAAAACTGCCAGTTACCTTTCCAGGATTAGCTTTTCAATTTATTATGAGCTTATCCTGTTTAGAAAATAGAATTGCATCACCACATTCATTCTGAGTGAAGCCCTCACTCTGCAAAGTTATGCAAGAACAATTCTTAAGCACTTGCAACTTAAATGTGAAAAATCACAGCTCGTTAAAATCAATGTCAAATACGTGGCAACAATGCAAATCAACAATCACAGGAGGATGTTGTGGCATTTTGGCAAGATGTCACAAGTTGGATCTTCCAACATTAAAATGTTTCTCTGTCTTAAAGGTCTTAAATCCACCAGAAGAGTTTCCATGCACTTGCTCCCTGAACTTCTATTTTTAGCATTATCTCGCTATCTATTCCGTTCAGTTTTTGTGGGAGTGCAAAATTGTTGAATTGTCCAAGGTTAAATTATAAGGTGCTGGGGTTCTGCAGGAGAAATGTACTGAGAAAGGTGGGGTACTCTCCAATCTTGTTATCCAATTCAGCATCAACTTGCGTAGCAGCCAGACATTTACTGCTGAAAGTTGAACGTCACTGTGTGTGCCTAGACTCCTTCATGCGTTAGCACATCAGATCAGCAATTCAGAAGGAAAATTGTAATCCATATAATTTGCAATGTCTTTCATTTTTCCCTGACATTTCCTTTTCTTCATTGAAATTTATTCACTGAAGCAAAAATACAAGAAATTGGGCAATCCAATATGGAGGAAACAGATTCTATTTCTTTCTTATAACACATAAGGAAACAAGAGCAGCAATAGGGCATCTGGTCCCTCAAGTTTACCCTGCCATTCGATATGATTTGACACAGGCCTTAATTATTCCTCTGTACCATTTACCCATATTTCTCAATTTTCAAAAAATTATTTACCATAAGCCCCCAGGTAAGAAAAAATCCAGGGATCCAGGGAGAAGAAATTCCAGTGTACCTCAATATTAAATAATTGCTCATTTATCTTGTATCAATGTCCCCTCATTCAAGGGTGGCACTGTTGACATAGCGATTAGTGCAACCACTTGACAGTGCCAGTGATCAGGACCGGGATTCAAATCCCACGCTGTCTGTACGGAGTTTGTATGTTCTCCCCATGTCTTTGTGGGTTTTCCCGGGAGGTTCGTGTTTCCTCCCACCCATTCAAAAACACTGGGGTGCAAGTCAATCAGGTGTAATTGGGCGGCACAAATTCATGGGCTGAAATGGCCTTATTGTGTTGTAGGTCTAAATGATTTTTTTTAAATTTAAAAAAATTCTTGCCACTGGAAAGATCTCAGCATTATTCGAGGATTCTGGTTTTTTGGTTTAACAGAACTGGGGGGGGGGGTGGGGGGAATCAAAAGGTGGAGGAGTCATATTGCTTGTTAGAGAAAATATTACAGCGGTGCTATGGCATGATAGATTGGAGGGCTCATTCATTGAGGCTATTTGGGTGGAATTGAGGAATGTGAAAGGCAAGAAAACACTAATGACCACCTCATAGACCACCTAATGGGCTGAGAGAATTAGAGGAGCAAATATGAAAGGAGATAGAATATATGTGTAATAAACATAAGGTGGTGATTACAGGAGATTTTCACTTTCCATACATTGACTGGGACACCCATACTGTAAAAGGGCTGGACGGGTTAGAGTTTGTCAAATGTGTTCAGGAAAGTTTTCTAAATCAATACATAGAAAAATTGTCTAGAGAGGAGGGAGTATTGGATCATCTATTAGGGAATGACATAGGTCAGGTGAGAGAGGCATGTGTTGGGTCTAGTGATCATTATATTATTGGTTTTAGGTTAATGATGGAGAAGGTTAGGGCTGGACCCAAGGTTCAGATTTTTGATAGCAATAAGGAACAGAGTACAGAGTCAGTATGTCCTTATGAGGATCAAAGGAAAGGTTAGAAAATATAGGGAGCCTTGATTTTCAAGGGTTATTATGAATTTGGTTCAGAAGAGGGATGTGTACAACAGGTATAGACAGCAGGGAATACAAGGAGTGTAAAAAATAGAAATTAGAAAGGCTAAAAGGAGATATGAGGCTGCTTTGGCAGGCAGGGTAAAAATAAATTCAGAGTTTCTAAAGGTACATTAAAAGTAAAAGAATAGTGAGGGATTAAATTTGGCCCCTTGAATTCAGAAGAGATGGAGGAAATTTTAAATGATTATTTTTTCTTCAGTATTCACTAAGGAAAGGAATATTGAGCCAAGTGAAGTAAGGAAATCTGGTAGTGAGGTCATGGATAATATACAGATTAATGAGGAGGTAGTATTGGCTATTTTTAAGAGAATAAAGGTGGCTAAATCTATGGGTCCTGACAAGATATTCCCTAAGACCATGAGAGAGGCTAGTGTACAAATAGCGGGGGCTCGGACAGAAGTATATAAAATGTCGCTGGAGATGCCAGAGGATTGGAGGGTAGCTCATGTTGTTCCAGTGTTTAAAAAAGGCTCCAAAAGTAAATTTGGTAATTATAGGCCTGTGAGTCTGATGTCAGTGGTGAGTAAATTAATGGAGAATGTTCTTAGAGATGGCATATTCAATTATTTGGAAAGACAGATTGATTAGGAGTAGTTAATATGGTTTTGTACATGATAGATCATGTTGAACAAATCATAGAGTTTTTTGTGGAAGTTACTAAGAAGTTTGATGAGGAGAAGGCTATGGATGTTGTCTGTATGGACTTCACTAAGGCCTTTGACAAGGTTCCACCTAAGAAGTGAGTTAGGAAGGTTCAAGCATTAGGTATTAATGTTGAAGTAGTGAAATACATTGAACAGTAGTTGGATGGGAGGAACCAGAGAGTAGTGGTGGAAAATTGCTTATCAAATTGGAAGCTAGCGTTTAGAGGAGTGCTTCAGGGAATAGTACTGGGTCCATTGTTGCTTGTCATATATATTAATGATCTAGATGATAGGGTGGTAAATTGGATTAGTAAGTATGCAGCTGATATGAAGATTGGTGGTGTTGTGGACAGTGAAGAAGATTATCAAACCTTGCAGTGGGATATAGGACAATTAGAAGAGTGGGCCAAAAGATGGCAGATGCAGTTTAATTCTGATAAATGTGAGGTGCTACATTTTGGTAGGACTCATCAGCAAAGGTTATACACATTAAATGGTAGGTAATTGAGGAGTGCAGTAGAACAAAGGGATTTAGGAATTCTGCTACATAATTCTCTGAAAGTTGAGTCACATGTAGATAGGGTGGTTAAAAAAAGGATTTGGCTTGGCCTTCATAAATCATAGTATTGAATACAGGAGTTGGGATGTCACATTGAAGTTGTATAAAGCATTGGTGAGGCCAAATTTGGAATATTGTGTGCAGTTTTGGTTGCCAAATTATAGGAAGGATATAAACAAAATAGAAAGAGTGCAGAGGAGATTTACAAGAATGTTGCCTGGGTTTCAGGTTTGGGTTATAAGGAACGATTGAGCAGGCTGGGACTTTATTTCCTGGAATGTAGAAAATTGAGGGGTGATTTGATAGAAGTATTTAAAATTTTGAGGGGGACATAAAGTCAATGTGGACAGGCTTTTTCTTTTGAGAGTGGGAGAGATTCAAACAAAAGGACATGGAATGAGATCGAAGGGGCAAAGTTTAGGGCAAACCACTCAGAGGGTGGTGGGAGTGTGGAATGAGCTTCTGGCCAAAGTGTTAGATTTGGGTTTGATTTTAATATTTAAGGAAAAGTTGGATAGGTATATGAATGATAGAGGTGTGGGTCAATGGGATGAGGTGAGAGAAGGTGTTCAGCATGGACTAGAAGGACCAACCTGTCCTGTTTCTGTGCTGAAATTGTTATATTGGAGCATTTATGCTTTTGTTCCCCTTTAGAATCTTATACATTTCAGTAAGATCATCTTCGTTATTTGAAACTCCTTAGCCATACATAATCAGACAATCCTGCTGTCCAACTTCTGTTTTGATAAGAACCTCTTGACAACTTCAAGCTCAAAATAACAACTTTATCTGGAGCACCAAACCCATATGTACAAACACAAGCTTGTCTTCTTCCTCTATCACTTATCCTCTGCACACAACATGGCCTCCCAGCTCTAGACAAGGCACACAGGAGTAAAGAAGACAAGACATTGTCCAATCATAGTCCATCAGGAGGTTGGTGAATGCGCTGTGATCTGCGCACTACCCTTGATGACTCAGCAGGCACCGCTGACTCAGGTGTTTTGGGCTAATTGGGTGTTGGGGGCATAAGAGGGGTCTGTGTGGGAATGTCCATCCTCTTCAGGGGACCCAGGCCCCTCTGCCAGTGTCTCTCTTTCTATCTGGCAAAGTCACTGTCTCACCATTGTAAACTCCACGGAACTATCCGCCTCTGAGTACGTATCATGACGCAAGCATACCTGGTCCTGATGTCTGCGTAAAATACATCTGTCAGTCAGCTTAACCACATTGGGACAGGCCCAGGCCCACTCTGCTTAAGAGTAACCCCGGGTAGTCATTGTTGATATTTTTTCACATAGACATTGTCATCTAGCTTTAACTGTCTTTCTCATGCATGTTGATCATGTCCCTTCTTCTGATTCTCCTACTTTTTCTCCACTCTTGCCTTCATGTCCAATCTTGACTTGGGCCTACACCCCGTCACCATCTCCACTGGAGTGTGTGAAGTTGTAGTCTGCGGAATAAGGTGATATTTAAACAACGTGAAAGCCTGATGCTAAGAGAGTCCCCTGTCATCCTCTTCAGGCTGTTCTTCACTGTCTGAACAGCCCGCTCAGCCAAACCATGTGAGGCTGGGTGGAAAGGGCCGTCCAAATGTGATGAATGCCATTCTGTTGCATGAACTCAGGGTAAAAGTCAGGCCATGATCAGTGACCAGAGTGTCAGGCAACCCCTGGACTGCAAACACTTTCCCGAGTTTGTCGATGGTCGAGTGGGCTGTAATGTTGCCCATGATGTGAGCTTCTATCCATTTGGAAAGACACATCCACCATTACTAGAAACATCTGCCCCATAAAAGGGCCAGCAAAGTCCAAATGTAGTTTAGACCCGGGCGGTCTGGCCACTCCCATGGGTGCAAAGGAGATGCTGGTAGTATTTTCTGATTGATCTGACATTATTGCATACATGTTTTTACCTTGTTCTCCAGATCCTAATCCATTCTTCACCACCAGACATAGGATCTTGCAAGGCTTTTCATTCAAGATACCCCTGGATGAGCCTCATGAACTTCTTCCACAATCTTTGAATGGCCGGGTGAGGCACAACATCCCTCACCCCCAAAGAAAATGCAGCCATCCTGCAGACTCATTTCTGTCTTATGTTTGGCATAAGGCTTCAGTTCCCCTCCTTCCATGATGCTGGACCATCCTTGTAAAAGGAAAGTCTTGACTTGAGACAGGACTGTGTCCAACTCTGTTCTCTGCTTTATCTGAGTCACCTTTAAAGGCATCAATGACAGACTTTCCAATGAAAACACTCCCTCTAGAGGCAAATATGTCATATCTGGTGTCTCAGGTAAAGGTAGATGACTCAGTACATCAACATTTGCATTATGCCTACCTGCTCTGTACACAATAGTGTATCGGTAGGCTGATAATGTGAAAGCCCAACGCTGTATCCTAGCTGAGGCTAGCGGTGGGACGCATCTGGTCTCACTGAACAGGTTCATCAGTGGTTTATGATCCATATAAATTGTGAATGCACGTCCATGAGGTGCATGCACGTACACACGCACGCAGCTACACGTGCACGCACACACTCTCTCTTTTCCCTCTGTTGTTTCTCCTCTGCACACAGCATGACCTCTAAGCTATATGCAAGGCACACAGAAAATAAAGAAGACAAACAGGAAGTAAACTCCTCTCAGCCTTACTTTAAAAACAGCTCACATGACAACAACTCCCATCCCAGGAATTATCTTATTGAATCTCCTCTGGAATGTCTCCAACGTTAATATATCCAAAACTCCACTCAGAACTCAACAACATTCCGAACAATTATGATAACATTTCTAAACTCCAACCTCCCTCAATAAAGGCCAATATGCTTGTTGCCTTCCTAACAAGCTGTGGCACCTTCCTGCTAACATTTTACAATTCAACCACAGAACATCTTTGGTCTCTCTGGAGATGCTGGAATCTAAAGCTAAGCACAATGGGCTGAAAGGAACTCACCTGGTCAAATAGAATGACTGCTATTTCAAGCTGGAATTCTTCATCAACTCTTTATCAGTTTTAATGAGTTTCAGCTTGAAACATTGACCACTGATACAGCTCGATTCACTGATTGCATTTAGCTTCAGATTCCCATATCTGCAGTCACAAGACTCACAAGCAAACTTGTGAAACAAACTTAAAGTTTCATCCAAGTAAAAACACAATGCTGGAGAAACTCTGCAAGTCAAACAACATACTTTATGTAGCAATGATAAGGATACCTAACCAACGTTTCAGGCCTGAGCCCCTCATCAAGGTGTGAGCAAAATGTTGGCAGGCACTCAAGAAAAATGGTAAGGGAGGAGGGGCAGGGGGAGGAGCACAGACCCACAATCAGGAGCTAATAGGCGGATAAAGGAGGGAGGCAAACCAACAAACAAGGGGAGGAGGAATGGCTCTGTGAATGGAGAGGGAAAGGGGTGGAGGGCTGGAGGAAAGAAGACAGAGGGATGGAGAAGGGAGAGGAAACACGGGGAGTAGGCCAGCAGAAATCAGAGAAGTTGATGTTAATGCCATCCAGTCAAATTTTCATCCCTCTGATTCGAAATTTTAATTGTGAGCGGTCTCTTGGCTTTACGTAGGTCCCTGAATGGAGGCCTGTTCAAGGAGGATCTTTGTTATTCCCACTGATCATTATTTTCTTCAGCTGTCTTTAGGTGCTGGAATGGGTCATATCTGTAATTGCCAGGCTTTCCTTTTCAGCGAACAGGTTGTTTCCCTCCAGTTCATTAGCCAGGAATAAGAAAGATTAAAAGTCCTCAAGACAAGTTCCAAGAGATCATGCATGGGCGTAATGAATGGCACAGCAGTAAGATGGATATTGAGAGAATAAAATTATTTTTTCTCTTATAGTTGAGTGCCTCCTGAAATAATAGCTTTCAGGTATGGTAATAAAGCAGACCTAAAAAAATGTGTCCATGCCTCATTGGATCCTCATTTTATGGTATGAAGTGTAAGAGCTATCCAAACAGATGTCTATCAACATTAGGGTGGCATGGTTAGTGTAGCGGTTAATGCAAAGCTGTTACAGTGCCAGAAACCTGGGTTGAAATATGGCGCTATCTGTAAGGAGTTTGAACGTTCTCCTCGTGTCTGCGTGGGTTTCCTCCAGGTGCTCTGGTTTTCTCCCACCCTTAAAAATGTACTGGGATTGTAGATCATTTGGCTGGCACAGGGTCATATGCTGAAAAGTCCTGTTATTCTGCTGTATGTAAATTTTAATGTAAACTTACAGAGGTACACAACTGATAGAGCAGTGGTTCGCAACCTTTTTCTTTCCACTTTTAGAAATCCCTATGCCATCAGTGGTCTGTGATTAGGAAGGGATTGCCTAAGGTGGTATGTGAGTGGGAAGGGAAGGTTGAGAATCACTGCTATCGACCCAATTGTTACCAAAATATTTTACTTGAGAAAAATTGTCATTGGCCCATTTCCTTTAGAGTTATGAAACTGTGCACATAACGAGTCAATTAGGTGCGATTAAAACAGTGGTTTTCAAACTTTTTTATTTCTACCCCATACCACCTTAAGCAGTCCCTTCCTAATCACAGAACACCTATGGCATAGGGAATACTTAAAGGTGGTATGTGAGTGGAAAGAAAAAGGTTGAGAACCATTGTGATAGTCTATTCTGCCAAGTCCTTTCTGGAATGCATCTGGAGCATACATTAAGAGATGCTGTCAATTTTCTCCTCCTTTAACCTGCATCTGAGGAAAGATGAACAGCCCCAATGTTTCAGGTCAATGACCCTTCGTCGGAGCACCATTTCATCACTTACACCATTTTCTGTGAGACACAGTCTGACCTGATGAGTATTTGGAGTATTTGTTAAAAAAAAATTATTGTTATACAGTCACTTTCATTTCTTAACCCTCCATAATTCCTATAAAAGAAATTTGCAACTGTTTTATATTTTCCCATGCTGAGATGTTTCAAGAATAAGACTTCCTTATTTCATTCTTGTTTTCATTGCTCTTGTGTACAAGCTGACTAAGTTGTTTTAAGATTCCTTTACTGTCATGTAGTACTGAACATGTAGTATTACACAAAATTGCCTTCTGCCTGCCTTAAGACAGAAAAAGCGTCACCGTTCATGTTGCTCAACATCCCTTAGAATATGAGATAAAGAGAAGCCAAGAAAAGAACCTTCAGACACTGAATGTCCTGGATTTGCCTCCAGCTCTTCCACAGCTTCTTCAATCCATTGGCAACCTGAGCTCCAGATCCAAATCTCTGATATGACCAGGAAGCCTTCAGTGCCTGAGTTCCTTCGGAAGCCCATCTTGCTTTCGGCACCCTCTCGAATTCTGGTTCCGATACCCTGGTCCCCGAACCAGTCTCCATCAGCTTGCAGCCCGTGGGCAGTTCTTCGATCGCAGGTCACTAGCAGCCAGCATACTGTGCGAGTCCCTCAGGTGCTGAGCTCCTCGCAGGCCACCTTCCCTTAAGGGTCCTTCGGCCACTGAGCCTCTCGCTGGTTCGTTGCCGTGTTCATATTCTCTGCTTCTCCTTCTTAATGGGGGGTGGGGGGTGTTCTTCCCATTTTCTGTGTTGGTCCCCGAGAGTCGGCAACCCCTCATGGCCACTGCCGAGCACAGGCTCCACCATCTTAGGCTCAGACCCCTGTGGTCGCGGGATTTCAAAATAAAAAACTGTTGGCTCCTTTAACAGGCTTTTTAAAGCCTGGACAGAGCCATCAGCATTAGGACCAGGCAGTGCTGTGTCTCCACTCTCCTTTTTCCCGGGTCTGCACTCGTGGCAGCTCAGCTGTTACAGCAGTTCCACCATTTTTTCTCATGATCTCCTTCAATATTACAAATGCTTTAAAGTTACGTTTGTATAGCCCATCAAAACATGCACATGTATCATCTATTTATGGGAACTATTGGTATTCCAGCCTTCATGTAAAATGGAATGAATAAAAGAGCTGTTATAAAGTGAAATACTGTAATAAAAGAGCAGACGTTATTACATACCCACAAGAGGGAGTTCAATTCAAAATAATCCAAAAATTGATTCTTCATCTTCCAAGTTTTGAAATGCAAAGTAAAATGATCTCTCTCACAGGTCAATGTTTTAATGAAATGTGGTCAGATGAATTGATTTTTTAGTTACTTTTGATTGCAAAGATCTAAAGAAAATACACAGATCCTTGGGAAATTTATAGCTGTAATTCAGAGCTACTTCTAACACTCAATGGCTCTTTGATACTGGCTAGGCTAATCCTGGATGGGGAGTTTATTTTTTGCTCCTAATGAATCAGGATGTCATCATTGCTAGTTTCTCTGTTAAGTCAAATTCTAAATCCATAACACAGAGCCTTCTGTAACCTATAGTGAGAGGATTTCTAAACAAAGGTAGCAAGGGAGCTGTGAAATCCTCTGAAAGATGGCAGTTGAATATGTTCTCATAACACTTCAGCAGTATCATGAAAAATAACGACGAGAAAGTGAGCGGTTAGCGTCGTGGTCAGTGGAACCCGGATTGAATCTGGCACCATCTGTAAGGAGCTTGTATGTTCTCCCAGTGTTTCCTCTGGGTGCTCCAGTTTCCTCCCACCCTTTAAAATGTATGGGGGCTGTGGTTAATTGGTGCATTTGGGTGGCATGGGCTCATGTTCCAGAAAGGCTTGTTACCGTGCAGAATGTCAAAATTTAAAATCTAAATTTATAAATTTGAATTTAGTGTATGAAAGTAGTGCAATGAACACTTCTACAAGTGAATGCCATATGTAATTCTATGTGGCTACAGCAAATTATCAGGTAGGTTTTCAGGTGCATTACACATCAGGGGAGCTAGGAGTTTATGTCATCAGTCAATAGCCTGTACCATTCTAGGGGTCGGGTCTCAGTTAATTTTTAGAAGAGACGTACCCCCTTGTTGTTTCCTTCTGAAATATTTTGACACAGCCAATTCATGCAGCCCAAAGAACAGGCCCCATGACTCATTTAGACATCAAACACTCAATTATAACATCCTACAGTCTTTTGTTCTCCTCAGATTCCCATCAACTTCCCAGTCACTTACTAATGAAAGATCATTTGCATTGGTCAATTAAGCTACCGACCTGCACATCTTTGGCTTGTGGAAGAATACTTGAAGGAAATATGCAGTCACCGGAAACATGCGCACACTCCACATGGGTGTCACAAGGGGTTGGAGTTGATATCCGCAGCAAATCTAGTAGGCGTGTACCACTGTACCACATCATAGCTACAGTTCTGTATCATCCCCTTCTCAAATCCAACCCTTACCCACTGCACTTCCCTCTCTCCAAGTGCTTCCAGGTAAATGGCAATGAAGTCACTGGATTTTAACTCATTGTCATTCAATACCCTCAAAGCAGCATGCACAGATCTCTTCACTTACCTGGCAACCATTAGAATATATCTCATTTTTATTGTAATCGCTTTCATGCTTCAACTGTATATATAATCCATGTCGTCTTCCAGAGCAGGATAGCACATGTAAACCACATGGTCCTCCAGTGCTAGATAGCACATATAAACCACATGGTCCTCCAGTGCTAGATAGCACATATAAACCACATGGTCCTCCAGTGCTAGATAGCACATATAAACCACATGGTCCTCCAGTGCTGGATAGCACATATAAACCACATGGTCCTCCAGTGCTAGATAGCACATATAAACCACATGGTCCTCCAGTGCTGGATAGCACATGTAAACCACATGGTCCTCCAGTGCTAGATAGCACATATAAACCACATGGTCCTCCAGTGCTGGATAGCACATATAAACCACATGGTCCTCCAGTGCTAAATAGCACATATAAACCACATAGTCCTCCAATGCTGGATAGCACAACCAATCTCTTACTGTATGATAGTCTCGACAGTTGTTCTCTCGAGGCTTAGACTTCTCATCTCATTGCATGTCCACCATTCCAGAGCATGGATGTGGACCACAGTTAGGGAAATGTTTCCGATTTGCTCTGCCCACTCCCAACAGATCTGTGGAGAGAGGAATGGACTTCATTTCAGATCAATGATATTCCATAGGATGGGAAAAATTAGAAATCAAATGCATTTTAAGGCACAGAGTGGAAAGGTGGAGAGAACAAAGAAAATGTTGGTGTCTGGTGGAGGCTAAGTGGCTGAATGATGTGATGGTATGGCCTTGGCTGAAAGGGGGTGGTGAAGGCATGTTAATCACATTTGTTTTGACTGGAGAGTGGCAGATGGATGAGATCAGAAGGGAGAGAAAAAGACAATACTATGAGAAAGGCAACAGAAAACAGGACGGAGAGTATCTGTGGAGAGAGAGAACGTTGTTACAGATGGATGAAGTTTCAGCAGGAAGTTATGTAAACTGGAAAGGGTGGTGAGCTAATGTTAAATTGAAGGCTAAGACTTGTAGATGTATAGATCTGCATGGGAAACATATTTCTGTTCCTCAAGTGTGTTGGGCTCCAGTGTAACAATGTAATAGTCAAAGAAGGAGAGTTGAAAGTGGAAGTGAGATGGAGAACTACAATGACAGATAACAGGAAACTCCAAGACATCTTCACAGACAGAAGAGATCAAGGCATATGTCAAATAGTCAAGGTGTTAGTCAATCAGTTTAATAACTTCCACATCAGTGCTGAGTGCAGAAATTCACTCCAGTTTGTCTGTCCTTCTAGCAAAAGACATCAATATTCTCCATGTGCTCTGGAGCCTATGATCACTCCACCATCTCAAGGTAAAATAAAAATGAAGTAATCCAGGCCTTAAGTTACGAAGCTTATTGAAATATTGGATCAGCTTGTCCCTTATCAAATGTTGGTGACAAATCAAGCTGAGTAATTGATTTATGAAGAAGGAATAACTTTTGCTTTGTTTAAAACATTTGCAACAATAAAGTCTAAGAAGTTTCCAAGTTTGACTTGGACCCACCATGAACAAATCCATCCTGTGCACTAAGTTGGCGAGTTCCCAATCAAAATTGCATCGTTTTTGTTCTTTACATTGCCTTTCAAAATGCAAATTCAGATTTCTACATAAAATTATGTGATCTGGCCATAGAGATAAAATACTTAGTCCAAACCCATTGGGGCAGCTCTTTGATAAAAGCATTCACACACTCCCAGTCCTCTTTCTTTCCCATACTTCTTTCTTCCCAGTCTGCGCAATTATTTATTTATTTATTTAAAGACACAAATACGACAAAATGATCCCATCACCTTCCAAGTACATGAATCTCAGGAATCACTTCATATTGAAACATCTCTGTCAAATTTCCTGCTCATAATATCTGTTCTGGATAAGTCTAGTTTTTTGGTTGTTCCACTTCATAAATAATTCTTGTGTCATTGTAGAGCTCGTCGAAAGAATCAAAGACTTGTTGATCCAAACCAAGGCTTTTATTAGCAAAAGACAGGAGCTCTTCACAGGTGGCCGACCAGTCCGGAATGATCCGACCTGGCTAGGGACACAACCCTTTAAGGCCCAGACAATAGGCATGGCTTAGCTCTCAGCCAATCGCTGTAAGCACAGTCTAGATGCAGTAACTATATACACTATGTACATTGGTGATAGATCTGTACTATCACAGTCATTTTAATGAATCCCTTTCCCATTCTCTTTGCACCTTAACATTCTTTCCAAGACACATGCAAAATTGAATATATTTTTACTGGGGCCTAAATCATTTACAATCATTTCCAGCAATCATAATTTCCTCCAATCTCAGACCTGGAGTTTGCAATTCCATGAGCTTTATTAACTGAACTGTCATATAAAAAAAAACTACCAGTAGTTTGTATAGATTCCATGACCTCACTGCTTGTTTTCCTTACTCCCCACAACTCTGTGCCAGTTTCCTGAGTGAATACTGATGAAAAAAAATTAAGAACTCTCCCATCTTTTTTGGGTCCATGCAAAGACAACCACTCTAATCTTCAAGGGGACCAATGTTGTCCCTTTCTATCCTTTTGCTCTTAACATCCCTGTAGAAACCCTTAGGATTTTCCTTCACATTTTCTGCCAAAGCAACTTCATGGCTTATTTTAGTTGTCCTGATTTATTTCTTGAGGTTTTTATTGCATGTTTTAATACTCCTCAAATACCTCATTTGCTCCCAGTTTTTAAAAATGTTTTTAAAATTATTTCTACTTTTTAAAAATTATTTATGTTACATTATTCATCACAAGATATTTGTCATATGTGATTATGAACCTGTCCAATTAATCTGTCCATGTCCATCATTACAGGCCTCAACAATACAAGAATATACAACCATTACCAAATTATTTATCTACCTACTTTGAGGGAAATCAGCTCTATGATTATGTTATTTGAAGGTAGGGCCTCAGAGGAATATATGGACCCAAACACAAGCAACTATAAAATCTAATTCACATATTCTTAGGTGGGATTAAAAGAAAAACTCCCAGTCACCCATTTCCTGCTTTGGTTTTAAGAAAAAAGGAAATATTTGTTTAAAAATAACTTGAAAGGTGGTCTGAACAAAGTTTAGATTTGCAAGTTTTACCTGTGTTCACTCTCAATAGGTGTATGGTATTCACAAAGAGTGGCTTTGTGTAAAAGCCTACGGGCAAACCGTTTTTTTTTTAAATCACAATTAGTGTTAGCCTAGAAGCACATCACAACATAGAATGTAGGAGCTGTTCACCTCGCGGACTTGTAAACCAATAATTAGCAGGATGTTGTCTGATGAATGAAAGTTTATTACCCAATAACAGCATAAATACCACACAGCATTGTTACTCAATTCCTTTCATGAAAAGGTGGTACTATAATTCTGCACTGCATTACTTTAAGTACTTAAAACAGCAGATTAGACAAAACAGATGCCTCTTGCTCCCCCTTTCCAACTTCCCTTCCGCAAGGAGTTCATTTAGATCCTACTAAAACAATGTAATGTTCCTAAGCTTATTATAAACAAAGTTGAATCTCTGTAATGATCCCAAGAATAATTTTAAAACTTAAAATGTAAAAATCTGAAATTAAAACAGCATTAAGATTCTACAGCCTTCACAAAAACAGGTTATGGTACCCTTCATGATGAATATTCAATGTAGCAGACAATTACTAAGGTTACATGTTATTACAAATTGATTATTAATTGTCAAGAAAACATACCATGTCAATTTTCCCAGGAATAAATAACCCTAGTTAGATGCTCACTTTGTTTTAGTCAAATATCTTTCCACAATATAAATATGAATAATCAAGTTCATTATTTATTTTTCTGCTCCAGAATAAGTCTTATGGCATGGCCAGTTTTGAAGAATTGAGAAAGGATCTAGAATGCGTGGATTGGGATAAATTGTTTTTGGTCAAGGATGTGCGAGGTAAATGGAGGACCTTCAAAGGTGAAATTTTGAGAGTACAAAGCTTGTATGTTCCTGTCAGGATCAAAGGCAAGGTGAGAAGGTACACGAAACCTTGGTTTTCGAGGGATATTGGGGATCTGGTTCGGAAGAAGAGAGAGGTGTATAACAGGTACAGGCACTATGGAGCAAATGAGGTATTTGAGGAGTATTTAAAAATGGGATAAAAACCTCAAGAAATAAATCAGGACAGCTAAAATAAGCCATGAAGTTGCTTTGGCAGAAAATGTGAAGGAAAATCCTAAGGGTTTCTACAGGGATGTTAAGAGCAAAAGGATAGAAAGGGAGAACATTGGTCCCCTTGAAGATCAGAGTGGTTGTCTTTGCATGGACCCAAAAAAGATGGGAGAGTTCTTAATTTTTTTTCATCAGTATTCACTCAGGAAACTGGCACAGAGTTGTGGGAAGTAAGGAAAACAAGCAGTGAGGTCATGGAATCTATACAAATTAAAGAGGAGTAGGTTCTTGGTGTCTTAAAGCAAATATGGGTGGATAAATCCACAGGGCCTGACAGGGTATTCCCTTAGACCTTGAGGGAGGCCCAGTGTAGAAATTGCAGGAGGTCTGACGGAAATATTTAATACGTCCTTGGCCATAGGTGTGGCGCAAGAGGATTGGAGGTTAGTTTACATTGTTCATTGTTTAAAAAAGACTCCTAAAGTAACCCTGGAAACCTGACATGAGAAGTAGGTAAATTATTGGAAGTAATTCTAAGTGATCAGATATACATTTATTTGGATAGCCATGGATAAGGGATAGTCAACATGGCTTTCTGCCTGGTAGGTCATGTTTAACCAATCTTACAGAGTTTTTCAAGGAGGTTAACAGGAAAGTTGATGTTCTCTACATGGACTTTAGTAAGGCCTTTGACAAGGTCCCACATGGGAGATTAGTCAAGAAGGCTCACATGCTAGGTATCATGGTGAAGTAGTGAACAGGATTCAACAATGGCTGAACAGAAGAAACTAGAGAGTAGTGGTGGATGATTGCTTCTCATACTGGAGGTCTGTGTCTAGTGGTGTGCCTCAGGGATCAGTGCTGGGACCATTATTGTTTGTCATCTATATCAATGATCTGGATAATAATGTGATAAACTGGATCACCAAGTTTGCAGATGACACTAAGATTGGAGGAGTTGTGGACAGCGAAAAAGGTTTTCAAAGTTTGCAGAGGGATCTGGACCAGCTTGAAAACTGGGCTGAAAAATGGCAGATGGAATTTAATGCAGATAAGTGTGAGGTGTTGCATTTTGGAAGGACAAACCAACAAAGGACCTATACTGTAAATGGTAGGGTACTGAAGAGTGTGGTCAAACTGAGGGATCTGGGAATACAGATATATAATTCCCTGAAAGTGGCATCAGAGATGGATAGGGTTCTAGAGAGCTTTTGGCATATTGGCCTTTATAAATCAAAGTATTGAGTACAGGAGCTGGGATGTTATAGTAAAGTTGTACAAGACATTGGTTAGGAGTATTTGGAGTATTGTGTGCAGTTTTGGTCACCTAACTACAGAAAAGATATGAATAAAATAGAAAGTGTGCAGAGAAAATTTACTAGGATGTTGCTGGAACTTCAGGAACTAAGGTACAGGGAAAGGTTAAACAGGTTTGACTTTATTCCCTGGAATATAGAAGGACGAGGGGAGATTTGATAGAGGTATTTCGTCACGTGGCCAAACTCATTCAGAAGTCACGTCACCCTGTCAGTACATGGTGCACTTTTTCTTCCACTCAAAATTATAAAGTTATAGACAAAGTTACATATTGCAAGTGGAATGTCAGTTCAGATTAGGGTCAGACCACTGGTCAGTGCACACCTTGCCACTGGCTGGTTCAAATCACTTACAATCCTTATTGGCTAGAGTCTTGTCTTTCGCATCAGCACAGAGGACACTTGCTTTCTTTGCCTTGTGGTGATTGCCCCACACCACTCCATGCCAGGTTGCTACTGTAGACGTCACTTGGAAGGGTTGTGGGAAAGGAGAGCCCAATATGTGGACACAAAAGGCATAGGTCTTTCCCCTCCCCTCTTGGCCTTTCATTCAGTATCATGAATGTTAGCTGTGTGGATAATTAAAACTCACTGGAGTTCTGAAACCTAAATCTTACCCTCTCTGACTGGCTCATAGTTGTCTTCCTCTCATAGTTTGCACACCAATACAATGTAGGCCTTGATGGGAAAGCGTACTCAATGTTATCATCTTGCCGTAAACTCTCATGTAGGGTACAGTGCCCACACAACTGACCTGTCCTGTGGTACAGTTATCCACTCTTTCAAAAGTACGTTCTCAACTCCGGGACCTTGATTTATTTTTTTTATCAACGAATTAAAACAACTGTGCTGAGTCTTCAAGCTTGGAGGGTAAGGAGCTCATGGACCTCTTTATCTTCCCATTTTGTAGGTTTTGCAAAAGAGACTCTTGGAGTTTGCCAAGAATTCAGCCACTGAAGTTGGAATTCGAGGGCCAAACCCATCGGGACCATTGCCTGAAGAGGGCGCACAACATCAGTGAACCGGTGCGGACTCGAAAGGCCAACATGGCCTGTTTCCGCTCCGTAAATGGTTATATGGTTATATGGAAAGGTTCACAGGGTGCCTCAGAGCTCCATTTCCTGTCAATTTAATTCCCTGTGATCATTCCAACTGTGACCCCCCCCTCCCCCCACACGATAACAACAAGGTCCAACCCAAACTTGAGGAACACCACCTCCTCTCATACGTTGTAGCTTTTGGGACTCAAAGTAAAATTCTCTAACTTCAGGTTCTTGATCATTTCTGTCAGTCATGCAAATGTGATTTGGTCCAGTTTTTCTCTCTCAATTAGTAGAGCCTGGCCTTATGGGCATTTCCCACACTGTTGCTATCAGCAAAGAATAATATCAAATGCTTTAAACTGCCACATTAACTCATCTGGTCTCCCCTATCAGAGATATTTCCTTGGTTCTATCCATTCCCAACCTACCTTCTTTGCTACCAAACACATTTAAAAAAAAAATTTCCTGTTAGAATAAAAAGCAGAGCCAAAAGTTCGAGAGAGCCATGGTTTTCAAGGGATACTAGAAATTTGGTTCAAATAAAATATAAGAAACAAGGTGTAAACAAGATGATTGGAAAATACATTGATTGTAAAAAGAATCTTAAGAAAGAAATTAGGAAAGCAAAAAGAAGGTACGAGGTGGCTATAGCAAACAAGGTGAAATTAAATCCAAAGGGTTTTTTACAAATATGTAAATAGCAAAAGGAGAGTGTTTGATAACATTGGTCCCTTAGAGAGGACGACTGTGTGCGAAGCCAAATAAGAAGGAGATATTGAACAAGTTCTTTTCTTCGGTGTTCACTCAGAAGAAGGATATTGAATTGTGCAGGATAAGGGAATCACACGGGGTAATTATGTAAAACGTAGGGATCAGGAATGAGGGGGTTTTGGAGTTTTGGAAGCATATAAAGGTGGTTAAATCTCCAGGTCCCAATGGGATTTTCCCCAGGACCTTGAGGGAAGTCAGGAAAGAAATAGCAGAGGCTCTGACAGTGATTTTTTACAAGTCATTCAAGAGGGGCATAGTGCAGGAGGACTGGTGGATTGCACACATAGTTCCCTTGTTTAAAAAGGGTTCAAGAAGTAAGCCTTGCAATCATAGGCCTGTGCGTTTGACGTCGGTTGTCGGTAAGCTAATGGAAAGTATTCTTAGAGATAATATATACAAGTATCTAGAGAGACAGTGTCTGACCAGGAATACTCAACATGGGTTTGTGCATGGAAGGTCATGTTTGAAAAATCTTGTTGAATTTTTTGAGGAGGTGACTAGAAATGTTGATGAGGGTAGAGCAGTAGATGTTGTCTATATAGATTTCAGTAAGACCTTCAATAAGATTCCACATGGAAGGTTGGTAAGGAAGGTTCAGGCGCTAGGTATTAATTTTGGGATAGTCAAATGGGTTCAATAGTGGCTAGAAGGTAGATGTCAGAGAGACATGGTGGATAACTGTCTGTCAGGATAGAGGCCGGTAACAAGTGGTATGCCTCAGGGATCGGTATTGGGTCCCTTGTTATTTGTCATTTGGATGATGGAGTGGTAAACTGGATAAGTAAATATGTGGATGATACAAAGATAGGTGGAGTAGTGGATAGTGAAGGTTTCAGAGATTGCAGAGGGATTTGGACGGCGTAGAAGGATGGGCTGAAAGATGGCAGATGGAGTTTAATACAGACAAGTGTGAAGTGCTTCATTCTGGAAAAAATAATCAAAACAGGACATATGCAGTGAAGGGGAGGGCATTGAAGAATGCAGTGAAGCAGAAAGATCAAGGAATAAAGGTTCATCTTTCTTTGAAGGTGGAATCTCATGTGGATAGAATGGTTAAGAAAGCTTTTGGTATGCTGGACTTTATAAATCAAAGCATAGAATATAGGAGTTGGGAAGTGATGTTGAGAGTATTCAAGGCGTTGGTCAGGCCAAATTTAGAATACTCTGTACAGTTCTGGTCACCAAATGATAGGAAGGATAGAAATAAGGTAGAGACAGTGCAGAGTCAATTTACTAAAATGTTGTCTGGATTTCAGAATCTCGATTACAAAGAAAAATTAAGTAGATTAGGTCTTTATTCAGTGGAGCGTAGAAGGTTGAGGGAGGATTTGATAGAGGTATTTCAAATTATGAGAGGGATAGAGTAGATGTGAAAAGGCTCTTTCCCTTGAGGGTAGGTGAGATTCAAACAAGAGATCATGAGTTGAGAGTTAGGGGGCAAAAGTTTAGAAGTAAAATGAAGGGGAACTTCTTCCCTCAGAGAGTGGTGGCTGAGTGGAATGACCTTCCAGAAGAGGTGGTCGCAGCAAAGTCAATTTTGTCATTTAAGGAAAAGTTAGATAGGTATATGGATGAGAGGGGATTGGAGGGTTATGGCCAAAGTGCAGGTAGGTGATACTAAAGGAGATCACTTAGATAGGTATGGACCAGAAGGGCCGAGATGGCCTGTTTCCGTACTGTACTTGTTATATGGTTAAATAATTTGTGTCCTGGAATTTTTCTCTTTTCACAGATGCTACCTGACTTGTTGCATTTTCCCAATATCATCTGTTTAAAATTTTCAATGAAATAAAATATTTGTACTGTTTGGAATGAATGAACAAAAAGAATTTGCTACCTGTAATCACTACACATTTAGTATAAGTCTCCCAGGTGAATATTTAGAATCCTATGCAAAGATTTTAATGGGAAACCTATGATTTGGTTAAAAAGCTTGAAATGTAAGAAAGCACAGAACATTCATACCACATGTGTAGAATTAACCAGCAAGTACCTCCAAAATATAATATTCGAGCTTTCAAAAATCTTCAAAATGCCTTATAAATTATCCAGTGCCTTATAAATTCAAGTCCCTGAAATGTCCAGCAGTTGAAATCTTCAATTTGTCCAACTCTGGCATCATGGAAAATTGATACAATAGATCAAAAATTGTACTATAATGAAAATGGTTAATTCGTATTCCCTGGATTTAACGAATTGTTTTCTCTGCTTGCTGAAGTTTTAACTCAAATGAACAAACATCTTGTATGCAAGTTTCCTAGACTAGGCATACAAAAAGCAACAGTTACCCTCATCAGATTTCAGATTTATTGCCAGAGGACGCACATGACATCACATACAACCCTGAGATTCTTTTTCCTGCAGGTGAGGCAGAATTATCACTATTGGCAGTGCGAAAGAAAACCGACTCAACGTACATATAAAAAAATATAAACAATTGATGTGCAATGCAGAGACAGAGAAAAAAAAAATCAATTAAGTCCAAAAGTTAGAGTCCTTAAATAAGTCACTGATTGAGTTTGCTGTTGAGGTGTCTGATAGTGGAGGGGTAGCAGCTGATGCTGGTAGTTTGAGTCTTGTGGGCACCTGTCCTGATGACAGCAGTGAGAACAGACCGTGTGCTGAATCCTTGATGATTGCTGCTGCTCTCTGATGGCAGTGTTCCCTTTATATATCCTCAACATTGGGGAAGGTTTTGCCTGTGATGTCCTGGGCTGTGTCCACTACCTTTTGTAGGGCTTTACGCTCAGGGGGTATTGGTGTCCCCATACCAGACCATGAAGCAGCTGGCTGAACATGTGCAACTAATATGAGATCCCTGATGCTCCATCCTGCAGAGCTGCTGATGGATTTTGTAGGGATGCAAAATAAAGCAACACCATAGAACTGTTGGTAACCTCTGGCTGAGCACCATGTGCTCTGCTCTGCAAATCGAGTGTGCATCCAATTTTCTGCTTTTGCTTCCTCCATAGATTAGTTCTGTCCGCGATCCTTGCCTGCGGGAGTTGATTAAAGAGTATGAAATCAAAGACTGTGAGTAATATATTCATTACTCAGGAGAGCCCACCTCCCACATCACAGAACAAATCAACAGTATTTTATATGTCTTCTGAATTGGATTAATTGGTAACAGATCCCTGCACGGGGACACATTCCACCATCAAATACACAGTTTGTGGTATTACTCTGCCTTCTGCTGGATAACTTAATAACATACTACAAAATCCCGGCAAGATACAAGATCAGTCTTTGTTATTAATTGGCAATCCTTCATTTAACCAAATAATCAATTTCTGTGGTAAGTTAACTGAGGACAAATTTAACTCTTTAAGCCCCATTCTGTGTATACTGGAGATGTTTATTCTCCGATATCTCTTTGTATTGTATTGTATTTCCTCCTGATAGGCTTCCTCTGTACAAATTTGTTACTTTTCTCACCAGGTTCAGCTATTATAGTTGGGAGTTTCTCTGCTTTTGGCAAAAACAAGTTATTCAATAATTGACTTAAAATAATAATCTTTAAGTTTCACTGTATGAAACATAAATTAACATATTGTCCCCAGTCCTTTTTTTCTATCACTCCCATGTGATTATGAAAAGTAATAATGCACAAAAATATAGATTTCAGGAAATGTTTCTTCACGGCTTCATCAGTTTTGCCCAATTTTACAAGTGTTGTATTGTTCACATGTCCAAATCCTCATGTAAATGTGATGAAAAGATAAAATTTAATTTGGGTGCGCCCTATCAATAAGGAAACCATCCCCATGAATGGAGATACACTGATACATTCAAAGTGGACAAGAAGGTTGTTTTAAGGGCAGCCATCTTATATGTACAACATCAGGAACTTCAACATGTACAAGGTATAGAGATGCTTATGCAAGATCTGTACATAATGGGATAAAAGTATGTGGAGAATGGGGTGGCATGCTTAGTGTAGTGGTTAGTGTAATGCTATTACAGTTCCAGTGACCCAGGTTCCAATCCAGCGCTGTCTTTCAGGAGTTTGTATGTTCTCCCCATGTCTGTGTGGGTTTCTCCCAAGTGTTCCGGCGCCGTCCCATCCTTCAAAAACCTACTGGGGCAATTGGACAGCATGGGCTCATGGGCCGGAAGGACCTGTTGCCGTGCTGTATGTCAAAATTATTATTTTTTTTAAATTAAATTAAAATGTTCCAGAAAGAACAATGCCAGCCCAGCATTCAATCACTTAAACCAAAGACAAGAGGCTTCCATTTTGTTCCAAAAATGCAGAGTTCACTGTCTGAGTTCCTGGCATCATTGGCAAAAGGCAGGCATCTATTTTACCATCAAAACTTCATTTAAATTTTAGCAGGGAACTAAGATCATAAATTGGCTCTTCGTAGTAGTTTGCAAGTTTACTGCCACTATTCGGATTTCTATTAAGCTAGCTTTGCTGATATGGACCTTGCAGAGGACAAGGATAGTCCCTTACAGGGTGGATGATTTTATGTGGAGTGTCAAGGAATATGAATGTTCTTTCAGGCCCTGGAAAGAAAAAGTTAAAATTCTGCCTGCTTTGAGCACTTTGCTCTTGTTTAAAACCTCTGTTGTTATTTTGCACCGTCATCAGGGCACGGACTGCACATCTCTACTCACTTCTCTATGCAAACTGCTGCTCATTTCTGACAGGAGGAAGGTGAGATCCCAGAAACCTTGAGCTTCTTTTCACAAGGCCTGAAACAGCCACAAATACAGGGGAAATATCATTATTTTTGAGAAATCGCTTCAAGCTCCCAATATTAATCCAATGAATAGCTGTTGCATCTACAATAGGGAGTTTCAAGTTCAGCCCCTTGACAGTGCAGAGTTGGATGATATTTACTCTTGGCTTTCATGAACCATAGTTAAATTAGCAGAGATTCACAAGAGGAATTTTCACATGGCAATCCCTCTGTAAACACAGGGATAATAGATGAGATGAGGTACAGGGTTAACTGTATTGTCCTCTGCAGTCAGATAGCCTGCCAACACAGCACACAAATGAATAATAGCTATTTGGGTGAGGGATCAAAGATTAAGGGAACACTGCCTTGAGTAAGAGAAATCAGGGAGAATATTGGCTAAAGGCAGAACTTTAATTTTACATTACAGGCAAAAAATAATGATGAATCAATATTTCTCTTTCCAAGTTTGCAAGCACAAATAAGTTCAAGTGAAAATTTTGATAATATTCAACCTGAATTCCCATTGAATAAACAGTATATTAGCAATCATTTAAACAAGATGCATATTGAAAAATGACAGCAATTTAATTAAATTACTGGTAATGGTTTTCATTTACCTGTTTTTAATAATGCATCACATTACAATTCACATCTAATGGTTGTCAAAACTGTCAATAAAGTAAATTAGATTTTTATTTATATTTTATGAATTCACTGAACCACATACATTTAATAAATATATTTAAAACGTCATTACCTATAGCAAAATAAATCTGCTTAAAAGACTAATTCATCACCGAATTAGTGACCTGGCATTATTTCAACACAAGATAAGGGTCTTGAAATTCCATTACATAGCACAACATTTCTTCCAGAAGCCATTCGCAAGTGCCAATCTGGAACTTAATATCCACTTCAGAGTCTGCCACTCTTGGTCACGGAATGCCTGACTTGCTAATACCTGAAGGAGATTGATGTTTGTTGACGTATCCAATGGTGCACCACACACATCTGCAATATGCAAGTGTGCTGGAGAAATTCAGCAGGTCTCGCAGCATCTATGGGATGTAAAGTGAAAATAACATTTCAGGCCTAAGTTCTTTAATTCCTATGGATGCTGCATAACCTGCTGAGTCTCCCCTGCACTCAACTCCAGCATCTGCAATTTTTCCAGTTTAACTCCATCAAAGCAACAGACATCTGGCTTTCTTTTAATGTAATTTTCAGTGAGATGTGCATGACCAATTTAAGTTCTTGGGAGTCATTATCTTGGAGGATCTTTCCTGAACGAACATACTAAAGGCATCATGAAGAAAACACATTAGTGCCTTTACTTCCTCAGGAGTTTGCAGAAACCCTGGCACTGACCGGCTGCATCATGGTCTGATATGTAAAGCCCTGCAAAAGGTAGTGGACGCACCCCAAGACATTACAGACAAAACTCTCCCCATTACTGTTGGAGGGTAGCAGCAATCATCAAGGATCCACACCACACAGCACATGCTGTTCTCGCTGCTGCCATCAGGAAAAAGGTATAGGTGCCAGAAGACTCGAACTACCAGGTTCAGGAACAGCTGCTCCCCCTCCACCATCAGACTCCTCAACAATAAATTCAATCAGGGACTAATTTAAGGACCCTTACTTGTTCATTGATTTTAAAAAAAAATTCTCTCTATATTGCATAATTTTTCATTTGTTCTCTGTTTACAGTTCTTTCTTTGTTTACATGTATACACTGTGTACAGTTTTTATTTGCACAACCAGTTAGTGGTAATTTTGCTCTGCCTTCAGGAAAAGGGATGAGACAGCAATATCTGCTCTGTGATTAACTCTTCACGGTGCTCCTCTCTTCTGCAACATCTAATGATGTACCAACCCTTCTACCTCCCGAGGGACTTCACCTCTGTTGTCCTGACTGCAGTCTCCATCCATCCACAGGCAGATGTTAAGTTCACACTGGAGAATCTACACACTGTGACCAACATCATCATACCATGTAACCCAATACCTTCTCAGTCATTAATGGGGACACTAACCAGGCTACCTAAAAGAAGGTCCTCCCAAACCACCACCAGCATGTCCCCTGCAGCATAAGGGATTCAAACGCTCCTGACCACTACTACACTAGCATCATAGATACCTACCACTCCATTTCACAACCGCACTTTAGAAAGTCAGATCACCTAGCTCTGTTTCTCCTTCCTACATATGGACAGAAACTGAAGAGCACAGCACTGGCTATGAAGTGTGTTCAGTCATGGACCAGGAAGGCAAAAAAAAACAGCTCTGTGACTGTCTGGAGTCTGTAGACTAATCAACGTTGAGGGACACAGCACAGATCTGAATGAATGTGACACGGTGGTTACCATTTTTATCAGTAAATGCCTGGACAAGTGTGTTTCCACCAAGAATGTCATATCTAAAGGAATAGGATATGTGATGTTGAAGATTTATAAGGCATTGGTAGGGCCTCAATTGGAGTACAGTTTTAAGCTTCTTATTCCAGAAAGAGTGTACTGGCAATAGAGATGACTCAGAGAAGATTCACAAGAATAATTTCTGGAATTAAGGGATTAGCATATGAGGAATGTTTGATACTCCTTGGAGTTCAGAAGAATGAGGGGAGGCCTCATAGAAACAAGGTTGTTTCCCATGATAGGGAAGATTAGAATAAGGGGCCATGACTTTACAATTGAAGGGAACCCATTTAAAACAGAGATGCAGAGTAATTTCTTTAGCAAGAGAGTGGTGAACCTCCAGAATTTGCTACCATGGACAGTTATTGTGGCCAAGTCATTGGGTGTATTTAAGGCAAAGATTGATAGTTATCTGAATAGTCAGGGTATGAAAGGTTATGGGTAGATGGCAGGGGAGTGGGGTTGAGTGGGAGAATGGATCATCCCATGATGGAATGGCAGAGAAGACTCGATGGACCAAATGGTCTACTTCTGCTCCTATGCCTTCTCTCTTATAGGCTAACCACTACACCAACAGTACAGTATACTGCATAAACTCATTATCATGTCTTCTAAAAAGGTTTGCAGCACTATATCTATATTGAGTGCTAACCAAACCTATTTCTGGACAATGTCAACAAGGACATTGCATGGTTCGAGGCTTTTTCATGAAGAAGAATATCAATCTTATTCTAAACCAGCATAAAAATGGTTGCCGTTGTTTGATTCAGGATCTTATTGCAATTCTTTCCATGGATGCATGGAAAGACAAGCTACAACCAGAGGAGCAGTTTAGAATCTTAATGCTGTACAGTAATATCTCTGTTATCTGCAAATCAAGAAACCAGCAGCCTCCAGCAGCCGGCAAAGAAATCATGAAAAGTAAATAGGTAAAAAAAAATACAGGTTTAAAATTGGCTCCCTCAAGCAGTCAGTTCATCAATCATGCAACATGCAATCTCAAGCAACCAGAAAATTCACTTATCCGGCATCTACCAATCCCTATTTTACAGTATCCCGATAAACTCTATAATCTTCTCACGTTTACAAAGTAACCCAACAGGAAACTTCTTGCAAATATCTGGGAACAAAGAAAGAATTAAAGTTGAAAAAAATGTCCTGGACAGCAAATTTCAGTTCAGGAAGAGAAAAAGAATAGATTAATATTTTGGGTGGTTTCAGCAAAACTTCACGGTTTGAAGTTGAACAGAATTTATTGTGATAGCCACTTGTTTAAAAAAAAATCACAGCAGAGACAAAAACACTTTTCTACCCATTTTATCAGTATCAACCTCATGATACTGAACACAACACATCCTTTGACTCATCCACCTACATTAGAGGATGCTTTAATATGTTCATGTTTATCAAGAACTTCTCATCAGAATTAGAACAATGCAAGAATTTTAAATAAATGAACAATAAAATCCATGGGTGAATTCACGTGTAAACAAGGAAACCTTTAGATGCTGGAAAACTAGACAGGGAAGCCTTCTTGAACTTGTCCCATTTCTTACACTTGGGCTATGTTCCTTGAAATTTATCCTGATTATGAATCCCTGGAAATGTCTTTTAAATGTTGTAATTGTACCTACAGAAGCCCTACCACATCCTCCACCAGACCTTTCCATATACCCACCACCTTCTGAAGAGAAACCTGCCTTTTGGATCCCCTTTAAATCATTCTTCTCTCAACAAGCCCTTTGATCTCTACTTATAGACTTCCCTACTCTGGGAAACAGACAAAGATATGCTTCTCATAAATGTATAAATCTCCATAAAGTCACCTTTCGTCTTCCTGCATTCCAGGGAGAACAATCTGAACCCATCCAGCACACCAGTCCTGGCAACATCCTTGGGATTTTTTTTTGCATTCTCTCAACTCAATCACATCCTTCCTGTGGTATGTCGATGAGAAGAACACACAAAATTCTAAGTGTGATGTCATTCAAGTCTTCTACATCTGTACCATGACATTGAAACTCTTGTATCCATTGCCTATTCAATGAAGGCAAGCATGTCAATCATATTTTTAATCACTTTGTCTGTGTTGTTACTTTCAGGGAAAAGTGTACTTGTACTCCTTGGTCTCTCTATTCTGCTACACTCCCAGGGTCATGCCATTTTCGATGTTAGTCCTGCCTGGTTTAACTTCCCAAAATTAACCACTTTGCTATTGGAGTTAATTTCCATCTACTATTTCTTTGTCCACTTTCCTAGTTGATCTAGATCAGTGGTTCTCAACCTTTTTCTTTCCACTCACATACCACTCTAAGTAACCCCGTTGCCATTGGTGCTCTAAGGGATTGCTTAAGGTGGTATGTGTGTGGGAAAGGATGGTTGAGAATCACCGCTCTAGATTCGATTGTTACTGAAATATTTTGCTTGAGAAAAATTGTCATTGGCCTATTTCCTTTTTTTTTAAACTTTATTTATTCATTTAAAAAACAAATAATATATGACATATACAGCAAAAGAAAAGATCCCCCCCCACTTCAGCCAACTCTTCTAAGGAGAGCCATAAAAAAAGAAAAAAGAAAGAATATTAAAAAAAAGTAAAATATACATATTAAAATCTAATCAATATAAATTAAAATGTAAATATTCTGAGTATATCAGCCATTTATTAATAAAATAATTATCATGCAAAACATATGTAATTTTTTCCATTATTAAACAATATTTCATCTCATTACATCTCACTATTAATATCAATCATATTTGTATCTTTCCATGTACTAGCAATACATTTTTTCACTACGGATAAAGCTAAATATACAAAAGCAAGCTGAAACTTATCTAATCCCAAACCTTTCAGAGGTTGTAAACTACCCAATAAAAATACTGTTGGATCTTAAACCATTTTAATCTTATATGGATATTCTAAAAATGATTGAATTTTCTTCCAAAAAGATTGTATATCTATACATGACCAAACGGCATGAAAAAAAGTTCCAACCGTATCACCACATCTAAAACACAGATCTGATTCATTAAAACCATATTTTTTTTAATTTTTCAGGTGTCAAATATAATTGATGTAAAAAAATTGTAATTAATCATTGCATAACGTGCATTTATCAATCGAGTTACACTGTCATAACAGATATCTAACCAATCCTCTTCAGAAAAAGTAAAACCAATATCTGCTTCCCATTTAATTTTAGATCTATCCCAACCCTTTTTATCTATACCATCCTGTAATATTTGACACATAAATGAAATATAACCCTTCTCTGGTACCCTCGAAAGAAAAGTCTCAAATTTAGTCATTTTAGGTAAAATCATATCTCTACCAAACATACATTTTACCAAAGATCAAATTTGATAATAAAGAAATAAAGA
Organism: Narcine bancroftii; assembly: GCF_036971445.1. Lineage (NCBI taxonomy): Eukaryota > Metazoa > Chordata > Chondrichthyes > Torpediniformes > Narcinidae > Narcine > Narcine bancroftii. The sequence continues at coordinate 83,370,386 of NC_091478.1, read as the reverse complement.
ATTCTTATCAATACCAAAATCTTCCCTCATCTGATTAAAAGATAAAAACTTAACCTCTTTAAAACAATCTCCCAAATTTTTCACACCTTTAAATCTCCAATACAATAAACTTTGATTATGTATTGAAAAAGAAATAAGTTGATTATTATACAATGGAGTCAAAGACAATAATTTACCCCTAGAACCTATCATTTTATTTTGGCTCATTTCCTTTGGAGTTATGAAACAATGCACATAATGAGTCAATTAGGTATGATTAAAACAGTGGTTTTCAAACATTTTCTTTCCACCCCATACCACCTTATCCAATCCCTTCCTAATCATAGAGCACCTATGACATAGGGAATACTTAAAGTGTTATGTGAGTGGAAAGAAAAAGATTGCGAACCATTGATCTTGATGGAATTGTAACTTTGGACAATTGTCTTCACTGACGACCACACCACCAATTTTGGTGTAATCCACTAATTTTCTAATTTTTCATTTAATTTTAATGGTTAATGGTACAGCACAGTAAAGGGACCTCTAGCCCATGAAGTCCATGTTGCTAATTTACATCCAGTTAACCTTAACAACTTTATACATTTTGGAGGATGGGAGGAAAGTAGAGTACATGGAGAAAGCTCAAAGGGAGAACACACAAACTCCCCAGAGACAGCATCATATTCAAACCTGGTTCACTCTACATTCTGATAGCATTGCTCTAACCGCTACGGTAACCATCCTGGTCTCATCATGAATGAGAATGGATCATTCTCATCCAAGTCGTTGATATATATTCCAAACAGTAGGAAACCCAGCACCAGTGGTGACAGAATTTCAGTGCACCTGTACTTTGTGCTGATGTATATGACAATAAGCTTATGTCATATTATATGATATCCTATATCAAAGTTTCTCATGTGGAGCTTGCAACCTGTTTCCCCTCAGCCTTTTGTGCAAATGATTTACTCTGAAGAATTTATATTCCCAGCCCCTCTGGTACATCACATTTGGTGAGCCTATCCACAACATCTTGTCCAAACATTGTCCCTTCCATTGCCCAGACAAAAACAGTACATAGATTGGGAAGGGAAAAGGAGAAAAGCACGGCTCACATTTCAAAGCAAATGATCATCCCGCTGTTTATCCAGCAGGTGTCAGTAGATTGACTCCAATCTCACAAAAATAAAACTAATTTGTATGATCAAACTTTGCATCTCATTTTAACTGATGCAATAAAATGAAATGAGAATGCAATAAAGCATTGCAGTTTGTATGCATGAGCAGTGTGATGCTAACAATGTTGTCAGCACCCTCATTAACCTGACCAGTTTATCTTAAAGCTCCCAGTCTCTCACTCTGTTCAAAGTTCAAAAGTTTAGATTTATTGTCAGAGTACATGACATCTCATATAACTTGAAGATTCTTTTTGCGGGCCAGGCAGAATTTCTACTTATCGGTCATGCAAAAAACTATACTCAAGAAAATATTCATATGCAAAAGAGAAAAATGTTAACAAAGAAAGAAATGTAAACAAACTGCCTGTGCAATACAGAATATAAATATTCAGTCAAATAATATGCAATGTAAAAGTTCTTAAATTAGTTTCTGATTTTATTTGTTTATGAGTCTGATGGTGGAGGAGTAGCAACTATTCCAGAACCTTGAACGGATCTTATGGCACCTATTCCACTTTCCTGATGACAGGAAAGGCAGAAATATTCAGATCATTCTTTAACAGTTAAGGACAATGGGAGGAAGGAAATTAGGGAAGTGGAAAGCAGCAGTAGATGGAGTTGAATGGCAGGGAGAGCAGTCCTTATACTTCTGTAACTTTGTAAACTTCAGTTCATTTTGAAAGTGGTGGCATCATAAGACCTTTTCCCCAGGGTTTCTCATTATTCACCTGCTGCTATTGAGAGATCAGCATTTTATGGCAACACTCATGAGTCTACTGCCATACAAATACATGTGCACCAAAGTTCTTTCTCATAGCTGAACGGCACTTGTAAAGAAAAACTGGAATGGTAAACTAATTGAATTAATTTGAAAAGATAATAAATGCATATTCACAATAATTAATGCAAAAAAAAATGACTTTCAGTCATGCAGACAGTCCTTTTGAGCTGCCACATGATTAGTATAGCAAGGGAAGATTTAAGAGTCTGATAGCGGTTGGAAAGACGTCATTCTTGAACTTAGTGGTGTTGGTTTTCAGGTTTCTGTACGCTTTTCTTGAAGGCAGCAGTGAGAAAAGGTTGTGACCAGGGTGATGGGGGCCCTTTATTACGTTGACTGCCTTCTTGAGGCAGCGCCGCACATTGATGACTGCAATGGATGGGATGGCTGCAATGGATGGGATGTCAGAACATGCAATAGACATGGCTCGATTAATTCCCAATTCATTGATTTATTGATCATCTGTTAGAGTCATTGAGGGAAGCGGGCAATTACCCTTTCTGACCATCTGCAAATATTTGAAAGTGAGGATGGTCTATGACTTGGAGTCCAACTATTAAAGGTATGCAAGGGACTGTCGTTGATCAAGACGACACCTTATGATGGGGGGAAATTTTTGACAAGCTGTTAATATCTATTTGGAGCTTTATAAACACTGCTGGCATGATGGAGTGTAAGATCAGTTTGCTTTACATCATCCTATGAATATTTATCCATCCTTTTATTCCTTTAATTTATACTTATTGTTTGTTGGTGCATATTATGTACCTATGTATCTGCCACAAGCAAGAATTTCAGTGCATCCATACATTTTATGAATGTGACAATAATAAGCTCTCCTTCATTCTCAATAATCTATTCAATGTTTTAGGGTGAATGAAGCAAATATTTTCCTGTATCATGGAGGCAAGCTTGAAGCTACTTCACTATATTCGGAGCTGTAGTTAATTACTCCCTCAGCCCTTGTCTGGGTTTTGTGGATGATAGGAAGGCTTTCTGAAGGAAGGATTTGACCTCCTCAGTGTAGCACTTTCAACAGTCAACATACGCTTGCACCCACATCATTTTCCTGTGTGCAGTGGTGTGCCGCAAAATAAAACAAAACATCAGCCACTGCTTCCATCTGAAACGGTCCGAAGCTGAGAAGTTGAGAGCTTTGTCTTGGAGACTGTGCAGTGCAAGCATGCCTGGGACTCTGCTCCCAGCAGTTGGTCTTCCATCCCCAGTACCTTTGTAAACTATGCCCCAATGATGCCCTTCTCCTGAGAGAACCAGCAGATGGAGCATTGCTCTTCTCACTCAGGCCCAGTAAGCTGGAGTCTTGCCCTGCCTTTGGTATCAGTGAAGGGGGTCTTGACCTTTGAACCTGGACCACAGAAGCTCAGCAAGACCACAGCCAAAGACCTCATCAATCAATAAAAAAAATTAACATCCATCATACCCTGCAGCACCAAAATTCCACATTTTTTCTGCCTCTCTTAAAAACCTGCAGATCATTAAATTGCACCAGGAGAAGCTTGTCTTGGTATCCACATGTTCATCTCAAAATGTGCAATATTCAATATTTAACACCGAGTGCAAGCCACATACTTTGGGCGATAGGAATATCACACAAAATTACGTTAATTGAAGGAGAATTGAAAGTTTTCTAAAGAGACCAGCACCAACTGCTTAGTTAATTGGAGAGGGCATGGAATATAAATTAGCAGAATGTAGTTCACCATAGCCAATTCTAGCATTTCAAACTGCAAGTACTCTGGTTCCATAACATATTAATATGCAAATCCAATGATAAAAATATACCATATCTGTATCTAATGATGTATTGCCAAAGCAATACTGAGCACTGTTTGGAGTTACCAACGATCTGCTAGAGAACACATGTCAAACTCTGGCCCGCGGGCCAAATTTGGCCCGCGATATAATTATATTTGGCCCGCAAGATCATTTCAAAAATGTATTAGAGGTGGTCCGCCCTGCAGCGAGAGCCGATGCTGTTTTTTGGTAATGTCACCCCCACCATCCTCCCCCTTCATTGCACGTCCTTCCCCACCCCCTAACTATCCCCTCCCCCCTAAAACCACACCCCTTAAAAGATGGCCAGAATATTCTCAAAAAGGAATCCAGAATGGTAAAGTTCCACAAACCTTCTGCTGGGAATCCTAACAACACCCGGGCATCAGATCCACGGGACGCGGAGGGAGCAAGAGTGTTGCAGGTTGACCGTGCAAACTTTGAGAACGGGGAAAACAAAATTGTAACACAAGAAGTCTGTCGATGTTATCAGCCGGAAAGCCAGTTGGAAGGCTCCCCGCACAACCAGTCACTTCTCCCACCTGTTGAGCGGTGCGGCGGATTGACGAGCGCCTGTGATTTCCTGTCGGCGCGACGGACATGGCAGGCTGCGCACGGCCCCCGCTGTTCCACAAAGGCTGATCAGCAGCGCGCTGGGCCTGAGTGGGTGGGTAAGCAGGGGTGGGCAGAGGATATAGGTAGGAGTAATGGGCAGGGGAAGTTATGGTGGTGCTAGGGGCAGTTAGAGGGAGGGATGAGTAGAAGGAGGGGTGGATAGGGAAGAGGTAAAAGGGGAGGGGCAGGGTGAGTAGGGGAGTGGTGATTAGATGGTGAGAGATGGGTAGAGGGAGGAACAGGTTGAGGGGAGAGGCAGTAGAGGGGCGTGTATAGGATGGGGTGGGTAGAGGCAGAGCGAGTAGAGTGAGGGGTGAGTAGAGGTTGGGTAAAGGACTGGTCAGGTAGAGGGATGGTGGGTCGAGGGTGAATAGAGGCCTAGAGCCTGAGGAGTGAGCAGGAAATGCTGAGTCCTGATGCAGGCCAAAATGGACACAGCCTGTGAATGCTGACTACATCTCCACAGGGACCAAATATGTTTCCCTCAGGTCAAGCAAAGGGTGAACTTGAGCTACCTACTCCTGACCTGTAACATTATCCTCCTAAAGTTATATCCTAAAGTTTAACATTACATATGTTGAAAGAAGAGAAAACATGCAGATGTTGTTGAAAATTTTCAATAAATATTTAGTTCGGCCCTCGACTTAGACCAAGTTTCTAATTTTGGCCCTCCGTGAATTTGAGTTTGACACCCCTGTGCTAGAGGGACTCAGCTGTGAGGAGAATTGTCAATGTTTTGGGTCTAAACCTTGCATCAGGACCTCAACCCAAAAAGTCATCAATTCTTTCCCCTTCGCTGCTCACTTCCTCCACAGAGGTTGCATGGCACATCGAGTTCCCCCAGCAGATTATTAGTTGCTCTAGATCAGTGGTTTTCAAACATTTGTTTTCCACTCACATACTACTTTAAGTAATCTCTCACTATTCACAGAGCATCTATGGCATAGGGATTACTTAAGGAGGTATGTGAATGGAAATAAAAATCGTATCTAATTTATGTTATGTGCAGGGTTTCATAACTCCAAAGGAAATGGGCCAATGACAATTTTTCTCAAGCAAAATATTTCAGTAGCCATTGGATCTAGAGCAGTGGTTCTCATCCTTTTCCCCCTCTCACATACCACCTTAAGTAATCCCTTACTAATCACAGAGCACCTATGGCTCTGTGAACCAGACAATATGGAAGATTTCAGTTTGAAACAACACTTTATCTGGGCTGATAAATCACTTCCTTTGATGAAGATGCCCAGTAAATAACCTGTCATTTGATCATGATAGGTGTAAAACACAAATGTCTACAGATGCTGGAGAAACTCAGCCGGTCCTGTAGTGTCCATGCAAGATATATTACCGTCCTTTCGTGCCTGAAACGTTGGTAAATATATCTTCACCACCTATGGATGCTGCAAAACCAGCCGAGTTCCTCCAGCATCTTTGTGTTTTCCAGGTGACCCATGAAAGAATGGCACACTGCTGAAGGAAACTTACGGGAATGTCCAGGCCTTTGGATGTCAGCTGTGGTCAAGAAGCTAGTGGTAGGTTGATCTACTTAAATCTGTGTTGCAAGGTCCAAGAAAATCCCTGCCTGTTCAATTAAATAGGGAACATTCAAGGGCTAATAACTAAGGTACCACTAGATGGCAGAATGGCATAAGCTACTATTCAAAATATTTTGCTATGAAACACGAAGACAAAAGGCAGGGCATGTTTGTTTACAACTCCACTGTGACTTCCTTCCTGTCTAAAAATTGCAAATGCCTCAATGTCATTCTTTACTGAAGAATTATTCATCAGCAGAATGTAATTATTAATTTGTTTTCTTCTTGACTTTACCTTCAAGTAAATTTCTAAATTGACAGAATAAAGTCCACAAAAAAGTGGCAGAGAAGGAAAAGTAAACTTCCTGTACGATTGCTTATTGTATGTTGTGTCTTCTGTGTCTCTGTTGTCCTCCAGCAATTTGGTTTTACTGCAAAACACCATCCGATAATGGTGAAGGTCCACAAGAAGACATGGCCACCCATTTCAATTCTCCATCCCATTCCCTTGCCAAAATGTCCATCCATGGACATGTACTGCCAGTTTGAGAACACCTGTAACAACACCTCATCTTCCAATTGGGCACCCCTCCAACTGGATGGCATCAATATCGACTTCTCTGGCATTTGTTACCCACCCCGTCGTCTCTCCATTCCCTGTCTCCTCTTGCACAAACATGATAAATTCTACCTAGACCCTTATCACATCCAATTACCACCTTTTGTTGGTCTGAATTCCTCCCCCATTGTTTGAATTATGAGACTTCCTGCTTCTGCCTTTTCTGAGTTTTCCTTGAAGAAGGGTTCAGGCCTGAAACATCAGCAACGTATCTGAATAGATCAGCTGAGTTCCTCCAACTTTTTGGTGTTTTTACTACATGGATCACTTCCCACACCTCAAGAGCAATATTTCAGGAAAAGCAGAGATCGACGCAGAAAATCGTAATTAAACAAAGATTTCATGAGATGAAGAAAGCTGTCAGAGTACCAGCACAGCTTTTGGCTGCCGGTGGTAAAAGGTGTTTGAAGATCAAGACCCCAAACTTAATATGAAACCCCACCAGGCAGCAATGGATCCCATCCTCCAAAGTGCATCTCAAGGATACCTCTAACATTGCATCTGCAAAATCTTCCAACAGGCCAACATCCCCAGTTCAGAGACCCTAATTAGATTCAATCACATCGACTGAGTGGGTCACACTGCTTACATGCCTGACAATAAACAAACCATTCCAAGCACAGTCATGGGAAAAGATAACCAAACAGACAGAGGAAAAGTATCAAGGATGCTCTCAAAGCCACTTTCTGAACTTTGGGAATCCCAAGGCTATGACCACATTAAACAGGGAAGTAGTATCCTCTTGAAGAAACACACAAAGATCAGCGTATACAGAGCCGTTGTCATACCCACGCTCCTGTTCAGCTCCGAATCATGGGTCCTCTACCAGCATCACCTACGGCTCCTAGAACGCTTCCATCAGCGCTGTCTCCGCTCCATCCTCAACATTCATTGGAATGACTTCATCACCAACATCGAAGTACTCGAGCTGGCAGAGTCCGCAAGCATCAAATCCATGCTGCTGAAGACCCAACTGCGCTGGGTGGGTCACATTTCCAGAATGGAGGACCATCGCCTTCCCAAGATCGTGTTCTATGGCAAGCCTCTCTACTGGCCTCCGAGACAGAGGTGCACCAAAGAAGAGGTACAAGGACTGCTTAAAGAAATCTCTTGATGCCTGCCACATTGACCACCGCCAGTAGGCTGATATCGCCTCCAACCGTGCATCTTGGCACCTCACAGTTCAGCGAGCAGCAACCTCCTTTGAAGAAGACCGCAGAGCCCACCTCACTGACAAAAGACAAAGGAGGAAAAACCAACACCCAACCCCAACCCACCAAATTTCCCTTGCAACCGCTGCAACCGTGCCTGCCTGTCCCGCATCGGACTTGTCAGTCACCAACGAGCCTGCAGCAGATGTGGACATACCCCTCCATAAATCTTCGTCTGCGAAGCCAAGCCAAAGAAGTATTCAGAATGGTGCTCAGTGGCTCGAGTTCATGTCAGAAGGAAGTGAAAGCCCAGCAAATATAGAGGAAGCAGTGCACACTCACAAAATAATGTCAAGCACTTCCTGACTCATCTGCACGTCCCACATCATTCACTTTGAACTCAAAGAAATGGAGTGAGAGCAAGTCATCCTGAATCCTGAGAAGGAAGATCGGTGAATTTCTGTTGGCGTCTCTCTGTCTACACATTGTTGTCATGCACAGCGGTAGTTCGTATGTGCTGCTTTGCACTTTGCTATTGCACAGTTCCTTTCCTTCTCTTCTCCTCCCTCCCATCAATCCCTCCATTTCCACTTCTAGCAGCTCCTGATAGCTCCTCTTGTACTTGTGCTCATTTATACGTGTCCTGGGAAGCCTACTCAATTTTCTCTCTCTCCCTGTTGGCCATTTACCGCATGTGATAGCACAGATTCTATCACCAATGTGTATATGTACAGATTGTAGTGTAGGATGACTGTGATTGGCTGAGAGCGTAGCCACATCTACTGGCAGGTCTTAAAGGATTGCTCCTAGCCAGACCAGATCATTCTGGACTGGTCGACCTACATGTGATATGCTCCAGTCTTTTAGTTAATAAAAGTCTTGGTTTGGATCCACGAGTCTTTGGTTCTTTCGATGCGCTCTACACCGCACTTTTGCCAATATTCCATTGCTATTCCCTACAAACTTTCTGTTCATGCTCTCTCCATTTATGTCTTTCTCATGGCTTCTGTCAACATTGGACATCTGTGCATTTCAAAGGAAACAAATTCAATCAGGTGAAAGAAAAGTCCTTGTTCCAGATAGATTAAATAATTATTCCAATTGGGAAGGAGTTTGTTTTTACGTTTACTTTCTGGGCATATAAAATAATAGTCCCCTTTTAAGTATTAGCTCAATTTCAGCTCTGTGGTCTTGAGTTGCCGCGAACTGCCATAGGTCATAATAGCTCATTCCAATGTTCATTTAGTTTCCCAGAGTTAAAAATTAATTGGCCCCATTCCTGGCTGGGAAATCAGTTTAAATGCTGTAAACACAGTGGAATGCAAAGTTCTGACATGGGTGAGAGGAACAGAGTGGAGACATATTGTTATAGAGAGATATCACATTGAAACATGGACAAACTGAGCCCATACCAACCACCCATTTGTACACGAATCCCACCCAAACATTGTAGTCTCCCTATATTCCCATCAACCCCTCCCCAAAACATCTACCACTCAAGGGTAATTTACTGTGACCAATTAACCTAGCAAAGCAAATAACTGTAGAATACAGGAGGAGAACAGAGGAAACCTATGTGATCACAGGAAGGATATGGAAATTCTGCACGAGGGCACTGAACCTGGGTCACGAGACCAGTGAAGAAGCAGCTCGGCCACGAATGATGTAGAATATTTGGGGATCAGAAGGGAGTTATCGCTGTTTAATGAGTAGATGGCTCAGCGAGAGGGTCAGTTGTTGGGGCTGCATGAGTAGATAGATTGGCAGTGGGCGGCACAGTTGGCATAGAGGTTAGCACAACACCATTACAGCGCCAGTGATCGGGGCCAGGATTTGAATCCCATGCTATCTGTAAGGAGTTTGTATGCTTCTCCCCATGTCTGTGTGGGCTTTCCCCAGGTGCTCTGGTGTCCTCCCACAGTTCGAAACATACCAGGCGTGTAGGCTGATTGGGTGAAAATTGGACGGCATGGACACATGGGCCAAAGTGGTCTGTACCCATGCTGTATGCCTAAATTTAAAATTTACATTTAATTTAAAATTTAAAAGATTCATTGTCATGGGGTTTCAATTTGTGGTCAGGGAGAAAACATCATCTTCTATTGGAGATGAGTGGGTCAGGTTAGTAGATTGGTGGTGGGGAGCAGTTTGGAGAAAATTGGTTTCTTGGATAAGTAGAATTGGACACAGTGGCTGATGGTGAGACACTGAAGGATACGCTGATTCATAAACACTTTAAACCAGCTCTGCTCAATGGGGGCCCCCACAGACTCCTTGGGGCCACAGCACATTTAAGTAAAAACCTTGTTTTCTTTTCAACTCACGTAACATAAATATTTTTAATGTTTTTTTTTAAAGTAGTCAGTAGGGGAGAAATACGTGGAACATTGTCCAGGAGTACGCTGTTTCATCGGGTTGTACTGGTACAATCGGATGACAAATAAACTTGAACTTTACAGGGAAAGGGATCCATAAACTTTGAGCAGAGCCAAAAGGGGCTATAGTTGGAAAAGGTTGAGAAGTGCTGCTTTAAACTATCTGGATCAGAATCCATGCACCAGTGAGATCTCATCAGACAGATCTCCTTTAAATTCAAGCAGACCACATCGATGATACAAAAGTGAAACAAGAACATCTTCAGACGCTGTGACAGAAAAATGCTGGAGAAACACAGCAGGTCCCATAGTGTCCATAAAAGTTAAAGATATGTTGCTAATGTTTCAGGCCTGAACCGTTAGTCGAGGTATGAGCAAAAAGCAAAAACAGTAAAAACGCAAGGCTGGAGAAATTCAGCAGGTCAAACCAAAGATAAAGATACGTAATCATCGTTTTGGGCTTTAACCCTTCATCAAGAGTAGGAAAAAGTAGCCAGGTGTCTGAATAAAAAGGCAGGGTAGAAGGGAAGAAAGGGGCAAGGGGGAGGAGCACAGGCCAAGACGCCATTGATGGACATGGATAGGGCAGGAGGGAAAAGCTGAGATTTGATCAGCAGAGGGCCTGGCTCTGTGAATGCAGAGCTGGAAGAAAGAAGAAAAAGGGAGAGTGGAAGTGATACAAAAGTCGGCAAATGAAGCGACAAATGAGCAACTCATTTTCATTGAATTTGGTTGCATTTCGCACAAAACCTTGGTGTCGGTTGGCCCAATTTGCAGACAGCTCCTTTGAGAACATTTCCTGAAAACTCCTCCCTATTATCCGTCACACACCTCCCATCCTCTACACGAAACATCTCCACATTCTTTCACAGAGGCTCTTAAGCTTTGGGACACCTCACTGCAGTACACTTTTTGTAGCTTTAAAACATTTTGGGGACAGAAGCAACTGAAGTAATTAACATTAACTTGTCTCCTCCATCTATGCATTTTTTGACGAAGCACATTTTGTTGGTGTCCTTAACTTCAAGCACAAAAATAAAATTGTTAACTGAATTGTATAGAAAATAAAAATGGGATTAAATAAACCCTGCTGATCACAGGCTGGTTTGTTCCAACAACAAAGGAACTTTCAAGGTGACAAAAGCCAGTTCAACAAATCTGACCTCGATATTTAGTATGGTTATTTATTTGCTCCAAGTAGCTTCAGTTGATCATACAAAGCATCTGCACAATGGTGCCATAATCAATTACACTGTCTTTTGGATCAAATATGAGCAAGCAAATTGAATCCTATTTATTTTGTGTATGGGGGAACTGCACAGTCAGAAATGTAGATCAAAGTCGTAAAGTACTTAAGCTGACAAAGAAGATAATGTAGCAATGCTTGATGAAACAGCTGTGTGGCTGAATAAGGAAAAGAAGTTAAAAACACTGAGGGCAGAACTATTGTCTCCATGTCACTTGGCCTCCTTCCAACATTCTGGTTTTACTCACCTCTTTCTCAATCTGGCTCAGTCCTCATGACTCGGCTTGAACATGGTCTTTCAAAGGAATGGAGTCGGTCAGATCATGTTTGCTGTTGCCTGTGATTCCCCAACTGACCCTCCAGCATTCAGACACTGAAGCTGAATTCAGCTTGGCACTCTGGCACAAGTACTGGGAACTGCTGAAGTTCAGCCGAGTCTGTCAGCTCACCCAGCCTTTGGGTAGGCACTGAATGGGGCTCTCCCTCTGTAGGTACTACATTACACAGGATCCAGCAATGTGAATTGCAGAACAAAGTTCAGAAGGTTAAAGCAGGTTGCAATGTTTTAAGAAGTTATTTTGTTTTATTGTAATTTTTTTTACTGTGTTCTACATTTTCAATAATTTACATTGTTTTGACTATTTTATTTCAATGTTGAGAGTTTTAAACATCAAATAATACATTGGGTCATTGATATCAAATAGTGACATCAAACACTGACGTCATTAAATCACCCCCAGCAACCTTTGAACATTGGTGTGTGTCAAAATCTGCAACTTGATGTATAATACATTTTTCCAATCCAGGATATTAGCTTGGAAGGACAAGAGGACAATTTAATGCTGGTGATTTTAAAAAGGAGGGAGATAGTTTCACAATGAAAGCAAGTGGTGGCCAAATTAAGGAAATGATCATCCAATTAAGTACAGGTAAATCCTGCTTTACCGACGCTTGCTTTATGAAAATTCGCTATATGAAGAAACCCGTGTTTGTTTAAATGAAGAAATTGTAATGAGTTTACGATGAGTTTTTGCTTTTACGAAAATTGCCTCCAATAGTACACAATGGGGCCTTGCTTTATGAATTTTCAGTTTACGAACGGTTTCTCGGGAAGGCTGTACCTTCATAAAGCAGGGTATACCTGTCTTAATAAGGTAAAATAAAACCAGAAGGTTTGTCCATTGGGCAAGATCGTCTTGTAAAAAGTGAGAGAATGGAGGAGAAACCTCCCATCAGGTTTCTGGTAGAAGGTGACTTGTCAGGTAGCAAGAAATGGGGAAAGAGCAGTGATGGTTAAATTAATAATGATAAAACCCTTCGTTATCAATCAGAGCTGTTAGCTAATGGGTTTTCTTTATGGATGTGGTAGACAAGGAAAGCAGACCAGCCATGTAAATACTATAAAGGCCAAGTGACTCAACCCCTTGCACCCATCTATTACCCATAAGATTTACCTTGATGAGCGCATCCCCACCAACTCCTTTAAAGTTCGTCACCATCCATGCAAGTCCACTTGATCACCTGGACCACAAAAACACTACATCAGTCTGTTGGTTATTGATTCCATTGTTTTATACCATTGTCTCAGCAAAACTAATCATCAAACTCAAGGATCCGGAACCCTGTTCCTCACTTTGAAAATGGATCCTTGATTTTCTTATCATCAGGTTTCGATTAGTGGTGCAGATTGGAAACATCACCTCTGCCTCGCTGACCAGCAACAAAGGCTGCATCCTTTGTCCCCTGCTCCATTCCATCTCTACCAATGATTGCGTAGCCAAGTTCCCATCTGATCTATAAGACCAGCACATCTAAATTCAAGAACAGATTTTTTTCCAACAGACTCTAGAAAGTTCCTGAAATACCCAGACCAGACATCTGGAGCACTATTGTGGCATCACATTTAGTTTTGCACTAACTGAAACTGTGAATATTTATTTATCTTTTTACATTTACTATCTTTTATTTTTCTTGTGATCATTTAATTTATACATATTATTTGTTAGTGTTTTTAACATACTTGTGTAGGTGCAACAAGCAAAATATTAGTGCATCAAAGCATCGCAAGTACACACACACACACACACACACCCCTCTGAGTAGAAAGTCCTGCAAAAGGTAGTGAACACAGCCCACAGGCAAAACTCTCCCCACCGTTGAGAATGTCTGCATGGAACGCTGCTGTCAGAGAGTAGCAGCAATCATCAAGGGTCCACCCTATCTGGGACACGCTATCATCAGGAAAGAGGTGTAGGCCCCACAAGGTGTAGATTCACACCACCAGGTTCAGGAACAGTTGTTTCACCTCCTCCACCATCATACTCCTCAACAATAAACTCAATCAAAAATTCATATAAAGACTTTGCACATTATTTATTACTGAATATTTTTTTTTCTTCAGTATCGTACAGTTTGTTTACATTTCTCATTTCTGTATGTGTATCTTTTCTTGTGTGCAGTTTTTTTGCATTACTGACAAGTAGAAATTCTGCCTGGCCTGCAGGAAAAAAAATCTCAGGGCTGTCTGTGATGTCATATATGTACTCTGACAATAAATCTGAACTTTGAATACAAAAATAGATCTCATCTCATCAATTGAGTTTGGAGTACTCACTACTTGATAGCATCTATCATTCAGCTGATCAGCTACTTTATCTGCAAAGGAAGATGATTTTTCAAAAGCCTCAAGAGATCGTCCCAGTCTCCATGAACATCCCTCTCCCTGATATTGGAATGATGCAAAACCAGACTATTCACAACGTTGGTATTGCCCATGATCACTAGATCATCTGCAAACCTCATATCCGTGAAACCATTACAACATGCTAAATTTCACTCACTGACACCATCCAACTTCTCCGCACACTTTACTGCCCTGGTGCTGAACCCCTCATTCAAGGTTCCATCAATCTATGGACTTTGCAAATCCAAAGCAAAGTTAATCTTCCATTCTTAATGTCCATAAAATTGAAGTCATCCAAATCCTTGCTCCCCAAAGCTAAACATGTAAAATACAAGACATTTTACAACAGCAGGTGACATCTTGGATTTTTTTCACCATGTTGAAGATGGACATTATGTTAAACTTCCTTTCTGAGCCTTTATTTTCAACTCTCCTCTCATTAACCTTTCTACTCAGAAGGAAGATTGATCTTTATGCCATCCAATATAAATGTGATGCCTGACTCTTGAAATCACCTTTATACACAACTTCTCTGCATTATAATTTGCAGAAGAAGACCAGGTAATCTATGTGGGGTCAACCTGAGGCATTTGTGTCAATCCCTAGCTTTCCTACTCAAATCTCTGTTGAAATTGTGGACATTCATGTCCACCTCAGTACATTATTTGTTAACCAGACTTTTCACCATCAAATATACATACCTCATTCTTTTCTCAAGGGACAGAGGAAACGGAGTTTCTTTTTTTTTAATGCTGATGGAATCAAGAGAAAATGGGGTTAGTGCAGGAACATTGAAGCCAAAGAACAATCGCGAATTATTAAATATCGAGATGCATAATGGGACCAAAAGCTCAATCATGCTTCCCATGTTGAAAACCCTCTTGTCGGACATTCCCACAATTCCCCATGCCAGGGGTATCAAAAAACGAGAGAGCATAGCTTTCAGGTGTGAGGTTATAAAATTAAAGGTAATTTGAAGGGTATATCTTTTTTTACTCAGAGAAAATGGTTGATATCTACATGAGTGGTAGAATGGTGTGTCCTACCATAACATTCAAGAAGTATTCAGGTAAGCATTTGAATTGCAGAGAAGGCTACAGACAGAGTAACTGGGATCAAGGATAGATGGGTCAATGGAGACATGATGAGATGGAAGTCCTGCTGTTACATGACTGTGATTTGCAGGCTGTTTTAACATCCACACATGTTGTCATCTCAATCTCCATTTTCTCACTTTATTGCTTCAAAAAATAAGCAATCAAATTAGTCAAACTTAACAAATCTGCATTGGTATATTTCTTGCTTGTTTGCATGTCTGTTAACATTTTTCTATATTTTTAAGAGTTGCCTGGAAATCAACATTAAATTGAATGTTGTATCATTACCAAGTCTGTCCTTTTACCCCTTTTGTGAACAAGGATGCAGGTGTCTGGTATCTCGTACCACCCCTGTATCCAGGAAATATTGGAATGTTCTGTCGTTTGCATCTTACCTTCACTAGCAACCTACAATTTATCTCATCTGGATAGGATTGTTTATCCACTCTGGCTACTGCCAGCCTTTATAATGTTTCCTTTCCATTTTAATCATATCCAGTATCCCAGCAACTTCCTTGCATATTATCAGTGCAGCAAGTTCCTCTTCCTCAGTAAGCATCAATGAAAGATATTTACTTGCTCATTCATTCATAATCTCCACCAATAGGTCTCTTTTCTGGTACTGATTGGTCCCATTGCTCCTCCACCTTGTTAATGTGAACATAAGAGCAGTAGAGCACCAGTCACTGAGGGCATAGTCGATCTGATCTGGACTTCATCTCCACTTTCTGCCTGGACCTGTAATCCTAGATTGCCTTAAATTGTAAAAATCTATCTCAGTGTTAAACACAAGTCATCAAGTCAAGTTTATTGTCATCTGATTGTTCAAGTATAACCCAATGAAACAGCCTTCTCCAGTCCTTGGTGCAAAACACAAAGACATAACTAGACATAACACACATACGCAGGACAAGTAGTTCATCAATATAAATATTGTTTTTACATATGAAAGTCTCTGAAGTCTCAGACTTCCATTGGCACTGTATTTCAATAGTCATATTAATTCAATTAAACTTTCAAGCTTGTAGCTTCCACAGGCCTATATCTTAGTCATCATATTTGCTTTGTTCTGACTATTCTCTCTTGAGATTAAATGGATGTCTTACTTTTTGTCTGTTGGTTTTGGCTCAAATTTACTCAGGCAAATTGTTCGAAGGAATCCTCTTCCAGACAAGTGATTTCAGATGCTGCTCGTCACTAATAGAAGAATTGCTTCCCGGAGAGATTTTTCTCCATAATTATTCTCATTCTTCTAGTTCTGAGATGCTCCTGTATTGCCATGATCTCCATACAACTCATTCCACCCCCATCATTAGTTTCAATAATGGCTCCATCTTTGTTGGTCAGGAAAACTAAACATAAAGCTGCTACTGAGTGCACTTCATTTCTTTGTCCTTAACGACTGCCTCACTCAATACTTCATACTATGAAGATAATCTCCTCTCTTGTCTTCCTCCTCCTGTTTGATCAGGGTTGGTGTCATGGGGGGGGGGAAGCATTCACAAGCTATGCCCTCCCCAATGAGTTAATGTGCCCCCCCCCACCCAGTGCGAAGCTGAAACATCGGCCCCCCGTCAAGTCGGCCACGACTGCCACGACCCACCCCTCTCAGTCTGTCACTGCTGAAGTATCAGTGCCCCCCCCTGCAGTTACCCTCATGCCCCTCAATTAGATTTGTTCTGATGCCAACTCTGTGCTTGATATGAGGTGCAACATGTGTATAATAAGTTTATCAAAAGAACCACATATATACTGGGGGGTGGGTGGTGGGTGGGGAGAATGGATACAGGATTTTTGATTTGAAATTACTCAAATCATGTTGGAGATGAGGGGGCGGAGGGTAAGAGGGAGAGTGAGAATCATGCTTCCAGAATCTCAGCATTGTGCTTTCAGACTGAAAGGAGGAGCTCTGTAATGTGACCAGCCA
The DNA here is from genome assembly GCF_036971445.1 of Narcine bancroftii. Classification (NCBI taxonomy): domain Eukaryota; kingdom Metazoa; phylum Chordata; class Chondrichthyes; order Torpediniformes; family Narcinidae; genus Narcine; species Narcine bancroftii. The sequence continues at coordinate 83,353,400 of NC_091478.1, read as the reverse complement.
ATTCCTATTTCGTTTCCAGAATGAAGAGAAGACCAGACTGTAAGCGGTGAGTATCGAGACCAACATGCCACAACTTGGAAGTGTGCGTGGGTTTCAGAATTGGGAATAGGAGAGATGATGGAATCAGCATCTTGTCCCTTGTGCCTGCATGTGCTGACGCCAGGGAAAAGTTATGGTGGTTCTTGAAGAGTGGATCAGTGTGTCACCCCGCCAATGCTCCCTAACGTTAAAGAAAAAAGGGAAGGTATATTTGACAGCGTCAGTAAAGTGGAGATGCAGAAATGGAAAAGGCTGTGCCATTGAGTGAAAATATTGGTGAAGAGAGAAGGTGAGGACAAGGAGTGAGACTCAGTGAAGGAGGGAAAGATGCGAGAGTAGAGGAGTCTTTCCTGTTTTCGCAAATCAGTTGAATCAGGCCTGACGATTTCACATCCCATTTCAGACGAGTTTGGAAGGGTCTTCCTCAGTCAGTCAGAATTTAGTGTCATTTTTAAAACTGTAAAACAGCCATAAAAACAAAATTGTGTTTCTCCAGGACACGGTGTTATTTAATAACATAATACTATACGTTGCTGAAGATCCAGCTGCGCTGGATGGGTCACGTCTCCAGAATGGAGGACCATCGCCTTCCCAAGATCGTGTTATATGGCGAGCTCTCCACTGGCCACCGTGACAGAGGTGCACCAAAGAAAAGGTACAAGGACTGCCTAAAGAAATCTCTTGGTGCCTGCCACATTGACCACCGCCAGTGGGCTGATAATGCCTCAAACCGTGCATCTTGGCGCCTCACAGTTTGGCGGGCAGCAACCTCCTTTGAAGAAGACCGCAGAGCCCACCTCACTGACAAAAGGCAAAGGAGGAAAAACCCAACACCCAACCCCAACCAACCAATTTTCCCTTGCAACCGCTGCAATCGTGTCTGCCTGTCCCGCATCGGACTTGTCAGCCACAAACGAGCCTGCAGCTGACGTGGACTTTTTACCCCCTCCATAAATCTTCGTCCGCGAAGCCAAGCCAAAGTGACTATACATAAGACCAAACATAGAAATGGGCAAGAGGCCACTGCGAGCAACTGCCACACAGCCATCAGGTATCACGGCTGTCATCTTATCCCAGCCTCTCAGTTACAACTTTCTCCCTTACAAATTAGCAGCATAACATTGCCTTTAACCTTAAATCAAGCTACTCAACAGAATGTACAAAATCACAATGAACAGAACATGTTTATAGACCGAGGCCAGTCCGTGAGCTCAGTAAGACAGGATAGAAATGTCCATATAATGACTCCTGCCTCAGCAGAAGCTGTTCCCCCATCCAGAGGCTGCTGCAGCCTTTCACTGCACTGCCGTCTGAGGTTTCTGACTACTACTGGGCCACAGGTGGTAGCGAGAGTCCTCCAGCCTATTTTTTCCATGGAGACTCCCCTCAATCTACAGTTCCTCGGAGCCTTGGCCCCAGCACCGGCCGCCGCTGCACCCCACACTCGTGGCTGACATGCCCACTGTGGGTGCCCAAGCCAGCACACGACCCAGTGCTCCAAATCCTCGGACTGCCTCGTCGACTCTTCCAGCCCAACACGGCGCCGCCGCCAGAGGCACAGAAGGCTTTCATAGCCGCACTCCACATTGAGGCTGCCAGCTGCTTCCTGTTCCTGCAACTAGTGATTACCCTCCCCTGGGAAGACAGGGCCTTTACCTCTTCTATCCCATGTCCCACACTTCAGCTCACAATTGATGAACAAATAAAAGCAATGGAAGTTTTTAGCCGCAGCGATTGCTGCATTCAGGAGACCTAGCAGATGTTCTTCTGAGATTCCCACTGATTATTAATTTACATTGGAATCATACTCCAAATGTGGTCTGGTCAATGTTTTTTAAAGGCTTAGCATTATATCCTTGTTCTTATATTCTAGTCCTTTTGAAATGAATGCCAACATTGCATTTGCCTTCCTTACGACCAACTCAACATGCAAGTTAACCTTTGAGGACTCCTGCACTAGGACTGCCAAGTCCTTTTGAGATATTCTGCCATCAATTTCATTAACCATTTGTTTTGTATACAAGAGACAAAATAAATTCATGCAAATATCTTAAGTACTACTTGACTTAATCTACAAGCCAATTCAATGTATGAAAACTTCTGCCAACTCTTAACCAGTTATTCACGCAACACAAATGTGGTGTATACTATGACAATTAAAAAAACAATTTATTTCTGATGAATCACAGAACTTGATGGCTTTATATTAGGTATTATATACTGCTTGAAGATACTACATTCATCTTTTCTTATGTAAAACATCACCCACAACTTTGAAGATGCCAAACATATAAAATGCTGATTAAAACAACATCCTTAGTTTCTGAGACAATTATGAGATAGTTAATGGGATATGAAACATTTTTACAGTATTTTGATGTTAACACAGAGAAAACTATTTGTATGCTTCAAGGGTTTCAAGCTTAAAAGTGATTAAATCAGTGAATAACTGCCTGCTTATCCAGCTTTAGTGGAAGTTCAGTCATGTGTGTAATAATATGCAAGGCAACCCAACCACGTATTATGTTCTTGACCTTGTCTAAAAATGGGAATTATAAAAAATTCCTGGAAAACAAGCTTTTGTAAGAAATCCCAAACATTTCTACTGAACTCTGATGGGTTTTACAAAAATGTATAGTTATTGTAAATATTTTGCATGCATAAACATGCATCAATATTTAATTGCTTACTTTCAAATAACTCAGCTAAAAGCAAAATTGCTTGCAACATTTCCCCCAGTCAATATTAACATTGGATAAATGCTCCAAGAACTTTAACTTATTATGTTTCAAAACGTCATAATTTCATTTCATTTTGATGATTCTTGTACAATTAAAGATGATTGAAGATAAAGTTTGCACAAACTTTGATAAGGAGTTTATTGTCTGAAACCTTACACAATGGACATGTGCGCCAAAATTCTTTGATGCTGCAGATGAATGGGTACTGTACATACACCATTGCAATGAAATGAATTACAGACCACTTTTATCAAATATTATACACCTCTGATAGAACCATAGAACATTACAGCACAGAAGCAGGCCCTTTGGCCCTTCTAGTCTGTGCCAGACTATTTTTCTGCCTAGTCCCGCTGACCTACATCCAGTCCATAACCTCCATACCCCCTGTCATCCATGTATCTGTCAAAATTCTTCTTAAATGTTAAAAGTGAGCCCACATTCACCACCTTAGCTGGCATCTCATTCCACACTCCCACCATTATATGTGTAAAGAAATTCCCTCTCATGTTCCCCCTAAACATTTCCTTTTCACCCTTAACCCATGTCTTCTGGTTCATATCTCACCTATCCTCAGTGGAAAAAAGCCTATCTACATTTACCCTGAGTAGACCCCATCATAATTTTAAATAGTCTATCAAATCTCCCCTCATTCTTCTACACTCCAGGGAATAAAGTCCTAACCTGTTTAACCTTTCCCCGTAACTCAGTTTCTGAAGATTGGGCAACATTCTTTAAATCTCTGCACTCTTTCAATCTTATTGATATCTCTCCTGTTGTTAGGTGACTAAATGGAACACAATACTCCAAATTTGGGCTCACCAATGTCTTATACAATTTTTCTGTAATATCCCAGCCCCTATACTCAAGAATTTGATTTATGAAGGCCAATATGCCAAAAGTTCTCTTTACAACCCTATCTACCTGTGACACCACTTTCAGGAAACTATGTATCTGTATTCCCAGATCCTTCTGTTCTGTTGCACTCCTCAGTGCTTTACCATTTACTGTGTATGTTCTTTCTTGGTTTGTCCAAATTGCAACATCTCACACTTGTCTGCATTAAATTCCAACTGCCATATTTCAACCCATTTTTTCCGCTGGTCCAGATCCTACTGAAAGCTTTGAAAACCTTCCTCGCTGTCCACAACATCTCCAATCTTTGTGTCATCTGCAAACTCACTGATCCAATTTACCATATTATCATGCACAATATTGATATAGATGACAAACAACAATGGTCCCAGCACCGATTCCTGAAACACACCACTAGTCACAGATCTCCAGTCTAAGATGTAATCATCCACCACCACTCTCTGGCTTCTCCCGTCCAGCCATTGTGAAATCCAGTTTACTATCTCACCTTGAATAACGAGTGTCTGAACCTTCCTGACTAACCTCCCATGTGGGACCTTGTCAAAGGCCTTACTAAAGTCCATGTAGACAATGTGATTACCAATGACAATAAAATAGCTCAACAGAAATTGGAATTACTTTATCTGTTATTGTTTGTGAGTTTAACAAGCTTAACAATAATTAAATTATGAAATTTAAAATCAGTCTGGCCGGAATGCTGAAATTCCAAACAAGATTATTTAAGGTACATTACAAAATGTTTAATAGCTGCTTTAACCAGCTCTAACCAAAACCTACAATAACCATATAAGTGAATTATGTTGTTAAAATTTCTATGTACAAATTCTTGAAAATATTTACCAAAATATTGTTCTGCGAAGTTATAAAATATAAAATAAAAATTGTCTTCTGTATCTACAGATATCCTGACAAGCACATGTCTTTTAAAAGGCACATTCCTGATTCACCCCTGCCTATCGGTGCCCATTAGAATTTCTTTCAGAGAGGTTTGTATGGGCTCGGATTCATGGCCTTCCCCTATGGCTGTCAATCTGTACCAATATGTTACCAGAGAGTTATGGAATCATTGGACATGAAAACTGACCATTTGGTTCAACTTACTCACACTAACAAAAATGTCCCACCCACACTAGTCCCATTCACCTGCATTGTGGCAATATCCCTCTATACCCATCTGATTTACGAATCCATCCAACCATTTCTTAAACAATCTTTGGCTTAGCTTCGCGGACGAAGATTTATGGAGGGGGTAAAAAGTCCACGTCAGCTGCAGGCTCGTTTGTGGCTGACAAGTCCGATGCGGGACAGGCAGACACGATTGCAGCGGTTGCAAGGGAAAATTTGTTGGTTGGGGTTGGGTGTTGGGTTTTTCCTCCTTTGCCTTTTGTCAGTGAGGTGGGCTCTGCGGTCTTCTTCAAAGGAGGTTGCTGCCCGCCAAACTGTGAGGCGCCAAGATGCACGGTTTGAGGCATTATCAGCCCACTGGCGGTGGTCAATGTGGCAGGCACCAAGAGATTTCTTTAGGCAGTCCTTGTACCTTTTCTTTGGTGCACCTCTGTCACGGTGGCCAGTGGAGATCTCGCCATATAACACGATCTTGGGAAGGCGATGGTCCTCCATTCTGGAGACGTGACCCATCCAGCGCAGCTGGATCTTCAGCAGCGTGGACTCGATACTGTCGACCTCTGCCATCTCGAGTAATATTTACCAAAATATTGTTCTGCGAAGTTATAAAATATAAAATAAAAATTGTCTTCTGTATCTACAGATATCCTGACAAGCACATGTCTTTTAAAAGGCACATTCCTGATTCACCCCTGCCTATCGGTGCCCATTAGAATTTCTTTCAGAGAGGTTTGTATGGGCTCGGATTCATGGCCTTCCCCTATGGCTGTCAATCTGTACCAATACGTTACCAGAGAGTTATGGAATCATTGGACATGAAAACTGACCATTTGGTTCAACTTACTCACACTAACAAAAATGTCCCACCCACACTAGTCCCATTCACCTGCATTGTGGCAATATCCCTCTATACCCATCTGATTTACGAATCCATCCAACCATTTCTTAAACAATACCATAATGCTTAACCACGTCCTCCAGCAGCTTGTTCCGTACACCCAAAATCCTTTGTGTAAAAAATCTTGAAATTAGTCTCAGAGTATGGGCTAAAGAATTTGCTAATAAGAAAGCTGATGTAAAGAACTGAATTAGTAAAATGCAAAATGATTGGAGGAGGGTAGTGTGTCAAAGGGAAGTAAACAAAATAAAAGTGGACATTACTGATAAAGCAGGGAAAGGTGGGAAATTATGAAAGCTACCTTTGTCCATGCTAAATCACCAACCAGCGTTGGCAGATTTTGACACTACAATTCAGCATTATGCAACCCTGGTTTAAGTGTTGCCCCATTCTGCTAAGTGCAACCTTATGACACAGTTGATTAGCTAACCAGTATGCTTTTCTCTTTGGGGTTCTCTCCTACAGCATCTCCAAAGCAAGTAGCCCTTGAAGGATTATGTATCATTGGTATTCTTCCTGCTGCTAATTCAACACCAGTCCAAATAAATATGATCAGAATGAAACCCTTTGCTTGCAAGAGGAATCCATATCATTAAATGACTGTAATGCAGAATTATTTCAGAAGCCCTGTTGAGCAAGGTGCAAGGCAACATCATTAGTAGTCGTGCTGGCAATGTCAACATTTCATGCTCCACATGCACCAGAAACAATCTGATGCAACATCCAAGCCTACAAGTGTAGACCCATCCATTTCACCCTATTTATGGTTTTGTCTGCCATAGAGTCCAAAACTGAGTTTAAAAAAGAAGATAACTTTATTATTAAGCAGCTTTTCCAATGTCAAGTTCTATAATAACAAAAGAAAATAAAATCATGTATGTACAATTGGTTTGTCTGTGCTAAAGACGAAGAGGCAATTTTTGATATTTTCCTTGAAAGGTTAAAAGCAAGCAAACCTGCTATGACTCAATATATTTGTCCAGAATGATTTCAATACAACAAAGAGAAATTAATCATGCTTTACAGGGTAACAGAACATGACAAAATTATTCACACCGCTGGCCTTTCTTTGCCACAGATAATATATGCAGAGTGGATTCCAGCTATTGGGACACTAACATATGTTTGCAAAAGCATACGAGCGGAATTATTTGCTTATGTTATCTCACAACACACAATTCCACACAGTTAATAACTGGGACAGGTTTCCGCATCAACCAAATACAAGTGCCAAAGGCCACTTCGTGACTCACAGGTCAGGTAATTTAATTTCCCCAGCTGCTCAAAATTCAATACCTGGATGTTTCCAAACTGGCTAAATTGTTTCTTTAAAAAAAAGAATCAATTTCTTGGAGCTGTTTTGCCTTTATTACAGGGTAAAGTTGATAATTAATCAGAGGAATACATTCTCTTAAAGCTGCTGAATGTTAATTTCAAACAATTTTCCATTCAATTTAGCCATTTCCACTTCGGCAAAGTTTCAAATTTAATTGGAGTGTGTGGTACAAGGACTGCTTAAAGAAATCTCTTGGTGCCTGCCCCATTGACCACCTCGCCTCCAACTGTGCATCTTGGCGCCTCACAGCTCGGCGGGCAGCAACCTCCTTTGAAGAAGACCGCAGAGCCCACCTCACTGACAAAAGACAAAGGAGGAAAAACCCTACACCCAACCCCAACCCACCAATTTTCCCTTGCAGCCGCTGCAACCGTGCCTGCCTGTCCCGCATCGGACTTGTCAGCCACCAACGAGCCTGCAGCAGATGTGGACATTACCCCTCCATAAATCTTCGTCCGCGAAGCCAAGCCAAAGAAAATGGAGTGTGTGGGAAAGTAACATTTATGTCTTTGATCGAACGAGATTAAGTGGCAATGGATTAATAATGAAATTAATGCAGAAAAGAGTCAAAATAGACTGAGGTAGAGCAAAATGAAAACTCAAATATTGAGAAAAAGACCTGTTTTGTTTGGCAGCTTCGCCAAACTGAAAGTAAAGGCAGTTGTTCCAGGTGAGGTGACCAATGGAATTTTCCATCGCGGTTCAGCTTTCATTCATCCAGAATAGATGCATTTTATTACTTAATTCCATTCCCCCACACCATCAATTATAATTTATTTCCTATTTATTTATTTCAGCTATATTGCCAGAGTTCATTTGGGCCAGGTGTGAGAGTTAAGGGTGCAAATTCAGTATCATCAGGGCGCTTGCTCCAACCAAACTCCAATATGGGAATTCACCGCACATGCGGCAACCGAAGACTCGCGCATGTGTACAGGAATCAATATGGTTGTGCTCAGACTATGAACCCTGGAACTCCAAATAACAAGGAAAGTACACACATTTTGCCTCTTTCGTGCCCTGCATCCCTGTTATACTTTGTCAAATACAACATAAACCATGTAAATTTTAAATATATATATATTTTTTAAAATTAGGTCCTAGTGCAGATGGACGCAAGTCAAATAGGTCATAAGTCGGGGAGTACCTGAACATACATGACATCACATAAAACAGGGATTCTTTTTTCTTGTGGGTGCAGCAAAATTACTACTAATTAGTAGTGCAAAAAAAACTATACACAGCGTGGCTGGTGTATGTAATGCAGCTCGATTTATCTGAGTCATCTCAGCTACCTGGATGGATAACAGTCATGAAAGTTATCAATGTGGTTCTTTATTTTAATTGATACTCATGTTTAATTGATTGATTAGTTAAATGTAATTTTTAAATAAAATCATGTCACATTTTTATTATTAAAATCTATTTAATATTTTTAAGAGGAGACATTTAGAGCCAATACGCGTCTTGACAGTCAAGTCAAGTTTCTTGTCATCTGATTGTACAAGTACAACCCAATGAAACAGCGTCCTCTGGTCTTCGCTTCAAAACATGCAGACACACAACCAGATATAACACACATTCGTTCAAACCATATATATGCAGGACAAGTAATCATACATACAAATAAATAGTTTCATGAATAGAAGAGTCTTGGGTTGTTAGTATGAGCAGTTCCCTTGGTCATTCAGCATTCCCACTGCCCGTGGGAAGAAGCTGATCCTCAACCTGGTGGTGCTGGCTCTGATACTCCTGTATCTCTTTCCTGTCAGAAGTAGCTGAAAGATGCTGGGTTTAGGGTGGAAGGGGTCCTCGATGATTTTTGCTTGCCCTCTTCAGACATCGATGAGGAGACTCCATTGATCCTCTCTGCACACTTATGATCTTGTTGATTGACCTTCAATCCATTAGTCGGCAGCAGCTATACCACACGGTGATGCAGCCAGACAAGATACTCTTAATAGACTTCCTGTAGAAGGTTGATGGCACGACATCAGAAGGCCTTCAGAATGGTTGGGGGCTTCATCGTCTGCCATCCAAGGTCTAGTTGTTACTCTTGTATGACTGTTTTTTAGATCTGTGATCCAGGGGATGTTAAAAGGATAGAGATCACATCAGATGCAAACTTTAGCACAGTCCTATTCATTGTTCCATCAAGGCTCTTTGCAGGCTCATGGGTGCTTTACAAGGAACAGATGCAGAGAACATGGGTTCAAAATATTACAGGCAATTCAAGAGTTGGTTCAGACAGAGTAATAGTTAATTGACCAAGAGTTGACTCAGCCCCGGTGCATTTGCCCAGTTATCTGCCCCCTCGTTCAAAAGCACTGCTTTCTGTTGTGAGCATGCCTGAGGGCAGCTACTCTTCAAACAGCTTCAGGCTACCTTGGAGGGAGCTGGCAATACAATGCCCATCAACGAGCAGAGAAAGAGGAATAGCACAAGGATGTATACCCAGAACATAATGGGGGGTGGGTTAATGTTAACCTCTTCTTCAACGCACATCTGTAGGATGTACTTTCCTGCTTCTTAGAAGAAACAGATGTTTTAGCTCAGCTGTGGGTTTAACCATTTAACAGATGCCAAAGGGAGAGGCTTATCCTATAAATCATCATCGTCAATCGTGGCTAACCCTCATGGTTAAGGATGATGATCTTCATTCTGTTTGTTCTATTTATGGACTCTCAGGAGGCTTCTGTCACCTGAGAGATTAAGTCCAATATTGGTTTTGAAAGTTATTCCGCATTCAGGACAGGTCGTTCCAGATGGCAGATCGGACTTTGTTGTTGCTGCCTCGCTTGCCATTTTCTTCTCTTTTCTTTTAGTTCTGCACATCTGTTGGCTTCCAAGTTGCTGTTCCTTCTCGAATGATGGTTTCCTAGAGTTTCCCGTCCTTGGTATTGGTTTCCCAATTGTTTATGATGATGTAGCATTTCTTCATGTTTGCCTGTGTGTGTATTTGTTTAGCGTTTACTTGATGTTGCACCCCAAGAAGCACATGATACTTCACAAATCAACCAACCATTTTCAATGGCATAAAGACCATGACAATTGGAGCTGATGCGATTTGTTGCAGCCTTTGTCCGCCTTCACAGCTGTTGAGTTCAGAGGAACTTCATCCGCCTGTTCCATCGTTGAGGTCTTGGTTGGATTGTTCTTTGTCATTGACTTCACCATCGACCTTGCCGCCATGGGTGACCTTACCAGGAGCATAGCTCCAGGTGGCATTACTATCTGGATCTCAGGACCACACAAGCTTCTCCACTACGACAAAAAGTCCACGGAAGAGTCCTGTAAATACAACATATTACAAAGAGGTGGTGACACAGTACAAAACCTTGCATTTGTTTTCAAGTATGAAGTATTCCTGCCACAACCCAGAAGCAGCAAAATATTTTAATTATATTAAAAAATACATAGTGTCACAATGTTATTGCTGCAATCACTTCAATTCTTTGCAAGCTGGATTTAATTTAAATTATAATATTCCAAATATAATTCATAAGTTCTTTCTCACAAAAAAACTAGATAAAAATGTTGAAATTAGATGTATAGTGAGTGAAACTAACTGCTTCTTTAATTAATCTAATTCCCACTCTGCCCCTTGAAGAAGAAAACCACTGTACTGCACAATGACTCCATAACAATAACCTGTTATTCTCCCTTGATTTTGTCGAAACCTGATAACAACGGGAGAGTCTGATTTCTCCTAAGGGAATCAGGCAGAAAGCTCAAAGGCCACTCACAATCTATTAGCATCTTAAGGCTGCCCTTTGATAGAATGCAAATATACAATGGCTAACTTCCAAGCTGCAGAAGCTAAGCAGTGTGATGTTTCTTTTATTGTAATAAAGAAACTTGGGTTGTTTTAAAATAACTATATATTATCAGCTAAAGTATCAGGACCGTGTGGAGATATCCATCTTGAATCTACCCAAGCTGCCACAAACTAGTCTCTGACTCCCTCTAGTGGTCAGGAGGATTACTAGCACTCTATCACAACATCTCATTTCCTTGAGATGTTTAATTTAACAGCATGACCCACTAATACAGTATTCATTTCAATTTAAAGTTCAACACAAGTGTAAACACAAACATCAGCAGCACAAACTTTTTAAATGAGCAATTCTTTTTCTTTTAGAGATTCAGCCTGTCAGGTGCTTGGATAACACGTGTGGATCTTCTTAACACAGGTGCTTTTGTCGGGTCTGCTGGTCCACTGGTCCACTACTGTCTGGCACTGGTGGTGTTTCCAATGTTGCTCTGCAGGCTGGATTTTCTGCATTTGTCTGTTCCTGCAGTGTCTCTTGTGTTTTCAGTATTTGACCATCCTCTGTTCTCATAGTGTAGGATCTTGAATTTACTTCCTTTTTGTCCCAAATATTGGAATCTTGGAGTCTCACTGTGACATGCTGTGCTGACTTGTCATAGATTGCAGTTTGCCTCCCTTGCAGATGCTTTTATTTTTGTTCAACTTCTTCGACATCTCTCTTCTTGTTTGGGTCTGCAGAGTTGGGAAAGTGTGGTGCAGAGTCTATTTCCCATCAGAAGCTCAGCGGGTGACTAGCCATGTTCAAGTGGTGAAGCTCTGTAACTCAATAGAGCTAGATACGGATTGGAGCCACTGTCTTGTGCTTTCTTGAGCAACTGTTTAACTATATGAACTTCTTCCTCTGCTTTGACCATGGATATAGAGGAATTGAAGTACATGTCAAAAAATCATGCTCTTCTGCAATGTTCTGGAACTCTCTACAGCTGCAGCATAGTCCATTGTCACGGGAGGGAATTTGAGGAATTCCATGTCTTGCAAAGATCGATTTCATATATTTGATCATAAAAGCAGCAGACATATTAGGAAGCAGTGCAATCTCTGGATAGTTCGAGAGACAGTCACTAACCAGTAGGTAATATTTTCCATCCATGTGGAACAGATCAGTCCCAACTTTCCACCATGGTTCTACTGGTTTGTCAGTTCTACTGGTTTGCATGCTTTGCGTGATGTTTCAAACAGGTCTCACCACTGGAAACCATCCTGTCAATGTCAGCATTTATCTCTGGCCAATAAACAGCAGTTCTGACCCTCCTCTTGCATTTTTCCATTCCAAGGTGCCCCTCATGCACCCTTTTCCGCATCCCTTGTCACAGTGATTGACGAATAACAATTCAGCTCTGACTGAGTAGAAACCCATTGATAACACTCGGCTCAGCTTTGATGTTGTAGTATAGCTGACATTCACATCTAGGCCATCCTTCATTCAGATTCTCGATGACCTTTTGTAGAACTGTGTCCTTTCCTATTTCAGCTGTGATCTGCTTGGATTTCATGTCAGATACAGGAAGAGATTCAGTGATCAGGTTCACGTGGAGATTCACACCTATCTCTTTGCAACTCACATTGTCTTGACATCTTTTCCCTGGATAATGCATCAGTTAACACAATAAGCTTTCCTGGTGTGAACACCAATTCAATGATTTTCCCCTTTGCAGTTATTATAGACTTTTCCATAGGTGGGGCATTGTTTTGATACATGTTAAGTTCACATTGTTTGCACTTGAATGTTTCTCCATCTTTTTGTTTTTTCCTGTATCTCATTTTTTGTTTATGTGCGTGTCGCTGGCTTTTGCACCATCACCAAACATTTTTTTTGCATGCTGCAGAGCTAAATCACTGGTTTGGCATATCTTCACAGCTCCAGATAAGGTAAGCTCTGTCTCTCACAGCAACCTCTCTATCACTTTCTTACCAATAATCCTGAGCACAATTTGATCATAGATCATTGAATCTTGCTGTAATCCAAAATTGCATGTATCAAAGTTCTCTTCCTGCAGCTGCATGCACTAGCAAAACATGTACCTCACAAACATTACATTTCTCTTTAGTAAATAGTGTTAATCAAATATCTGAATTACCTTTTTGAACTTGCCCTAGTCAGCAGCTTTGGCAAAAACAAATGTGTTGGAAACCTCTAGAGCTTGAGGTCACACTGCAGAAAGTAGCTATGTAATCTTCCATGCATTAGGTTTGTTATTGACCTCAAAGGCTTGCAGGTACAGCAAAATTCTTTGTTTAAACAGCTTCCACTCATGGTTGACATTTCTAGTCCAATTTACAGCATCAGGAATCTTTACACTCTTCAAGCTATTGACTGATTTTCACCCTGCGCACATCTGTTATCATGTGATGTTTCTTTTATTGTAATAAAGAAACTTGGGTTATTTTAAAACAACTGTACTTTATTAGCTAAAAACTTACACAGGTCCATGTGGAGGCATCCAGCTTGAATCTGCACAAGCTGCAACCAAACTAGTCTCTCTAGTGGTCAAGAGGATCACAAGAACTCTATCGCAACACAACAGCTCATCAAAATGAATCTTAAAACAGCAATTCACCAGCAATGAAATTTAAGAATCAGAGTATAACATCCTTTATAAAACAGAATTTCAAATAGGAGGAGAATGATCCAAACACAGATCATGCACCTTTGTGGGAAGGTTAAGCTCAGTGAGACGGATAGCGTTCATGTACACTTGAATCAGCAATTTGCAAAGCAAATCAGAGACATGTAAGATACATTGATGGAGTAAGATACATTTTCTTCCATATGTACAGTGTTTAATCTGTTCAATATTTCAGTGTTGACAACATGTCAGCAATCAAAATAAGTCTTGATATCAATTTTTAAACCTTTAATTTCTTTACAATTATTCAAATGATTTTTTTTCTGATTTGTCTGCAAATTGGAACAACAGCCATTCACATATTTCCATGATAAATCAGAAATAATTGAATTATTTCTTACTAATTGATCATCTACAGGTACTAATTGGCTCATAACATCCCTCATTATCAAGGAATTACTTATTAATTCTTGATAAATAGAAACAATTTCTCTAGGGATGATAAGAAACCTTGATGGAATGAAAATAACAATTAAATTCTCCAAATTGAAATGTACTTTTCACTGCAGTGAATTAACCAGCTTTGTTTTTGAAAATCAAAACACCACCTATTCTGAAAATCTGAAAAGAAAATCAGTCAGCAAACCAAGCAGCATCTGAGGAAAGAGAAAATGTATTATTTAAGTTAACAGTTTCCCTTTCCACAAACGCTGCATTTTAAATTTTAAATTTTAATTTAAATGTAGATATACAGCGTGGAAACAGCCCTTTCTGGCTCACGAGCCCAAGCCGCCCAATTAGACTCAATTGGCCTAAAACTCCTGAAGGGTGTGAGGAAATTGGAGTGACCTAGGAAAACTGGGGAGAAGGGCCAAACTCCATACAGGCTGCGCCGGATTTGAACCCAAGACATGGTGCTGTAACAGCAATACACTAAGTGCGGCTGAATGTTTTTAAACATGGATGGAGATAAGCTATGTTGAAGCTATTTCTCCTTCACAGCTTCTTACTGCTCATTTGATTGACTAGTATCTGATGCCAGTGAGTTCACAACTATGGCTGTGGAGAGGAGTTCTTGGGTGAAGAGATGGTGCAGGAGGGAGACTACTAGAGTATCCTGCCAATGGATCTGTTCTCAGGAAGATGAGTCTGTACAAGCCAAATAATTTGTACTTCCAAAGTTCATCTGCCAATATGCTAACTCGAACATTGACTTGCATTGTCTGGATGGGTTTAAATTGACAGCGCAATAGAATCAAACCATGGAATTTGACATAGAAAAAAGGAAATTAGTGAAGTGACTTGAGAAATGAATAGGAACTAAAGCTGGGTGACAAAAAAAAGGAAAATCACATCAAAATGAAAATGAAATTTTGGAAAATCCCAACATATTAAGCAGCAGGGAGAAAAACAAAACTGGCATATTCTGTTATCTTGACAATGGGCTCAAACCTGAATTGTTGATTACATGTCTTTGCTACATAAAGAACGCAATGTGATCTGCTGAGTTTCTCCAGCACTTTTATCCATTGAACTACAATCACAGCATCTGCAGATTTTCTTATTTAACGCAATACCTTCTGTGCAACCTGACCTGCTGGGTATTTCAACCATTTTCTGGTTTTGCATCAGTTTTCTGTGCATTCTCTTTGGTGTTCCTTTCAGAGAACTTACATTTTCTACTACTCTTTCCTGAACTAATAAAGTTACTATTTGAACACAGCAATTTCTCTGATCATTTTTAAGTCCTCTTTCAGTATTAATAATGACACCTGACCCTTCCACCTATGTATCTTCCCCTTTTCTGCCAAGGTCATCCTGAGGAGTAAGGATGACTTGCTTACATTGCAGTTCTGTGGGTTTCAAGATCACCACTAAATTGAATGTGAAATCAGGTCATAAGGAGACTGCAGATGCTGGGATCTGAAGCAAAAATAAAAACAACAGCTGTATGAACTCAGTGGTCAAGTAACATCTGTGAAGGTCAAAAAATGGTGGACATTTTGAGACCAACCCTGTTACAGGGTCTCAACCCAAAACATGTCACAGGGCTTCTTCCTCTCTTTTTTTTTACATGGCTCTGATTTGCTTGCAAATTGCTGATTCAAGTGTACCTGAACACTATCCGGCTCACTGAGCTTAACCTTCCCACGGTTAGGTGCATTCATGTTGATTCTCCACACAAACCTGATTCCACCCAAGTATGTCCCACATATTCCAGTACAAGGACCAGCCGTCTTCCTTCCATCATGGACTAGAAACATATAGGCCTTTTTGTAAAAGCTTCACAAATTCTTCTCGATCTTTGGCTTTTACTCTATTACATTCCTGATCTATAATTTTGATAAATTAAGGTTTCTTATTAAGCACATGTAGTGTTGTTAAGTCACACAGTGCAGAACAAGCCTTTCTACCCATCTCATCCACTTTGGCTCTCTGGACTAGTCCTAATTGCTTGCATTTGGTCCATGTTTTTCTGTACTCTTCCTGTTTATACATCTATCCATATGTATTTTGAAGATTATAATTGTCCCTGCTTCCATTGGTGCCAGTGACTTAACGCTTCTAAGTGAAAAAGTTTCTTCTCAGATCCCTCTTAAGTTACCTTTCACCTTAAAGCAGGGGTGGCCAAACCACGAGCCACTTGTGGCTCTTTGACATATAACGTGTGACTCATGCCAATAATATACATGCCATTGCATAGAACAATCTGCAAAACTTTTACCTTAAAATCAGGGTTGTCCTATACAAAGGGTCTAAAATTCTTACCTTGACTACAAAGTTGCAACGCTGTCGCCATCTTCCCACTGGCTCTGACGCAATCTCATGCATCCCTGGTGGTTATTTGTGAAGTCTCATCACACCTCTGTGGGGCCCAAATAAAATTTAAAACTTTAACTGACAATTTGTTATTAAAATAGTGATTTGCTTTTACTCGTACCTACTGGTCAGTGGTTAGTGCCACATTATTGTGGGGGTGGGGGTGGGTTGGGGAAATCATCTTATTCAAAGGGTATCACTCAAAACCAACATTTTAGGTGTAAGTTCGGGGTCATCCTATAGAGAGTCATCTAGCAAC
The DNA here is from genome assembly GCF_036971445.1 of Narcine bancroftii. Classification (NCBI taxonomy): domain Eukaryota; kingdom Metazoa; phylum Chordata; class Chondrichthyes; order Torpediniformes; family Narcinidae; genus Narcine; species Narcine bancroftii. The sequence goes on along the minus strand of NC_091478.1, from coordinate 83,336,907 downwards.
TGCATATATGGTATGTTGGCTGAAACAGGAATCGTATAAGTGTGTGCTCATAAGATAGTTATAGTTGACGTGGCTTGTGATCATGTGATTGTTGCGGTTCTCAAATGTCTGAAGTTTATCATATGTGGCTCTCATGTTAAGCACGTTTGGTCACCCCTGCCTTAAAGCCATGGTCTTCAGATCCAGAACTGGGATAAAAATTGAGCATGTAATTTATCCATACCAGTTATGATTTTATATACCTCGATGAGGTCAACCCTCAGCATCTTAAATTCACAGGAATAAAGATCCAGCGATCTAACCTCTCCCAATAAATCAAATTTTCCAGTCCTCGCAACATCCTGGTGAATTTCATTTGCCTCCCTTCCAACATCTTGACATCATTCCTACAGCTGGGTGAACAGAAATGAACACATCAACACTCTGTGTCAGGTCTCACCAACTGTTGAACAAGTGTATCATGATGTCCCAGCTTTTATACTCAATTCCCTGCCCAAAATATGCCAAATGAGTTCTCCACCTCTCTGGCTACCTGAAGTTGCCATTTTCATGGAACTGTGCTTCTGGATTTTTAGGTCTTTCTCTTCTACAACACTCTCTAGCACCCTATTGTTAATGTGGAAGTCCCATTATGACTTGACTTACATGTGCAATAGCTCACATTTGTCAAGAGTATAATTGTATTTGCCATTCCTTGGTACACCTTCCCAACTGATCTAGATCCTCTTGTAAACTTGAATAGCCGTCTTCACCTCAGCACCAACTTTGGTGTCATCTGTGTATTTACTAATGTTCACTACACTGTCATCCAATTATTAATAAACATAACAAACAATAGTAGGCCCAGCACCAACTCACTGATGACAGGCCGCCAATCAACAAAGCAACCTTCCTCTACTGCACTCTAACGTGTTCCACCAAGTCACTTTTGAATCCAAACAGCCAGCTTACATTGGATCCCATATGATCTAATCTTCGAGACTAATGAGCCTGACACGACTTTGTTGAAGGCTTTACTAAAGTCCATCTATTCAAAGCCCTCATCAATCCTCTTGGGTCCCTCACGGAACAAAGAGATTTATGAGATACAATATCCGATGCACAATGACATGCTAACTACTTTAAATCATTCCCAGTCTACCCAAATGCTGGTAGACCCTTCCCCCTCAGAACCCCCTTCAGCAATTCCCCACAACTGACGTCAGACTCAATGACCTGTAGTTCCTTGCTTGCCCTTCCTGCCCTTTTTAAACAATGGCACAACATTAGCTTCCCAGTCTAGTATCAGGAACTTCAGCTAAAGCCAAGGATGAGGCAAGTACTTTTGCAAGGCCCGCCGTAATTTCTTCACTAGCTTCCCACAAGATCCGATTATGCATTTGATCAGACCCTGATCATTCCCTTTTGTTTTTTCCCTAACTACATAGTATGATTCCCCCAAAACTACCCTCCCTAATCACTTTTGTCATGCCTTTCCTTATCAAAAGGCATCTCTGCTCTCTCCCACCCCTTCCTCTCCTCAGTATCCCCTCCCCCCCCCCCCACCCCCTTTCCACTCATCAGTATGTGGCATCTGTACTATGGAACACTAAGCAGCAAGTCTTGCCCTTCTCTCAGTCACATTTCTGTTAAGGCTATAATATTCCAGTCCCTCAACCCAATCTATGCCCTGAGTTCATCTGCATAACCCAATAGGTTTTTTTACATTGAAATAAATGCAATTTAAACTATTGGTCTTTCTTCTCTTTTTGTTGGGCTCGTACCTGTTCCGTCGACTAAACTTGCTCGCTTTCACTGCAGTATTTTCCTTCAATTTCTTATTTACCTAATCTTTTCTCTGGATACCATTCCCTGCCAATCAATTTTAAACCTTAATCTTAAATCTTCCTACCAGGATATTGGCCCCTCCAGTTCAGATACAGCCTGACCCTCCTATATAGGTCACCTGTGCTAGAAGAGATCACAATGATCCAATCCCTGCTCCTTTCACCAGTCCCTAGAACTGAATATCCACTCTATATCCTGACAATTATTTAATTGTCTGCAGCAGAGACCAGCAGCAAAATAGTTCAATACGGTAGACACATTCTGTGTTATCAAAATTCTATTTCAGTGAAGGCTTAAAATGAAACTTGTCTCTTTCAAATACCCCACAATTTAATGCTTTGCAAACAAAATCAAGAAATAATAAGTATGTGAAAATAATAGAATATGTCAGACATCTCTGCTCAGTTTCACCCACTAGAATGTAATTTAACTTCTGTCATCAAATAATTATTGGATCACTACATTAAATAATTAAGGACCAGCGGTGGAAAGGAAAAAAAAATATGAAGAATTTGCTCAAAACAGCATTTTAGATCAAATGATGTGAATCAAATACGACAAACTTGCTCCTTTCACATTTGCTTTTAAACAGCTTGAATGAGTAAGATGTATATTAATGCAAATTTTTCAAATGTTGCAAGATGTAATCTTCGTCCTCAATATTGATGGAGCATCTGCTGTTTAGCTAGTCTATGAATAATGATGTGCCATGTTTTAAATTGAAGAATAGATGGAGATAAAGTTAATCCAGTATGATTTTGTTAACTCATATTTTCCTGATAACATTCCCAATCATCCATATAGACCCACACAAATTATAACACTGGACTTGATGGAACCATTTTACCATTCGCCTTTTTTTACCCCACCAGCATATTTTCAAGCTAGCAATCGATGATTACAATCCGATAAAACTGGCAGAGGGCAGTATAACAAAAGCTTCTAACGTACCAGTACAGAAGGCGCAGACAGTTAGATAGATTTAAGCAAAATTTTGATGTAATTATGTGAGCTGAAAGGTTCTTTTCCATACATTTCCTCAAATTAAATAGCATTTTAGTGGTTAATTTCTGGCTTTGGTTGAACAGAACCAAGTCCAATTTTAGTGATAACATGCCACTCCAGGCAATTGCATATAAAATCTAAAATTCTCACAGGAATATCAAAAAAATCCTTAAAAAAAACAAAGTTGTGATAATTAAAATGTAGACACTTCTGAGTTTATTTTGCCTGTGGATGTTCTTTACTTTGGTTCAGAGGAGGAAAGTAGGTTACTAAAGTGTACTTAATTTGCCATGATAGATTGTGTCTATGCTTCAGTGATTGTAATTTAGGCTGTGACCTATTTCTTTAGTGAAGTAGACATTGCCATTTGATTTTTATTGCTTGTATGTTTTTAACTCAGAATTTGCAAAATTCATTCTGAACAATAAAAAAGTGGGGTTTTTTTGTGTGCGTCCCTTGCTTTAAAGCATTTCTGAAATTGGCCAGAACGCTAATGAAACTTAATCCTCTGGGAAGACATCGTTTGCATAATTACTTGCCGCACCAGGTGCAAATTTCAGGAATTATTGAAAGTATGCTGGTGCTCGCTGTCAAAAAACAGAATCTAGGTGATCTTTGGGAAAATAAATTGGCACAATATACAGAGAGGTTTGCATGTAACCTTTGGAGGAACTCAGAGGTTATGGTAACCTATTAACATCCTTAGCCAAAGCTGATGGAAAAATGGATAAAATCAGCAGGCAAAAATAAAGCCCATGTTTGTTACTTTGAACCTTCAGTTGCATGATGGGGATGCACTGATTTGCATTTAATCGTTGATGAAACGGCAATGATGATGGCTTAAATTTCAGTCAATCCCCTCATCCACGTTGCAGCATTGCAACAGACTTGCATTGTGTGTTACACACTTCTTCGACAATTGTGCAGCTTTACGCCTGATGTTGCGTTGAACCAAGCAGTCCTTCATCTTTGCTGTGCAGTAATACTGAGACTGATAGAGATCCTTGATATCAATTTTGCAAACAAAATCAAGAAATAATAAGGATGTGAAAATAATAGAATATATGTCAGACGTCTCTGCTCAGTTTCACCCACTAGAGTTTAGCTGGGCCAGGAGAAGAATTATTCAAATGCAATAGGACAACATTTGAAGTTTGTTAGACAATCCTATTAATTGCAAACCAGGACCAGCTTCTTTATACAAAATTTATCTAACCTTTGTCAATGTGGTCTTAATCTTCGGTAGAATTTGAAAACCCTGCATGCAGATGATCTTTCACTCTGCATAGTCTCATTTTCTTCTTCCTGTGGGGCAATTCCCATTGGATTGTTCTTTTAAACAACGGGAACATGACCTCACAACTGTTGAAATGTGAAATTACCTCGAGCAATTCTTTTTATACCAACACAAATGCTGTGGGCCAAAGGACCTCCTTCAGTTTGAGAAATTTCTCACCCAAGTTCCAGAAGTCAGTCCTGAAATGTCAGAACACCTGACCTTGATCTCAGAGAGCCTTTTATACAAATTGCTGCCTAAATCCCTTTGTATTAGGAAAAGTGGATGCCTGGTTTCATCAGAGGTATTTATGTTGCTTGGGCATTAAGATTTTGTGCGTGTCGAAGTCCTGCCACCATTCTTGTATTTGAAACAAAATCCTCTATCTGGTTACGCCCACACTTTTTTTACTTGCAAACCCAATGTAAAGGTGAAAAGCAATTCAAAAAAATTATACAGCAATTTATACTGGCTGCAATTATACAGGCTATTAAACCCTTTGTAAAGTTTGTGATGTCCTATCCATGCCTATTTCTGGGGAATAAGAAAAAAAAACCTAAAATAAGCCTTTTATAATTAACTCTGTTTCTTGTTAGGAACAAGAGTGGCACCATGAGCCCCTCAGGGCTGTTCCATCATTCAATTAGATCAGGTCTGATCTGCAGAGCCACTCCATTTACCTCTCTCTTAGCTTCACATCCCTTAATGCCAGAATGGGTTAGAAAATTGGTATATCAGTAAATAGATGTATAAATTCAAAATACTTTAAAAATAAATAATATGTTAAACATGAACTTATCACCTTAATGCCTGAAAATAAACATGCCTTTTTCAAATATTATATTTTATACTAAGTGCATTAAGATTCTTCGGTGGTCCAACGATATATCCACAAATGTCCATCACTGATCAGACCATCTTCCGGAATTCTACCAATCATCCATCTCTCAAATAATGTGGATCACGAAATTGCATGATATACTTTGACAGTAACATGTGAAATGTCATATTTTAAATGGTATATCTTTCACCGTCATTTACCTTGATCGGATCTGGAAGAGGAACTAATTCACCAAGAGATCTTGACTCATTTAGTCCTTACATGATCTTCACAAGTGATCAAACTAAAAAAAAGTATCTTTTAAAAAATAACTATTATTATTCAAAACTATTTAAATAATTAAAGGCATTTAATGAAATGTTTTAATTTTGGTAGAATATGTGCTTGAGAATGTTCTCCCCTTTCAGACTCACAAGATCATTCTATTTGATCCTGCCAGCAGTTTTTGCACATGTTTGTGCATCAGATTCCAAACTGCGAATGTTTACACATTTGGCCGAATAAGTAGCTATAGTTTGCCTGGAACGGCCACTGTTTGCCAACAGGATTTGGCCCCGTAAATCAATGTTCCTATTCATCGTTGCTGCCAGTCCTGCTGGGTATTTTCAACACATCTCACATTTTTTATCCAAATTTATAACATCTGCAGCATTTTAATTTTGTCTGAAAATTAATACACATTTGGATTAATCTATAATGGAATAAATGAAGTCTGTACCTACTTCTCATTAAACACTGAAAATTATACTTCAAATATTGCAATATCAGTGAACTGCATATGAAAGATTGTCCACTGTGTTGATGACATTTTGCACAGATGATGGCAGCTTAACAGCATCAGACATTAATTTACTGGTTATTTTCTAAATTGCATATTCAAGTCTTTCTAATTGCTGTGCACAAATTGCGGTCCTTTTGATCTCTTGTAAAGGAGGGTATTCCACAATGAACTTAAATTAGAGCACTGTTGGAAAGCAATTATACTATGCTGTGAACTAATCATCAGTTATATCCTGATGTAACTTTCACTTAGATAAACAGATTGACGAAAATAAAAACTATCATCTAAAATTACTGATAATGATATAATAGCCATCCTGGAAGAATGAGTGGTTTAAACTATTTTCTCTTTTAACAAACGTGGAAACACAGAAGTGCAAACACTATGATTTTAGTAAAAACACAGAAGTGCTGGAAGAACTCAGCCGGTCTCGCAGCATCCAAAGGAGGTCAAGTTACATTACCCATGTTTCGGGCCTGAGCCCTTTTTCAAGGGATAAGCAAGGAACAGGAAGGGGTCAGAATAAAGAAAACTGGTGGGGAAGGAGTCTAGTCTAACAAAAAGTGTTAATTGGATATGGTAAGAGGAGAGCTGAGAATTGAGTTTGGTTCTGTGAGAGGAGACTGGGGGTAAAATGGAAAAGAGAGAGAGACAGAGCTGGGGCAAAGGCAACAGGGGAAAGAAGAAGAGAGGGGAGGGGTTTAATGGAAACCTATATATTTAAAAATGGTTTCCTCTATGGGGCCATATACTTAAAAGGAACTCCCCATGGCATCACCAAGCAATTAAGAGAAGTGTGCGTGGACTTTTTACTGAATATCAATTGTGGCAGAAATCGCTGCTTTAAACTTTTGTCTAATTCTGACGCTGAACCTTCGGCTTTATATTTGTGCCCTCTACCACAACCATGATTCCACAGCCCCAACTGTAGACTCCTTCTCCTGCTTTATACCTTCTTTCTCTTCCTGGACACATCATCCTACTGCCTGCTCTGGACCTTTATATTTCCAACTGTCGCTAATACATCAACCGTATTGACTTCACTACTCCCTCACTCATTTATTGAAGACTTACAAGCCCCCTGATGGAGTTGCAAACCCAAAGTTAAGAGCCACTGTTTTGAAGAATGAGAACAATGTATGTTATTATTGAAGATTAAATGAAAGACATGCTACCTTGTCAGGCAAGAGGAGTTTGCATAACGTTATAAATACAAAATAGGAGATATTTCACAAATATGAGGATATCGTTCAACTTTAGTGTAACTCAAGAGGAAAAACTTCTGATCTGTAGATGATTGTTGAGGAAGATTTCAAGTCTTTACTGGTGATTTCTGGGGAAAAAAACACTTGTCTCAGTGCTATGTGTGAATGAGGAAAATCTTCACATGAAAACAATGAGAAAATAAATGAGAAATTATCGTGACAAATCATAACAGAAGATGGGGCAATATTCAATATAAATGGAGAGAGAAACATTTCATGATTTAGGTTGCTAACTGATCAAAACTGGCAAAATATGGAGACGTAACAAATTTTAAGAAAGAAGGAGGGAGAGGTCAATGGAGACCTGAGATAGGGTGGAAGATGAGAGAGATTATGTGACAATAACAGTGAGGGTGTAATGCTAGAGGGGGATTATGGATGATCATGTGGGAAAACAAAAGAATGACCAAGAGGAAGGACTAAAAAGAGAAAAGGAGGATAATGATCTGACAATAATGTTATACTCCAGAAAGCAATAAATACCTGATTGCAGGATGAAATACTGCTCTTTGAGCTTCCACTGAAGATTGGTGGAGGCTGATGTTAGAGAGCTCAGAGTGGGAGCTGAGACTTGGCAGAGGACAAGAGCACACATCAAAAAGAAAGCCAAGAATTTTCACCAAGCACTATTTACAGGCATGGGCAATGGAAAGGAAACACATAAAGGGGCAGGATTTTTTTTTGTTTTGGAGATAAATTGAGAAATAAACTTTGAATGCTGAAAAGGGAGGAGAGGGGAAGATATGGGTGTTGTTGGCCACAGGGGAGTAGGAATGATAAAGGGTCATGAATGAAAGGTGGAAGCTGGAGCTCTTCAGGTGAGAACGGAGTCAGTTTTTTTTCCCCAAGGTGGCAGAAAAGAATGGAAGAGATGAAAGCAGAAATATAGGAATAAAAATACTTAAAATCCCTGCTGACTGCAGTGAAGGGAAAACTTAGGTTGAGTTAAACAGATGAATAGGTCTGTTCGTAACACATAAAATGCTGGAGGAACCTTCATGAAAAGTAGTAGATAGTTAATGTTTTGGGTAGAAAACTCTTCATGAGGAATAGCAAGAATAAAATGAACACCAAAATAAAATAATAGGTGGCAAAATAAACAGAAGTGGAGGAACTAGGAGCATCCAATAGATCGCTGAAAGAAGTTTGGGAAAATGTGGACAAAGTAGCTCAGGGAGTCAGTGGGATTGTAGTGGATCAAGCTACATCCTGGAATAGAAATTGAGGAAAAGTACAATCAAAGAAGGGCTCAGTGAGTCTTTGGAAAGGATACAAATTAGAACTAAAGTTGATGAAATGTGTTGTTTAAGGAGAAAGCAGAAAATGAGAATTAAACAGCCATCCATAAACAGGAGAAAAGAGATGTGAGAGGGTACATGGGTAGGATTGGATAAAAGCATGTTCCCCCACAACACAAAGAGGTGCCCATTGCCAAATCCCAAGAGTTCTGAGAACAGAACTTTTTCAAATTAAAATAGATGTTTATCCATATAAATGTAAATTTGACCAGGTTGATGAGGATGATGGAAAAGGCATCGCAGGGCCTCCAATAGGAAGGAGAGAAGGGCTCTCATCCCATTCTGGTATGGGATGGAGTTAGAGGGAGATCACATATGAAGGGTGAAAATGATAGGGCCAGGAAACCAAATGACGCTGAACAGCTATAAAGCATCAAGAGAACTGCAGACGTAGGTGGGGAGTGGCTGAAACTACGAGAAAAATAAAGAACTGAAAATAAATTCCACAAGGCCAGAGCAGGTTACCAGAATAAATCTTGGGAAGGATTCAGAGCAGCCTGGGATGTGAGTGGGTGGAGTGGGCGTGAGGACAAGATGTAGCAAAAGGCTGTGGAGGGAAATCTCCCAGCAGATAGGAGATCACTGATTGTTCAGACTTGGTGAATGGGTTGGTGCAGAGTGGGTTATGATGGGCGTGTCATAGAATGAATGTTCTGCCTCTTCAAGTTAAAGATGAGCTTTCCAAATAACAAAGCTAACTTTCCTGGTCTCACTGATCACCTTTGCCAACAGATTTAAGAACAGCATGAAGCATGAATCAAGGATCGTGCAGTGAGCAAGCGGAAAGAAATTGAGATGGCTGCTGTCATACCAGCTGATTGCAACTGAAAGAGTCAAAGCTGCTGAGAGGCCAGAGGAAGGGATCAAGTTGGTATAAGACGATCGTTTACAGACATTTTGCATAATTTTAAGGAACCTCTTTCTTTGGAATTCTGTTTTATTTGAATACGGCAAATACAGTAAGATTTATCATTTGACAGATCTGACCCACCAGAAGAATCACTACTGGTTCAATTTAAACAGCAAATTACCGAAGAACATTTCAAATTAGTTATACAAAACACTTGCAGTTAATTCACTGAAGCATGAAAGGACGGTCTTCTAGGTCTGATGCACAGTTCCAAAGAAATCTTAAAATATGATTCCAAATGTTAATTCAACTTTGATATAGGCAAACTGAAACCATGGTGATGTTTTCAAAAATATATATTTTCATGTTTATCGTATATGTGTTGCTATTGATAGAAACTGGGTGATGTTAACTCAGTGGTTTGTATGCCTGAAAGGAAGTACAACAATGGCTGCTTTGTGGATTGAATCTCATTGTTGAAAGATGTTATTAGGATTCTGTTGGCATAGATCTCATGTGATTTTGCTTATGGTGTTTGAGCATATTATTTATTATGGAAAAAAAAGCCTTTTCTACTTACTGTGACATAGATTCAACCATGTTTAATTTAGGACATGAATAGAGAGTTGATCATTCACAATGTTCAATTGAACTTAAGAGTTCAACAGAAATAACAAATAAATAGTCTGCCCTTAAAATGGAACCGCAGAATTGCAAAGAAAGTAAAAGCAAAATGCAGATTGTTAATGTGAAAAAATATCTACTTTGACTGTTGTGCCTGCTTGGTTGAATGCATGAGGACAGTGAGAGTCAGTCAGGAATATTGAAGTAAGGTTGTTAAAAAAGTCTCATCCCCTGATCCAGATGCTGTTTGTCATTATGAACTAGCTAAAAAAACAAACAAAAACACAACAAATAGAAGTAGAACATTCAGTACTCCTTGCCTTCTCCTCCGTTCAACAGAATCAAGGCTGATCTTGTATCTGAGAGTAATTTTTTTTCTGCACAAGCTCCATATTAAAATTTCAACACTCCATCAATCTCCATCCTTCAGATATGCAGCAATGAGCTTCCACAGTCACCTGGGCAAAGGAATCTGAAGATTCACAACCTATTGGGGGGGGGGGCGGGGTAGAAATTTCTTCTTATTGTCAATGGTGAAAGTAACAGTCTTGTTTCCCAGGTATGGTGGCACTGGTATATGTAATCTATTTTGCCTGTGGACATTGAATGCTTTGGCTACGTTCTAATAGGCATCCTACACTGGCTTATTATCATCTCTGCCCTCGGTCTTGAATGGCCAATGTCTGATCTAGTTATTCCAGACATTCCAGCAAATGGTAACATTCCTGCATGAACCTGATCAAGCTTCATTAGAATGTTGGTTACGACAATGAGCTCTTCTATCAAATTTTCAAATGTACAGTGGAATAGGCCCAATCTATCCTCATTGCTAACCCACAACTTCATGAATCAATCTTAATTATGTAACAAAGAGTATACAGCTGAATTTGGTCCATTCTCATTCAAGATCAAGGTGATAAGTGTCTTATACTCAGTACAATCAGGAAACAGAAAATGAAAATTAAGTACTATATTTTCTTCTCTTTCGCAGATCCAATAAAGGGGCTCCAGTCTGAAATGAATTCCCCTTTACACAGATGCTGCTTTACCTGTTGAGTATTTCCAACCCTTCCTTTTTTTGTTTTAAATGGTATTACAATAGAAAGTAAAGACCAGAATCAGGCCCTATTAAACCTATCAGTTCACACTGCCATTTATTCTTCGCTTTAAGAGTCTTCACTTCTTTCTCATCTACTGTTACCCTCCATTACTTTTCACTTATACATTTATTCTACTCACCATGTGTTCCACATGTTCTCATCACTCTGGTTAAAGAAATTTCCTTTGAATTCCCTATTATTCTGTGGCACTGATCTCCACCATTATGAAATGCTTTGAGAGTCTAGAGATGGAACACATCAAAGTACACCCCGCAGAGTTGCTAGACCCATTTCAATTAATCTACAGAAGAAAATGTTCCACAGAGAATTCTATAGTCTCGTCCCTTCCCTCCTTCCTGACCCACCTGGAGAACCACACCACGCATGCCAGATTGCTGTTCGTTGGCATCAGCTCAGCGTTTAATATGATCTTTCCCCAGAGGCTGGTGGAGAAGCTGTCCACATGGGGACTTACTACCCCTCTTGGTGACTATTTTCTGGACATCCTAATGGAAAGAATACAGTCTATCCTAGTCGGTAGCAGAACATTGCACGCCATCAAGGCTGTGTGCTCAGCCCGCTCCTGTTCACGCTATTGACCTAAGACTGCATTGCAAGATCCAGCTCCAGCAGTGTCATCAAGTTTGCAGATTACATAACAGTCGTCGGCCTCATCAGCAACACCGATGATTTGCACTGCAGAGAAGAGGTGGAAAATCTCATGAAATGGCTCGAAAGTAACGACCTAAGTCTCAATGTGGACAAGACAAGGAAAATGATTGTGGACTTCAGGAGGACCAGGGACGACCACCCCCCACTACACACAACTCTGTGGTTGAGAGAGTGAAGAGCACCAAGTTCCTTGGAGCTCATTTAACTAGTGGTCTATCGTGGACACTCAACATCTCCTCACTTATCAGGAAGGTGCAACTCCAACTGCACATCCTGAGAAGAATGACGTGGGAAAGCCTACCAGCCACAATTATGTCATCCTTCTATAGGAGCTCTGTTCAGAGCTGCATCACAGTGTGGTACGGTGTCTGTAGAGAAATGGATCAGTGGTCAATCCACAGGACCCTAAGAGTGGCAGAGAGCATCAATGGAGCCTCCCTTCCCCCAATTGACACGATCTATCAGGATCATTGTCTGAAAGAGACATACACTGTCATTGAGAATGCCTTCCACCCTGCACACAGCATCTTTCAGCTGCTCCCATTGGGAAAAGGGTGCAGGAGTATCAGAGCCAGCACCACCAGGCTGAGGATCAGCTTCTTGCTACAGGCAGTGAGACTGTTGAATGACTAAAGGAACAGCTCACATTTGTTATGCTTCACCAGCAGCAATTGAATGACTATAAACAGACAGGTTAAGTTTAATGCAAAAATTATTAATAAATCAATAATATAATTATCTCAATAAACTCAACCCCCATACATAAGCCTTTATGCAACTAAATACTAACAATGAATATTTATAGTGTGTATGTGAAAAAATACTCAGACCATTACAGTTTAAGCCCAAATGACCCACAATAAATTCCCAAAACAAAAGCCCAAATGTGTCTCATCAAGTAAATCAAAAGAACAGTCCACAGAATCTGATCTCCAGGCTTTAATGTCTTAGTTCAGTTGTTCAGAGATGTTTGAGTTGAACATGAAGAGAGATGAATGTTGTCACTTGGCAGGTGAATACAGGAAACTTTCCTTACTTTCTCGTGTGATAACGTCCATCTTCAGTTTTCCCACAAGGGAATTTATCACAGCGACCTCCTTGTCACTAACATGGTCTGCACCTCTGAAGCCCTCTTTGGGGTTACATGAGGTGAATCTCAGTCACATGAAGTCTTCTCCATCAAAACCCTGCCCCTTGGGTTATAGCAAATGTCTTTTGTTACACAAAGTCCTCTTCTCGAAAGGGGTGTGGAGAAGCACAGGTCAGACACATACTCTGGGAGTCAGAGTGTAAAATCCACTGTCAGAACAGCAGTTCAGCCTCGGATGAACTGCCTCCTGCCTCCAGCCTCTTGCCTTTTAGCTGGAGCTGCCAGGTGAACACACTGACAGTTCTTTCCTCATATCTTCGGCATCCTGATTGGAGAAGCAGGATGGACAGCAGCGGGCTCTCTCTCAGCGAGCCCACCAGCTTCAGCACATGGCTCTCACTCTCCACACAACAGTTCAGTCTCCCAGCTCGCTGCTCTGCTGCTCTACACAGCACGCACTCCTTCTCCCGCTGCACAGTCAGTCACTGTCTCTGGTCCATTACACTAACCATCCGAGACTCTCATATTCATGAACAATATATATTTATTTGTATATATGAATATTTTTCCTGTATATGTATTATTTGCTTATATGTTATGTCTAGTTGTATGCCTGTGTGTTTTGCACTAAGGACCGGAGAATGCCAATTCAACGGGTTATACTTGTAAAATCAGATGACAATAAACTTGACTTGATTTATTAGATTTGCCAAAGGTTTTTCCCTCATAGAATCAAAGTCATACAGCACAGAACGTCTATGTCTCTGTCAAATATCAATTATCCATCGACATTGATTCCAGATTTCAGGACTTGGCCCAGAACCTCAGCTTAGCAATTCAAATGCTTGACTGGATTCTAGTGAGATATTGTGAGTGTTCAGTTTCCACCATCCACTCACAGAGTATGTTCCGAGATTAGAAGGATGCAGCCTTGTTCTTCCTAATAGTTAAAAACACATTGAGGTTTTACATGATTTCATTCGATTCAGGTCAACTATGGAAAAGGATAAGCCTGATCTTCATATTGGGATTCAAAATTGGAGGAAGACAAATTTTGTGGAAATGAGAAAGGATCTAGGGAGAGTGGATTGGGATATATTGTTTTCTGCAAGGGACTCTACATCACCTTTGTTGACCTCACCAAAGCCTTCAACACCGTGAGCAGGAAAGGGCTTTGGCAAATACTAGAGCGCATCGGATGTCCCCCAAAGTTCCTCAACATGATTATCCAACTGCACAAAAACCAACAAGGTCGGGTCAGATACAGCAATGAGCTCTCTGAACCCTTCTCCATTAACAATGGCGTGAAGGAAGCAAGGCTGTGTTCTCGCACCAACCCTCTTTTCAATCTTCTTCAGCATGCTGCTGAACCAAGCCATGAAAGACCCCAACAATGAAGACGCTGTTTACATCCGGTACCGCACGGATGGCAGTCTCTTCAATCTGAGGCGCCTGCAAGCTCACACCAAGAGAAACTTGTCCGTGAACTACCCTTCGCAGATGATGCCGCTTTAGTTGCCCATTCAGAGCCAGCTCTTCAGCGCTTGACGTCCTGCTTTGCGGAAACTGCCAAAATGTTTGGCCTGGAAGTCAGCCTGAAGAAAACTGAGGTCCTCCATCAGCCAGCTCCCCACCATGACTACCAGCCCCCCCACATCTCCATCGGGCACACAAAACTCAAAACGGTCAACCAGTTTACCTATCTCGGCTGCACCATTTCATCAGATGCAAGGATCGACAATGAGATAGACAACAGACTCGCCAAGGCAAATAGCGCCTTTGGAAGACTACACAAAAGAGTCTGGAAAAACAACCAACTGAAAAACCTCACAAAGATAAGTGTATACAGAGCCGTTGTCATACCCACACTCCTGTTCGGCTCCGAATCATGGGTCCTCTACCGGCACCACCTACGGCTCCTAGAACGCTTCCACCAGCGTTGTCTCCGCTTCATCCTCAACATCCATTGGAGCGCTTTCATCCCTAACGTCGAAGTACTCGAGATGGCAGAGGTCGACAGCATCGAGTCCACGCTGCTGAAGATCCAGCTGCGCTGGATGTGTCACGTCTCCAGAATGGAGGACCATCGCCTTCCCAAGATCGTGTTATATGGCGAGCTCTTCACTGGCCACCGTGACAGAGGTGCACCAAAGGAAAGGTACAAGGACTGCCTAAAGAAATCTCTTGTGGCCTGCCACATTGACCACCGCCAGTGGGCTGATAGCGCCTCAAACCGTGCATCTTGGCGCCTCACAGTTTGGCGGGCAGCAACCTCCTTTGAAGAAGACCGCAGAGCCCACCTCACTGACAAAAGGCAAAGGAGGAAAAACCCAACACCCAACCCCAACCCACCAATTTTCCCCTGCAGCCACTGCAACCGTGTCTGCCTGTCCCGCATTGGACTTGTCAGCCACAAACGAGCCTGCAGCTGACGTGGACTTTTTACCCCCTCCATAAATCTTCGTCCGCGAAGCCAAGCCAAAGATAAGTAAGTGGATGGCCTTCAAAGGCAAAATTTTGAGAGTGCAGAGTTTGCATGTTCCTGTTAGGATTAAAGGCAAAGTTAACAGGCAGAGGGAACTCTGGTTTTCAAGGGATATTGGCAATCTGGTTAAGAGGGAGGTGTATAGCAAGTATAGACAACGAGCTAATGAGGTACTCAAAAAGTACGGAAAATGCAAGAAAATACTCAAGAAGGAAATCAGGAAGGCAAAAAGACATGAGGTTGCTTTGGCAGATGATGTGAGGGTAAACCTGAAGGGTTTCTAAAAGTATATTAAGAGTAAAAGGATTGAGAGTGAAAAATTGGTCCCCTAGAGGATCAGAGTGGTCATCTATGTGTGAAGCCTCACATAATGGGGGAGATCTTAAACAGTTTTTGTTTTGCATCACTATTGATTCAGGAAACTGGCATTGTGCATAAAGAAGGAAGGGAAACAATCCAAAGTGTCATGGAACATATGGAGATTAAGGAGGAGGGGTGCTTTCTGCCTTACAGCAAATAAAGGTAGATAAATCCCTTGGGCCAGATATGATATTCCTTCAGACCTTGAGGGAGACGAGTGTAGAAATTTCAGGGTCCCTGGCTGATGTATTCAAAGTGTCATTAGCCACGGGTGAGGTTCCAGAGGGTTGGAGCATAGCTCATGTTGTCCTGTTGTTTCAAAAAGGCTCCAAAAATAAACCAAGTAATTATAGGCCAGTGAGCCTGACATCAGGTGTAGGTAAATTATTGGGAGATTGGATATATAGGTATTTGGACAGCCATGGCCTGATTAAGGACAGTCAGCTTGGCCTTGTGCATGGTAGGTTGTGCTTAAAGAATCTTGTTGAGTTTTTCCAAGGGGATTACCAAGAAGGTAGATGAAGGAAAGGCTGTGGATGTTGCTTACATGGACTTTAGTAAAGTCTTTAACAAGGTCCCACTTGGGAGGTTAGTGCAGAAGGTTAAGGCACTAAGTATCCATGGAGAGGTTGTAAACTGGATTTGAAATTGGCTGTGTGGTAGAAAACAGTGAGTGATAGTGGATGGTTGCTTCTCAGACTGGAGGCCTGGAGGGCTGTGCTTCAGGTATCTGTGTTAGGACCATTGTTGTTTGTTGTCTCTATTGATGATCTCCATGATAATGTAATAAATTGGATCAGCAAGTTTGCAGATGACAAAAAAAAATAGGAGGCATTGTGCACAGTGTGGAAGATTTTCAAAGCTTGCAGAGGGATCTGGGCCAACTGGGAGAATGGGCCAAAAAATGGCAGATGGAGTTTAATGCAGACAAGGATAAGGTGTCAATGAGACTAGCAGAGTGGTAGTTGGCACAAACTAGAAGGGCCAAATGGCCTGTTTTCATGCTGTAGCATTCTATGGTTCTATATCTCTGAGCTTTACTCCTGATGATTCACTTACAGAAACTTTATGGATATTCTTAGCGGATCAGGGGAGATCGGGGAGTGCAGACATGGTGCTGCCCTGCAGGGTTCCTATGCCCAGTCTTACTTCCAAGGGCTCCGTATAGGTTTTAAATGGCTTGTTAAAGGACCTGGTGGTGTTTTATTTCAAATCCTGTGACTCCAGGGTCTGGGCCCAAGTTCAACAGCAGCCTCAAGGGATTGCAAACACTTGGGGGAGCAGAGGATTGGCACAGGACACCAGTATCAGGGAGAATACCCACAGTTGATAAGTAAAAGCAGAGGAAACAACCCTCAAGGATGGTAACTATAGTGGTTGACCATCAAGGCTGATCGACACACAGAAGCAGCAAACTCTGTGGACACACACACACACACATACAGAGGCTGCTAGCGACTAGAGATCAAAGTACTTCCACCAGGCTGCGGGCTCATTAAAAACCAGGTATTGGAACCAGAATTCAAGAGGATGCTGAGGTCAAGAAGGGCTCTTGAAGGTCCCTGGGCTCTGAAGGCTTTCTCATCACGTCAGAGGTTTGGATCTGGGATCGGGTTGCTGATGGTTTGAAATGAACTGGAGTCTTATGCGGCTGCAGAGGCTGTGGGAGCGCTGGAGGCATATCCACAGATACTTGGTGACTCTGGGGGGACTCTCTTTTGCCTCTCTTTCCCTGACTGTAAGGAGTGCCAGGCAATGCTAATGGCGAATCTTTGTCTGCCTTATGGCAGACTAAAGGCAGTTTTGTGTAATATTATATTTCTGTTTTATTACATGGCAATAAATAGTATCTGATCTGATCTGATATCAGGTCTGAAATTCCTTTGTGCACTATTTTAACCATTTAAATGACAGCGGTCCTTCAAATGTACTCAGCACATTCTTTGATTTATGAAAGAGGTGCACTCCTGGAAAAAATGTTGGGAGGCGAAATTTCATAAATCCAAAAATTCTGAGTGCATAATGGCGAGTGTATTCATTTCAATGAACAGCAGCATGCAATTTACGGCAACAAAAAATAGATGGGGAAATTTAAGATTCTGATTAAGAGTCCATAGCATCACAGAGAATATCCAGAAATCAAACATTTGCACATCGAAGATTACCCGCTCATTCTACATTGGTCCCATTAATAGATTCGTGTCCAACTTATTAATCTATCAGTACAAATGTTTTGCATCTATTCTGTGTTAGGAGGCAAAGCAGAAATGCTGGATCTGCAGTATTTTGCAGGAAAATGGATCTAGAGCAACACTGAAGGAGGGCATATTCAGTGCAGTAGTCAAATTTCAAGATGAAACCTGGAGGGCAGTGTCTTTCCCGCCAAGAAATACAGCGTTAAATGTGATATCCCTTTAAATGCACAATGGACCTCAGACACAGTCAATGCGCCACCATCATAACTCAGCTACGAACAATCAGGACTCCTACCAAATATTCACGTGCATTAGCAGAAATTCACTCATTTCATATTCCACAAACCTAACACTCACACCTTGCACTCCACTGCTTCTGTTAGCAGAACTATGGGTGGAGGAATGTAATAGACAAGAGTTACGGGTGGGGGAGCAATAGCTGTTTTGATAGACTTGCCTTAGACATTTGCATTTCTCTCCTGTCTGAACTGGGTCACAATAGATTAACATTCCCAGTTGTTGTTCCTTTCCTCTGTTGCTTGGCTCGTCATTATTGCCAATGAGGACAATAGTTGGGTCATCTGCAAACTGTTGGAGCTACTTAAAATATGGCTGATGAAACTTTTCCATTGCCTTCTAACAATTGGATGGATGTGCTACTGAACAAGCCATCAGCATGAGAAGATGTCCATCAGATGGCTGGACAGTTGTGCAGGCATACTGAATGCACGGTCTCGAGAATGTTCACAATTGCTCGTGTCCTGTGCAATCTCACGCAGCAATGAGGTGAATACCTGGAGCAGGAGCAAGACATGTAGTACGATTACTTGTAGAATTTCAATGTAGTGTTGAAGGAAGAAGAGTGGCTGGTAAATTTGGCAACTGCATGCATTGCCAATATCCTCAAGACTGAGAGTATCAGCCTGGTTGCATCAAAAGATATATAACATATTCATTAAAAGGGTTACACAGCTGCACTATATAAACAGCTTTTCTGCCATCATACTGAAAGTATGAGTGAGTTTTAATTTAATTTCATTTCATTTAGACATTCAGCATGGTAACAGGCTCTTTCAGCCCATGCCACCTAATAGATCGACACCCCAGGTACGTTTTTGAATGGTGGGAGGAAACTGAAGCACCCAGAGGAAACCCATGTAGACATGGAGAGAACATACAAACTCCTTAAAAACAGCATCGGATTCAAACCACAGTCGCTGTCCAACTTAAGGAATAACAGGACTTTTAAATGAACTTTCAAAGCAAGCTGTGAGCTGACAAGGAATGCAAGGCAAGTAATCCACACAGAGATAAATGACTGACGCTGATCAGAAAGTGGCAGGCCACACAATAGCATGTTATTTTAAGTTAAATATCATGCTTATGGTACTGCTGTGGTTGGACTGTGAATGAGATTCGCAAATCAACATGACAGCTCATCAAACAGACAGAATTACTGACGGGAATCAGTAAATCAGACAGGAGTTGAAATGGTCAGTCAACATTTTGAGTTTGAACCCTTTATCAAGACTAAGATAAAAAAGGTGAAATTGCAAATAAAAAGAGGGAAGAAAATGGGGGAGGGGCTATGGATGATAGGACGGAAAGTGTGAAGTGGAGACAGGTAGGAGACTATTATGATGAAGGGCAGTGGGGAGGGGTGGGGGTGGGGGGAGAGAGTTGGAGAGAGAAAAACAAGTACAAGGTTAAAAAATGAGATGGCAATAGTGGAATCAGGTGGACATGGAGGTTACCTAAAATTAGTTAACTAATTTTTCATGCCATTGGATTCAAGGCTGTCCAGGAGGCATTTAATGTGTTGCTATCAACCCTGACAATCGACTGACATGTCATTGGAGGAATGGAGTTAAACAGAAAATCTCCAGACGCTGAGTTTCTCCAGTAAAACACAAAAGTCAGCGGACACTGTGGTTGAAGTAAAAACACAATGCCAGAGAAACTCAGCAAGTCAAACAGTTTATATAGCAAAGATAAAGATAGGACTGCTGTGCCATACATTGTAGATAAGCATTGCTGTAACAATGACATTAAAAGTGACCCTTTCAGAATGAATATGCAAAATAGTTTTATGACTCTCGCCAAAAAATAGCCAAGTTATTTCTGAACTAATCACGTTTGAATTATTTCTCCTTTAAATTTGGACACGCAGCACAGTAACAGGCCACTTCGGACCATGAGCCCATATGTATCGAATGAAACCAGAGCCCATGGAGGAAACCCATGCCGACACAGGGAGAACGTACAGGCAGCGTGGGATTCGAACCCTAGTCCCAATTGCTGGGGCTGTAACAGCGTTGCACTAACTGTGCTGGTCAGCCAAATGATCATCCTTAAATAGATTAACAAACCCTGAGGGGAAGTGTAATATAAATAGTCAAAGTTTCCAACAAGCCCAAGTCCTATTTGTTGAGAATCTGCAGTTTGGATTATTGATGCCCAGAGAGTCATGATTAATGAACTGCACTTGGTTTTAATTATGCTCAAAAAACTTTGCTCCATTTCTGACATATCAATTTTAATTTAATATGGTCCATCATTAACTGACATAAAAGAAGGCATGAACAAAGATATCAAACCATGACTGCACTGATCAATTAGAACATGTAATGCTGATAGAAATGTAATTAATTAATATATCCTCGAGTCAGGAAGTCTGAGCTTGATTATTCTGTTTTGGTTATACTTTGGTAGTTTGATGACTTTTTCACAAGGATTCAACATTTATTGAATTTTATTTATGATGGAGCACGGAATGCCTTGAAAATTCTAACTATGTCTTTCTCACTATTCTGATTAAAGTTGCCTCCTGAAATGCATTGGCACAATTGCATGAAAATGTCCCAAGGTACTACAGAGGTAAGATTTTTTCAGGTTCTAAATAAACATATTAGAAATTTCCTCTGGAACAGTAAAGAAAGTAACATGGGATTATACCCTGGGAGGACTGCAGCTCCCAGATTTTTAAAAAAATATATTATTGGGCAGCCCAGTAGTTTATCACCTCTTTCTTGGAGGTGGTTGGGGGGGAGGGGGTGGGGGGAAATAGAGCATCCTGGGCACAAATTGAGCTGCACAAGGTGGGCAAGAGGATAGCAGGAGATTTTATTTATAAATGGGATGCTAAATTGGTTTTGGGAATAGGAGAAGCCCCACTATTAAAACATGTAATTAATGTTTGGTATAAAATAAATCAGAAGATTGGAATTAAGGTGGGGTTATCACCAAAAAACACCCCTGACTAAAAATAGATTAATACCATCAATATTGGATAACAAAATCCCAGACATCTGGTCTCAGAAAGAGATCAGGTGTATTGAGAACTGTTATGAGCAGGGGAAACCTATGTCATTAAGGAATGCGTATGGTTCGTTAAATAATTCTTTTCCCTGTATCTTCAACTGGGATCTTATTTAAGGGACAAATTAGGTTTGTCAATTACTTTACCGAAGTGCAGCAATTTGGAGACTCTGATTTGAAAGGGGATTGTAAAGAAATTTATTTCAACAGTGCACTTCCTATTTCAAGCAAAAACTCCTAAAAGAGGGTTACATAAGTCAAAACAGAGGTGGGAATCAGACTTGGACATAATAATTGGAGAACAGGGCTGGTCCAATCTGTGTCGTGCCAGTATGATGAACAGAGTTAATATTAGATATAGAATGGAAGAATATAGTTAACACCATAAAAATTAAATAAACTTAAATCAGAAATTTCAAACCAATGTTTTAGATGCAGCACAGAGGTGGGAACCTTTCTACATTCAACCTGGGCATGTTCCAAGGTGAGGCCCTTCTGGGTAAATCTAGGGAATTTCCTAGAACAAATTATAGGAAAATAGTTTCCACAACACCCAAAATTGTTTTACTGGGAAGCATTGCAGGCGTAGCACCTATAATGAAGCTGTCCAAATTTCCAAACGCAATTTGTAAAGGTCGCATTGGCGATGGCCAGGAAATGTATAGCGGTTACCTGGAAGTCCAATTCCCATCTAGGAATGGCATAATGGAATGCAGAAATTCTCCCCTAGAGAAAAATCACTTACAGTTTAAATATGATGTTTTTATCAATATTTGGCACCCGTATTTATGGCAAATAGATGTAAATCTTTAGTTTTACCTCCCCTCCCCACTTTGCTTCGGAGTGCCCCATCTGTACCCCTCCCCTGCATCTAGAAAAGCTAGATAATCAGGTGGATGACAATCTCCTGATTTTTCTCTCTTTAGTCTAGTCTTGAAACATCTTGTTTTCTTGCTCTCTCTTTTTCTTTTTTCTTTACTTTTTAATCGGGGGATGAAGGGGAAAGGGGAGTTACGGTTAATTATAGTTAGACATGCAATAACTACTAATGGATATATGTTACTATTTTTTCACGAACTTATTTTGTCCTATGCACTGCTTGACTTTGAGGTAAACTCTAAAGCTTGAGCTCACAGTTTGAAAGAAAGGCTTTGCCATTAAAGTCAGAAGTACAAAAATCTTGAGTGAACAAAGAGAGGTGGAGGGATTCAATAGATCAAGCAACATCCAAGGGTAGAAATGATCAGTCAACATTTTGGAAGTGAACACTTAAGGAAGCAAAGGGTGCTGAGGCCTTCCTGATGGAAAATGCACAATCATAGGGGTGCATGTCACTGGTGGAGGAGAGGAGGTGGGAGTTTTCAAAGAGATGGTGTGCATGAGTGGTGCAATGAATGAAGGGAGGAAGGGGCTGATAAAGTCTTGTTAAATGGTCCCAACACAAAACATTGACTGATTGTACCCATGAATACTGCAAGGCACACGGAGTCCCTCCAGCCTCTCTTTGTTAACATAAGGCAATACGAAATAGAAGCAGGAGCAGGCCATTTGGCCCTTCAAACCACTTTTGCCATTCAATAAGATCATGGTTGATCTGGCCACAGACTCAACTCCACCTAACTACATTTCCCCATAACTCTGTGATTGAAAAAAAATATCTTGAACAGATTTAATGAGACAGACTCCACTGCTTCCTTGGGCAAAGAATTCCACAGAATCCCCACTATCTGGCAAAGTAGGACCTTCTCATCTCCATCCTAAATTGACTCTCCTGAACCTTGGAGGCCCAAGTCCTCCTAGTTCTTGTCTCATCTACCAGGGGAGACAACTCTCTTGCTTCTATCTTATCTAACACCTTCATAATTTTATATGTTTCTATAAGATCCTCATTCTTCTGAATTTCAGGCAACTCAATCTCTCCTCAAAGGCCAACACCTCAACATTGGAATCAACTTGATAATCCTCCTCTACTCTGCCTCCAAAATCAGTCCATCTTTTCTCAAGAAACTAAGGTGATTTTCTCTCAGAGGGTCAAGTGACTTCCTCAGAGTAGTAAAAATCCATCACCAAATACTTTAAAGGCAGACTTAGATCCTTGATAGGCTTTGGGTGGGTTGGCGGGGGGTGAAAGATTACTGGGCTAAGTGGGAATGCAGAGCTGAACATACAATCTAATGAATCTCAGGTCTTTGCTCTTAATTCATCTGTTTGGATAAGCCCAAAAATCTTACGATGGGTGAACTAAAGGTTTTAGAAAAGATCAGCAAGGAAGACTGAAATAGAGAGACAAAGAATCTTAGAGCACTTCAATGGTTTCAGCCTGCTGTGCTTAATGACCATTCTATTGCTAGGATATAATCCAATTATTTCATTAATAAATTAAATGACCAAACCAATTACATTACAGTTACATTTTGGCTTTCTGCTTGAACTACATTTGGACCAGAGACAAAGATAAACAAATATTCAAAATGCTTTCTCTCCCCTCAGAAAATAAATGGAAAAAATGTCTCTACAGATATGTGGAAAGAGCAGACTTCTTTATTATCCAATGCTTTTTCTTGATCATTGGTTTATCTATACACTTGCCCTGATTAGATATTTATGATTTTCCATAATACCCGAACACAATTATTCACCTGAGAGAGCCAATAGAACCTCTAGGGCATTGATACATTTCATCAGAGATGCATCTGACAACTCAATTGCTGGCCATGACAATTTGGGAATATGTTCTATACGTTGCCTAATTTTAAAGAAAAAGAAACAGCGTCTCTTCCTCACCGACGATCAACACAGGCGCACCTCAAGGATGTGTGCTTAGCCCACTGCTGTACTCACTCTATCATTATGTGGTTTGGCACAATTCAAATGTCATGTACAAATTTGCCGATAACACCACGGCCACTGGCAGAATCACAAAGGAAATGTAGAAGAGAGAGATAGATCAGTTGGTTGATTGGTTTCACCACAACAACCTTAGCAAAACTAGGGAACTGATTTTGTACTTTAGGAAGGGCAAATTGGAAGAACACAAACCAGTCTTCTTTGAAGAGTCAGCAGTGGAAAAAGTGAAGAACTTCAAATTCGTGGATATTAACATCTCTGATGATCTATCCTGGAGATTCCACGGGGATGCAATTCTGAAGAAGGTTCACCAGTGGCTATAATTTGTGAGGAGTTTAAGGAGATTTGGTATATCACTGAAGACTCTTGCAAATTTCTATACGTGTACTGTGGTTGCATTACTGTCTGGTATGGAGGTGCCAAAGCACAACCGGAAGTGGTGACAGAGATTTGTAAACTTGGCCAGCGGCATCATGGCCATCAGTCTTAATTACATTGAGGACATCTACATGAGATGATCTCTTAAGAAAGCAGCCTCTATTCACAAGGACCCTCACTACCCAATCCATTCCCTCTTCACACTGCTGCCATCAGGAAGCAGGTACAGGAGCCTGAAAACAAACACCCAACGGTACAAAATATACCTTCTTTCCCTCTGCCATCAGATTTTTGAATGGACAATGAACCACAGAAACTATCTGACTTTCTCTTCTTTTAGAACTAATTTATTCATTTAAAAAAAATGTAATTTATAGCAATATTTGCACCGCAAAACACGAATTTCATAACTGATTCAATATGAAGTTTTATCAATGCGTATTACACACAGCTGTCCATGACGAATTTGTCTATACTTTTCTTTCTGGGAAGTAAGGGTATGAATCAAACTGTATGTCAGGTGTTTAAACAGAATTACACAGTAGTCAAAAACAAATGTCCATAGCAGGGGTCCGACAGGAGAATAGGCTGAAGGTTAAACTAGAACAAAAATACTGAACTCCAAAGGTGGGGCAGGTGAATTCTACTTCCACGATTCACCACCAGCATAATTCTGGCACCTCTAGGGAGTCTTTCAGCAAAAGAGGGGTGAGATGTGGTCAGGTGAGAGATGGTCAGGGGTGTTACCACCAATCTGAAATCGCTGAGGGTGTGAGATTTCACCTGAAACCCACATATGCTGCTTGCAAAACAAAGGAAGGATATGTGTGCCTAAGAAGAGTCGAGCCTATACACTGACTTGGCCTTGTCAAAACCAAGAGATCCCAATAGAAATGAGTTATACCTTCCCACACAGCTCGCCTCACCAAAGACATCATGTTGGACACATTGGTCCCAGGCTAAGTGTTTGGTCAGGCCCAAAGTTCATGTGAAGTTGGATTGGTCATCTTTTGTGTCAGCAAAATATCTAACATTTAGATGGCAGCCAATGGGAATCTTTGAGAATTCCCAAGGGAATCCTTCGCAATATTATTTTACTTCCATATAGACCCCTAATTTTCATATTAAAGAAGGCCTAAACACATTGTTGTCATATTAAAAAGGCCTCAACAGTGGGAATATTGCCAGAATAGATAGAGTATAGGCTAACTCATGCCATCAAAGGTTCTCATTGTGGATTCAATTCTACACCAAGCATGTATACCACATGGAACTGTGTCAGTCTTGTGTCCATATACACAGACCCTAGAGCTGCATGACACAGACTTCTAGGTGGCTTGCTCCTAACATGGCTGCATACCATTTATCGAGAATATGTACCACACCATATTTAAATAAATCTGACATTCAGATAGATTTGCATCTCATATTTTCTGGCAGCCTTGTGCATAACAGATTGGAAAGTGTGATTTTATGCACACTTGTATTTCGAAGTTATTTTCGATTTCTTAATGATACAGTGACATACAACCACATTATTGTGGAGAATTGTGAGGTAATGTGTTGCCATGAATTGGGGAGTAGTTAACAGGAAAAAAAAACAACATAAGAAACAAATTGGTCATTTCACGTTAGGAGGATGTGATGAGTGGGATGTTGTAGGGAATGGCTCTGGGCTCATGGTTGTTCCCAGTTTCGATCAACAATTTGACAGATGGGACGAAGTTTTCTGATAAGGAATCTGGTCTGTGAGGATGATAAAGAGAGGCTTCAAGATTATATAAACAGAATAATAGAATTAACATAGAACATAACAGTACAGCACAATACAGGCCCTTCAGCCCATAATGTTGTGCCTACACAAACCTACTCAACAATCTACATTTTCCCTACGTCACACAGATAACCCTCTATTTTTCTTGCATCCAATAGTGTAAGAGTCTATTAAATATCTCTCCACCACCACCCTTGGCACTGCATCCCAGGCACCCACTACACTCTGTGTAAAAAAAACATACACCTGACTTCTCCCCTAAACATTCCTCCCCTAAACTTATCTCACCTCATCTTGTACGGATGCCCTCTGGTATTTGCTACTGTCGTCCCAGGGGAAAAAAAGTGTGGGTTGTCCACTCTATCTATGCATCTATCATCTTGTAGACATCTATTACGTCACTTCTCATCCTTTTTTGCTCTGTATAGCCTTGCCTCATAAAACATGTTCTCCAATCCAAGCAAAATCTTGGTAAATCTCCTTGACACCTGCTCCAAAGCTTCATGAGGCATGAACACAATATTCCAAATGGTGTCTAACTTGAGTTTTACAAAGCTACAAATACTATCTCATGACTATGAAACTCTATCCCCTGACTAATGAAGGGCAACATACCATAAGCCTTCTTAACTACCCTATCAACTTTCATGGCAACTTTGAGAGGTCTATAGATTTGTACCTCGAAGGCCTCTCTATTCTTCCACACAGTTAAGAATCCTGCCATTAATCAAGTTCAACTTTCTAAAATGCATTATTTCATACTTATCCAGTTTGAACTCCATCTGCCACTTCTCTGCCCAACTCTATAATTGGTCTATATTCTGTTGTGATCTCTGACAACCTTCTATATTATGAACAACATTTCCAACCTTCATGCAAACTTACTGACCTATCTTTTTAATTCTTTGTTATGGTCATTTATAAAAAAAATCACAAAGGGCAGGGGTTCCAGAACAGATCTCTGCAGAACTGCATCAGTCACTGACCTCCAGGCAGAAGATGTTCTGTCCACTCTATCCCTCTGCTTTCTGCACGCAAGCCAGTACCGAATTGGCACAGCCAAGTGCCCACGCCTCCTGATTTTCTGAATTAATCTACCTTTGGGGACCTTGTCAGACGCCTGACTCAAATCCATATGCACCATAAGCAGGGGTCACAATCACAAAATAAAAAGTTTCCATGAGATGTTGGAAATAAATAGAATCTTTGGAATTCAATAACCAAGTTGGCTGTGGAGGGTCTGCCTTGTGACAGCTATTCAAGCCAAAGACTGAAAGCCTTTGGATGCTAAAGGTATCAAGGGCATGTGGCTTTGAGGTAAAAGACCAGAAGGTCCAAATGGTTTCCTGCTGCATTTGTTTATCATGTTCACATGTCTTCTAGTTTCCCTTCCTTTACCAGTGCCTTGGTTCTGCTTTCCTGAATCATGGCATTTTCCCCATACTAATTAAAAGTCTATGAATTAGACCCACCTTTAACATAGCTCACACAAATTCAGTGTAAAGGGAGGATCTCCTGCAGGTTCATGTCCTTTCACCATTTTGTATTTCTTGGTGCCTGCCACATTGACCACCGCCAGTGGGCTGATATCGCCTCAAACCGTACATCTTGGCGCCTCACAGTTTGGCGGGCAGCAACCTCCTTTGAAGAAGACCGCAGAGCCCACCTCACTGACAAAAGGCAAAGGAGGAAAAACCCAACACCCAACCCCAACCAACCAATTTTCCCCTGCAGCCGCTGCAACCGTGTCTGCCTGTCCCGCATCGGACTTGTCAGCCACAAACGAGCCTGCAGCTGACGTGGACTTTTACCCCCTCCATAAATCTTCGTCCGCGAAGCCAAGCCAAAGAGAAAAAGAATTTCTTTCTTAGACCGCTGGGACATTCACACCCTCTCCAACAAAAGCAAACCCTTTTCAGATGATGGAGTTAACATGCGCATAAATATTGTTATTGCTATTGGTCGGAATACACAAAACTCTCACCAATCAATATCCATTAAGTTAGTTTTTTTTGAAAAAAATCAACAATTAAGCAAAGCAGTTGACGTTCTCTACAAGGATTCTGTAATCCTTTTGGTGGTGGCGTCACTGAATGGAATAGAAATCATTTAAGTTAACCCGTCTCTTTCAAAAGCTTCAGTGGTAGACATGACAAATACTTGGTTTCCAATTAACTTGCTCGAGAAAGCAGGGCGGCAGCATAAAAGCATTTCAGAAGTATTAATCACCTTTTTTTTCTCCCATTGTTAATATGCAAAATCACCCATCATACAATGTTGTTACTACATTTAAAATACTGATAAAGTATCACACAATAATAGTTATTTATGAACAGTACAGGGACTGCTGATGGGGTAAATATATACTAGTAATTTTTAGACATCAATTTAAAAAGCTGTCATTTGATATTGATTGATGTCTTGAATAATTGTCATATGAAATGCATTTTAATAAGGTTTATTTCACTGAATGACGGTTTTCATAAATCAAGTTGTTTCCAGTGCAAACTGGATATTTACATTAACAGACCCTCCAAGACAATTTAGAATGTCCATCATGCACCTCATGAATTACTATTAAAATCCTCAATTTCTCCAGTGGGAGCTTGGCACTCAGGACCAGATATGTCAATTACAGAGAACAATATCTTACTGTTACACATTTTTAAAAATAGAATGTAAACCTTTCCCATCTATTTAATGTACAAAAATATTGAGAGTAGATGCCAAAGACAAATTAAATGCAATTTGTTATTCAAGGTAAGTGGCACAAACAATAAGGTTATATTAAATTGCATTTATGGCTCAATATACCATGCGCCAGCAGGAGATGTAATCTCAACATGTCATCTGGCATTTTATGTATGCCTGTTTGAAGTGATTAGCCTCTTAGTGGAAATTGCAAATTTTCGTGCATTCAGACAAATAAGCAACTTGCACAATCACTGCTAGATCTGGCAACATTCAGTCCGATTGTCCCAACTAATCAAATCAAGTTAATTAAATTTACATTAAATATATAAATCTAATGCCAGATCCTCTTAGGAACACTTGAAGGTAAGCATGCTCATAAATAACAACGAATAAAACCAATCAAAGATAAGACACACAATGTGTTTCAGCCACAAATATTTCCAGAGCTAATTAAATGTTACCCAACACAAAATAACTGAGCTCCTGCTCAGTATGCTGCTTGACTACGACTGTGTCTAAGATGGCAACATAACAATTAACATGGACGGAAACCCCAGTATCTGTTGCTTAGTGAGAGCTTGTTTTGCCATCACTTTGCTATTCCATTAAAGAATTAATAATATGGATACCATGTTGTTAAAAATATTATTAATCTTCAAGCTATTTAATAAAAGCAATTCAATGTACAACAAGGCAAAGTATACATTATGAACCCACATTGCAATATAAACCTCTGCATGTGTGTATGATTCAGTGATAGTTTAAGCATGATCTAATTTGTATTCGATTTTAGCATTTTTCCTTCAGCAAGTTGAACCTCAGAAATATGACAACATTGAATCTATGAAATATGTGCTGTCATGCACGAGAATCTAATGCAATAATCCAAAGTAAAGTAAGAAAAGATAACCGACATATCTAGCAAGCTCGTGTATAGATTTCATTAGCTTTGCCTCACAGTGGAACACAGGAAGGTCAATGTAAAATGATGCCAATATTATCAGTGCTTTAATGAATTCTCTTTTTTACCCTCTCTGTTCTGTTGGATGCATGTGACCCCAGGCATTTTGAGGGCCTCTGTGATCATATTCTTTGTGTGAAGGAACAAGAGCTGTTATTCATCAGTATTACAACAAAGAATAGCAGAACAGAAGTAGACCATGCTGCAATACCCTTTCAGCTTTAACCATTTTGACCAAGTCTCAAGTGGCACAGATTAAGGACAGAAGACGAACTGCATTTCCAAGAAGTAATATTATCAGATTCCATCTTTTTAATAAGAATAGAACATATTTATTTCTGATGATCACATGACCCTGATGTCGCATTTATAGGTCAGGTGATATTTTTGGATCGATCAGGTCACACAAGAATTTTTTTGGCTTATTTGTTTTTTCTTCCACTTTTATAAATCAGATATATGAAGTATTTTAATAGCTCCGCTGCTACCAAGTTCTCTGCAATTGGTAATCATGTAACAATTGCAAAGGTGGCGGGAAGTGGTGAGCTTGGAGACTGTAATCCAAAGAAATGGAAGAAAAATGTGCACCTGTGGCTCCCTTGTATTAACCTCCAAAGTGTAGCTGGCACCAAGGAGAAGCTTCCTAACTTTTGAGAGGGTGAGCGAAACCATTTGCACAACCATTCTAATCAAACTAATTAAATCACTCACTTCCCAAATAGCGATTACCAGAAAAAGAAAATTTGGAATACAGTATTACAATGCAATTATCTTCTAAACAGATGAAATCACTGCCTTAGGAACAAAATGAAATCCAAACAATTTGGCACTACTAGAAGCTATGTATTTTAATCCCTCTCCACAGATGCTGCCTGATCTGCTGTATATTTTCAGAATCTTCTGCTATTACGGTTTCTGGAATTAAAATGCATCCTAGTTCTAAAATATACTATCAGTTATATTACAAGATCCAAAGAAATTAAACAAAAAGTACAGTCCAAATATTCCTACAACTTGGTTGATTGAATACCATTTCTCATTAGCTCAAATAATCTTTCTAGCTATTCAGTATTTACCACCATGACCACATCATAATTACATTGAAATTCTACTAACTTACAGATCAGATTACTTCATTTTCATCTGGATCATACATATATTCTGTGTGTTCAGTAGAATGTGAGATCAAACACCACTTTTGGTGTCTATTCAGTAACACTGTTAAAATGCCACATCACTATAACAAGAATATATAATGCCATTGAGAAGAAATTGGATACTAGCAATGTATCAATCTTGTGCTAAGTTCCATTTCCATGAAAAAAATCAAGGGAAATAGTGAACGGAGGATCTACCACTGGTCCCACAGCTGCTTTTCCCAGTCCTCCATGAATCTGATATGTTTCTACATGAATGAACCTGGAAGTGTACAATGGTGTCAAATACTGCACTTCATTTCTGAAATTTTCATGGATGTGAGAATGGTATGCTCCTTCTGAAAGGTGAACCAAAGAGGAACAGTTTCCATAGAACAGTACAGCCCCCAATGTTGTACCACCCTATTTATACCTACTCCACAATCAATGTAACACTTCCCTCCCTCACAATCCATAACCTCCTATTTTTCTTACATTATTGTGTTCATCTGTGTCTTTTAAATGACTCTAATGTATACACCTCAACTACTATCCCTGGTGATGCATTCCAGATTCCCACCACTCAGTGTGTTTAAAAACAAAACTACTTCTGACCTTGCTCCTAAATTATCTTCCACTCACCTTAAACAGATGTCCTCTGATATTGACCCTTCATGGTTTTCCTGATGCCTACCTAGTTCTTACTTAAAGGAGACTTTTCACAACTTATCAAGGCTGACCCAAGGAATTTAACTAATTCTTAGTTCCCATCGTTACCTACGAGAGACTCCCTTTGAACGTGCCACATACTGACTCACCATCTATTCTACCCATTTGATCATCAACAACCCCTCCAAATGCACTTCCATACTATTGGTGAGAAGATCATACCTCCACTGCCATTCTCAACCTCTGGTCACTGAATGCACCCTCTCCAATGACCAATTACGCCATCCAAGCACCAAATTGAATTCCTGACTGCTCTTCACTCCTTTGGCCAACAATTGAACACCACAAGCAATTACATCCCCTCCCATTTTCAATTCTCCCACTCCTCCCCTGGCATCCATGCATGTGAAAACCCATTCCATACCCTTCAACCCACCAATTAGTGTGACCCCTCCCTTCTGAATGCCCACCTCTGAATCATCTTTCTCCCTGATATCACAGCAGTCCTGAACTTACCAGACTTCCTCTACAGACTTTGTAAGGGTGGAGAGTACCAATTGGAAACACTTGATTCACATACTGTTCCAAAGTTCCCAATCAGAAAGACAATATGCTTCATTTGACTGCAAGAATCCAGAATCAATAGAAATTTGGTAGCTAATGACCAACTCTTCCATTAGCTCTAAATCTACTTCTTTCAAATCTTTTATAAGACAAAAATACCACTAAAGTATTCTGCTATCTTCTGGTGATATTGAAAGAAAACAATGATGGGTTTGCTGTACTCTTTAGAGGATTTGCACATTTAATGTTTGGGTTTTAACAGGGTGAAGACATCAAAGCTGATTGTTTGGACATACAAAATAAAAATAGTAGAGTCATGAAATAAAAGAAAAATAAACACCAATTAAGAGTTGATAAATCAAAGTACTTTGGACAGGAAATGTTTAGTCAATTTATTACTTTCTATTTAATTACAGAAAGACAAGAGTACAGTATTGAATATGGAATATAATGCATGGATTACCAAAGCTTTAATAGATTAGGGTTTTGCCACAACTTCTTTAGTCTGAATTACTTTGTTCAGAGTCCTATTTAAATTCCTTTGACAGGAGAAATTAAGGATAACATTAAGTCAAAGGAAGAAGCTTAGAAAGGTTCCAGAAATAGCAATAAGACTGAAGATTGAGAGTATTTTAAAACTCAGTAAAGGAAGACCTAAGAGGTAGTTTAAAATGGATGAGTGAAACTTAACTGACAAGAAACATAAAAATAGAATATGAAAACTTCGATTGATATATTTAAAAAAGGAAAAGACTAATGGAGTTCCTGAGAGTCTGAGTGGGTGAACTTTTAATGGGGAGTCAGAAAAGGCAGGAAAAATTCATACTTTTATGCCTGTGTTTACTAAAGAAACCAATTATCTAGATAATATGAACTGAAATGACTATGTCAGCCTACTGGACTTGTTTATTTTCAACACATAATTCTATCGCTCCCACCTATACTGGTTTAAACCTTCCTCAGTAACAAATTTCCCTGCAGGCCTGTGAGTTCCCCTCCAGATTCAGTGCAACTTTTTCTACTTGTATATGTTATCGCTGCCTCAGAAGAATCCCTTTCTTTTCTTTTTCAATCTTTTTATTATTATTATTATTTATAAACACATACAGTTCAAAGAGATATAAAAAAATACATAGTAAGTAATGAATTAATACAGAGATATTAAACAATAATATTACAGAACAAAAATATATCATAAAAAAAAAATTTTGATCAGTTTAGGGTATGAACTATCTCTAAAAAAAAGATATAATTAATAACAATATATGAAAAAAGAGAAAAAAAACCCCAAAAAAGAAGAAAAAAACAAATCTGAATTTAAAAAAAACTTAAAAAAAAACTTAAAAAAAAAACCTACAGATATAGCTAAACCACGCCGATCACTCCGATCTCATCTTACAGCCCAATTATCATACATAATCATAGAAAGAAAACAGAGCCAGATCAACTCACCACAAATGAAAATATTGAATAAATGGTCGCCAGGTTAACTCAAACTTAGAAGGGGATTCATAGACAGAGTTTCTAATTTTCTCTAAATTTAAACATAGTATAGTTTGGGTAAACCATTGGAAAACAGTGGGAGGATTTACCTCTTTCCAATTTAATAGTATAGATCTTCTAGCCATTAGTGTAAGGAAAGCAATCATACGATCCGCAGGAAGAGATAAATAAGTCAAATCTATCATAGGTAATCCAAAAATTGCAGTAATGGGATGTGGTTGTAAATCAATATTCAAAACAGTAGATATAATGGAAAAAATTTCCTTCCAATAATTCTGTAAAGAGGGACAGGACCAAAACATATGTGTAAGGGAAGCTATTTCCAATTGACATTTATCACATATAGGATCGATATGAGAATAAAAGCGATGGAGTTTATCTTTAGACATATGAGCTCTATGAACAACTTTAAACTGTATTAGTGAAGAATCCCTAATGATCCAAGTGCCCACTCCCCTATTTTAGATTCTTCGGCCACACATTTAAACGCATGACTTTCTTATTTCTGTATTCGCCATCACATGGCCCTGAGATTACAACCGGTGGCATCCTGCCGTTGAAGATTCTGCCTGATTCCCTCAGCAGGACCTGATGTCCCCTACCTTTGTCATTGGCCCCAATGTGAACCATGACCTTTGCCTGATCACCCTTCCCTTTCAGAATGTTTTTTACCCATTCCACTTGGGAGGTAAGGTATCATCCTGGAGCCTTCCTTGCTGCTGTAGAAGTGCCCATCTGTTCCCTAATTATTGACTTCACTGTCACAGGAAAGGACAGCAGAGCCAATTGTGATGTTACTGCTATCCCCTGTGAGGCCATTCCCCTTGCCTCTGCATGATATTATGCAAATTGGTATACTTGTTTGAGAAATAATATTTGTTTGAGAGAGGAATAGTCACAAGTGTCTCCTGTAATCTCTGTTTGCTCCTCCAGGCAGTCACCCAGCTATCTGGTTGACCCATTGGTGTGAATCGGAAACATCCTTGAAACTCCAATCTATGATATCCTCTGCATCCAGTATGCTCCTTCATGAGTCTAAAATACATTAGACCAGAACATGGATAGGAAAGATTGAGAAGGATCGGGGTAAAATGCAGGCAAGTGAACTGGCTCAGCTAAGTACCTGAGTCAGCACAAATAGGTTGGGCTAAAGGAACTGTTTCAATGCTGTTTAACTCTGTGACTCTACAAATTCAACTGGGGCTTCTGCTGACCCATTTACTTCTCTAGCACAAGGAAACACTCCACCTTGTTGTATAAACCGTGAAACTCGGGCTCTTTTGACAAAGTCTATGCCCTTTGACCTCAGAAATACCTGTTCCAAAATGGCCGCACCTGCAGTAGCTTGCCTCCTTTTTATCTACTGAAGATCATTCGGTCTGCAGATATGAAGAGGAGAAATTTATATCCAAGTACATAAAAAATAGAAGCAGAAGTCCATCTGGCCTTTTGACCCAGTCCACAATAAATCAGGTCATGGCTAAATGGCTGTGGGCTCAATATCATCGACCTGACTTTTCTCCATAACCCTTAATACTCCCACAAAAATATTACCCAACTGTGACTTACGTTTCTAACACGCTTGACAACAGTAACAGACACTAATTATATTCAAAACAGAGGTCAATGGACATCAAGGTCTCCACTCCTCTCCAAAATCTCTTTTAATTTTTCCTCTGCAGACATTCAGGAACAGCCACTGGAGCATCTTGAAATGCACTTGAACTTTTGAAGTCAGCAAAGCATCTTTAAGCACATGCCACCTCACATCTTGAAAACTTGCAATAATGGCAGAAACACCAAATATGTGCAAAATTATATTAATTCCAGAATAGAGTAACAGCCTTTGACCTGGAAGTATTTGATACACAAACAAGTGGGAATCCTTCCCACTACTGAAGGCTAGTCATGATTATGAAAGAGATTTATATTTAAATTAAATTTTAAATTTAGACTCACAGAAGTTACAGGCCATTTTGGCCCAAAAAACCGTACAGCCCAATTTACACCTAATTATTCTACGCCCCTGTTATGTTTTCAAATGGAATTCATTATAGTTTAAGATCAAAGAAACACATAGCACCATATCAACACACCCTATAATCATCCTGCTGTGCAGTCCTGCAACAGATATTCATTGAATGGGTGCTCAAGTCCTTACCAATAAAGAACCCCGGCATGATTCATTCCATAAGTGCATGTGTACACAGCTGCTGCAAGAGCTCAAGGATAGATGCTACCAATACTATATTATTATTTCTCTTGCTTTAAAACACAAATAAAACAATGGTTTCGAACAAAACCAACCTCCGTGACACGGTTAGCCTTGTGGTTAGTGCAATGCTGTTACAGCACCATGGATCGGGACCAGTGTTTGAATCCTGCGCTGTCTGTAAGGAGTTGGTATGTTCTCCCCATGTCTGCGTGGGTTTCCCCGGGGGCTCTGGTTTCCTCCCACCATTCAAAAATTACCGGGGGTTGTAGGTTGATTAAGTGTCATTGGGCAGCATGGGCTCGTTGGCCTAAATAGCCTGTTATTGTGCTGTATATCTAAATTTAACATTTTTAAATAATTAAGTTATAAACAAAAATGTAATTATAACTAATCAATCAAGACCCAATGAAATAAATTGTGTTTATTTCCCCATAATTTTGAAAACTGACATGAAAATAAAATTTGTTTTACTGACCAAGGTTTGTCCGCCAGTATTAAATAATAACACATTAAATTATGTTATTGAATCTCTGAAAATTCAACATTGTGTATAATTCTAAAGATAAAATTTTAACTTTTTGCATAAAATGCAAGCAAACGGTAGCTTCCCTCACGTACTCATGTTGGTAACTTTTTTAATGGACAGTCAGTATATGTGATACGGGGGTTAAGGATCTCTATCAATAACCAACAAGATATGCATCTCTTGGTTTCAAGCATACAGTTGTTCAGTTGTGATAGTGGATGTTAAACAGGTGTGAGGTATCCATCCAAGTGCAGAAGGTGATGAACTTGATAGCTGTCACACCATAAATATTGCTGTGGGTAACCACAGTTAATTAGGTTGGCACAGCATGTGTAGGTAGTATTTAACTGTTATTTATCTCACAGGAAGATAAATTAGGAGCCAACCATTGGGTCACACAAAAATAAATCATGCTCGTCCGTCACAAGGGAGGAAAACGTAAGAATAAAGCAGCAGGTTGGAAGTTAAAACTAAAAGTGATTTGGTATTTTAATGTAAATATCATCCTAAACTAGAAAAGCTTCATCGTGCAAGCAACAAAGGAACTTCAACTTTCCAAGCATAATTCAAGACACTTACAAATTCTCTCTGCAGTCATGGATTACTAAATTCACTGGGCTGCTTATACTCCAAACATCTGGCCGATAGCTCGAGTATAAAGGATTTGCTTCATGGAGACTAAATACTTGAGTCAGATGTCAATTTATGATCAGCTTCTGGAAGAGCTGAAGGAAATGTAGTGAAGTCAGAGCAAAAGATCTCCAGATGAATGAAGCATGAGGAATAGCAAACACACAAAGTGTGGGAAGATGTGAATGTTGAACCAGGATAACGTGGAGCTTTTTGCTGGCACTGACCACAGGGTCTTTGCATTTTGAAGACCATTTCCCAGTGGTTTGCATTTCCCAACAACTCAACAATAAGGC
This sequence comes from Narcine bancroftii, assembly GCF_036971445.1. NCBI lineage: Eukaryota > Metazoa > Chordata > Chondrichthyes > Torpediniformes > Narcinidae > Narcine > Narcine bancroftii. The sequence continues at coordinate 83,299,727 of NC_091478.1, read as the reverse complement.
ATTATGTAACTGTTTGAAACAATATAAAGTCCACAGTTATAAAGTAATGTGTTTACCCTAAATTCCGGTTATTTTGAAATGCTGAAACCCTCTACCATCTATATTACTGGCAAATGCCCAGTCACTGGAGAATAAAATTGATGACCTGAGGGCAAGGCTGCTTTGTCAGAGACAAGTAAGACAAATCTCAGTTGTCTGCTACACCGAGACCGAGCTAAGAGAGAACACACCAGATACCACTATCTTACCAGACCTTATCACTATCCATAGACTGGATTGGAACTTGAATTCTGGAAAAGGGAGAGGAGGCAATGTGTGATAGCGTTATGTCGACCTCCTGCTCTACTGCCGTAGAGCAAATCTCGATTAAATGTAGACCCTTCTATCTACCCCAAGAATTCTCATCAGTGATTCTCACCGGAGCTTACATCTCTCCTGATGCCGATTACTAGCAGGCACTTGCGGAGCTGAAAGATGTGGTCAGTAAACAAGAGACAGCCCAGCCCGAAGCACTACAAATCCTGGTCAGCAACTTAAACCAGGTCTGTGTCAAGAAAACCTTGCCTAACTACCACCAAAATAATAGCCTGCTCTACCAGAGGTCCCAGCACACTTGATAAGGTAAGGAAGGCCTATCGTTCTTTACCAAGATCTCACTGTGGTAAACCACTGTTCTGTATAATAGACTGGTCAGGCACACCTATTTGCCATTTGTACCTGTGATCCCTCCCCACAGGTTCCTGAATAAAGGTGGCTGCTCCACAGCCCCCTCCTCAGGCAGGACAGTATGGATGTGCTGCTTTTCTTCAGTGAATAAAATCCTATTGGTTTCTCAACAACAATCTTTCAAGTAATTGATGGTGCAAGTCTGACCCCCTGGCTGTGCTCCTTCTGTCTTCATACAGACAGAACCTAAAAAGAGAGGCTCCAGAGGACAGGACAGCTAGAAGGTGGTCACAGGAGGCTGAAGAATGGTTACAGACCTCCTCGAGTCAGCGGATTCGGTGATGTTCAAGGACTCTGTTGAGAATCTGAATGAGTACACTGTGGATGAGTGTGTCCTCACCAAATCAGACAGGGTTTTCCCCAACCAGAAGCCCTTATGAACAATGAAATCCTGATCCTGCTGAGAGGCAGATCACAGGCATTTAAGCCCAGAGATCCAGATCAGTACACCAGGACCAGGTATGACCTTGCGGAAAGCTATCTCCCAGGCGAAGTGGAGATTCCTGATGAAAATGGAAACAGCAAGGGACCCCCGACAGCTGTGGCAGGGCCTAAATGCCATAACCCAATGGTTCTCAACTTTTTTCTTTCCACTCACTAAAGTATTCCCCATGCCATAGGTGCTCTATGATTTGTAAGGGATTGCTTAAGTTGACATGTGAGTGGAAATAAAAAGTTTGAAAACTACTGTTTTAATCATATCTAATTGACTTATTATGTTCACGGTTTCATAACTCCAAAGGAAATGGGCAAAATATTTCAATAACAATTGGGTCTAGAGCAGTGATTTTCAACCTTCCCTTCCCACTCACGTACCAACTTAAGCAATCCCTAACTAATCACAGAGCACCTATGGCATAGGGATTACTTAAAATGGTACCCAACACCCAACCCCAACCAACCAATTTTCCCTTGCAACCGCTGCAACCGTGTCTGCCTGTCCCGCATCGGACTTGTCAGCCACAAACGAGCCTGCAGCTGACGAGGACATTACCCCTCCATAAATCTTCGTCCACGAAACCAAGCCAAAGATGTGAGTGGAAAGAAAAAGGTTGAGAACCACTGCCATAACCTGTAACAAAACCAAATCCAGTAAAGTAGCAGACAGCAAAGCTTCTCTCCCAGGGGAATTTAATGCCTTCGACACCCAATTTGATGGCAGTAACAGCGGAGAACCACCCTCCCACACCCACACATCCCCTGATGATCCCACCTGTCTGTTCCGAGGATTACATGCTTCCTGCCTTCAAGAGAGTGAATCTGAGGAAAGAATTCAGCCCAGATCGAGTACCTGGCGGAGTTTTAAAAATCTTTGCTGACCAACTTAACAAGGTATTCATGGATATCTTCAATATCTCGTTTCAGCAGGGCTTAGGACCAATCTGTTTTAAACAGGCATCAATCAACCTGCTTTAATGACTATCAACTAGTAGCACTTGCATCAAAAGTGATGAAGTGTTTTGAAAGCCTGCTGATGAAGCAGATCAGCTCATGTCTGAGCAATGGTGTGGATACATTCCAGTTGTAGTAACAGGTCTACAGCAGATGCCATCTCACCAGCTCTACACAAAGCCCTGGAACGCTTGGAAGCAAAGATGCTTACATCAGGATGTTTTTGTTTACTACAGTTCAGCATTTAACACCATCATCCTCTCAAAACTAACCAGCAAACTACAAGACCTGGGAGTTAATACCCCAATGTGTTATTGGATCATGGATTTCCTCACCTCCAGACCACCATCAGTGAAGATTGGTAAGAACTTCTCCACAATCTCCATCAGTACCAGAGCAGCACAGGGCTGTGTTTTTAGCCCCCTGCTCTACTCACTTTAAACCTACAACTGTGTAGTCGGTTTGACGATAACACCATCTACAAATTTGCCGATGATGCAATAGTGGTGGGTTGTATAAAGGAAGGGGAATGAGTCAGTATACAGGATGAAGATTGAAAACTTAGCTGAATGGTGCACCAATAACAACCTTGCACTCAATGTCACCAAAACTAAGGAGCTGATTGTTAACTTCAGGAATGGAAAGCCAGAGGTTTACAATCCAGTGATCATTGGGGGAATCAGAGATGGAGAGGGTGAGCAAATTTAAGCCTTGGGAGTCACCATCTCAAGTTGGACCCAACTCTCCAATGGCATCGTGAAGAAAGCCTGTCAGCACGTTTACTTCCTCAGGAGTTTGCGGAAGTTTGGTATGACACCAGAAACCCTGGCAAATTTCTCCAGAGGGGTGGTGGAAAGTGTGCTGACCGGTGGCATCACAGTCTGGTATGGGCACACCAATACCCCTGAGCTTAAAGCTCTGCAAAAGGTGATGAACACAGCCCAGGACATCTGGGGTTAAAAATCTCCCCACCAATGAGAATATCTACAGGGAATGCTGAGGTTGGAGAGCAGCAGCAAACATCACCCAGCACATGCTCTGTTCTCACTGCTGCCATCAAGAAAGAGGTTTAGGTGCCACAAGACTTGCACCACCAGGTTTAGGAACAGCTGCTACCCCTCCACCATCAGTCTGCTCAACAACAAACTCGATCAGGGACTCATTTTCTTATTTTTTCATTTTATTGATTTTTTTTCCCTATCTCTAAATTGTAGTCAGTTTGTCAAGTCAAGTCACCTTTATCTATTGTTTATACCATGCTTGCATGGTGAAGTCGAGATAACGTTTCTCCAAGACCACAGAGCATATTTACATAAATATGTTAGAATAGAAGTTAAACATATCAAAATATTTAGATGTACACAGTAAAAGTCCACAGTACACTATCCACATCTGTTCTTGGAATTCAGGAGCCTGATGGCTTGGGGGGAAAAAACTGTTGTCCAATCTGGACTCAAGGGCCCGACTGCTATGGTACCTCCTACCAGATGGCAGAAGGGAGAACAGTTTCCATGAGGGGTGTGTGGAGTCCTTCACAATGCTTATTGCCTTTTGCCTGCAACAAATGCTTACATTTCTTTCCTTGTTTGCATGTGTACATTGTCAGGTGTTTTATTTTGCATTGCCAATCAGTGGTAATTCTGCCTTTCCCACAGGTAGAAGAATCTCAGGGTTGTATGTGATGTCATGTATGTACACTGACAATAAATCAAAATTGGAAATCATTGAGAGTCAGAGAGAAAGAAGTATATGCTAACAGCAGCTGCAACTAAGAGGTTGGATCATCTTATAATCAAAGAATAATTAAAACACAAAGGAGGCCATTTGGTCCAATTTGACACCAGCATGCTACCGAAGCACTCAATGGTTCGACCCCCCCCAACCTCCCTGCCACATCCTTGGGCCTTTTCTCCAGCTCCATGCACATTTTTCTTCACCGGGTATTTATCCTATTCTCTTGGGGCCACAACAAAATCTGCCTCTACCACATTTGCAGGCAGTATAATTCCAAATTCCAAGCGCACTCTGTTCAAACATTTTCCTTCAAGCCAATTCTTAATTCTCATCCCCTTGATTTTGTGCTTATGACCTCTAATCCTCAACCGTGCAACCAACGAGCAATAGCGATACCATTCACTCTGTTCAGACCCCTCATCATTTTACATTATCGATAAACTCTTCCCTCAGCCTTGCCTTTACCCTAGCCGAATGATTATTACAATATTTTGTAATATTTATAATATCTAATTTTGTATATTATATTATCTGAAGTGCATTTATCAATTCTATTTCAGTCACTGGGAAAACTGCAAGATACAATTGCCTACACTGTGCCCAAAAAGTAGTCAAATTTCATCTGGTGCACATACACAGATGGTGTGAATGGCTATCTACAACAGAACAGTTTTTGGAAGCACTCACAGTGAGTGAGGTCAGCACTGGCCAGGCGTAGATGAACAATGACATCTTCAGAGAGGGCATCAGCTGCTGCCGTTTATTCAGAGTGGTATATCTGCAACCCTCGCAACTGGTGTTACTGCTGGATTGAATCAAGACACAGTGAGCAAGCACCATTATACTGAGACAAGTCTGAGCTTTTACCATGTTACTCCAATGCAGGATATGTGATGCTAATGCAGAATTCCTTCCTATATCAAGGTTACCCAGCCAAGCTGGAGTTAGTCTCTCCCAGACTGTTCATTATTGTTTTCTGATCAGAATTGCTTGTAAAGTGACTACCCACCATAACGATAGCATACCATCCATATAAGGCATGAAATCTGCCTTTAAACCATCCAGATCAACTTTTAAGCAACTCACCACACGTAGCATGGGCTCCATCTTTGTGCAATCAGTCAAGTGAGGACTCAGCTAGTGAAATCTGGGTGCAAACACTCCCCACATCATGGTCAATGAGTAGGATTAATTGGGAAGTACAAGGTCCATATCTGTTTTTGCTGGAAATTGGATTTAGTCCTGGATGGAGCTTCTTTATATTTCTTTGATCATGAGAAAAAGCAAAAGCAACCTTAAATACTGCTACAATAAACAAAACACTTGAAGAACTCAGCAACTTCCATAGATGCAAGTTGATGTTTTGAGTTGAGACCTTCCATCAAGACTGAGGGAAGCACAAAGATTTGACTTACTCCTTTGGCCTCCACTGAATTCTTCCAGCAATCTGTTTCTTTTGTTGTAGTCTCTTTCATCAAGTTGAACTGGGAGAATCAAACACCTAGGGAACTAGAGCACCATTTCAGAGCCCTTCACCATCTCCTTATGCCTTCACTTCCAGTGGGTCACCCTCCTTTGCGGGTCATCTCTCAGTTGCCCAATCATGCTTCACTCTTGTAGAAGTGTCCACTTATGTCTCCAAACCTGGGTTGAGAAACCTTGAAGAAGAGGTATTTCAGGAAACACACAGGATGCTGGAATCTGAAGCTAAACACAACCTGCTGGAGGAACTTAGCAGGTCGAAATATTTGATGCTCCTTGGGCCACTGAGTTCTTCAGGCAGATAGTGTTTAGCAAGAGGTATTTCCACATCTGGCATGCCGCACAGGTTCAGCCAACTACTCCCACTAGAAAACACAAAATGTTTTTAAAGCTTGTCACAATAACTGGAAGAAATCTGTCAATAAATAATGTGTAAGCAATTGATGACTCTTTGAAGTAACATTGGTAGGGAATGCTTCCTGCTTCTGAATACTGTTTAGCTGCCTGAGGTCGAGTACAGGCATTATCTAGAGGATTGAACTCCAAAATGGAAATGCTGGCATCCAATCAGCATTACATATTGACTGATGTAACAATCTCCTTGCTCCATATGTCGCCAGCAGTTATTTTCTGAAGCAATTTCTGTTATAGTGGTCAATTCACACTGCAAACGTATGCACAGACAGAAACCATGGATGCAATTTTTGAGCTGAAAATGCTTCAATGCATCCAGGAAATAACATTGCCTCAGTTCAAATTCTTGCATTTCTGATCATATAATTAACTGCACATAAAATAAATAATTCAAAACATCATTGTAGATGCCATGAATAATGTTAGAATAAGCTTTGTTTTCATCCAATTAAACTAATTATATAAAAATGTTCCCACCAAATCAATTGGTTGTTCAAAAATGTTCAAATTTTACTCAATGTTGTTTCATGATGTTAAAATGTGTTAAGGTAAAAAGTTCATTCATTTGCTTTTGCCATTTCATAATCGAAGCAGTGTTATTTATTGTAACATTTGAAATCCCATCTTTGTTTTTCACCTGAGGCCAATAAATGCTTTTGCAGCAGTATTATGTAAAATCTCTTGGTGCCTGCCACCGCCAGTGGGCTGATATCACCTCCATCTTGGCGCCTCACAGTTCGGCGGGCAGCAACCTCCTTTGAAGAAGACCGCAGAGCCCACCTCACTGTCAAAAGACAAAGGAGGAAAAACCCAACACCCAACCCCAACCAACCAATTTTCCCTTGCAACCGCTGCAACCGTGCCTGCCTGTCCCGCATCGGACTTGTCAGTCACCAACAAGCCTGCAGCAGACCTGGACATACCCCTTCATAAATCTTCGTCCATGAAGCCAAGCCAAAGAAAGAATGTAATTAAATTAAACCACAATATACAATTCCATTATGATGCATTTCTTTTATTAAAGCAAACTTAAAATATTGCATGACTGCAGCTCCACTCATTTCGTTTAGTTGACGTACATTTGTGGTAAACACTGTGGGAGCTTGACTGAACAAGAAACATTAAATAATATTTTCTATTGAGGATGCTGGTTTGGAACTTCCAACATATCGCCATGAGAATCAGAATAATGAGAGCGACCAATCCCATGATATAGAAATTATAATGACTACAAATTAACATTATTACACTAGTTTTTATATTCCCATCATCTCTCTTAGTAGCACAGTGAAGTGCCAAACTGGTATATAGGTTGGACAAAACTCCGTCAGCAGTAATCATGTTAGCATCCTCTTAAATTGCATAAACATCATTACAAGTACAAACTGTCAACTTCCATGCAGTCATACTAATGTAACATGAAAAGATGTATTAATCCATGATTTGTTTATTTACGTAAATTATTGCAGCATCTCTATATTTCCTGATGAGTGGTATTCCACTTAAGCTTTCACATCGGGTATACTTTCCTGCAAAGATGTCCACTCTACAGTCATACATTTGTGTGTGACCCACCTAGATATGAGTACATGATTTTTTTTTAGCAATAATTCATTTTGTGCTGAATTCTTGTGTCTGGAAATGACTAGAGCTATGTTCTATCAATTGGTTGTAATGGGGACCCTCCAGTTTTCCCTTGCTCACTGCTTTGGGTTATCTGTGTCATTGGGCAGGGCTTACAAGTGGAATTGAAAGCTGACTCCCTCTCTACCACGCGTCTAAAGTGCCGGTGCCGCCAAGCTCCTCACTGGTCCTAATCAAAAGTGCCTGTGGCTGCTGTTGGAAGAGTTTGTTGAAAGGTCCTCTTGGGAGCTGTGTTGCCAAGAGGGGTGAATCCCAAAAGCTAAGCGCTTCCCTTTTCTGCTTTGCCTGATCACACAAGTGTGCTCTCCAACCATGACAACTAAGGGAAGATTAAAAAAAAAGGATAAATACAAGTATTCAGAGAATATTGTAAAACATGCCTGGTCTGTTGAAATAAGATATTGTTGCTGCATTAAAAGTTACAGCAAATGTGTAGACTTCATGCACACAATATTCTTGCAAACTGAAGTTAGTTTCAGCACATGGTCCTTGTCATAAATCACTTAACCCCTCACGTAGTTTCACACTGGACTCTCCTAATCGCATAATGTGTAGCAGAATCCCCGATATTTTAAGATTGGGGTGAGGTGGGGAGGGTGGGGGGAGAGGGGAGTGGGTGTTGAGCACTAAATGCAACAATCTCTCAATGCACTATAACTAATGGAATTCAGTTTCTTAGCAATTGTATCTAATTCTGGGATCAAAAGAAATGAAAGGTCTTAAAGAGACTTTAAAATACATTTTACTAAAATGAGATCCAGAATAAGGAACAGGAATTATATGGTTAGACTGGAAAAACTGGGGCTGTTCTCCTTGGAACATAGTAATTCAGAGGGTATGTAAAATCATGAAGGAAAACGATCCACAAGACACCTGTCAAAGTTTCATAGAGTACAAGATGACATCAAATCTTCTTAAGAATGAATATGCATGGGTTTTGCCTTGTTCACGGAAGCCTCAATGTGTTGGCCAAAGAAAGGTTCAATAATATATTGACACCCAGGAACTTAAAGCTAATAACTCTCTCCACCACCATCCCATCAATGAAGACAAGTGTGTGGGCCCTAATAACTCTCTCCAACACCATCCCATCAATGAAGATGGGTGTGTGGGCCCTAATAACTCTCTCCACCACCATCCCATCAATGAAGACAGGTGTGTGGGCCCTAATAACTCTCTCCACCACCATCCCATCAATGAAGACAGGTGTGTGGGCCCTCAAGTGTGTGGGCCCTAATAACTCTCTCCAACACCATCCCATCAATGAAGACACGTATGTGGGCCCTAATAACTTTCTCCACCACCATCCCATCAATGAAGACAGGTGTGTGGCCCTCAGTCTCCTTTTCCTTAAGAATAAAGGGCCATTCCAGAGTATCTAACTGTTCAATCTTAGCCTTGATAAAGGGTATCAGCCCAAAATGTCAATTGACTATTTCTACCCACAGACATTCTCTGATCTGTTAGGTTCTTCCAGCAATTCTTTGTCTGCTTGGGGTGCTAGTTTCTCTATTCTTCCATTTTTAATGTAGGGGTTCTTGATTCTTGCCAAATCTTATCAGTTTCGGTTTAATAGCTGAAGCATGCAAACAACCCTCAGAAATTAAACTATCAAGAGCCTCCTAATGTCATGACTTCCTCTGGAAGTTACCACCATCTGAAATTAAAGAAGCAAATTATAAGAAGATTAATTGTAGATTTTTAATTGAATCTCAGTGATTACCATTTTACTGCCTGAATCACCAAATAAAAAAAACTAAGCACATGGAAATTAAAATAACAAAGTGGAAGTGGGAAAAATTGAGAAAGAGAAAAAGACAAAGTGAAAATTGTGTTCCAAGTAATTTAAGTTCTAATGAGAGCCATAAAGATTCTCCTGACAATAATGATGGCTTCCATACAAGTATATACATATATATATTTGGATGATGAAAACCTGAATAAAAAGACAGTTCTGATGCATGATACTTCTCGAACAGTTCATTAAATTATTTTAAACAGAAATAAATAATTTTCTGAGATAGCATGAAAGACAATATTCAGAATTAGCTAGAAGAAACATATAATGCAGGGCAAAGCACTTTTCTTTCTTTAAGTATCAGCTGTTCTGAATTTTACCATTTGAGGGAACAGCAGCAAATTATACAGATTCCCATTGCACCAAAGAAATAAAGGCTGGGAGCTCACAGTAGAATTTCTATCAAATTTTATAATCCCTTCATGTGGAAGTTTGAAGGGGGACATAACAGGGATATGTAGAAAAGTATTACACAAAATTGCAGTCTGCCATAAGAGAGTCAAAGATTCAGTATCAGAAGAAATTCCCCGCCGCCCCTTTCAGGAAGAGAAAGAGAAGCAAGAGGGAGTCCCCTCAGAGTCACTGGGCGCCTGTGGATTTGTCTCCAGCATTCCCATAGCCTCTGATTATAGACTTCAGTCCAAACCATCGGCAACCTGAGCTCCACGTCCGAACACGATCAAGAAGCCTTCAGTGCCCCTCCCGCCTCCTTGGTCCCCTTCAGCCAGTCTTGAGCCAATCTCCAGCAGTCTGCAGTCTTGTGTGAGTCCGTTGACCACATGTTGCCAGCCAACCCGCAGCCTGTGAGGGTTCCTCGCCTCGAGTCACCAACAACCCGCTGCCTTTATGTTCTTCAGCCCCTGAGCTCTTAACTGGCCCAGTTCGAAACAAAAGGCTGGATAGGTAACCACAGAGATACACAATATGCTTTTTATAAAGGTTTAATGAGATCATCTGAAGATATTGCTCTCTAGTGTAATACACAAAAGTGCTGGAGAAACTCAGCAGGTCTGTGAGTATCCATAGATTTTCAGACCATTTTAATATTTTACAGTTTTTGAAGTATTTTTGGAATATTTTTGAGGTAACATTTAATTTCTAATTTTAATTTAATTTGGAGATACGGCACAGTAACAGACCCCTCTGGCCCAAGCCTGTGCTGTCCAAATACACCCATGTGACCAATCAACCTATAAACCCTGCACATCTTTAAAATGTGGGTGGAAACTGGAGAACCTGAAGAAATCCATATGGACATGGGGAGAACACAGAAAAGAGCTGATGTGAACACGATGTGATAACATGATCATGAATAATTTTTACACCAATTCGCTTCATGTCCTTCAATTCACAGGAAATTCACCACCAATGATTCCTTAGGGAACACATGTCAAACTCTGGCCCACGGGCCAAATTTGGCCCGCGATATAATTATATTTGGCCCGCAAGATCATTTCAAAAATGTATTAGAGGTGGCCCGCCCTGCTGCGAGAGCCGATGCTGTTTTTTGGTAATGTCACCCCCACCATCCTCCTCCTTCATTGCACATCCTTCCCCATTGTAACACGAGAAATTGTAACACGAGAAGTCTGTCGATGTCATCAGCCGGCAAGCCAGTTGGAAGGCTCCCCGCACAACCAGTCACTTCTCCCACCTGTCGAGCGGTGCGGCGTATGGGCGAGCGCCTGTGATTGCCTGTCGGCGTGACGGGCATGGCAGGCTGCGCACGGCCCCCGGGCTGCGCGAGCCCTGCGCGACTGGCACCGGACGGCCTTCCACAGCGTGAGCGCACTTCTCCCGGTTGCCACGGCCTTCAGTGCTTGGACCCACGCGGACCCCAGGGACGGCTGGTTCGGCCTTGCACGTGAAGAGAGAGATGGTGGCTGTCCGCAAAGGCTGATTGGCAGCGCGTTGGGCCTGAGTGGGTGGGTAAGCAGGGGTGGGCAGAGGAAGTACGTGAGGAGTAATGGGCAGCGGAAGTTATGGTGGTGCGAGGGGCAGTTAGAGGGAGGGATGAGTAGAAGGAGGGGTGGATAGGGAAGAGGTAAAAGGGGAGGGGCAGGGCGAGTAGGGGAGGGGTGATTAGAGGGTGAGAGACGGGTAGAGGGAGGAACAGGTTGAGGGGCGAGGCAGTAGAGGGGCGTGTATAGGATGGGGTGGGTAGAGGCAGAGCGAGTAGAGTGAGGGGTGAGTAGAGATTGGGTAAAGGACTGGTCAGGTAGAGGGATAGTGGGTCGAGGGTGAATAGAGGCCTAGAGCCTGAGGAGTGAGCAGGAAATGCTGAGTCCTGATGCAGGCCAAAATGGACACAGCCTGTGAATGCTGACTACATCTCCACAGGGACCAAATAGGTTTCCCTCAGGTCAAGCAAAGGGTGAACTTGAGCTACCTACTCCTGACCTGTAACATTACCTTCCTAAAGTTATATCCTAAAGTTTAACATTACATATGTTGAAAGAAGAGAAAACATGCAGATGTTGTTGAAAATTTTCAATAAGTATTTAGTTTGGCCCTCGACTTGGTCCAAGTTTTTAATTTTGGCCCTCCGTGAATTTGAGTTTGACACCCCTGCCTTAGGGGGACAACAAACTCTCTCAATGTCCATGTAGCCAGGTTACAGGCCTTTCAGCCCAGAATGTCCATCATGAAACATGGAAATCCAGAAGATTCTGGCTCCTCACTTGCCTATCATTAAACTTCTCATGAAGTCCTGCAGCAGACTCACATACTCTAGTAAATCTAACAGAACTTATGCCAGGCTAGACCTACACCAGAATGGGGCATACACCCAAATGAGAAATGGGGAATACACCCAAATGAGAAATGGGGACCTGCTCTGAAGACCAAATGAGCAGCAGATCAGTTACTTTTGTGAATTACCCAAGTTCAGTTAAACCTCATGCTATGTTTTTTTAATATTATAGATTTCAGATTTATTGTCAGAGTCCATACATGACATCACATGCAACCCTGAGATTATTTTTTCCTGTGACCGAGGCAGAATTACCACTTCCTGGTTGTGCAAATACTGTACACAACATACACATGTAAACAAGAACTGCAAACAGATAATGAAATGGAAACAAACAGATTGTGCAGTACAGTATGTAAAAAACAATAAAGTGCACAAGTAAGAGCTCTTAAATGAGTCCCTGATTGAGTTTGTCATTGAGGAGTCTGATGGTGGAGGGGGAGCAGCTGTTCTTGAACCTGGTGGTGCGAGTCTTGTGGCACCTCTAACTTTTATTCAAATTAAATTTTAAAATCAACTTTACATTATTTTATTACTGAATTAAAGTTAAAAGTCTTTAAATATAATTGAATATCAAACAGTTTTGATTTATTTAACAGATGCTTAAGCCCAGTGTCACGGATTAGTTGACTATTGACATTTTTTTCCCAGCAGTTTTGAAGGTGAGACTTGTTCTTGTTTCCCACTGTGACAGAATTTACAAGTAGAAAGCTTCTTCATGCAGGATCACAGAAGGAAATGCAAATAAGATGAGTTGTCACTTTGTTCAGAGATCAGCAGCTAATGCAAGTAGCTTTCCACTGACTGCAAAATCCAGCTCAATAAAATTTGAAAGGGTATTGGATAAATATTTGCAAGGGACAGAATTGATTATGGAGAAAGAGCAAGGGATTGAGACTAATTTGAACTGACACTAGTGTAATGGGTTGAATAGACTCTTTATGAATTGTGTTATTCTTTAAGTTTCTAAGATACTATTTTCTTTATACTTCTCAAGTCTAACTGACAGTTACCATCCTTTCTATTTTTGAGCTGCTGCCTTTGCTCTTCTACGTATAGCAGGAATCTTGGTTTCAACATTAATTCCGACCTTGAGTGGAGCTCCTATTGTCAAAGCTATGTCTTCTATTCTCCAAACATTTATTTTTCAAGGTCTCTTTACTGTAAAGGTACAAATATACAAAATGTGTTTATTTTAGTTTCTCCATAAAGGCATTCAAAAAGGCATCTTAGGCACTTTTAAGCTGCAGCCCCTGGGTTGCCTTAAGAGGACAAAGATGCTTCCAGAACCTTTTAAGCTGCTGTGGGGGGGGAATTGACCCATTAAATTGCCAACCTGGCGATTTAAGGGGGATGCCGTCCCCACAATTATACAGTAAGTGATGTGTCATGCACTCACGGGAACTATCGGTAAGCCTCTCCCACCATCTCCACTGGCTGTCAATCCCCACCCCCCTTTAGTCACTACCCACCTTCAATCACCACCCCTCCAGTCAGTCACATTTCCCCCATCAGTCACGACTCCCACCGTCAATCAACACCCACCTCATCAATCGCGCTTCCCCCCCACCACAGCAATGTCCCGCAGCCGCGAACAGAGTGGCGGCAGAGTGGCGTTCACAGCAGCAGCAGATTGTAGCCCCCCCCTCTCTCCTCCCCCCCCCCGCAGCAGCGACCCCTCTTCTCTGCCCCTCTTCCCCCCGTGGCAGCAACCGTCAATCTGCCAGACCCTATTTCCCCCATGGCAGTGACCTCACTCCCCCCAATTATGGCCCCCCATGGCAGTGACCCCTCTCTTCCTCACCCCACCCCCATCATGACAGGCACTTCAGCCAGGGGTTTCCGTATGATGCCAGCTCGTAAGTGCTGATGTCACAGGAGTAACCAGGTTGGCCATTTTCCTTTTCAAACCACCAGAGGACTTGACTTAGTTAAGTTTAACAGGGTTCCCTGACTATCTCTGAGGTAGGTCAGGGCCCCAGTTGGATTTGGACATTGCTGACTGGGTCAGACCCTTTCAAGCTGCCACATGAGTTGGGGGAGCTAACTGGGCAAATTGCCTGGTTAACCCCATTTTACTTAGCAGCTTGAAAGGGCCTATTAGTCCAGTGCTCCTATCAAGAGAAAGAGAAGTAAAAGAGAGATTTTCAGAGACAGCGAGGATCCATGGATCCAGCAATCTCTGAAGCTGCATGGCCACTATTGGAACAAACAGGTGAACCCATGCTGTAGACACAGGCAAAGCCCTCTCCACTATTGAGAACATCTACACAGAACACTGCCATCGGAGAGCAGCAGTAACCATCAAGGATCTACACTACACAGGACATGCTCTGTTCTCTCCTCTGCCATCAGGAACGAGGTATAGGTGTCACACAATTTATGCCACCAGGTTCAGAATCAGTTGCAACTCTTCAACCATCAGACTCCTCAACAACAATCTCATTCATGGTCTCATTTACAGATTGATTGATCCAAAAGTATAAATCAATATTGCCAATAATTAAGCACATAATTTATTATTGATTTTTTTCTGTATTTGCACAGTTTGTTTACATTTCTCTCTTTTGTATTTGTATTTTTCGAGTACAGTTTACATTACCGATAGGTAGAAGTTCTGCCTGACCTACAGGAAAAAGAACCTCGGGGTTATATTTGACAATAAATTTGAACTTGAACAAGACACCTTTCACTCTCCTTGGTCCCAGGTTCCAATCTTCATAAGATTAGAAAGTTGTCAGCATCCAAGATCATTCTAGAGCCTTGCTCACCATTAATCTGAAATCATAATACCATTATCTTTATGAACTTTTATGGTGTGTCATTTAGCACCAAATCCTCTCAATTGGTTGGCCAAAGTCTTACCAGATTTATCACCATGAAAATAAAATTGACTCTTAGATTTCAAAAGTTGACATTTGGCTGGGTATGTTGAGAGAAGATGAAATTTAGTTTTAAATTCAATCCATTTTTTTGTATACATCTGAGTTTTTAGTTTGAACGTATTATTGATCTGACGGTTTAATTTGTTTAATTAACTCAGATCTTTATTTATTAGTCTTCCTTTTCTTATTTACAGTATATGAAATAATTTGTCCCCTAAGAAAAGACTTCAAAAAACTATACTAGAGGACCCAAAGGAGATTAGCATAATCAAAAAAAAACTATCGGTTCTTCCATAAATTTAACAAAGTCCTTATCTGATAATAACACTGAATTAAAACGCCAGTGTCTTTTATCTTGAGGAATATTAGGAAGGTTCATGGACATTGTAACAGGGGCATGGTTAGATATTTCAATACTGTGGTATTCACAAGAATGAGTTCATGAAATTAAATGATTATCAATAAAAAAATTATCAATACATGAGTAAGCGTGAAGAACAGGGGAAAAAATATTCTCTATTGGAAGGATAAAATAAATGCCAAACATCTGGAATGCCATAATCCGATTAAAACAAAGAGAATGTATTAATAGGGCAGATTTGTTTAATGTACCGGGTTCAGAGATGAATGATTTAGGATAGGATCCAACAACTAGAGTAAACGAGTATAAGCTTAAATCCAGCAAGAAAGTTTAAAAAAAATTCAAAAACCTTGGATCATCAACATTGGGAGCGTAAACATTTGCAAAACCACCATTTTATCATGTAATTTCCCTGAAACAATAACAACAGCGTGTACTTGTAGCGCATGCAGATGAAACCACGTGATTTGAAGTGCCATTGTAATTGGATCATAATGACGGCTCTGAGCAGAGCACATTAGAAGGTTTAAAAAGTAAATTAGCCTAGAGTTTTATCCTTGTAGGTACATTGATAAGTGTAAGCTGGGCTTACAAAAAACGTTTTTAGTGTTATAACTAACTACAGGGACATTTTTATTAAAAAATATAATAGATTATACTGAAACACTGAGCAAAAATTTTGGTGTCACCACCACTATTAGTGTCATCCGGTGTGGTGCCCCCTTCCCCCCCTAGTGATGCCAATGCAAGAGCAGTCTGTTCACTGATTTGCACACACCCTTGCTTACCTTGAGAGGTCATGATATTTCTTGCAATGTCATTGCGCCTCATGGGGATTCTCACTTCGGAAGAAGGCCACTCCTGTCTTCTCCTTCCAAAGCTCTTCAAATGATGACATTGCCAGGCGTCCTCACCAATAGGAGACCCGACCTGGCACACATCTCAATAACAGGATTCTTATGTCCCACTCAGCGTGTCCATGAACTCCCTCCAGCTTCTTTCTTTTCCTGAGGGTAAAGCTGCTGCCCCTGTATTCGGGTGACTGAAATGCAGCAAAGCATCAAGATCTGCACTGAACAGGGTTTGGCCTCTTCAGGAAATGTGCAGGTCACATCTTTACCACTTCACAACCCAAACTCAATTCCAAATACCTGTCCAACTCAATTCCTCAGCATTTTGAAGATGAGCAAATTTAACATCTGTGCTAAATATTTCTTATACTCCAAAAAAACACGTGTCATCCAATTGGCATTGTTCCAAAATTCTATCTTAATGGAGCATCCAAGAATAATTTGGTATTGAAGAATTGTTCATCTGGATTAGCAGCAAATGAAAGCACAAGCAAACCCGTTTCTTTTCTTTTCAATTATTCCTTCAGCAACATTTTTTTTTCGAAACTTTATTTATTAATTTTAACATATGAAGAAAGTAAGTAATTCACGTACAGAAAAAAATACAAAATAAAGTAATACAAGTACAAAGTAACATAGTTAATACAATACCAATCTCGGCATCTCCCCCTAACAACTAAAAACTAAGACTAAAAAAAACTGTTTTTACCCCTAAACCCCCCTCCCCACCCCCACGATAAAGAGTGAAGAATTAATATTATTAGTATAATAAAAAAAATAAAAAGTATATATCTTAAAAAAAGATCGATATATATATAAAAAATTAATTAAGTATTAATTATTAATCCAAAATTTTTTTATTATATAAGAATATATATGAAAAAACAAAAACGAAAAGAACTTAAATGAAAAAAAAACAACTAATAATAAAAAAAACTAAAAAAAAGAAAAAAAAGAAAACATATATATAGAAAAAATATATAATTAAAAAAAAGTTTTTTAAAGAAAAAAAATGATTAATTCAAACTTATTTAAATTGTATATAATCAATAAATGGGGTCGACTTTAACTCATAAAAAGACATCTTATCTTGTATAGAAAAAGATATTCTTTCCATAACCAAACAAAACTTCATCTCTGAATACCACCTATCTAAAGACAATACATTTCTATTCTTCCAAGAAAAATCACTATACATTTCTTGGCCACTGCCAGCGCTAAGTAAATAAAAGAGATCTGGTAATTATCTAATTCTAAATCAATCAACGGGTGCATATTCCCTAATAAAAATATATCAGGGTCTAATACAATATGAAGATTATATAGATTATTAAATACAGATTGAATACTTTCCAAAATTGTTGTAACCGATCACACAACCAAACAGCATGTAAAAAAGTACCAGAAACCTGATCACAACGAAAACAAAGATCTGACTTACTAAAACCAAATTTTTAAAATTTTTCAGGTGTTAAATATAATTGATGTATAAAACTATAATTAATCATCGCCAATCTAGCATTAATCAATTTTCGAACACTATTACGGCAGATTTCAGACCAATCTTCTTCAGTTATTGTTTAACTTAAATCTTTTTCCCATTTCATTTTATCTTTATCCCAATCTATTTTACTTTCACTTTACAACAAAATACGATACAAACCTGATATATAACCCTTTTTTGGAAATGAGAGCACATATTTCTCAAAATCAGTTTCAGACAGTAAATTCATTTGATGACCACATACCTGTTTTACAAAAGATCTTAACTGATAATACACAAATATAGAATAACCACATATATCAAATCTCTTTTGCAATTCTACAAAAGAACAAAAATGACCTTCTAAAAAACAGTCAGATAAATTATGTATTCCTTTCTCCTCCCATTGTTTCAAAATAGTATTAGATACCGTGAAAGGAACAAGTTGATTATTATATAATGGTAATCTTCCCGACCACTTATTTTTCAATCCCATTTTATGTAATTTACTTGTCCATAAATTCATTAAATGTTTCAATATTGGTACATCATAAGTTCGTAACAAATTTTTATTCCATCGAAATAAAAATTCATTCAAAAATTTTTCAGAAATAACTGCCAATTCTATCTGTGCCCAACTAGGCATATCTTGTATGGCCATTAATGTGCTAAGAAATCTAAATTGAGCTGCTTCATAATAAAATTGAAAGTTAGGTAGCCGTAACCCTCCAAATTGAAAATCCCACATCAATTTTTTCAACGCCACCCTAGGAAATTTTCCTTTCCACAAAAAATCCATAATTCTTTATATAAATCCTTAAAAAAATCTTTTTTGTAAACAACAAGGAATTGATTGAAATAAATATTGTATACGAGGAAAAATATTCATTTTTATAGTATTAATTCTTCCTAATAAACCCAAAGGTAAATCTTTCCATTTAACTAAATCGGCCTTAATCTTCTTCATTAAAGGAAGATAATTAAGTGAATATAAATTTTGGTAGTCAGTATTAACATTAATTCCCAAATATTTAATTTGTTTCATCCACTTCAAATTTGTAATATTTCTAAACATTGAATAATCATCTTTACTAATTAATAAAATTTCACTTTTAGTCCAATTAACCTTATAACCAGATAATTGACCATAAATCTCTAAGGAATCTTGAAGTGCTGGCAGAGAAACATCAGGATCCACCAAATACAGCAAAACGTCATCCGCAAATAAATTTATTTTATAATCTTCATTCAAGACTCTTATACCTTTGATACTATCATTCTGACGTATTAATTGTGCTAGAGGTTCAATAACTAAAGCAAACAAGGCGGGTGATAATGGACATCCTTGTCTAGTAGATCTTGTTAAATTAAAGGATTCTGAAAGAAAACTTTGATAAATAGATCTAAATCTCAGAAGAATTATCCAATGGTGGTTTCATTGGATGCAGAAAAGGCATTCAATAGAGTAGAATGGAAGTTTTTATTTAAAGTACTTGAAAAGTTTTCATTTAGTCTCTCATTTATTGGTATGATTCTTCTCTTTGGCTTGGCTTCACGGACGAAGATTTATGGAGGGGGTAAAAGTCCACGTCAGCTGCAGGTTCGTTTGTGGCTGACAAGTCCGATGCGGGACAGGCAGACACGGTTGCAGTGGTTGCAGGGGAAAATTGGTTGGTTGGGGTTGGGTGTTGGGCTTTTCCTCCTTTGCCTTTTGTCAGTGAGGTGGGTTCTGCAGTCTTCTTCAAAGGAGGTTGCTGCCCGCCAAACTGTGAGGCACCAAGATGCACGGTTTGAGGCGAGATCAGCCCACTGGCGGTGGTCAATGTGGCAGGCACCAAGAAATTTCTTTAGGCAGTCCTTGTACCTTTTCTTTGGTGCACCTCTGTCACGGTGGCCAGTGGAGAGCTCGCCATATAACACGATCTTGGGAATCTTGGGATTTGGGCTCTGTATAATGGTCCGAAAGCTAGAGTTGTTACTAATGATTTGCCTTCAGCAACATCAAGCAAAATTATTTGCTTGTTATTTTATTTGGAACCCAGGAACTTGCTGTTAGCAAATTGGTTGTTGTATTTCCTTCCAAAATTAATGACGTTTCTCAAATACTTAATTCTTTTTAAAATGACTTTGAATATCTTGAGGTGATGTAGGACATCATTAAATGCAATACATTTGCTATCAAAGTGATGAACACACTTTTCCCTGCTCTTCACAATGCGACTACATTTCCTGAGAGTGACTGATCCAAAAGTATAAGTCAATATTGCCAATAAATTACTTGTTGTTTTAAATGGTCCTTAGAAAACTGAAAAATCTGTATTTGAAATTAAGAAGTTTAAATAATTATACCATGGACTGAAAAAAGTAAAGTTAAACATTACTTTATACTTAATTCCATTATTTTAAATTCTGGTTCTCATTAAATCAATATTATTACAATAAAATACCATTGGAGACAAAGCCCATTTCCTTATCCATCTGATTTAAGTTGGAAGTAAAGATCAATATTCAGGGGAAGCAATAAATTTAAGGAATGTTAGGAAAGATGGAAGGCCAGAGCTGATAGGGAAAGCACTTCAAGAATTCTTAAATGAATTAAAGAGGAGTTGGGACTGACGCATGCATGCATTCTTTGAATAATTAACAGATTAATTGATGCTAATTAAACAATGGGTATGTTCACATATAAATCCATTCAAAGACAAATAATTATGAGCTCGGTGTATTCATTTTCTGCAGAAGCTGATTGAATATCTCTACCCCCTGCCGAGGATTGCTGACATGGTCAATGAGATTGCCCGCTACCGGGTTTTCTCCACGATTGACCTGAAGTCGGCGTATCACCAAATCCCTATCCACCAAAAGGACAAGCCTAACACCGCCTTTGAGGCGGACGGGCACCTCTACCAGTTCCGCCGGGTTCCTTTTGGTGTCACGAACGGGGTCTCCGTCTTCCAGCGGGAGATGGATCGCATGGTAGACCGGCATAAGCTAAAGGTGACGTTCCCATATCTGGATAACGTCACTATCTGTGGCCGTGACCAGCAGGACCACGATGCTAACCTGGAAAAATTTCTCCAGACAGCCACAGAGCTGAACCTCACTTAAAACAAGGAGAAGTGTGTGTTCAGCACCACCCGCCTTGCCACCCTAGGGTACATCCTGGCCCATGGAGTCGTCGACCCAGATCTGGAAAGGATGCGCCCATTAATGGAGTTACCTCTCACTCCCCCCATGCAAAAGGCCCTCCGCAGGTGCCTTGGCCCTGTTCTCTTATTACTCGCAGTGGGTCCCTCATTTCTCGGACAAGGTCCGCTCACTGTCCCAAGCCACAACTTTTCCCCTCCCATCTGAGATGCAGGCAGCCTTCACCCGCATCAGGCAAGACATCGCAGACGCCACGATGCAGGCTGTGGACGAGGACTTCCCCTTCCAGGTGAAGAGCGATGCTTCCGAGATGCTACCCTCAATCAAGAGGAGCGCCCTGTCACCTTCTTTTCCAGGACCCTCCACGGCTCTTAGCTAGGGCACTCCACCATTGAAAAGGAGGCCAAGGAGATTGTGGAAGCGGTCTGCCACTGGTGCCACTACCTGGCCATCAGGAGATTCACGCTCCTCACAGACCAGCGGGCCATGGCGTTCATGTTTAACATTTCCCACAAGAGCAAGAAAAAGAATGACAAGATCCTGCACTGGAGAGTCGAGCTGGCAACCTACAGCTATGACATCCAGTACCGCCTCGGGAAGTTTAACGACTCCCCTGATGCCCTCTCTTGCACCTGTGCGTCTATGCATGATGTCAGGTTGCAGGCATTGCATGAGTCCCTCTGCCATCCGGGCGTCACCCGGTTGTACCATTTCATTAAGTCCCGAAATCTGCCGTACACCATCAGGGAAGTCAGGGACATGACCAAAGCCTGTCAGGTCCGTGCAGAGTGTAAACCCTGCTTCTTCTGACCCCCTCCCCCCCCCCCCCCCAGGCCCACGTTGTAAAGACTACTCAGCCTTTTGAGCATCTCGGTATGGACTTCAAAGGGCCCCTGCCTTCCACGAACTGAAATGTGTACTTCCTCACGGTAGTGGACGAGTACTCGTGCTTCCCTTTCGCCATCCCTTGTCCGTCACCTCCACGGCCACTATCATCAGGGCCCTGGGGCAGATCTCCACCATGTTTGGCTACCCCGCCTTCATCCACAACGACCGGGGGCCGAGTTTCATGAGCGACGAGCTGAGCCAGTACCTGATGGCGAGGGGTATCGCAACCAGTCACACGACAAGCTATAACTCAAAAGGCAACGGGCAAGTGGAACGCGAGAATGGGGTGGTCTGGAAGGCAGTCCTCCTGGCTCTCAGGTCAAAAGGATGGGCCGTTGAATTCTGACAGGACGTCCTGCCCGAGGCGCTCCATGCCATTCAGTCACTGCTGTGAACGGCTACCAATGAGACCCCTCACTAACATCTGTTCTCATTCCACAGGAGGTCAGTGACTGGAATGCCACTCCCAGCATGGCTCACATCTCCAGGACCAGTGCTTCTGCGTAAGCATGTAAGGACACACAAGGCCGAAGCCCTGGTCGAGCAGGTTTTCCTCCTTCATGCAAACCATAATTACGCTTACATTAGGTTCGGCAGTGGCTGGGAAGACACCGTCTGAACTAGAGACCTGGCACCAGTAGGAGCACCCACCACACTACACCACCCTCCAACCCAGGATGACGCTGACCGGGCATACACCCCCGTCCTTATGCAGCTATGGGGAATGCAGGGTCTCCTTGACCTCCAGGAGCACACTTCAGCCTTAGGAGATGAACCCGCCCCCCCCCCCCCCACCCATCCAATACGATCTGCATACGTCGACCCCGGGGCCCCTGGCCACCCCTCCACGCGACACCACACCAGGCACGCGCACACACACACCCCTGCCGCCAGCCCCCCCACTTCCCCTCTGACCAATGACCAGGAGCCAGTCCTACGACAGTCACAGAGATCCCAGCGGCCACCGAATCATCTCAACCTATAAATATTGTGTGTACATAGTTGCTGTGATTCCTTGTTATTTCCCCCACCCCATCTCCCCGGGACAATTTTAAAGAAGGGGGTGAATGTTGTGGTACACCACCAGCCTACTGCAGGGGGCAACCTTTGTACCTGCAGGACTGTATGGGGACAGGACAACACCTGGCCAGCTGCCAATCAGTCAGCCAGAATGGATCAAGCCCCACCCTGTCGGGTGTCAATCACCCTATGGGCGATAAGCCTGTGCCGGCCTCTCGAGGCCTCACACTGAGTTGCTGCAACCACAGCCAGCCTGGCTCTGTGGAGGTTTATTGGATTAAAGCCTGTCATTCAGTCTTTACCTTGTGTGTGTCTGATTCTGTCTAACAGATGGGGAAATGGCACTCTCTTGAGAAGTAGAGAATTTGGTCAGTTATGAACAAGCTGAATTGCAAGGCCTGTTTTTATGCCATAAAACTCAATAACTCTTATCTCTTTTAAGTGCCTCAGTGTCATTTATTATTTAAAAACACTCCGAGAAATGCTTTACGAAGTTAAAAGAATCTTAGACTCAGATTGATTTTGTGAATGATTCAAAATTAAATTCATTTAATTGTGACCCGTACATAAAACAAGTGAAATCTGAAGATGTTCTAGGGTCAATAGGCACCAGTAGCCACCTTTTAAAACCATTAATTTGATATGAAATGAATCAGGGCAATCATTTTTCTTAATTTCCGATGACTTGCAGGAAGTGATCACAGGTGAGAGGAGAGGACACCCTTACAGTCTACGATGGATACAGCCATTATCAATTGTATTCATACAAGTGACTGCAAACTTCCATTTTTTATACACATCCAGGTATACTATTTAATGGAAAGATCAAAAAAGTGTTTTTAAAATAAAATGCTCCATAACTCTACTGATTCATGAAAATATAGTTTGCACCTATGCAAACCTGTTGTAATGGTAATTAAAGCATCAACTAATCAGCCGAATGTCATGCCGACTTTGCAGTGAAATTGCACAAAAGTATATACAAAGCAAAAAATTCACTTGTCTCCCTCTTCCTCAGGCTGGGTGTGCACAAAGACAGAGTTAAACAGGAACATGTAATATGGCACAGTTATTACAGCGGCAGTGATCTGGGTTCAAATCCATTTCCCCATTTCCTCAGGGTGCTCTGGTTCAATCCCACACTCCAAGGATGTACTGGGACAGTAGGTTAAATGGTCATATGGGTGAATTTGGGCAACACGAGGTTGTGGGATGAAAGAGCATGTTATGCTGTATCTCTGAATTATTAACTCCATTTCCTTTTCCACAGATGCTGCCTGACCTCTAAAGTCTCTCCAGAATTTTCCATCTATATTTCAGATTTCCATTATGTACACCTTCTTAAGTTTCATACACAGGCACAAGCCCCAACCAAAATATTTCTCACTTTTCTTTCATGCAACCTGTAATCCCAAAATAGAACCATGTGATTAACTACTCCATCGTGTTATTTCAGAACATGAAACAAAATGAATATCTAGGGTATTGCATAAGATAAATCTACTTGGTCATTTACAATTTTAAGTGATTTTGCTCACCTGAAGCTTTAAAGAGGAGTTGGTAAATGACTTTATTCGGCACTAAGGACATGAAAGATGCTAGCAATAAGGCTTCAGTTGTAAACTGAACCTTTTTATTGTGACGGCTTATCAGTGTGTCCTTATATTGTGTTTTGAAAAATATTCACTGTCCACTACAGTGTAATGCAGTGAAATTATTATGCGAGACACAAGTAATGGATGAATATAATGTAAAATATAGATCATAAAATCAACAAGTTTTATCATGCCCAAACATAATTTTTTTCTTAAGTAAATCAGGCTAAAATCAGTCTGAGCTAAAAAAAACTACTTGGATTGAATGCCATTTTATTTTGCTTCTATGTTAAAGCAGCTGGCCACTGAGGTCATGTTTGCTTGAAGTGCACGCAGCAACTGGATGTGAAAAGGGAATTTATGAAAATGGCAGTCTTGTCCTTCAATCTTAAATGCTCAATTTTGTCAGGCAAAGCAGGGCAGTAGCTGCATCATGCAATGGCACAGAACAAATCAAAATCGTTTGACAAGGTTGGATTGCTGCTTTATCTAAAAACCTTCATATGTATTATGCTGTATTGTGACCATCTGAACTGTGCAGATGAGAATGTTTCCTAACTGCTATCAGCTACATAATTTTCGCCTGCAGCTAAATCCTAAACAGGCATAATAAACCAGACAAAAAGTCTACACTGATGAAATTGAAGCCATAATTTCCAGATGCCTGACGTTTATAGCTTGATACTATCAGGACTCAAGTGCCTATTTGTTTTGCACACTGCTTTTATCCTGCTTCAAACACTCATAATGAAAATGGAAGCATTTCACCAGGTACACCAGATGTCCCATATCAAACAGAACACCAAAATAATCAATGAGGCACTGAAATTATACCAGCAAATACCATCGAATTAAACATTCAGGGCAACATGTGCAAATTGCATACTTATAGTCCATAAATCATTCCTTAAACAAATGTTATAATAGCTACCAAATAATTATTCCAAATTAATATATGATTAATAATTGATATATGCATTACTCTGAGCATCTCCTCTTCTTTTTTTGAATAAAAAGTCAGATTTACGGTTGATGAAAGATAATTTCCTGTGAATTTCTGGCATTCTCTTTATGAGGAGCATTCTTTGGAACATTTCATTTTAAGTATTTAATCAGCTCCTCTTCATTTCAGCAGTATGGCTGCACGCCTTATAGCAGTGAAGGACTTCAAAGGATTTCCCTGGAAATAAATACACAGGGAATGGAACACAAATCAGCGTTATCTATTTTTTGGGCACCGCAAGTGCTGTTTGCAGAACTGCTTCTTCTTTGAATCAGACATGTTGGTGTTAGAACCCAGCTAATGGCTGCCGAAAATCTGCAGAGGAAATAGTTCATCACATTAATAAGCCTTCAGAGGTGTTCAGTGCCATCTCCACTATTCTGCGGCTCAAGGTTCCAGCCAACTTCACATTCATTAAATTGGGGGAAGCTGTGTGCCCGCTTGTGCATATGCAAGGGTGCTTTTAGCCGCTACTTTTCTGGCTGTGAACGACATTCAGAAAGATTTTGACTCTTTCTGCATCTGCTTCAATTTGAAAAGATCTGCGGGGACTAACGTGGCAAATATGAAATGGCATTCTGCTGAGGCAAGCATTTGCTACCAGGCATTTGCCATCACCTTCTCACCTGGCCACCCTTGCAAAACTTGAAGAGCCATGGCCTGCAGTGCTTCAAGGTGAGATGGTGAGAATGGTCCAGGTAATTCACTTTCAACCAGCGCAGAAGCAGGGTCCAAATGTTTCCACCTTCTTAGGAATTTTCCATGTTTCATTACACAAGAAACTTACCACGAGATATAGAGCAGAAGTAGGCTAATCGGCCACTTAATTATGAGCTGATCCTTATTACTCTGTTCTGCTCCCCAACCTTCTCCCTGCAACCCTTGGAGCCTTAATCAAATACCTGACAATTTCTATTTTAAATACATCCAACAACCTTCCTTCCACTGTCGCCCGTGGCAACAAGTTCCATAGACTCACGACACGCTGACTAAAGAAATTTCTATGCATTTCAGTTTTAAATTGACACCCTTTATCCTGAAATTGTGGCCTCTTGTCCTAGACTCACCTACCCTAGGAAACAACTTGGTCACATCTACAGGTAGTCCCCGACTTATGACCCTAATGGGGACCGAAGGATTGGTTGTAACTGGGGGTTGATTGTATAAATCAGGGAATGGGGTCCCCGGGCTGCCGACAGGGAATGGTCCTATGTCTACCCTTGTCTCTCTTTTGCTCTTTATATTCTTAAAAAAACCATCATGCATACCCCAAGTTTTGTCTTTCATTCCTCTTGTTAATGCTTCGATTGTGCTCCTCCAGGAGCTGTAGCTGTGGAAGTGGAAAACTCCTGATTTTTATGGCATGACACTAATAGACCTGGCATTGGCTCCTACCAGCACTGGGCCTGAAAAGCCTGGTTAATGATGAGATGATCTCTGCGTGGAGAACATCTGTGTTGGGCTGGTTGGTGGAAAAGCAACAGATGAGAGCATGACAGAGGAGGTTGATGAATGTTGTCCTTCTGAGGGCAGCAGTCACACTAATCTATTGGACTACATATCAGCAGGATGTTTTTGCATTCTGCAGGACACACTGAACATTTTCCAATAGCCTCGATTCCACTGCTGCAATCAAAGTCCGGTGAATGGGCTAGTACTGCACAGAATCTACGCCACTGTTATCTTGGTCGTCCCAGTCCACCCTGTTGTTCACTTTGGCTTTTTGTCAGTCTTATATAATCCGAATAAGCTGATGGAAAATTCATTTGCTGCATAGATGCCACAAGAGCAAACCAACAACCACAAAGAAGGCAGATCACACAGGGGTAAAGATGGACAATTACTTTATTAACAAACAATTCACCTTCACACTTTAATTCAAAATCCCCCCTTTTATAACGATGCCCACTGGTTACTATGCAAATTTCTATAACAGTGTAAAACTAATAAATTCCCCAGCCTAAATATTACATATGGAATTAAAGTCTAAGTTATATTTATAACCAGCCCACGGAAAAACAGACACAAAACTTCGATCTCAACTGAAGCAAAGATCATAACAAAATTTAGTTTGTTTGGTAAACCAGAGTGCCAGAGTGCCAGAGTGCCAGAGTGCCAGAGTGCCAGAGTCAGAGTCAGAGTCAGAGTCAGAGTCAGAGTCACCATTGGCTCGGTCTGGATCCTTCTGGCTGCCTTCAGAATGTTCATACCTTTTGGAAATCCCAACATTCTAAACGGTCTTCCAGACCATGACCATTGTTTCGGGCCTTCTTCCACTCTACACCATCCCCAGTGCTGGTTTGTCGTCCAAGTCCAGAAATTTTTAGATCATTTTCTGCACATGCCCAGTTCGTCTCCCACTCTCTCAGCAGAGCACCTTCACCTCTCTAAGGCAAACTGCCACTTTTTAACATAAAACCACACAACACATAGGCCAATACACAACACAGAACTCTGTAACAATAGGTCATCAGCATTTTATTGTATGCTGACTTATCAAAATTTTCACCTGAGCTCTCTGAAGCAGAATGCACTCACCGTCCTATGAGTTAATACCAATGGTATTCTTAAACCTACTGCCTGGTCAACAATTCAATAACATATACAGCAAAGGTCCAAAAATCTGAATGCCAGAAATCCAGTCCACCTGAGAACGCGGACCTCAGAAATTCTCAAATGTTTTAAATTTAGCGGGCTTTTGCGTGCATGTGTCAGGGCCACAACGCACAGAAGGCGTGGAAATGAATTTGTCTATTTTTCTATGCTTTGATTTTATAATTTTGATTTCATCAATAAGCTATCAAAATTTACCTGTTCATCTCTTCTTTATTCTCCTTAAATTTGAATTTTAAAAGTACTGCCCAAGAATCTGAAAAATCCAAGCAGCCCAGATTTTAGGACTTTTACTCTAGTGTCTTACTGAGCCCAGATCTATGCACATCTGGTGACTTGCTCAGTGCCTCTACATCATTATAGCCTTCTTGCTGCTCCTCTGTAACCTAACCAGCATCCCTTGATCCAGCAGGTCACGCAGACCTGTCTGTCCTCCAACAAAGACCACTTACCTCCTCCAGTAATGTGCTCTCTTCTGCTGCATGAGAGAGGGTAGCAAGTCCATGAGTGTCATTGTTGAATTGCTGACAGTGGGAGAAATCTGGTGGAAAGTGTGTCAGAGTGAAAAGTTCTGAATATTGTTGGCAAAGAAGTGCTTGGTATGCTTCAATGGTACAGTGTCAAGGATGTAGATTTTGCAGATGCACCCACTGATTTTGAACACTTGTATGAACTAATTGAACAGCCGAGGCATTTTATCCATGCCCCCGGTGTCTAGCCTGCTGGTCGACTGATCCCATTTTATTTGTGCACATTTCTGGAAGATCTTCCAACTCTTATGACATTGTAGGTTTCATCTACTGACTTCGTTGGAGCCAACCCTCCACATTGTGGTCAGCAGTCAGGTTCTTTGGCCACTTGCAACTGTGTTGGTGCTGATTGCACCAAGCCATTATTGAAATGAGTGGTGTAAGGTAAAACATCATGAGATGGGAATGTGTAGGGAGTTACCCTGTACAGGGCAGTAACAAGAAGGGGAGGTGTCCTTGTACTCCTGTTAGGTAAAACATCATGAGATGGGACCGGAGAAGGAGTCACCCAGTACTAAGGAGTAACAGAATGCATCCTTGTACTTACAAGATAAGAGAGACATTGATGGATTGAGAGGCAGGAAGCTAGCAGGGAAAGGATAGCAACAGTTTTAGTCATTGGACAAGTAATGATATGATGATGTTCTAAGCATGTATCCAAGGGTATAAAAAATCACCATTTTGCTGATAACGGCAGAATGCATTCTCCGACTAACTTTGTTAGTCGCAAGTGTTACAATCCGGTAATAAAGAACAAAGAACCCTGATTTCGACTCAGCCTGGTGTTTGTCTCACTCATTCATGAACAAAGCAGACCTAACAGTGGGCAAGATGAGATTTGGATGCTGCCTGATTTCCATTCAAGCAGTGGTTTCGTCCCACTTCATGTATTAACCCCAGCCATTCTGTTTTCAATATGGATATGAGATTTAATTAACC
Organism: Narcine bancroftii; assembly: GCF_036971445.1. Classification (NCBI taxonomy): domain Eukaryota; kingdom Metazoa; phylum Chordata; class Chondrichthyes; order Torpediniformes; family Narcinidae; genus Narcine; species Narcine bancroftii. Next base: position 83,270,470 of record NC_091478.1, on the reverse strand, counting down.
AAGTGGATTCTTGACACGGATGATGACAGAATATTTAGAGGTCATTTAATTTTATGCATTTTTATTGGGATCTGGGCATCACTGCCAAAGCCATTATTTATTGCCCTTCTTTAATAGTCCCTGAATTGAGATGATTGCTTCAAAGGGCATTTAAAAAAGTAAATCATGTTGGTGGCCCTGGAAACAGGTAAGAATGGCAGATTTCTGCTCTTGAAGGATCTTATCAATCTAGTAGCTTTGTCATCTATATTTCTTATGATTAGTTCTTTTTTTCAAAGTTCAGATCATGGAATTTAAATTCCATTGTTGCCATTATGATCTGAACTAGTCAAGATGTTTTATTACTTGTCCGGTAACTTCACTATTGCCCACCAGATTTAAATTTAGACATACTGCACGGTAACAGGCCCTTTCAGCCCACGAGCCCGTGCTGCCCAATTACACCCAATTGACCTACAACCCCCAGTATATTTTTGAACAGTAGGAGGAAACCAGAGCCATCAGGGAAAACCCACGCAGACGTGGAGAGAATGTACAAATTCCTTACAGACAACATGGGATTTGAACCCCAGTCTCAATTGCTGGCGCTGTAACAGTATTGCGCTATCCACGATGCTATCAGTGCTGCCCTGTATTTAAAGGTACGTACAGACGATAATTCATACTTGTTTCATTAGCTGGATAATCAAATCTGGCCACAGATAAACAACTTGAATCTTTTATCCCATGTGGCAGCATGAACAATTCTGCCAGTAATATGACTATAAAGTTCGCTCATGTGTTTGATTAAACAAGCCTATCTCAATTACTTCAAGTACAGGAACAGTTGGAGACTGTTAACTTTTAAAGTAGCACAGAGACTTCATTTATCCATTGTTTTGCAGAAATAGACAAAAAAATATTAAAGACATAAATACCAAGTAAAGAATATGTTGCACAAAGGTAAAGCCAGTTTGTCAGGGAAGGAACATTATCCTGAAAATTACCCAGCAAGAGAGGAAGAGAACATCACATCCATGGGAAGCTGAATCACTTTCCCAGCATTTATAATGGAGGAAACCCAATGGGCAGGTTGGAAGAACATTTCATTGAAGCCTTCTGCATTCACCAACCTTCTGACAACCTCCTCATATTCCTTCTCTGTCTCCAGTCAGTATATAGCAAAGAAAGTCAACTACAAGAGAATCAAAAAAGTTAAAGCTACAAGGACATTTGTTAATAATATTAACATGGTGCAGATAATTCTCAATTCAAATACAGCCCAGACACCAATTCTTAGGTTTCCTTTCATTTCAGACTAAAGATAACTAACTATTCACCTCTTCATTGTGAACTCATCCAATTTAGGATCAATAATTCAAGTTTTAAGAGATCAATCCTCAGAAAGCTCTAAAATTTAAAGCTGGTAATTGCAGTGTTATCCAAGCAAAACAAAACCACAATTGAATCAATTTGTGTTTGATGTATTAAAACAATTTTGCTGGATGTACTTTTAAAAAATATCTTCAAGTTTATTCAGCACACATATTAATAAGAATTCCAACGAAATCTTTCAGCTTTTTCCACAAACTCCAACTTCTGAATTCCCAAAATTGCACGTTGGGATTCTAAAGAGAAACACCAGAACACCACTTCAAGCAAATATGATTCTGCCTTTCTCAGACTTCCGCAACTAGCTTGCAGAACCTTAGCAAAATGTCCGCATTATAATTCAGATAACCTTATGCCACTGGAGCTTCAAGTTGAGGTTCCAGGCCCAGAGAGGATGTTGAAGGTTGGAAACCAGCTCTAGGTCTTTTGCTAGACCAAGTAATGGAACCAGCTCTAGGACTTTTGCTAGACCAAGTAATGGAATTAGATTACCAAGAAGCCAAGAAGGCAATATTACTTGAAGCAAAAAAAAAGTCGGGATGCAGGGCTTTTACCCAAAAGAGCAACCATCATTTTTGCACAGATGCCACTCGAACCAGAATTCTTTGAGTGGTTTTCTTTTTGTGTCAGTTGCCAGGACTACTGACGCCTGTTTCTCTGTTATCATTGTCTGCAATGGTCTGCCCAAAGGTGTTTGAAATTTAAACCTAAATTTAGACATTCAATTTGTTAACAGGTCATTTCTGCCCTTGAGCCAGAGCTGCCCAATTACACCCAATTGATCTACAACCCCCAGTACATTTCAAAGGATTTTTTTTTAATTAAAGGGTACCACTGTAAATATTGTCATAAAAGGAATTTTCTTGCCAGTCGGGAACATTGGCAATAATTTGAATTAACATCCAAGTCCATAAAGTTTAGTTCATTTACTAAGAAATAAATAATGCAACTTTTTAATCAATAAAATTTAACCCAAATTCAATGAATATAGTCAATGATTAATTTGATGGAAATTAGAACCATCCTCATTAAAAGGAATCAAATTGGACATGCACAAATCAGATTTTATCACATATGATTATTTTAAAATTGCTGCTCAAACCAAATGAAGAATTTAAATGGTTAGCATTTCACTTCAAGATAAAATTACTTTTCTTATGGTTTTTGTTTAGGGGGAGGGGGTTGGGGGATTGGGGTTTTATACCATCATGTACAATGGATTTAATAAATAAAGGGAATTATGATGGTATGAGACAGGAGTTGAGTAAGATTGATTGGGTGGTGTTTATGGGGGAGTTGACTGTGGATAGACAATGTAAAGCATTCACAGATCTAATGGAGAAATTGCAAAAATCGTTTATACTGGTTTGGCATAAAAATAAACCAAAAAAGGTGACTCAACCGTGGATAACAAGGGAAATTAGAGACAGCATTAGGTCCAAAGAGAGAGCATATCAATTGGCCAAAAAAAGTGCCACAACCAAAGACTGGGAGCAGTTCAAGATGCACCAAAGGAGGACAAAGGGATTAATCAAGAGAGCAAAAATAAATTACGAAAGTAAGCTTGCGGCAAATATAAAAACCGACTGCAAAAGCTTTTATAAATATGTCAAGAGGAAAAGATTGGTGAAATCCAGAGTAGGTCCTTTGCAGTCGGAATCAGGGGAATATATAATGGGGAATAAGGAAATGGCAGACCAATTAAATTCTTATTTTAGTTCTGTTTTTACAAGAGAGGATACAAATAACCTCCCAAGGATGTTGGGAAACATAGAGACTAATGCAAGGGAGGAATTGAAAGAAATCAGTATCTCTAAGGACATGGTCTTGTGGAAATTGATGGGATTGAAGGCAGATAAATCCCAAGGACCTGATAATCTACATCCTAGGGTACTTAAGAAAGTGGCCATTCAGATAGCAGATGCTTAAGAATTATTTTCCAGAACTCGATAGACTCAGGATCAGTACCCATGGATTGGAGAGTAGCTAATGTTACCCCACTATTTAAAAAGGGGGTAGAGAAAAAGCGGGGAATTATAGGCCGGTGAGCCTTACATCAGTAATGGGAAAAATGATGGAATCCATTATTAAGGATGTAATAGCGGAGCATATGACTAGCAGAGAAGGGATCGGACGGAGTCAACATGGATTTACAAAAGGTAAATCGTGCTTGACAAATCTATTGGAAATCTTTGAGATGGTGACAGGTAAAATAGATGGGGGAGAGCCAGTGGATGTGGTGTACCTGGACTTCCAAAAGGCCTTCGATAAGGTCCCGCATAAACAACTGGCTTACAAAATCAAGGCTCATGGGATTGGGGGAAAAGTATTGATGTGGATTGAGAACTGGCTGGCAGGTAGAAGACAGAGAGCTGGGATAAATGGCTCGTTTTCTGAGTGGCAGGTGGTGACCAGTGGGGTGCCACAGGGATCTGTACTGGGACCCCAGCTGTTCACAATTTACATTAATGATCTGGATGAGGGAATTGGATGTACCATTTCCAAATTTGCAGATGACACTAAGCTAGGAGGGGTTGTGTGCACGGAAGAGGGGGTCAGGAAGCTCCAGTGTAATTTGGATAAATTGAGGGACTGGGCAGATACATGGTAAATGCACTACAATGTGGATAAATGTGAGGTTATCCACTTTGGTAATACAAACCGGAGGGCAGATTACTATTTGAATGGCAATAGATTAAGAGATGGGGAAATGCAGAGAGACCTAGGGGTACTTGTACACCAGTCTCTGAAGGCGAGCATGCAGGTACCGCAGGCGGTTAAAAAGGCAAATGGTATGTTGGACTTCATATCAAGAGGGTTTGAGTATAGGAACAAGGATATCTTACTGCAGCTGTACAGGGCCTTGGTGAGACCCCACCTGGAGTATTGTGTGCAGTTTTGGTCATCTTATCTAAGGAAGGATGTTCTTGCAATGGAGGGAGTGCAGAGGTGATTCACCAGGCTGATACCTGGAATGGCAGGAATGACTTATGAGGAAAGATTGCGCAAATTGGGATTGTGCTCCCTGGAGTTTAGAAGATTGAGAGGGGATCTCATAGAGGCATATAAAATTCTGGCAGGACTGGACAGAATGGTTGCAGATGGGATGTTTCCAATGATGGGAAAATCCAGAACCCGGGGCCATGGTTTGAGGATAATAGGCAAACCATTTAGGACCGAGATGAGGAGGAATTTCTTTACCCAGAGGGTGGTGAATCTGTGGAATTCATTGCCACAGAGGGCAGTAGAGGCAGGTTCATTAAATATATTTAAGAGGGAATTAGATCTATTTCTTCAGTATAAGGGTATTAAAGGTTACGGAGAGAAGGCGGGGACGGGGTACTGAACTTTAAGATCAGCCATGATCTCGTTGAATGGCGGAGCAGGCTCGAAGGGTCGAATGACCTACTCCTGCTCCTATCTTCTATGTTTCTATGTTTCTATTTGATACTAATATTTGACTAATGTATTTTGCATTTGGCTGATTACATGTATGGAAACATTTTCAAATAAAATTTATAAAATTACTTATACACTGAATTCAATCAATTCTTCAAGCCAACAACAGAGATTATTCTCACAAATGTTTTTGATCAAATTTGAGCAACAAGAATTACAATTCTCTTAATCCTTGATGCAGTTTTTCTCATACACAATATAAGCTGAAACCACATATAAAGTCCAAGTCTATTACAATTTGATTGGGTACTTGTGGATCACACAAAGGAGCCGAAGCTGTGACATTGGAAACAGCTGTGATCAGAAGTGTTACATTCAGGTGCTTCTCAATGCAACTTGGGTTTGCTGGATTGGCAACATCTGCATCATAGGCCAAGAATATTAGGAAATCAGTTCCATTACACTCTCAATCCCATCATTGCATATTTTCTGAGCAAACCATGAAATCTAAAGGTGCACAGTTGCTGTCAGATAGTAGCTGCTTGACTGGAACAGAAGATAAATGTGCAGTAAAACCCCTGGTATCTGACACCTATGGGGATTGATACATATCGGATAACTGTGCTTTCTGGTTGCTTGAGATTGTGTGTTGAGTGATTGGTGAACTAACGGCAAGGTGTGGCAATTTTAAACTTCCATATCTTTTACCAATTTATTTTTCATGATTTTTTATTCTGCCTGTTGCTTAAGGCTGCCATTTGCTTGCATTCCCAATAAGAGGGGTTTTACATTTCTGCCATGCAAGGTCAACTGAGACTTTTTTTTTTTAAATCCCACTTTTCTCGGCCCTGAATCCTGAAAGCTTGTATGTGAGAAGCCTGCTTCACAAGATGAAGTAGTCTATAACAGCACTATGGAGTTAACGAGATCTTTTGAGAGAGGTATGGGCTGAGTATAATGGTGGTCCGATCAGACAATTAGAGAGAGGAGAGGTACCAGTCAGATTTTGAGATTTCAAATTTCTCGTCAGAGTACATGCATGATTCTTTTATTTTTGCGGGCGAGGCAGAATTACTAATTCTTGGTAGTGCAAATCAAACTGTCACAGCATACACATAAGTAGATAATGAATGAAAAAAATTGACAGTGCAATACAGAGAGAATTTTAAAATATCAATAAAGTTTATTACTTTGATATTGGAACCTATGTGATTATTTGCCATCTCCTACTGGGAGGCAAGTGGATAAGATGGTGATGGAAGTGGAGGTCCACATTTAGTTTTGGGTACACCTTAAGAAAGGCATACCACCATGGAAAGTTGCAGCACAGGTTAATCTTAACAGCACTGGGACTAAGAAGCTAAATCATGTAATTGACCAAAACTAGGCTGCTATTGACTTGAACACAGAAATTTCAGTGATCCCATTCTTAAAGAACATTTCATCAACTTCTTGTATGACCCATTTAGGTGCTACTCTCTGTTGAATTCTAAAGAATTATTTATTATACTGAATTCAACCCAAAGTTTTCCATAATGTGATATGGACCAGAATTTTTTTTGGTGGGGGGGGGGGGGTCTTGCTGTAGACACACATCTGTAGTAGAAACATAGCATTATCAGTTGTTTTGAGAAATAGCAAGTCAAATTTTGAAATGAGTAAAATGTACAACTGATAATGCACTTGCACTAAAAGTGACCGAGGCCGAACTCCCATATTGTTGCACCTTTACTCTTTTCACTTTAAAGTTTTCCAAACACATGGGTCTTTTGCCGCCCACTGCTAAGTGTTTTTGAATTTGGCAGAAAACATCTCTTGGAACCTTGATACCATCCAATTTTAGGTCTTTCCTATTCGAGAGTCAAAGGCCAACATGAAAATTCATGTTGACATGTTATAAATCCCCCTTGTCCCTCGTTAATCTAATTTCCTCTCTACAATGTTCCCACCAATGTTTGTTTGGGTTGTCTTCATCTGATTCCAATCATCAAAATAATTTTGGAATTTTAAGATACTATATTTAAAATTGAATTGGAACTTTCAGCATTTGAACATCAAATCCATTCTAGGCCTCATGAGATGATATTTTCTCTCCACTTAATCTTCACTGGCAAAATTAATTTCCAGTTTCATTTCTGCCTCTTGTAGCCATGTATCTGTTTCCAAACATATTTTGGCACTTCATACTTAAATCAGACATGGAATGACTGATATAATTTTTTAATATAAAAAGGTCATAACTGATAGATGCAAACATTATTACATACATTTCTAGACTGGAAAATAAAGCTACGAATTAAAATGCCAATGTGCAAAATCATGAAACTAACAATGTGGTAAATTGTGGATTGGCTGAGGACTGCCAAATCACTGTCCAAATCAGAACTGTGAACAAATTGGCATCATGGAAGAGAGCATGTCATTCCTCCTGGTTTTACTTGCTTATCGTTTTGGTTATGCACCACATTTAACTTTTGATGGTTTCAACACCTGATACAGTGCATTCCAGCAGAACTGTACCGAGATCCAGCTGGATTTCTTGCTCTCTCCAGTAGCAAGATGAAAGCACTGCCACAAAAGCCAAAGCTAGCACATCATCTATACAGTAGTAGTGGTGGAGGTGGTGGGGGGGGGGGGGGGTGAGATGGAGAGACACATTGACTGTGGATCCATTGGCAGAGTCCAAAGGAGAGGAACAGGAATATGAAAAGATTGGCAGACAAGTTGAGACTTTTAATGAGCAAGCAAGAAATTTTCAAGGGATACTGAGGGCTTTTAATCAAGAAAAATACCAGCCTAGACATCAACAGAAACAACTAGAAAAGAAAGGACAGCAATAATTCCAACCTTAGAATGCTCATTATCAAGCTTTATTTTTTATAATCTCAATAAACATTTTGACCTGAATGTGACTGACCATTTCTTCCCATGGATACTGCCTAACCTGTTTAATACCTTCAACTTCCCTTTGCTCACTCAGGATTTAGCATCTGAATTTTTTGTTTCACAACTCTAGAATTCACTTTCTTCTGACAAAATTTAAAATTTAAGCAGTATTCGTGCTTCAATCACAAGGTTTGAGTTACAAACACAAAATAATACTCTTGGAATGTTGAAAGTCATCAGCCCTTAAAAATGTGTAGGTTTGAAGAGAAATGGCACGTACAACAAATTCAACGCATTGGTGTTTCTAAAGTGGCATGGAACAACCAGTTACATTTTACTGCAAATGGTTCTTCACATTTTAATAATTAGCATTTAACCATTAAACTACTAATTAAGTTCAGCTTGCAATCACCATTTAACCATCTTCATTATTGGATCTTTATGCCTTTCTTTACAGCCCATTTAAATTCATTGGCTGAGAAGCAGTTTGCTGATTCCACTACCAGCCACAAAGCTGAGGAAAATATTGTATTGCGGCCACTGATTTTATTTACAATTGTGCAATCAAGGTTGAAAACTGACCAGGTTCCTGGTTTAATATATTTATTAGGTCATTTAATTAAGTTTTTTGTATTTTAAAATTAAAACTTGATGAACATTTAAAAAAATTTAGACATACAGCATGGTGACAGTCCGTTTCGGCCCACGAGCCCGTGCTGCCCCATTACACCAATTGACCTACAACCCCTCGTAAGTTTGAAGGGTAGGAGGAAAAGCAGAGCACCAGGAGGAACCCCACATGGACACAAGTAGAACTTACAAACTCCTTACAGATTCGAACCACGGTCCTGGTCGCCGGCACTGTAATAGTGTTGTGCTAACGGCTACGCTAACCATACCACCCTGTGGTGCAAAATAAATTTGTGGAATGATTGAATTTGGCCTCTTTATCCTTTAATTTACAAACATACACTAGTTATATGTTGTATATCTGTTTGCCCAACAGTCAGTGCCACCTCTATTCGTTTCTACTGAAGAACACACATCATTCCTTACTTGAACCAATTTCAGGGCATCGAGTCAGACTCTCACAAATATCATGACAAAGGATCATTCACCCTGAAATGTTAACTCTTTTATTTTCTACAAATGCTGCCTGACCTATTGAGTATTCCCAGGACTTTTGTGCTTTTATTCTAAAACGATGGAATTGTTATGTTTTATTTTAAAATGCGAATCCTGTTATTTCCCAAATTTACAGCACTTAACATTGACTCTTCATTCCTGCTTAGGAGAGGTGACTCACCATCTCCTGAGTTGGCAAATGTTCTGCTTGAGAAAAGATTAGCGGAACAGGACTGACACATACTGGATCTAAGAGGAATGAGAGGGAACCTCAATGAAATATTTGAAATGTTTTCTGGTCAGATGTGGAGTGGATCAAATATCTGATTTTTAAAAAAAAACAGTTTTGTCAGTCAAAATAGGATGGCAAATTATTAAAATTCTCTGCCCATGTGCCCATGTGGGCAGTATAATCAAGTGACAATTTTAGATATTAAGGTAATCAAGTGGCATGAAGTTAGACTTGAAAGTGGGACCAAAGTTAAAGATCAGGCAGATCACAAATCAAGCACAGGATAACTGAATGTGGCGTTTAGGGAGAGGGTCAGGCATCAAATCATGGGAATGGAGAGCAGCTGGATTGGGTTGGACCAGGGAGCCAATAGATTGGTGACATGGAGCTTTGTCAAGGGCTACCATGATCAGCAAATTTTTCACTAGAGGTTACAGTTGAGAAAGGTGTCTGGCACTGGAGTCCCAGCCCCTGCTACAATTCCTTGATTGCTGCAAATAATCCAAAGTACAGGGTGAAAAATAGCATTATTACCCTTGAAGTTCTCACCATATTGCCATGTGTCCCACCAGTTATCAGCTCTGATTAAATATCCTTGATTTATTTAGTGGTTGCATACCGTCTATACAACTGTACTCTTAAGAAGCAGAATCGAGAGTGCTCTTGGATCTAAGTGGAGGCCATTATCCATGGCATCCTTGGGTTAATCTGAAATAAATCTTATCTCTGAGAGCCCATTACAGCTTTTGGACATTGACAACCAATGAAACCAATCCAGGCAGAAAGACCCAAGGACTATTATAAGAAATCAGCTTGTGGCCATGCCCATTTTTCTCTTCTCTGTACAGGTTTAGTGGTTTCAACCAGAAAGAGGTCATGATGCAAGTTCTATAGCTAATAGGCTTAAGATTTTTCAACCTCTCATTGTGGCAGGCAAAGATTCCCACCTGCTTCAAAAGGCCATCATCATCCCACCCAAGAAGAGTAGTGTGGGCTGCCTCAATGACGATCACCCAGTAGCACTAACTTCTACTGTGATTAAATGCTTTGAGAGGCTGGTCATGGTCAGAATTAACATGTACCTCAATAAAGATCTGGGCCACTACAATTCGCCCATCATCACAATCGTTCCACAGCAGATGCAATATCACTGGCTCTCCACTCAGTTCTGGATCATCTCGAAAACAGCAATTCATACATATGGCTACTCTTCATCAACTACAGCTCAGTCTTCAATACCATTACTCCCTCAGTGCTGGTCAAGAACCAACAAATTCTAGGCCTCTGTACCCCACTCTGCCACTGTATCCTTGACTTTCTCAGCGGAAGGCCACAGTCAGTATGAATTGGAAACAACATTTCCTCCTCACTGATTATCAACACAGGCTCATGCCAAGGATGTATGCTTAGCTCACTGCGCTACTCGCTATACACCTACGACAGTGTGGCCAGGCACAATTCCAATGCCATCTACAAGTTTGCCAATGACACCACAGTGTCAGCAGAATCACAAGCGGCAATGAAGAAGTGTCCAGGAGGGAGATCGATCCGCTCGTTGAAAGGAATAACGACAACAACCCTGTGCTTAATGTCAGCAAAACCAAGGAGATGATTGTGGACTTCAGAAGGAAGTCAGAGGTGAACAACCCAGTCCTCATTGAGGACTCAGTAGTGGGAAGGGTCAAAAACTTCAAATTGCTGGGTGTCAACATCTCCAAGGATCTGATCTGGAACCTCCACATTGATGCAATCACAAAGGAGGCTCACCAGCAGCTATATTTTGTGAGTGTCTGAGGAGATTCGGTATGTCACCAAAGACCTTTTTAAACTTCTACAGGTGTACCGTGGAGGGCATTCTGGCTGGTAGCATCACTGTCTGGTATAGAGGTGCCAACGCTCAGGACAAAAATAAACTCCAGAGGGTTGTTAACTTGTTAACAGGCACGAGACTTCACTCCATTGAGGCTTGTGTCTTAAAAAAGCAGCTTATACCCTTAAAAACCCCACCATCCATGCCCTCTTCACTCTGCTACAATCGGGGAAAAAGGTACAGGAGCCTAAAAACAAGCACTCAACGACACAAGGACACCTTCTTCCCACTACCATCAGATTCCTGAATAATCAATGAACCAAAGACACAGCCTTACTTCCCGTCCACTATTATTTTTATTTATAGTAATGACGTAAGATGGTTATAATATGAACATTTGCTCTATAATGGTGCTGTAAAACACCGAATTTCATGACTTGTTCTTGACAATAGATTCTGATTCTTGAGCAATGATTAGAGACAGCATTATGTGGACAAGATGCTCGAGCAGGCTACTTGTCAAAGATACTCGAGCAATGATTCTTGAGCAATGATCAGAGATGGCATTGTGTGGACAAGATCCTTGAGCAGGCAACTTGCTTCAGTCATTCATCTGGAGAAACACAATCATTGAGTTCTTAACTCTGAATAAAGTCAGTTGCAGCAAGGGCTGACCAATTATTCGGTTAACCAACATTTGGTGTGTTTGCATAACCCCAGATTCATTGCTCAAAATATCTTGATTAAAGGTGGATGTTTTGGATGTCTGGATTTTGTACTCTAAAGAGTACATTAACACAAATGACCTTGCATAGACAAAAATGTTTGAATATCCTTAATATTCTTGAATGGATCAATAAATAAATAATTCTATAGAACTCTTAATTCACATCCTATATATTGAGGCAAACTGTGCATTTTCAGATTTATTGTCAGAATACATACATGACATCACATACAACCCTGAGATTCTTTTTCCTGTAGCCAAGGCAGAATTACAGCTTATTGGTTGTGCAAACAAAAATTGGCTCAAAGTACACATGTAAACAAATAAAGGTAAACAAATTGACTGTACAAAACAGTCAACTGGTTGAGTTGGTTGTTGAGGAGTCTGATGTGGAGGGGTAGCAGCTGTTCCTGAACCTGGTAGTGAATGCCTTGTGGGACCTACGCCTCTTTCCTGATGATAGCAACGAGAACAGAGCATGCACTGGGTGATGTGGATCCTTGATGATTGCTGCTGCTCTCCAATATTAGCGTTCCCTGTAGATGTTCTCAATGGTAGGGAGGGTTTTGCCTGTGTTTTCAGAATTGAAATTCAATTTCATCACCTATAATTATCTTTGTAGCTTAAAAAAGTGAATAAACTCAAATGTATTTTGCTTTTGGGGAGATTTGCCTGACAAGTCTCCCCTGCATGTTTGCTTGCACTAAATGAAAACCCAATAGTTCTGTGACCCACAACAATCTGAAGTGACATTAAACAAGAACTGGACTGTACGGAGAGAGTTATTCAGAATTTAGGCACAAGTTTTATAAATTCAGAAAAACTAACCGAAAGGTGAAGTGGGGTTAATAGATTACACACATGAACAGGGTATGTTTGATAGACTTTAATATCTGAAGGATTAAAGCCAGGTAAAAAAAAGTGACATCTTGCCAAGAATAGACTTCAGCAATGGGAGCCAGTACACGAGAACAAAAACCTCCAACTCACTGTCAGATGAAAGAGGTTACAAGTTTTAATGACAAGCATCCAACTGATACTTAATGCTGGAGTAATGCCAGCAATACCTCATAATATAAACTGCAGAAGTTAACCTTGCCAAGTCCATGTTTTATCCTATGAAACAGAATTGTAATCTTGTGCGTTAAAATTAACGGTGTATTATTGCAATTTTGAAAATGATACACTTTGCTGTACTTTTATTTGAAAACTTGCACTGTGTATGGCTATGTATGATATAATCTTGAGTTAACATCTTTTCCATGCTCTGCTGGAGTCTGATGAGGTATTTGACAACCCTTCATTGTTAAATTGAAAGGATGCACAGCTGGCATCTACTGTATTAAGGAAGAAGAGTTTATTTTCTAAACTTGTCAAATTTAATTATAAATCTGCTGCACCCAATCTCAGTTATCTGCAAGATAATGAAAACATAAGAACATTACTGATCTAAATTTTATTTGCCATGATAGTCAAACAAGAATGATTTAATTAGATTAATTTCATTTTTTTTGTTGAAAATCATACAACCCCCTCCCAACTCTTACAAAGACAACATCTTTCCAAGTTACATTTGGAGGAGTGGGGGTGGAGGGTGAAGAAATAGTCTTCCTTTCATTCCAAGCACCTGCAATTACTATTGGACACCAGTGTGGCTAGGATGCTAACTAACTATGCATGGATAGTGAAGTTAGGAGAACATGCCTGCAGCTGCAAGGTTCTCTAGGGTCAGAGGAAGTGTCAGGATAATATGCAACAATGAGTTCCAGGTTTTTATTTAGATCAACAGTTACAGCTAACTCTTCCAATGGTTTGCAAATCTCACGTGGTCACCTAACTTTGGGTGCTCCAGTGCAGCCCCACACCAGACCAGACAGAACTGATTAATCCAGAGCCCCAAGCCAATACTTAAATGTATTCAGGTCATTTTAAACCCCCTTCACATTTTACACTGCACCTGCTTGAACCAGCTCCATTTTATTCCCATCAACATTTACCTCATCACTTTTAAGCAGTCCACATGTTTGAGCTGAGTTTAGATTCTCCGTCCACCCCTCTACCTCTCAAAGTCAATCATTTGTAGCTGCAAAACTATTGGGATTAAATTCTCCAAGTGATTAAACGTGATATCTGTATATGCAAGTTGAATTTGCTGCAACACTGCCACGGAATCATTCCAGCAGTTATAAAACTGTCAAACTGTTGAAGGCACAATGAGAAAGTGAACTCCATAGCATAAAATGTTTTTCACACACAATTTATTTTAGTATACAATAAAATGACTGTTAAGAAACACCTCATGATCACTTAGGCATTCTACTGAATCCAATTTGCTGAGAGGGTAAGACTGTGCACCCATATGTTAACAAGCTCCACTGAAAAAATGCTACACTTAGCTATATTGGAAAGTGCGTCATCTGGGAAAGGAGCCATTTCTGGATTTGTGCGGACTATGGGCTGTGCTGACAAATTATTAGTCGGATAAAGATAGTATTGGAAATATACACAGATTCTGACAAGCCTCAAGAGACAGAAGATGACTCTCCCACCTGGGCTGTCTTGATCTCAAGAGTCCCAGTCTCAGGACGATGAACTTTATCTCAGGGAGTGGTGAACTTGTATAACTCTCAACAACAGAAACTTGTGAAGGCAGAGACAACAATTTAAGAAGGAAATAGAGAGGTTTTCAGACTCAAAATCCATGAATCTGTTAGGGAGAGGATATAAATATGCTATTGAGTGAGAGAATCAGCCGTGATTGCTTTCAATAATGTAACTTTGAAGGATATTGGAGACTTGGGACCTTGTCCATTAGAGTAGCGGAATTAAAAGTTTGTAATGGGACTTGCCTGACAGAGAACCCAGCTCTGTACAATGGTTTAGACCAACTTATGGTGGCCCAACAATGGCTACTCTGAGGAAAACTTTCTCCAGTCTTTACTGAAATCATCCAACAAGAAAGAATCCATGGGAAATAAGGTCAAGTGGAAATAGCATTAGGAGTACAAGCATAAAATCACTTCCAGTTTAAATTTGCAGAGAAACATGAAATGATAAGAAATTATTGGAATTGCATTATGCTGTTGGGATAATCAATCCTCAGTTGCTGAGGATGCAATGTGCAACCCAATCATCTCCCACAAGCTACCCAATAGGTACATCAGATGGGCACTGAAGTAAATCCAACTTGAGTCAGAATAAAATCTGCAGCTGAAGATAGAAGGAATTTTATTACAAAAAAATGTATGCCATTTGGTGATAATTCCAGGCTTTGCTCAAATGATTTACATTTTTGAATAATATAAAGCCCTGTCCTTGCTGAAAATCAATTTGGATCTCATTATTACTGCAGCACCAGTTCACCTCCTTCTGATTCTTTACTAATAAATCCAGCGATGCACATCGCAGAAAGGTTTGTTAAACTGTGGATTTGTAATTTTTGATTGTCAAAGGGCAAATCAGTGACCGACATGCACAGAATTCACAAGGTACGATTGGTCAAGAACGGACAGCGAGCAGAAGGAAGGATTATTGGCAGTGTTGGATCAAGGCACGATGGTGAGGGAATTGGGGGGGTGGAGGAGGAGGGTGGAGGTCTGTGTAGTGGTGGAGGTGGAGGATTGCTCTCGGAATCATATAAACCTAAAAAGAGTGTTACTCAGTCACTTATCCTACTGTACTCCATCACTCAAATTTGAGAAGCAGATACAAAGAGTTAAGACAAAAAAAAGGAGAAAACAAAGCACCAGAAAATTAAAGAAGATTATTTGATACAACGTGGAATCTTTGAAAAGGTTAAAAACCAAGCGGGCAGGAGAGTTCTATGGACATGAAAATGGCATTTTCTGAGGATGTGTACGGTTATCATCATCTCAAAGGGAAAGTGCATTAAATTAAAGATAACCCTGCGAAATGGGTTGATGCTCAAGAGGAAGTGAGATGGCAGAGAAGAGGTAAAGCTCGATAAATATTGAAAGACAATTAACTGAGGTCTAGATGACAGAATAAATATACAGAAGTTGTTCCACTGATCTCAGAATCCAGAACTAGATTCATAACTTAAAGTTTCAATTAGACTATCCCAGAGTTTATCCAGGAAGTTCATTTCATTGAAATATGTAAAGGCTATGTTACATCAATTGTAAATTAAGATTGAGGTGACTGCTTCTCATAATCACAGGAGAATAGGATACAAGTGGTCCTCAGACAGGATCTAACAGATTGTTGATAAAGACTCAAGGAACCGAGTAGCCTTCTGATCCGATAAACTTAAACATGTGATTGCATTGAAGATGTGATCAATTTAAACCAAGAGTCAAATAAAATATTTTCTTCTATCTTTTCTCTCTATCCTTCTGCTTTTCCAGTATGTTTTAAAAAATATCTATTATAGAGCCTTAAAGCACACATCAAATTCTCATTTGAAATCCTGGAAAGTGGATCCTCTAGGACAATGATTCAAGCATATCCATGCCCAAATAATGTCTGGTGCAGATCACTAGAGAACAAGAAGCTGAAATTTGGGCCATGATCATATTTTCAATGTCCTGCCCAAGCGTAATTCTCTGAGTCATAACTTTTCAGCATTTGGCGAAGACATGTATGAAGAAATTTTCTGCCGTGCTTTGAAGTGAAACTTTAACTGTAGAGTTCGATAACTTACAACGACCCTTAATCGAACCTTAGGGGTGGCAATTGTAGGACAGCAGCATGGAGTAACAGAGGTAGGCAGCAGCTCCTACCTACTTTTATCTTTTCCTACCCATTTTACAACCAAAGTACTTCATATTTGATGCTTTTCCTTTTTTTTATTCACACTTACTTTAAAATGGCCACAAGCAGCAGCAAATCTAGGAAGAAAGAAGAAGTATCAGCTAATCTAAATACGGAGACTATTTCTGAACTAGTGGAACAGCACACAGTCGTTATCCGATGAGTTCAAAGGTATTTTAAATCAGTTTGGTGCTAAACTTGAAGAAGTCCGGTGTTTTACCCAGGAATACTGACAAAAGGCAAAGGAGGAAAAACCCAACACCCAACCCCAACCAATCAATTTTCCCCTGCAACCGCTGCAACCGTGTCTGCCTGTCCCGCATTGGACTTCTCAGCCACAAACGAGCCTGCAGCTGACGTGGACATTTACCCCCTCCATAAATCTTCGTCCGCGAAGCCAAGCCAAAGAACAGTGAACGCTTATCACCCAATAATGTTAAGTCACACTACAGAGAAAAGATGAAAAATATCAGAAATGGTGTGAGCGTAACAACCCGAGTTTCAATGTGGACAAGATGAAAGAGGTGATCATGGGCTTCAGGAGGACCAGGAACCACCACCCTTCACTGCACATCAATATCACTGTAGTAGAGAGAATGGAGAGCATCAAGTTCCTTGGAGTTCACTTAACTAGTGGCCTATTGTGAACCCTCAACATCTCCTCACTATAGGAGTTCTATTGAGACCATCCTGGCCAGCTGCATCACAGCATGGTATCGTTGATGCAGAGGAATGGATCAGAACCAATCCACAATGGCAGAGAGGATCATTGGAGTCTCCCTTTCCCCTTCCCCCCCCCCACCCCCCCCAATCACCATCGTTGTCTGAAGAGAGCATGCACACAGCATTTTTCGGCTGCTCCTGTCAGGGAAGAGATGCAGGAGGATCAGAGCCAGCACCACCAGGCTGAGGAACAGCTTCTTCCCACGGGCAGTGGGAATGCTGACACTCACCATCCGAGAAATAATTTTTATTTATTTATGTGTATGGATGAACTAATTGTGCTGCAGATGTTTTGGCAGCACAACCGGCGAGTGCTGTTTTGATGGGTTGTACTTGTACAATCAGATGACAATAAACTTGACCTAACTTGATTTGACAATGCTGTAGAAAGGTTTTGTGTTAACCATGAAATAAGCCAGAGTTTGTTCATCAAATCAGTTCCACAGCATGTGGCAGGGAATGTGGTATGTCTCCCGACTCTTGTTTGTCTATTGCAGTGGTTCTCAACCTTTTTCTTTCCACTCACTTACCACTTCAAGTAATCCCTGTGCCATAGGTGCTCTGTGATTAGTAAGGGATTACTTAAAGTGGTATGTGAGTGGAAAGAAAAAGATTGAGAACCACTGGTCAATAGATTAGGGCCGAATTGTCAATGTGAGTTACGTAATGGCACATATGATATACCTGCTTGTTCTTTCTGCTCTTTGCTTTACAATAACCAGGGGTGTAGTTAATCAATTCCACTGAAGAACAATTCTGTCAATTATTATTCAAGTTTTGCACACGAAAATGTTTTGCAAGAGAGACTGCATCACTTGAAGTACTTTCTTGAACTAAAACACCATTATTTGGAACTGGATCTGTTCCAATCTCATTGCTAGCTTAAAAAGAATTGGCTAGCTATAGGCTAAAATCTATGCATGAATCACTGAAAGGAGAACTTGTTACAGTAAAAATGATAATGCATCATGTATTTAGCATGCAACATGTATTGATTTTCCCTCACCAGTCAAGAGTTCCCCTTCCAAACTCCAGAAGATCAAAAGGTCTTTGGGTTAAAATCACAAACAGAAAATATATCTGAATGTACTACTCCTGTAGGTCAACAATTAAGTCTCTTCCCCTTGACAGCATAACGCAACTATTGGGAATACACATTTGACTTGTAGCCCAATCCTCCTCCCTGGGTTTTCACAGTCACCAAAACACTAATGTATAGGAGGTATTATTAAGACAAAGCAAATGAACTGGAGGCTGCCTGAGCACAATGAGATTGCCTCAATGATCTACCATATCCTGTATTTGAATGAGTTACAATTGCATAAACTTTGTTTTAAGTTCATATTTCAATTCATTATTAATGCGTTGGCCTAAAACTATTGCAGCCCTCTGAGGATCCAGGAATTTCTTATTTTTATCACAGCAGGATTTGATGTTCTCTGCATTCCACCATTTTGAACTTCCCCTTGAGGCTAAACTTCTGACTGGTGCCTCAAGGATTCATGTTGTTGTTGCTGATAAGAGGAGAAAGGCAGGACAATAATGGCAATAATTATTCAATAATTGGTCTTTGAAGGGCTCGTCAGTCTGTTGCAGACCTTAACATTTGAAGGTTTTGTAAATGAAGGTAATCCAAGACGTCACTGCGCAAGACACACTATTTCCTAAGTTTGTTCCTGGCCTTCTTCATATACAGGAAATACTTAGTAATATTACATGGTATTAAATGCACGTTTTAATCCCCCCTCATAGAATTGGAGAGTCAAAGTGGTTCAGCTGAAAAATAGGCTATTTGGCCCACCATTTACTCCAAACCGACACAATTCCTATTTTCTAATGTCACTTCCACAGATAATTTACACATTCAGATACCTAAAATAACTCAGGTCTACTTATGTGTGAAATTGCAGGGGTTCCCTCTTTCTCACATTGTACTTTGGTGTGGAGTCTTCTGCATTGAACCTCAGTCAAGTCCTATTTTAATATATTATGTTACTCTGTCCCTCTGCAACTCTTCGGAATGACTCTCCAAACTGCCATAATGCAGGACTCCATATCATCTCCTTTCCCTCATGTCAAATTCCAATCTGTTTACATTCCATCATCTAATCCAGGGCTTCCCAAACTTTTTAGCTCACGGAACTCTCTTGGGGAGCACTTGGAAATCTCGGAACCCCGTAGTTAATAACCAGAAGCCGACCAGATGCAGAATGGCGTCAACTTCCGGTTCCAACATGGTTGAGTCTAATTTAAATTATTTTTCTTAAACAGTAAGCAATCTGAGACCGTGCTTGCAAAATCCCATTTCTTTAGAATTTGATTATTTTGTTTCAACTGTATATTAACCAAATTGCAAATACAAATATCACCATCCTCCCAGACCCAAAATACCCACCATCACCGACCTTCCAAAAGTGGATTTCCAACCCAGCCACTCACAGGTCAGATCTCCCAATCTCTGATGTGGGCATCCACTTCGCCCATGGCTGCCTGCAGGTGAGGCTTCTAATGCCTCCAACATGGGCTTGCATCCTGGCCTCTGCTGCCTCCAGGCCCAATCTTCCAACACCTCTATCGCTAACTCTCATCCCTGCCAACCAGGTGCTGGAACCACTATTGCCTCCGCCAGTGATCCCTGACTGCAAACATACCATAGCCACCAACGCCTCTATCAACGCAGGTCCCGGTCCCAACCAACACCATTCCAGCTCCAACGCTGACTCCGTCAGAGAGAGGGAGTGAGTGACGTGAGGGACGGGAAGGGAGCAAGCAAGTGATCGGGGGGAGTAGGCAAGCCAGCAAGGGGGAGGGAGGAGGAACACAAAAACCACAGAGAGTCAGCAAAAGCCATTTCCACTGCTCTGTACTGTGGTCACCTTCGCACCAAAGGAAATCTGAGTCTCATTGATTGAAAATGGGGTCTTGAATCCTGATGTATGCACTGCTGATAGCAGGCCTTAAGACGCCATTTTATTTTGTTAGGGTCGAGGCAACTGTTTGCAGCCATTGCAGAAACACATATAAAGACACAGATAAAAAGTAATTTAAGGAAAAAACAGTTATTGCTAGTTACCGTTATTACTGCCTATTTGTTCCGCGGAAAACCCCTATGGAACATTGCCACTGATGTGGACCCAGGAGAACAGGGAGCAAAGATACAGCGATGCTCTGCAGGGTCCTACTGCTTACGGCTCCGTATAGGCTTCAAATACATCTGCTGAAGAAGCCAATGGTGTTTTTATTAAATTCCATGACCTCAGGGTCTGGTCCCAAGATAGTGGTACTTGTGCTGGGCAGCAAACCATGAGGGGTTGCGTATTCTGGTGAAGCAGCAGACCAGTACAGAGCACCAGAAATGGGAGAACACCCCCCACCCACCACTGTTGAGAATGAGAAGGACAGGAGATGACCTTGCAGGGCAGTGGCCATGGCAGGAGACCAGCGAAGAGCTCAGTGGCTAAAGGATCCATAAAGGCTGCGGGCTGCTGGAGATTGGCTCGGGGTAACAAGGAATCAGAATTGGGATTTGAGATGGCACTGAGGGGTTCCAAGAGGCCTCAGGCATGGAAGGCCTCCTGATCCTACATATGAATAATGCGGGCTGCAAGGAAACTACTTTTGGTGATAGGAAACAAAGAATACATTAAATGTTTTCCATTGACATTATTAGAATTAAGTTGACAACTGAGATGCTGATGGTTCCTGAACTACAGAAATCCAAAAAGATGCAAGAAACGGCAGATGCTGGAACCTGGAGCAATAAAAAAAGATGAGCCACCATAGCAGCTATTCCTGAATCTGCTGATGAGCGCCTTTTGGCTCCCATACCTCATTCCTGATGAGGGAACAGGGTATGTGCTGGGTGGTGTGGATATTTTATGCACAGCAGATACAGAGTTTTGATCCAAAACATCAATTGTCCAATTTCACTCCACAGATGCTCTCTGACCCTTTCAGCAATTTGAGCAAATTTAAGTTCTTGGGAGTCACTCTCTTGGAGAATCTTTCATCGCACTAATGGCATCGTGAACAAAGTACGTCAGTGCCTCAACTTCCTCAGGAGTTTGGTATGACATCAGAAACACTGGCAAATTTCTATAAATGTGTGGTGGAAAGTGTGCTGATGGCTGCATCACAGTCTGGTATAGAGACACCAATTCCTCTGAGCAGAAAGCCCTCCAAAAGGTAATGGACACAGCCCAGGACGTCACAGTCAAAACCCTCCCCACCAGTGAGAACACCTACAGTGAACGCTGCCCTCGGAGGGCAGCATCAATCATCAAGGATTCACTCCACCCAAAGGTGACAGTAAATGGATATATATCAAACCAATTTAAATTAAGCAGGTCAACTAGGCAGGGATGTCCACTATCTCCCTCACTGTTCGCGTTAGCTGTAGAACCACTGGCAGAACTGATAAGAACAGAAAATAAAAGGAATAAAAATAAAAGAGAAGGAATATAAAATCAGTCTATTTGCAGATGACATCATAGTATAGTTAACAGAACCAGAAATATCAATAAAAGAATTACATAAGAAATTGAAGGAATATGGAGAAGTATCGAGGTACAAGATCAATGCAAATAAAAGTGAAGTGATACCAATGAATAATGC
This sequence comes from Narcine bancroftii, assembly GCF_036971445.1. Taxonomy (NCBI): domain Eukaryota; kingdom Metazoa; phylum Chordata; class Chondrichthyes; order Torpediniformes; family Narcinidae; genus Narcine; species Narcine bancroftii. Next base: position 83,248,810 of record NC_091478.1, on the reverse strand, counting down.
GGATTTCACAAAGTTTAAAAAAGAATCACCATTTAGATGGCAAACACAAGCAATCCGATACCTAGGTATACAACTAGATAATAATCTAGGTCATCTATACAAACTAAATTATCAACCATTAATGAAGAAATTACAAGACGACTTAGAACATTGGAATGATTTACCACCAACACTGATAGGAAGGGTAAATTGCATTAAAATGAATATCTTCCCAAGGATACAATACCTATTTCAATAGTTACCAATTCACCTAACAGAGAAATTCTTCAAGGAGCTAAAGAAAATAATAAGGAAATTCTTATGGAAAGGGGGGAAACCGAGGATAGCCTAGATAAATTAACAGAATGGTACAAACAAGGGGGTGAACAGCTACCAAACTTTAAGAATTATTATAGAGCAGCACAATTAAGATACCTACCAGATTTTTATCAAACAAGGGAAAAACCAGATTGGACTAGATTAGAGGTAGATAAAATAGGGGAGAAGGTACCTGAACATATACTATATAAGTGGGATGAAAAGCTGGTGCAACATAGGAATTCACCAGTACTGCACCATCTGCTTAACATTTGGAAGAAGATTCACGTAGAAAGGAATAAAACAAATTATCAACTTCCAAAATTAATATTGACGCAAAATCAACTAATCTCTTTCACAATAGATAACCTTTCCTTTAGAGAATGGGGAAAAAAAGGGATCAAAAGAATAGAAAATTGTTTTTCAGGAAATAAATTATTATCTTTTGAACAAATGAAGTACAAATATGGTATAACTCATGGTACAATGTTTGCATACCACCAACTGAAAACCTACTTGAAGGACAAACTGGGAAGCAGGCTGAGGTTACCAGAAGGAAGCAATTTTGAATATGTGATTACAGACACAATGATAAATAAAAGATTTATAACAAACGTGTACATCAAGCTGCAAGAGAAAGAGAATGAGGAAACAAGCTGTAAACTCAAACAAAAATGGGAACAAGATCTAAACATAAAGATAAAGAATGAAACATGGAAAAGCTATGCTCCGGAACTATGAGAAATACAATAAACACGAGGTTACGCATGATACAATATAATTGGTTACACAGGCTATACACCACGCCCCAAAAGTTAAATAAATGGGACCCAACAGTATCAGACAGATGTTTTCGTTGTAAGAAGGAAACGGGAACAACAGTACATGCAATTTGGGCTTGTGAGAAAGTGGAAAAGTTTTGGGAAGATCTTCATCAGGTATTAAATAAAATCACAAAAAGCAAAATACCAAAAAATCCAGAGATCTTTCTTCTAAGTAATATAAGAAGTAAAGAACTTGGACTCGATTTGGATGGAGCACAAAAAAGATTTATTATGATAACCTTAGCTGTAGCAAAAAAATGTATTATGTCAACCTGGAAATCAGAAGAGAGCCTGAGAATACAGCAATGGTACATAGAAATGAATAAATGTATTCCATTGGAAAAAATAACATATAATTTAAGAAATAACATCACAGTATTCGAACAAATTTGGGAACCGTACATGGAACACAACAGAGAAGTCCTACTGCGGACCTCCACCACCTAAAATGACAGAAGGAGAAGAAGATGAAATGAACTGACCCAGTATGTAAAAGTAGATGACACAAATTTCTTGTTTATTTTCATTGTGTGATGACATTGTTTAATAGGTGGAACGTTGAGTGGATGGGGAGGGGGTGAAAGAGGGAGGGAAGGGAGGGGGGAAAAGGGGAGAAAATGACACTGTGTATATTCAAGAGGGAAATGTTTGTGTGTATTTGGTCAGTATGGTTCATGGTGTGAAAATTTTTTTAAAAAATTTAAAAAAAGGATTCACTCCACCCAGCACACGCTCTATTCTCGCTGCTACCACGAGGAAAGAGGTATCGGTGCCACAAGACTCACACCACCAGGTTCAGGAACAGCTGATACCCCTCCACCATCAGACTCCTCAAAAACAAATTCAATCAGGGACTTAGTTAAGGACTCTTACTTTTGCACTTTATTGATTGTCTTATTCTCTCTGTATGGGCACAGTTTGTTTACATTGCATCATCTGTTTTACATTTCTTTACTTGATTACGTATCTACATTGTCTACAGTTTTTTTTGCACTACAAATAAATGGTAATTCTGTCTCACCGAAAGAAAAAGAATCTTGGGATTGTATGTGATTTCATGTGTATACTCTGACAATAAATATGAAAAAAACATTATTTTTGAACAGAAAAATGTTTTGCAATTACAATTTCCAATCAATATCACAATTTTCACATGGACCCCTTCTTTAATAGGATTCTTGGTCTAATACAAAGCTTTTAGTCCAGATTTTAGTGTTATTTGCTGTGGTGTTTCACAATAAAGTAGGTTTCATAAACTTGCCATTTTCACAATCCCACTGCTGGTTATCTTCCTTCAGTTGCGAATGAAATGAGATTAGGTTTTCCCTACACTGTCCCCAGAGTACTACATCTCGAATATATTTTTTGAAGAATAGATAAAGTCAGTTTTTCACAACCATAAATTGTTGACAGATGGACAGTTTTAAGTTTTAAGTGTACACCAACTATATCATTAATGTAATTCAATGTGAATAAACCATTCAATAACTTTGCTTATAACAGATGGAGCAGGTGATATCAGTGATACAATCAAGCATACAATCTAACACTTCAGTTTTTAATTTTAGCACACAAGAATCCTATTATCAAAGCTGAATTTCACAGAAGAAATTAGATAAAGCATTGTGAGCAAGTCCAAATTCTAAAGGCTATTAAAAATTGTGACTCATGTTATAGCAAGCAATCACTCATCTATTAACTGAGGTTCCCGCTTGGGAAGGATGACGAGATTTGTTGTTACCTTAGCCCTCTGCGGAGCAGAACAAAAAAAGTGCCTATTGTTTGCAGCAAAAAATCAGGCTTGTCCATACGGCAATGATCAATCCAAATACTGCAGAATAGAAATATTTCCATGCTTAATGCAAACAGTAGCTTTGTTTAGGACCTCAGGTGACACTTCAATTTTCATTACAGAATAGTACGGCATAGGAAATAAGCCTAGATGCCTGCACCAACCAGGATGCCTGCACATGATCTGTACCCCCTGCCTGTTCATGTGCTTGTCTAAAATCACTCTTAAATATTGCTATTAAATCAGTTTCTATCCATTTCCCCTAGTGTTGCATTCCAAGCACCTTCCATGTTGTGTTCAAAAAACTTGCCTTACAAACTATCTTCAAACTTTCCCGGTCACCTTAAACCTGTGACCTCCACCATGTGACACTTTCACTCTGGGTAAAAAGACCATCTATAACAACTGTTTCTCAAATAATTTTATATACTTCTGTCAGATTGCCCCTCAGCTTCCAGAAAAATTAATCTAAGTTTGACCAACCTCGCCTTATAACTAATATTCTCCAATCCTGGCAACATCTTGGTGAACATTGAGTTTTCCAATTTCAGGTAACCCTAACCTCCCTTGTCCTCATCTCTCTCCTTTCTATCCCTGCACCATTATTGTCCCCTTTTCTATACCACCCACCCCCCCAACCACCACTTTTTGAATGGCTAAAATTGTTGCCCTCTTTACTTTGGGTGACACTGTTGACATAGCGATTAACGCAACGCCTTTACAGCGCAAACGATCGGGTCCGGGTTCGAATCCCACACTATCTGTAAGGAGTTTGTACATTCTCCCCGTGTCTGCGTGGGTTTACGCTTGGGGCTCTGGTTTCCTCCCACCATTCAAAACGTACTAGGGATATAGGTTAATTGGATGGTGTGGACTCATCATCAGAAGTGACCATCGTGCTGTATGCTCAATGTATGTATGTATGTTTACTAATCCCAAAAGCATCATCAGAAATTATGTACTTCTGAGAAAACAATTTTGGTCATTTCTAATTTGTCCTTGCCTTTTGAAGTAATCATTGATCCTTTCCAATGTCTTCCCTGCCACTGTTGTTAGACTCATAGATATGCAGACACAATATGTATAAAAAGGGCCGAGGAGTGACCTGAATATACTCTATGTAAAATTATGAGATATTGACAGAAATTTTTCCCAATGATTGGGATGTCAAAACAAGAGGTTTAAGGTGAGAGCAAGGAGCTTTAAATGTTTATATATACATGCACACAAAGTATGCACATGGCGTGGTTGATATCTGGAACTCACTCTCGGAGGAAGTCATGAAGTCAGATACAATGATTTATTACTTTGAAGACTGGGAAATTGGGACTGATGGATAGGGACCATGTGTCACAGAGGTCTCAAGGATGGGACCTAATTGACAGAGCTGTTAATTATTGTCTTTTGTTCTGATATCTGAGAAACTCTTGGCAGTGTTGCTCTCTTACATGCTCATGCCATTTGAATTTGAATAAAAGCTGCATTAGTATCTCAAAACTGAGAACACCTATGGAAAGAAAGATTGAGATAAATGACAGAGGGAAATCATGCCCAACAGTGGTATCAGTAGGTCAGGTGGGCTGTCAAAAGAGGCTATAGCAGTCTTCTTCTATCTTCCGAATCCCTACTCGAACCTCACATGAGAATAAATTATGTCCTCAGGAAAAAAACACATCAGATGAGTGAAAGCTCCAGGAAGTCACCCTAACCCCCATTCTGACACTCACCCTCACCTCCAAATCTAACCCTTATAAATCAATGCAGCTGGTCCCACAAAGCTGCACACAAGGGATTATTGTCCAGCATACTTCCTGTGTTTGCTGTACTAGGTTGTTGAATGTGGACAGAGTCACTTGGTATGCTTTGGTAGCGGCAGTTTCACTGGCTTCTTGCTAGTCTCTGGCTCCTTACATCTCATGTCACCAATGGTGACATTTTCCATTCATTTGGGAACAGAGCCTTTTTGACGCTGACAATTATCTGTGCATCTCAGCAAATGCATTAACCCTTGTATGAAAACATCATGATCGACTCCGTATAACCAGTTATATTGTGGAAAGATTTTTTAAACAATCATTGAGTTCAAAGTCAGAGTTGTATCTTATGTTCCAGAAGAAACGAATGGGTACAAATCTCAGTTTCAAGAAATCCCTATTGTTGAGTTCCACGTGCTGCACTGAACATCCGATCTCTTAAATAATTTACAGGTTCTGTGAGCTTACAACTTTAATTATAATAGGTACTTACATAAATTATAAGTGCTGAAAAATATTAAATTTTCCCCAGATTATAAAAATCAAAGGAAAAGCTAAATTCAGGCTGGTAGATACCCCTGACTGTCTGAGCAATGAGATGGAAGTTAAAAGTTACCAACATCTAAAGGAAAACATACATCATGAAGGGAATGCTCACATGTAAGAAACAAGTTCACGAGTTCCAGCTGGAAGATTACAATAAGCATGACAGAGGGAACAAGCAGCAGGCTCCATTTCAACTTGTACCCATTGGAAAACAAAGCATTTCCATGGAAGTAGGAAGGTTTAACCTCTTGCTTCATGCTCTTTCTTTTCACTTGGACATGTCGGCGGACAGCAAGATAGCAAAGATCCTTTCCTACTGTCACTTTCCACTTTTGCAGTCCACCTACAAAAGGTGATCGGAGGCAAAATTTCTGGAAAGTTCCCCACTCTCAAGGGAATTCAGGCTACTTCTATGCGGAACCTCAGCAGCTGGAACAAGTTATTTGCGATTCTCTGACAATGACAATGTTTGCAATGCTTTCCTCCAGCTATACTTCCACTCAAATCAATAAAAGCTTACAGTAAATATACCATCAAATTATGTGAATATTCTCAGCTTACCCATTACAATATAATTAATAGATAGCTCCTACATGTAAAAACAATTTGCGTTTGAAAACAGATAGTTCTTTCTTCTTTGGCTTGGCTTCGCGGACGAAGATTTATGGAGGGGGTAAAAAGTCCACGTCAGCTGCAGGCTCGTTTGTGGCTGACCAGTCCGATGCGGGACAGGCAGACACGATTGCAGCGGTTGCAAGGGAAAATTGGTTGGTTGGGGTTGGGTGTTGGGTTTTTCCTCCTTTGCCTTTTGTCAGTGAGGTGGGCTCTGCGGTCTTCTTCAAAGGAGGCTGCTGCCCGCCAAACTGTGAGGCGCCAGGATGCACGGTTTGAGGCGTTATCAGCCCACTGGCGGTGGTCAATGTGGCAGGCACCAAGAGATTTCTTTAGGCAGTCCTTGTACCTTTTCTTTGGTGCACCTCTGTCACGGTGGCCAGTGGAGAGCTCGCCATATAATACGATCTTGGGAAGGCGATGGTCCTCCATTCTGGAGACGTGACCCATCCAGCGCAGCTGGATCTTCAGCAGCGTGGACTCGATGCTGTCGACCTCTGCCATCTCGAGTACCTCGACGTTAGGGGTGTGAGCGCTCCAATGGATGTTGAGGATGGAGCGGAGACAACGCTGGTGGAAGCGTTCTAGGAGCCGTAGGTGGTGCCGGTAGAGGACCCATGATTCGGAGCCGAACAGGAGTGTGGGTATGACAACGGCTCTGTATACGCTTATCTTTGTGAGGTTTTTCAGTTGGTTGTTTTTCCAGACTCTTTTGTGTAGTCTTCCAAAGGCGCTATTTGCCTTGGCGAGTCTGTTGTCTATCTCATTGTCGATCCTTGCATCTGATGAAATGGTGCAGCCGAGATAGGTAAACTGGTTGACCGTTTTGAGTTTTGTGTGCCCGATGGAGATGTGGGGGGGCTGGTAGTCATGGTGGGGAGCTGGCTGATGGAGGACCTCAGTTTTCTTCAGGCTGACTTCCAGGCCAAACATTTTGGCAGTTTCCGCAAAGCAGGACGTCAAGCGCTGAAGAGCTGGCTCTGAATGGGCAACTAAAGCGGCATCATCTGCAAAGAGTAGTTCACGGACAAGTTTCTCTTGTGTCTTGGTGTGAGCTTGCAGGCGCCTCAGATTGAAGAGACTGCCATCCGTGCGGTACCGGATGTAAACAGCGTCTTCATTGTTGGGGTCTTTCATGGCTTGGTTCAGCATCATGCTGAAGAAGATTGAAAAGAGGGTTGGTGCGAGAACACAGCCTTGCTTCACGCCATTGTTAATGGAGAAGGGTTCAGAGAGCTCATTGCTGTATCTGACCCGACCTTGTTGGTTTTCGTGCAGTTGGATAATCATGTTGAGGAACTTTGGGGGACATCCGATGCGCTCTAGTATTTGCCAAAGCCCTTTCCTGCTCACGGTGTCGAAGGCTTTGGTGAGGTCAACAAAGGTGATGTAGAGTCCTTTGTTTTGTTCTCTACACTTTTCTTGGAGCTGTCTGAGGGCAAAGACCATGTCAGTGGTTCCTCTGTTAGCGCGAAAGCCGCACTGTGATTCTGGGAGAATATTCTCAGCGACACTAGGTATTATTCTATTTAGTAGAATCCTAGCGAAGATTTTGCCTGCAATGGAGAGCAACGTGATTCCCCTGTAGTTTGAGCAGTCTGATTTCTCGCCTTTGTTTTTGTACAGGGTGATGATGGTGGCATCACGAAGATCCTGAGGCAGTTTACCTTGGTCCCAACAAAGCTTGAAAAACTCATGCAGTTTGGCATGCAGAGTTTTGCCGCCAGCCTTCCAGACTTCTGGGGGGATTCCATCCATACCTGCTGCTTTGCCACTTTTCAGTTGTTCGATTGCCTTATATGTCTCATCCAGGAAATCCAGGAGTCCAGGAAATCCAGGAGCTGCTGGCAAAGAAGCGAGCTGCCCACCAGGCTCACCTTACAAAGCCGTCCTGTCCAGAGAAGAAACAAGCCTTCCGTCGCGCATGCAGCCATCTTCAGCGCAAACTCCGGGAGATCCAAAATGAGTGGTGGACTAGCCTCGCCAAACGAACACAGCTCAGCGCGGACATTGGCGACTTCAGGGGTTTCTACGAGGCTCTAAAGGCTGTGTACGGCCCCTCACCCCAAGTCCAAAGCCCGCTGCGCAGCTCAGACGGCAAAGTCCTCCTCAGCGACAAGATCTCCATCCTCAACCGATGGTCAGAACACTTCCAATCTCTTTTCAGTACCAACCGCTCAGTCCAAGATTCCGCCCTGCTCCAGCTCCCTCAACAGCCCCTAAGGCTAGAGCTGGATGAGGTTCCCACCCTGGATGAGACAAACAGATAGTACAACCTATACAAGAACCTACGTCGTTCAGTATTGATTCACTCTTAAAAGCATTGATAAAATTACTTCTAACATGCAAGATTCCCGTTGTTGAAAACTTGATCTTCTTCCACAAGTATCTCGCGTCGACACAATTTGATCTTAGTCTTATAAAATACTTGGCAAGATCATTTTGACCTAAGAACTGCCTCAAAGGGCATTGTACATGCCTCAGCCCACTACAAGATTCTGTGTCCAAAATGAATGCCAATTTATGTAAAAATTAGGCATTGCACATTCTAATATCCACAAAGATTTTTATTTACTCCCCATTATTGTAGAAGTCAGGGATTCACAAATTTATAATGATGGATGGTCATGGCTATGCAGTTAAGAGAGATCTGGGATGCTCAAGGTGGATCCTCAGGTGACTGAAGTAGGGAAGAAAAAAATAAAATCAGAACTTCACAAATCAGGATATCCCTGGGGGTGAATGGTTGTGATCTCTTTTTGGTCAGGGCTGGAGATGTGATCATGCCAATTCACCAGCAGGAGATCGAGGAAGGAAAAAGACCCAAGCACCAGACTCCATAGTGAAGCTGCCCCAAAGCAGTCTCACCTGCCATGTGAAGGACTTCTTCAGTTCATAAAAGTAAGTTACATCAAAATTTCTAACACATACTATTTTATGCTCCTGTTATACTTGCTTAAATGCTCCTTTGTTAAATGGATGGAGTCTATGGAAAAAAAAGGTCCAGCATTCAATGAGTGCTGCTTAAACTGCAGTCAGATTTCTGATCAAATTCTTTCACTCCACATATAAAATACAAGCATGAAGCAAAAGAATTGATCAACTGTCGTAAATTCCCCCTCATCAGAGAGGTTAACTCAATTGTGAGCCCAGCAAATACTGGGAAATCAGAGCTCTTAGGTAAAACTTATCAATACTTTGAGACCATTTTCAAAAGGAGGCTAGCAGCAGTTTAGCATTTCTTTCTCAAAGATACTTCAAGATTAACCCAGCTAATGCTACCCAAATCCAAAAATGTTTCATCCATTCTAGTGCTAAAAGGCATATGTATTGGAAGGCACACCATTCAATATTGTAAAATCTTGAAACAATTATAGAAACAAATAAATGGCCAGATACTTGCAAAATTAGCAAGACAGGGAAAGCACAAGTTGCTTCTAGTTCAATGCACTGCTGCAAAAGAAAAGAGTAAAATATTTGATATCACAACAAATAAGCTAACTGTCTTCAGGGTAAAGATTTTACATAATTTACATGGGCTACCCTACCTAAAAATTCAAGTCACTTGAATGGTCTAGCTTCACATTTCTCACCTGATCACTGTAGTTTATCTCCCAGCCTAGAAGCAAGTGCCCAATAAAATAAGCAAGGGAAAGAGCATCAGCAAACAAACCTCAAAATATACTTAGTTACATTTAATAGACTTGACACGGTTTGTCTTATTAATTTGGAACAATACCCACTGTTTGTCAGCAACTATACTGGCCTGACATTGCTCCATGCTGAGAAGGCACCCAGAGAAGGAAAAGGATTCTTTTCTCATAACAAGTTTGTTAAACTTGGCAGATAGTTTCACTGCTAGAAAATATGACTGCCAAGATTTGACACTCTAGTTATGCACATAGTCAAAGATAATTATTTGGAGTCTTACTTTTAAATTAGGAAAATAATTTAAGTACCAAAATAAAACAAATGAAGGTAATAAACTTGCTAACATTTTGAAAGAACAGATTAACTGCTTGAAGTTGAATGGTTGCCTTGACTTCTACATGTTTAGAATCGCACTATTGGATTCCAGAGGGCAACCAACAGCACCAAAACTTGGGGGAACACCTGTCTCAATGGGGAAAATCATAGCCAATGGTTTGTGAAGTGAAAACCAGCAATTCCATTTATCCGAAGACCTCCCAGACTCAACTTGCTTATAATCACACCACCATCAAGATTTTATTTTGTTAGGTTAGTGTTCAGGAGTGAAGGGGTCAATTTGGGTTAGAATTTAGGAAAGAATACAGATGGGAATACAAAAAAGGATGTATTTGAGTATTTATCCAATTTCCCCCTCCCTCCGTAGACTTTATTCACAATGAATTATTTACAAAGAATAAAACCATTCAGTGTTTTCACATCCATAGCATCATATCCATGCATTCCTATTAATGTCTCTAATTACACCATTACCACCTGGGGATCCTGTTGGTCTCAGCCCCTCAAGGCCCTGTGATGGAAAGACTCTAGATAGTGGTCCCTCCCTACGCTGCCCTTGAGCTGGCTACACCAAGCTTCAGTGTGTCCCTTGGAACATACTCCCGGAGCCTGGAATGTGCCAGTTAGCAGCATTCCCTGACCGACATCTCTGTGTGTTGAAAGGCCAACAAGTTTTTAGCATTCCAAATGCCATCTTTCACTGAGTTGGTGGTCTTCCGACAGTCTGGATCTCTGGCTCTGTGTACATCCGCGGAAATAGCCCATAAATCAGAGAGTCCTCTGTCAGGCTGCTGCTGGGGATGAACTGTGAAAAGGACCCTTGCCTCATTCTTCACACACTCCAAGCAAACCACATGCTGCAGAGAGGTAGGCAACTAGCTCCACTTCACCATAGTTATCTCGGGAACAATGTGGATTGTGGGCGATATTCCTGATGCACAGGAAGTGTATGACCAAGAGTCCACCTCTCACAGTCACGCTGAACAAGTCATGGTGTTTGTTAGTGAGCACTGTTGATGAGACATTTTACCAGATGACCTGGACCGCCTGCTCAGAGATCTGTCAAGTCCTCGTCTCTCAGCATCTGCAGGATGTTACACACTGACCATTGTCCAATACATTTATCATTGATATTTGTTCTATTCCATGCCAATACAGATCACGATGCCTTTGTGCTACTCTTAATCTTCAGCAGATGCTATCTAACCCTGCAGCCTTGAAGAAATTGACAAACTTCTTAAAGGATGAAACTCAACCTCCAAATTAAGTACATTTTAAAGGATGCAGCAATTGACTCAATGGAGCCATCTTAATTCCAATGACTCTCTCAACTCTCTTCTAATTATCCTCAACTAACACCTTTCCATTCCTTTCCACCTTCTGTTTTATCTAGCTCCCCTTAAAAATATGTATGCTAGTTAAAAATATCCATTTCTTATTGATGGCAAGTTGGTAGTAAGCTCCTCAGTCAAACAATCCCTTGGAAAAGACAATTCTGAATTGCCAGTTGCATTCATAAATGACTCTCCCACACAAATGGGCCTAGTTTCTGATCTATGGAAACAAACACATATTGACCACATTAAATCTCGATCAGCCACACTCTTAGTTTAGAAATTTCGAGAGGAATGAAACTCAGTCCCCTGTCACACTACTTCATTTAGTACAACAGTGCAGTGCCAGCAATCCGAGTTCAAATCTGATGCTGTCTGTAAAGAGTTTGTATGTTCTCCCCTTGTCCTGTGTGGTTTTCCTTGGGTGCTCTGGTTTCCTCCCACCCTCCATAACGTATGGGTTAATTTGGGTGTAATTGGGCGGCATGGTTCTAAATGGCCAGAATCAGCTCCTACCATGCTGTAAATTTAAAAAGCAGACACCAGGAATTTAAAAACAAGTAACTACAAATGCTGGAATTCTGTGAGAGGAAGAGAATGTGCTGGATATGGACACTTGGTTTCCATGGAAAGAGAAATCAAGAGTTAATGATTCACAAGCAAAAAACAAACTACTGGAAAAATGGAGTATCAAGCATTAGCTGTTGAGGCATCAGCTTTTCGGGACTCAAACTGTCAATCATCTCTTTGCCTCCACAGATGCTGCTTGACCCTCCTCATTCTTCTAGCGGTTTATGTTTTGCTCCATGTTCCGGCTCCTGCAGTCTCTCACATCTCCGAAAGGTTCTCGACGGTGGCTGTTTGTCAGAGTACAGAGGTGAGAAATCGAGGAGCAGAGGGGAGGAAGAGCAGTGAGAATGAAGGGGAAGTCTGCAATAAGGAGGAGACCATGTTTTCCCAGGTAATACTTGGCTTTTCGTGTCGTCTGGTTAAATGGATGATGGAGAGTGAAATGAAGAAAGGACAAAGCTAAAACAGTGAGTGCAGAACCCAGTAGTTGCTGGAACTCAAACAAAAGAGAACACAGAAAATACCCAGCAGAAAATCTTCTACTTATTATGATGCTCATATCACAGCCGTCTCCTACCTCTCCACAGGACATTAATTCCAAAGGCATTGCTGGCTATAATAATCACCCCAACCTCACCCCATCTTCAGATTCGCCCTTCCAAAGTAAGAGTTAATGAGATTGTTACGTGAACTTCAAAAAGATGAGTCTCTAAAAATCCTAAATCAATACAGGCCTTGCAGCTTCTCCCTTTGCCATCTTGAACCACAGCCAGCAGGGCAAGACAAACAGTCCATTTATATACGCCCCATTCAGAACAAGCCCCTAATTCTGCAGACTGCAAAATGAAATTTGCATTGCAAAACCGGAAGGATAATAGAAATTTGTGTCGGGATCGCTTGATCTATTTTAGAGGGAAAAAAATAGATTTTTCCATATAAAAATACAACAGCAAAGCAATTTGCATTACATTATCAGTGGTATGCACTAGAAAGATTTATACGAAAGGTTACTCACTGTCTCTCTATTCATGCATAGATTTAAGTTGCTTTGTACACTTTATATTTTAAATGTGAATCATGGAAGGGTCATGAAGATGTGCTAAAATCTTATTTACTCAATACTAAAGCAAGTACAATTGAGCTTCAAAGTTTTGCATTAACTGCCTGCAGCTTTGTTATAGCCAGTGATTCACGAGTCTTTTGATGACCCAAAAGCGAGTTACTTGCCTTGTTCCAATTGTTTCTTGTTTGACTAGATTTGAATATGTGACGACAGTTTGGATAGGTTTGAGGCAGATGGTTTTTGACATTTTTCTTGGCATCAGTTGCACACCACACATTGGGACACTTTCATCCTTTGTTTATCCTTCAGTAAGAAAGCTGCAAAAAAGTTGATCATTAATCTGGAATTTTAAAAATACTGGTTTAGGCATGCTTCAGGGTAAATGTAATGTGGTGCAAACCTCAATTAACACTGAGCAACAAAGCTGTGTTATTTGTTTTGTATTGAAGTTAACCTCACACAAAAGTTCAAGGTCAGTGTTGTAAATTATGTAACAATATATAATGTACATAGCTGATAATTGCTCTGCAACCAGCAGAAGGCATGACCTCTTGTTTAAGAATTGTCTTGTAGTGCTGACATTTATTTTGGCAGATACCATCAGGGTTTGGTTTTCAGACACTTGGAATCAACACACAAAGATGTTGGAGGAACTCAGCCGGAGTTCCACGGGAGTTAAAGAGGTATTACCAATGTTTTGGGCACAAGGTTTAAAGGCTGGGGAAAGAGAATGGGAAGGGGAGGAGTGCAGACAAGCAGACAAAAGTTGTTAATTGGATATGATAGGAGGAAAGGTGAGAATTGAATTTGGCTCTATGAAAGGAGACAGGGAAGAGACAGGTTAACAGAAACTGGTGGTCAATGTTAATGCCATCTGGTTGGAGGGTGCCCACTTGGAAGCTGAGGTGTTGTTTCTCCTATTTGCAGGTGCTATCAACCTGGCAGTGCACAAGACCATGGACAGACATGTTAGCAAGGAATCTGAATGGCTCAAAACATTAGTAATATAACTTTATATCTTATGGATATAAAGTAATTTCAGTAATTTTAGTTTTGACTACAATCACAGCAACTGCAGACTTTTGTATCAGGCTTGAAGAAAATAAACTTTCAGGAAGTCTCCATTTTTTTTATTTCCATAAAATACATCTACTTGTACATGGATGTAATGAGGTCACCTAAATGAGCAGTACAGTTAGCTTAGCAGTTAGTGCAACACTGTAACACCGCCAGCAATTGGGACCAGGGTTTGAATCCGGTGCTGTCTCTCAGAAGTTTGTGCATTCTCCCCATATCTGCGTGGGTTTTCTCTGGATCTCCAGTTTCCTTCCACCTTTTAAAACGTACCGTGGGTGGGTTGTAGATCAATTGGATGTAAATTGGGTGGAATGGGCTTGTGGGGCAAAAGGGCCTATTTCGTACTGTATTTAGATCTTCAGTTCAAGTTTGAAAGAATAAAACTGATGCAACAGAAAAACAATTTAAAAAGATGTACCTTTTTCACAAAAATTAATTTGATAAACTGTTTATCCATAAAGTTGTTCTGACCCTATCATGTGGTAATAGATATGTGTTAATGTTAATATTTAAAGTTAAGTTGAAATATTATATTTTATTTCTTAATAGGATAGTCGTGAGGTTGGTGACAGAGTGACACACAGGTCACAGCATGCTTGCAAAGACATCAACACACTCAGAGCAAAGTGTCAGTTTCAAGTTGCAGTGTCCAGAAGAACAATGTCATCATTTTTAATTAAAACTGAAAAGCTGTTTAGAGGCATTTTTTGTTGACACAATATTCTTGGAGTGACATATGGCTAGACTTTCTAGAACCAGAACCACTTAAGTCCTCATGAACAAGAAAAATGAAACTCATAGCCATTTGAACACTTTATACCTAAGCCTAATACTAATATACTAATACCTAAGCCTCTTGAATCAGAAGTGAGGTCATATTCAGAGTTGTGATGTCTACAAGCCAGAGTTAGAAGAGAGATCATGGTTGATAAGAAACTGGGGTCGACAACTGTTTAAAATTCCAATAGCTAATCATATGTTTTCTAGGAATTAACCCAGACCTCATTGGTGATGTAATCTCATATGATCTTAAAGGTGTGTATATAGCTTCATCTCTCTTTCTCCATATCCATATCCGAAGGCAGAGGCATCTTTAGACCAAAAGATTGACAGCATTCTCTGGAGAAGGATGTGCTGTTCTAAGTGGCTTTAAAGTGAGCAAGACCACTTCTGACTATCTCTTTTTGTTCTTAGAGGACAGCCTCATCATGGAAAGAAGCCTCAGAAGAAGCTAAAGAGGGAGTGAAGAAAACCAGTGTGAGATTTTAAGAAGAAGTCTCTTCCTGGGGAAACAACTCAACAAGATTTGTGAGTTTAAACAGTCTAAGGACAGGGTCAGTGTTAACAAACACTTTATTACTGCTTTAAGCAACAATTTAAAAGAACTTGATATTTCATAATCTCTTCCGAACTACAATTTAATCGACCTTCAAGTTCAACACGACTTTAAAATACTGGGCCTTAAAACTAACTTTTTAGACTCAAGTTTAAACTGAAATAGTTTGGACTTTAAAACTAACTTTTTAGACTCAAGTTTAAACTGAAATAGTTTGGACTTTAATACTTTAATACAATTACATTCAGGCATTCAGCAGGTTTAAGCTTAAAGTTAAGTTTGGAGTTAAGTGAGAACTGTTATGTGGTTAATAGTTTAATAAAAAAATATTATTTTGAACTTACTACTGTCTAGCAAATCTTCCATTGCTGCTCCTGTATTAGTACTAACGAGGGTAATTTAGTTTGTAACAGTGTACATAAAGAGGAAAAACCCAACACCCAACCCCAACCAACCAATTTTCCCCTGCAACCGTGTCTGCCTGTCCCACATCGGACTTGTCAGCCACAAACGAGCCTGCAGCTGACGTGGACCTTTACCCCCTCCATAAATCTTCGTCCGCGAAGCCAAGCCAAAGAAAGAACATAAAGATCTAACAACGCACACAATTAACAAATTATTGACAACCGCCCGTGGGCTGATCTCGCCTCCAACCGTGCATCTTGGCGCCTCACAGTTCGGCGGGCAGCAACCTCCTTTGAAGAAGACCACCTCACTGACAAAAGACGAAGGAGGAAAAACCCAACCCCCAACCCACCAATTTTCCCCTGCAACCGTGTCTGCCTGTCCCGCATCGGACTTGTCAGCCACAATCGAGCCTGCAGCTGACGTGGACATTTACCCCCTCCATAAATCTTCGTCCGCGAAGCCAAGCCAAAGAAAGAACATAAAGATCTAACAACGCACACAATTAACAAATTATTGACCACCGCCCGTGGGCTGATCTCGCCTCCAACCGTGCATCTTGGCGCCTCACAGTTCGGCGGGCAGCAACCTCCTTTGAAGAAGACCACCTCACTGACAAAAGACAAAGGAGGAAAAACCCAACCCCCAACCCACCAATTTTCCCCTGCAACCATGTCTGCCTGTCCCGCATCGGACCTGTCAGCCACAATCGAGCCTGCAGCTGACGTGGACTTTTACCCCCTCCGTAAATCTTCGTCCGCGAAGCCAAGCCAAAGATTGTCCTCACCAATATCTCTTCAAACTCCAATTTGATTTTTGTATAAATAATAGATATTTCAGATATTTGAAGATCATCAGCAGAAAAATGTTGATCGAAGCCTGAAAAAAAAACACACAAATGCTGGAGAAACTCGGGTCAAACAGTACCTTATGTAGCAAAGATAAAGATACATCATCAATGTTTCAGGTTTGAGCCCTTCATCGAGGTGTGCTACATAAAGGCACTGTTTGACCCGAGTTTCTCCAGCATTTGTGTGTTTTTTCACTTAACCACGGTGTCAACAGAATCTTGTGTTTTACCTGCTGATGGGAGCCTACTCTAAGTATCTAAAGGAGCTCAAATTTTCCATCCATCACAATCAAACAAGTTCAAATTTATTGTCGCATTATAAATGGGAAAGTGAGAAGGATTTTTTTTGTGAGCAGTCCAGCAAGTCAACTCTAACATGCATGCAGCCGTACCAAGTAGAACACAATTACAAATGCGGCACGTTATCTCTGTGGCACGGTTCATCCACAAGACCGATGACTGCGGGGGAAGAAACAAGTCTTTGAGCCAGCTGATGTGCAATTTCACATTCTTCAACCTTCTCCCCAATGAGAGGAGGGTGAAGAGAATATGTCCAGAGTAGAATACAAGAACAGGGATGTTGAGGTTTATAAGGCACTGGTCAGACCTCAGAATTGTGAGAAGCTTTGGGTTCATTATTTACATAAAGATATGGTGACGTTGGAGATGGTTGAAGGAGGTTCAATAGAATGATTCCGGGAATGCAAGGGTCATCATCTGAGGAGTGTTTGACAGCCCAAAGCTTATACTTATTGGAATTTAGGAGAATGAGGGGTGATCTCATTGAATGTTTGAATGTTGAAAGGTAAAGGTTGTTTCTCATGGTGGGAGAGTCAAGGACAAGAGGGCACAACTTCAGAAATGAAAGGTGTCTGCTTAGAACAGCAATGCTTCAGAATTTCTTTCACCAGAGGGTGGTAAATCTGTGGAATTTGTTGCCACAGGTATTTGTGGAGGCCAGGTCATTTGGTGTATTTAAGGCAGAGATTGGTAGGTTCTTGATATTCCTAGTCATCAAAGGTTATGAGCAGAAGTGTGGGCAGTGGGGCTGAATGGGAAAATGGACTAACTCATCGTTAAATGGCAGGGTGGACTCGATGGGCTGAATGGCTTATTTATGTTCCTATGCCTTATGGTGTGGATGGGTTTGTCAGCATTTTGGCTGCTTTTCCCAGACAGCAGTAAGTGCAGTGGAGTCAAAGAAGGTTTGCATGATGCCCTGAGCTGCATTGACAACCGTCTGCAGCTTTTGGGCTGCCAGGCTGGAGAGCAGTTTCTTCCTGCAGGCTGTGAGATTGATGAGCAGTATTCTATAACTAAGCAAATCATCCAAAAAATTTTAGATACATTTATTTTAAATTATTTATTTTATGTATACATGTAATTATTATGTGTAACAGAGTTAAAAATGGGTATTAATAATTTCTATTCAATTCTGTATTTGTGAATTTTATTTCAATGAGTGACTTGTATTTACTGTCATTTTAATAATGTTTCCATTGGGAATGAGTTCAGAGGTGCACATCTCTTGTGCACCCCCTAAGCCCCTCCTTTCCTGTCTCTCAAACTACTGTAACCTTGCTAAGGGAGCAAAGGCTTAAAAAAAACAATGATGGTTGTATTATTTTGTCTTTTAAAGGGGAACAAATAAATGCTGGAAAACAATTCTGAGTCGTCTCTTCCTGTACACCCTATGCAAACTCGCTACACTATGCATTGTCCAAAGAAACACACTCATCTGTCTGTACATGCACAGAGGATAATAAACTTGAACTTCTGATCTTTGGCAGAGTAACTCCCATTTCACAGTAATGCCCCCAGCTAAGATGAGACAAGGTTAGCAGAGCCTGGACTTTTCTCTTTAGAGCAAAGAAGGATGAGAGGAGACTTGATTGAGGTCTACAAGATTCTGAATGGCATAGATAAGGTGGGCAGCCAGCACCTTTTTCCCAGGGTGGGCATAGCAAACTCCAAAGGACATATGTACAAAGTGAAGGGAGGGAAGTTTAGGGGGAGACATGAGGGATAAGATTGTTTCTTTTTAAAATAAGCACAGAGTAGTGGGTGCCAGGAATGCCTTGCCAGGGATGGTGATGGAGGCTGAAACATTAAGAGGTTCTTAGACAGGCACATGGGAGCTAGGGAGGATTTAGTACTTTTTTTTAAGGAATATGTGGGTCAGCTCCACATTGGGGTCCAAAGGGCCTGTACTGTTCTGTGATGTTTCCAATGGTGCACCTATAAAAGTTGTCACAGGTCATGGATGCATGCCAAACTTCCTTAGCCTAATGAGAAGATCAAGAATGAGTTATACAGGGGTCTGTTTAATTGATTCAAATTTGACAAAACAACCAAAAAAGTTATTGCCCTGAGAATGGAAACAAGGGAACATAGAATGAAGAACAGAAGAGTGGATATAGATGAACACACTTGATTTCATCTGATCTCTCAATGGATAAAGACCATTTAGGATGTACAATGAAGGGAAATCAGCTGCTAACATCACAAAATTTAAGGGTTTGTTAATGGTCATCTAGGTAAAGTTAATGAGGAAGTCAGGATTCAAACTTGTTAATTTTGATTGGAAACTCGTGATCAGACTGAATAGAGCAGTAGAATTTTATGATCCAAAACATGATTGTTGACCTGCTACGTACATTCTCAAAGATTTGTTTTTCGTGGCAAGAAATGTTCACAGGAAAGATAAGTTCCCACTGATGCACGGAGCTTCAGCTTCTTACAGGCAGAGTTGTTTGCCAATGCTTGTTTTCATTGTTTTTTCTACAAGTTTGGCAGACTTTATTTCCATAATTGTGTAGGATTTATCATTTAAATCAAGTTTACGTTTCCCAAATTTCCTGAGATGTCTGATGGCAGCCAGGATTATAACAAATGAGATAATTGGATGCCATTACAGGTTTTGGGAACAGCCAGATCAGAAGAGGCAAACAAAGAGGAAGAGGTTTGAGACATTTGTTGGCATCCAGCCTTGCTGCTGTTTAGATAGATTATCAAGTGTATCAAGAGTTCCCAGAGAACAGAGCTATATTCAAAATAAACCAAGTATAGCAGACACTTCAGGCTTTGTAGTCACGTAACCCCTGAATGATCATAGTAAAAAATAAATTGTTCTGTCGATTGGAGGAGAAATGTCAAAGCAACATTTGGGTCATAAAATTCTACTGTTCCATTGAGTCAGACAAAGAGTTTAGAATCAAAAATAATTCAAAAGCCAAACTGATTCATTATCTTTATTTTTAACCAAATGCCAGTCCCTGTCCATGCACATGAATTGGATCCCAATAATATCAATTAACTGCTCACGTCGTACTTTCTACGGAACAAGTTCCGTTACCTGGGTCTATCCATAAGCTGAATTTGTTCGCAAGGTGGAACAGGTACTTATGGTTCTTATTTAGCATTTGTGAGGTAACATTATGTGCACATGCCATTTGGGAAACAGACCATTTGTAAGTACGAGTTGTTCGTAGCCTGGATGTTTGTAACCCAGGGACTGCCTGTATATAGAATTATTTATTCTTCATAAAGTGTGAAGGTCTTCAGACCATGAATATATAGTAATATAAGTCATTGCTACATAAATTATTTACAGAGAGAAAAAAATTCTTAAGGTTGAAATGCAACCTCTACCTTTCTGTACTTTTAGCAATGGTAAGGAAGGGTATTTCTGAAATCGAATAGGTCTAAATCAAACCTATGCTTCAAAAAGAACAAGAGAATTTCCAACATGTAAAGCAAATAATATTGACGATGAAAATGAACAGAGGTCTATTCTAAATAAGTGCAGTAAGAGAAGGTGCAAAAGTTGAAGGAGAAATTTGCTGAGTCCCAAGATACAACACAGTCAGAACTTTGCTCAATCTGTTGGCTTTAGGTTTGATCGATGAGTTAGCAAAACAGAAGAAAATAGTAACTGATTTATGGTAAAAATGAAGTTATTTCAAGCCTGTAATTATGACAACTTGCTCTCAGAAGCGATGGGACAGGCTGGTGTTTGAAATCAATGATGGTTAAATTTAGAGGCATTGCTATCAGAGGGAAACCTGATTTGTGAGAACACATGAAAAATGTCCAAACAGGTAAATATTGACTTGTAAAAGTGAGCAGGATTCACAAATGAGACTGGCTGTTTTATAGATATGTGAAACAAGTAGTAAAAAATACAGATTATTTTGAAGTAACCAAAGCTTGTTACCAGTGAGAAAAAAAAATGTTTATTCGGGCAAGAAAGGTGGTGCAAAAGGCCACATTACTTTATACTTAATTTGGGCCAGTGGGAATTAGAGTAATTAAAAAGAGGGCACATAAAATGAGTGAAGTTTCACCATTTTCATCATTCAATTTTCCAAGAAATGAAGACAGAGGAAATTCTCACATAAAATGGGATCAAAATAATCGAAGGTGGTCTACAGATTCTTGCCACGGAAGTGAATGACAACATGAATCTGGAGGCTATTTTAAGGTGAAACACCACATTATATTGGCTCACGTTTTTTTTAAAGTAATTTTACTTTCATGACATGATTGCCTGACCAATCTATTGGAACTTTTATGAGGAAATCTCAGGTTGGGGACAAGGGAAAGGCTGTGGATGTTGTGCACTTGGATTTTCAAAAGGCCTTCGATAAGGTGTCGCATAAGAAGTTGCTTAATAAGATGAGAGCCCATGGAATTACAGGAAAGATATTAGATTGGGTGGAGTGTTGGCTGAAAGCCAAGGGTGGTTGTTTGCCGCTTACTGGTGGTGTTCTGCAGGGATCGGTGTTGGTCTTTATACGGAGCATATTGATGATTTTTATTATGTTTTGAATGGTTTTGTGGCTAAGTTTGCAGATGGCACCAAGATATGTGGGGGAGTAGGAAATGTTGAAGAAACCAAAAAGTTGCAAAAAGACTTGAACAGCTTAGGAGAGTGGGCAAAGAAATGACAGCAGAGATAGAATGTTGAGAATTATACAGTTGTACATTTTGGAAGAGAAAATAAAACAGGAAGATTACCATTTGGATGGGGAGAAAATTCAAAATTTGGAAGTGCAAGGGGACTGGGATAATAAAGATTAAACACCAGGTTGGACCGACAGTAAAGAAAGTGAATGCTATTTCAAGAGGAATAGTGTATAAGAGTAAAGAGGTGTTGATGAGGCTCTATGGGGCAATAGTGAAACCTTATTTTGAGTACAAGAGATGTAATGATGTTGGAGAGAGTACAGAGAAGATTTACCAAGATGATTCCTGGAATGCAAGGGCTAACATTTGAGGAACGTTGAATAGCTGTATTCATTGGAGTATAGAAGAATGAGAGGGGATCTCACAGAAACATTTCAAAAGCTGAAAAGATTGGACAGTATAGATG
Source organism: Narcine bancroftii (assembly GCF_036971445.1). Lineage (NCBI taxonomy): Eukaryota > Metazoa > Chordata > Chondrichthyes > Torpediniformes > Narcinidae > Narcine > Narcine bancroftii. Next base: position 83,226,989 of record NC_091478.1, on the reverse strand, counting down.
TGAATAAGATGTTTCCCCTGGTGGGTGAGTCCAGTACAAGAGGGCACAGTCTTAGAATTAGAAGGTATCCATTTAAAACAGAGATAAGGAGAAATTTCTTTAGCCAGAGGGTCGTGGATTTGTGAAATTAGTTGTCACATACAGCTGTGGAGGCCCGATCATTGGGGGGGAATTTAAGGAGGAGATTGATAGGTATCTCATTAGTCAGGGTGTCAAGGGATATGGGGGAAAAGGCCAGAATTTGGAACTAGATGTGAGAATGGTTTAGCTCAGGGTGGAGTTGCAGAGCAGACTTGATGGTCTACTTCTTTTCCTTTATCTTGTGACCTTGATGGTGATGACTTAAAAGGTGGACATCACAGTGCCTTTATGCAGAGCTGAGTCAGGAGCCGGCTTTCAGGGCTGAAGGAGGCAGGACAAGAGATGTAGGAGCGCCGCCCGCCACCATGACATCAAACTTGAGCACCAAGGGAAAGCTGTCTATACTCGAAAATGGCGACTGAAAAGCAGGTAAAAACACTAGTGGAGATCTGTGCAAACAGTATTAGGAAGATCTCCTGCACAATGTAATAACCTCTGCTAACCGTATGGGTTTTTCAAAAATTTAGGCTCCTGGGTCACAGGTTGACAGCGTCATCATCAGCCCACCCTTTTCTCCCACGTCATTACATTTGCTTTTTACCCCCTCGATAAAGGCATCTTGAGACTCACATTGGGTGCAGCAGTACACTGATTAAGCAGACTGAATATTCAGCTGGGTGACTAGAAAACATTGCACCTGAATGTGAAAAATCATGGCTAAATCTGAAAACAGTTGAAAGCATTGAAGTGATTTGAGTTAATATGATAGCAAAATACTAAAACCTTGCCGCCAGTAGTTATTGCAGGCTTCAAACCAAACCCCTTGGGAAGAAGTTAGCTCAAGAAAACTTCTTGATGAAGGAGTCATGTGATGGAGTAGTGGCCAGTAGGGGAACTCCAGCCCTCTCCAAAAAAGTTAAAAAAAGATAGAGAAAAAACAAAGGCACAAACATAAAAACCATAACAAAGTGAAAGTAAAAGTGTGGAGAAAATGGCAGCGAAGAAAGAAAAACCAAAAACAACGGGAAGAAAAGAAGAACGAAGGACGTTGGAGGAGGAAGGTGAAGGCCCGCCGTGGAGAGAGAAGCCCGCTCCCTGAGGTCAGTGGAAGCCCCGAACTCGGGACTACAAAAATGGCTCACAGAGCCAAACAAAAGTGCGCAACCGCGCAAGACAAAAATAACACTGACGGGAGGGGGGGACCAGCTGAGGAGTAAATCTCCATAGCTGAAACAGACAACTACAACACAACAGCAAGAGGAAAACATCGAAAATAACGAGAACAAGAAGGAAGAATAAAAATAAGAAATCAAAGAAACAACAGATGACCAACCCAGAGGAAGAAGACCAACACCAAGACACTTTTAATAAAAATAAGAAGACCAAAAATACCCAACAAAATAAAACAAACAACCCAACAAGAAAACCAGAAGAAACAGAGGTAAAGGACACAGAGTCTGGAGTGGACTCAGAAGAAGAGGAGGAAGAACACAGAGAAATGGAAGATGAAGAGAAGGGCAAGTACATGGATATATATTTTTTTAAAGAATATATGGAAACAGTAAAAGAATGGCAGACACAAGAATTCAGTGAAATAAAAAGAAGAATAAAAAGTACAGAAGAAAAAGTGAATAGATTAGAGATGATCATGACAAATATAGGAAAAAGAGTAGACAAGGTGGAAGAGCAAGAAACACCCATAGAAATGGAAGTAGATGACCTAAAAAAGAAATTAGAAGAATCTGATAAAAAAGTTAAAGAGACACAGGAGCTGTTAGCTCAGAAGATAGATATAATGGAAAATTATAATAGAATAAACAATATAAAGATAGTGGGCCTTAAGGAAGATGAAGAAGGCAAAAATATGAAAGAATTTATAAAAGAATGGATCCCCAGGGTCCTAGGAAGACCAGAATTACAGGAAGAAATGGAAATAGAAAGGGCACACAGAACATTAGCTTCTAAACCACAACCACAACAAAAACCAGGATCCATTCTAGTAAAAGTCCTAAGATATACAACAAATGAAAATATATTGGAGAAGGCATGAAAAAAATAAGAGAAGACAAAAAAAACCATTGGAATACCAGGGTCAAAATTTTTTTTTCTATCCAGATATAAGTTTTGAACTCCTGAAGAGGAAGGAGTTCAATGCAGCAAAAATGACCCTATGGAAAAAAGGTTATAAATTTATGTTAAAATACCCAGCAGTACTTAAAATAGTTATTCCGGGGCAGCAAAGCAAACTATTCTCGGATCCGGAAGAAGCACGAAAATTTGCAGAACAACTACAAAACAGACAGAGATGAAGATAAGTAACAAGAACAAAAATGACAACAAACTATGTGTATGTATGTATACATATATATATATATATATATATATATATATATATAAAATATATGTGTATATATAAAAAATAGAGTATAGGTAAGAACTAAGAAGGGAAAGAAAGGGAAGAAAGGAAGTAAGGAGGGAATTAAGAGAGTGGCCTTTGTTATATATGAAGATTAAAATCTTTTCTGGGGGGGGCTGGGTGGGGAAGAATAACAGTCACTGCGAAATCAGTTGACGCTTGCGAGCGGATTCGCAAATCCAAATGGAGAGGGGAGATGTGGTTGCCCGACAAGGGACAAAGGGCAACTCAGAAAGGGGAGGGACTATTGGGGTTAAAGGAATTTTAGATATGAGAATAGTGGAAATATTTTATGTTTTAGAAATGTTGTCTTATAATGTTTTCAAAAAAAAAAGCAGAAATGGATAAGAAGGGAAGATGGTGATGAGGAAATGGAAAGGAAAGATAAACAAAGTATGAAATGACTATGTTGAACTATATGACTTTAAATATTAATGGAATATATAACCAAATCAAAAGGAAGAAACTGTTAAATTTACTGAAAAAAGAAAAAAATTGATATAGCATTCGTACAAGAAACACATCTAACTGAAGTGGAACACAAGAAATTAAAGAGAGATTGGATAGGACGTGTAACAGCAGCATCATATAATTCAAAAGCCAGAGGAGTAGCTATATTAATAAACAAAAATGTACCAATCAAAATAGAAGAGGAAATAATAGATCCAGCAGGGAGATACGTAATGATAAAATGTCAGATATATTCAGAATTTTGGAATTTACTCAATGTATATTCACCTAATGAAGAAGATCAAAAATTTATGCAAGATATCTTCTTGAAGATAGCAGATACGCAAGGGAACATACTAATAGGAGGGGATTTTAACCTTAATTTGGACTCAAACATGGATAAAACTGGAAAAAAAAGTAACAGAAAGAACAAAGTAACTAAATTTATAGTTAAATCGATGCAAGAAATGCAACTTTTGGATATATGGAGGAAACAACACCTAAAGGAAAAGGAATATTCATATTATTCGGGTAGACATAAAACATACTCAAGGATAGACCTATTCCTGTTATCAGCCCACATTCAAGGGAGAGTTAGAAAAATGGAATATAAAGCTAGAATATTATCGGACCACTCACCCCTGTTATTGGCAATAGATCTAGAGGACATCCCACCAAGAATGTATAGATGGAGATTAAACTCCATGCTACTTAAAAGACAGAATTTTAGAGAATTCATTGAACGACAAATTAAAATGTACTTTGAAATAAATACGGAATCAGTGAAAGATAAGTTTATACTATGGGACGCAATGAAAGCATTCATCAGAGGGCAAAGAATAAGTTATGTAACTAAGATGAAGAAAGACTACAATCGGGAAACAGAACAGTTGGAAAGGGAAATAACAAATATAGAAAAAATTAGCAATAAAGGAAGATACAACTAAAAGAAGAGAATTGGCAGATAAAAAAATAAAATATGAAACACTACAAACATATAAGGTGGAGAAGAACATAATGAAGACAAAACAGAAATATTATGAGCTAGGAGAAAAAATGCACAAAATTCTAGTGTGGCAGCTTAAGACAGAACAAATTAAAAGAATGGTATTGGCATTAAGGAAAAAGGACAAACAAATTACATATAATCCAATGGAGATCAATTAAAACTTCAGGGAATTCTACGAGCAACTATATCAAACTGAAAACGAAGGGAAAGAAGACAAAATAGATGAATTTCTAACTAAAATTGAACTACCGAAATTACAAACAGAGGAGCAAAATAAATTAATAAAACCATTTGAAATAGAAGAATTACAGGAGATATTTAAAAAAACTACCGAACAATAAAACACCAAGAGAGGATGGATTCCCAATAGAATTCTATAAAACATTTAAAGACTTATTAATTCTTCCCCTCCTGGAAGTAATCAACCAGATTGATAAAATACAAAGCATACCAGATTCATGCAAAACAGCAATAATTACAGTAATATCAAAGACAGGGAAAGATCCACTTGCACCAGCGTCATATAGACCAATATCCCCACTTAACACAGATTTTAAGATAATAGCTAAACTATTAGCAAACATATTGGCTGACTATGTACCAAAAATAGTAAATCTAGACTAAACTGGATTTATTAAAAAAAGATGAACAACAGACAATATCTGTAAATTTATTAACTTAATTCATGCAGTAGAAGGAAATAAAACTCCAACAGTAGCGGTTGCTTTAGACGCAGAGAAGGCTTTTGACAGAGTAGAATGGAATTATTTATTCAAAGTACCTCAAAAATTCAGCCTACCAGAGAAATATATTAATTGGATTAAAGCATTATATAGGGGCCATTGGCGAAAGTGACACTAAATGGATATATATCAAAACAATTTAACTTAAGCAGATCAACAAGGCAGGGATGTCCACTATCTCCCTCACTGTTCGCGTTAGCCAGAGAACAACTAGCAGAACTGATAAGAACAGAAAATAAAATAAGAGGGATAAAAAAAAGAGAAAGAATATAAAATCAGTCTATTTGCAGATGACGTTATAATATACTTAAAAGAACCAGAAATATCAATAAAAGAATTACATAGGAAATTGAAGGAATATGGAGAAGTATCGGGTACAAGATCAATGCAAATAAAAGTGAAGCAATGCCAATGAATAATGCGGATTTCACAAAGTTTAAGAAAGAATCGCCATTTAGATGGCAAACACAAGCAATGTGATACCTAGGTATACAACTAAATAAAAACCTTGGCCATCTATATAAACTCAATTACCATCCATTAATGAAAAAAATTACAAGACGACTTAGAGCATTGGAAAGACTTACCACTAACACTGATAGGAAGGATAAACTGTATTAAAATGAATATTTTCCCAAGGATACAATACCTATTTCAGTCATAACCAATACACCTAACAGAGAAATTCTTTAAGGAGTTAAAGAAAATAATAAGTAAATTCTTATGGAAATGGGGAAACCAAGGATAGCACTAAATAAATTAACAGAATTGGTACAAACAAGGAGGCTTACAACTACCAAACTTTAAGAATTATTATAGAGCCACACAATTAAGATACCTATCAGATTTTTATCAAACAAGGGAAAAACCAGATTGGACCAGATTAGAACTAGAAAAAATAAGGGAGAAGATACCTGAACATATACTATATAAATGGGATGAAAAATTGGTGCAACGTAGGAATACACTGGTATTGCATCATCTGCTCATCATTTGGAAGAAGATTCATGTAGAAAGGAATAAAACAAATTACCAACTACCAAAACTAATATTGACACAAAATCAGCTAATCCCTTTCACAATACATAACCTTCCCTTTAGAGTACGGGAGAGAAAAGGGATCAAAAGAATAGAAAATTGTTTTTCAGGAAATAAATTATTATCCTTTGAACAAATGAAGGATAAATTTAATATAACTCACGATACAATGGTTGGATACTACCAACTGAAAACCTACTTGAAGGACAAATTGGGAAACAGTCCGAGGTTACCAGAAGGAAGCAATTTTGAATATGTGATTACAGACACAATGATAATTAAAAAATTTGTAACAAGCATGTACATCAAACTGCAAGAAAAGGAGAATGAGGAAACAAACAGTAAACCTAAACAAAAATGGGAACAAGTTCTAAACATAAAGATAAAGAATAAAACATGGGAGAAGTTATGCTCCGGAACTATGAGAAATACAATAAACACGAGGTTACGCATGATACAATATAACTGGATACACAGGCTATACATCATACCTCAAAAGTTAAATAAATGGGACCCAACAGTATCAGACAGATGTCTTCACTGTAAAAAGGAAACGGGAACAACAATTCATGCAATTTGGACATGTGAGAAAGAAGAAAAATTTTGGGAAGATCTAAACCAGATATTAAATAAAATCACAAAAAGCAATATACCAAAAAACCCAGAGATCTTCCTCCTAAGTAATATAATAAACAAAGAATTTGGACTCTATTTGGATGGAGCACAAAAAAGATTTGTTCTGATAGCCCTAGCTGTAGCAAAAAAAATGTATTATGTCAACCTGGAAATTAGAAGACAACTTGAGAATACAACAATGGTACATAGAAATGAATAAATGTGTTCCATTAGAAAAAAATAACATATAATTTAAGAAATAACATTACAATATTCGAACAAATATGGGAGCCATACATGAAACACAATAGAGAAATCCTACCATGGACTTCCACCACCTGAAATGACAGAAGGAGAAGATAATGAAAAGAACAGACTCAGTAAAATTTCTTGTTTATTTTTATTAAGTGACAACATTGTTTAACAGGTTTAATGTATCTAATAGATTGAACTTCAAATAAATGGGGAAGGGGGTGAGGAAGGGAGGGAAGGGTGGGGGGAAAAAGGGGGAAAAATGACACTATATATTTAAGAAGAAAAATGTCTGTATGTATCTTGGTCAATATGGTTTATAGTGTGAAAAATAAAAAAATTTTAAAAAAACTTCTTGATATTGGAGGAATAGGTGCAACATTAAGGAAGATAAAGCTTAAAGATTGTGAAGGAAAGAAAAACCTGCAAATCTAAAAAAGAAAAAAGAAAAAACAGAAAATGCTGGAAACAGCAGTTCAGGCAGCATCTATGGAAAGAGAAACAGTTAATATTTTTGGTCAAAGGCCTCTTGTAAAGAGAAAAAAAAAGTTAGTTTTAAGTTGTAGAAACCAAGGGATGGGTAAGAAAAAAGGATTGCATCTGATTGGTTAATGGCAGGGAACCCAGGAGATGAGCTATCAATGGAGCAGAGAGAAGGTGACACTAGGCCCTTTCAAATTGCTGTGTAAAATGGGGTTAACCAGGTAATTTGCCCTATAAGAAAGGGTCCAATCGAGTCAACCTCGTCGGAATCCAACCAGAGTCATAACCTATCTCAGAGGTAGTCAGGGAACCCAGTTAAACTTGCCTAGGTCTCATCCACAGCCAATTTGAAAATGAAAATGGCCGACCCGCTTACTCTGGTGACATCAGCACTTGCGTGCATGCCTCACCAGGAAGCCAGCATCTGAACATCTGGAAGTACTTCTGGTGAATGCGTGTCACGTCATTACAGGGCATGATCCCCCCTTAAATCACCGGGTTGGTAATTTAATGGGTCAACCACCCCCCCCCCCCCCACCGCAATATGCCCCAGTAATCACACCTGGGTCCCAGGAGAGCTACCCAGGAGCTGCAGTTTAAAAGGGGATAGTGTTTATAAATAGCGGCCAGGGTGTGCTTATGAAGAGGGAAAACTGAACTAATATCACAGAAGATTTACAGCAAAAACAAAATGAACAAATGTGATATGGACAGAGAAAGTAAATAAACACAAGAGGAAGAATTCAATCAAGTCTGGAAGGCTGTGACCATGGTCAAATGGAAAATTATCCAAAATTCCTTGTCACTAGAGTGGTGAGAGAGATACGTCAAGGATTTCACAGCTGACTAGGCACATTTACAGGTCGTCAAATTCATCTATCCTAACATTTCACCATGGCTCTTCAAACCTTTAAGCAAAATTGGAGGTATAAATTGAAAGACTGCAATGCAGCTGGGCCAGGACGTTCTAGATAGAGCTCGTATAGAAATTGGACAATTCAGACCGTTGTGTTTTAGCATGAGCAACAATCCATTTTGCACGAGTTTAAAATATGCCAGATCTTTCTGGATTTATGGAGATTGGAAGCTGACTGTTAATGAAGTCTTGTAAAAACACTGAAATGCTGGAGAAAGGCTCAGATCTGAAACATTGACAATATATCTTTATCTCCTATGGACGCTCCAAGACCAACCAAGTTCCTCCAGCATTCTGGAGTGTTTGTAGTTCAATCACAGCATCTGCAGACTTCCGTGTTTCACTCATTAATGAAGTTTTGGCCTTGGAACAGTATCCAGTTTCGAGAATAGAAGACAGATTTGCAGTTTTACCTGCAGGACCACAGATCACAATGTTGATAACAGGGATACCTATTGACAGACATGTTAGTGGAGTGCTCCAAGAGATTTTGGCTGTCGACATACCCAAAGGCACACACACACTGACTAGGCTTACATTTTAGCTTTCGCTCAAGCAAAGGGCGAGGGGCTTGTTTCAGGCATTCCCAAGTTTGCTATATTCTTTGGTGATGCCCTCCTTTGGGGAAAAGAACACATGAACAAACACAGATTTATTACAATATGAAAAGGAGCCTTTTCGACCCAAATTGTTCATCATAACAGCTCCCACCAGAACGATCCTATCAGGATATCGCCTCAAACCGTGCATCTTGGCGCCTCACAGTTCGGCGGGCAGCAACCTCCTTTGAAGAAGACCGCAGAGCCCACCTCACTGACAAAAGACAAAGGAGGAAAAACCCAACACCCAACCCCAACCAACCAATTTTTCCCTGCAACCGCGTCTACCCATCCCACATCGGAATTGTCAGCCACAAACGAGCCTGCAGCTGACGTGGACATTACCTCCCCATAAATCTTCGTCCATGAAGCCAAGCCAAAGAAGAATTCCCTCTCGTGCCCTTTAAAAAGGAATTATGCTGCACAACTACATCAACTGGCAAGTTAGAGAGTGGCCAATTGGCCCTTGCAAGGGGAGAAAACTGAAGCATCAAGAAGAAACCCATACATCCATGGGGAGGGTATGCAAATTCCACACTGATCCAACCTGGAGCTTGGATACAAGTAGTGCAAATCCATAAGAAGTGTTGAACAAACTGGAAATGGCAGGCATTTGTCTAAAAAGTAGTGCTTTTCTAGTGAAATATGGTAGGTGGGATTCTGCATGGTCTTTAAAAGATTAAACCGCAGTTCATGAGAAGGCAGAAGCCAATACTCCATCACCACAATGCCTGTGATTATTGGACAATCAATAGGCAGATCCTATACTGACCCAGGATAGTCTACGAAGAGAGAGAGAGATTTTGAAAGATGTTGTTATTAATGTGGCATTCACTTGGGTTAAGGGTGAGATACAAATGATATAAATTGAATGCATATAGTTGATCCCATCCAAGCCAGCAGATTTCAGTCCTTTTAGAGACCATCTCATGATCTTCAACAGATATTCTCTTGGTTAAAAAAAATTGCAGGTGATCTCTGCAAGAGCTGCATTTGCAAACGTGCTCTCAACAGGCTTGAAGAAAATAAACTCAATTATGCCTCCACATAATGTTCTCCCAAGTCCTCTCTTAAGCTCTTTCCTGGATAACACATACTGCTCATGATCCCTTTCTGTTTCCTGCTTCCTATATCTAATGTATGCTTCCTTCTTCCTCTTGACTTTTGCCTGACTTTTTTCGTCAGCCACAGTTCCTTTTTCCTACCATCTTTCCCTTGTCCCAGAGGGACAAATCTTTCTTGAACCCTGCACAAGTGGTCCCTAAGCCTCCTCAACATTACTTCTGTGCTTTCACCCTTAAACACATTTCCATTTGCTTGTTCCTGCCTCGCCCTTTCATAATTAGCCCTTCTCCAGTTAAGCACTTTCCCAGTTTGACCTTTTCCATAGCTACGTTGAAGCTAAGGAAGATTTGTTCTCTCTCACCAAACTGCTCCCTCAAAGAGGTCCATCACCTGACCAGGTTCATTCCCCAGAACCAGATCCAATGTGGATCTAGTCGGCCAGTCCACGTACTGTGTCAGGAATCCTTCTTGAACACACCCGACTAATTCACCCCCAACTGTCCCTCTTGCAGTCGGTAGGTGCCAGTCAATATTAGGGAAGTTGAAATCACCCATAACTACAACCCTGTATTTCCCACACCATTCCAAAATCTGCCTGCCTATCTGCTCCTCAGTGTCCCAAGAGCTATTTGGGGGCCTATAGACTTCTCCCAGTAAAGGGATAGCTCCCTTCCTATTTCTGACTTCCACCCACACTGACTCAGTGGACACTCCCTGTGCAGTGTCCTCCCTTTCTACAGCCATGATACTATCACTGACTAGTAATGTTGCTCCCTCCCACCCCCGATTTTCTACCTCTCATCCTATTCTTTTTAAAAACACCTAAACCCAGGAACCTGCATCAGCTAATCTTGCCCTTCCTCCAGCCAAGTTTCACTAACAGCCACAGCATCGTAGTTCCACCTACTGATCCACGCTCTGTTAATCCCTCTTATTCCTAATATTCCTAGCATTGAAATAGACACATTTAAAACCCTCCAACTGGCTACATTTATGTTTTGTCCCCTGCCTGTCCTTCCTCACCAGATCAGAGCACATAGCTTCATGCATTTTTCTTCTACCCTAATCTCTGTCCTCACATTCTGATTCTCACCCCTCCCCTCCAAACTAGTTTAAACCCTCCCCAACAGCTCTAGCAAACCTGCCCACCAGGATATTGGTTCCCCCTCCAGTTCAGGTGCAGCCCGTCCTTTTTAATCAGGTCAGACTTTCCCCAGAAAAGATCCCAATGATCCACAAATGTGAACCCCTGTCCCTGGCACCAACTCTTCAGCCACACATTCATCTGTCACAACTTCCTGTTCCTACCTCTCTGGTGCATGCCACAGGGAGCAATCCTGAGATTACTACCCCTGAGGTCCTGCTGTTTAACTTCTTTCCTAACTCCCTGTAATCCCCCTTCAGGACCTCATCCCTACTTCTATCTATATTTGTCCCCACATGGACCATGATATCCCTCCAGAATCCTGTGAACTTGATCAGAGACATTCCTGATCCTTGCACCTCGGAGACAACATTCTATCAGAGAGCCTCGATTTTGTCCACAGAACCTTCTATCCACTTGTCTAACCAACAAGTCTCTAATCACCATCACTCTCCTCTTCTCCCCACTTCCTTTCTGAGCCAGGGTGCCAGCTTCTGTACCCGACCTCCTTGGTAGATCATTCCTCCAACAGTATCTAAAACAGTAAACTTGTTGAGCAGGACAGCCACAGGGGTGATATGGAGATATGTCTGTTGCCCAAGCAGTGGGACCACCCCCCCACATGCTAATGACAGATCAAGAGGAATGATGAAAATCGATCCAGTTTGAGGCCAGCAGCATCACAGGAGTTGCCATGCCAATGTTCAGTACAGCAGTTCAGCTGCCTTCAGGACTCTGAATTTTTCCTCGGGGTTTACTCTCAAACCCTTTCCCATGAGCTAGTAAAGCCACAAGGCCGTGGAGGTTTGAAATCGGAGTTTCCCCTCTCCTAGAGGAGTTACCATGTGGTTAATGAGCCTCACAGGCCCAGAGCAACTGGTTTCAAGGTGCCAGTGGTTCTCCCTTGCCCCTTCTCCTGTCAGTGAGAACAGCTCCACCAGGCATAAGAAATACACCACACGTGAAGGCCAGGAGTTGGACTTGGTTGTCAGAGGCTGTTTGAGGTGCACGCCACAAAGAGCAATTGTGTAGCAGTGGGACCTTGTTCCCACTATCAACCTTCAGCTATGACAACCTTTAGAGTCATGGATGTCATAGCAGCAAAGACCAGTGAACAATGAAAGTGAATTGGCATTGATAACATAGGCATGGCATTAGACATTAAATTTGCGAAATGCCGGTCGAAGGCAGGCTGCTTTCTGATGGGTGAGAATTGAGCATTAGTATCTCATCACATTCTATTAGACATCAATTTCCCTCTCTCAACCTCTTGCACTTTTGTCTAAAACTATCAAGTGTCCAGCTAAGAATTAGAGAGCAACACAATAGAGTTTGATACATATTATCAGTGGCTGTGAGCAGGATCTGAATAAATTGTGATGTCAAGGTATTTTACCACGCCATCACGGCTGCTCAATTGTCAGTCGATGGAACAATTAGTTTTCAATTGATCAGCAAAGCTCCACTTTAAACAGGATATCTGACTTGTTGCAATTTGTCTGATACAAAGTAGTACACTTAGAAAGACCATATAAAAGCATTAAGAAAATTGAATTCACTGTGGATCAATGAGTCTGAAGCAAATTGAATATCCGAACTAAGTAGGACATCATAGTTAATTTTGTTAACAGAAGGAAAATGTAACTACAGTACAGATAGATTTTAATCAGAGGCCCAAGAGAGATCTAGCTTCACAAAGAGAAAATAAAGCCCTATTCAGTTGTACGTTTGGGATCAAGATTGGCCCCCAAGAAGCAATTATGAAACATGATGTACAATTAACCTATGCCTATAGATCACAGTGCAGGAGCCATTTAAACATTATGTTGTTTGTTCATTGTAATGACACTGAACGCAACTTAAATTAACTACACTGCTGATTGGCAGCAAACATCATAAAATATAGGAGCAGAAGTAGGCCGATCGGCCCATCGAGTCTGCTTCACCAAATTAAGCCAACTTAACAGGGACAAAAAAAAGTTGTAACTAGCCAGTTAAAGGCAAACCCTGCTGTGCCCCTGAAATTGATCGAGGCTGTTGGCTGTCATGTTGGAAGCGAATCAAAGAAACACTGAACAGCAGCAAAATACGAGATGGAGTGGATTCCTTCACCTGCATGTATCCCTTTAAGTGGGATCTCCAGGGACACGTCCAGAAATGCAAGGGCCATAGAGATCTCTTTTGAATTGGATACCCAGCCCCTGACCATCTCCCTCACCCTCTTATTTGCAATGAAAGCAATAATATTTTTCTGTTCCACAAGAATGTAAACCATGCACTTAATCTCAGCACTCTTTGCAAGATTGAACGACTAATAGCAACTTGGTTGAATTTAGTTACAAGTGGTCTCATACTTCTTGTTTCAAAATACCCATTGACAACTGGAAAGGCTTTCCTGGGCCATTCCAGAGAGTAATCAAGAGTCAATCACATTGACAAACAGGATAGCATAATAGTCCAATGTGATAGTACAGATTCTATCACCAATGTGTATATGTACATTTGTACAGATGGCAATGTAGGATGACTGTCATTGGCTGAGAGTGTAGTCACACCTACTGGCATGTCTTAAAGTATTGCTCCTAGCCAGACCAGGTCATTCTGGACTGGTCGATCTACTTGTGATATGCTCCAGTCTTTTAGTTAATAAAAGCCTTGCTTTGGATCAACAAGCCTTTGGTTCTTTCGACGCGCATTACATCCAATATCAACAGAGGTAATCCAGATATGTTCCTGGCCAAAGTTAATAAAGGGGTTAGTGATGGCCAGGCCATTGAAATCAGGGATAGACTGTTAGTTTCATTCACAATCTGGGCAAGAAAGCAAGAAGTAATAGAACATAGTACAGGCCCATTAGCCCACAATATTGTGCTGGCCTATAAAAACCTACTCATCAATCTAGACCTTCTCTATATTACAGCCATAACCCTCTATTTTTCTTCCATCCATCTGCCTGTCCATATATTTGCCTGTCTAAAAGTTTTTTCAATGTCCCTATTTATTCAGCCTTTATCCAAATTCTTCACCCAACTCTGTATCCTGTGAATATCCTGTAAGACATAGGATTAGAAATAAGCTATTCAGCCTATTGAGTCTGCCCCACCATTCAATTGTGAGCTGATCCATTTTCCCACTCAGAAAGATATTCTTCATATGAGTATTTTCATAAGTTTTCCCCCTTTCTTGTTACAGTTATAGAACTGTGAACTTCAAGAGCAAATTGGTCTTACTTACTTCAAAGCCACTTAATTTGAGTATCTCCTTTGATAAGGATAATACAAGACAGAAACCATATCCTTCTCTCTCCAGAGACTACTGTTTTACCCCTGTGCCTTCCAAAGGATGGTCAATTTCTTCAGTCTGGTTTTAAAATGTCTCTCTCTGCCTTTATTTATGTTTCTCTGAAATCATGTGACAGGACATCACTACTGTTTCACTTTCATTTCTGTCCTAAACACTACTCATAGTAGTGCCTTTCTTAAAGTTATCATTGCATGTCCATAAAAACCTTTAGCGTCATCTCTGTCCAGGACTACAGGTTTAAGAGGTCTTTGTAAAGTCTGAGCATATATCACTCTCGGAAGAACTTTCTTAATTGCACAGCTGCCATCACCCATTGTTCTGAATCAATTAAGACCCACTTCAGTTCCATTAGAGTCTTGTCCTTCCAGACTCAGTGAATCTGAAATGAACTCCCCCTCTGAGTCTCTGTAAATGAGATGTGACCTGTGTGTGACCCTGTATCCAGCACACAAACTAACTTTACTAAGAAATATATATTTTATAACTAACAATGAACACAAATCTGTTAACGCACCTAATTTAATGAATTGTATTCTTCTTTGGAACTATTACAACGGACAAGAAACATTTTGTAAATCCTCATCACTGAAATAGCTGGAATTAATACCTGCATTATTCTAATGCCTGCAACATTTTTCAATTGCATTACATTTATCTGCAGAAAATATGAAAAAAACATCAATCATATAATAACTAATGCAGCACCTAGTTTCTTTTAGACTTCTTTATTTCCTGTATGGATGAAGAATGTTTGACTAGTTTTACTTGTAGCATCCTGGAGGCATTATGGTTTCAGATCAGCCATTAACTAATATCATTATATTACATTTGTGGTTCTAATGCACAAGACAATACTGCCAATATTATCAACAATGAAACTCCAGAAGTAAGATTCTACTTGTGGCAAGAAATTGAATGATACAAAGAAATATACAATAAAAGAACGCTGCATTGTACAGCAGTGCCAGTTTTTCTACTGATATGAGGAGAACCATATTTAAATGTGCAGAAGGTGTGGTCCAGTGACCACATGCCATTTTCAGAATCTCACAAAAAGTTTGTTTACCTGTCTGATCTTCAACCATGAAAGCAGCTCAGAGTGGCATCTTGCAGCAAGTGCTGCAAAAGGTGAGAGAATTACTGCTGATGAAGATGTTTCAGGTACAAAGATATGCACACCATTTCTCTGGGGCATGAATGGATATCATAGCTGTGGAGATATATACCCAGCCACAAAAAAAAAATCAGCTGTCATCTTACCAATACTTATCTATCTGGTCTATTCATGCATCAGAGAAGATTCCATTGTCATGCCTTTTTAATACACAGGCCTTCTTCCATCCATTAAGATTTTTTTATTCCTGTTTAAGACATTGTTGCAGAGCATTATCACTGATTAATATGTCCATGAGCATTTGTGCATAGATGCATTCTGAGCAGAAGATGATGCAGCCCTTTTTAAACACCAGGGGTAAGGCACTCTGGATAGTACTACTTGCATTTTGCAATTAACTCTCCAGTTCAATTCCATATTGAATACAAAGTTGTTGATTTTCTCAGCTCAGGTATTAACCCAATTTAATTTACTTAATAAAACCAGAGGTTAAAAAAATAAACAAACATTTTAAAATGTGCTCATTACTCAAAATCATGGAATTTTTGAATCCCAAATAGAACATTCACTGTTCAGATCCATAAATAGTTCATGGCTTTGTAAACCCTAAATAAGAGAGGTTAAAGGCTTACTCCTCATACTTCTGAGTAGTGAATCATTATTTTGAGACAATAAGGTAATATTGAGGGCCTCAAAAGGTGACATTAATTTGAAATATTAAAAATAAAGGGGTTTCCTTAATTTAATGTGGAATTAAGAAATCAACATTTTTAAAAAATACGTAAAATTCCCATTATCCCGAAATCAAGCAAATGTCAGCCTCAAGCAACTGGCAAAGAAAAAGATGTGGTAAATAAATAGGTTAAAAAAAAATACAGAAGTTTAAAATTGGTTCCCATTTGTGGTCAGTTTACTAAACCATGCACCACACAATCTCAAGCAAACGGCAAGTTCACTTATTCTGCATCTAGCAATCCCCACAGATGCTGGATACCAGGGGTTTTACTGTATATAATTTGTAAAGTGGTTACTCAAAGCATCCTATGGACCAAATGAAATAAAGATTGTGTACTCTTTGAGGTCCATTATCAAGTATGGATCCATATTCTTTCAATATCAATCACAGCTCTCAATGTGTCAAAGTGCTCCAGGTTGGATCTCCTTCCAGATTTTTTTTCAGCTTGAGTGACTCCATCCAAACAAATTTTGAGAATCTAGTCTCCCAGAAGGAATCAATGCTATTTGAAATCTGAAACTATCAAGTGGCAACAATTTTTCTAATTCTCCCATTGATCTGCAACTCATTTAGTGTTCATTATTTTGACACCTTTGCATTTCACAAACAAGGCATCATTTTTTTTCACCTGTTTAAAATTACAGCAAGCATGTTGCCTTTTGGTGAATATAATGTGTCAGTGAGCTCAGTGTCACCAATTAAAGGAAGCACCATCTGATTATTGTCAACAGTGGGCTTGAGAGTATTCTTGACATCGCACTGGAAGCACAGAAAGTGAAGAAGTCAGCTTTCATCACCCAATGTTCTAGTTTGTAGAAGTCACGAAGTGACTGTGGTCTGAGTAACGACCTCTCATCTCGTTTACATTTCTTGAACTCTCTCCTTAAATATTTACCACTATATAAACAACTGAGCAAGACAGAGCCCACTGGTCATTTTTTTTCTCCCAAACTGGAAAACAAATCAACTTTGCCAGAACAAGTTCACTGAAGAATATCACATTTTTCAGTTATATTCATAATTAGTTTAAATGGCATATTGGGATTTTATTTTAACTATACTACTATAATGAGAATCATGAAATAGGTGCCCTTTAAATGTACAAGTTTTCCAACCCACTGATCAATAAATAATTGCAGGATTTGAAAACTCTTAAGCAAGAGAGCTCAGATACTTTCATGTTTATGAAAGGGATATCAATGCTTCTGGTCAATAAAGCCGGATTAATCATGGGTGGCAGGGTTAGTTTCACTATTAACCCTAATGTGCCAGTAATCCAGGTTTGAATCTTTAAGGAGTATCTACCTTCTCCCCATATCTGCATGGGTTTCCTCCAGTTTCTTCCCACCCTTCAAAAACTACGGGAGTTGTAGGTGAAGTGGGGTATTTGTGGCCAACACAGGCTCGTGGACCCAGAAGGGCCTGTTACTGTGCTGTAAAAAATTGTTGAGTGACTTAGTTTGAAACATGAGAAATTGCAGCATTTTTCTAAATTGTTTAATGAAGCTCATCAAAATGAAAAAAAATGACCAAGTAATGACTCACCATCATTCCCTAAACCAACTCTTCACAGAATAGACAGAGGCATGAACAATTATCCAGTGCGATAAGCAATTGACCTTATAGATCTTTGATCCCTCAATTTATGGCAAGCATCTTGAAGAAGCTTGCTGAAGTAATTTGGCCCCTTCATCTCATTTAGTTATGTTTTATAAATTATATTCCAGGATTTTTTTTAATCTATTTTTTTTATATTTTATATTTTTTTAAACCTATTTTTCTATAGGTTCCAATATCAACTTTGCCCTCTACATAGTTACTGAAATATTAATTAAAATGATTCTTGCTTCCTGGCCTGTTCGTTTTCAATTTTTTTTTCATGCATTTGGCTCATCAGCCAATTTGAGGACATCAACTGATACTGAACAGGGTTTCCCTGTTAAATAGATAGAACAGGAAGGAGAAAGAAAGGAATTCCATCCACAGATCTTGGAGATATGCTTTCATCAAGATCAGTGACAATTATCATCTTGCCAATGGCCACAAAACACATCGCAATAATTTCCTGAAATACGAGGCAAGCCCATTCGTTGCCTTCATTTGCCTCAAAATTAAAACACATCCAATTGCCTCTTTAACTCATCACTGGCTGTAGCCATTTCCTTCCCTGATGACTGGCTTGACAACATATCACATGGTATTCCAGATAGGATCAACTTTTCAAATGTTCATGATTTTTGCAAGCCAGTTCTTTACTTGCCATCTTTCCAGTTGATAATGTTACATTTATATTTACTCAATCATGACAAGACTCCAAAGTTTCCGACAGAAAAGGCAAACATATCACCTGCCATGTTAAAGAAGGATGAATGGGAGTTGGCCTGTTGTCCATTGTTCAAAGAGGCGCTGGCTGACTTATACGAGTAAAATGTCTGGCACATGTTTTAGGACCCAATGCTGGTTGCACTCATGAACATTAATATGACATGTTTCCTGGATATCAAGTATCCTCATAATTATTGCACATCATCATCTACTAAACTTATTTAACTCATTCAGGAGCCCAAGGCTAACATTCCACTGTTCAGATGAACTAAGAGGTAGAGGTAGAGATGTACAAAATAATAATAGCCTGTTGTATTACCATGAGCAATAATCCAACTGCACTATTAAAAGGGGAACATTTATGTAGAACCATGGAAGAAACAACAAATTGAAGAAGTTGTAAGAAACAAACCAGCTTCCATTGTTCTAGAAGTTTTAGAATCTAAAGGTGGCACATCATAAAAATTGTCCAAACAGAGGTGGATTCATGAGAGAACAATCAGAAACTATGTATGAAGAGAAGCAAAAACACAATGCTGAGAAACTCAGCAAATAGTGTCCTTTATATAGCAAAGGTAAAAATACATAATGGACGTTTTGGACTTGAGCCCTTCATTAAGGTATGGAAAATGCTGGCAGATATCCAAATAAAAGAGTGTTGGGTGGGGGGGCATGGACACAAAGGCAGGAGGAAATAGGTGGAGAAGGGAGGGAGCAGCAGGGAGGGAGGGAGGAGGGGTAGCTAGGGGAATAGAGATGGAAGGGGGGGAAAACAGGAAGGGGAATAGAGGGAAAGGGGGAAGAGAGCTGGAAGGAGAAAGTGGAGGTGGGGGAAGGGGAAAGTGGGGGGGGGTGGTGGGGGAAAGAGAGCAGTTAGTAGGAACCAAAAAAGTCAATGTTAATGCCATTTGGCTGGAGAGTGCACAGTCAGGTGTTATTCCTCCAATTTACGGGTGGCCTTGGTACACAAGGCCATGGATAGACATGTGAGTGTGACACAGAACTGAAATGGTTATCCACTGTCAATGGTGCTAAGCATCTGTGCTTCCAGACTATACTGTGGTGGTCGCACTATAGCCATAAGTATTTCAGTGTCAAATTGGCAGCAAGTGTTTGCCTTATGTTTTCGCAGTCGTTTGTCGCAGTATCTCTGGGTCATCTCACTGGAATTTATTCTTACCTCCTTCTTGAGCACTGACTCCAAGTAATAGTTCACCTCTATCTTACTTTGTAAAATTCACAGACTTATGCAAACGTGCCATGTCTCCACAGTGAGGGGATGGGCACTATTATATAACAGTCCTTTGTTGCTGCTTGGAATGGCTGTAGAAGCAACAGCAGCTTAAGGTGGTGCAATATCTGCTTCATTGAACTTTGGAAAGTAATGCATCATATTAAATTGGAGTGTTCAATTGTGCTGCAGCAAGTTGTCCCAGAGGAAATGCATGAACTGCTTTGTTATGCCAAAAAGATGTTCACAAAAGGTTGGCGTCATTTGATTCTAAATCTTGCTAGTTACAATCTGCAGTCAAAGTTGAAAGGGTTATAATTTTTCAATCTAGTGCCTTTTATGGCAAAGAGCTTTAGATCAGTCAGCCAAGTCACTCAACTTTCCCTGTCAGTTGTGACGTTTTAATTGGTCTATTGTGCAAATGTATCATCCGTGACAAACTAGAGAACACCTTGTTTCTCAAATGCTGTCTGGCCTATCCCTATGATTGTTCCCATTTACCACCTAAATGTGCCCCGTAATGTTTGGGACAAAGATTTTTCTTCCTTTATTTGCCCCTATGCTCCACAGTTTTAAATTTTTAATCAAATAATTCACATGTGATTAAAGTACACATTCCAGATTTTATTCAAGGTTATTTCTTTACATTTTAGCTTTACCATGTAGAAATTGGTCTCTCACCAACTTCATAATTATTTCTGAATATTAGTTTAAAGGTTCTGGGTTTCAACACAGGATTTCCATTTTTTTAAAAATACGAAGTTCTCCCATTTCAGGGTACCATAATCTTTGGGACCTTTGGCTTTGCAGTTGCTTGTGATTAATTGTTTCATTGGTGCAGGTATAAGAGAGCTAGGATTGCTACCAAGTTTTTGATCACCTTTGGAGTCTGTAGTTGCCACCTTTCAACATTAGGCCCACAGTTGTGCCCAATGAAAGTCAAATAAGCCATTATGAGGCTAAAATAAAACCCAATAAAACAGTAAGAGATGTCACCCAAACCTTAGGATTACCAAAATCAACTGTTTGAAACATCATCAAGAAGACTGGTAAGATCAGTAATCACAAAGAGATTGATAAGATAAGGAAAACCTCCACTGCTGACAAAAGAATTCTCATCATAATGAAGAAAAATCCTCAAACGCCTGTCCAGCAGTTCAGAAACACTCTGCAGGAGGAAAGAGTGGATGTGTCAATGAAGACTTCATGATCAGAAATACAAAAGCTACTCTGCAAGGTGCAAAATACTAATTAGCCACAGAAACAGGATGGCCAGATTACAGTTTACCAAGAAGCATTTAAAAGAGCCTGCAGAATTCTGGAAAAAGGTCTTGCGGATCGATGAGACCAAGATTAATCTGTATCAGACCGATGGAAAGAGCAAAGTGTGGAGACATTAAGGAACTGCCAAGATCCAGAGCTACCACCTCATCTGTGAAACATGGTGGTGAGGGTGTTATGGCCTGGGCATGTATGTCTGCCACAGGTACTGGCTAACTTATCTTCATGATGTAACACCTGTGGCAAAATAAATTCTGAGGTGTTCATAATAACATTTTGAAATAGACAACCTGGCACTTAAGCCAAATCCATAAAACCAGCATTATTGTTCTCAATTGAAAGACTGAAACAATAAGTGTTTACTAAGGAAGACATCTGTTCAAACTGAAGGTCATCTGCGATATGACTCAGGTTTTTGGGAAACTGAAACTGAAAAACCAATATAGATAAAGAAAGTCATGTGATTAAGACACTTGTAAAAGCAGCATTTTAGTTTATCAGAAAGTCATCTGGAGAGACAGAATTAATGTGACTTCAGGAAAGAAGATCACTTCTCCTTGTCAAGGGATAGCAGTAATACCGTGGCTATTGTAATGGTCATTTCTGATTGACCCATGTCTGAGTAAAGGAAACTGAATCAGTCCTGCATTTGGATCATGATCATTCTAATGGTCATTTTGTTTAAATCTTGTCTGGATTTGGGGAAGTCACAAGTTTCATAATGCCTACGCAAGGAAGACTGAAGTTGTAACAAATCTTTCATATGAAGGAACATTCCTTTGAAAGCAACTTGACAAGAATTCATAAGTTTTGAGATGTCTGATGACTTGGTCTCTCACCAACTTCATAATTATTTCTGAATATTAGCTTAAAGGTTCTGGGTTTCAACACAGGATTTATAAGACTGAACTTTGAATTAACTTATCAGAATTGTGCCTAAGCTATAACAGTTTGGGTATCTCACAGACACACAGACAGACACAGACACAGACACAGACACAGACACAGACACAGACACAGACACAGACACAGACACAGACACAGACACAGACACAGACACAGACACAGACACAGACACAGACACAGACACAGACACAGACACAGACACAGACACAGACACAGACACAGACACACAGACACACAGACACACAGACACACAGACACACAGACACACAGACACACAGACACACAGACACACACACACACACACACACACACACACACACACACACACACACACACACACACACACACACACACACACACACACACACACACACACACACACACACACACACACACACACACACACACACACACAGAGTTGTTTAGATTTAAGTAAGGTTATATTATTAATAATTATTAATAAAAATTGTATTAAGATACCGTTGTCTTGGTGAATTTCTATTGCTACTGGTCTATGGCACAACAAGTTGAGGGCTCATCCAGGATGTATCCAAAATTGGAGCTGATTGATTTTCAATTTGTTTGGTTAAATTCCTTTTTGAAAGCCAATTAAAATGCACACATGTGTGTGGAAAAACAGCAGCAATGGATATCAATAAGTTTTTTTTTGGGATAGCCAATCTTTGCAGATTTGCAGGGGGTTACAAAGAATGAGTTGTTGGCTATCGCACACAAGTTGGAAATTCCAGGGGTAAAACAGTCAATGAGAAAAATAGCAACTCAGAAAGTTATAGCGGACCACAATGTAAAAGAGGGGACATTTGGAGATGAGGACTTAAAACAATTTCACAATAGTAAAACCCTTGAGCAGCAGTTACAGTTGGAAAAGATTGAACTAGAAAAATACAAATGAGAGCAAGAGAGTGAATGTAGTATGAGTTAGAAAAACTTAAATTGGAGGCGAAGCATGCAGAGAAAGAAAAGGGAGTTTGAAAGAAAACAAAGGCAGTTTGAGCTACAGTTAGAAAAGTGAGAAGCAGGGGAAAAAAGGAACGAATGAGAGAAGAGAGAAGAAGCAGATTCACCTCATGGTCCTTGTGAGAGGTTCATGACTAGTCGGGAGGTGAAGTTAGTTCCTCCATTTAATGAGGCTAAGATTGATAAATAAATACTTTCAGCATTTTGAGAAAGTTGCTGATAGCTTAAAATCGCCAAGAGACCATTGGTCTCTCATGTTACAGAGTGTGATTAAAGGAAAAGCTCAGCAGGCTTACTCTGTCCTTACCATCCGACAAACTGCTAATTATGTTACTGTAAAGCAAGCTGTGCTTAATGCTTATGAATTAGTTCCAGAAGCTTATAGACAAAAATACAGCAATTTGAGAAAATCAGTGAAACAGTCTTTTACAGATTTTCCATATGACAAAGCTGTGTTTTTTGACCAAGGTGCACATCAAAAGAGATAAATGGTGACTAAAACAGACATAAATAGTTTGTCTTAGATGAGGAAATTAAAAGGTACATTCCTCAGGACATAAAAGCATTTTTAAATGAAAAGGGTGGATTCTGCTAAATTAGCTGATGAGATGTTTTAATCTACAAGGTTAAATTTGTACCAAGCAGAACTTTCCAAAAGGATAATATGAAATATCCAAGTAAGTTAGAAAAGAAATTGGGAAGTAACACTAGGGGTAAAGAAGAAGGGAAGCAAGAAAAGGAAAAAAACCTTCATGTCCACTTTTCACTATTGTAAGAAACTTGGTCATGTGATAGAAAATTATTCTGAGCTGAGGAAAAAGAAAAAGGAGGCAAGACCAGATGCCTATATTCAAAGAGATGAAACACAGAAATAAAAATGGCTCTAGACCAGCTGTTAAAATTAAGGAGGAATTCAAATATTTTCTGTCAGAGGGTAAGGTTTCGTTAGAGGAAGGGCACCACAAGTAACAGTACAAAACCTGTTGAGGTGCTGGGGCCACCCAATCCCTCATGTTTAACAGTGTTTTTGAGTTTGTTGAACAGACGGCCGTGGGTGACATAAATTTGATTTGGGGTTCGGGGGTGATTCGGAATCGATACCTCTGCACAAGATAATGTTGAAATCAGAATTAGTTAATGGACCTGTTATGATTGGGATCAGATCAAGTTTACCAGTGGTTGGGGTTTCATTGTTATTAGGAAATGATCTTACAGAGGGTAAAGTTGTCCCTGCAGTGAGGTTAACGGATAAACCAGTCAATGATGAGACCAAGATAGATTCTGATATAGATCCAGCTTGTGCAGTAATGCGGGCTATGGCTAAAAAGCTTGCCAGTGAAGACGATGCTGTACAGATTGATTTAGAAAGGACAAAGAGTCTGTGATAATGCACAAGAACACACAGGTAGTAATGACCTGCCAAAAATTTTTCATCTTTCTTTATTGGACCAGAGTGCTAGTGTTAAACATTTGTCATTATCTCAAAAGGAATTTATAGAGAGGCAGAACAGAGATCCTGATCTTTCTGAGGTGAGAGATAAGGTTCTCTCTAAGGAGGAAATTAATAAAGTGCCAGTTGGATATGATTTCAAGGAAGGAGTGATGAGGAAGTGAAGACCACTTAATATCTTTGCCAATGAAGAATGGACAGTTGTTCACAAGGTTGTAGTTCCTTAGATTTTAACCATTGCTCTGTCCTTAATATTATGATGCCCTGAGATGAGGGGACTATATATAAAAAATGCTGGAACTTCCACATGGTCAAGCCAAAATGTATACAAATACCTTTAATAAAATCTGGAATGTGCACTTTAATCACATGTGAATTGCTTAATTTGAAATTTAAAACTGTGCAGCACATGGGGCAAAAAAAAGAAAAGAAGTGTCTTTGTTCCAAACATTATGGTTCCGGCTGATGGCAGCGGGCTCTCCAGGCCATGATGCTACCGAAGCAGAACAAGTGGAATGCCGTGCTCAATTTTTAAAAAAAGATGAAGATTGGCAAGTAGCGCTGAGAAGAGCTACAAAGTAAGGTGAAGGTGTGGAAGAGGTAGCACAGCCTCACCTGGTCTGCTGTGGCCAGGCCCCTGCTCTGGGGATGGGGCTTCCGGATGTCAGGCACTGACAGTGGCCAAGGAGGAGACACTGTGGCAAAGTTGCATCAGGAGGCCCGGACAGGCGGCATATGTCCAGCTGACTGTTTTGTGGAGGAGGTGACTGGGTGCCTGGAGTAGCCGTGTCATGTGCCTGGACTGGAAATTCAGGAGGCTGTGACACTTGGAAGAATGGGCCCCTGCAGTGGATGGTGGGGTCAGAGGGGAGACCATGGGGGTCTCTCTACCATTACTGCCGAAGCCAACGGGCCTGTATGGACTTTTGAACTGTGTGGCGGTTCTTCTTTTCACGTCACTGAACTTTTATAAGATTCTGAGTGTCTGAAGTGTGATTGTCTCCACTGTGCTTATTGACTAGATTTTAATCTTTTACTGTATTGTTATCACTTTTTTTTATTCATTGTGTAGTATTGTGTAGGTGCATTTTAGTCTTGTGTTTAGTCTGGAGTAGAAATGGTGTCTTGTGTTGTCTGATGTGTAATCATGGTTATGCGGGTAGCATTGTGGTTTCTGGAGGACGTAATTTCATTTCTAACTGTGTATCATTGTACTGTGTACTGTAGATGCATACTTGATATGAAAACGTAATATGACATTTTTGGGAGCTGAAATGGGAATGGATCACAGGAGCAAAGGATGCTCAAGAAGACAGGTAAATACTGTAGTTATCAACATTCAGGAAGCAAAAGTGATTGAGAAGTAGATCAACTGTCTTGCTTTCTCTTTCCTCATCTTCCCTTCTACCATTTAACAACATCAATAGAACAGACTGCAACGGAGATAAACGCTCAATATAATTTAAACTCACTGAAAACATTTAAAATCCACAACATAAATAAAGCCAATTGTTTTAAGTATGCTCAAATTAGTTGACATAAATCAAAACAGATATGGAAACCTGAAATGAATACAGAATTTCTTTTTAATTCAGAGATACAGCAACTTCTGGCCCACAAGTTTGCACCATCCAATTATGCCCATGTGACCAATTAGCCCTATAAATCTTTAGCACACAGGAGGAAATAAGAGCACCCAGAGGAAACTCATGTGGACACTGGGAGAATATACAAACTCTTTACAGACATTGGCGGATTCGAACCCAGTTTGTTGGAGCTGCAATAATGCTTGTCACTCAACTGGAAACACTCAGTCAGCATCTATGGAAAAAGGAACCTAGTTAATATTTCAAAATGAAAACATTTTGTGAGAACATTTGACATGGTTAAACAGTGTAAATGGACTGGTAATAATTGCAGGCTTAATTTTGGGATTTGAGAAAAATTTGGATAGGTACATGGTTGGGAGGGACATGGAGTGCTGTGGTCTGGGTACAGGTCGATGGATCCAGGCAGAATAATAGTTCAGCATGGACTAAATGGCTGAAGGTCCTGTTTCTGTCCTGTAGTGTTCTATGGTTCTCAAAAGGATTGCTGAATAGCCTGCCCTCTCCATTTCATTTAAAGGTGGGCACTTCTACTTTCACCTGGATTTTTGGAAAACTGAGATACAATAAATGAGTTTCAAGGTACCAGTCTGATATTGACACAAAGGACATGATTATCTCACAGTCCTTTTGACTTCATGCCCAATTTCTTTCTGTATTTAAATCAACTTACCACTAGCCGATTGACACAGCAGCTAATTATATCCATAAATAATTCGTGAATATTTCCCTTTCAAATCCAACTGGAATATCATTTGGTAGGAAAGAAGTTCAACCATTTACATCAATCTTGGTTGCAATGAAGCAAAGGATTTTCAAATTACTTTGCTTGCAGACACAGGATGGAAAATCTGATTACAGTGGCTACTTCCATCATTCTCAGGCAGAGTCGATACGTCTGAGCATGTCTCAGCATATTTTTGGCTTTTCTAGACCGGCAGCTGGAGATTATTTTGATCCCTGCGGATACTTGACAGTCTCTTAGTTCTGCTAATTAAGAATAGTGCATAACATTTAAAAATCTGCCATTATAGAGTGATAGCTTCCAAAATACATGTATAAATAAAACGTGCAACCTCTTTTGGAGGTTCCAAAAATTTCTGAATGTGCAACTAATCTGCTATGTAAGAAATTCCAAAGATCTACTGTATTGAGAATTATTCCATCCAACATGCTTGCCAGCAATAATTTAACAATTTGAAGTAATACTGTTACATTTTAAATGTGATTGAAAGTCAATCCTGTAAAGCTGCAAAATAAGCAATTTTTTTAAAAAATGGACAGGAGTGAAGGCATAATTAAATTATAATGGCGTGCACTCCAAGGAACAACTGACAGATTCAATTTTCAATTTCTCAAACGTGAAAGCAGAAGCTAGTGGCTGCCTATTGTCTCTGATTCACGGCATAGATTGTAGACAGCACACCTGATTGTGTGTAAAAAAATACTTTTCTCTTACAAAAAGATTGCAGGTGAGACTCATTTTTGATACATGGTTTCCCATCTACTGTGATATGTTTGTTAGGATCAGATTTCATGATACCAATTATCAGTTGACTTGATGAAAGCTTCATTTTATCAGCAGATGATTGCCAAAACCAGGCTGAAGTTGACAAGAATTGTACCCATGCAATGAAGCAATTGCCTGGTCTTTGCTGTCAAAATAACAGCTAATGGTGCTTCCTATCATTTAATAGTGAACGATACTCCAAATCAAGGTAAAGGGCAAACAGATATGTGGACAGATGCCAGGTGGAGGTTCCTCAGCAAGTTTCTAACTCCTTATCAGTAGCTGTGAAAAATAACACCTCAGTGTCCGTCTCACTACAGAAACAGATCAAATTCATTATTTACAAAGTGGTCAGACCTAGAGCCAGCAGAGAAGTTTGACCTTTGACATTAAAAATGAAACACAAAAGTTTGCAGATGGATTTCAATCCAGATAAGTGTGAAGTGATGCATTTTGGAAGGACAAAACAGAAGACCGAGTACAGGGTTAATGGTCAGTTACTTTAGAATGTGGATGAACAGAGGGACCTTGGGTTCAAATCCATACATCCCTCAAGGTCGCCGCACCGGTTGATATAATACTTAAGGCAGTCTATTGGATGCCAGGCTTCATTAATAAAGGGGACTGAGTTCAGGTGTAGAGAGGTCATGTGACAACTCAACAAATCTCAGGTGAGACCACACTTAGAGTACTGTGTTCCGATCTGGTCACTTCATTATAGGAAGGATGTGGAAACTATGGAGAGGGGGTGAACAGGGATTTACCAGGATGTTGCCTTGATTGGAAAATAAGTCTTATGAGGGAAGGTTAGCACAGCTAGGACTTTTCACTTTGGAGCATAGAATGATGAGAGGAGACTTGATAGGGGTCTACAAGAGGAGAGGCATAGATAGGGTGAACAGCCAATACTTTTTTCCCAGGGCAGGAGTAGTAAACACCAGAGAACACATGTACAAAGTGGAAGGAGGGAAGTTTAGGGAAGATATTAGAGTTTTTTTTTAAATATGTAGAGAGTTGTAGATGCCTGGAATACCTTCCCAGGGATGGTGATGGAGGCTGAAACACAAGGAGTTAAGAGACTCTTAGACAGGTAAATGGATGAAAGAAAAATAGAAGGTTATAAGGGATGGAGGGTTTAGTAAATTTTTTTTTTAAATATATGGATCAGCACAAAATCGAGGGCCAAAGGGTATGTATGGTGCTGTAGTGTTCTAATGTGGTTTTTCCTCTACAGCCATCAACTTTATCTCCTCCATTACCCACACAGCTGCTCTGGACCCCACACACAAGAACAGTATTCCCCTTATCCTCACCTATCACCCCACTATCAAACACATCATCCTCTGCCATATATGCCACTTACATCATTCCTCTACCAGACACTTACTCCAATCTCTGCACCTACCCTTGTGACCTTAGGAGATATTCCACTTCCACCAACACCACCTCTCTCATCACCATCTGAGGCCCCAAATAGTCCTTCCAAGTGAAGGAATATTTTTGAATCTTTAGGGGTCATCTTCTGAATCTGGTCCTTTCATTGTAATTTCTAGTACAATAGAGAAACTGGATGCAGACTATGAGACCACTTCAATAAGCACCTCAGCTCTATCTACCACAACAGCACATATCTCCCAATGGCCACCCACTTCAATTCCCCACACTATCCCTCGTTGGCATATTTGTCCGTGGTCTCACGCAGTGCAAGACTGACTCTACCCACAAATTGGGGGAACAACACCATTCTGTCTCAGCACCTTACAACTGAATGGAAATAACATCACCTTTCCAGTTTCAATTAGAATACAAAATACCAAAATCAATTCTCACCTTACTTCCCTCCTATCCTCTTATCAAATCCAAGTAAGACCTTTTGTCTGTTGGTCTGTACTACTCCCCTATACCGTGTGGAACTCCAGTCAATAATACCATCAACCTAGACTATTGAGTTGAAGTGAATTAATACCACCCTGTGCCACAAGTTCCCTGGATCATTTGATCTCTATTGCCCAATCAGCTTCCTGCTGATCTGAGCTTTTTTTTCATATCCAACTGCCTGAGTCACCTGAATCCAATTGCCAGGTGCAGCCTTCAGATAATATCTCTATTGAAGTCTGCTATAATAACCCCCTCCAATATCACAAGAGCACAAAATGTGAGCACAAGTGACTGATAATGAGATAAAAGGTAACATTACAGATGTGTAATATTTAGAGTCCTTTCAGGTGTTGAAATATTGTGTATAACAAGCTGGCCAGTGTACTTTTCTCCCAGACCTTGTTGTTTTTACAGGTGGAGGTGTTGCAGTTGGAGATGTGTTATCCCCATCAGAGGTAGTAATTGTGCTTCTGTTTACTGGCACAACCAGTTTGCTCCTGGTCATTGATGTAGCTAGAAACTCATTCTCTAAGTGAGCAACTTTAAGATAGTCAATGCAAACAGGCTCTCTCTTGCCTTGTATATCAAAAATGAAATACTTGGGAGATCAGCATATCACCTTGTATGGTCCAGTATATGGTGTCTGGAAATAAAAAGTTTGAAAACCACTGTTTTAATTGTATCTAATTAACTTGTTATCTGCAAAGTTTCATAACCCCAAGGAAATGCACCAATGACAACTTTTCTCAAGCGAAATATTTCAGTGTCATTGGGTCTAGAGCAATGGTTCTCAACGTTCCCTTCCCATACCTCCTTAAGCAATCACAGCACTTATGGCATAGGGATTGCTTAAGGTGGAATGTGAATTTAGGGGGGCAGTTTGAAAACCACCGATTTAATGCAGGAAAGGGTAATGGTGCTGCAACTATCGAAATAAGAAAATATTCTTAGTAGATTCAATTTCTGTAGAAATCCAGCTTACAGCATTACTTATGATAAATCCAAAAAGTAATATATCTAATATTAGCTGCCCAATAATAAAATCTAAAATTAGGCGATGCCAAACACCCTTTCTTTTCAGGGTTTTGAAGAAAGGTTTTATTAAGACAGGGGTGTTTATTTTTCCAAACAAAGGAGATCATTGAATCAAGCAAATCAGAAAATGTTTTGGGAAGAAATACAGGTAGAGCTTGAAAAATATATAGGAACTTAGGTAGGATATTCATATTAATGACATTAATGCATCCAATTAAGGACATTGAGAGAGGCGACCTTTGAGCTGAAAACTTTTTGGCATGGTTCATTAAGGAGAGAAAGTTATCCTGAAACAAATTGTAGAAGTTCCTGGTAACAGTAACACCTAAATAATTAAACTGATTTTTAGCAATTTTAAAAGGAACAGTAAGGTCTAAAGAACTGGAAGAGTTCAAAACAAACATCTCATTTTTCTTGAGATTTAATTTACATCCTTAAAATTGACCAGATTGATGAAGGAGTGATAAAATAATTGGAATCAAATGATCAGGGTCAGATATATACAATAGAAGGTCATCCGCACAAAGCGAGACCTTATGAGCATTCCCAGCTTTTATAATTCCAGAAATATCATCTGATTGCTGAAAGGCCACTGCTAATGGTTCTAATGCCGGATTAAATAATAACAGGTTTAAAGGGCAACCTTGTCTAGTTCCACAGTGAAACTTGAATGGTTTGGATTTTATTGAATTGGTAAAAATTGAAGCAATAGGAGATAAATGTATTAATTTAATCCAATTAATACATTGAGGACCCAAGTTAAATTTCTTTAATACATTAAATAAGCAAGCCCATTCTACTCTGTCAAAGGCTTCTTCAGCATCCAATGAAATAATACATTCAGAAGGTGAAACAATGAGATAATAAAGGATATTTAATAGATGACTAATGTTAAATTGTGAATAATGACCTTTAAAAAAACCCAGTTTGATCTTCAGAAATAATAAGAGGCATAATATTTTCCAATCTATGGGTGAAAATTTTAGACCATATCTTAGCATTGGCATTGAAAAGAGAAATTAGTCTGTAGGAAGAACAGTCAGAAAAATCTTTATTCTTTTTAGGAATAAAAGAGATTGAAGCTTCATAAATAATAATCCAGTAATTTTGCAGCAGCCAAGGATTCAGAAATATCCAAATCCAAATGAGGTATCAATACATAGAAAAAAATCCTTAAAACTCTGCTGGGAAACCATCAGGATTAGGAACTTTGCCAAACTGCAAAGAGTTAATTGTTGCAGCAATTTCCTCTAAAGAAATGGGCTTCTCCAGTGGTAACTGCTTCTCTGAAGATAGAGAAGGAACATTTAAATTATCCAAAAATTTCACTACAGAAACCAAACCTTTAATCAATTCAGTTCTATAGAGCTTTGTTTATCTCAAAATGATCAGTAATAGTCACTCCATCATGTTTACTAATTTTTGTAATAAGCTGTTTGGCTGTATAGTTTTTAACTTGGCTGGCTAAAAGCTTCCCAATTTAGAATTTAGATTTACTTTTTAAAAAAAATGGGTCTGTATTGGGTAAGAAGCAAATTATGTCTAGTTTTGAGTTTGACCCTTTTATTTTTAAAAGCTCAGGTTTTGGCATTAAGGCATATTGTTGATTAATACATTTCAACTGGTTGGCTAGTTCATCTCTCTTTGAATTGGCACTCTTTTATTTCAGCTATAAAAGAGATTATTTGATCTCTAATGCATGCATTAAAGGAATCCCAGATTACCAAACCAGAGACCTCAGAGGAGGAATTTTTATTAAAAAGGAAATTTGATATTTCATAAATTTCAAAAATATCAGGATCAGACAATAACATTGATTCAAATGCCATTGCTTTATGGTTCTAGGATATTAATAGATAAAACCACTGAAGAATGATCTGAAATGATTATGCTCTGATATTTACAAGTGTCAACAAGTGAAATTGTTTGTCTGTGATGAAATGAGTAAATATGATGTACATTAGAGAAAAAAAATAATTCCTTATCACTAGGATGGAGAAATGTCCAAACATTTATCCACCAAGGGTGGATAAATTTCAAGGGCCTGTTAAAATATTTCCTCGGACCTTGCAGGCCCTCTGGCAGAAATATTTAAAATGTCCTTTGCCATAGGATTGGTGCCAGAGGATTGGAAGATCAAGTTTTTCCATTGTTTAAAAAAGCTCCAAAAATAACCCTGGAAATTATAGACTGGTGAGCCTGACATCAGTAGTAGGTAAATTATTCGAGGGTGTTCTTGGGGATCGGACACACAAGTATTTGGATAGCCAGGGACTAGTTGGAGATAGTCAAGATGGTTTTGTGTGTGGGTGATCATGTTTACCCATCATATAGAAATTTTCAAGGTTACCAGGAAAGTTGATGAAGAAAAGGCTGTGGATGTTGTCTTCTTTGTTTGTGTAAGGCCTTTGACAAGGTCGCACATGGAAGGTTAGTCAGAAAGGTTCAGACATTAGGTATTCATGGGGATGTAGTCAAATTGGATTGAACACTGGCTACCCAGGAGAAGCCAGAGAATGGTAGGTGATGATTGCTTCTCGGACTGGAGGCCTGTGACGAGTGTTGTGCCTCAGGGATCGGTGCTGGGACAATTGTTGTTTGACATCTTTATCAATAATATGGATTATAGTGTGGTAAGATTCAAGGTGTGAACAACAAGGAAGGTTTTCAAAACTTGCAGAGGGATCTGGACCGGCTGGAAAAATTGGCTGAAAAATGGCAGATGAAATTTAATGCAGACAAATGTGAATTATTACATTTTGGAAGCCAAATCAAGAAAGGATAATGGTAAATGGTAGGGAACTGAGGAGTGCAGTAGAACAGAGGGATTTGGGAATACAGATACATAATTCCCTGAAAGTGGTGTCACAGGTAGATAGGGTTGTAGAGAGTGTTTTTGGCATCTTGGCCTTCATAAATCAAAGCATTAAGTATAGGAGTTGGGATGTTACGGTAAAATTGCTCAAGACATTGGTGAGGCTAAATTTGGAGTATTGCGTGCAGTTTTGGGTTACTTCACTACAGGAAAGTTATCATAAGATTGAAAGAATGCAGAGAAGATTTGCGAGGATGTTGCCTGGACCTCCAGGGAAAGGTTAAACATGTTAGGACTTTATTCCCTGGAGCATAGAACATAAGGGGAGATTTGATAGAGACATTTAAAATTATGAGGGGGATAGGCTTTTTTCCAATGAGGTTAGGTGAGATACAAACTAGAGGACATGGGTTAAGGGTGAAAGGGGAAATGTTTAGAGGGAATATGTAACAATTTAGCACAGTACAGGCCCTTTGGCCCTTAATGTTTCACCGACCCATATATAATTTCCCTTAAAAAAAAGTACTAAACCCTCCCTAATCCATAACCCTCTATTTTTCTTCAATCCATGTGTCTGTTTAAGAGTTTCTTAAATGTCCCCAATGTTTCAGCTTCCACTATCATCCTTGGCAAGGTATTCCAGGCACCCACAACTGTGTTTATAAAATAAAATAAAAAAAAAACACCCCTGATGTCTCCCCTGAACTTCCCTCCCTTCACTTTGTACATATGTCTTCCGGTGTTTACTATTCCTTCCCTGGGAAACAGATGCTGGCTGTTCACCCTGTCTATGCCTCTCATGATCTTGGAGAGCTCTATTAAGTCTCTTCTCATCCTTTTATGCTCCAAAGAGAAAAGTCCCGGCTCTGATAACCTTGCCTCATAAGACTTGTTTCCCAATCCAAGCAACATCCTGGTAAATCTCTCCATAGCTTCCACATCCTGCCTATATTGAGGTGACCAGATCTGAACACAATACTCTAAGTGTGGTCTCACCAGAGATTTGTATAGTTGCAAAGTGACCTCTCTACTCCTGAACTCAATCCCCTTATGAATGAATCTCAGCATCCCATAGGCCTTCTTAACTATCCTATCAACCTGTGCAGCAAACTTGAGGGATGTATGGATTTGAACCCCAAGGTCCCACTGTTCATCCACACTCTTAAATAACCGACCATTAACCCTTTACTCCGCCTTCTGATTTGTCCTTCCAAAATGCATCACCTTACACTTATCCAGATTGAATTCCATCTGCCATTTTTCTGCCCAAATCTGCATCCTGTCTATATCCTCTTGTAACCTTCGTCAACCTTCAGCTCCATCCACAACTCCTCCAACCTTCACGTCACCTGCAAACTTACTGACCCATCCTTCGACCTCTTCACTGGGGGAACATATTCACACAGAGAGTGGTGGGAGTGTGGAACGAGATGCCAGATGAAGAGGTGAATGCAGGCTCAATTTTAACATTTAAGAAGAATTTGGACAGGTACATGGATAGGACAGATATTCAGGGCTATGGTCACAGTGCAGGTTAGTGGGACTAGGTAAAATAATAATTTGGTGCAGACTCGAAGGGCTGGAGTGTCTGTTTGCCTGGTGCATTGTTCTACGCGTATAGCATATTAGATATTTCAAATGCATAAACATGATTCGGTGTCAACAAGTAGATGTGTACTTCACCATCAACAGCACTTGATCTCAATCCTGAATATCCAGGTACTTTTTTTTATTTACATAGGGATGGCTCATTCTGAAAAAGTCAGTATGAATAATACTTTTAGTTTCCTCTTGAAATAAACCTATTGCAGGTTAGGAGGGTAACTATCCTTCATTAGTGGGAAACTAAAATCCATATCATTCACATCTGTTCATGTAGCTATTGTTTTTTATAAAATTATTCCATTCCTATCATTTCCATGAGAAAAAATATTCTAAGAGTAATTCAGCACTTTAATTTACAAGCAATTTAGGAGTTACTATGAGACATGAGATGTAGTCTGCTACATTATTACTTGAATTGCCTGCCTAAATGCTACAAGGTCTTTCTTTTTGTTTGCTTTATTTCTCTCAAGAAGAATTAACACTTGCATATGTCAATTTGGAGCTTAATCTGTGAAATCTAAATATTCTTCAAAACACTGCAGGGCACACCTATGTTCCTCCCTGGATTTTCCAACTTCCAATTATCTCTCTCCATGCAGACACTGAACATTTTCCCCTCAACATTTTGCCAAACAGTCCTATGGGATTTTCAGGATTTGGTCATAGAGAAGCCATTGCATTCACATGAAAATGTATACATACAGGCGTAAATCCTCATGAGGTTTCTGATAACTGCAGGCTATTTAGGTGAGGCAGAGTGAAACATACCAGGATTGCCAAGATATTTCTTGAAATAGACGGATATTTGAAGAAGCAAAGTGCTCACCTTCACAAATTTTCAACAATAACTTTTTAAATAATAACTTGGGTAACATTCTCCTTTCAAGCTCAGAGCCAATTAAATTTTGAGTAACTTTTAATTATAGCTTGATTTGAATTACCTTCCTCTGACCAGTGACCATAGTTCAACAAAAATAAAGACTCAGCTGATTCATACATGGCTAAAAAGTATAAAATTCATTCGTACTGCAGGTGTTTAAATTTATGCTGCTATTTCATATGAATATTTCAGTTCTTATTTTACCTTTTGTAAACTCTCGAAAATACATGTGAAAATATGCCTTATACTTTTTGATTTATTCTTTGTGAAAATAATTAGAGGTGATTGGCTACTCTGTGTACTTGGTGATATCACACTTCCTGGATGTCAGGGCTGACTGGAATACTTTCCAACCCTGGAGCAACGAAAGTCAAGAGAAATTAAAGACCGAGTTCAGCACCAAGTGTTGGCACCCTTCCATCGATTGCAAGGTACAAACCATTATTGAATCTTTTTTCCACTATCCTTTCTGCCCATGCATTCAAGAAAATAGGGCAGATCTTGAATGGCTATCATTTCAAATCTCTGGCATTTTATCCACTTTAAGGCAAGGACTTCACTTGGATTTTTACAATGTTCAAGTCCTGAATTTACAGTGTATTTGCTCCTCCACTGGATTCCTCATGATTGCTTGCATCTCGCTCAGGTAACCATGTATCCATCTGCATTCTCTGGTAGGTTAATTTCTTCTTGTAAATGACCTTAGTGCAAGTTGCAGGAGTACAAAGATAAGGAAGAGGGGAAATGGGAATACTCATTTGGGGACCTACGTAGATACAAAGGACCAAATGATCTCCTTGTTTCTCATAATATCTCAGTAATTATAAACAAATCCTTCCTGAGATTCTTCAGCATTTAACCTACTATGGGACCCACAGCATGAGAATTAGAATTTATTGTCATGAACAAGTCACAAAATTCATTGTTTTGTACCAGCATCACAGTGGAAACATTTTACATAAACCGCCTTACAAAAATAACTAAAAATGGTGCACAAAAAATAATCAAAGTGAGGCAGTGTCTTCAGTTCATTGATCATTCAGGAATCTGATGGCAGAGGGGAAGAAGTTATCCTTGTGCCGCTGAGTGCTTGTCTTCAGGCTCTTGTACCTTTTTCACGATGGTAGCAGAGCAAAGAGGGCATAGCCTGGGTGGTGGAGGTCCTTGAGGATAAAGGCTGCTTTCTTAAGACACAGCCTCTTATAGATATCCTCAGTGGAATGAAGACTGGTGCCTATGATGTCGCAGGCCAAGTTAGCAACTCTCTGGAGTTTTCTCTTGCCCTCTTGAATGATGTTCTGGTGTCGGCCTCATAGACAGATAAAATCGGGTCCTCAACCTTTGCAGGGATTCTCCTGGGCACTCTTGAGTTCTCCTTCCAAAGTGGGTATCGAAGGTGTTCAGCTCATCAGGCATGGAGGTGTGCAGCTCATGTTGTAATATGGCTCATAATCAATTGGAATTGCTGGGCCACAGATAAGCCAAAGGGAAGGTAACTTCCAAGTTTTAATTATTTTGGTTTCATTTTTAAAGTTTAAATATTTTTTCGACATTATCAATACTTAAAAATTGGATCACTCACCACTTTTTTATGCACTCCATTGCACTAGATCCTTTTTATCTGGAGTACATCACATATTAGTGATGATTTCTGGGTGAAATTGTGCCAACAACAAAATTGCACTGTGTGATTTTGGTGGTGATCTGTGTTAGTTCCCCTGTTTTTATTCAGATCAAACAATAGTAGATTCAATACTTCAAATCCCCTGTGCACTCAAATTGGTTGAGAGTGGTTCGACAAAAGATATTTAAGCTCCAAAACCTTACCCTATTGCAAAGTAACTCCAATACAGTAATCGGTGCAGTACAAATTGCATCCTTTATCATACTGTGACTGGCACACACGAAGGTCTCACATTCCACGATAAGCAGAGCTGGCGGATTGCAACACCAGGCACCATTCAATGTTCATTTGACACCAATAGTGTCAATCTTGATTTTATGTTGTACATGGGTTCCTTCCAGCAGCTGATGAGCATGCCTATCAATCTTACAATTGAAAGAGATTGTATATGCCGGCACCCCAAAACCACTGATATTTTCGTCTTATGTGCCAAGTTTAAAATATGAACCTTAGCACCAAAGTCTCAACGCTCCCTCGTGGGATCCATTCACCCAGTCTGACTGCCGTCAGTTCTGTACAAGCTTTAAAATGCCTTTTAAAGGAGCCAACAGTGGTTTATTTTAAAATATGCTAATAAAACTTACGGGGTGATTTGCCTTTAAAATACTGCAAATTGGTAGATTAAATATGCCTAGCAGCATCACTCCATTGTTCAGCAAAAAGTGCCAGACTTGGGGTAGCCTTATACAGCGAATATAGTTTAAAACCTATGTTTTAGGTGGAATTCAGGAGGTCCCCTTATAAATGCCTCATCTTAGATGCCAGAATATACTTTTGAAATTTTCCGCTGATTAGTTTGTGGAATGCTGGTTGGAGCAAGTTTTTGGGGAGGTCATTTCCCTCTGTGAGGTTATTGCTGTTGTTTCTGTAATGTGGCAGTCGTGGTTGAATAAGGGTGTAGTGAATGGAAGCTGCAGGATGCATTTGGGCCAAACTCAAAGTTGCAGTGAATGTGTGGGGGTGTGATGGTCCTTATTAAGATTCAAGATTCCTTTATGGTCATGAAATAAACAGGTAAATATTACATGAAATTTTCTTTAGTCTGTCGTAAGGCAGACAGACACACATCGAGAGAAATTGATTGGTGTCCCTTGCGGTCAGAGAAAGACAAGCAACTGATTGTACCTCCAGAGTCACTGAGTGTCCGTTAATTTATCTCCAGCATCCACAGCTACACAAACTCCAGTCCAAACCATCAACAACCCAAGCACCAGATCTGAACCTCCAACAATATCTGGATTTCTTCAGCGGCCTCAGCATCCCTCCCGCATCCTGGTACCAATATACAGTACCCTTCAGACAGTCTCCAGCAGTCCACAACCTGGTTTGTGACCACAGTCACCAGCCTCAAGTTCTTCGCCTCAAGTTGCCAACGGTCTGCAATCTGTCTGTTCTTCATCTGTGAAGCCTCACTGTGGTTACCATCCTGTGGATCATCTTCTCTGCTGCTGCCTCTCAAACAGGGGGTCGTCTCATCATTTTCTGATGCCTTGCACAGGCACCACCATCTTGAGTCCAGGCCTCTCAGTCAAAAGATTGGCTCCTTTAACAGTCCATTTATAGCCTGTACAGAGCAGGCAATATTTGACTGTGTGAATCCTGATTCACTGGTATTGTTGGTGAATGAATGAGTTAGAAAACATTTAAGGCCATGGTAAATTTGTGGATGGTGACACTTTAAAATGTATTCCCAAATCTTGAATGCCTGTGTGAGGTGTTTGGGATTTTTGCTTCATTGGTTCTTAGTTTTTTGGAATATATTCCTCACATTGGCAGGGGATAACTGTTGAGAACATCCCTCTTTAATGGATGTCAGATGGGATCCCTGACCCATGGTGAGGAGCAATGCTTTCCTCCTCTCTGCCACAAGTATCAATGCTGCATTCAAAATTCTGGCTGCTTACTCTCCTCTGGTCTGCTGTGTCTTGAAACAAGGCATCAAGGACTTTAAATTATTTTCCTAAACCCAGTGCTTCTCCACTTTAATAGGTCCAGTCTAGCTAGAACATATTTGGTGATGTGAAATCAATACCACGTAGAGCATTGGTGTGTTGCCAAACTCATTATAATCAGCAGACAGTTGGAATTTTGTGTGAGGCCTGGACCAAGTTGAACAGACACCAATTAATTGTTCATCACAATCCCAGCATATGTTTATCAGTACTAAGCATTTCAGTTCCCATTATCTTTGGAAGGAAGTACTGTACAATTTTCTCCAGCTATTCTGAGAATGTAGTTGTAGATCCATAACTATTAGATCATCTGGTGACTCCTACAATTTCAGGATCCTTGAAATGTTTTGAAGAGCCTTGAAATGTTTTGAATACCTTGGTTAAGCCAACATGCATGTAAAACTATGCAAACTGAATTTTATGCAATAATGAATGCAAAAATGGAAGCAGAGTGCAGTAAGGAAAATTGAAGTCACATGTAACCAGCAAATTCATTGCTAAACACACATCAAGGCTAAAGCAAATTCCATATAATGAGTAAACGAAGGATGAACATGAATAACAGTGTAACCTCACCACATGCAGGAAAGATAGGGATCTTTATTTCAAGCTGGTTCATAATTAAAGCATTTTTCTCATCACCAAATATATTTTAAAGCATTATTGTACAAATAAACAATACTAAATAACATGATTGACACATCGACTTTTAAACTTGCACTTCATATACACCACAATCAATGGATGGTCCCATTCTCCGAATGACCCAATGCATTCACTAGAAATAGCAGCTAATAATTTAAAACATTTTCAATTCTAATCTGCTTTCAACAGACATCTTATGCAATAAAAGTGGGATCAAAGGCTTGGTTCACCCAACTAATTATTTTCCTGATTTCAAATTGTGAAGTTCAAAATCTGAACTTAATGCAATGGTAAGAAACCCAAAATGTCATCTGAATAATGACTATTTTGTAATGCCAAGCATACAAGGAAGATAAGCAGGCAAAGACTTCAAAACACTTGGCAAGTTGTAAGCTCATAAAAGTTTATATATCAAAACATTCCATCTGACTAAAATAATAATTTAAATATCAGATCGATTCAGTCTGCCTCAGTATGAGTTCAATCTCCCTGGACTGATACTTGTATTAAATATTGAATCACTGATGAAGGGTCTGAATGTGATCAGAAACATTGCCACACTTTCACCAACTTGCGAGCTCGGACTATATGTTTGGTCCCACTATATATTTTTTTTTGTTGATTGTATCTTCCACATACATCATGGCCAACCTTCCCATGATCCCCAGAGGTTGGTTGGCCATAATTCTAGGAATCATTTTCTAGGGGACGTACGGTTAGCATAGCAGTTAGTGCAACACTGTTAAAGCACTATTGATTGGGACCTGGGTTCGAATCCTGCACTATCTGTCAAGAGTTTTCACATTTTCCCCGTGTCATCTAGAAGTCTAATTCCTTTTTCTGCATTATACCATTGAAAAGTGATCCAATAACCACTTATCGATACTTCTTAAAAATTTGACTTGGCATTTTTGGATGCGAGTCAAGCAGTATTTTTTCGATTTTGACCAGGAGGTTTCCTGGAGGGGAGAAGGGCAGTTAAAAAAGGTGACCAAACTTCACCAAACACCTACTGGTTTTAAACCTGAGCATTCTGTAGCCATCATTTCAACGCCCCAAACATTTTCTACACAAATGTATTTGTCATCAGCCTCATTCATTGGCAGAGTGAAACTAAACATGAACTTGAGGAACAACACATTATTATTCCTTCTGGACAGCCTTAAGCCTAATGTCATGAACATCGATTTTCTCTTCTTCATGGTGTCTCCCTCCACCTGTCTCTGCACCTCTCATTCCTTCTGACCTATGCACTAGGACCCTCCTTAGCTGCTTCTTTGGATATGTAATTTCAACTTTTTAATCTTAGCCTTGATAAAGGATCAAGACCTGAAACATTGACTGACCATTTCTACCCATGGATGCTGTCTGACCTGTTGAGTTCCTCCAGCAATTCTCGTTTGCTCAAAATTCCACCATCAGCTTTTGCATTTCTCATTTGGATAAAGGTCCTCTGCCAAAGGCAGTTGGTGATGGATCAAATTCAAATTCAAGTTTATTATCATCCAATTATAGAAGTACAACCCAATGAAAAAGCATTCTCCAGTCCTCGATGCAATAAAGAGGCAAACTCACATACAGACAAACAATACATATGCAGTACAATCTATTTCGGATAAATTATATTTTCAGATAATTGTTTTTTTTTAAAAACACCCCAGTAGCAACAGCAAATCACTTGTAACAGTGTTTAAACAACAACAAAGGAAAGGCTTTTTTAAGCATAAAATAATTCTCACCAAAAAAGAACCTGAACAAAATAAGATAAATCCAACACCAAATACTCAAAATTCTACTCAGAGGTATTTCCAAAATTCAAAAAAATTTTCAAGCTGTGATGTCAGTTCGGCTCCAAAAAAAATTCAAATAATTGAGGATTTCTGATCGTTTGGGATATATTCAATTAACCAAAATTTTTCGCAGGAAAAATTACATCATTTTGGCTTTGAAATTTTTTGGATAAATGAGGATTTCTGATTTTTCTGAAATCCTCAATTACCTGAAATTTTTTTTTTTGAGCGAACAGACATCACTTCCAGGTCCAAAATATTTCAGTTAACTGAGGATTTTGGATAATCAGAGTTTTACAGCACATATATAAAAATAAATAAAATATTGTTGAATAAATAGTAGCATCTTGGATGGTTTGTACAATCAGCTCATTCAGTCATTCAGTCTCATCGCCCGTGGGAAGAAAATGTTTCTCAGCCTGGTGGTTCTGGCTCTAATATTCCTGTATCTCTTTCCCAATGGGAGTAGATAAAGATGCTGTGTGTGGGGTGGTAGGGGTCCTCAACAATTATGCATGCCCTCTTCAGACAATGATCCCGGTAGATCATGTTGAGGAGAGGCGGGGGGGGCGGGGGTGGGTGTAGGGAGACCCCAGTGATCCTCTCTGGCACTCTTATTGACCTCCGATTCAAAGCACTACAGCAACCGTACCATGTGGCAAATGGATTATATATTTTTTTTATTTAATCATCCAATTTCCAAAAGTCAAATCACCCTAAAAAAAATATTAAACTCGTTTTTTGTGTGAAAAATTGAGCAACTAACAGAACATTCCAATTAATTGGCATTTCAGTTATGTTGAATTTATGTTTTAAGATGGTGACTTGTTTATATTAGTCAATGATACTCAAATTATGGTGAAGACATTAATCAGAACCCAAAGAGAGAACCCTTGTGTGTGAATAACCATAAAAATGATGATCTGAATCGAAAATTAGTATAAAATCAAGCAACAATATTACTTTGAGAAATGTCGAGTGAAAGTTGCTGAGCAATCGTCAAAATATTTGAGATCTGCCAAGAACTGAGAAATGCTGCAAAATTGCTAAACTGATTTTAAAACAGGCTTTAGCAAACACATTATTAAAATCAATTTTTCTGGGAAAAGAATGAAAAAAAAGTTGTTTCATGAAAAATTGAACAATATTATTAAACTTTAACTTGACTATTTCATTTAAGATTTTCAAAATGAATGCAACTAGATCATGCAAAGTCCATGTGAAAAATAATTTGGCCTAAGATGTTCCACATCTCTCCACTCGAATACAATCCTTCAATGAAGCTTGGTTTAATTTGCAAAGTGATACAAAATTTAAATAGACACCACTGCACTAACACAAAATTAACACACCATTAGTACACAATTCTCTCGTGTGATGCTGAAAGCTCAGTATAATGAAGAAGTCAGCTTTTAATTGCAACCACAAACAGTTTTGTCCAATTAAATGGTCCAGTTTATAGTGCAAGTACATTTGTTATTCACAGATGTCTAATCCATTTCTGTAATTGCATGGTTCTTGGCCAGACTGGCCCCCAAGAGATCTCGGAGTTACTTATTTTGATAACTAGGCAAACAACAATGCAAGAAGAGAAATGAAAAGGGAAAGAAAATCACCCTGTGCACTCTTTGAACTGTATAATGTGCATCTATACACAGGACAAGAACTTGCATCAATTTTTTTTTTATTGTTCATATGTTGCACTGGAATTTAGCTTCGGAGGAGTAGAGTGGGCAGCCTTTCCAATCACAATTATGAATATTCTGATCCTTGGTAGAAAATCTTTGCTGTGATAAGAAGATTGCAGCTTCTGATTGTTTGGAAATCAGCAAAAGAAATGAATATCATGGTGGTAGAATTAAAAATATGAGAAGGTATGAAGAAACTTTTCAATAATTATGGTTTTGCTATAAAATGGCACATTTGTCCAAATCATGTTTTACTTCTCTAATATCTCTTTTACTTAATTACCATGTGAATGACTCATCTTTAAAGCCAGTTCAGGTCATTCACACTGAACCAACGAAGTCAGGTCAGTGTGTCTTTTAGAAGGAGCTGATGAGAAACGCATCAGCTCCTGATACTACCTACCTTGGTGGGTAATACATAGGTTGAAAATGACCCCCCCCCCCCCACCAAATCTGTGTTTGCTGTGTTCACACAGGCAAGTGAAGCGGTTAAAAGGCAGTTAATTCGTCTTTTAACAGCTGTGTAAAAGGGGTTTAACTGATCAAATGCTGCACATTTATTCAGTGAAAATGAATAAAAATATTTTTTAAATGATTTTATTAAAAAAATATTAAAAGCTTTCCAATAATTGTTTTGAGAATA
This sequence comes from Narcine bancroftii, assembly GCF_036971445.1. NCBI lineage: Eukaryota > Metazoa > Chordata > Chondrichthyes > Torpediniformes > Narcinidae > Narcine > Narcine bancroftii. The sequence continues at coordinate 83,183,122 of NC_091478.1, read as the reverse complement.
TTGTACATTTTATCAGATGTTGGAAGGATTAAGATCAAAATAGGTTTAAATATTAGACACATTGAAGTAATGCTATTTTAATTTTATATTTGTTGGGTGCCCTCCAATTTTAAGGGTAACTTAAAACTGTTTTAAATATACTGTAATGTTAAAATGAAAATAGAAAAAAAACTGTGGGTGCTTGAAATTTGAAATAAAAACAAAAATTTCAGAAGTGCATTCCATGCACTCAGCAGGTCAGGTAGCATCGTGGAAAGGGAAGTAGGTGACATTGTCAGTTTTGAGATCCTGCTCATTTTAAAAAGGCTTCCACTCACTAGACAAGACAATTTACCTTGCTGTGATACTTTAATGATGCAAGAATAATTTTGATTTGGCAGTTGTACAAAAAAAAGACAGCCTTTGTTCAGGTTTTCATGAAGTGTTTATAAACTTCAAATGTTTGCAAATCAGTTTCTCTTTCCACAGATTCTACCCGGTTCACTGAGTCTTACACTATTTTCTGTTTAACATTATGGTTTAGATTAAAACAGAAATTAAATAGGAGAATTACTTTTATATATATTGTATATATATATTTATATATATATATATATTCCAGTGCAAAAACTGGCAACTTAATGATATATTTTATATTTAATCAGGAACCAATAAAGCCAATAGAAAAGCCTTCCTACTTGTCAATACCATTCCACCTCAACAAACATTTTCCATCTCAACCTAAATCTGGGTTTGAATATAATAGGCAGAAATGTACAGTAGTGAAATAAAATAACATACAAACCATTTGATAATAAGACTCTAAACACAATGAGACTTTTTCCAAAGAAAATGTTGAATGGCATTTCTGCTTTAATATCCTGCTCGTGCGCGTAACTTGGCTATTATCTTATTATTATGCATTATCGTTTGAAGATCTCTTCCTTATCATTGCACTATAAGCAGGAACAGATAATTGGCTTGTACCTGAACAAAAGATCTGTCAGGTTTTAAAAGTCTTGCATTCACTGTGATCGAACTGGTTGCTTTGCTGTGGATGGTAAATGAACAGCTTGGAAGTAATTTTGACTTTGCACTCGTACAAAACAAATGAGATTAATGCAGGTAACCACCACATCCCGCAACTGATTCTAATCTCCATGCAACCAGTTGAAATAACAACGCAGGATCCAGTTAAATTAATCTTGCTGTTCTTATGCTATTGCACACAGTGGAAGGGCCACCTCCCTTTCGGTGCCACCATAGCTAAAAATAAATATTTATTTGCTCACACTCTTCACCTCGGTCATAAAGAATCATTGAGCTATCAGAAATTTAGCTCTGTAGAACATTTAGTCACTGGAGCATCACACACAATGCTGGAGGAACTCAACATCTATGGAAGACAATAGACAGTTGATGTTTCAAGTCGAAAACCATCAGGACGGGGAAGAGGGCAGATACCCAAATAATGGGGTGGGGAAGGGGTAGGATCATGCACAGATACCAATCCACCAAGCTCTATCCCTCCCTCCTCCACCTACAGGTTTCTGCCCTTTTACTTGCCAGATTGTTGTTGAGAAATGGGTGGGTGCTTGTGGAACTCAAGCCATGGGAGTCCAGAAGTACTTTGGTAGGATAAGAACACACTTCCACCTTCTAATGCAAAGAAAATTGTACAAATGGAGGACAACCTACTTCCCTGAACTTCTTTGGCCCCTCAGTTAGAATGGCTTTCTCATCTTAATTATTTCATTAAATGGAGATTGTCATTTAAATTAGGACCCTGATTCTTTGGAATGGTCACCAACTTGTGCCTCATTTCCTGCTACTAAAATGCTTAGGGACAGGTTTAGATTAGAAACATGGTGGAGGCAGAATAAAGAACAATAAATATGTTTTATACATTAAGCTTTCTGTCCAATCATGTTTGTGACAAGTCTTTGCCACCAGGAAGTCCCAATTCCAAAAGCCAAAATGTGCAAGGTGTTCTTGCAATGGAAAGTTTCTGTGTTGCTGGACCTGAGCTTAAGGAGAGAAGCCAGTGGCAGATATCTAAAGATGATGGCTTTTAAGAGATCATTCTCAGCTTGCTGTCACAAAAACTGTCTGGTAATTTTTGAGGTAGTGGACGGGTCAAGGGTGGATCCTGTGCAATAGAACTGGGTGCCATCTGTAAACAGAGGAAGCTCGTGTGTTTTTGGTTGAGTTGCTCAGAAGCATGTGGGTGAGCAAGAGATCAATCCTCTAGGAAGACCAGGTAAAAACATTGTTCATGAGTATCTAGCTGCAAATAGATGGCATGAATGCAATCGCTCCCTATCTGGGTAACTACAAGGAAGTGCTGAAGGTAGGGGTGGACTAACCATGTTAAAAGGCCAGACAGATCGCTGGATCAAATTGATACTGGGACAGGTGCCAAACACAAGCTATGAATATTCAAACAAGCATTTAATTAACATTCATTTAAGATATGTACAATCACCATCTTTACCTGAGACATCCTGCCAAATAATTTGCTTAATCAAGGATATAATTTCACAGGATTTTATAGACGGTTAAATTTTGTCTCTGATCATTTTTCAGGTCTGCTGAATAATCATATTGCAGATCAAATCAACAAAACAATGATTAAAAAAATCACTGTAATGACTAAAAATCAAAGTAATGGTTCAGATCAAATATTATGAAGTGTGATAAAATCCATCAGTTTCTTCCATTTTAGAGCAAAGATAAAATGTATTGGTTAAATCTTTCTTCATCTTTATTGCTTAAAGGGTCAGGATCAAGATCCAGGAGGACATCATTTATTGACTGTTCTCTGAAATGGCACTTCCATGGGGTGGTGCTACCCAGCTGCTACTATTGAGAAATGCAAATATGCTTTTGACAGTATTGATGCAGTGGTAAGGTCTGAGCACTGGTCAATGGTAATAACAATTAGCTGGGAAAAAAAAAGCTTTGGATAAGCGGGCACATCTGCATCCTTCATGGAAATTACATGGACTGTCAATGGACTTTTCCTTGAAAAGGGACAGCACCATCAGTGGAACCACTATTCCCATGAAAAGGCGATTGTCAAAATTTGAAGGCTTCATGTAAAGATTGGCGATCATCTGCTCTAATCAGTTTGTACTGTGATAAGCACCCATTTTTAGTTCTCCCTCTTACCTCTGTGGAATAAAACAGCAGAGCTGCCACTAATCCTATATTGAACTATTTACATCATTTGGGAGTTTAAGCCCTTAAGTTATGTGAGAGCTAAAAGCATAAGAAATCTAAATCTTGATTGCACTTCATCTCACAAATAACACTCTTAACTCCAACCAGATAGGTTTAAACCTTGTATCGAGCTCATCTCTTAAACTCTCACATAAAACATATTGGAGAATGAGGCTTGATATGCATGAGAACTAATATTGTTATAGATTATAGGATAATATTATCTTTTTTGTGCTTTCAGATCATTTGAACCTTAAACCAAAGGAAACTAATTGAGAAACATCACAAGGACATAGCAACGATGTTAATATCCTTATCTCATACAATTTTTTTACCCAACTTTTGGATTTTGCAGTTTCCTCAATCAATTAAATAATTCAGTTTGATGTATTAATACTTGTAAAACACTGCGGATTAAATAGTTTATATATAAACTTTTTTTTATATTATCCACTTTGAAACTGATTAATGATCAGTTACTATTAGAAAACTGAAAAGGTATCAATGTGCCAATGCACATTAAGGATTTAGGTAATTGATGTAGTTTTTACAATTTGTTCCAATACTCAGGAGCCACCTGTGTTACTGGTGATAATAATAGATCAATAGGCTGCTCGATTAGTTTTCTCAGCATCAAGGCAAAGTGGCTACCAAGATCAGACCCCACAGATTTAGCGCCTGAAGGACTGAGAAGGGATATGGGTAGAGAGACCTTCTCAAAATCACCAAATTAAAGAGCCATAGGGGGTGGTGCAGGTTTGGGTACCAGCTCTGTGTTGTGAACTGTAGCAGTGGAAAACTCAATCTTCTCTTCATTGTTTGTTGCTTCCATTTTCAGTCAGAGCCACTGCTTCTAGGACCTCTTCTCTTGTGCTCCCATTCTCAAATAATCATTGGGTGGAAGTCCCATCAACTCCCTGCTCTATTGTCCCAAAGCTCCACTTGCTCAAGTGTCCCAATACCAGCTTCAGATAGAATTCTTCCCATGCCAGCTGTCCAACAAAGATCAACCAACACTCCCAAACCTTACAACTTTCTGACCAGCTTTGATCAAATGTAACTTGCTCTGTGAAAATATATCAAGTGCATTGATGAACACAATAATTGATTAAATAGGAACAAGAATTGGCCACCTTGTCCATCACCACCACCCAGCACGTGCTCTATTCTCGCTGCTATCATCAGGAAAGAGGTCTAGGTGACACCAGGTTCAGGAACAGCTGCTCCCCCTCCGCCATCAGACTCCTCAACAATAAACTCAATCAGGGATTCATTTAAGGGCTCTTGCATTTGCACTTTATTGGGGTTTTTCCCTTCTCTGCATTGCACAGTTATTTGGTTTACACTTTTTATTTGTTTACATGTGTACATTGTGTGCAATTTTTAAAACTAATCTAATCTATCCCCTCCCTCTAATCAAGTGACCTTATATGTTGGTAATAAAGAAAAAAAATAATAATGATGTGGAATCACTGGCAACCCCTGGAGAACAGATGAAGAATTACCAGAACATATAGTAATTATTGATTCTTGTGATAATAAAAGATTCTAAGAATAGCCCCCATAATTTCATAAATTGAAACTTTCTATCTTTAATATCATATCTGATTTTCTCTAAACTTAAATGGGATATTACATCATATAACCACTGTATATGAGTCGGGGATGAATCACCTTTCTATTTCAATAAAATTGCTCATCTGGTTATCAATGTAATAAAAGCTAAGATTATTTTTCCTGAGATGCTGATGAATGTTTATCTGAGTCATGAGGAAAAAACAATCAGAGCAATTAACAGACATGGGTCCAAGTTAATCTTGAAAATTGTTGATAGAGTCTGAAAAATCTCTTTCCAAAATCTCTTTAAGTTTGGGCTCCGAAAATTTTACATTTCTCACAAAAAAGATCAATATCTACATAAAAATAGGTTAATTTGTTTAGACATATGAATTCTGTGTCCCACCTTAATTTGTAATAATGTCTTGCCCAAAATGAGGAATCATTATCAAGCTGAGTGTAGAGGACCAATCTTCATCTGAAAAAGTTATATTCAACTCTCTTTCCTAATCTCTTTTGATCCCGTCCATTGGGACTGAATTTAAATCCAGTAAATTATTATAAATACCTGCTATTAAAGAACTCGTTTATTTTGGAATGATCTTATGTCATATTGCCATCACTCATACGAATCTTATTTATTTGCTTTTTTTGGCAATAAATCTTTTTAATTGTCCAGCTAGTAATTTGCTAGATTTTCCCCATGATGATAAGAAAAGACTTTATTTCTTAACAATTGGTGTTCAATCGGATGAGTAGAAAATAGATCAAATTTGGTTTTAAGTTCAACTCTTCTCTTATAAAACTGAGGATTTTTGTTTTGAGCTAATTGTAGATCAATTTGCTTAATCTGATTGACTAAATCTAGCATTTCCTTATTAGTCTTTTTCTTAATGTTAGCCATATATGAAATGGTTTGCCCTCTTAAGTATCCTTTCATTGTACCACGCACAATCAAGTTAGACATCATTGCAGAAGAATTAGTAGCATAAAAAAAGAGATGAATTTGTTGCTCCATGATATCTAAAAATTCTCCGGCTATAAGAGGATTGTTTTTTTAATAGGGAAATTATCTTATATATTCAAAGATATAATAATTGGGGCATGATTGGAAATAACTATTCCTTGATACATGATTTAGTCAGAGATTATTGATTATCAATAGAATATAATCATTGAATAAGAACAAAATACTTTAGATTTAAAAAAAGAATACTTTTAGGATTTAGAAAATGCCAAACATCTGTAATACCAAAATTATATAAAATAGAATGTATTATAGCAGCAGATTTTGAAAAGGAAACTATTCTAGAAGAGGAGTGATCTAAAGTTGTATTCTAGCAACAATTAAAATCTCCTCCCAAAATCAATGAATATTGATTTAAATCTGGTAATACTGAAAAAAAATTTGAAAAAGCTGGGTCATATATATATTAAGGGCATAGACATTAGCTAGACATATTTGTTTATTATATACTTTGCCAGTTAAAATAATAAAACATTCTTGTTTATCTAAAATACCTTTGATATTTTGATTTATTAATATCAAAAATTCTCTTATTTTCACCTCAAAACATGAGTGAAAATATTGTCCTCTCCATCTAAATATTGACCTATCGTTATCTGAATTCCTCATGTTTCTTGAAAAAAGCCATATCTGCTTTTAATTGTCTAAGATGTGCCATAACTGCACTTCTTAATTGTCCCATTCAGACCCTTAACATTCCATGAAACTTTGTTAATCAGACCCATCGTCTGATTACTAGAATGGTTTATACATAAAACATCCATTCCAGTCATCCCCATCCAATTTTGGGGCCACCTCCTCAGATCCACACCATAAAAGGAAATAGAAAAAAAACATGAAAGAAAGGTAACTTTGCCAAACTAAACAATTCCCCAATGGACACCACCCTCCAACCCTTGCAGTCCTCTCACATCTGACAATCACCAACCGCAGTTGCAATCAGCGCAAAAAGAAAAAAAAATAGTTGATGGTCTTAAAGCTCCTCAAAACCAACAACATAATAAAGAAAATAATGAGAAAGGATTATTTTTTAAAATGAATTACCACTTGCCACTTCAAAATGAAATCTAGTATATAAAAAAATCAGTCAAATAAAAGATCCAACCTATCTATTTTACATTATCTATTTATATAATAAAAAGTTTATCAAGAGCAAAATTATTTAAATTCTTGGTTGATTCTTAATAATCCTTATTCTCTAATACATAATCAAACATTCCATATGTAAAATAAAATTTATTAAAATCTTTGGCTTGGCTTCGCGGACGAAGATTTATGGAGGGGGTAAAAAGTCCACGTCAGCTGCAGGCTCGTTTGTGGCTGACAAGTCCGATGCGGGACAGGCAGACACGATTGCAGCGGTTGCAAGGGAAAATTGGTGGGTTGGGGCTGGGTGTTGGGTTTTTCCTCCTTTGCCTTTTGTCAGTGAGGTGGGCTCTGCGGTCTTCTTCAAAGGAGGTTGCTGCCCGCCAAACTGTGAGGCGCCAAGATGCACGGTTTGAGGTGTTATCAGCCCACTGGCGGTGGTCAATGTGGCAGGCACCAAGAGATTTCTTTAGGCAGTCCTTGTACCTTTTCTTTGGTGCACCTCTGTCACGGTGGCCAGTGGAGAGCTCGCCATATAACACGATCTTGGGAAGGCGATGGTCCTCAATTCTGGAGACGTGACCCATCCAGCGCAGCTGGATCTTCAGCAGCGTGGACTCGATGCTGTCGACCTCTGCCATCTCGAGTACTTTGACGTTAGGGGTGTAAGCGCTCCAATGGATGTTGAGGATGGAGCGGAGACAACGCTGGTGGAAGCGTTCTAGGAGCCGTAGGTGGTGCCGGTAGAGGACCCATGATTCGGAGCCGAACAGGAGTGTCGGTATGACAACGGCTCTGTATACGCTTATCTTTGTGAGGTTTTTCAGTTGGTTGTTTTTCCAGACTCTTTTGTGTAGTCTTCCAAAGGCGCTATTTGCCTTGGCGAGTCTGTTGTCTATCTCATTGTCGATCCTTGCATCTGATGAAATGGTGCAGCCGAGATAGGTAAACTGGTTGACCGTTTTGAGTTTTGTGTGCCCGATGGAGATGTGGGGGGGCTGGTAGTCATGGTGGGGAGCTGGCTGATGGAGGACCTCAGCCCTCTTCATACTCCATAAAACCATAAACAATCAATAAATGAAATGGTTGATAAGCATTGAAATAGTAGAATTCTTTTTAAAAATCCTACCTAAAATTTAAGCAAATCAGTGTAGGAAATATTTTCACTTATTAAAACTAGAATAAATCTTATTAGTAGACATGATTCAATAAAAAAATTCAGTTGTCACTCTTCATTGCATAATAATGCCCACAGTGAGGCATTCAGCACCATATTTTCTATTCCAATTCACTATTACACATGTGCAAAACAAGAGGAAAAAACCCTGTTTAAAAAATGAACTTAACACCATCTTCATTTAACGCATTCTCCCCCTCTTCAAACTCAGATAAAAAAAATGTAAAACAAAAATCAATATTTGGAATGAAAATCACTAGTAAAATAATAACTAATACCCTTATGGAAAACAAAAGAAATGGTCGAAAATATATTTTAAAAAAACGTGCACATGTGCAGTGAGATTGTGAGGCGAGAACAACCATATTTCATACTCCAATACACCACCACACATGTGCAATGAAAAAGAGAAAAATAATACCAACTCCCATAAACAGATGGAATATAATCCAAAATTAATTCCCAGAGAAAATTTGTGACGACTCCATCAACCGGACATATAAAGAATTAATAAAACTAATCTAAACATAATTAATCCATTATCACTGTAAATCATGTGAGCAGCCATTTCTACACACTTGAGCATAAAGAAAGGCATTCTCTTAAAAACAACAGCGTCAGCCATCATTATCCTGATTTATCAAAGACTACAATCTCAAACATACTTCTAAATGCCGTATTTCAAAGATTTTGGACAAAACAACCTAACAAAAATATAGCAAAATGCCATTTTATCAGATTATGTTGTACAAAAAAAAAACAGGGACATTACTTCAGATCACCATATTCCATTATTATGTCTATTTTAGCCAGCCCAAAGTAAAACATCTTTTCAAATCGCCATATTTAATTCAGTTGAGCTACTCTAAAGCTTTCTTTTTTTTAAACGTTATTTAAGATTTTATAACATGAATAAAATATAAGATTACATTTAAAAAAATTAAAAATAAGATAATGAAATTACAATACAGCATCAGTAATCTAAATAAACTATACCCCCAATAATTATTACACAACATTAATAACCCAACTCAAATTAGTCCAACCCCCCCAAAATAAAGAGTGAAGAATTAATAAAGTTAGTAATATATGTAAGAAAAAAACCCACTTACAAAAAAACCAAAAACATAACAGATTAAAATATTAACAAAAAGAAAAGTAATTAATACTAAGATTTCACACTTAAAAACATATTTAAATCAAACTTAAATGCATATATTTAACAAACGGAGTCAAGATAAAACATGTATTTAACTCAAACTTAATATAAAAAATTAGTAAAATTAGTAATATTATCTATCAAAAATTCTTAAACAATAATCAATTCTTAAAAAAGAATTGTAGCATGAAAAAAAGATGAAAAAAAACTTTCTCTATAGAAATAAACCTTCACCAAATATCAACTAACTTCACATCTATCATCATATTAGTCACATAAACCACCATCTTAAAACAAAATTCAAACCTCATTAAGCATTGTACAATTCAATTTTAGTACTCTTCCACCATTTTTCCCTTTTACACTTGAATACTTATCCAATAAAAGCTCTAATACCACGTTTAAATATCCCCAATCATTACATTAAAATTCACATATCCAAATAATAAAAACACATCTACAACAAAAACTATATCATCAACAAATGGAGCATAAACCACAAACAAAATTCAAGCCTCATTAAGAATTGTACAATTCAATTTATAACTTTCACCATTATTCCCTTCGTTCTATAACTAAAATAATATACATCAGAATTACCACTCCTTTCACCTTGAAGTTAAAGAAAGAATAAAAAGCTTATCCATCCCATTCACATTTAAATTTCAAATATTCCTTATCTACTAAATAAACTTTACAAAAAAAACCACATCCACTTTTAATTTTTTAAACAATCAAATACTTTCTTATGCTTAATAAAGTTATTAAAACTGTAAATATTAAAAAAAAACAAATTTAAATATAAACATTACTTAAAAAAAACACAAAGAAAGAAAAAAAACACCCCTCCCCTTATCCCCTCCTAGAACTACAAAAAAAAAGAAAAAAAAATTTTTTTAAATTTAAAAATAGAAAAAACCTTCACTCCTCAATCCAAAATTTAATAAGAAAAAAAACCCAGGCAGGAGGCAACTGCTACCTCCTCCTGGGTCAACCGCTCATTGCGGTAAGTCTCACAAAATATTGGGTGTGAGATAACTCACACGTAGCTGATGACTTCTGGAAAATAGTGCCCACCCAGCTCCCTCTCCCAATTCACGTTTCACTTAAACTATCATCATTATTTAAAATTTTCTCAAAGAAAAAAAAATTTCTTTTTATTATTTTTTTAATCAACTTTATCACTTCGACCACCATTATTTCCATTTCTCCTTGGAATTCGATTCCCATCTTGTGTCTCCACTCTCTTTGGGGACTGTGGAGGACTACATCTTTCCTGAAATTGTGTAATTGGTAACGATTGAGCAAAATCCATGGCATCCTTAGGATCATCAAAAAATTTTGGTTGGTAACCATCTTGAAAAATCTTCAATACCGCAGGATATCTAAATGTTGCTTTATAACCTTTTTTCCACAACATTTCTTTCACAAAATTAAATTCACATTGTTGAGACATAACTTCTTGACTCAAATCCAGATAAAAAAAACACGATTATTCTGAACCATCAAAGGAGATCTTCTTTGTTGTGCACTTCTTATGGCCACACGCAAAATTGTCTCTCTATCATAATAATTTAAACAACGAACCAAAACAGGTCGTGGCTTTTGTCCAAAAGAAGGTTTTCTTCTCACGTTCCAGTATTAAGCCTTCCGGGAACTTATCTTGTCCTAATACTTGTGGAATCCACTCAGTAAAAAATTTTCTTGGATCTGATCCTTCCATATCTTCTGGTAAACCAACAATTTTTATATTATTCCGTCTGGATTGATTCTCCAAATAATCAACCTTTTTCACTAAATTTTTATTCTGAATTTGTAAAGTTTCAATTGTTTTATTGACATCTTGTAATTGATTTTGTACCTCAACTAAACCTTGGTCACAAAAATCAGGTCTTTCACTCGTTTTAAGCTTAAAAGCTCCATTATCAGCCATCTGTTGAATATTAATATCCACCAAGGTATTAAGTTTAGTATCAAGTTGATATAAAGTTTTAGCGAATTCTTTCAATGTAACAGCTAACTTAGATTCAAGACTCTTAAGAAACTTATCCACTGAAGTAGATTCAGACACAATAGGGTCCTGTTGTTTCTGAATAGCCAAAGGGTCTTGTATTCCCTCCCTTAATTTAACTGCTTTTCTTGCAGTGTGACTTCGTGTAGAAACCCCTGCCATAGCCTCCCCAGTAATATCTGGAGGTTGATGGCGAGGGTTATCCCCAAACCATATTCTGTCAAGCATCTCCGACACATTGAAGTCTGTAGGAATCTTCATTACAGGTGGTGCACTTCGCAGCGCCACCGCTACATCAGTCAATGGACGTCCCTTTAACTGCAAGCCTTCAGCTGGCGGCTTCCCAGCTGTTTCAGCTGTCAAAGGCTCTGTAACAGCGCTCATAGTGGGTGTTGATTGAAATACACGCGCCCGGCTAGCCCTTTGTTCTAAGGGCTGCCGGGCGCCATTTTTAAAGAGCCCTACCGGCAAAGAACGGAGCTCCGCTGCTGGTTCCTGTGCTTCTCCTCCTGGATCCATTCCACGCTGAGTCCTGGCTTCTTGTAAACAAGTAGGCTCTGATATCTTCGGAAAATGTAATTTCTTAATGATCTGTTGCCGTTTTTTCTTGCTTTTTTTCAACAATTGTATCATTGGAAAATAGTTTAACAGCTCTAACTATATCTAACCTTTAAAAGGTTTTAACGGGCATTTAAAGACAAAACAATACCAAAGAGTCGGGAGAGGGCTGGAAGTCACGTCTATTCCTTACAACACCTTGCCACACCCCCTCTAAAGCTTTCTAATTTAAACTAATACAATCCATTATTAACTCATGTTTTCAATGCCAAACTATTCAAAACTATTTGCAAATTTCTTAATTCATCAAAAACGAAGCTCTGAGTTGAAACACAAAAAAACCCCATCAATTAGACAGCTCTTAACAAATGGAAAAGTGAGGAATTTTTCCCATCAATTTCAACAAAATTATTTAGGTATGATCTTAGCCCCTCAGTTAGCAATTCCATAAAATATGGGGAAAAAAATCTAATTGAGAGGAAATCTCCGCAACCATCTATTTTTGAATTGCAGATGTATATCCCCCTTGAAATTCAGATCAGCAGAGAAAAATAACCAATTCCCCTGCTTCCCTCCCCACTCGACCAAAATGGTACCAGCTCCATAAAAATAGGGGGAAAAAATGAACTCATTCCTGACAAAGGCAGACCAGAAGTGGCTGAAATCAGGTTTGGTATTGCTGCTCAGGCTTGATTAACAGCATTAAAATACATTTTTTGGCAATCATTCTGAACGATTCTGCATAACTGGTCTGAGTCCTTTTTTGAAGACAATCTCCATAACCTCATGAAACCTCTTTCTCGTCACAACCTCTTCGGAGCACGTCTTTAACCAACCTATTAGGTTAACCTAGTAATTCAAGTCCTTTCTTTTATGAGGCGCTTGAATAACCTGTTCTTTTTTGCTGGAAATAATGACCACATATGATTACCACTTTTGGCTGATCTCCAACCTGCAGTTTTGGAAAGGGAATTCAATGAGCACGATCCATCAGAAGATCTCCAGTTAAAACTTCATCACCAATACATTCAGTAAGTATCTTGGTGAAAACTTGTACTGGGGATTTTCCCTTTCTCAACATCTTCTTTAAATCCCAAAGCACACATGTTGTTTCTTCTGTTCCAACCCTCAAGGTTGACCTGATGAGACATTAATTTATTGTGGCTGACAACCTGCTCTTTACCAGCTTACTTACATTGCCTTCCAGATCATTAAACAAATTTAAAACATAGGCAAAGCTGACGTAGATCTGTCAAGTTTATCCTCTAGCTTTGGCATAGCATCTATTAATTTCTGCATAATATCTTGAAGTTGTGCCTTAATCATTCCGGTGACCACAACCAACATATTAGATCCTTCTGCTTCAAATTCGGTAGTATCCTTTCCCTTAGGAACTTTTGGTGCCATTTTCTTGATGAGATTATTAATATCTTCAATAATGAACAATTCCTCCAAACTTTGAACCCTTAGTCCAAAAAAAATTAGGTCTGGAAGTGGAAAGAGTTAAGTGAAACTAACGACCAACACTGCTTATTCCATGCAGTTGTCACCGGAAATCCTTATAAATCTGTAGGGATTTTTTTGAGCACTACTAATAAATGGTAATTCTGCCTCATCCATAGGAAAATAGAATCTTAGGGTTGTATGTGATGTCATGTACTCTGTCAACAAAACTGAAATAGGAAATCTGAAATCATCCTGCCTTTTCCACATAACCCTCAATTCCCCTCCATTTCAAAAATTCATCTGTATCATACATCTATTTAAAGAGGCAGATACTACTGCTTCCATGGGTAGATAATTCCACAGATTCACTACTCTCTGAGTAAAGCAGTTCCTCCTCATCTCTGTCGTCCAGGTACTTTGGTTTCCTTCCACCATTCGAAACGTATCTGGGATTGTAAGTTATTTGGGTTTATATGGGCAGCATAGGCTCATGAGCTGAAAGGGCCTGTTAATGGGCATTATTTATAATTTTTTAAATTAAAAAAAATACTTACTCCCCTGAATCTTGATGTCCCTTCATTCTGGTCTCACCTGCCAATGGAAACAACTTTTCTGCTTCTATCTTATCCCTTTCATAATTTTATGTTTCTATAAAATTCCTTCCCATCCTTCTGAATTATAGTAGTTCCAGGAAAATCTTCTCTCCTCATAAGATAACCCCCTTATCTCTGTAATCTTCATGGTAAACCTCCTCTGCAATGCTTCCAAAGCTAACATATCTTTTGTCAAGAAAAGGTTTCAAAACCACTATTTTAATTGACTCGTTATGTACACAATTTCATAACTCCAAAGGAAATGAGCCAATTACAATTTTTCTCAGGCAAAATATTTTAGTTACAATTCAGTCTAGGTCAGTGGTTCTCAACCTTTTTCCCCACTCACATGCCACCTTAAGTAATCCCTTACTAATCACGGATTACTTAAGGTGGTATGAAAGTGGAGAGGAAAAGTTTGAAAACTATTGACCTAAACAATTAATAGATTTTTGTCAGTTCCACTAAAATTATTAGCTGAGCTGTGTTCAGAATGTAGTTGGACTTCTAATTTTGCAGCGACTTTCTTGACCTTGGAGCCATCTAGCTATCCCACCATGTGTATTCTGGTGGGTTCAGTTTCCCTACGTTGGTTGTGATACATCAGTCGTTGTAATACCCTGATGCACCAATGTGGCAGTGATACATTCCACAATAACAAACTTATCTTTCACGTGGTTCATGACACGTTCTCCGAAGTATTTTCACATCTCTTTTTATTACAGCCAAAATAAGGAAATTAAAGATCAGTTACAATAGAGAAAGAAAACTTTTGTTTCTGAATGAAGAAACACATATTTCACTGCAAAGTCGATCATTAATACATCAGCTATTGTTTCTCAATAATTAAACCTTAAATAAGAACACATTTTATTACAAAAATTTAAATACAAACAGAAGTAAAAATATTAAACATTATCAATTTTGGTTTTATGGGCTTTTTCACTAGCCATTCCTAACTTGACTACTGCATTAAAGAGGAGCTTTTTTAAAGCATTTGGCCTTATGCACAGAACTCTTCTTTAGAGGAGCCACAGTTCAATTGAGTAGACTATGCTAAGAAATTGCTATACGAAAAGCAATTCCTACAATACAGTACATATTAAAATAATGCTTTTTGGTTGCAGAAATAGAAAATAATAATGAAAAAGATTTTACATAGATACCACGACTGCTTGATTACATGACGAACCTGGCTTCTTATGAACTTAGAAAATAATTACATCTGTGAAAAACCAATGTTCTCGAATGATCATTGTTTACAATGGGTAAAATCAAAATAATTTCTGAATGAAAACCTAATGTCCCCTTTAAGCCATTAAAAAGTAAAAGAGCTATTGTTTATAAAAAAAAGTTACCATTCCACTTAAGTATTATGCTTCACTCAGTACTTTATGTCTTGACTGGTCACAATGACACCACTGTCACAAAAGAAGTTTTTCCATCTGAGTCTTCTCACAGTCTCCAGCACTCATGCAGAGTCACGTCATTTACTAAAAAGCCATGCCCTTTAAGTTCATGTCAAACAAAATAATCATCTGAAGCTACATTACACAATGTAAAATGGCCAGCTCTCCAGGCACTGGCAGAAATGGCAGGTGGGCCTAAAGAAAGTCTGTATAGCCTGTCACTGGAAAGTCTTCTGAAGTATGTGCCCATGTAGCTACAAGGAAACAAAGCATGTCAGGCTTCCTTTCAGAACACCTTCTTGGCAGTCTGTCTGATAAATGCTGAGTTTTGGCTCAAAAATGTTGATGGCCAATCTTCACCAGTGAAGCACCATTGTTCTGATTACGAGAGGCAACCCACGCCATGAAGATATCCCTACAGAAGACACAAGATATTAGATATAATCTAAAGCAAATGTAGATACACATTTTCAGAACTGGAAGGTACCAAGTAGATCAGCAAGATCCATATTTTCTCTACCAAGGTTGACAAGAGATTAAAAATGGCAATTGAACAAGGATTGAGAATAGATTTTTAGGAACAAAACGCATCTTAGTTTTTAAATCAGATTAAAAATGCATTTTGTTTAAAAGATGCTTTTAAGCAACGTTTCAGGGAAAAAAAGCATTATTACAGATTAGTCTTCCAATCTCATTACCCATCCTAGAGTTTCAGATCTGCAAATTAAATGTTCGTAACAGGAAGAAAGAACACAAAGACATTAATTTTAGGATCACACCCTGCAGTTTCTCAATTGTGCATTCAGTTATTGATGCTTTAACTGACAGGTGGGGTTCAACCATCTCATGGTAATCGACGATCTGTGCCATAAATGCCAATAGTAATTTTTCAAAATGCATCCACACTTCAGCCACAAGTCTCCGTTCACAAAGCATGAGAGAATCATTACCAACAGCAAATAATGACATTCAACTGGGTTTTTATTCTTGCTTGTTGTTCCCACATCTCACACGTTATCACTGGCAGGAAGGGACATGGTGCTGGAAAGCCCATCGCCGGTCACATGGAAACAAGGAAACATTAGCTTTGTTGTACTTTTTAAAAATATGCATATTTTGCAGTTCCATCCCAGCCATTGAGGATATCATTCATTTGTTTTGCTAGATCAATAATTAAAAGAAAAAAAATTAAATGGCTTAATGTTTAAATAGCTGATATTAATCTTAAAACAAAGACAGAATATGAGTATTTCAGCTCCATAATTACCTACAGTGCTTACTGTATTGATAAATGAACATCTGTATAATTTTCAAGACTCCGTGCTTAACATGCCACTCAGCTCATTATTTGTGAATATTTAGAGTATTTACCATCCGTTCCAACTACCTGTTTCAAGGCTTCAATTATTACAGCAATGTTTGCTCACTATGAATGATGCTCCACATAAAGAGTCATATTTAAAATCAAAAGATTACTCTTCCAGTAATTTTGTACAATTGAAGGGTTAATCACTAATTGATTTGTGCTAACTGACAAGGAGAGATGGTTGAAATCAAGTTTTGCATAACGAAAATACTAAAGAGAGGATATGTATTGCCAAGAGTCTTTCCTCATTCTTGCTTTCAGCCAGAAATTGATTTTTACCAGATATATTCATTCCAATGTCTACCACTGCAGATACTGTTTTTTTTAGATTTTGATCCATTTTGTGTCTACTGTGTGCACAGTTTTTTTTTTAAATGTGTGTCTTGGAAAATGCATTTTCATTCAGACTGATCTGATAAAACAGGTATATGCGAAATGTTACCTGCAGTGGTTAACTACACATTCGCTGCTACAGTATTCACTATCCCACTCCACGCTCTGGATTGGTGGATTTGTACAGCCAGTCCTCATGCATCGTTTTGGAGTGGTAGCGCCCACAGGAGCTCGTGGGGGAGAGCTGATGATAGGGTGGACTTCAGGCGGAGGTGGTGAAAAGGTCTGGAAGTAGTTAAAAACTATTTAAATAGATGATTACCCACCCCCCCCCCTAATTAATCCAATGTTTAAATGGTTCTGAAGTGGAGGACAGAGCCAGTAAAATTTTCTTTCTCTAATACTCAAACAAGATGCAACAGTTGGCAGGGAATAATTATACCATTGTTCTTTGTTGTGAATAACCAGAGGTCTCCAGCATGTAGTTTTAGTCCAAATGGCTTGCCGTCATTCACTGAACGTAATGCTGTGCACTCACTCACTGTTGCCTTATGCTATGTAATGAGTGACAAAAGACAAAATTAAATAAATTCACAATCTTGCCCCTGAATTCTGTCTGAGGTCAGGCTTTAAACTTCATACATAGCAACAAAACTCGCAATCATTCATTTCAAGGGAGTGAGTGACCTGCAAATACAGGAATGAAGAAAATTCTGCCTTGGCTTCCTACAGACAAGGGCCAGCAAGGGTTGCATGCAAATTAGATAGGCAAAGACCTGCACAACAAAAGCGAGGTCATTTTAGGCACAAAAAAAAGTATTATATTCAGAGCGCTTGTCCTTGTAAAGTCTGCCCAACAATTAGTATTTACTATGCAAATTAAAAATCAGCAAAAACACCATTTTACACGCTTTAATCTTTGAAATTAATTGGAACAACAATGAGATGTCCTCAAAAGCTATTCTGCCTTTGCATATTTAGACTGGTGCCTGCAGTAGAAAACTGGGTGGAAATGCGGATTGAAGATTTGTATCTTTTGATACAGGCAACATTATTACCAGAAGATGAACAAAAGGGGAAAAAAAACATTTTCTTGCCTCCTTCCTTCCTTTATCTGATGCTGTACGACAATTCCATGTTTCCATGGAAACAAACAGATAAAACTGTATTGAAAGAAAACAATGATAGATTACATGTACATGGGGTGTCATATCCAATTAAATCAAATTGACTGTCTACTGCAAAATGCTGCTGCCCCCACAGCAGATCAATAAATATGAGCTGAATCCAACAAAGTTCTCTTATATTTTCCCGTCCAAATCTACTCAGTCCAAGACAGATCATGCTACTCTGATCCAAGTACTGCCTGCTCAGGGGGCAGGTGGTGAACAGACACCATTCAATCGTGCCCTATTCAGTCCAAACTACTCTAACACTCCATTCATGCATAGCAAAACACCATCTGGTCCTATTTTCCCTCCAGCAATCACAGCTGACCAAAAACAATGATAACAGCTGTTACAATACAAAAGCTAAACAAAGGGGCAAGAAAGGTTATACTCTAGTCCAGTACGGCAAACTACTCCATGAAGTGGGTAATAGAAAGAATCTTTTCAAATGCTTAAAGACTATTCAATAGAGCAAGGCAGAAGACACTGGTTAAACCTGAGATTTTAATCCATCTGTCTAGTAATACTGCAAATATAAATGGGTCAGGTGACTGAAATTATGGTGTATACAGTCACCAGGATTGTTGTACTGTTAATGATTAATGACCTAGTGCCAATTGTAATTAAAACTATTCTTTGTTTTCATTCAACTAATGCAAATAGAAATAATGATAAAGCTCTTTGCCAGCCAGCATGGTAAAGATCCCAGTATGCATCTTGCTGCATTAGATGAAAACAAGTAGAATTATTTAAATCTCACTGTTGAAATTATTTTTTCAACATGATGGTACATTATTGACATGTTAAGTATTTGTGCCATGAATAAGCAATGAAGGGTCAAAATTTCTGCTCATGCAAGTGAAATATCACATCATAATTTTACATCGGAGGCAGCTAATTTCCCCAGGGCAGAATGAGTCATGCAAACTTTAATGTCTGAAATTGCCAAAAATAAACGTAAATTAAAATATGATTCATGTTACTCTTTTGTTCAAAGTAAAAATGGAATTATACCTGACAAAAAAAAATATGAAAGCTGAGTTACACAGAATTATCTCTATATTGTAACGATGCCCAATTCATATTAACTTTCTGATAGCAGATGAAATGTTAATTGGAGGAGATCATTTCCCCTCACAAAGCTTTCTCTTCTTCCCATCTAATTTATTCCAAGGAATGATTTAAGAATTTAATCAGATATACACCACTGCACCATTAAATATTTGTACACAGGGATCAAAATGCTGAACCTTTCAGAGCAAAGGAGAAGCTTATCAACAAAACAGTGTAGTTCAGCTTCAACGCGATACCTGCTATTTTGTGACTGCTTTATTATTTTAATTTCTGTTTACATCTAAGAGCTGGTAGCTGTGGACACATAGCCTCGCATATACCCCAGTGTGTATTGGGATTCCAATCATCCATGACACTTGCTGGTTTTTAATTTTTATTTTATCATCAGTTTAAGGTTGTTGCCACTGCTAATTTGCAATTTTAACCAGACTTCTCCACTATAGCTTCTGACAGGACAGATGCTGTAATTAATCACTAGAGACAGCTGGGGACGACAGCCATGCTGTTCTGGATGAACATTACGATGGCCGCCTCATTTCTGAAGCACTTGGATGAGAAATGAAATAATGTGAACTGCTAATCCCATCTGTGTGCAGGCAGGATGCACAAAGGTACTCAGTACTTCTTTCTCAATGCTATTAATACAAATTACAAATTCATTTACTGGTGAACGACTAGACAACTGATAAGATATTTTATTACTGCAATCTATTTAGAACAGTCCAATTCAATGATAGTATTTCTTAAATACACGATCTTAGATTCTTGTTAGTATTCCAATAGAGTTTGCATCTGGGAAGCAAAAAGTTGGAAACAAATGTTCTGTTGATTATAATGTAGTTGATTATAATGTAGGAAGGACAATCAAAATGAAAGCTTGCATCTAATATCCACTCAGAGAATTCAAAGGAAAAAAAAGTTAGTAAAATGGGAGGCAATCAGAGACCAATTGGTGTAGAATTTAATTCATTTCCTGCTTCATCAAATCAAGCTCATTACGCATTCTTAATTCTGTTCAACGATGGTCACTGGGAGATTGCAGAACAGATGGATTTTATTTGCAAGGTAACATACCAGTACAGAGTGGAACTGCATTTTCCTGAGTGTTATCAGTCGTGGAATCAGATTATCAGTGTGTTATCTTTGGGGTTCATTTCAGAAGAATGAAAGAACCATCAATACAAATGAAGTATGAAGGCCTTCCTCAAAAGTGCACTAAATCCAAGAAGAGATCTTTAAGTGAATAGGATGGAATAAAGATCTTTTTGTTTCCCTGAAAAATTCGTGTTGGCTTCCCGCACAGAGGAGAAAAAATGTCCGCAACAGTTGATGCATCTTATGGATTCCAAATCCTTTCTTATTTTAAAGTAACATCCCTCAACCAGTGGATTTGCCATTGAGAGCTGATGCGAGTCATCTCTAGTAGGATCATTTTGACCATTTATGTGGCCTAATGAGATAATAGAAAGGTGGAAATAACATTAATTTCTGCCGAATAAAGAGATAAGTGCCAATTAATATCATCGAATTCACCATCTAATGAGAATGATTTCCTGGAAGCCACCAATTAAGCTATTTGATTAAGTGGGTCTAATCGTTCAGTATTTTGAACAATCTATTAATTTCTATATCAAATTGCAAATTTGGTTATACTGTACCAATTACCACACAGCTTTATTTACTGTTATAATTTTCATATGAAAATCTGTTTTTTTTCTCATTTTACACTTTAAAAGAAAAAATGCATAGCGCAAAACGGAGCTAAAATGCTCAGCTTCACCTTTTAATTAATAATAAACCTTGGGTGGGAAATTCATTACAAATTAATTGTGATTAGTTTAATCACAAGACAATTTTTTTTTAAACAGGGTGAAGTAATCAATACATTAGATTCATCAATTTATGAAATTCCAGTCAATTCCCATTCCAGGAACATTATTCATTAACATACACGCTGGCACATCGTCCTGATGAACTGGAATATGTATTTTTTTTCTTGTTAATTTGTTTTGTTTTTAATATTTACTGACCTGTGAAAATACTTGGGCCTGGGCCTGGGTTTGTAGCGGAGATTGCTGCTGCTGCTGGACCGGCTGCGGACTTGACCGTGTGGGAAGAGGAGAAGTGACCTGTGAGGCAACCAGCGGTTGGGAGGCAGCTGGGGAGTGCTGAGGCGGTGAGGGCTGAGGTGGATGCAGCTGCATGTGCAGTTGCTGGCGCAACTGTAGCTGCATTTGATGGTGCATTTGCTGCTCATGTATCTGCTGACGCAATTGGTGCTGCATGTGATGTTGCTGGAAGCGTTGCAATTGATGCGGTTGCATCTGCTGCATCTGGTGCTGTTGAGACTGCAGTGGAGGGCTTAACTGGGGTGAAGGTGAAGTGGGGACCATAGTGGTGCCCATCGGTGCTGTAATGTGTGACGACATGCTTGGAGTGATAGAAACCGAGGCCAGCTGATTGCCTTGCAACGGCAATCTCATTGGTTTGGGGGCAATTGCCCTTGGCAGGGTCTGGGTTGACACTGAGACAGGTGCATGCTGGGAAAGTGATGAATTCATAAGAAGGGAAGTTGAAAGACTCGTGGACGCCAAGGTCTGCTGCACAGAGCGCATGGTCTGGGCTTCCGCTGATTCTGCAGCAGCCTGTAAAAAAAATAACACGCAGGGACCTTCAGTAACACGTGCAAATTTTACAAACCACTTTATCTATGCATCGTATTGATTATATTGTTAGCAGGAAAACAATTTATACAACCAGATGGCTTTATCACATGAATTTTCCCCACTACTTTAAAGTACATCCCACATCATTGGTAGTAGTTCTGGCAAAGGCTGCCCTTCTTTCCTGGATGGTAATTTGTCACCCATCACAGCAGAAGAGACAAAGACGACATTTTTTTTGAAAAAAGTGCCCTTTTATGTCATTTTTCTGATACTAATGATGCTCCATACATGACTGAAGGAGATTTCTCCAGCTAAAATCAACCCAAAATGGAGAACTATAAATGGAAAGTTAGGCAGACAAAATGAACATGTGAACAAAAAAGGTATTTAACAACTTTTCTTTTCAATTTAGAAAATACAAATACCATATATATTCATGTAATTGCCAAATTTTTTGAACAAATTATTTGGATTAAATTTGGGGGGAGGGGGGGTCAACTTTTACACAAGTCAAACTTTTGACTGAGGTAAATACCTTCTTCGTTCAAGGCGCCGGGAGCTCGGATTGCCAGAACTGGTTGGTGATTCTGTGTTCAGGGCATCAGGAGAGTCTGTGGTCGGGGGTTCTTCGGGAGCTTGGTGGGCAGGTAGGCAGGGCGAGGGTCCACGAGGAGTGTCAGGAGCTCAGATTGGGGGGGGTGTTTGGCGGTCGGGGCGTCATGCGCTCAGATGGGTGGGCGGTCGGGAGTTCAGATGGGCGGGCGGTCAGGAGTTCAGATGGGCGGGCGGTCGGGAGTTCAGATGGGCGGGCGGTCGGGAGTTCAGATGGGCGGGCGGTCGGGAGTTCAGATGGGCGGGCGGTCGGGAGTTCAGATGGGCGGGCGGTCGGGAGTTCAGATGGGCGGGCGGTCGGGAGTTCAGATGGGCGGGCGGTCGGGAGTTCAGATGGGCGGGCGGTCGGGAGTTCAGATGGGCGGGCGGTCGGGAGTTCAGATGGGCGGGCGGTCGGGAGTTCAGATGGGCGGGCGGTCGGGAGTTCAGATGGGCGGGCGGTCGGGAGTTCAGATGGGCGGGCGGTCGGGAGTTCAGATGGGCGGGCGGTCGGGAGTTCAGATGGGCGGGAGGTCGGGAGTTCAGATGGGCGGGAGGTCGGGAGTTCAGATGGGCGGGAGGTCGGGAGTTCAGATGGGCGGGAGGTCGGGAGTTCAGATGGGCGGGAGGTCGGGAGTTCAGATGGGCGGGAGGTCGGGAGTTCAGATGGGCGGGAGGTCGGGGCGGGGATCTGTGATTGGACCATCAGAAACTTCGATGGGTGGACAGTTGTGGCCAAAATAAAAGGGGGGTGGGGGTCAACTAATACACAACATCGATAATTACATGTTATCATGTTTTCAATAAAATGCAGTGGAAATATTTTAATCAATCTAGAGCACGAGGGATTTGGGCAGTTAGCTGGTAAATTAATATGTTGATCACCACATGTCATAAATGAAGGGAAAATATCTCAACCAGCCATGTGATAACCAACAGCAATAGAAGTCAGATATCAAATGTATGCTGTGATGAATAATTATTTAGAGTAATTGTGAACTAATTGTGATAAATTGGAAGATAATCAACCCTTAGCATGCCTGTTACATGCGACTTTACAGTCAGTGGGGAAAGGAAGGCAGGCCAAACTGATCCTAAAGATCAGATTTAGTGAATTCTGTGGGGTTGTTTGACCTTGACCTTCAGTCATATGTTATCAGTGAGAGATCTGTGATACCAAGAAACACATTCATCAAGTAAAGAAATAAAACTAATTTCTTTGAAGTATCCTTTGCTGTCAGCAAACCAGAAAGTACAAAGCATTGACTATACTTCACATTTTATCCATTTTTATAATCAGAATCAAGATTTATCAACATGAAAATGTCATGAAATTCAGTGTTTTGTGGTAGCATCATATAGTGCAAAGATACATTTTATAACTATATTACAACATTATTAAAAATAAAATAATAACACCGATAATAGTGGACAAAAATTAAGGCAGTGTCTTTGGTTCATTGATTATTCAGGAATCTGATGGCAGCGGAGAAGAAGCTGTCCTTGTGCCATTGAGTGCTCGTCTTTAGGCCCCTGTACCTTTTTCCTGATGTTAGCAGAGGGAAGAGGGCATGGCCTGGGTGGTGGGGGTCTTTGAGGATAGAGACTACCTTTTTAAGACATCACCTCATGTAGAGGCCCTCAATGGAGTGAAGTCTAGTGCCTGTGATGTCGCAGGCCAAGTTAGCAACCCTCTCGAATTTATTCTTGTCTTGAGAGTTAGCGCCTCCATACCAGGCAGTGATGCAACCAGCCAGAAGGCTCTCCATGGTACACCTGCAAAAGTTTACAAGATTCTTTGGTGACATACTGAACTGCCTCAGACACTTCACAAAGTAAAGCTGCTGGCGAGCCTTCTTTATGAGGTTCCAGGACAGATCTTCAGAGATGATGGCACCCAGGAATTTGATGTTCTTGACTCTCTCAACTACTGAGCCCTCAATGAGGACTAGGTTTTGTTCTCCTGACTTCCTCGTGAAGTCCTCATTCATCTCCTTGGTTTTGCTGATGTTGAGTGCAAGGTCGTTGTCAATACATCATCCAACGAGCTGATCTATCTCCCTCCTGTACGTTTCCTCATTGCCGTTTGTGATTCTGCCGACAATTGTAGTGTCATTGGCAAACTTGTAGATGGCATTGGAATTGTGTCTGGATGTATAAGAATTAGAGCAGTGGGCTAAGCACACATCCTTTGGGTGTGCCTGTGTTGATAATCAGTGAGGAGGAGACACTGTATCCAATTCGTACTGACCATGATTTTCCAATGAGAAAGTCAAGGATCCAGTTGCAGAGTGGGGTACAGAGGCCTAGAGTTTGTAGCTTCTTGACCAGCAGTGAGGGAATAATGATACTGAAGGGCGAGCTGTAGTCGATGAAGAGCAGCTGTATGTATGAATTACAGTTTTTGAGGTGATCCAGAGTTAAGTGGAGAGCTAGCAAAATTACTCTAAAGTAGATACAATGGTGACAATAGGTGATTTGCATTGGGTCCAGATCTTTACTTAGGTACGTGTTAATTCTGGCCATGTCCAGCTTCTTGAAGCATTTCATTATAGTAGAAGTTAGTGCTACTGGGAAGTCGTCATTGAGACAGTTCACGCTACTCTTCTTGGGCACCGTCACTTAACAAACATATCACAATATTTCAAACTTAATCCAAATACATGTAGTATTTGATATATAAAAAAGAAAAAACTACCTTTAAATTCCCCATCCCACCCCCAACCCTCTACAAACTTAAAAAAGAAAAAGAACAAAAATGGACAAGAAAACAACAACAGGAGTATGTCACTTTCCAATACTTTTAAATATTTATATTTATAGAGACCAATAGGAGAAAGGGAATGTTCGAGATTCATCTAAATTTTAATACCAACAGTTTGTAAATATGGACCTCCATATTTCACAAAATGTATGATATTTATCTCCTAAATTGTAAGTAATCTTCTCAAGTGGAATATAACTCCGAACTTCTGCATGGCATTTATCCATTCCCAAATCAATATCCGACTTCCAAGTTATAGAAATACATTTTCTAGCTATTGCCAACGCAATTTGAACAAATTTTACTTGATACATATTCAATTTTAGTTTAGGTTTAATTCCTCCAACATCTCCCAGTAAAAATAACATTGAATCCTGTAGGAATCTTATTTAGTTATTCATTCTAAAAAATTACCCAAAACAAACCATAAAGGTTTAATTGTGGAACACAGTCAAGTTGAATGCAAAAAAATACCAACTTCTTGTCCACATCTAAAACATAAATCTGAATAAATATAATTCATATTATCTAACTTTTGTGGTGTTAAATATAACTGATGAATAAAATTAATTGATGCTCTTTTGAAGCTGGTGGGAACCTCTGACTGTCTCAATGAGAGGTTGAAAATGTCTGCAAACACTCTGGCTCGTTGGTTGGCACAGATTTTCAGTACCCTCCCAGGTACACCGTCAGAGCCTGATACTTTACGAGAGTTCACCCTCTTGAATGATGTTCTGACATCACCCTGAGAGACAGATAGCACAGGGTCTTCAGCCTTTTCAGGGCTTCTAGATTTCAGGGGTTCTTTTTCTCAAAGCAGGCATAGAAGGTGTTCAGCTAAGCAGGTAGAGAGGCATCACAGCTATCTATGGTGTTCGCCCTCATTTTGAAGGCTGTAATGGCCTGCACTCCCTGCCGTAGCTGGCATGCATCTGTCTCTATTTTCCTCTGGAATTGCCACTTTGCTTCGGAGATGACCTTCCGCAGGTTGTACCTGGATTTCTTGTAAAGATCCGAATCCTCGGCCTTAAGTGTACTTGTTCTTGCCCTCAGCAGGTTGTGGGTTCTCTGATTCATCCAGGGCTTCTGGTTGGGGAACATCTGGTATTTACGTGTGGGCACACACTCATCCACATAGGTCTTGAAGTCGGTGACACCTGTTGCATTTTCATTCAAGTTTGTGGATGAGTTCTTGAATATATTCCAGTTCACCGATTCAAAATAATCCTGCAGACACTCTTCTGCCTCCTTCGACCACACCTTCGCCGTCCTGACCACTGATGCTGTGGTCTTCAGTCTCTGTTTGTACGCCGGGAGTGGAAGTACAACCAGTGATCAGATTTGCCGAAATACGGTCATGGTATGGCTCAGTATGCGTTTTTCATGGTGGTGTAGCAGTGGTCATGTGTGTTGGTTCTCCAGGTCTCGCATGTGACATGTTGATGGTAGTTTGTCAGAACTTCTTCAGATTGGTCTTATTGAAGTCACCCACAATGAATGGGAAGGCATCAGGATGTTGTGCCTCATGGCTGTTTATCCCAGTGCTCAGTCCCTTCAGTGCCAACCTGACATTAGCGTAGGGCAGAATGTATACTGCGATGATGGCGGTGAACTTTCTTGGCAGGTAGAATTGACGACACTTGATCACCAAATGTTCCACGATGGGGGAGCAGGACTGGGATGTGACCGTCACATCTCTGCAGCATAATAAATTGATGATGACACAAATGCCTCCTTGCCTGATTTCCAGTTGCTGGTGTCCGATCAGCACGATGGAGGGTGTAACCCTAGGATGCAGTGCCGTGTCCGGAATGTCAGTCTCCGTTGTAAGGCACCATTTTTATCGATTCACATTTATAAATTCATGTTTTATCCATATTTAAAACAAAGCACAAGATATATACACCAGATTGCAGTAGAATTGGAAGTGTAAACTTTATGAAAGTTTTAAAAAAAATTCTGGAATTTAATCAAAGAGTAGAAAGATGCCTCACATTTATAATATTGATTTTGTAACATCTTTGGAAACATAGCTGCATATCATTCAACAAAGCTTAACTCCTCAATCTTCATCAAATTAAGGTATAAAATATTGAAGTTTACATCAATTCATTTATTCAGTGTTGTTGGCATCTGTCACAAAGTATCCCATAATGGAGCAGGCATGACTGACATCGCACATGTGCATTGCCAGAGTTTGCTGTCAATTTTACACTGAAATGATGCAGAGCTGTGAGGATTTCTCTGTAATGTGAGGCTGAGAATTGGACATTTTTAAACAACAAAACAGGTGAGGGTTAATCAACAGCTTGTTGGGGTCTTTAATCAAGAACATGTTTGGATTATGAGGAGCCAATGAAACAGTATTGAGAAAATGTCAGCAGGTACAGGAAACTAGTTATATGATTATGTTATAAAATTAATTCTTGGGAAAATCTTTTGGCTAATTTAAATGTATAAATTCAGGTTGTTCTTCACTCAAAAAGGCTAACAAATTAAACTACTGTTTTGAAATAATTCAATTTGATTTGTGATCCCTGCGCATGGCGGGGATAGTTAGGGAAGCCAACAGTATCTCTGCAAAAAGTGCATCCAACTACTGCTCGGGACAAACCGTGTTAGGGAATTGGAGCTGGAGATGGATGAACTCCGGATCATTTGGGAGGCTGAGGCAGCAATAGGAGTTACAGGGATACAATCACATGCATGAGGCCGGAGGAAGGTAGCTGGGTGACAGTCAGAAGAGGGAAAGGAAACAGGCTGTCATTGGAGAGAGCACCTGTGGCCATTCCCCTTAATAACATATAGACCATATTTGGATGTTGTTGATGACAACTTATTAAGGACAAGCCACGGCAGAAAGGACTCTGCCTCAGAGTCAGGTTCTGTGGCTAAGGAAGCAAGGAAGGGATGAGATACAATGACAGGGGATTCATTGTTCAGGGGAACAGCTTAAGAGGTTCTGTGGAAAAGATCGAGAATCCTGGATGGTATGTTGCCTCCCAGGTCTAAGACATCTCAAATCAAGTTCACAGCAATTCCCAAGAGAGAGGTTGAGCAGTTAGATGTTGTGGTCTACGACGGGACCAGTGATGTTGGAAGGAAGGGTGACAAGGTCCTGCAAAGAGAGTTCAGGGAGTTAGATGTGAAGTAGAAGGACAGGACCATTAGTGTTGTGATCTCAGGATTGTTACCCATGTCATATGCTATTACAGTTGGAAATAGGAGGATAATGCAGCTTCATTCATGGCTAAAGAGGGAAGGTGAGACGTATACCGACAGGTATGCATCTGAACTGGAGAGAGGGTAATAAGCTTGCAGGAAGATTTGCCACTGCTTCTCTGGGGGATCAGAGTGCCAGAGCAGATAGTGGAGTGGAGGAGGAAACGGATAATGATAAGACTGAATATAAAAGGGACATGCATGGTGCAAATAAGATTCTCAGGTACAGCTATCTTAATGCAGGATATGTGGTAGGAAAGGCAGATGAGCTTAGTGCATGGATTGGCACATGGAAATTATTACGTTGTGGCCATTAGTGAAACCTGGTTGCAGGAAGGGCAAGACTGGCAGCTCAATGTTCTAGGCTTCCATTGTTACCGATAAGTTAGAGTGGAAGGGATGAAAAGTGGAGGAGTGGCATTGCTTGTCAGGGAAAATATCACTGCTGTGGTCCGACAGGACAGACCAGAAGGCTCGTCACTGAGGTTATATGGGTGAAGCTGAGGAATGGGAATGGTATGACCACATTAATGGGGTCGTATTGTAGACCATCAGTGAGAAATGGAGGTGCAAATCTGCAAGGAGATCACAGACAGCTGCAGAAAAAAAAGTTGTGAGTGGAAGTGACCTTAACTTTTCACACATTGACAGGGACTCCCATAGTATAAAAGGGATGATGGCTTAAAGATTGTCACGTGTTCACTCAAGTTTTCTGAATCAATATATAAAGGAACCAAATAGAGAGAGTGCAATACTGGATCTCCTATTCAGGAACAGGATAAATGTCAGAATATGTGCAGGGAACACTTTGGGACCAGTGATCATGCCATTCGTTTCAAGGTAATTATGGATAAGGAGAGGTCTCGCCCTCAGGTTGAGATTTAATCTGGAGAAAGGTCAATGTTGAGGAAATGAGAAAGGATCTAGAAAGTGTGAATTGGGACAAGTTGTTTTCTGGCTAGGTACGTGAGGTAAGTGGAAGGCATTCAAAAATGAAATTTTGAGAGTAGAGTTTGTATGTTCCTGTAAGGATTAAGGGCAAATGTAACAGGCATAAGGAACCTTGGTTTTTCAGGTATATTGTTAAGAAGAAGAGAGATGTATAGCAGGTTTTGGCCAAACGGAGCACTTGAGTATATAGAATAAATGCAGGAAAAAACTGGAGAGAAATCAGGAGAGCTAAAAGACGTGAGGTTGCTTTGACAGACAAGATGAAGGAAATTCCTAAGGGTTTGACAAGAGCAAAAGGATAGTAAGGGCCCAAATTGGTCCTCCTGAAGATCAGGGTGGTCAGCTATGTATGGAGCTGAAAGAGATGGTGGAAATCTTAAAAGGGTATTTTGGATCTATATTTACTCAAGAAACTGGCACCTACACAGAATAGAGGAGGAGGTGCATGCTGTCTTAAAGAGAATCCCCAAGGACTGACAAGGTATTCTCTTAAACCTTGTGGGTGGGGTGGGGGTGGGGCAGGGGGGGGGGGGCTAGTGTAGAAATTGCAGGGGCCCTGGAAATGTATTTAAAATGACCTTAACCACAGGTGAGGTGCTGAAACATTGGAGGGTAGCTCATACTGTTCTGTTGTTTAAAAAAAACCTCCAAAATTAATCCAGGGAATTATCAGCTTCTGAGCCTGACATCAGTGGTAGGCAAGTGATCTCAGAGATCTGATATACAATAAAATCCCTGGTATCCAAAATTCTAGCAACTAGCAAGCAACTGGCAGAAAAAAATAAATAATTTAAAAAAAAATAAACTAGAATAAATAAAAATGTCAATAAAAGTTTAAAATTATAAAAAGTTCTCTGAAGCAACACACAACACCTTGGTGAAGATGTGACCAAACATTCAGCCAGCGGAGTGCCCCGGTCATGCAATTGTTTAAATAATGTTTCAATTTAGTTGTGCTTGAATAAAATGGCAAGGTCCAGGATGAAGAGTCAGTCGACACTACTCACCCCTGGGGTGACTCTCCCAAAGTGTTTCCCTATCTCTGCCAAGTAAGAGTCTTTATCTGTATTCACACTAAGTACATCAGTAAGGTTTTATCTGTAAACTTTGGGGGGGGGTGGGGGGAAGGGGGTTAATTATGATGGTGGCACGGTTAACAATAGCAGCTAGTGCAATTCTGATACAGCATCAGGGGTTCAAATTTAAGTTTAAATTTTATCATTTATGGGAATTGCCTGATTAAAGTGAACTTTACATAATTAAGGACTAAAATACTGATTTTTTTTCAAATGACTTTACATTTTGCACTTTCTTTTGTATTTTAAACTGTTTATTCTTAATACAGGTGCATTAGGTCGGCATTGTAAGAGTGTGTCCCCAAGTCAACCAGAAAATTCATATATCCAGCTACCGCAATTCCTGTAGGTGCTGGATACCGGGGATTTTACTGTACTGGAGAGTCGGGGATAGTCAATGTGGTTTTGTGCACATTGTATTTGAGGAGGTTACCAGGGTAGTTCAAAAAGGAAAGGGTATGGATGTTGTTTGCATGGACTTTATTAAGGCCTTTGACAAGGTCCCACATAGGAGGATGATCAAGAAGGGGAAACCAAGGAAGGACATACATAGTAAATGGTAGAACACTTGAGAAGTGTGGTAGAACAGAGGGATGTGGGAATACCAATACACAGGTGTCACAGGTAGTCAGGGATATAAAGACAGCTTTTGGTAAATCTTTCTTCATAAATCCAAGTATTGAGCACAGGTACACAATCCTTTATCTGGAACCCTTGGGGAACAGTGTGTTCCAAATTTCGGATTTTTCCGGATTTCGGAACAAAAGCCAGCTGCCCCAGAAGTAAGCCCACCCGAATTATGCTGCTGTATCCACTCCCTTCCAATCACACTGGCGCATCTCTCTTCCCCCCGCCTGCCCAAGTCGTGCTGCTGTCTCTCTCCCCCATCTCGCCCACCCGAGTCACGCTGCCGTCTCTCTCCCCCTTCGCCCACCCGAGTCACGCTGCCGCCTCTCTCCCCCTTCGCCCACCCGAGTCACGCTGCCGTCTCTCTCCCCCACCTACCCGAGTTGCGCTGCTGTCTCTCCCCCCCTCATCTGCCCAAATTACACTGCCATCTCTCTCCCCCACCCACCTAAGTCGCACTGCCGCGCATCTACCCCCTCGCCCGCCAGAGTCGTGCTGCCGTCTCCCTTCCCCGCCCGTCGCGCTGCCATCTCTCTTCCCCCCGCCCAAGTTGCGCTGCCGTCTCTCTCCCCATCACCTGCCCAAGTCACACTGCCATTTATCTCCCCCCATCGCCTGCCAGAGTCGCTCTGCCATCTCTCCCCCCCCACCTGACTGAGTCATGCTGCCGTCTCTCTCCCCCCTCGCCTGCCTGAGTCGCGCTGCTTTCTCTCTCCCCTGCCCGCCTGAGTTGCACTGCCATTTCTTCAAATCCCCTACCCCCCATCCTACTCGCACTGCTGTCCCTCTCTCTCTCTCTGCTGTACCAGCACCAGGAAAAAATGCCGGGTTTTGGAGCTTTCCAGATTTTTGATGTCAGGATAAAGGATTGTGTACCTGTATTAGAGTTGGTATGTCATGGTAAAGTTGTCGGAAACATTGGTGAGGCCACAGCTGTATTAATGTGTGCGGTGTTGGTCACTTAACAACAGGAAAGATATCAATAACATTGAAAGAGTGCAGAGAAAATTTACTAGATGTTGCCCGGGGACTTGAGGAACTGAGTTACAGGGAAAGGTTAAGCAGGTTGGGACTTTAATCCCATGAACGTTGGGGAGATTTGATGAAGGTATACAAAATTATGAGGGGTGGGATTAAATGCAAGGTAGGCTTTTTCCACGAGAATTAGTGAAAATCAAACCAGAGGACAAAGGTAAAGGGGTGAAAGTGAGAGAAATTTAGGGGGAACATTAGGAGAAATTTTCTTCACACAGAAAGAGGGGATGTATGGAATGAACTGACAACTGAAGTGGTGAATTGCCGTCTAACAATTTAATATTTAAAAATAATTTCGACATGTACCTGGATGGGAGGGGTATGGAGGATTATGGATGTAGGTCAATGGGGCAAGGCAGAATAATAGTTTGGCATATACTAGAAGGCCCAAAAGTCCAGTTTTCTGTGCTGTAATGTTCTATGGTTCAATGATCCCTTGTTTATTTCTCCAGTGCCTTGAATTTAATGCATACATACATTTCCCAACTCCTTGAACTATGACACAGAAATGCTGGAGAACTCAGTATGTTATGTAGCATGCGTAAGAAGTAAAAGATAACATTTTGGGCCTGAACCCTTCATTTGGAAACCCAACAAGGGCTCAAGCCTGAAAAATTGGGTTACCCTTTGCATCCCATGGATGCTGCACAACCTGCTGAGTTTCTCCAGCATTTTTGTATTGCATTCAACCCTAGCAGCTGCAGATTTCTTGTTTAAACTGTTTAACAATGAAAGCTTACAATTTTTTTATTTGCAGTCTCTCTCACATAACATTCTGAACTGTGTTGTAATGTCTTATGTTCTATCAGAAAATATCTAAATGAGTTAAGCCAATTCAGAATCTTTAAGACAACTGTGACATGTTAAATTTTATATTATCTATAGATATGTTTTTGGAAGATATATTGTGGGGTTTTTCGTTAGGTCACAAACACTTCAAACAGATCTCATTTTGAAATTGCTAGAGTTATGCATAAGGTGATGCCTACAAAATCTGCTAAGACAATAGATTCCTGTGCTAGAGATTTTCACACTGAGGTGCAAATGGAAGGGCCCATCTCAGGAAACTGATAAGATCTTTTGTGAATGATCTTGGGAGTCAGCAAGGTGTTTTGGTGGAGTGTGCTCATTTAGGAAGGTCATGAGGTTTTTGCAAGCAGAGAGACTCAATCACGTTTTTCTCCAAGTGTGTGTTGTGGGGGGGGGGGGGGGGGGGGGGGGGGGGAAGAGAGGAGAGAGAAGAGGAAGAGAGACTGACTGCTGGTTTTCTGCAGTAGCTTTTTGAAGCTTGTTTGAAGCCCCATTTTGAAGACGGGTTGTGAGTTCTGGCTGTTCAAAGCCCTTGTGGTCCATACAAGAGGAGATGGCTGGCTGTATAATGTTGCGCCAGATATAAGGGAAACAGAAAATGAACTCTGTGGTGACCTGAAAGAAAGAGGGTTATCATCTGGAAAACCCTGATGGGGCAAGTTTCTTTGGCAAGACATTGAAGTGGCTGATCGGAAGGAATGAGTTTGTGTGTGTCCCAAAGAGCAACAAATCTCTCTCTGAAAACCAATAGTTACCTTCTTGATTGGTAACCATTTACCTTTCAAACATCAAAGCCTGGTGAAATATTCATAAATGTTAAATTCTGTGCACAGTTCAAGAATTGCCTGATACTGTTGAACTTGGAAGAGTGAAAAGTAAGATTGGACTGTGAATCAAATAACTTTTCTGAACTTAAACACATATTACGTACACGTGTGCTTTGAATTAGAAGGGGGTTAAGTTAATAGTAATAAGTTAAAGTTTGATCCTGCTTTTAAGTTTAAAAAAAAATTAAAAGTAACTTTTGTTTATGTAACCATTTGTCTTGGTGAATTTCTATTGCTGCTGGGTTCAGGGGGTCCTCTGGGCCTGTCAAACAACTCAGAACCTTAAGACAAGATGTCTTTCAACTCTTTTAAGAAGGATGATTGGTCAGGAATTTTGAATGTTAAGATACAAAAACAAGGGACTTTGACTTCCAATCATCTCTGTAACATCACTTCTCTCTCCAATTCTTTGGAACTATGTTTAAGAGAATCGAATAGCAATGAACTCTCTCCATAATGATTCAAGATCTTCAGATTTCCTTCCCACTTATTTTAGCTCCAAAGTTTTAGTCAATCATTATAACATTTTCCAATATCTCTGGAACCCTCAAATTTCTTCCCCCAAATTGTGTAATAATTCTTCAAAGCTAAATTGGAGCCTAATCCCATCCCTCCTGCCAAATTTTCCCATTGTTTCTAGCTCATCTGGCATTTTTCAGTTGTTCGACTTTAGGATATGCATTTATTTACCACCATCATGCCAAAAGCTGGGCAACTCTCAAAGAAATAACAATGACTCTCCACTGCTGTAACACCACAGATGTATAGACTAATTTTGCTGGCCTCAAGATCCCACAAATAATGGGAAGATAATAACCAGACAATCTGTTTCAGTACAAATTATTAAAGGACAAGTATTGCCCAGAGCAGTCAGAAATATCCCCGGTCTCCATAGAAAAATATTGTTAAAATTAAGATGTAAAAATGGGCCTGGATTATTTCCTCAGATCCTTGCAGAGCTCCTGACCCACATTAAACATTTTGTTCAAAAAAATAAATTGTATCTTCTTCCACTGATGACAGAGCCAGTGAACGAAATGCGTTACCGCAGCAACTTATTCTGGCTGCGATGACAAATGATGAAATGCAGTTTCTTTCCCATAAATGCAATATGTGCCACAGACATTTTTGTCACTCATTTTTTGTCACTTGTGATATAAAACCAAGTTCTGGTTCAAGATTTATGAAGGTTTAATTCAGTTTGACTTTAGCGGTAACCCATGACCTAGCATGAACTATAAAAAGCAGCATAAGTAAACAAACCACATTCGCAATACACCTTCAGAAAATTACCTTCGAAACAAGACTGGCTCGGTAAGCAGCAAGAGCTTTCAGATATTCTTTTTTGGCAGCTTTCTGTTTTTCTCTTGTATACCTATATTAAAAAAAAAAGATATTCTCAGAGACAGAACGTTGCTTGAATATTATTAGCAATGCACAATTGTAACTTTGGCAAAAATGTCTATTTTGCAGTATATATAGATAGGTATTTTAAATAATTTAATAAATAGAAGCATGTGGTAGGCCATTTGAATCTTCTTACATGTACGCTCACTCAAAAAGAACTGGACATGGCTTTAATCCCCTAAACACTTTCTGGTACATTATTTCCCTTGACTCCATCAATTAACAAAAATTTTGCACAAAGTATTCTAAGGGACAAGCTCTCACTCACATATCTTTGGTGAAGAAATTTTTCCTGAATGGCCATTCACATATTTTGAGATGGTGCCATCTGGTTTCAGATATCACAGCCAAGGGAAACAGTGCAAGTATCTTGCCAAGCCCCATATGAATTTTGTATGTTTCAATAAGATAATCTCTCATTCTTTCAAACTCAAAACAGTACTAACTTCCTCTCACAGGACAGTTACCTTGTCCCCACGAATCAACAGAGTGAACCTTTGTTGTGGTTCGCTCATCGTCAGTTGGGATCTGCTTAAAGTGTTCCAGGAGCTGGGTCCTATATAATTTCAAATCTTTGCAATAAAGAAAAAAACATGGCATTTTACTTCGCAAATTGTTTGTTGCATTTACCCATGTCCTTCCAAAGAATTTTAATCTCTCAACATTTAAAATTTCCTCTACTTTTTTGAGCAAAAAGGATGATCTCATAATTTTTCAACCTAACATTTCGTCGGCTCCCTATTTTCAATTAGTCTCCCTATATCCCTCTGAAGCCTCTCTATATTCACCTCATAACTCATCTGCCACTCATTAGATACATTGCACTTAATTTCCTCATCCATTTCAGGATGAAGTGACCCAGTATAATACAGACTGTGAACAGTGGGGCCCTAACATTTCTCCCGCCACCATAGCTGCACCATTTATCCTGTTGAGCTTTATGCAGATCCTCAATGATACACTTATACCCAAGACGCTGTGTACAACGGCTGACTTTATTGTTAAAATGGCTCTGTAGTCTATAAATATCAAATACATTAATAAGACCCCATTGCATTTTCAAAAGATAGTACAGTATCTAAAGATCTGATGATAATTTCACCACTATCTCTGGAGAAAATCTAGAGAGTTACCTGCTTTTGTTCCTCTCCTAGACTGTCCCACATGGATGCTACAATTTTGGAAACTTCTCCAAAAGTAGCATTGGGGTTTTGCCCTTTGATGGCAGCTTGAGTGTCCCTGAAGAATAGAGCATAAGCTGACACTGGCTTCTGAGGCTCATTGGGATCCTTCTTCTTCTTCTTCTTTGGTGTCTTGGGTTTTTTTCCTGAATCAACTGCAGCTCGCTTCTCCACACTAACCTGAAACAGACCAAGAGAAAAATTGTCCGTTACATGAAGTGTTCACTTCAAGGCGGTTAAAACTGCAAGAATCTCAGTGCATTGGATTAAACTATGTTGAAAAACAGTCATTTATTTAGCACCATTATTCTCCCTAACAAGTGTAAAATTGAAAGAACAAATATTTGTACATTTAGTTTGAGATAAATCAAAAAATAACTGACAATTTATGAAATGGCTTTAGGCATTTAACTCTACAGTATACTATTGAATCAAGCAGGATTTAGCAACAACAGATCAAAGCTTTAGGCGATGAAACAGTAACAGTCATTTCTTGATCTAGATTAGCTTACTGGTTTTAAAATAACCTCGAAAGTGCTTGACAGAACAAAGGCAAATCAAAGCAGATTAGTTAATCAAAGCAAACTTAAAAATTGCAATTATCTTCTGAAAATTAACTATGACATACAATAGGACTGTTCATTTGATTTAATGTTAAAACTAGTCCAGAGATTATTGACCTTGAAATTTAGTTTCTCTACATTTTAACCAATGAACTTCTGAAAATACATCAACATAAAATTAAATATGCTGTATTGAACAATGTTAATCTGTGTCAACATAAAAGTATTAAAATCTTTCAGTAAGATAATTCCTGTGAATTGCAAGGATTTGATTCAATAAGCCTTAAGAATGCACCTTTATGATGCCAGAAGAACAACTGGAAATAAACACATCTTTGACCATGAACAAACAAACTACATACCCTATTGAATTCCTCAGGATCATCATCATTTACAGAGCTGGAAGGAGATGGAGTGGCTGATTTGCTAGCAGGGGGCGAAGGGGAATTCTGAGGCACATTGCCCCCTCCTAGATTCAACCCTAACTGGGCACTCAGCTGCGATTGGTTAATGGTAGTCAGCTGATTATGCTGCATGATCCCTGCTTGATTAACATCAGCCATGTGAACGACGGACCTCATCCCCATGTTCGGATCATGGTGGTATTGGGGAACTTGTGCCTGCCCCAGGTCCTGTATTGGAAGTAGAATAAAGCAAATTCAAAATAATGTCAATTGAACGCAGGGCTTTCTTGCAAAAGACAATGAGATGAACATGTATCTCAAATTAATTATCACTTCAAATGAATAACACTTTTTATATGTGGCTGACATTAATCCATTTGGCCAGAAGATAGAATTCTACCTCAGACACTTCTTGGAAAGAGTTATGAGAACAAGAGAATAAGGGATTGACAGGGACTTGGCAGTGCACAAATGTGGCAAAGTGGAAATATTGGCATTACTGTGCATCTCCAGTGGAAACAGAGAAAATTTTAAACAGAAAGTTCTTTGAATTCATTTCAAAATCAACAAGAACATAGAAGATTACAGCACAGGAACAGGCCCTTCAACCCATTTGTCTGTGCTGAACATGATGTCCAAACCTCTGTTGCTTGCACTCGATAGATATTCCTCCATCCCCCTCATATTCATATGTCCATCCAGAAGCCTTTTAAATGCAACAATGGGATCTGCTTCCACCACAACCTCTTGCCAGCCACCTACCATTCTCTGTGTAAAAACATTTGTCCCACACATCTCCCATAAACTTCCCTCACTCACCTGAAACATGTCCTCAACTCCACCATTTTTTGTGTCACCTGAAAACTTACTAACCCACCAACCAGGTGTGGAAATCTTTTTGCGCACTGCTACATTTGTGTTTGTCAAACAATGACTTAAATGTGTACATGTATTGTGTACTTCAGTATTTTTACTACAAATCCACTTGTGCGAACACATAGGGTGGTTAGTGCAACACCAGTGTTCAAGACCTGGGTTCGAATCCCATGCAGTCTGTAAGGAGTTTGTACATTCTCCCTATGTCTGGATGTGTTTTCCCCAGGAGCTCCGGTTTCCTCCCACTGTTCAAAATGTACAGGTTAATTGGGTGTAAATTGGGCGGCATGGGCTTGTGGGCTGAAATGGCCTGTTACTGGGCTGCATGGCTAAATTTAAATTTAAATGTAAAAAAAATTAAACCAAAGCAGGACTTAATTGGAGCATTGATGTCCACATTTTAATTTTTTTTAAATTTAGACTGTAACAGGCCCTTTCTCCCCAACGAGCCCGAGCTGCCCACTTACAAGCAATTTACCTATAATCCCAGTATGTTTTATACAGTGGGAGGAAATTGGAGCACACAGAGGAAACCCACGGGGAGTACAAACTCCTTACAGACAGCACCAGATTCGATCCTGGGTCGGTGGTGCTATAACAGCGTTGCGCCACCCACTATGCTAACTTTGTTTTGAGTTAAAAAAGACCAAGCTTAACTGGCCCATATCTACAAAGGCCGAGGCAGTGATCATTACCATTACACAGAATTACATATTTTCCTCAGTTCGTGCTTCCATCATCTAGCTCTTCATTGGTTGCATGATCAGCCATCTTCCTAACCAAATGCTCTACTATTTTCTGCTCACCAATGCCCCATGTTCTATTGTCACTTTACACCCAGTGGCCCCTTCAACCGGTGCTGCTGATACTCCTCCCCGCCCCCACTCAACCTGTGCCTCAGGTATTCCTTCCCCCACTTCAACCAGTGCCTCCAAAACTCTCCTCCCCTTCAACTGGTACCTCCGACACGCTTTCCCCCCCCATCAACCGGTGCCTCTGACACTCTTTCCCCCCCTTCAACCAGTGCCTCCGACACACTTTCTCCCCCTTCAACCGGTGCCTCCGACACTCTTTCCCCCCCTTCAACTGGTGCCTCCGACACTCTTTCCCCCCCTTCAACCGGTGCCTCCGACACTCTTTTCCCCCCCTTCAACCAGTGCCTCCGACACTCTTTCCCCCCCTTCAACCAGTGCCTCCGACACTCTATCCCCCCCCCCCCCCCCCAACCGGCGTCTTGGACACTCTCTCTCTCCCCCCTCTTCAACTGGTGCCTCGGACACTTTCTCCCCCTCTTCAACTGGTGCCTCGGACACTCTCTCCCCCCCTCTTCAACTGGTGCTTCGGACACTCACCCTCCCCCCTCCAACTGGTGCCTCAGTCACTCCTCCCCTCCCCATTTCACCTGATGTCCTGACACTCCTTCCACCCCCACCCCCCCCCCCCCCCCCCCCCCCACTCAACTGATACCTGGGAAAATCCTACTCCTGTGCTGCTTCAAGGAAAAACTGTTTGGCTTCAACTATCCAAGACCTCATCCTGGCCCATGGACATGAATTGAATTTTACTGCCAAGCTCAAGCACTGCAGAACTCTCCTCCGTAACAAGACAATGAACCTTTCTTGAATCTTACCCAAGCAAACGAGTGGGGGAAAAAAATGCAGCTGGAAGTCAGAAGTTAGAGATAATCAGGTGGTCAAGCGGCATCAGTGGAGAGGGAAATAGAGTCAATGTTCCGGGTTGTTGACCTTTAATGTTTTGACAAAAGGTCATCTAAAATATTTTTCTTGTTTCTCTCTAGACAGATGCTGCCCAGTCGGTGCGTTAAGTGTTCCCATTGTTCTTTGCATTTATTTACGTTAAAATGCAAATTCCTCACCTGAGCCAAGTAGAAAATCTGCCCGAACCCTCAGTCACAAAGCTTAAATTGGCAAAATAAAAGATAGTCCTTTATGTTCACCATCAGTACATGATAGCCAGGCAACGATTAACCAACAGGGCTCAAAAAAAAGCATCAATTTTCATCATCATCACAGCCCCAGCCTCAGTGAGCAGTAAATATAAAAGTTGCAAATGTTAATGCTATCTAAATACAAACCATATTTCCAGTTTGAAAGGCCACCAGAAAGCTACTATCCTGCTTTGACTTCCCTCTTATTTTATGCTTATAATTGACATAGAAGGAGGCCATTCAGCCCATCTTTCCAATTGCATATTTTCCTTTATCTCCTCCTATTTTCATGCATTCCTAGAACTATGTTCCTTCACATAGGGCACAGACTCTCTTTAGATTCTTGTTTGCCATTAATCTCTACTACGGGATATTTGCCAATTGACCAACTAGCGGGTCTTTCTGATGTGGAAGAGGAACAGAACGCCATGTGATCATGGGGTAAAAGGGCAAACTCCAAACAACACCAGCCACAGTTAGGATGGAGCCCGGGTCATTGTTTGCCATTAATCTCTACTACGGGGTATTTGCTAATTAACCAACTAGCGGGTCTTTCTGATGTAGAAGAAGAACAGAACGCCACTTGATCATGGGGAAAACGTGTGAACTCCAAACAAACACCAGCCACGGTTAGGATGGAGCCTGGGTCATTGCAGCTGTGACTAAATGCCCTGCTTCTGCTGAGAGATCTGTTTCTAGATAGAACAATTACAGCAGAGAAGCAGGCCACCTCAGCCCCTCTAGTCCATTTTTTTTCCCGTCCCACTGACCTGCACCTTGCCCATAGCCCTCCATTCCTCTTCCATCCATGTACTTGTTCAAATTCTTCTTAAATGTTATAGAAAATACTGATAGATTGCTTTTAATTAATGTCAATTTTGACTCCGATTAAAAAGTGAAATTAGGATCGTAGCACTTAGCACGTCTTTAAGAAAGACTTTTGCAACATTTATGATTACTATCTGCAGAAGAAGAGGATGACATTTTCATTAAAATTTTTCTTTTCATAGACAGCAAAACACCTGGTATCCGGCACCTTTGGAATCGGTCGATGTCGGAAAAGTGAATTTTTCAGTTGCTTGAGATTGTGTTGCATGATTGATGAACTAATTTTAAGCATTCATATTTTTTTGCCTATTTATTATCTGCAATTGTTTTTTTTGCCGGTTGTTTGAGGCTACCGGTTGCTCGAATTCCAGGTAGCGTGGGGTTTTACAGTAACAGATTTATCACATTTTGAGTCAAAAGGCATATTTTGTATGTGAAGTGCATGGCTTTACTCATCATAATGAACTATAAGGCAGGAACTACTATCCAGTCATCAGTGTTGAGAGTTTTCTAATGAAGCTTGCACAAAGAGAGACATGTTCCATTTTCTGACTCGAATCAGTGTTCTGCTTAAGGTTTTATAAAAGTATTTGAACGATATACTGATGCAGATCTCTGTGCATAATTTAGACATACTTCACGGTAACAAGCCCTTTCGGCCCATGGGCCAGTGCCGCTCAGTTACACTCAATTGAAATACACCCCTGGATACTTTTTTTTTGAAGGGTGGGAGGAAACCGGAGCCCCCGTGGAAAACCCAGGCAGACAAGGGGAGAATGTACAAACTCCTTACAGACAGTGCAGGATTCGAACCCCAATCCCGATTGCTGGCGCTGTAACAGTGTTGCGATAACCACTACGCCAACCGTGCCACCACAAACTTCAAAAATTAATGTTGATATAAATGTGACAATCTGGGGGATCTTCCGATGTGCCACATACTTCACAAATCAAGTTGTAGGAAGACAAATCAACAGGTACTGCAGATTATGGGTCAGCTCACAGATCAGGGCATAATTTCAGGAGTAAATATGAAATATGGCAGCTTCCATGAAAATTACTAAAATAGTTTTCTAAAAAATAATTCCAATTAGAAACACAGTCCAAGTTGCCAGTGGGTGGGATTAGTGCAATTGTTGCTGAGGAATTCAAGAGGTAAGTGGATGGTTGGAAAATCTTTAGGTCCTTAGGAAGGGTGTTTGCAGCACACAAAGCCATTATTTCTAGTTTCTTCCATCACTATCCTTCTACCTTTCGCTGACTGATGACTTCATTCTGGATAAAGGATTTTCATTTATTCAACCTTGCTAAGTTATTTAAATGTCGAATTCAGGGAAATTCTGGAATTGCATAGTTATGCAAGCCACTTTATTTCTTCGGGTCATTACGCCAAAACATTTTTTAAAATATATTTTTATATGATAGTGCAATCAACACTTTGTCCAAAAGATCAAAATGTTCCAGACAATAAAGATTGTAATGATGCATAATGTAACTCATTCACTTGCAGTTTTACATACAAGACTTTTAATTCACTAATTTGATTAAAACATGAATGAATTTAAATGTTGTGCACAATCCTTTTTTTTGTACACAAAATGGGCATCTGTATAGCTGCTTAAATATGCCACAAATCACAAAAAAAAAAATCCTTTGCTTAGAGGTAAAATAGGCAGATAAATGCTCGCACCTTGTTTGGTGTGAAAACCATTTCATTTAGCCCAAAGAGGATTTGGTATACAACTACAGCTATACTCCAGTATGTTTTTAGCCATAATGGATATTCATGAACAGGATTTGGTATTCAAGTATAACTATACTCCAATATGTTTGATACACAAAGCAGTTTTCCTATTTTAGTGTGTTATTAGCTCCATCAATTCACATTTCAATTAAAATGGGGCTGCAATATCATCTGTTGTCTTGCCTGGAAATAAGGGGGAAATTGTCATGGAATATTGGTGGGATACAAACTCTTTAATATTTAATTCACTGGGACAAATCCAGCATATCAACTGGCGTTCTGAATATTATGCAGACTTTGGTAAATTGCACTCAATATTCTAGTATATATGCTTAAGCAAAATCTCTTGCATTAACAGAACAATAAGTGAA
Source organism: Narcine bancroftii (assembly GCF_036971445.1). Taxonomy (NCBI): domain Eukaryota; kingdom Metazoa; phylum Chordata; class Chondrichthyes; order Torpediniformes; family Narcinidae; genus Narcine; species Narcine bancroftii. The sequence goes on along the minus strand of NC_091478.1, from coordinate 83,140,065 downwards.
GGCTATAAAAAAAATGCATTTCACTCTGACATTCACTGCTCCCTCTGAGGTAATATCAGAATTCATTAAAAACTAACCTTACATAACGTACAGCAGAGTCCCCTAGCACTTCTAAGTCAAAGCTGAAAAGACTGTTAACAAGTTCAATTTTCATTCAATCAGTAGTCCTGGTCTCTGAAATGTTTCATCGAAGAAGAGGAATAAAATAATCTATATGGTAATTATGAGCATGAAATCCCCCAGCAACTTTCACCAACATGAAAGGTCAGCTCTATTCAGACATTTTATCAGCTCTCTGCACATACTCCTGTTCTGGCAATTTATATACAAACTCTGTTTTACTCCCCTCTACCCATTCCCCCCCTATTCCCATTCACAACTTCCTGCAGAATTAAGGTCTTAAACCAAATGAGTAAAATTAAATTCTGAATGTGAGCAAAGCCTATAATAGCACAGAGATAAATCGCTCAGCTGTTGCCCCTCAAGCCTCTTGGGCTGAAGAATTTTTGTGATGCACTGTGGGTATTCAGAACTTGTTCAACATGATTTCATTTCATTTCTGGCACAGCCTGAGAAAAGTAAATTACAGAATCAATCATACAGAAGGTCAGAGTGAGACTTCATTACAAGTATTGCATGCTTGCATGAATATCTTTCATTTCTGACTGACCCAATATGTCACAATAGCTGTCTAGTAAAAATTCCACTTTCTGAAACTGATGTTCTACAGAAGTCATTGCTATTCAGTGGACTGGGCAGATTACAGAGAGATATTAAAAGAATGTGCTGAACCACCAGCCATAGATTCAGGCAAATGTCATGGGATAACTATACAATTATTATAAAGCAATAAACTAATGCTAAAGGAAATGATCAACGTGCTGAACTTAATTAATTTAAATGTAGTATTAAAAAAATATTAAAATGAAATCGTCTTCCAAGTGTAGACTCTAATTTATGGAGCTGTTCACATCAAAAACATTTTTTTAATCCAAATGTCAAGGAAAGGCAAATAAGCTAGTTTGTCACAAAAAAGCAAAGATCTCCTGCAATCTAATGAATGTATGTAATTGCGTTACAAAAGAAAAACGATTTGCAGAGTTCAAATTCATAACCACAGACATAGCTGTGGTTTGAGTGGTTTACATTCAAGATCAGATCTTGCAATATTGAATTACTGCCTTGACTTTATTTACCTGATACTTTTATTATTTCAAATATAATTCAATAAGTCAGATTATTTGAAGGTTATTGCTTAAAAATGTGAAGGTGCAGTAGAAGGGAGCAGCCATGAGAAGATACTAACATTTTTTCTCGTTTGTAAAATGAAGGACATTTCCAAGAAAGAGTTCAGTAGGGAGTAATGATAGCTGGGTGAGGAAAGAAAAAGGGAACATTTTGTAAAAAAAATGTGGAATTAAAACAAATAGAATTTATAATTTGACACTAGCTGATCTGGATTTTATTGCTATAAAGCTTCACTTTGGGGAAAGAAAAAAGATGTAATTGAACATTCTTGAGTGACTGAATTTTGAATCTTAAAACGTGGGAGACATCTGGTGTATATGAATTTAAAATGAGTCAACATTAATGTTATGAGCATTAATGATGAAGGAGAGAATACATTGAATTATGTTTCAATACATTGAAATATGTATCCTAATTGCAGTCACAGGATCGTGAAATCAGCTCAGCCTTCTCTATTTTGCCCATTTTCTGTTATGCTTCTTGAGGAGCATAGATTGCCAATGGCGAATACTGCACCTCTATAATGCCATGATATACTTTCCCAAGTTCCAGCTGTTCACAAGTTAAAGGAGCAGAAGCAGGCCATTAGGCCCATTGATTCTGTTCCGTGACTCTACACTAAGCTGAATTATGCTCACACCTAGTTCCAATTTCCAGCCTTTTCCCCATATCCCTTGATACCCTTATTAATGAGATACTTATCCATTTCCTGTTTAAATACTCCCAGTGATCTGGCTTTCATTGCTTTGTGCGGCAGTGAGTTCCACAAATCCATGACCCTCTGACTAAAGACGTTCTTCTTCCTCTCTGTTTTAATTGGATAACTTCTCATTTTAATACGATGACCCCTTGTCCTCGATTCACCCATCAAAGGAAACATTTTATCCACATTCACTCTATCAAAGTCTTTAAATATTCAAAATGTCTTTATGAGATTCCACCACCCCCCCCCCCCCCCCATCATTTTCATATACTCCAATAAATACAACCCAAAAGCTGTCAAATGCCCCTGGATTCCAGGAACCATCCTAGTAAATCTCTACACCCTCTCCAACAACATCACATCTTTTCTAAGATAGGGGGCCCAAAACTGTGCATAGTACTCCAAATGGGGTCTCACTAGTGCCCCATAGAATCTCATTATCAGCTCTCTACTCTTATACACACCTCCTGAAATGAATGCTAGCATGGCATTCACCTTCTTCACTACCAATCCCACCTGGGCATTAACTTTTAGATTACTCTGCACAAGGACCCCCAGGTCTCTTTGCACATCCAAGGATTGAATTTCCTCCCCATCCAAAATAGTTCTCTGCCTGTTTATTTCCACGGCCAAAGTGTAGAACCGAACATCACCAAATGAGGTCAAAACTTGGTGTCAATGAGGAATGGATTTCTTCTTTGGATGCATGACAGACTGCAACTTGGTCAAAAGTGCCATTCTCTTTACACTCGTGTCATCCACATTTGCCTAAGATCGACTGGAAACTTGAATGGAGAGGTGAAAAGCAGATCATCGATGAATACAGATTAGTTGCAAGAATTTAGGAAACTTAAGGCGAATATAATTTGAAGTCGAAGAATAATAAAACCATCAAGTAACTACCTTCCCACCAAACTGAAACTATTTTTAAAATGTTCCTGTTGAACGACATTGCCTCTTCATCCCTCCAATCAGGTGAGAATTCTGATTCTCAATGTACAAAAACTATCTCCTATTTTGGTGTATTAAAAAATGTATTCAACAGTGATCTTTGCAGAAGTGAATTTCTTCCACTGTCTGTGTTGAAAGTTAAATACTTCCTCTGAGCAGAAAATGCCAATCATGCCAAGTCCAAATACTAAAAATATCAGAAGAAGGGAAGAATGGCTTTAATGTCTGAATGGTAAATTACATGCTTTTGGTACACAATTCCTCTCTCCATAAACTAAAAATAATTTTTACTGTGCTATATAATAGATAGAAATGAATGAATAGGCCTGTCTAGTTCCCATCATTTCTATTAATTGAAGACCAGATGTAATGTTTCATCTACTTTTTATTCAACCATATGCACTGATGATGTTTGCAATATTTTGCAACTCATCAACCACCCTGGCACATCCTTTTTTAACAAGAAACCCAAAGTGTTCTGCTTCACAAAACGGTTTGCTGTCAGATTCTGGTTTATTACCAGAGGGATGCATCTGTGTTTCAAATCTGAAAGCCACCAATTAGAAGCATAACCTATTTGAACATTAATCATTGGCATCAATTACATTGTTTAACAGAAGTGAGAAACAAAGATAAGGTGTTTGCATAGATGTTACAGTTTTTTTCTTTCAACTCCTTTATTTTTTTACTCAAAATGACCCAGGTAGCTGTCACTTAACAATAATAATTGCCCAGTGTTCATAAAATTACCCTTCTGGTCATTTAAATCATCAGACAATCAGACTACAAATACGTTGGCAATGTGCATTTAGGGATCCAAATGTGAACTGGCTGGTTGAGTTCCAGATACAGTATTTCATTCCATTTTCTAATTTTCAAAAAGTAAGACATTCAGCATGGTAACATGTCCTTACAGCCCACAAGTCTATGCTGCCTGAATATCTCAATTAACCTGCAGTCCCCATATGTTTATTTTGAAGGGTGGGAGGAAACAAAACCACCCAGAAGAAAGCCATGTAGAAACAGGGAGAATATACAAACTCCTTACAGATAGTGGCAGATACGAACTTGGGTCACTGGCACTCTAATGTGTTGAACTAATCGCTATGCTCACCATGTCGTCAAGTTGTTCAATTTTTGAACAACAATGAGAAGATCCTGAGATAAATTGATTTGAGAAGTTCTACCCAGATCACGTATGTTCTGCCAGATTATTGCCTAAGAAATGAGGATGCAAATAATCCACCATGTGGCTTGTTACATATTTGAAATGATCATCAAGTTATGGCTGAGAAACTAGGTTGAATAAGTACTTAATAGTTTCACTGATCACATTTCCAAGATTCATGACAGACTACAAAGCAAGGAATTTGAAGTCACCTTCTAGGTAATAGCATCTTCTTTGTAATTGGAAATCCTCCAATTTCTCAAAGCCTAATGTAAATGATGTGCTAGTCTTAGAGCAACTGGCTTGTCACTTGTTAAAAATAGAATAGGGATCACGTATAATTTTAAACCCAGTCAAAAAAAAGCTAATATCAGGTGTATATGATTTACTATTAAAGTCTAGCGATAACTCCCAAGATAAAATAAAAAATGATGGGAACAAGATTTTCAGATCTCATTCTCAGATACTACATGGGATTCTGTCCTAAAATTGGTAAATTCTTCCTCTTTATGTGCTCATCATTCACTTCTACAATTTAAGGTAGTACATCGAACCTTCTTTTCTAAAGTTCAATTGGCTAAATTTTATCCTAATATTTATTTGAGTTGTGATAGATGTAAGACTGAAAAAGGTACTTTATTACACATGTTTTGGTCTTGTTCTTTCCTTTCTAAATTTTGGGAAGGCATCTTTCATTACTTATCTTTAGTTCTTAATGTAAATCTTATACCTAATCCTTTAATTTCCCTTTTTGGATCAACTAAGGTCATTGATTTGAAATTAACTGTGTCTCAATCCCATGTAGTTTATTTTGCTTCCCTTATTGCTAGACAATCAATATTGATGAGATGGAAACATGCTGTCCCTCCAACTCGCACTCAATGGTTGTATGACATGATGGCATGTCTAACTTTGGGAAAAAAAAATCAGGTGTTCCTCTAATGTAATGGATTTAAACTTATGAAGTTTATGGGGTCCTTTTATTAATTTTTCTTCATAATCTACAAGATCATTTAGATCTTGTCTTGTGAGTTTTAAAAATAAAAACGGTAGTGGAAATTGTATACATTTACCAAATAACTTCAGAAGGGAAAGGGGTAGAATTTGTAGAACAGTATCAATTTTTAAAAAATCTTTTTAAATTAGCCACGTTATAATTAATCAAATGATTAGTTGATTATTTCTTTTTTTGTTTGATTGTTATATCGAGTTTAATGTTACAGATTTTCTTATACAAGTCTTTATTTTGTATATTTCCTTTTTCATATTACCTCTATAAATATGGCTTCTACTTTTTGTATAATTGTGGTAAAATTTAATAAAAATACTGAAACAGAGCAACTGGCTGGTCATAATTTGAATGTGTTTGTCATGGAGAAAAACAAAATAAAAAATATCATATAGGAAAACAAATGGTTGATTCTGAATACAATCTCATTGGTGGCAATAATATTCCAAATGATTTGAAGATCTGTGTAAATTTTTCACCAACATTTAAAGACAGACAGGACTAAAACTGATAGCCTCTAAAAACAATCAGGGGATTGAAAAGGTAGAATAACCCAAATCTATTGCTTTAGAGAATAGCAGTTTCCCCAGCTCATTCAACGGGAGTGAGACTGCAAATGTCTGTACCTCCTTCCTGGAAGGTCAATCAAAGTCGAGCAATCTAATCTCACCACCAGACACATCTTCTCTTCGATTGCATTAAAGTTTATGTTCATGGTCACCTTGACAACCATTCTGCACACTATTTGGAGGTGGTCATTGTGCATGCAATAGTTAGAAAATATCAGTATTAAGTTTCATGGAGATGAAGCTCACCTCCCATCTTCCTCCTAGTCATTGTGTACCAAGAGGGAGATCCATAAATGCATCCAGGAGTGGGAGTAACAGGTCTGGACAGAATGTGTGAAAAATGTATCCTCACCTGCCACACCAGTCACTCTGGCGTTTTAACACAAAGAAGAACAAAACACTTGAATAATCATAGGAGAAATCAACCAGCAATTCGCCTAAATACAATTGATGAGCCATTTTTGATCAAGTTGATGTGGAGGGGTGGGAGAGAGGAGGTCACTGCATTGCTGAACACATGTTCAACTATGCCTTTATAAAGAGGACTAGCTATCTCATGATCCTTCTAGCAGGCATTGGCAACAGTTTGCTAATATCCTTGATACTCCATTCATTGTCTTGAACCACAATTGTTTACACAAATCAGTGCCAATTGTGGCACCCAAAGTACAGAGCTAAGGATTTGAATCTTTTTCAGGGTCTTTACATCCTTCAAACAACTGTATTCCATTTTACCTGAACGACTTCCACGTACATTACCTGCTCAAATGTAAGTATTGACTCTACATTCAGTCACTAATTCTTTGCATACTAGTTATGTTTATATTCTGCAAACATTAAACAGACACATAGTCCAGCTGGAAACCACAACGTGGTTGATAATTAAAAAAAAACAAATCTGGGCCACATTCAGAAGTAAAGCACTGATGAGATTCATTTTGAAGGTTACATTTCATACTCATGAACTCATCAAGAAAGACAAATTCACTTTTAAATGCACATTAACCCTCTATAAATGTAAAAGAATGGTGCCCAGAAATTTATCCCAGTCATTTGAGCTGGATGTGTCAGCACATCATGCTTTGTCTCTAAAATTCATTTTCAACGCAACTGAACTGAGCGCTGCTGACCTAGAATGAACCCGAGGCAGATTTATTTTTACATTGAGATGTACCATTTGAAATTGCACTTTAGCTTTAATCATTTAAAATATATTTAGAGCTCAAGTTCCACAGCAAAAGGTTTGTATGATTTATTCTACCTTTTAGCTTTAATCATTTAAAATATATTTCGAGCTCAAGTTCCGCAGCAAAAGGTTTGTATGATTTATTCTACCTTGTTCACTTCAGTTATTTACCTGTTTATTTTACAGCAGCAGGAAAAGAGATTGTGACACAGTGATGTGCAAGTAACCTATGTTGGTTGCTTTTGATGACAAGATATATAACAGCAAGAGAAATCAACACAAATACATGTGACTGATTAAAATTCAAATTAATAGCTGTAATCTTTACGTCTTGCATTGCACAGCCCACTAAAGTAATCAAGGATATTTTGTTCAATTTATTCCCAACATTTCATCAATTTAAGAGTTGTAAAGTCACTGAGGTAATTATCTGCAAGGTTTATTTGTCTTAAAACAAATAACAGTCTCTTCATTATTTAAAAGATTATTTAGCATATAGTAAATTATAGATAGATTAGGGTTCGTATAATTCACATCTTGGCATCTAATTTTGATTGTTTAAACTAAATTAATACTTGTTCATATTTCTTGGCGAGTATATTAAGGCAAGCTGTATTTGTAAATCATGAATTCTCCTGAGTATTCTTTTACATTTCCAATTTACTTTCCCCTCTTTAAGGCCTGAAATCATGGTTGGAATCTTGGTATTCATGAATGGGCTTTTATAGTCCAAGCAGTAGAGTTCTGGGCAACATTCAAATTTTGGAATCTTTCTCCTTGTCATTATCTGCCAATTTCACTACCCTTATCACTGCAAGGTTCAAGAGACTGACCATTAAAACCCATCATCCTTCTGCATTGTATTGCTCAATCCATTACTGGCTGAACTCACAAAGTTGGACTATATCAATTCATTTAAATCTTCTCCAAGTCAAGTACGACTACAATTTATTGTTTTACAATCAAGAACTCAAAATTAAAAATTATGATTAACTTTCACCAAATATTAAACTGAATAGTGCTCTTGAATTTTAAAAAAATCCAAGTCTTAATTTGCTTATCTCCAAATTGACCAATTAATTAAACAGTTAATATTATGTATTGTTCAAATCTTTGGTCCTTAAACCCAAAATAAACCATGTCTTATCCCTGCTTCAAATAAGAATGTTGTGAATTCTATCAAATAATATACAAGCTCCACGTACCACAGACAAACCATTGCTGAGCATTCCACCATCTTGGTCCATAATACTTCTGGATATAGTGATGGAAGGCAAATCCAGGCTCTGTGGGGGGAAATGAGGTGTGAATTCATTCTCTTGTGAAGGCAATGGGTCATTAAGGCCTTGGAAAGCTGACACCATGTCCGTAAGTCCCAGGGTGGGGTCTATTTCTGGCGGTGGGGTTATAGGGGGAATTTCAAACTCCTCATCCCCGAGGCTTGGGGTGTGGAATGTCTGAAAAAGAGAACAGATAGGAAACAATCAACATGCAATATGGTACACAAACAAATTTGGCTGAGTGAGAATAGATTTTCTCAGACTTCAGATTATAGTCAGAGTACATATAATGAACTTACATACAACCCAGAGTTTCTTTTTCCAGAGGGCAAGGCAGAATTATCACTTCCTGGTAGTGCAAAAAAGAAGTGCGCACAATGTACTCATGTAAACAAATTAAGACATGCAAACAAAGTGACTGTGCAACAAAGAGAGAAAAGAAATTAATAAAGTACAAAAAGTAAGAGCTCTTAAATGAGTTTTTGATTGAGTTTGTTGTTGAGGAGTCTGCTGGTGGAGGGGTATCAGCTGTTCCTGAACCTGGTGGTACGAGTCTTGTGGCACCTAGACCTCTTTCCTGATGGTAGCAGCGAAAACAGAGTGTGTGATGAGTGATGTGGATCCTTGTTGATGGCTGCTGCTCTCCAACTGTAGTGTTCCTGATGAGGGGGGGGGGAGGATTTTGCCTGTGATGTCCTGGGCTGAGTCCACTACCGTTTGCAGGGCTTTACACTCGGTGGGGGGGGGGGAAGATTGGTGTCCCCATACCAGACCGTGATGCAGTCGGTCAGCGCACCTTCCACCACACATCTGCACAAATTTCAAGGGTTTGCGGAGGATACCAAACCTGTGCAAACTCCTGAGGAAGTGGAGGTGCTGACCTGCTTTCTTCACGATGCCACTGGTGCGTTGGGTCCAGGAAAGATCTTCTGGGATAGTGACGCCCAATAACTTAAATTTGCTCACCTTCTCCACTTCTGGTCCCGCAATGATCACTGGATCAGCCACCTCTGGTTTTCCCTTCTTGAAGGCTCCTTGGTTTTGGTGACATTGAGTGCGAGGTTGTTGTTGGTGCACCTGTCTGCTAAGTTTTCAATCTTCCTCCTGTATGGTGACTCATCATCTCGTTTTATACAATCCACTACCGTGGTATCATCAAGTAAATGATTACTCTTCCACCCTAGAGGCATAGTTATATGAATGTTCTTATCACCATCAGTATGTGTATCAAACTCAGTCTGAACTGAGACTTAATACAGCTTAGAATGAAGCCTCCAAAAAAAAATTGTTTAGCAGCCAGCAAGTGATTTATTTGAACAACCAAAAATCTGAAGATTCTTTATTTTCAGATTTAAATATGTGGTATCAGTGAAAACATCGAAAATATTGAGTTATCAGGGCTTTTGAAAGATAAATAGGGAATTTCATTTCAGTGGCTCCCAAATTAGCTTATCGGTTATCCGAACCTTTTATGGTCAGTATACATTGGCAACCTTTCTCTGGCAGTTTACAAAAGAGTCTTGTAAAATGTATTTATGTTCTTGATGTCTGGTAACTCACCTTCTACCTGCAGAGATTAGCAATGCTGATAAATTTATTGCAGCTGCTCATTATGCAGCCAAATGTAACAACTCCTTTGTCATATCATACACTTACTAAGCCTGGTCACTCGAGTTCACTGCTACTGAAAGCTGTTCGCTATTGAAGAGGCACCACAGCAAACAATGGCACAATTCCATTGGATGAAACCATGGCAATGTGCACAGGAGCTCATGTTATTGTGCAGATTTGCAAGGAATAAATGGGTCTAACTGATTAAAATTTGGAAAAAGAGGGAAGGATGCACAAGGGACAAGAGGCAGAGAAACCGAAGGAGAGGTAGGAAGTTGTAGTTTTGAACAAACGTACCAGTGAAACTATGGAGAGATTTAAACACAAGGTTTCAATTCTGAGAAAAGCAGGCCAGCAATGCAGATGAAAGGGCTGAATGGAGCTTGGTTCTGGGTTTTAGCTGAACTGAAAATTTGTGGAATGTTGAGGAGGTGTTAAAGGTCCTAATGCATATGAAGGCAAACAAATCTCCTGGGCCTGATCAGATATATAAAAGGACACTGTGGGAAGTGAGATGGGGAATTGCAGCTAAGTTGGTTGAGATTTATAGGTGGTGTTCATGCAAGTGAGATGGGACTTTATTTAAAAAAGACTGCAGGGAAAAGCCTTGGACAGTGAATGTTATATCTGTGGTTGGTAAGTTACTAGAGAGCTTTCTGGGCAAGAAGATATACATGCACCAGAATGGACAAGGGCTAATTAGTGATAGCCAGCATGGTTTTCTCACTGAGAGATCATGTTTTACAAATCGAATTGTGAAGATGTGACCAAGAAGGTTAGCGAGGACAGTCCTGTTCATGTTGTATACTGTATATGGATTTCAGAAAGGCATTCGATAAAGTTCAACACATTAGGCTGCTCTGGAAGGTTAGTGTGTGGATGACAATGAAGTGTCTGATAGGTGAAGGAAGTTGCCAAAGATTGCAGCAGGATCATGATCAATTGCAGAGGAATGGTTGATGGAATGACACAGACTAACATGGGTAGAGGCTGCTACGCAGTAGGGATCTAGGGAGTATTGTTGAGCAGGGGGATCTAGTACCTTGATAGTGGCATCACAGGGAGGTAGTGGTGAAGAAAGGCTATCGGCACATTAGCCGTCATCAGTCGGACAATCGAGTATAGAAGTCATGTTACAGTTGTGCAAGACATTGGTGAAGCCCCGTTTTCAATATTATGTTCAGTTTTAATCACCGTACTGTAGGAAAGACATTGTGAAGCTGGAGAGGATGCCGAGAAGATGTACAAGGATGCTGCCAGGACTCAGGGCCTGAGCTACAGGGAGAGGTTGAGCAGGCTAGGGCTGTATTCCTTGGAGCAATGGATGATAAGGGATGATCTCATGGAGCTGTACAAAACCATGAGAGGAATAAATAAATTGAACACAGTCTTTTGCCCAGAGAAGGGAAATTGGTCACCAGAGGACATAGCTTTAAGGTGAGGGGAGGGTGGGGGGGGAGAGAGAGAAGAGATTAACAGGAACCTGGAGGGTAACTCTAAGAAAAAAAGTGTAGAGATTGATGAGTGTATAGAATGGGCTGTCAGAAGAAGTGATGAAGCAGGTACCTATTGGAATGTTTAAGAAAATGTTGGACATATATGGGCCAAATGCGGGCAGGAGGGACGAGTAAGGGTGAGGCATTTTGGTCAGTGTGACCAGGTTGAGCCGAATGGCCAGTTTCCATGATGTATGACTTTATTCAAGGTAATGGATATCAAAGTTAGCTGACTGGGATCATTGGAATAATCAAAGAGGCTAGTAGAGCCTTGAACACAAAGAGTGGAGTTTAAGAACTAGCTGTCCAAGATTGATGAAGCAGAGTACAGTACTGGAGATGCAAAATGGTTGACTTCATGATAGACAGTTATCAATTTTGGAATAATTAGATTGCTTCAAATTTATTTTTAGCCATTCTCCAACTGCTCTCAATAAGGCAGATTCTTGAACCACAGCAGTGCTCCTTATGAAAGTATTGCCAGCTCTGCTAGACTGAGAACTTGTGACATGAAGAAACTGAAGTACAGGTACGACCTATGTCCATCCACACATCCAACTGAAAATTTGTTAAAAAAACAAAGATATAAAATGTACATGGATTATGTTGTATTTGACAAACTATAACAGGGTTAGAGAGCATGTAAGAGCCAAAATGTGAGTACTTCCATTGTTAGTTGATGTCCTGGGGTCCGTAGGCTGGGTGTGGCCATCTTGATTCCTGTGCGTACGCGCGAGTCTTCGGTTGGCGCATGTGCGACAGTTAAGCGCCCCTAATGATATTGAATTCATGCCGGTAACTTCTGCGCATCCACCAACTGAACTCCAATACACGAACCGTGCATGTGCCAACCGAAGACTCGTGCATGCGCACAGGAATCAAGATGGCCACGCACAGCTTCTGGACTCTGTAACGGCAACTAACAAGGTAAATTTGACTCTTACATGTCCTATATCCATGTTAGAGCTTGTCACATACAACATAAACCGCGTAAATTTTATGCTTTTTAACAAATGTACGCAATTCTGACGTAACGTCCATTCCGAGACATAACCAATTATTCGGTCTGAATTATGGTCGGAAGTCAGGGAGTACCTGTAGTTCAAATACATAGAAGTGCTGGAGTAACTCAGCAGGTCATCTAGTACCCGTAGGAAGCAAAGATATATAACCAAAGTTTTCGGGCCTTTGTCAGGGTACCTTGACAAACAGCTCAATTTCAAAACCTTGGAGATACATCTTTGTCTCCTTGTGATGCAGCAAAACCTATTGCATTTCTCCGGCACTTTTGTGTATTCACTACAACCACAATGCTTGCAAACTTCCTTGTTTCACTCCATAGTTCAATGTCAGCATGGTAGGCAACCTGGAGTGGAACCCGTGATGATGGGGTTTCATACATGCAATTATTTAACCGTCATTCATGACTAGAACCTGTGCGTTTCCAGCTAATACATCAAGTAAAAATTTGCAATATTTTCAAGCATAGTCAATTCTCAGAATACAATTACATTTACAGCTCAATCTTTGTTCACCTCTTGTAAATACTGGGCAATCCAGTTAATGAAAATACTTAATCGCCTGCTAAACATAATCGCTGCTCCAATTGTTAATGATAATATGAAATTAATAACTCTGCAGAAAATGTTAATGTGTTGGGAATTGCAAATCCATTCAGAAGCCATCAATTTCATTACTTTCCCTAAACCAAAAAATGATGGAGGTACCAGATGATAGTCTCAATGCAAACATGCTGGAAATGTCAGTGCACGTAACATCTATTAGTGTCACTTCAGATAAAAATAACTGCTTGGGCTTGTTTAAATTTCCATTTGAAAACATTTGTTTGTGATTAAAGTTTAATTGCTCTAAATTAATAATGTAGAGGCGAGAGCATGTACCTTAAACATTTTACTCGGATAGATTCTTAAAACAACGCAGATGGGTCTTGGTGATACATGGATGGCAATTATTACGTTGCAAACGATTAGTATATTATATATTTGCCTGTACCAAAATGAGATATTGTATTTGATTTAAGATCTGCAACCCAGAATGGCCCTGCAATCAGTATTAATTTGCCACTGAATCTATTGACTGAAGATACTTGGAGGTGTAACAGAATCTTACATGGATCAGAGTACTGTTGAGGAGTAAAGTAAAATACTACAACCAATTTTGACTTGTTCAAAATTATATTACACCTGATTACAAAATTGGGTAATGCTCAAAAACCAGGTACTAGCCTTGATATGAAATAGCAACAGTTCATTAGGTATGTAAGAGGAAAGTAATGTGTAATCAAATCTATTGAGAACAAAGAATGATCATAAGGCAACTACAGACAAGAAACTCAGGTGAATGAACGCCATCATGTCACTGTTGCTATACATTGTAAAACTCCATGGAATAGCATAATCATCACCTCTTCTGCCTCACAGACAATGACATCAACATGTTCCAGATGAAAGCATCGAGTTTACACTTCTGATTTTTTTTTTTGGCTTGATTTTCCTTAGTGGGCCTTGCTCCAACATGACCCCAGACCACTCTCATCTTCAATTTCCTCACCCACCATATTCAATTTTCATTGCTACCACTCTTTTCAGGATTCACTGGTCAGTTCATCCCTCCCCACTTGTGTCTTTCTAATTCATGTCACTTCCCCCTGTAACTGAAGGACGAGCAATACCTGTCCCTTCACCCCACCTCCCCAGCCCCCACCTCAATCATCATTTCAGGATCTAAACACCTCATTCAGGTGAGACCGAGGTTCACCTGCACCTTTTCCAACCTGATCTACTACATTTAATGCCTGAAACGTGGCCCTTCTGCAATGGTGAAAGCAAGCGTAGAAGAGGTAGCCATTTTGTGAAGCATCTACACTCTGTCCTCAATGGCTTTCTTGAGCTTCAGGTTTCACACCATTTTAACTCTTCTTCTCACTCCCACACTGACGTCTCTATCATTAGCTGTCTCCATTGCTTTGTGGAGGCCAAACACAACTTGGAAGAACAAAATCTCAATTTCCACTTGGACCACTTCCAACCATGATATAAATATTGAATTTTCTAATTTCAGGTAATCCATACCGCCCTCACACACACACACACACACACACACACACACACACACACACATGCCATCCACCAAAATTTCTACTCTATTTGTCCATCCCTCCCATCCTCTCTCCCAACAGTTTCCATCTATCAAGTTCAAGTATATTATCATCTGATATCACAAGTACAACCTGACAAAACAATGTTCTCCAGACCTCTGAGCAAAACAACCAGACACAACACACAGACAGACAAATGATGCACATGTAGAACAAATATGCATAGATATAAATAAATAAATACATTTACATTGTGTAGAAAATATGAGAGTCTCGGATAGTTAATGTGAGGAGTTCATTTTGTCATTCAGCCTTCTTACTGCCTGTGGGAAGAAGCTGCTTCTTAGTTTGACGGTGCTGGCTCTGATACTCCTTTGACTGTTTGATACGACAGTAACATCATCTACAATTGGCCAACAACACCACATTAATGGGATGTATTTTTAAAAAAAAGGCACTGAGTCAGCGTACAGGAGGGAGATTGAAAACTTGGCTGAATGGTGCACCAACAACCTCTCACTCAATGTCACCAAAACAAAGAACTGATCATTGACTTTAGGAAGGGAAAACCAGAGGTATACAATCCAGTGATCACTGGGAGATCAGAGGTGGAGAGGGTAAGCAAATTTAAGTTCTTGGGAGTCAGCATCTCAAAGGATCTTTCCTCGACCTAACACACTAATAGCTTTGTGAAGAAAGCACATCAGCACCTTGACTTCCTCAGGAATTTGCAGAGGTTTGGTACGATATCGGAAACCCTAACAAATTTCTACAGATGGTTGGAAGTGTGCTGACTGGCTGCATCATGTTCTTGTATGGGGACACCATAAAGCTCTTCAAAAGGTAGAGGACACATGGCAGGCAAAACCCTTCCCACTATCAAGAACAAGTGCAGGGAACACTGCTGTTGGAGAGCACCAACAATCATTTAGGATCTACATCACCCAGCACAAGCACTGGTCTCACTGCTACCATCTGGAAAGAGCTATAGATGCCACAAGAGTCGCACCACTGGATTCAGGAGTAGCTGCTACCCCTCCACCAGACTCCTCAATAACAAATTTAATCAGGGACTCATTTGAGGACTCTTACTTGTGCACTTTGATATTTCTTAATTCTATCTGTATTACACACTCAGTCTGTTTACATTTTTTGTCTGTTTACATGTGTATATTGTGTACAATTTTTTTCCCTTACCAATAAGTGGCAATTCTGCCTCGCCCGCAAGAAAAAGAATCTCAGGGTTGTATGTAATGTCATGGTTGCACTCTGACAATAAATCTGAAATCTTTCCCCACAGGAGTAGTTGAAAGATGTTGTGTGCAGGGAAGTCTGGTTTCTCAACAATTCAGACAATGATCCAGGTAGATCACATCGCTGTGTTGCGGGGGAAGGGAGGCCCCATTGATCCTCTCTGCCACTCTTAAGGACCTGTGGATTGACATCTGATCCCATTCTCTACAGCAACCATGCATACACTGTGTTACAACCAGCCAGGATACTCTCAATAGGGCTCCTGTAGAAGGTTGACATAATTGAGGCCGGTAGCTTTGCTTGTTTAGTCTTCTCAGCCTTTCACCTTCCTGTCAAGTGAGGAGATGTGTGTCTACGATACATCACTTCCTAAATGAACTCCAAAGAACTTGGTGCTCTCCACTCTAGAGTTATTGATGAATAATGGAGGGTGGTCTTTCCTGGTCCTCCTAAACTCCATGATTATCTCCTTCATCTTGTCCACTTTGAGGCTTCACACCATACGTACAAGCAATCTTCTCAATTCCCTCCCAGTCCTGATGCAGGAACTGGTCCTAAAATGTTGACTTACACTTTTTGCCTCCAGAGAGGCGTCTTGGCCCATTGAGTCGAATGCACGGATAGGAGATGAATCTACGGACACTCAGTGTCTCTGAAAGCACTTCCTTTTGCTTTGTTCTCCTTTTGGTGGCATCTTCTGTGCCATTACAGCGCACAAAATCGGACAAATTTCGTGGATTTATGCACACGACGTAAAACAAATCCGATCTTGCATTCTTCCAACCTTCTGTTTTAGTTCCTCCTTTGTTACAGTTTACCCAGATGGTCCTGCAGTGAGATGGCAAGGGCTGAGGATTGGTACAGCCTCAAGTGGATGACATGGTGGGCCTGTTTCAGAAAGAATGCCACCCACAAAACTCCACTGGAAGTCTTGGCTGAAGCCCCACCCCAAGTTTTGACCTCCGTCAAAATTTTGAAAAAAACTAAAAATATTTCAGAAAAAGTACACTTCATTTTTTTCCTTTCTTCTCTGTGGCTTTGAATCCTGATCCAAATGCAAGTATCAACTCTAACTTAGCATGAACATATCTCCTAAATAAACACTGGGTAATCACAACTGGTTTCTGTGACTGCTGGAACTCCCTGAGGGAAATCACTGGTGAAACTTGACCGCAAGTTCAGGCCATCTACTTTTGCACAGGTGTCCACAAACTTAGCGTCACTTGCAAAGAGAAATGTTGCCAACAAAACCTAGGCCAATATAATGGAAAGGGATTCAAATTTAAAAATCAGAGGTTTAAGTTGCTCCATGATGGAAGCACAGAGCTAAATAAACCAATTTGATAAACAAATAGCACCCAAATATCAATGTGAGAACTGTCACCTGCTGGTAATTAACAGCTTCATGCTAAGCTTGGTTTAGAATTCAGTTTCTTGTAGCCAATTCCAACATTTTCTTGGAAAATCAAACCCAGCTTATAATGCTAAACATATCATACTGTCACACAGCATGTTGTCCTCTGCCTTTGCAATTGATTCCATTGATTTGAACGCAACTATTGGTTTAATTCCATCCTCAGAATACCAACTGACATTGCACAGTGAAAACACAAGATCACATGTTGTTGTGTGGATTGTGGAGGGTAATGTGGGATCTCCATCTGGAACCTACTGGGAGTGTGGATTATGAGGGTAAAGTGGCCTTTCTGTCTGGAATCTTGTGGGAATGTGGATTGCGGAGAGTCATGTGACCTTTCTGGCTGCAGCCAAGTCAGAAGGCCCCTCATCTGGCATTCAAGGGTTAGATCTGCCCATAGGTGAGGCTGATGCATGATTGATTCTCTCAGGTCATGTGGACAGGTCTTGCATTGAAAAAGCAAAGCATGTGTAGTCTCTGCTCTCTCTCTTTATTTACTACTGCTGCACGAAGACCATCACTGAACTCTGGACTACAGGCAGCTCCAGAGGGCCGAGTGCATGGGTAATGCTAGAGACCAGGTTCATTTGATATACTTGTTAGTTGCAATTAATTTACTGTTGTTAGTGTGCTGTGCCTGCTAGAGATAGAGATGATGGTACCAAGTGTTTAACCCTCATGATTCCAATCGGGAGTTGAAAATGTTTAGCAGTTATTTATTTACACGTGATGTGTAGTTATTTGTGTATTATTGCTGTATATTAGTAGTGACCATTGCTGAACTCCAGGCTGCAAGCCACAGGCAGATATGGAGGGCCAACTTCAGTGGGTCTGTTCTGGATCCTGAGCAGTGGCAACACTGGAGATCAGGTTCATTAGTTATGCGGTATACTGTGCCCGTGGGTGGTGGGTGCTGTAGAAGTTAAACCCTTGTTTCTGGGTATACCGTGCCTGTGGGTGGTGGGTGCTGAATAAGTTAAACCCTCATTTCTCTGTATACAGTGCCTATGGATGCTGGGTGCTAAAGAAGTTAAACCCTCGTTTCTCAGTATACCGTGCCTGTGTGCTGTGTATATTAGTCTGTGTGAGTGTGTGCCCTTTTGTACATAAATGAAACCCACTGTTTGTTGATTCTCTTTGAACCCATCGAACTTATTCTTGAACACAACACATATGCATATATATTGCAAGGAAAGACTGATATCTTCCTTCCTCTCTTTAAAAGCACGATAGAGGTAAACAAAAAGTCTGCAGATGCAGGTAAACTAGAACAAGATTCAATAGTGATAGAGGAACATGGCATGATGAAGGAATGAGGCATGAAATGTTGACTGCCTATTGCTTTTCATGAATGCTGCCTGACCTGTTGAGTTCCTCCATGCACTTGTGTATTGTTCAAGAGGATAAGTCTCTTCCTTTGCAGTTTTGACTCTAGACACCAATATCACCCACTAACATCCCTTCTTCCAGTCTTCTTATCACATCTAGTTTTACCTCCACAGCCTCCAACTGTCTTACTACTTCTCCAGTCTGCAGCATGTACAGTACATTCACAAGACCTAGACATCCTCACCGCTTTCCAATAGCCATCCACTAAAGCTTTCATAAGACAGAGCTGGATTGAGCAGAAAAAAAAGCATATTAAAGCAAGGTTTAAGGTTCCAAGGTTCTGATGAAATAAATGAACTGAGCATCAAATCACCAAGAGTGATGCAAAAAAGAATTGAATTGGGGCAGGAGGGGGTGGGTCTGCCAGCCTGGGAATGACCATCCAAGGTCCCTGTCAGGTTACCAGAAGCTGGAGGAGTTGGACAATTTGGGTAAGGGCACAAGTGGGCAAATGAGTACTGGATGGAAATTTAGGGCACTCGTCAGGTCAATAGGAGCTGTGTTTGTACAGTTTCGGGGAGGGGACATATGAACAATTCAGCATTGTGCTGTGTTGCTCCAGTTTTATGCTTCTGAAAGGTGCTCAACTTCACCTGTGGGTACTTACACAAATTAAATTTTGAGAAAATAACCAGGGATATCAAGTTCAGGTTTATAAATTTCAAAGTTCAGATTTATTGTCAGAGTTCATATATATCACATACAAGATTCTTATTCTTGTGATGAGGCAAAATTTACCACATATTGGTAAATGCAAAAAACTGTACTCAAGAAGATACATACAAACAAATTAAACAAATTAAACAAACTGACTGTGCAATACAGAGAGAGAGAAAAAAAAAATCAATAAAGTGCAAAAGTAAGTCTTTAACTGAATCTCTGATTGAGTTTGTTGTTGAGAGTCTGACAGTGGAGGAATAGCAGTTCTTCTTAAACCTGGTGGTGTAAATATTGTGGCATCTATACTTCTTCCCTGATGGTAGCAGTGGAGAACAGAGCATGTGCTAGGAGGTGTGGATCCTTGATGATTGCTGCTGCTCTCCAACAGCACTGTGTTCCCTGTAGATGTTCTTGATGGTGGTGATGCCTGTGATGTCCTGGGCTGTGTCTATTACCTTTTGCAAGGCTTTAAGCTCTGGGATATTAGTGTCCTCCTTCCAGGTCGTGATGCAGCCAGTCAGCACATATTCTACCAAACATCTGTAGAAATTTGCCAGGGTTTCTGATGTCATACCAAACCTCTACAAAACTCCTGAGGAAATAGAGGCACTGACGTGCTTTGAAGATCACGGGTAGCTTGTCTATTATATTTTGCTTGAAGATTAGAATCAAAATTCTGCAACAATTTCTATTGCTTTTTATGCAGACCACAGAATTCTTGTTGAATCTCTATCAGCGATGAATACAATTTTTAAAAAATTCACTTCTATTTTGTCATCAAATTTTGATCAAAGGGTGGCACAAATGTATACATTAAATAAAGTTCTTCTGCAATTTAATGACAAAAATTGGTTCTAAAGGCAGATTTTTTTATAAGCCCTAATGCAGTACATGATGACTTGCACCTTTTTCATGTGACCTTATATAAAACTTGTTTAATGCAATCAATGCACCAGGAAGTGGCCCTATTAAAATTGCCTTGAAATTATTTGTATTTAACAGGATGAAAAAGTAACAGTGCTTTCCTGAATACCATTATTTGTTTAAAAAAAAACAGATCTTATTTGCAACTTTTATGAAATTTATTAAAACTTTAGCAAAGAATAGAATTAGTGGCACTTTGAAATCTTCAAATTACTGCAAGCACTGTGGCATAAAGTTAAATATATAGAAATAATCATTTGTTGTTTAATCAAATATCTCGCGTCTTTTCAATGATTCATTTAACAGTGGATTGCTGGAGGCATCAGATATTAAATGTTTCAAAACCAGCAGTTAAAAAGATCATCTGGAAAGCAATAGTATTCCTACTATTTCATCCATGCAAGTTAAAATTTACTCACAGAAGTAATCGACACTCTTTCAATACAAGGAAGGGTATATAACACTTTTTGTGGGTATATAACATGAAGCAGGGTAAATTATAAGGATGGCAAAACCAGGAGTAGGAATCAGTTAATCCGGTTTTCCAGTGCAGACTAATTTCATCCTGCCTGGCTAATTCACACAACAGGTATGTGCAGCCAGCACTAACCATGCGTCAAAGCTGTAAGCTGCAGCCGGGAGCAGGTACTAAAAGAGGATAGAATTCAAAAGCTGCTTTGCTCTGGTGAGAGCCTTCCTGCACTTTCTTCAGGGACCAAGCATGTTGTGAATGCACCAGGTGCGAACAGGCCCTCTAGGACTTCAGCTTGGAAGACATTGTAATGCTGGATGGGAGAATAATAGACATCCTCATTTTTTTTTCCATGCTGGTTTTATTGGAGGAGGAAAAAGAGACCATCAGGAATAAACAATTTTTGACACAACCCCCAAGAACAGCCATTGTCCGCAGGGGTCATACTCCTGTGGGCCACAGCACGTTGAAGGGGGGAGGGGCATTAACTGAAATCATAAAATGTTTTTTTTGTGTAGTCAGTAGGAGAAGTGTGGAAGAAACCAACTAAACAACTTCACAGGCAAGGGTCCCAGAAACTTTGATCAGAGTCTTAAGGGGGCCTGTAGCCAAAAAAAAAAGGTTGAGAATGGCTGCCTAAAAAGATGTGCGAAACGGCAAAAGCCAAACTTACAGGATTGGGATTGAGTGCTACAAAAAGTTCAATGACCTCAACAATGTCAGTGAAGTCATCTGCATCACTGTTCAACTATTCTCAGATACTGCCTTCATACACAACAGTCCCATCATCCCTCCATTACAACTGCCATCAAACAGGACCTATAACTAACATAATAAGCACTTGAACATGATCAGCACTCATGTACATCTCAGATTTTACACACTAAGATTTTCAATCAACGCAGTAACTCACTCATCTGCTCTTGTACTCCACTTTCGCTGCCTTTTCCAGTTCAATCTTCCTTTGCTAAATGTTGACATTTTACTCATAAAAATGACTGCTTTCTTGACATGTTTTTTTCCCCCTTCAATTTGAAAGATTCCTTCACCTTGTCTTGAGAGACAAAGCTGGACAAAGTTTCCAGTGTTTTTTTTTCCTTGTTCGAAGTTCACAATCATTTTTTTTTAAGTATTTGCACAAATTTCCATCTGGTGCCTTTTATTCTGACACAACGTACTCAATCAATTTCAATCTTAACTTAAAATTCTTTTGAACCATGGACGATGGACAACTCCACGAACAAAGTTAGCCAGTGAGCCAAACTATGATGGAGAGTTCGTTGAGCTATTAACTACCACTGCAGCACATGCAGGTCCTACAGCAATAGAAGTTCAAATGGCTACTTGGAGAGTTTAACTTTTTGTCCCACAAGCTCAAAAGCTGTCATCATACATTAAACTGATTCTTGTTATGATTTACCAACCCTAAGTAACTTCACCTACTTCACAGCAACTTCCAGCTTCATGTGCACCACAAATGTGTGCACATGCACTCGGAGCCAGGGCAGGAGTGATTCAACAACGGCAGCATCAAAAAGGATGGATGTGGTAGAAAAAAATGTTCCTTCTGTGATGTTCCACGCTGCCAAATGGCTGCAGCTAAAAACTGGACTGTATTTGAACAGCTGTAGTCATTTGATGGCAAGTGTTCACCAACACAAATGATCATGAGAAACACAGGTTAATCCGTATTGTTAGCATCCTTGCTCCTTCACAGTTTAAGCTGTACTAGTCTACTATCAGCTATTTTAATTGATCATAGACTTGCAATATTATTACATTGGTTCAGTAAGTTGGAGATAAATCTCAGGATCTCCTGAACTTTGACATCAATTTTGATTAAAAGAATGGAATCAACTATTTTTCTGTTTAAAAATCAGTATGTTGCCATCTTAAATTTTACTCAGGAAAAAATGTTAAACATATGTTTGTGTCTTTTTTCTCCCAATTCTCCATCCCATCTTATCCTTTCTCCCCCCGCCCCCCCCGAAAGTTGGTAATTGTTCACCAAAATAGTGTAGCAGTTACAGTCTCAGATTTTTACCTGACTGAACACTTGCACTATACATCACACTTGGCAGTGACTCTTACCCTTTTGATTGCAGTGGACTTCAAAAGGTTGCTTCAATGCTCTCTCTCTCGAGCCACCATGCACTTGCATGTTCAGACAGGGTTGCTAGATGGTGAACCGGAGGGAAAAAGAATGACTGATCTTTTCTTGCATAACCTGAGCACAACAAGGCCACCTGTCATGCCTCAACTGTGATCCCGGTTGAAAACAGCATGGAGTTGCAAGGCTTACCTACTCAACAGAAATGTGGCAAATCCCACTACTGTTCAATTCAATGATTTCTGAAGATAAAAACAACTTAATTTGCAGATTGCATCTCTGACCAGTGTTCCTATTATTGCATTGTAATTAAAAGTAATTTACTGTAATGGCTGTTTTGTTATAGTTTTCAGATACAAGTTATTACCCAATGGAATACACATAAAACGTGAACCCACTGGCAATGAAGAACAATTAATTGCACGACAAATATAATGATATCAAGCTCTTGTTAAAGCAATCCTCCAGTTACAAATAATTGAACTTGAGCAGAAGAAGTGGGAATTCTGCAGATCCAAAGGTGTCCATATGACATTGGGTAGGCCTTCTGCTAGAACATAGAAGCATCCATAGGAAGTAAAAGGCAGTCGATGTTTCGGGCCTGAGTCCTTCTTCAGCAGTGTCAAAATTCAGGCGGATGCCCAAATGAAGAGGCAGGCCTTCTGCCACCCCTTTGGCCTGCTCCAGACTTTGTCCTCAATTCTTTGAATGGGATCAGAATGGCCCGGCTAGGCACTGTGGCGATACCCACCTGGCCTTGGAATGTGAACTCGGGGAAGCAACCTGCCACTTCAAGCAGAAACGCAGCAGATCAAAACTAGCTCAGACAAAGGGCGTCACGGTTAGCGTAGGGGTGGCAGGTTAGGAATGCGGTTAGCCCATACCGAGCGATTGGGAGTGGGGTCCAAATCCTATGCTGTCTATAAGGAGTTTGTATGTTCTCCTCACGTCTGCGTGGGTTTCTCCTGGTTTCCTCCCACCATTCGAAACATTGCTGTAAGTTAATTGGATGTAATTGGGCGGCACAGGGTCATGGGCCAAAAAAGCCTGTTACTGTGTTGTATGTCTAACTAACAAAAAATTAAAACCACAAAAGCCTGGAGAAACTTAAAACATCTCTAAGATGAGGAGAGCTGAACAGTGCTCAAAAACACTTCTGCCAGTGATAACTTTGCAGTGAAAGCAGACATCCCAGCCATGCAAGGCCACACTGCTGCCTTGTGTTGTGGGCCTTGCTAAAATAGGAAGGTACCCAGAAAGGAGAGGATATGGGAGAACTGAGAATTGGCTTGTAGTTCACGGAATTAGTTCACATTCAGCATGCACAGGAGTGAGCATCTTGGTCACATCTTCCCGTGCTCTCCCTCCTCTTGATTTGTCTCCTTCTCCTTAGCTCTCACCGCACAGCTCACGGCTGGGTAATAACTTGGATTCAGAATGTCAAGGTTGGCGCAGATCACCACAAATCCAAAACCCCAGTGTAGTGGAGGCATTATCGCAAAATGCTGATAAAGTACTTCAAACTCACTCTGTGCAGTCATGTGGTTTACACTGAATTCCTATGACTAAATGTGAATGGGTTTGGTATGAGAGTTGGTGATTAGCCCAAACTGATCAGTTACCACCCTTTGGTTGCCTGTGGTTCAAAGGCAATGTAATATCATGGAATAAAGGCATTACAACTGGAGATGGAAACACTGGGCATTAATGATTAACTGTTTCTGCTCAGTCATCATCTGAGCACCCAGAATGGGGCAGAGAGTTAAGCCAAGACACCCATAAAGGGCAGAATGCAACCTGTGCTACACTGTACCAGGGCATTGACCACTGTCCTCACAGAGTCACATGACCTCTGGCATGGTTCGTATAATCAGAGTTGGAGAATTAAAACAGGTCCTTCCAGCCCCCTTTGTCCATTCCGACTGTGTTGTACATCTCTTCTATTCCCCTTTGGCTACACTAGTCCCACATTCCCCCCTCCCTTTCCTACCCAAGATCCTGCCCAAATCCATTTTAGATATTATAATTGTTTCTCCCTTTACCATATCCTCTTACAGCTCCTTCTACATAACCACCACTTTCTATATGAAAAACCTACCCACCCCCCGATCTCCTTCGAATTATGCTCTCACCTTAAATCTGTGCCTTATAGTTCTCGACTCCACTCCCCTTTCAAAATATACCATCTATTCTACCAATGCCCCTCATGCTTTTGTGAAAGTTTACACAATCATCTCTCAGCCTCCTGTGTTCCAGTGATAATAAATCTAGCAATTCCAATCTCACCTTGGAACTAAAGTTGGAATTCCAGGAAACATCTTGGCAATTTTTTTTCTGCACTTTCAGTATTGCTACCACACCCTTCCGGTAGCATGGACACCAGAATTGTGCACAATACTCCAAGAGTAATCCAACCAATGTTTCGTTTCGCTGCAGATGACATCCCAACTCTTAGGCTCATTACCCTGATCTACAAGACAAGTATATGAAATGTATTCTTCACTACCCTGTTTAAGTGTCTCCATTCTCAGGGAGCTATCAACTTGCACCACAAAGTGTCTCAGCGCACAACAGTCCTAAGCTCACTGCTTGTCCTGTCCCTATGTCCCACCAGATATATCCTACCAGACTTTTATTTTCCAAAGTGCCTTGTAACTGTCTGGATTAATTTCCATCTGCCACTGCTTCACTCAACTTTCTCTCTGATCCATGCCCAACTGTATCCTTAGACAACCTTCTGCCCAACCTACAGTGCGCTAATTTTCAAGTTGGTCTGCAATCTTACTAATCCCAATCCAAGTTTTTTCCATGCATTATGAATAATAAGGATCCCACACCAATCTCTGTGGCACATAACCTGTTACAGAGTTTCACTCAGCAAAACTATCTACTCCCCTTTACTTCCTATAACCAAAAGCATTTTGGATCCAGTTTGCCAATATGCCTTGGATCCCTCTTCTCTTAATCCTCTACCATATGGGACCTTGTCAAAATCTTTTCAAAAGCCCATATAATCTATTTCTACTGTTCTACCACAATGTAGATAGTTCCGTTTGATAAGTGTCTCAGTGACCTCCCTTGTGTAAAACGGCATGATAAAATGTAAGATTATCACAAATAAATCCATCAACCGGGAAGGAAGCAGGTGCAGAAATGTTCATTGTCAAGCCACACCTTCAGAACAACGACAATACATTCTTATCCTGTGATTGTGGTTACAACAGGTGGTAGATAAGAAAATACAGACATCTGCTACTTTGTTCTGCACTGAGATTCAGGTAGGGTAGATAGAGTCTCCTGTTGAGAGCCTCCCCTGATCTCCTCCTCCTATTGTCACCAGCTTCTCTTCCACTAAGTGGGTTTGAAGCATTATCCCAGGGGAGGAATGCAAGGAGAATCATTACACAAAAGTATCCATGTCGGAGAGAAAATGGTTTATGTCAAGATCTGATCAGCCAAATGCATTTCAGCTTCTGCTAGACCAGCTGCTTTCATTTTCTGCTGCAGACTTCTGAAACTTGAATGGACTCGGAGACATTGAATTGCAGAGACAGCAAAGGGGAAAATCAACCAGAATCTAGCTTGTCAGTAGACGACGGACAATTTAAATAGTGCTTGGTGTGAGAAGGAAGGGATGATCCTGACATTTGACAGGTGTTCAGCCTGGTTTTGTCCTGTTCTATGAGCAATGATTAACAGGAGCATCCAACTCCAAAATGGCAGCACTAGAACTAGACCACACTGATTGATCTCAACATCTATTAACTGTATAAAAAGTTTTCAATGAACGAACTTACCAAAATAAGGTATTTTACACTGCCAATGGATGCTTTGAAACCCTTTTGGACTTCAAAGCTCTTTTAACACCCAAAATACCAAGATTAGTCTTGATAAAGAGTCAAGATCCAAAACATTAACTGACCATCTCTACCCATGGATGCCAACTGACCTGCTGTTTTCATTTTCTGCTTTAATTCCACACAGCTTTTCCACACTGACATGTCTGTCCATGGCTTCATGTTCTGCAAAGTCGAGGCCACCCACAAATTGGAGGAACAACATCTTGTACTTCATCTCAGGACTCTCCAACCAGTCGTCATCAACGTCGATCTCTAATTCCTGTCAACTCCTTCCCCTTTCCCTCACCTATTTGTCTCCCCTTCTCTAGCTCCTCATCTACTTCCCTTCATTCTGCTACCTTTTTTTAAACCGGCTGCCCTCTCCCCCCATCATCTCTCAGATTTTTTTTCTCTTCATCACTCCCATCTGTATCCCCTTATTTTCTCTTACCTGATAGTCTGTGTTCCTCTCCCTTCTCCTTCACCCCCCTCCCCCACCCCTCCTCCCACCTTTTCTATGCAGGAATCGGCCTGTTTCTCAGCACCCTGAAAAAGGGCCCGGCTCAAAACGACGACTGCCTTTTCCTTTCTAAGGAAGGTGAATGCTCGCTGAGTTTCTCCAGCACTTGTTTGTTCAAAATTCCACCATCTGCAGTCTTTGTGCTTCTCCAAAATCTCTTCTATTGTTTATTAATTGGCACAAGTCCCTGGGTTAAGAACGTCTGACTTATGGACAACTCATAGTTACGAAAGGACTACGCACAGCTTCAGCGGTTCATCGGCTCAAAGAAGGGGAACCCTGTCCGCCATTTTGAGTTGGATCATGTTAGCCTGCACTTTAAAAGCTGCATGTGCAGCAAGTTCCAACTACAAATTTGATTGAAAGGCAGACCAAGGAACGGATCTCATTCATAACCCATGGAACGCCTGTTGAGTCAGGACAATTCTCCAAACTTAATGAGGCTGTCACTTCTATTGCAACAATCATTTTCATTTTCAAGTTAACAGTTTTCTGAAACTTCATTGTGTCATTTCCTCCTTTTCCCAAATGTTAATTTTGTTGAAGCCACATCTCCAAAAAGTTTTCAGTTTATCGTGAATATTTAAACACACAAACCAAGCTCGTTATAAACTGGAAAGCAGTGCCCCATATTCTGGATAAAACACTCAAACATTGTTGTCTTCTACGGGATGACACCAGAGGGAACCTTTGGCAGCAAATGAAAAATTATGCCCAAGCAAGCTACATGGCATCACCGTGTGTGCACCATGCAGAGGACACCAAGCAGCCCCCAGCATGCCAATCACCTGTCACAAGGAGGATCAAGTATTTGGGCTGCTGAACATGGAGATATAAGGGGGAGAATTTGGGTGCAATCAGAAGCTGGGGATGGTTTATGGTGGCAGGAAGATCACTCCTGTTCCTCCTGGTTCACATTTATTTATTTTTTTTTATTGTCTCCTCCCACCAAGGAAATAACTAGCTTGTTAGGTTAAGGTTTCTGAAAACACTGCAGCATCCACAGCACATACTGGGATTGTATGCAATCTGAAACAAGATCAGAGTTAGGAGTTAGCTAGTTTCCAAAGAGCGGTCAGCATAATGCCGCTACAGCGCCAGTGATCGGGATTGGTGTTCAAATCTTGTGCTGTCTGTAAGGAGGTTTTTTTTCCCATAAAAATGCTCTCCCAGTGTCTGTGTGGGTTTTACCTGGGGTTCCAGTTTCCTCCCACCATTCGAAGCATAGGATAACTAGGTGTAAATTGGGCAGCACTTACTCATGGGCTGAAATAGCTTGTTACCATGCTGTATGTCTAAATTTTAAAAAGTGTCCTGGAGATGCCCCAGCATGGAACATGTCCTAGATGGGAAAGAAACAGCTACACAGCACGAGTAGTAGATTTAACATTTGTAAAGGACGCTTCATACATTCAAACACCACGACATAGATTAGTAATGTACCGGAAAGCAACGTGGAATTACAGACACAAGATAAATAGGATAATTAATATACTTGCCTCATGGCTGGTCAAGAAAGCATGGCTTGGATCTGCCATATTCATGTAGTTATTGTTCCCTGCAAACTGGAATAGAAAGGAAAAGCCATGAGGTTCCAAGACACTCCCATCAGAAATATTCATGGACCTAGAGGTGGCCCATGTTTTACCTGACCTGTGAAATCTCCACTGACTGCTTTGCACTTGTATCCAAATCAGAGTACTGAATTTGCTCAAAGTTCTTAGAAATGCCATTAGAATTTCATGTTGCACAAGCTCATGGGGTTTCAATTTCTTGTTGGAAATAGTTTCAGCCATTTATTCCATCGATAGAATTCTGGCTTCCCACATGAGCAAGTGTAATGTGAATAGTGAAAGTATTTGTTGTCTAAAATGTCTCAACTTGTTTGCTATTTTGTGTGAAGCAGCAACTTTTGCTGGGTTCCCCAAAACTACTCCATTCGGTTTGATTTCAAATTCATTTATCCAGTTACCACTCCAGTTGATAATGCAAAAATGAAACCAATAAACAAATTGGTCATTAAATGACATCAGGGAAAGCTATTGGCAATACTTGCAATGAAAATGGTCCAGCAATGAGATATGTAGAATTGTTTAAGCCTCAACACTTAATAGTTAATGAAGGCCCAATGATTCTAGATGTTAAATCAATAAATAATGCACTATTAAATTTAACCTTGATGAGCAAGGTTTCATTGGGTGGATACCCAAGTTGAAAACAGCTTTTAAATAACTACTTTTTAAAACTAAGAACAGTAAAAATATTTTGGTCGGCACCTGCAGTGCAGAATATACGATGTTCATGCCTACACCAACATGCAATGGCATCCTAATGCTGCGTAGAACCAACACAACTTGACATCTGTGAAATATTCAATGAGTGAAGCCATGAAATTGATGAAATTTGAAAACAATATATAATGACTTTAATGATATATGAATGGAAGAGGTCAGCAATATTATAATTAAACAACATAGGGTTTATTCGACTTGCTGTGACAAGAGAGTCACAACAGCAAGAAAAATAATGTTAAAAATATGGCTCAGTTTATATTTTCTGAAAGATCATTATTTCAAAGTGAGGCTGAAAAAGTTAGGGCAGAATCAATAAATCCATTTTCAACCAGAGATGAAAGAATAACCTGAAGAAAACCAAACTTGCATTCATCAGACTTCATCACCTTATCCAGAAGGTCACTGGGTGTTTTATGCAAATCAGAGACAAGCATATCATCAAAAAGAACCAGAGCAGTAGGTTCATGGGAATGTCATCAATTGCAACTTCTCCAATTTACACACATCCTGATTTCCTTTATCATTCCTGGATTTAAACTTGCAAGCCAGAAGACTATGGGAAGGACTGAAGTGGTTCAAGAAAGCAACTCACTGCCACTTTCATAGATTGTTAGAAACTAACAATAAATACTGAATTTAACAGTGAAACTCTTGGTAGCCAAAATTAAGATTTTTGAGAGTGTCTCCGAAACAGCAACAAACTATGTGGCATTGTGAACACAGAAAAGAAACGTTTCAGAAAATGTTAACTCCTCTTGTCTGTAGTGAAGTGAGGCAAGTCATTTTTAATAAGCTCTGAACCATAAAATGTGGGCCGAAGCTTCTCCAGGAGCTCAAAATGGCCGCAGGACAACTTCATATTCCAGGACAGATCCTTGTGAGGAGTTTAACGAGATTTGGTATGTCACTGAAGGCTCTGGAAAATTTATACAAATGTACTGTGGAGAGCATTCGAGCTGGTTGCATCACTGTCTAGCGAGGAGGTGCCAATGTGCAGGTCAAGAAAAAATATCTATAGGATTGTTAACTCAGCCTGTGACATCGCGGGCACCATCGAGGACATCTACAAAAGGTGGTGCCTTAAGAAATCAGCCTCTCTCCTCAAGGACCCCAACTACCGAGGCCATGCCATCTTCACTCCACGACCATCAGGAAAAAGGTACAGGTGCCTGAAGATGAACACTTAGTGGCACAAGGACATCTTTTTTCCCCTCAGCCATCTGATTCCTGAATGAACAATGAACCACAGACACTGCCTTACTTTGACTTTTTCGTGCACCATTTTTTATTTATTTCGTAAGGTGGTTTATCTAAATGTTTGCACTGAGATGCTGCAGCAAAATGACTAATATCGTGAGAGTAAATTCTGACCTTGAAATATTAATCTCCTTTGACCATTTAGGTCCAAAAGCCTGCAATTCCAAGCAGTTCAGATAACTGATAGAGGTGTGGCAAAACATCCTCGAAGTCCAGCAATGCAAGACCATCAGTCTTCTTGTCTGTGGGATTTGCCTACCTGCACATGTGGGCCAACAGCCACTATGTACCTGCAAGGCACAAGTGCTAATATTCAACCTGCCGGAGGTCTAGGCGGCCATTAAGTCCTGAACTACTGCAAATAAAAAGTCCAAGAGTGTAGATGGGAAATTGTTTC
Source organism: Narcine bancroftii (assembly GCF_036971445.1). Taxonomy (NCBI): domain Eukaryota; kingdom Metazoa; phylum Chordata; class Chondrichthyes; order Torpediniformes; family Narcinidae; genus Narcine; species Narcine bancroftii. The sequence continues at coordinate 83,109,193 of NC_091478.1, read as the reverse complement.
AACTCAAGAATTTTTTCAAAATCTTTTAAACTTTATGCAGAATTTTTCTTGTGCTGCTTATTTCAAAAGTAGGTCTACAAATCTGAGAATTGGATGCTGGTTGTGCGTAGACTGGTTTGCACCCTTCCATACCTCCTTTTCTGGTTCAAGGTCAATCGTTTGTTTGGAGTCCTGCAAAGTGCCAAGAGACATCAGAAAGGTACTAATGAATAGAGGCCACATGGGTGGAACTGAGGAACAGAAAAGGTGTGTCCACACTGATAGGCTTGTATTATAGACCGCCCAGTAGTCAGAGAGAATTGGAGGAGCTAATCTGTAGAGAGAGATTGCAGACCAATGTAAGAAACAAAGTTGTAATAGTAGCATTAACTTTCCACATATTGACTGGGAATCCCATACTATAAAAGGACTAGATGGCTTGGAGTTTGTGAAATGTGTTCAGGAAAGTTTTTAAAATCAATATATAGAGGTACCAATGAAAGACGATACAATACTTGATCTCCTATTGGGGAACCAGCCAGGTCAAGTGACAGATATATGTGGAGGCGAACATTTTGGGTCCAGTGACCATAACGTCATTAGTTTGAAGCTAATTATGGATAAGGATTGGTCTGGTCACCAAGATGAGATTCTAAATTGGAAAAAGGCCAACTTTGTGGAAATGAGAACGGATCTAGGAAGAGTGGATTGAGACAAGTTGTTTTCTGGCAAAGATGTGTCAGTAAGTGGAAGGCCTTCAAAAGGTGACATTTTGAGAGTGCAGAGTTTGCCTGTTCCTGTCAGGATTAAAGGCAAAATTAACAGATATAGAGAACCTTGGTTTTCAAGGAATATTGGCGATCTGGTTAAGAAGAGAGGTGTATAGCAGGTATAGGCAACTAGGAGTAAATGAGATACTAGAAGAGTATAGAAAATGTGAGAGAAAGAAACCAGGAAGGCAAAAAGAAAACATGAGGGTGCTTTGGCAGATAATGTGAAGGTAAACCTGAAGAGTTTCCACAAGTATGTTAAGAGTAAACAGATAATAAGTGACAAAATTGGTCCCCTTGAAAATTAGAATGGTTGTCTATGTGTGGAGCCTCATGAGATTGGGGAAATCTTAAACAGATTTTTTGCATCAGTATTTACTCAGGACACCAGGAAATTACAGACAGGAGATGCCGATGTCAGTAGTAGGTAAATTATTGGAGGGTGTTCTGATAGATCAGGTTGACAAGTATTTGGACAGCCAGGGATAGTCAGCATAGCTTTGTGCGTGGTAGGTCATGTTTAACCAATCTGATAGAGTTTTTTTGAGGAGGTTAGCAAGAAAGTAGATAAAGGAAAGGCTGTGGATGTCTACATGGATTTTAGTAAGGCCTTTGACAAAGTCCCACATGGGAGGCAAGTTCAGAAGGTTCAGACCAGACACTAGGTATCCATGGAGAAGTTGTAAACTGGATTCGAAATTGGGTGCATGGGAGAAGACAGAGAGTGAAAGTGGATGATTGCTTCGCAGACTGGAGGCCAGTAACAAGTGGTGTGTCTCAGGAACCAGTGCTGGAACCATTGTTGTTTGTTGTCTATATCAATGACCTTGATGATAATATAGGAAATTGGATCAGTATTTGCTGATAACTAAGATTGGAGGCATTGTGGACAGTGGGGAGGATTTTCAAAGCTTACAGAGGGATCTGGATCAACTGGAAAAGAGAGACAGAAAATGGTAGATGGAATTTAATGCAGACAAGTGTGAAGTGTTGCATTTTGGAAGGACAAACCATGGTAGGACAGACACAGTTAATGGAAGGCACTGAGGAGCGTGGAGGAACAAAGGGATCTGGGAATACAGATACACAATTCCCTGAAGGTAGAGAGGGTTGTAAAGAAAGCTTTTGGTATCTTGAACTTCATAAATCAAAGTATTGAGTACAGAGGTTGGGGTGTTAAGGTGAGGTTGTATAGGACATTGGTGAGGCCAAATTTCGAGTATTGTGTGCATTTCAGGTCACCAAACTACAGGAAGGATATCAGTAAGATTGAAAGAGTGCAGAGAAGATTGACTAGGATGTTAACGGGTCTTCAGGAGTTGAGTTATAGGGAAAGATTAAACAGGTTAGGACTTTATTCCTTGGAGCGCCGAAGAATGAGGGGAGATTTGATAGAGGTTTACAAAATTATGAGGGGTATAGAATGCAAGTAGGTTCTTTCCACTTAGATTAGGAAAAAGAAATACAAGAGCACATGACTATGGTGAAAGGGAAAAGGTTTAGAGGGAGCTTCTTCAAAGAGTGATGGAACGAGCGGCCACCTGACATGGTGAATGCAGGCTCACTCTTAAGTTTTAAGAATAAATTGGATAGATACATGGATGGGAGAGGACTGGAGGGTGTAGGAATGGGTGCAGGCCAGTATCTTGAGGAATGATATTTCAGTAGAGATTAGAGGGCTGAATGGCCTGTTTTCTGTGCTGTAGCATTCTATGGTTCCATGGAATAGAAATCTGGATTTATGAGTTGTCGTCCAAGGCAGGCAGCAGTCTCTTATGTATACTGGTTCAAAAGTGTTCCCTGTGCTCTTTCCTTTCAACAATCAAGATTCCTTTACTGTTATGTCATAGTACAGAACAATGTAATATTACTCCGTCACTGTCCTGTAGGGTCCTGCCGCTGCTGAGCCCCTTGCTGGTTTGATGCCCTGTGTTCACTGACCTGTAATGTCGACTCCTCTGCTTCTCCTTCGCAACAGGGGGTTCTCCCAGTTTTTGGTGCTCTGCACTAGTCCACTCTCCCTCCTCCCCTCCACCCCAGAATCTGCAACCCCCCCGTGGACGCTCCCAAGCACCAGCGCTGGAATCTCGGGCACAGCCCTCCACGTTTGCAGGATTTTGAAATAAAACACAGGCTGTTTAAAGCCTATACTAAGCAGTCGGCAAGAGGACTGGATATTGGAATCCTTCAGTGTAGCGCGGTGTCTCTGCTCTCCTGGATCTGCACCGGCAGCTCAAGTAGAACAGCAATTGTCACTCAAGCTCCTCAAATCCATGGAAAGAGAATGTAACTATATTCTGTCCCACACTGTTAGAAATTTTGAAACTTCTGTCAAGCAAGGGGGGTGGGGGAGAAGGGGGGGGTGTGGAGGAACTCTCTTTTGCTTCTCTCTCTGACTGTAAGAGGCGCTTAGGCAACTCCCGCCAGTGGCAAATTTGTCTGCCTTGCAGGAGGCAAAAGGAAATTTCATGATATATGACACTGTTTTATTATTATGATAATAAATTGAATCTCGATTCTGGAATCTTGAAACTCCTCAAATCTACTTAAATGAGCCCCGCACCTCCAATCACATGACGAAGGCAGTGCCAGATTAACTTACAGTAGTAGCAAAAGTAGCATGTGCTGCAGGCCCCGTATTAAATGCTTGCTTTATTACTAGAGAGCTGCACTGCCTTCAACTTTCATGAACAACTGGGTGTTTAAGGGTTAGCGATTAATATTATCAAATATGTTATCAATGTGGACTTGAAATAAAAATCATTGCTATTCCACACAAATGGATACTAGCAACAACAAAAAAGGAAAACACAAAGCCTTTTAAGACATTAGAAATTGGTAGAGTAGCCGGGAGTAGAGGTTTAACACAAAATTTAATTGGATGAGTTGCATTCTAATTATTTCTCTCTCTCCCCCCCTCACTTGTTGCAAAGCAGCTAAAAATTACGCAATCCCCAAGGGAAAACAATTTATCCACCTGCTGCCTGGTGAACTTAAGGTGCACACGCACCTCCTCACGCCACCATTCCGGGAAAAAAAAGCAATAGCTCGTGGTTTGTTATGCTGCCGTGTTTAGAATAGACCATGGCAGACTTTCTCTGAGTCACCAGAAAGCCAGAGGATCCATGTCCTCAAATTTGCATCCATCCATGAATGCACGAAGCTGCATTTGCAATGATTTATCGCTTTGAGTTCATCTTTCTCCTCTGAATTTGGCTTCCCCTGGCATTTGGTGTCCTACTTGACCCTTCCATTCTCTCTTTTAAACTACTAGATGTTTTAACATTTGTGTATTTTTTAAAATTTAGGGTCCCTTTGTAACATATACTACAGGCCCCGCACTAGCTTAATCCAGCCCTGAACAAAGGGCTCAGGCCTGAAATGTTGGTTATATATCTTTGCCTCTGACGGACACTGTGGAATCTGCATAGTTTCTCCAGCAAATTTTTTGCTTTACCTCCAAGCCCCCATCTATCAACACATTTCTTTATTCACTGGGATCTCATTCTAGACCATTTTCTCTCTCTCCACCCGGCGAAAGCTGAGCAGAACTGAAATATGAAATAAGAATCGTGGGAGCACAGGCCAATGTGACTGATGGGTGCTCAAATGAGTGATCTTCACTATCATGTAACAAACAAACATTCCATTTATATAACAGCTTTTAAAATAGAAAAAAATTGTTTACAGCACTTTACATGAGTGTAAACAGACATTGGCTCTGAACCACACAAAGAAAAACATAGGTCTATCGATTTAAGGATATACTTCAAAAGTATTTGCAGTTCTCTTTGCTGCTTATGCAAATCCAGTAGTAATTTTGACATTGGTTGGTTGTGGTGAAGATCGACTCAGACCAGACCTCATTGACCTGACGCAGCTCCAAAGAACTTTTGATCGTTTGCTCACTGGAATCTGCCACAATTAGCTCAATCACTAAAGTCTCTAATGTCTGAAATTGAGAATTCAGAGAATCCAAATCTGAAGGTAAGAATGCAAGAAAGAGGACCACAAGGGTCTTTGTTGACCCAAACTCTCACCTGCCGCCCCCCCCCCCACCCACCCCATTACCATTTTTCTCCACCACACCCACAAACCCTTCTTACACACCCATCTGACTGACCCAATTGCCAGTGAGCTCCTGACATAAATAGATTTTGTTCAATATAGACACCATTTGGTGAAACCTTGACTGTTAAAATCCACCAAGACCCAAAAGAATTTCTGGTTTGGGAGTGTTCTTTCTCTGAGTTCAAGAACCCAAAGATGTATTTAACAGGACTCTATCCCTTCAAATCAGATGAAAGCAAAAGCTGATCAAACTTCTAGCAAAGTAATTCATCACATGTTGAGAGGTTTCCAAGGAGACATGTAAATATCATCATTCTCTCATTTGCACGTTATGCCCTGTTGTTCACGAACCAACTTGCCTTTTTTTGGAACATTTTAATTTTTCCAAGGCTCGTATAGAAATTATTACATACATCATATAAATAGTATTTTAAAATACTATTTCCAAAATCTCACCACCTCCCATCAGCTAACATAAAATAAAAACAAACAGTTGTCCAAAAGAGAAGGGGTGCTTGAGCAGGTCTTCATTCATTAGTCCATATCTTGATCCTCAGGAATTCAATGCTATTAACCAAACCTAGCCCTCAGAAAGAGGTTCAATGTTGGAAACCTGCAGTCAGACGAAGTGAGAGGAAACTTTCAGGCAAACCTCAAAGCAAAGCTCGAGGATGCAATCCGCCTCACGGACTCGTGCCCTGAAACCCTCTGGGATCAGCTGAAGACTACCATACTGTAATCCACTGAAGAGGTACTGGGCTTCTCCTCCAGGAAAAACAAGGACTGGTTCGACGAAAACAACCAGGAAATCCAGGAGCTGCTGGCAAAGAAGCGAGCTGCCCACCAGGCTCACCTTGCAAAGCCGTCCTGGCCAGAGAAGAAACGAGACTTACATCGCGCATGCAGCCATCTTCAGCGCAAACCCCGGGAGATCCAAAATAAGTGGTGGACTAGCCTCGCCAAACGAACCCAGCTCAGCGCGGACATTGGCGACCTCAGGGGTTTTTACGAGGCTCTAAAGGCTGTGTACGGCCCCTCACCCCAAGTCCAAAGCCCGCTGCGCAGCTCAGACGGCAAAGTCCTCCTCAGCGACAAGATCTCCATCCTCAACTGATGGTCAGAACACTTCCAATCTCTTTTAAGTGCCAAATTCTCAGTCCAAGAATCCACCCTGCTCCAGCTCCCTCAACAGCCCCTAAGGTTAGAGCTGGATTCGGTCCTCACCCGGGAAGAGACATACAAGGCAATTGAACAACTGAAAAGTGGCAAAGCAGCAGGTATGGATGGAATCCCCCCCAGAGGTCTGGAAGGCTGGCGGCAAAACTCTGCATGCCAAACTGCATGAGTTTTTCAAGCTCTGCTGGGACCAAGGAAAGCTGCCTCAGGACCTTCGTGATGCCATCATCATCACCCTGTACAAAAACAAAGGCGAGAAATCAGACTGCTCAAACTACAGGGGAATCACGCTGCTCTCCATTGCAGGCAAAATCTTCGCTAGGATTCTCCTAAATAGATTAATACCTAGTCTCGCCGAGAATGTTCTCCCAGAATCACAGTGCAGCTTTTGCGCAAACAGAGGAACTACTGACATGGTCTTTGCCCTCAGACAGCTCCAAGAAAAGTGCAGAGAACAAAACAAAGGACTCTACATCATCTTTGTTGACCTCACCAAAGCCTTCGACACCGTGAGCAGGAAAGGGCTTTGGCAAATACTAGAGCGCCTCGGATGCCCCCCAAAGTTCCTCAACATGGTTATCCAACTGCACGAAAACCAACAAGGTCGGGTCAGATACAGCAATGAGCTCTCTGAACCCTTCTCCATTAACAAAGGCGTGAAGCAAGGCTGCATTCTCGCACCAACCCTCTGTTCAATCTTCTTCAGCATGATGCTGAAACAAGCCATGAAAGACCTCAACAATGAAGACGCTGTTTACATCCGGCACTGCACGGATGGCAGTCTCTACAATCTGAGGCGCCTGCAAGCTCACACCAAGACACAAGAGCAATTTGTCCGTGAACTACTCTTTGCAGACGATGCCGCTTTAGTTGTCCATTCAGAGCCAGCTCTTCAGCGCTTGACGTCCTGTTTTGCGGAAACTGCCAAAATGTTTGGCCTGGAAGTCAGCCTGAAGAAAACTGAGGTCCTCCATCAGCCAGCTCCCCAACATGACTACCAGCCCCCCCACATCTCCATCGGGCACACAAAACTCAAAACGGTCAACCAGTTTACCTATCTCGGCTGCACCATTGCATCGGATGCAAGGATCGACAACGAGAGACAACAGACTCGCCAAGGCATATAGCGCCTTTGGAAGACTACACAAAAGAGTCTGGAAAAACAACCAACTGAATAACCTCACAAAGATTAGTGAAAACAGAGCCGTTGTCATACCCACACTCCTGTTCGGCTCTGAATCATGGGTCCTCTACCGGCATCACCTACGGCTCCTAGAACGTTTCCACCAGCGTTGTCTCCGCTCCATCCTCAACATTCATTGGAGCAACTTCATCCCTAACATCGAAGTACTCGCGATGGCAGAGGCCGACAGCATCGAATCCACGCTGCTGAAGATCCAAATGCGCTGGGCAGGTCACGTCTCCAGAATGGAGGACCATCGCCTTCCCAAGATCGTGTTATATGGCGAGCTCTCCACTGGCCACCGTGACAGAGGTGCACCAAAGAAGAGGTAAAGAAATCTCTTGGTGCCTGCCACATTGACCACCGCCAGTGGGCTGATATCGCCTCTAACCGTGCATCTTGGTGCCTCACAGTTCGACGGGCAGCAACCTCCTTTGAAGAAGACCGCAGAGCCCACCTCACTGACAAAAGACAAAGGAGGAAAAACCCAACACCCAACCCCAACCAACCTATTTTCCCCTGCAACCGCTGCAACCGTGTCTGCCTGTCCCGCATCGGTCTTGTCAGCCACAAACGAGCCTGCAGCTGACGTGGACATTACCCCTCCATAAATCTTCATCCGCGAAGCCAAGCCAAAGAAAGAAAAGAAGTATTTAAACTTTATCAGTGAAATTAATTATATCCTTAAGCCAGTTGATTCAAATAAGGTTGTCATACTTTAACAAACACGTCATATTTCTTTCTAAGTTAGAAGTTATCTTTTCCAGGGGGGCACAATTTTGCATTTCCACATTCCAATGAGTAATAAGAAGGGGGTGTCGGACTTCCATGTAGCAGCCATACATTTCCTGGCTACTGCTAGTGCAATTCTGTACTTGATAGTTTTGTGCCAATAACTACAAGATTGTTCAATAAATACAGCTCCTTGTTCCAATGGAAAATCCGCTTCTATAATTTTTGTCAAACCAAAAGGGTCTTACTTTGACTCCAGGCACAACTTGACGCAAATAACCACCTTTCCATATGGAATTCCCCTGAAGAAAGCTGCAACCTGCTTCTCTTCACCTGCTCTCAAAAACCATTACCAAGTAGTCAGCAAAGCGTCAACCATATTACTTGCTTTTTATGTTGTAATATTTTACACCCCCCCCCCCATCCCCTGTGCGCCCTCCCCCCCCCCCCTCACCCCTGTAGCAATGAGGACTGTGGCAAGGTTGAGATAGCTGGCACTTTACCACAGCCAGCAGTAATTTTCACTCCTGTTGTTCTTTACTGAATCAACACCCATTCCTCAACACCCTGTTTTCATATTAAAATTAACCCCATCAAAAACAATAACTCCTGTCTAATGTGAAAAATGGTGCATCCTGTGAAGGAAGGAGTCCCATTTAAAAACAACCATGCTGAGTTTTCCCATTCCCTTTAGCAGACTGATACACCAGTCCCTATGCTTTGGCATCAGATGCAAACAATTACGGATACAAATAAAGCTGGAAAGAGACTCAATCCAAACAAATCTGGGAAAAAAAAACCGAAAGCTGGCAACTCAAGACAATAAGCAGATGTTTGAGCAAGGAAATGCTGGAGGGACTCAGTCGGCCAGGCAGCATCTTAGGAGAGAAATGGGCTGTCAACATTTCAGGACTCCTTACCAAAATGTTAACCATTCATTTCTCTCCCTGGACGATGCCTGGCCCTCTGAGTCCAACAGAGGTCACAGCAGAGACTGCAGATGCTGGGTTCTGAAGCCAAATACAATCTGCTGGAGGAACTCAGTGGCTTGAACCTGCCATCATAACCATTTGACCATTTACGGAGCGGAAACAGGCCATGTTGGCTGTGGGAGGAAAAGAAAGTGGTCAACATTGCAGGCCAAAACTCTCCGACCTGATGAAGTGTTCTGGCCCGCAGCATCGACCATTCTTCTTCTCCCCCAGATGTGGCTTGTCCTGCTGTGTTTCTCTAGCGGTCTATAAGTTTCATTTTCAGGAATGCCAACTCTGGTTGGGAGTTTTATTCCTGGAGGCTTCAACACACGACTTTCCACCTGCAGCCTATCCCTGCTGTCTTCTACTATTAACCTACTTTGGTAATATACTAGAGTAGGGTAATCTCAACTGTTTGCAGACCAGATTCTCTCTTCCATCTGATCACCAATATTATTTTCCCCAGAGAGGTATTGTTCTATTCAGTGGGTTACAGATAAACAAGCTCCTGGTTGCAAAAGCCAACTCCCTGAATCGTGCACGCTGTCGGTTTTCCAGGTTTAAAAATAGAGCGACTCGGGTCAGAAGATGTAACCATGTCCATTGCTCAATTTTTAAGATGAGATCCAATTTGCTTAAATGAAGAGTTGAAATCATTTGACACAGCAATAAGGTTGAAGGAGACAATCAGCACCTAATTTATATAAAAAAAGACATTGCATTTTCCATTTTGAACTTTCCAGGCAGCACACTCTCAAAACAAAAATCAGGTGGCAATTCTAACCAGTTTGGTTGGATAAGTAATTAAAACTAAACAATGATACTGAAATGAAAAGCAAGTTTTAAATGGTTGTTGTGTGCAAATGCAATTAGTAGGGGAATGACAGTTAATCAGTTGTGAATGGTGCCCATTAAATATAGTTTCCCTGGGAGACAAAACCAGCTCTGTGATAATGTCAACAGCTGTCTCATGCTGTTTGGCAAAAGCAGGTACCTTCATTAGTGCAAGGAATTTGTAGAAAAGCCCTCACCTGAAACTCAAGTAAAAACACGATGCTGGAGAAACTCATCAGGTCAACTGTGTACTTTATCTTCTTTTCTTTGGCTTGGCTTCGCGGACGAAGATTTATGGAGGGGGTAAATGTCCACGTCAGCTGCAGGCTCGTTTGTGGCTGACAAGTCCGATGCGGGACAGGCAGACACGGTTGCAGCGGTTGCAGGGGAAAATTGTTTGGTTGGGATTGGGTGTTGGGTTTTTCCTCCTTTGCCTTTTGTCAGTGAGGTGGGCTCTGTGGTCTTCTTCAAAGGAGGTTGCTGCCTGCCAAACTGTGAGGTGCCAAGATGCACGGTTTGAGGCGATGTCAGCCCACTGGCAGTGGTCAATGTGGCAGGCACCAAGAGATTTCTTTAGGCAGTCCTTGTACCTTTCCTTTGGTGCACCTCTGTCATGGTGGCCAGTTGAGAGCTCGCCATATAACACGATCTTGGGAAGGCGATGGTCCTCCATTCTGGAGACGTGACCCACTCAGCGCAGCTGGATCTTCAGCAGCGTGGACTCGATGCTGTCGACCTCTGCCATCTCGAGTACTTCGACGTTAGGGATGAAAGCGCTCCAATGAATGTTGAGGATGGAGCGGAGACAACGCTGGTGGAAACGTTCTAGGAGCCGTAGGTGATGCCGGTAGAGGACCCATGATTCAGAGCCGAACAAGAGTGTGGGTATGACAACGGCTCTGTATACGCTTATCTTTGTGAGGTTTTTCAGTTGGTTGTTTTTCCAGACTCTTTTGTGTAGTCTTCCAAAGGCGCTATATGCCTTGGCGAGTCTGTTGTCTATCTCATTGTCGATCCTTGCATCTGATTAAATGGTGCAGCCGAGATAGGTAAACTGGTTGACCGTTTTGAGTTTTGTGTGCCCGATGGAGATGTGGGGGGGCTGGTAGTCATGGTGGAGAGCTGGCTGATGGAGGACCTCCGTTTTCTTCAGGCTGACTTCCAGGCCAAACATTTTGGCAGTTTCCGCAAAACAGGACGTCAAGCGCTTTATATAGCAAAGATAAAGGTACATAACCCACGTTTTGGGCTTGAGCCCTTCATCAAGGAAGCAATGCCGAGTTTCTCGAGCATTGTGTCTTTGACTTCAACCATGGTGTCTGCAGACTTGTGGGTTTTACATCTGTTTTGGAAAGTCGTTATCTGCTAAAGCTCTGCAAGATGCAAATTAACTTAAACCCAGAACTCCCAAGCTGAGTTTTAAAGCTCCTTCATCCACCTTCACCACCCTCAAATCCCCCTCCCACCCATGGGTGATGAAAAAAATATACTCCCAACAGGCACAATTAGAGCCCTGCACCAATTTCTTTCCAAAAACAAAAGTAGATTTCGAAGTTAAAATGTTTCAACGAGGGAAATACAGTTGCTTAGATTCTGCTTGAATGACTGACAAATATAATTGCCAGTCCTGGCAAGGACAAAGGCTGATAGGTCCATCAATTAAGGATGAGCGACGAGTTTTGTTTTAAATATTATTTTTCCATCATGCTCACAGTCTGTTTGATTGAATGAAATGACAAATCAAATTAACAAAGATTCCTAAGGCTAGCATACTGGTGAGGAGCTAGGCAGAAACTGGGTCAGTACACCCAATAAACTGTCTATAATTAAAAGATGAGAAGACTGACGGACGCTACTTCAACCCGATTAGTGCAAACAACACAATATGCACCAAAAATCTTCTGGCAATGTCAGTGGGTTCAAAAAGCATCAGTGCGATTCAGAAACACATGCTCAGCTGTCAGGTGTACTATTGAGACTTAATGCAGTAATGAATGTCAAATGTTGCCTCATTTTATACTTGTAGATTAAATTCAGTAGTAAAACACGATGTAACATCTATCTACAATTGATCAGCTGGCTGGAAACAGTAAAAGGGATTACACAAATGTTTTAGCTCAGCATGTTGGTTGAGAACTCACATGGCACATTGCAATTTCCATTATCGAATACTAGCAAATCCTTTGTTTTGACCAACACTGAATATCAAGCATGTCAACAAAGAACGGAAGTGATTAAGTGTTTTGATTGGAAGGGAAGATTCTTTTTTATCCATTTTTCCTTGAAGATCGTCACTGTATTTAATAATTTCAAAAAGTCAAAAATAAAACCAGTGGTATATTTCTGAAAAATTATTCCTCTCAAAAGAAACAAATTAATGCATTCAAATCTCAGCAGTGCATCCGTTCCACCATTGCAGCTAGATTTTTAAAGGTAAACCTAATTATTCCACACTTGATTTTATCAGCACAGGGATGTGAATGAGGTAAGGGAAAGTAAGGGCCTTACTACCCCCAATGACCTAAGTACATCGAATGTGATGCCATGGTCATATGTGCAGATCACCCCCCCCCCCTTTCTATTAAAGATCCAAGCATGTGTCTCTCCAAAAGCCAACAAATTTCAGGACTTTAAAAAAAAAACTGGTGCTGCCAAAGGTTCGGTTAGAGCAGCACTAACGTTTGTCTGGACCCGGGAGAATAGGGAGAAGAGACACAACAGTCCTCTACAGGGTCCTAATGCCCGGTATTGATGTCCACTGTTCCATACAGGCTATAAACAGCCTGTTAAAGGAGCATGTATCTTTCTTTTTTTTAAAACTCTCCGAACACACAAGTCTGTGTTCAAGGCGGTGGTACCTGTTCTGGGCAGCATTCCAAGATGGGCTGTAGTGAACCAGTGCAGGGTAACAGAAATGGGGAGAACAACCCACCCCCCCCCAAACCTTTTCCCAAATTGTGAAAAAAGCATGGGAGTCAACCCTACTGGGAAGGTGACCAAGGCAGCTCAGCAGCTTAAGGACCTACACAGGCTGCAAGCAGTTGGTGACTTATGGTTGAAGGACCCACACAGGGTGTGGGCTGCTGGAGACTGGCTGATGGGAATCAGGTATTGGAAGCAGGATTCAAGAGGTAAGGGCTCCCAAAGAGCTTCAGTTGCCGAAGGCTTCACATTGAACCGTTTGAACCTGGAGTTGGGCTGCCAATGGTTTGAATGTGAGTCTGTGTGGCTGTAGAGGCTATGGGAGCATTGAAGGGCTTCTCTTTCTCTTATTGCTATTAAGGCACAAGACAATGCTCATGGCAACTCTTTGTTTCCTTGCACCAGGTACAAGTTGAAGTACATCATATATATTACATTTTATGTATTATTATGTGACAATATTGTGGGGGGAATGAAAGGGAGAGTGGCATTGCTCATCAGGGAAAATATCACAGCTATGCTCAGACAGAACAGACCAGAGGGTTCATCTACTGAGGCTATATAAGTGGACCTGAGGAATGGGAAAGGCATGACTACACTCATGGGGTTGTATTATAGACCGTTGAATAGTCAACAATAGTTGGAGGAGCAAACCTGGAGAGATAGCAGGCAGCTGCAGGAAACACAAATTTGTGAGAGTAAAAGATTTTAAACTTTCTACATATTGACAGACTTCTATACAGAAAAAAAAAGGGCTGGATGACCTGGGGTTTGTTGAAAGTTTTCAGGAACATTTTCTAAATTAATATTTTGAGGTACCAACTAGAGAAAGTGCAATACTGGACCTCCTATTAGGGAACAACACAGGACAGGTGACAGAAGAATGTGCAGGGGAATATTATTTCAGGTGATCATAATGCCATTAGCTTCAAGTTACTTATGGAAAACGATAGGTCTGGGCCTCGGGTTGAGATTCTAAATTGGAGAAAGGCTAATTTTGTGGAAATGAGAAAGGATCTAGAATGTGTAGATTGGGATAGGTTATTTTCAGGCAAAGATGTACAAGGTAAGTAAGTGGAGGACTTTCAAAGGTGAAATTTTGAGAGTACATAGTTCATATTAGTTCATTTATATAGCACATTTAAAACAACTCATGTTGACAAAAGTGGTGTACAGATCATAATTACATCTCAATTTAAGCAGCTATTTAAAGTGCAGTATAAAACTGGTACCCAAGCTTTTTTCTTCCCCATCAGTATTCACTCAGGAAACTGGTACAGAGTCGAAGGAAGTGAGGTAAACTAGCAGTGAGATCATGGAACCTATACAGATTAAAGTGGAGGAGGTACTTGCTGTCTGAAAGCAAATAAGGGTGGATACATCCCCAAGGCTTCACAAGATATTCTCTTGGTCCTTGAGGGAGGCCAGTGTAGAAACTGCAGGGTCTCTGGCAGAAATATTTAAAAAGTCCTTAGCCATATGGTGCTGTAGGATTGGAGGGTAGATGACATTGTTCCATTATTTAAAAAACTCTAAAAGTAACCCTGGAAATTATACCTGTGCACCTGATGTCAGTAGTAGGTAAATTATTGGAGGGTGTTCTAACAAATCAGATAGCCAAGTATTTCGATAGTCAGGAAATTATTAGTGAAAGTTAACATGGCTTTGTCCATGATAGGTCATGTTTAACCAATCTGACAGAATTTTGAGGTTACCTACATGGACTTTAGTAAGTCCTTTGACAAGATCCCACATGGGGAGGTTAGTCTAGAAGGTTCAGATGCTCGGTACACATGGTGAAGAAGTGAACTGAATTAGACAATGGCTTGACAGGAGAAGCCAGAGAGTAGTGGTGGATGATTGCTTCTCAGACTGGAGGCCTGTGACGAGTTGTGTGTCTCAGGGGATCATTCATTGTTCTTTCTCATCTATATCAACTCAAAACGGTCAACCAGTTTACCTACCTCAGCTGCACCATTTCATCTGATGCAAGGATCGACAACGAGATAGACAACAGACTCACCAAGGCAAATAGCGCCTTTGGAAGACTACACAAAAGAGTCTGGAAAAACAACCACCTGAAGAAACACACAAAGATCAGTGTGTACAGAGCCGTTGTCATACCCACGCTCCTGTTCTACTCCAAATCATGGGTCCTCTACCAGCATCACCTATGGCTCCTAGAACGCTTCCATCAGTGCTGTCTCCGCTCCATCCTCAACATTCATTGGACTGACTTCATCACCAACATCGAAGTACTCGAACTGGCAGAGTCCGCAAGCATCGAATCCACACTGCTGAAGATCCAACTGTGCTGGGTGGGTCACATCTTCAGAATGGAGGACCATCGCCTTCCCAAGATCATGTTATATGGCGAGCTCTCCACTGGCCACCGAGACAGAGGTGCACCAAAGAAGAGGTACAAGGACTGCTTAAAGAAATCTCTTGGTGCCTGCCACATTGACCACCGCCAGTGGGCTGATATCGCCTCCAACCGTGCATCTTGGTGCCTCACAGTTCGGCGGGCAGCAACCTCCTTTGAAGAAGACCGCAGAGCCCACCTCACTAACAAAAGACAAAGGAGGAAAAACCTAACATCCAACCCCAACCAACCAATTTTCCATTGCAACCGCTGCAACCGTGCCTGCTTGTCCCGCATCGGACTTGTCAGTCACCAACGAGCCTGCAGCTACCCCTCCATAAATCTTCGTCCGTGAAGCCAAGCCAAAGATATCAATGATCTGGATGATTATGTGGTAAATTGGATCAGCAAGTTTGTAGATGACACTAAATTTGGAGGTGTTGTGTCCAGCAAAGAAGATTTTGAAAGTTTGCAGAGGGTTCTGGATTAGTTGGAAAAATGGCAGATGGAATTTAATGCAGACAAGTGTGAGCTATTGCATTTTGGAAGGACAAAACCTAGAAATTACATACACAGTAAATGGCAGGACAGTGAGGACTGAGGTAGAATAGAGGGATCTGGGAAAACAGATATACAATTCCTTGAGGCCTTCATAAATCAAAGTATTGAGTATAGGAGTTGGGATGTTATGGTAAAGATGTAGAAGACATTGGTGAGTCCATATTTGGAAAACTGTGTGCAGTTCTGGTCACCTAACTACAGGAAAGATAACAATAAGATTTAAAGAGTGCAGAGAAGATTTACTAGGATGTTGCCTGGACTTCAGAAATTAAGATACAGGGAAACATTAAACAGGTTAGGAGAATGAGGTGAGATATGATAGAGGTATTTCAAATTATGAGGGGGGAAAAGAGAGTTAATATATAGCTAGTCTTTTTCCACTGAGTGCAGGTGAGATGCAAAATGGGTTAAGAGAACATGGGTTAAGGATGAAAGGGGAAACATTTAGGGGAACTACACATAGAGGGTGGTGGGAGTGTAGAACAAGCTGTCAGTTTTTTCCTTTTGTAAGGGGATTGGTGGGGGAAGGGAGGTGGTATATTGGGGGAGGAGGAAGGGTTCATCTTTCTTTTACATACCATATATTGTTCAGAATTATCTTTAATTATGTATTTTATTTTGTGGTTTTAGACTAATAAATAACATTTTTAAAAAAGACATAGGAACAGGATCAGAATTTATTGTCATGACCATATCACAAAATTCATTGCTCTGTGGCAGGATCACAGTGCAAACATTTATATAAACCATCTTACAAAATAAATGAAAATAGTGCAAGAAAAATAAAAAGACAAAATATAGCAGTGTCATTGTTCATTCAGGAATCTGATGTCAGAGCTGAAGCTTCATGTATAGATGTCCTTGATTGAGTGAAGACTGCCTGTGATGTTGCAGGCCGAGTTAACAACCCTCTGGAGTTTCTTTTTTCTCTCATTTCGAGCACTGACATCTTTGAACCAGCCCGAATGCCCTCCATGGTGCACCTGTAGATGTTTGAGTCTTCAGTTATGTACCAAATCTCCCCATGATCCTCACAAAATAATAGCTGCTGGCAAGTCCTTTGTCATTGCAGCAATGTGGAGGCTCCAGGACAGATCCTCGGAGAGGTTGACACCCAGAAATGTGAAGTTCTTGACCTTCTCCAATGCTGACCCCTTGACAAGGTCTGGTTAGTGTTCTCCAGATTTAGCAGAAATAGGCTATTCAGCCCATTGAACATGCCTTGCCAAGTAATTATGAGCTCATCCATTTTCCCACTCATCCCCAATACCCAAAATCTTCTCCCCCATAACCTTTGATGCCCAGGCTAATAAAGAACCCATCAATCTCTGCCTTAAATACACACAATGACCTGGGAGCAATGATGGAAGCTCCAGAATTAAGCACGAGTCACAATGGTGCAAAAGTGGAGACTGGTGGGAGAAGCTAGAACTGATGGATGGTGTTAAGCAGGCCTGTCAGTTTACAGATATGCTTCAATTGATAATAATGGCTATTTAGCTTCCGAGTCTATGGCTGATCCCAAGATTGCAAAATAATGTTAGCCAAGCAGGTTCGCAATTTAACAGCAAGGTTTAAGACGGAAAGACACAAAAGTGAGGTTTGTACAATTCTGAAGTTGATAATTAGCATGAAAAGCCAAGCTTAAAAAAACACAAGTACTGTTATTTGCCATGATGTAAAATACAGCTATTTTAAAACTGAAAGGAAAGTTGATGATTAGTACACCAGTATGAGCAATTGTACAGCTGCTAACCACTCAATTATGGAAAGAGATACACACATCAAGTTATTTGTAATAAAAGGTTCGCAGAATCTGAAGACTGGGACCCTAACACAGTAGTTTGTCATAACAGTCAAAATGCAACTGACCACACAAACCCACAATAAAGAAGTTGATCTCACTGCTAGAGGCTTATCTACTGATGAAACAGGTACTTTCCTGTTTGGGAAAAAAAATTCAATTTCAATTTTTAAAAATTAAATTTGAATTATATATATATTTTTTAATTTTAAATTTAGACTACTGCCCTGTAACAGGCCAGTTGGTCCGAGTCCATGCCACCCAATTTAAATCCAATTAACCTACACCACTGATATGTTTCGAATAGTGGGAGGAAACCAGAGCCCCAGGGGAAAACCCAAACAGACACAGTGAAAATGTACAAACTCCTTAAAAACAGCATGGATTCAAACCCTGGTCCCAATTGCTGGCGCTGTAAAGGCATTGTGCTAACCGTACCACTGTTTTGGCAATGGAAGTCAGGACCATCCCACTCTCAGAAGACTCGTAGGTTGTCTATGCAGATATACGTTATCAACAGTACTTTGCCATTTACTGCAGCGCTGCAGAAGCCCAGGAAAGCGGTTGTCAGAATATGGCACCTTCTATTTCAACAACTGTGACTTTTGCATTCAAAGCAGGAAAAAGTACATTGGCTAAGGTGAGGTTCCTTGCATGAGAGTCACCTTTTTTAAAAAAAAATCAGTTAACTTTCTCCAGTCTGGGTTCCTCATTTCCAATATGGTGAACCTTTTTTCCTTTTGTTCATATTTTTATTATAATTCTGACTGCTTAATTTTGAGAGGAGTAGGATCTCTGCTTGGGTCCACCTGTTTGTGCAGGTTTAGCGGCAACTTGTCCAGCACTCTGCCTTTGACTACGGTGAGATGTATCTAATCCTTTCAACATTTAGTTTGAACCTTCAGCACTATTAAATGCTGGCTCTTTCCTGAGTAAAGGGACAGTAATGATTTAGAGCAGCTTCAAAAATCTCATGAGAAATGGATTTGGGGGTGTTACGTTACCATTGCCATCATTCGGACACCCCAGAAATCATAAAAACAATGGAGCAAAATTCTTGCACTGAATATTTGACACTCACACCAAAGTACACATAACAATGAATCAACATTGATCTATTGGTCATTTTCCCTTAAACCACTTTACTTGGCTCTGGAGTAACAAGTACAGGGTACATGCACCCAGAATCCAGATTAAAGGCTCATTTCAGTTTTACACATCATTAACGATTTTCAAAGTGAATTCAGATTTAGTGTAACAGTGCAAAAGACACTTTAATGAGTTAGCACCAATTTTACAATTCTCCCAACTTAAGACAGCGAGTAAGAGGGAGATACAAACATTCCAAATCAAAATTGTTTTGTTCAAAGCCAAATTTGAAGATCAAGTACCCTGAATTTGTAATGATGAATAGTGGGTGTGGAATTCATTATTTGTAAACTAAGTGCAGGTTAGTTCTTGAAACTTTAATGTAAACTTTCATTTCTACTCAATGGCAAGCCCAATCAGCCCCAGAAAAAGTCCTCTTCTTTCTTGTCAAGGTTTTGATCTGGTAGTCAGTATCTGCACATCTGAGTACTTTGAAAAATAGTTTTGTTTTAATTTCTTTGGTGGGTTGTTCCAAGTCAAGTTCAACATTGACCAGACAAGTCCATGAAACTAAAACAAGTGTATGCTCCATTTTGTTTAGGGCAGACTGTTTTAAATCACAGTCATACAGCATGTAAATATGCATTTGGCCCACCACATTCAGGCCAACCAACAAGCACCATTTCCTAGCTTTTGGCCCTAGCTCTTCGAGGCCTCGGTGATTTAAGTGCTCCTCTTGACACTTCTTAAATGTCATGAACTCTGCTTTCACTCTTCTAGATCCTCATTATTTTTTGGGAGAAAAAAAGATCTTTTCCACCTTCACATTCTCATTTCCCAAATTCAATGGACTCTTGCTTTATTCACCTCTGATAAGGAAAAGGTTTGTTTTGTTGCAGTCCAGTTTCACTACATTTCTCAGAATTTGATATGCCTCATCCTACCCCTCTTAATCCCTTCCACTCCATGGAAAACAGGCCTAGCTCCTCCAATCTCTCCTTGTAACTCAAATGATCTATCCCAGGCAACACCTGGTGATTCTTCACTGCATTCTCCAGGACCATAGCATCTTTCTTTTAGTGCTGTGACCAGATATGCATGTAGTTCTCCGGTTGAGGATTGGTTCAATGTTTTGTGAAGTTTCAGCACATCCTCCCTGCTCTTGATCACTTGACTTCAACTAATAAATGTCAGTAAACTCTACTCCGTTCCCTCCCCCATGCCTTCTTAGCCACTTCAAGGATCTTTGCCAAGATCTCTGTTTCCCAAGACTCCCCAGTACCCTGCTTTTATTGATACATGTCTGAGCCTCAATGATACCCTAAAATGTCTGACCTCACCCTTTACCATGATTAAACTCTATCTGCCTTTTTCATCCCATTTCACCTGCATATCAATATCACCCTGTTGCTCAAGACTATTCTTCACACAGTCAACATATCTACCAATCTTACAGTTATTTGCAACTTAATGATCATGCCTCCAATAACCATATCCAAATCATTCAAGAAAATTGGAAAGGTTGCAGCATCAATCGTTGATCACAGGCATCCAATCACAAAAGGAGCCCTCACACTGCCTCCGATTGCTGGGCCAAATTTTGAATCAAGCAGGGCTTCTCAGCAAATGTAAATTGAAGTTTAAGTGTACAACCTTGGGCAAAAAAAAATTCAAACCATTTTCCCCATCTTTGCCAGCTAAAGACTCAGTAAAATGTTCCTCGTAAAGGAGCACACAAGGTAAAAGATACCTAGACCATCATCTCGGAGTAGTAGATGCAACATAGCAATGTTAGCACTCTACCTTCAGAAGTCATTCATTGACTTAATATTAACGCTACCGAAGCAGATGAAAGTGATGGAAGGTCAGTCAGTATTTGTGAGCACTTTCTGCATGTAATTTATTTGCTACATCTGTCTTAGAAAAAATAACACTTCAATGACAATGTAATTTAATTTGGCTGCTCTATAAAAGATTTCTCACTCTATAAGAAAACTTTAAACAACAATAGAATATTTAAATCTAAAAGGTTTGTTATGTTAATCCAATGGAGTTTATTCTCATTGACAATTTTAATTGAACAGATTTGTTTTGAAAGAAATAGCAAGATGATTTGTATTGGAACAAATGATAATTAACCTTTGATATTCCCAACACAGTTTATTGCACAACTAATCTTAATGAGGAACTTTATCTTTGCTCCATGTATTCTTCATGTAAACAACTTTACTGAAGCCTACATCTGTAACCCCCCCCACCACCTTCAAATACTCATTCAATTATACCCTGAATACAAACAGTAGTTCACAGCAGTTTTAAAATATTATCTTTCATCAGAAATAGCAATTAAAATCCAATATCCATTAGTTTTAATAATAATACATGTTATATTATAATGTTATATGTGTCTCTGGTTGAAAGTCAAGTAGTAATATAAAATTATATCATACATATTTCTATTCACCGCTGTTATTGAAAGGCACTTCATCAAGGTGACAGCTCGTTCATGGACTATTTTTCAAACATTTCCCCTTGAGAATATCCATTAAGCCTTTGCATGAAATTGTATAAAGTGGTTCATCCAACACCATTATATGGCCTTAACAAGCTCGTGATCCAACTCTAGATTTTCCAGAGGCTTGATCTAAAAAAAGAGTGGCAGGGGATGATGGAGACAAGAATGACATCATAGATAATGGCCCTGCTGTGATTTCCAATAACTAAAACAATCTCTGGTGTCTGAGGAATCACTGCTTACAACTGAGAGAAGAGGGAAAAGGGCAACACCTTTTAAAGCCTGTAGCACCTTAAAGAAAAGGGCATCAAGGAATGGTATATTCTTAACCGCACAAAACAAATTTCAGAGCATTGAGGCAACATTAATCACCTCACTCTCCAACTACAGCTGCTCTTACTTTAAGGATTGGAACCAGTCTCATTTTGGAATCATCAAATGGTGACCTTTTGGACAACTGCACAGGACCATGAAAGGTTAAGGAGCATAAATGCAACTCATGCAATGCCATACAATTCCTTTACTAGATCAGGCAATTTCCAAGAATTCACTGCCATAGGTTCCTGTGACCTTCTCTTCATGCTCTGTTAAAAGTGTTCACACTGTCAAATATCAATGCCCATTAGTTGCTCTTTGCCTTTGCCGGGATCTCTTTCTTCTTTCTCATCTCTGCTTGCATTTTACCATGCAAACTTGATTTTTTAAAAAAAACACCTATGTTTATTTCCTGCTGATACCTGAATCTAATATTGCATCAATGGAAGAAAATCCAATTCATCAATAGAAGAAAATGTAATTCTATCTCATCTCCAGACACCCTAAATAACCATTAGCAAAGGGAAATAAATTCCTATGGCACATCTTTTCTTGTCCTATTATACATTGAACTAATTATGACTGTTCGGTTATAAAATCACCACATTTTTACATGTCATGAATGTAATGCGATGCCACACTTACCAGAAACTTTCTACCACCTCATTAAGAGGAAAACCAGATAAGAGCATGACATTCATACTCCATACATAGGCACATATATGTGCATGGAAAAAAAAGGTAAAAATGCCATGCTGGAGAAACTTACCAAGTCAAACAGAACATTTCATGTAGCAAAGATAAAGATACACAAGCAGTGTTTCGGGCTTGAGTCCTTTATCAAGGTACGAACAATGTTGGCAGGAGCCTGAATAAAATGATAGGGGGAAGGGCAGAGGGAGGAGCACAGTCCCAAAGGCAGGAGGTGACAGGAAGGGATGGTACACCAACATGTGAATGGGGACAGAAGAGGGTGGAGAGCTAGCTGGAGGAAAGATGACAAAAAGAAGGGAAGGAGAACAGAGAGTAGGCTAGTAGAAGCCGGAGAAGTCAATGTCAATGCCAACTAGTTGGAGAATGCCCAGATAAAAAAAAAATCAAGTGTTGTTTCTCCAATTTACTGGTGGTCTTGGAGAGTACACAAGGCCATGGACAGACATGTGAGCATGCGAGTGAGGCGCAGAATTAAAGTAATTGGCCACTAGGAGATTTGAAAATATGTGCACCCCTCTTTTTGTGCTCTTACTGATACTTCAATCCCATTGGACACCTATGACACCTGGACAAGTAATCTGGCAAAGATAAACCAGCAAAAGTATGCAATTCACACAAAACTTCAAAATCTGCTGGCACGTTGTTTATAAGGAAAACTCCAACTTTCAAACACATGGTCAAGATTCAAACTGGAGATCTGGCTGAAATCCATTGTACTCCTTAAAAGCAAATTACCTCATTGAAACCTTATGATGAAATGGAACCAAAAGGACCTGCAATCTCATCCCTTCTAAAGTATCTATGGGCTATCATTTCTGCCCAATCAAAACTAGCAAATCTGGCATGAGTTGGGGAACTGGGAATGGGGTTCAGCTAATTATTTCTTCTGCAAATCTAGATTTTTTTTAATATTTAAAATTTAAAAACCATGATACATAATGTTAATAAACACAATACAAAATATAAAATATTACATGGCACATAACAGAAAAAAACCTCTATCCCCCCCTTACTCAAAAAACCTTCCATGACCTAAAACCACCCCTAAATTCTCCCCTAACTACCCCTTCTAAAAAAAGAGAGAAAGAAGAGAAGAAAGGAGATGTAAACTATAATTACATACATAAATATCGTGGATTGAAGCATTTCACCACACCAAGGCAGAAGTATTCAAAATTTTAAACCCATATAGTCCAAATAAGGACTCCAAACTTTCCGATTAAAAAAAAAATTATCTCGTAAATTATATGGGTTTTTTTTTCCCCCCAATGGTATACAAGATCTCAATTCTGTAAGCTATCAAAATAAGTTCAACTCTATATCATTTTTCCAAGTAATCGCAATACATTTTCTCGCAACTGCTAATGCTAATCTCAAAAATGCTATTTGAAATGTATTTAATCTTAATTCCAAACAAATCTTTTTGATATTACTTAACAAAAATATTGATGGATCCATAGGGAATTTAACTTTGAAAATATTTTGTAAAAGATCCTTAAACTGCATCCAAAAAACTCTCGATTTCTCATTAGGTTTGGACGTAAGAATTAGACAAAAAACATCTGCCCTCGAGTATAGGAAAGCCTGGCATTTCAGGTCCAAGTTGAACTGGTGCGCACACTCCCTGTGAAATGCTTGCGTTACTTCTGCTGGGAGCCAAAGGGAATGAAAAAATGCAGGTCTGGGAATGTGGCTTCATTCTGTATGATCATCAAGGGAATCCACCCAGACAAGACTTTCTAACTGTGGCATGCCAACTCACGTGAGAAGGAACTTGCAAGCAAACGAGAGCAGCACATGAGTTCACTTTGTGTGCCTACTCCCTGCCCACAGCTCCCTTCAGATTTATCTCCTTGTTTGGATATGCTCCATCAGCCATCTCAAATGAGGAAAACAGTGGAATGCTTTGTTTTACACTTTTGTTTGAAACTATATTCCATATAGTTTATGTCTACACCATATTACAATTACAATGAGGCAAAAAGCCACAGCCAAACCACTTCCAATATGAGTAATGAAATTGATTATATCCTTCAGAAATAATTGCACAAATACCAACTAGGTTACATCAGATTGTAATAGAAACTACACCTTGCTACCAATACATCTGGAGGTTCATTTTATCTTTTGTTTTCTGCATTGTCACATTTTACTGCTCTTCAGTTAAAATGAAGGTAATGTTCCGGAGAAGCCAAGAATGCAAATTATAGAGCTATAACATTTTTACAGCAGGGAAACTGGCTCTTTGGCCCAACTTGTGCTTGCTCAATGCCTATGTTCATACCTCTGAACCTTTCCTATCCATGTACTAGTCTAAATGTCTTTTAAACACAAGTATTGTACCCCTCTATCACTTCCTCTAGCAGCTTGTTCCAAATATCCATCTTACATTGGGTGAAAATGTTGCCCCTCAGATATCTCTTACATCTTTTCCCTCTTACTTTAAAACTCCCCTGGTGGAAAAATGTGGCCATCTCATCTCTGCCCCATCAGTTCCAAATCTAGAGATTGATAAAATGGTCAACAAGTTGAGGTGCCAGCCAATGATCTTTCTATTGTCTACCCAGAACCCTGGCATTCAGATTCAGGTAACTGTGGCCCCCATTCACGAAGGCAGCAAACCACCTCTCACCAGTCTCTGAGACAGTATGCTCACCCATGGCAGCCTCGTGTGCTCCTCCAAATGACCCCAAAACAACTGTCAGAAGCCAGTTCATCAAAGACAAGAATAAATACATTTTTTTAAAGAATCCCAGATGCATAAACACTGTTCAAGTGCATCAACATTTTGAAGAGCCCACAATCTTGACTGTGCAGAGATTAATGATGCTGATGTGTCATTGCCACAGTCTCTGCCAAGCCTCAGCTGGGAAAGAGGCAAATGAAATGTTTCACAGGTGAGAAACTCCATAACTGACAACATCAGTAGTTAAATGCTCGATAAAGATCATCGTGTGAACTTTTGAAAATTTCTAAGCAGCCTTCAGCGTCTCGCGAATCTGCCCAGTCGCATGCCCTGAAGTCAGCAAAGCATCACTTCGAAAAGCATTAAAACTAGAAAAAAAAAGCACAATGAGTTTCTGGTTCCACAGAGACTGCAACTCAAAAGATTATCGAGCAATCTCCTTTCGTAAAGGAGAAAATGGACAAGGTACAATCGAATTATGCGATGGTTGCAATTTCACCAGAAAGTAATTGCTCACAAAACTAGACAGTGAAATTAATTATGCCTTTTTCAAAAATGGATGCTAACTAATCCAACTACCAGGCTGTGTTAGTGGGATCATTTCAAGAAAACGTACATTTTAATACTAAAATTGTAAGGAGCTAGAGTTCTCAGTCAGAAAACAACTTATTCCAATTACCTATAGCCTGCGACAATTTGAACACTGGCATAGTGAACTCCCCATGAGCCCCAAAACAACTATATTTTTTTGTAAGAAAGGATAGTGTGAATGCTGAACAAGTCTGCACAGCTGTTTGCTAATAACCATCATTTTGTATCAAGCCCAGTTTTTGTTCTTTGGCAAACCGTCTGAATGAATTGCAAATTCTAACCATCAATCACAGGGCTTTGTACATATCCCCCCTTAAACAAACTTCTTTTGTCCTGAGAGTGGATAATATGGAGGGAAAAAAAATAGCAGAAAGATGCTTTCTGGAGCCAAGCCATAGGAAACATAGAACAAAATCTAAAATCATTTTAAGGCATTTTGATGACATACTTAAAAAGTTCATGTTTAAAATTAAAACAAATATTTCAACAAACAAGGTTGTTGCGGGGCTATCATTTAAGTTCTTTGCTGGGGGGTGGGGGGAATAGTAAATCTCAAAAGTTTCTTAGGGACATTTCTACAATAGACAATCCCAGATGAGTAGGAAAACTCATGGGAATTGTAAACAAAAGATAGGTTACAACATGATAGCCCTCAATTACCCCAAAACAAGAGCTACTGAAGTAAGCAATTGCAAAAATATTCTTCTGAAAAGAAATTTAAATTCATCCACTGATGTTTATTTTCTGACTATGTATAACATAATGGTTCCCAAGGTTGGAGTAGAGATTGGTAGCTGAGACCATAAAAGTGGACAGCAGAGGTACAAACACCCACACAGAACTACTGGAAGACAATCACCTCAGAGAAAGACACACTTTGGTCTGCCTGAAACTTGTTGGTCTATCAGCACACAGAGATGCTAGAGCAGCAATGCTGTCCACTGGCACATTCCAGACTGCAGGAATACATGCTGAGGTACGCACTGAGGCTTGGTGCAGCCAACACGAAGGTGCTGTGGGGAAGGACCACGGTCTAGAGTCCTTTCATTAATGAGCATTAAGGGGCTGAGACTGAGGGGAAGCTCCTCAAACAACAGAGAGGGGGGGGGAGTAATGACAAGGTGGAAATAGAAATAAATGTAACATTGTACTCTTCTTTGGCTTGGCTTCGCGGACGAAGATTTATGGAGGGGGTAAAAGTCCACGTGTATGGATATGAAATAAGAGTGGGAACAGATTTTGAAAGGTTTTTCTTTAGAAAATAATTTATTGTGAATAAAATATTTTTTTAGGTTAAAAAAATTATTCTACTGTACCCAGCAGACTGGACTCCTGTTGTGGGCTGTTCCTCATGGTTGCTGCAGGTTTGCTGCCCAACAGAGTTACATCTATATCTTCGCTACAATGCTATGCATGACTCAAAACTTTCGCACAAGGATTTAGTTTTTGCCAGGGTGATTTATGTGCGTCTGATGGTTAAAGCAGTCCTCAGTAGGTAAAGTGGATGGAGAAATGCCAGGTGTGAGGACAGAGCTGACAATGTGTATTCGTGCGTTAATGGTAATTTTGGGATGCCAATGTAGAGTTATGTTTCTCAGTTGAGATCATCCCCAATATTGTATCACATGATGGCCTGCTTAAGAGAAGGATTCTGTGCAAATCTAACATGCTGTTCATCTAATTGTACAGTACTAATCTTTTTACACTTTGAAATTAAACAGAATTTAATGCTCAGAAATAAAAATTAATCAATCGATATACCAAGACCAGAGTTTGCTGGTTTGCATGCTCATCAACCTTCCTTTATGCTCACTTTTGTGCATAGATGGAAAACATTGATAGATTATTAAAAAATAAAACTATTATGTGGTTGACTTTCAGATTTACACTGCGCTTCTATGATATGGAGCAACAGTTCAATGAGGATAACAGATGCTGCGATGATAACGTCCGGCAATGATTTTCACCTTGGGCTGGATTTTGCGAGAAAATGCCAGAAAATTCCACAGTCACTACTGCAACCACACATGTCTCCAATTCGATGGCAGCTATTCAGTGCAAACTTCTGATATTGCATCCCAGCACCCACTCAAGAGCCCGGTGGTGGCACACAAATTGTGGCAATTATCCAACACTTGTATTCTCATTTGAGCCCTTGGCAGGGAGTAATGTTCAGCAGGCTACAAGCACTTTGAAGCAGAATCTCAACGGTGCTTGCAAGAAAGACCTTCACTTGGAAGTCAGAAGTAGCCTTTCCACTGTTTTCTGTCCATTATTCTAATCTGGAAAGATGGAGGGTAACAGCATGAACTTGAGATCTTGTCCACTGCATTATCTATTGGGGGGGAAAAAAAACTTTCAGGTCTTACTACAACCATGACCTTTCAGTGTGAGGAGCCAAGAGGCAGAACGTGGAATCAACCCAATTCACTTCAGCTCAACTGGGTATAGGAATGGAAAATTAGTCTCCTATCATTAGTAAGTTGATAACTACATCCAGCAAAGCTCAGTGCTCACATTTACAAAGAGGAAAAATATTTAACATCCTTTACTCAGTAAATTTATAATTCCTTAAGGGGAGGAAAGTTCCAAATTGTGGACCACAGAATTACTTTCCATTAATGTATATCAAATTTAAATTTTGTCATATAATAGCATAAAATCTGGATAATTCAAATATTATTACATTGGTCTCAGGACCAATTATATTTTACAAGAATAATGAAAATAACTTGGAAAGCTTCCAAATACAAATAAAAAGTCGAAGCTGCTGCTCTACTTTAATAATTAAATTATTCATGCACAGCTACTCATTAGTTTTTACAGGAAATATTCCACAAATACCAATTTTTACAAATTCATTCCAATCCTATTCCTGGTGAATGTTTGCACAACTGTAACTAAGCATTACAAACCAGTTGTTCAATCTATATAAATTTGAGAAATACATATTGTCAAGCAATGACTCATACATCAGTCTATTATATGCTACAGGGCTGACTATATTAAAACAAATCACTTTGCCTGCAGCTGAAGAATAGAAAGCAATATACAGATCAGAGGTTATTGTCTAATTTAAATCTTGGCTGTTTTCCCAGTACAATACTCTACTTTGTGCTCACACTGCTTGCTTTTACTGCCCAATGATGCAACTGCCTGTGCTCAAACTGCTTTGGGTGTCTTCCAAAAGTATGCCGACAAAATGCCAATCAACAAGTTGCTAAAGATTAACAGAATGACTGTATCAAATTAATTTGAACCTTAGAAACATCTGTCCTATGTGTGTACTCTCTGGAAAAAAAACTCAATACACCTGTTCCTAAACTGCTTTGATCTGTCAGTCAGTGTTGATTCAGCTTGCTGCTTTCATGTAAATACATTTAGGTAAGTGATGGAAGTGCATTTATCCACATTGCAATATAGTTTTAACTGCATTAAGCCATTAAACAAATCTTTACAGACTCCTTGTCTCTGTTGTGTTATACGATTATAGTGACTTTAAAAGAGCCCTAAATCTCTCTAAAGGTTGCATCACTGAAAGAGTCCAGACAATATCAAAAATTGACTACATCTGGTAGGTTGTTTTAAACTGAATGGAAAATAGCTGGTTGTTAATTTTAAGATGACTGTACTTAAAAGACAATGAAAAACATTTATTAAATCCTCTGAAGGATTGAAAGCATTTAACAATCTTGAGGGCTTCTTCCCTCCCCCCCCCCCCCCCCCCACCACACCACCCCATACAACCATTGAAGAAAACAATCACCAAATAAATAAACTTGCTGTCAATCTTTTGGATTTCCTGTGCTCCTTTGTTGACAATCAGGATGCCACCTTTATAACGCTGAGGACTATGAAGTTCCATCGATCCTTGCACTAATTTTCAAGTGCCTAAACAACTAATTGATGAAGATACAAGTGTTGTTTTAAAACCAGTGTTGTACCATTCGCGGATTTTTATGGGAAGAATGGTTTGAGCACAAATTTGACAGTGATGAATGAAGCTGTGATGCTATGTCAGAGTTCCTATCACACTTTCAATAACCCGAGCTGAATGCCCACCATGCCTCTCTCATACGGAGATTTTCTTCATTCATCTTCATTAGGCAGACATTTGACCTGCCTGGTAACATCCTGATCAGGATTGGGCCAACTGGGAGCTCTTCCACCTCCTAACAATGATTTTATTCAAACTGATGAGATCAGTGTGATTTTATATTAGAACTCAAAAGTCAATCTTGCACAAGAGAGTTAACAACAAAATCTACAAGAGCAATCAAAGATTGTTTATCCTGACCCAAATCTAAAGCAATTTATACAAAAGAAAAAAAATAATGAAAATAATAAAGTATTGTGGATAACACACTGCTTAGAGATGAACAGTTTTGTTGGATTGTTTAATGCAGCATTTCCTTAAATATTCCTGTGCAAATTGCAGTGTGTGGCCTACTAAAGGGGGACATCGTCATCCAAGCAGGAAGGTTGAAAGGCAAGTAATTATAGAAAGAAATAAATAATTATTTACTGGGATTGTGGGTTGCAAATAATCCCTCAGGTCTCCAACCTGATGTCAATGAGAGCATTTGTGAATTGAAATGACCATGCCCACTTTTATGTTTCGTACTGTAAATTGTCATTTAAAGATTTCACTTCAGCTCACATCATAAAATGCCATTCATTTGTTTCAGTACAAACAGTTCGATGACAATAAATTTCCTTAAGTATACTGAAGAACAACATTGGTAGCAAACCATTATTTAAGAGTTGATACCTCACCAGATTAGGTATTAAGCCTTTAGACTTGCAGACAATGCTTATTAGAATAGATTAAAATTTGTCTCTCTTCATAGGATCATAAACAATTCATCAATTCACTAAGGACCATCATGCCCGACTTTAATTTGAAAATAAAAACATATCTAACCTCCTCCAGCCTTCCAGCATGAAATATTCTGCTATGCAGGTCAAAGCTCCACAATTGCACATCCAAGCAACGTTCAAAAAGTAATGAGAGTTTATGCCCTGACCATACCTTTAGCCAGAGA
Source organism: Narcine bancroftii (assembly GCF_036971445.1). NCBI lineage: Eukaryota > Metazoa > Chordata > Chondrichthyes > Torpediniformes > Narcinidae > Narcine > Narcine bancroftii. Next base: position 83,078,870 of record NC_091478.1, on the reverse strand, counting down.
TTTCCAGACCTCTGCGGTCCTCTGGGTGAATATAAAAATCCTCAGCATCACTTCAAATCCAATTATTTCAAAACAGTCCTAAGTAGCTTTTAACTTCTCTGCTAATGAGAATGGGTTCTTCCTGTTTATTTTAAAACAGCTCTTCACAACTTTATACATTTCAATTGTCTCCCCTGTTCTGAAGGAGACAACCAAACTTATCAATTCTTTCCTCGTACTGCAAAATTTCCAGCCTCAGCTATAACTTTGCAAATTTCTTCTCTGCCTCTCCAAAACGATCAATTATCAATCTCATCTGCAGAATAGAACAGCTTTTATGTTTTTTCCCCCCCACTAATTAAATTTATTTGCATGGTAAGTATAAGAATTTTAGTAAAGGTAGAAATAAATGGATTCAAATAAATCAATATTTAATGCCCACAATGTTTACCCAAATGATAATCAAACCCATACACAAAATTATTTACTCCTCTGCAGACTTCAAGAAATAATTATTCATTGAGGAATTAAAATTAAATATTAAAGTTCAAATCTTAACATTTTCAATATTTAAGTATCACGAACAACTAAATTGTAACTAAATAAAAGTGGTGACATGCTTGCACAATGCTTAACAAATGAATTAATTAAGCAAAATTATTTAATCTTATGAGATAATTAGGTTGACCAACATGCAAGTTTCTCATCTTGGTCAAAGAACAACGAATTTTGCCTTCTCAAATAAATAACAATCCAGACAAAGAAATCAAATGGATTTTTTTTTAAAACTTCAAGAGAAGAAATCTGGGCTGGTCCTAAAGTAAAATGTATGAAACTTTATTTTTCAGAACCATCAATTATTCACGCAACACGAGTGAGATTTCTCCTTTCTACATTGCATCTTTTTCTCATGGTCTATCACAAGTAGAAGTTTTGCTTAGCAAAAACACGGCAAAGGTTTACGATAGGTTTGGATTAACTTGACACATATTTGACTGAGTTAGCCATATTTTATCTGGGTTAGAAAAACAAAAAGAACTTCTTCCCATTGATCATTTTAATCTCATCAATGGTTTCCCTATGACTTGATGTTATGCTCCAAGTAAATCAATCTTGCACAGAAAAATTAATATTAATTCATTGACCACATATGTGAGATACAGACTGAAGATAAATTGGCCAACAAATAAAGCTGCTTGCTAAAATTAAATCTAAAATTATTTGTTATTAAATTAAGGGCCTTGAGGGGCTCAGGCCTTTACTTGTCTACCCTTTACTTCAGATAGATGCTGTGTGACCTGCTGATTTTCTTCAGCACTTTTGGGCATTACACCACAATCAGAGATTGTGCAGACTCTCCTGTTTAACCCTTTATAAACACAGGAAGATATTCTAAATATTAAACTGCTGTTTAGACTTCTGCAAAAGTATTCCTTCCAGTCTTGGATAAGACTATTAAAAGGAGAACTTCATGGTTTAGTGATGTTGAAATGAAGATTGACCAGGTTGGTGTCATGCACAAAGGATTTCCGCTCTGTGGGGAAAGAGAAGTGGGGTGAGTTTGATCCCCTTAGAGCAGGGGTGTCAAACTCAAATTCACGGAGGGCCAAAATTAAAAACTTGGACTAAGTCGAGGGCCGAACTAAATATTTATTGAAAACTTTCAACAATATCTGCATGTTTTCTCTTCTTTAAACATATGTAATGTTAAACTTTTTCTTATTAAAATAAATGTTTAATAATAGTTTTGGACAAACTCTTTCCAGAAGCATTAACAAATGAGAAATAAAATATTCAATAAATAATATTTCTCTATAGAGGATTTGTCAAACGTTGCTAGTGTGCTGTCAAATAGTAAAATCTGAGGGCTATTGAGAATGTGGGAGAATAACATGATTCCTGAAACAATCAAATGGGTGACTGATTGTGGGCATGAACTCTAGCAGGGTTATTGCCATGCCCTTTTTCCATTGGTACAGATATCCTTTGATTTACACACTTTTCAAGTTTTATGCCTAATGAGCTTGTATCCAGGTGCAGGACCATTTTTAACCAGGAATATATTTATCACTGTGACATGAAACTATTGGAAGATCGTTTTATCCTGAGATTAAAGTTCATAATACTTACTCAGGCCTTTGTGCGGGAGGGCGGGGTTTGCGGGCGATCGGGTTGGACAACCACAGTGCGTGGGCATCGGCTCTCGCTGCAGGGTGGCATCTTGGCGGATCAGCGGCCCCGTCACCGTGAGTCGCGGGTCGGCCTGCGGCAGGGAGGGGGAGTGGGCAACGGTCCTGGCGAGGTCAGGCCCCCCCAGAGTTTCTGCCGGACCCCCCTTGACCTGCTGAGTTTCTCCCGGACCTACCTTGTCCTGCTGAGTTTCTCCCGGACCCCCCTTGACCTGCTGAATTTCTCCCGGACCCCCTCCCCTTGACCTTCTGAGTTTCTCCCGGACCCCTCCCCTTTGACCTGCTGAGTTTCTCCCGGATCCCCCTTTGACCTGCTGAGTTTCTCCCGGACCCCCCCCTTGACCTGGTGAGTTTCTCCCGGACCTCCCTTGACCTGCTGAGTTTCTCCCGGACCTCCCTTGACCTGCTGAGTTTCTCCCGGACCCACCTTGACCTGCTGAGTTTCTCCCGGACCCCCTTTTCTTTCCGTGCCGGTGTCCCAGGACCTTTCCAGGGCAGTCTCCGCGCTCAGGACCGCGCTGGGATCCCGGTCAGCGGTGGAGGAGCAAGTGAGTGCGGCTAATCCCGATCCAGCCCACGCCACTCCCGAGATTGGCGGGGGATTCCACCCTTCCTGCCCGACCAGCCTCACTCTCCACGTGTACTCCGGGCACCCGTCGCTGGTCCGGTGGGAAGGCGCAGGGCGGCTGGCTGCCGGCGTCCCCATCGCCCGGCGGGGAGCCCCAATCTTCCCTACGGCGTCCCGACTCCATCTGCAGCTCCAAGAAACGCTGTGCCACTGGGGTTGCGGGCGCTGGGAAGCGGCCTTGGCTTCCCCTGACATCGGCCAGGCAGCGCTGTGGTGGGGGGGAAGGGTGGGGGGACACGACAGCGTGTTTATAAAACCACCCACCACTACTTTACAAGGACCAGGATTTTTCTCTCTCTCTCTCACCCTGGGACACAGCGGTTACTGTGCATGCGCTATACTGGCACGGCGGCCAGCGGGCCACCTCTAATACATTTTTGATATGATCTTTGCGGGCCAAATATAATTACTTAGCGAGCCAAATTTGGCTCGCGGGCCAGAGTTTGACATGTGTGCCTTAGAGCAAGGAACATGAAGTAGAAATTTAGAATAAGTTTTTGAAATTATCAAAAATGTTGACATATTAGGAAGAAACCCTCACTGCTCTCAGGATGGATAATAAACAGATTTCAAATAATTTGCATCAAAGAACAAGATAAACAATGGAATATTACAATCTGGAATACACTACAATTTCAAAAGTGAATTTTATAAGTTGCTGGAGAAAGGACAGTGGAGGATAGGACAGTGGGTGCAAATAACTGGATAGCTCTTTCAAAGAGGAAGCAAACTTAAAGTGGGTGCAGATACCCTCCTCTATGCTCTATCATTGCATGAAAGCTGGAACTAAGGTTATGAACTGTAACGCTTCAAATCATTGATGAGATTTATCATAGAAGATACTGTAAAAGACAGGGACGGCATGGTTAGCATCCTGTTACAGTGCCAGCGATCGAGATTGGGGTTCGAATCCTGCACTGTAAGGAGTTTGTACATTCTCCCCATGTCTGTGCAGGTTTCTTCTGTGTGCTCCAGCTTCCTACCACCATTCAAAGTGCACGGGGGGTGTAGGTCAGTTGGGTGTAATTGGGCAGTGCAGCTCATTGGTCAAAAGGGCCGATTAGAATCAGAATCTATTATTATGTAAATTCATTGTTATGTGTCTATTTTTTTCCCAAAAGTCCTGAATGATGTTTGCAGTGCCTCTTACTGTAATAGAATTATAAATAATCCCCCCAAAGAATCTGACATTTACTTGGAATGTACAGCACAGAAACGTGCCATTTGACCACTGGTCATGGTACATGTTTATGCTCTTTACAAGCCTCTACTCAAACTTTACCCATCTTCCCTATTCCGTTCATCTAGCACCTTCTTAAATCCATCCATGCTTCTGAAAATGAATGGAAGTAGTACCAAATTCTATTTCCAAACTTTAGTGTGTCACATGGCAAATAGCCCAGCGGAGAAAATCTTTGCAATACGCAGGAATGTCGGAGAAACTCAGCAGCATCTGTGGGAAGTCAACGATAAGCAATATCTCAGGCCTGAGCCCCTTGTCAAGGTTTGAGTAAGAAGCAGGTATGCACCTGAATAAAAAATGTGGGGAGAAAAAGAGGAGGAGGGAAGAAGGGGCAGAGGAAAGGAGCCAGTGCTCCTTTCCTCTGAGAAGTGATGGGGAGAGGGTAACTTTTTGAATGGAGAGGAACATTGTTTTGTTTGACTGCAGATATATTTAAAGAACTCCACCCTTTGAAAGGTAATGGATTTCAACACTGAATACACTGTTAATGATGCACTTAATAATAGAACAATTTTTCACCGAATAAGCAGTTCCATTTTTTTTCCACCAGTTCACCTTGGAGGATTACAATATTGTGTATGGTCTGGTTGGATTAGAAAGCCAATCCACATTTCAAATTTTCCGCACATTCACAAGGGATGCATTGTGCAAAACAAGAAAAGTCATTGGAATAACTATGAATACAATTAACCTTTTCATTCTTACAGTCTCTCTCAGGCCGTCCTGTTCCCAGGCACGTGCACTGGGAGTGGAGAACAACTTCAAATCAAATGCACAGGATTGGAATCATTTCAGTTTACCAAAACAAGATGAAAGAAGTTGATACATTTACAGTTTTATTTAAAGAAGTTGACAGCCAAATTTGAGAAGAATTCTCCCGAATCCCACTTGATTGATTGAAGCTCACATCTGCTCCTGATGCTTTAGAGGTACATCATGGTGAAATCCATGTCCAATGTGTACGATGGGCAAAATTCCCAGTCTTACTCTGGGCAGAAATACTTGCAGAAATCATGGTGTGACAGAGAGCTACCCTTCTACAATTATCACCAAATTGGTCTCCTTTCTTGAAAGTGGAATAAGGTGCCTCGAAGATACTGTCCATTTTGCAGATGATAAGTTGAGTGAACTAACATCAAGAGTTCTCTCCCCGGCTCTAATGACACTCATGGAGTTCCAGCAAGTGGAACACATGTTCATCTGCCTGACAACAGGCTCCCAAAATATGCCCTCCACTCAGAGTTCAATCCTGGCAAATGAAGGAAAGAAGGACAGAGGAGGATGGCAGAGCTATTCATAAAGTCTCCTTGGAAAAAGTGTAACATCCTCACCAATTCATAGGAATGTGTGAAGAACATATTGAGCACTTGACACCAATAATGGGAGCATACAGAGAGAGGCCACCGTCCAAGGAGCCGAAGATCACAATATCCCAAACAGTGCATCTTCATGCTCCATTAAGCATCTCCCATCTCAAAATCTGTGGATTTAACTTGGATTCTCAGCTACCTCAGGATCTATGGAAATGGAGTGTAAGCATTTCATTCATAACTTTAAGAGAGACCTGACAAGATCAGTTATCAACTTCAAACAAATAAGCTGAATTTTTTTCAGTTTTTTTTTTAAACTAGTGTTGAAATCATGAGTGAATTTGGTTCTGACGATCTGAAGTTAATACTGAGATAGCAGTGCTTCAAAGGCCAGCACAGATTGGATGGGGAGACTATCCAGAATGGGGACAGCCAAGTTTACATTTAATTCCCATTAAGGTGCCAGTGGCAGACATATTAGAGAACTGCAGCAGGTAAGTAAGTGTAAGTCAGTAAAAAAAAATAACTGCACCTACTGAAAACATTCAAAGGGCCAGGAACCAGCAGTGGAAAGAAATACAGAGTTATGGGTTGAAGACCCTTCATCTGAACCATTCCAACAAAGGTTCTTCACTCCAAAATGTGAAGTCTGTTTCTCGTTCCCGATTTGTTACTGACCTGCTGAGTCTTTCCAATATTTTCAGGTTTTATTGCAGGTAAAGGCCACATCAACGTGGCAACCATCATCAATTTTTCAGTAAGTTTTCAGTGAAAACATGCACCTCATGCATCAAATTACCAAGAATTTCTGTGATGAATGTTACCATTCACTCTCACTTGGTTCTTCAGTTGCTCATTTAACTAGGACCATCTTTGGTGAATATATGGAGTTATGATAATTTCCCCCTCCCCCAACCTTACCCTGCTGACCAAGTTGTCTGCCCAAGCTGCCCAAGTGTGGTCCACATCACTCTAACCCTTGCCCATCCATGCACCTTTCCAAAGGTCTTTTAAACATTGCTATTGTGTCCACCTCTTCCACTGGCAGTTCTTTCTGCATACTATCACCATCTGAATGGGAAAAAGGTGTCCCTTAGTTCCCTTTTGAATCTTTCCCTTCCCAACTCAAGTTTTAGAGTCTTCTTACCCTGGAAAAAGGGCTACCACCATTTACTTTACATCACCTATGATTTTTTTTATACCTCTGTAAAAATCTCCCATCCTTCTATGCTCCAGGCAGAAAACTCCAAACCCATTGATCCAGTCTTTATAATATACTCAGTACTGGCCATATTTGGACATGCAGCACTGTTACAAGACTTTTCGTCCCATGAGCCTGTGTCCCCTCCTCAAATATACCAACTAACCTGCAGTTCCCATACAAGGGTGGGAGGAAACCAGAGGACCCAAATGGTCTGAACATACATGAGGAGAACATACAACCTCCATAAAGACCATGCCAGATTTGAATCTGGGTCGCTGGTGCTGTAATAATGCAGAAAAGATTATTGAGACTATTTTATGATTTTTTTTCTTATGGCTGAGTGATGAAAGCCAAGATGATCAGCAATAACATTTTTTGCCAAAGAACATTGCCCCAGTATTGACCATTTCAGACAAGAGAGGTTTGATAGGATGTCAATTATGTAATTTATTGTGAATTTCGAAATGCTACAAGAAAACAAATGTGCATCAAGTGTATTAACAAACCAAATACCTACACCAAGCTTCCATATCTTTTCACCTTCTCACTTTATTTATTGTCATATTCATCTTTTGCTGTTAGAAGTTTGTAAGTTCCAATTAGATCTTCTCTCATTCTCCAAAACTTTAATGAATACCAAACTCTCCTCAGACCGGGAATCTGCATACTTTCCATAATAGGTACATGTTTTCAAAGAAGGGATTTGATCCGCACACTATAGTCTAGCTATAGCCTCACTAAGTGCCTGCATAATAGTAGCAAGACATCCTTGTCCCTGTACTCATCCTCTTGCTAGGAAATATGCTAGGGAGACTGGATGCAGACAGGGAGATATCATGCCAGACTGACATGTCTGTCCATGACTTGACATACTGTCAAATTGAGGCCATCTGGAAATTGAAGGAATAATACCTTGCCCCTCCAACAAGACAGCATCAATATTGACCAATTTATGTTCACCATCCCCTATCCCCCCCCATAGCTCCACTACCCCCTTCTTTATGCCCACCCCCTACCCCTCTTTCTCTTATTAGACCCTTCTTATCCCTGTGCCATTTTCCATCACGTCTGTTTCTTTTTCTTCTACCCTCCCACCTTTACGACCTTTTACATGTAAGCCTGTGCTCCTCGCCCCACCTTTTTTTATTTCAGCATCTGCCAACGTTCAGCATTTCTGACGAAAGGCCTGGCCCCGAAAAGTCAACTCTCTCTCTTTTTTCTTCACAGGAATGCTGTACTATCTGCTGAGTTTCTCCAGCACTTTTGTGCATCATTTGCCTTCTTCAGGTATCAGAGAGCCATCCTATCCAGAAGCAAAATTTCAGCAACCTGTGAGGAGGATGAGCAGCGGATAAAGTCCTTCGACACCATCCTTCATAAACAGCACAAGTGGAAGCTTAGAAGCCTTCAATATCACAAGCTATCCCACCTCGTATTGCTCTAGATTAGATGATGCCATCTGCAGTTCAGAAATAATTATGAAGCACTTTTAAGCATCATGTTTTACAGTTCTCTTTAAATTCATGAGTCTTTTGATGATTTCTTTCTTAACCAAGAGCAAAGCAGTCTGTCTTACTTTAAAGCCACTTAATTTGAGTATCTCCTATGATAAGGATAATACAATACAGGACAGCATCTCCTTCCCCCCCCACCCCCCTCTCCAGAGACTACTGTTTTACTCCTGTGTCTTTCACAGGATGGTCAATTTCTTCAGTCTGGTTTTCAAAATGTCTCTCTCTGCCTTCAGTTATGTTTCTCTGAAGTCATGTGACATGACATCGCCACTGTTTCAGTTTCATTTCTCCAAAATACAAGTCATGGCAGATAACCTCATCTCTAACCAAGAGGTTTAAGTGGTTATGACTCAGGGAAGTTTGAGCACATGTCACTCAAGGAAGAACTTGCTTAGCTGAACAGCTGCCAGCAGCATGCTGTGTACACACACCCATTGTCCTGGAATCACTCAAGACCTACTTCAGTTCCATTCGGGTATTGTTCTTCCAGACTCAAGGACTCCAAAATGAACCTCTCTCTGAGTGCAATGATGTCTTTGTAAATGTGATGTGACCTGGGTGTGACCCTGTCCACTCATAACCAGCTACAATGAAAATGCATGTACAGTACTTATTTCAGAACTTGAAAGGAATGCTTTTTTTAATATATGTATCATAACTAAATTGAACGTTTCTTCTATTTAAAATAGCATTGGAACTCAGCAAAACAACACATATACCTTCTATGACTGAACACACTCAGGTTATAATGCCGCTTGTCTCCAACACCATTTTCTAGCAAAGACTACAGCTCTCTGCTTCACTCCATGACGATGCTGCCTCTTCTCTTGATTCAGGAATCCCTTGTGCTAATCTCAAGAGCATTTTGGTTATTCATCAACAGTTAAGAACAAGAAAACCCTGCAGAAGGGCTCTTTCCATTTACTTTATTTTGCAAAATAACGGAAACTGGAATCAAAAGCAGTCAAAACTTAGGTCAAGAGCATATAAACTGGTGTAAACCAAGAGGTCTGCCTTAAATGAGATGAAGATTCCTTTCCATGCCCTTGTGCCAACTATCTGCTGAACTTAATCCACCAAATCAGGCAGAGTGGTTGAACAGTTAGGTTTAAAAGCAGCAGCTGCTGGCACTCAGTTCGGTCCATCAAATCTGCATTTGGGACTTTGGAAACATACGATTCAGCTGGGAGCCCCTACCCCACAACCACTGTAAGGGTCTTGCCATCCTTATTCATTCAAAAATTCTCTTGCCATTCAATATTATTGTGAATTTCACCGTCACTACGTGGGCCAACCTAAACTTTGAAGAGTGCACCTGTCAGTCCAGTAACCAACACAAATCTATTTAATATTGCACAATTGATATTACCTTGAACTAAAAATCCACACTGTCAAAGATAATTCTTGCTTTGCAAAATCTAAATTTAGAGAGTTGATGGAAATTCGGAATACATTATACATGGTTTTGAGTGAGTTTTGAGTACCAGTTGATGCAGATTCAATGTGACATATAGTCCTCATTTAGAGCAACAACCAAATGTCAAATCTTTGTTCAATTCAATTTCTTTTCATTACTATTTGTATTGCAATTGCTAAAAATCATTGTTGAATGATTTTTCCTCAAATATTACCATCTGAGAAAAAAAGCACAAATTTTCATTTATCATTGCAATAATGTTATTGCAGGAATGACAATAACATTATAAAAAATAAAATGCTGAATAGCATTTTTATGCATAATTTCTAGAATGGGCAATGGGTCGAGAGCCAACATAGTTTTTTTTGTAAATGTGTGTGTATAAATTTCACATTTTGTAATTATGGCCAGTGTGCACACACTTTTAGTAAAATTCAAATAGCTTTAGAGAGCCAACGTAGTTTTTAAAAAATATGTGTATATCTCTCTCCTCTCATCAGGTTCACAGAAATAAAATCACACATGGTCACTAAATTAATTGACCTGAAAAATATAGGTGGTCTCGAGTCAGCGATGACATGGCTGTATAAACTGGCAATAGGGAAAAATCAAATACTTCTTTCCCCAACACCAACATTTTTAAAAACTTGATAAATAAGTGGACAATTTAAAATTAAATATCACGTGAAATGTGCCTTTGCACCTGACATATGGTCAAATAAATAACACACTAGGCACTGCAAAAGTCATTAAAAACAGGAGGTATGAGAAAGTTAAAAAAGAAAGCACACGCACACATTCGAATAATCAGAATCAGGTTTATTGTCATGAAGATGTCACAGAATTTGCTTTGCAGCAGCAGTATTGTGCATTACAGGTGCAAGATTGCAATAAATGTTCTTAAATACACCATTTAAAAATAAATAATTTGTGCAAAAGAAGAGGGGAAAAATGTGAGATGGTGCCTGTGCTTCATTGTCCACTCAGAAATCTGATGACAGAGGGCAAGAAGCTATTTTTGTACTGTTGGATGTTCTCCTTCAGCCTTCTTCCAGATGGTCTGTGGGACCTTCACCACCTAGAGCACACTTGTCAAGCTCTGGCCCGCGATTTAATTATATTTGGCCCGCAAGATCATATTAAATATATATTAGAGTTGGCCCGCTGGCCGCCGCACCAGTATAGCGCATGCACACTAAAGGTGAAAATGAAGACGCCGGAGGTGTGGAGGGATCTCAGAGTCCCGAATCCCAGGGATCGGAGCGCCGCACTCAGCCCGCCCGGCTCCCGGAGACACAGACGCGGGTGGAGTTGGGGACCATCCTCGCTGGGTCTGCGCTTCAGCGGCGATGCCGGACCGAACGACTCATTGGCGGTGCCTTCCCCCTCGCTCCGTGCGCGGCAGACCCTGCCTCCCGCTCCTTTTGTTGGAGACGAGCCCAGCGCCGTGAGATCGCAGTTTAATCCCTCTCCAACCATGGGAGGGGGGTGGGAGCAACGCGCTCTTCTCAGCCAATTCCTCCACCGCCCCGGACGCCGGCGTTTCAACGGGGGGTTCGGGTGCCTTTGTCAGGCGACTGACCTGTTGGTCCAAGACAAGGGGAGAGCGTACAAACTCCACACAGACAGCACCTGAACTCGAGTGAACGTGGAGCTGCGACCCCACATTCCACATCAGGACTGTGTGTAAGATTGGGAGCAGTGAGACGGAAGCTTATTTTGTTCCTGTGATTTAAGCCTTTCTTGGGGTGGGAGGGGAGGTCCTTCTCTGACCACTTGCCTAACAATTAACCTAATCAGATGTAGAGTTACCACAATACAACAGTTCTCAACCTTTTTCTTTCCACTCGCGTCCCTGTGCCATTGGTGCTCTGTGATTAGTAAGGGATTGCTTAAGGTGGTCTGTGGGTGGAAAGAAAAAGTTTGAAGACCACTGCTTTAATCATCCCTCATTGACTCATCATGTGCACGGTTTCAGACGCTAAAGGAAATGGGCCAATGACAATGACAATGAAAGAGTTTATCCAAAACTATTATTAAACATTTGTTTTAATAAGAAAAAGTTTAACATTACATATGTTGAAAGAAGAGAAAACATGCAGATGTTGTTGAAAATTTTCAATAAATATTTAGTTCGGCCCTCGACTTAGTCCAAGTTTTTAATTTTGGCCCTCCGTGAATTTGAGTTTGACATCCCTGACCTAGAGCATGGCCTACGTGGTGAAGGTCCTTGATGATAGAGGCTGCTTTCTTGAGGCACTGGCTCCAAAAGATGACTTTAATGGAGTGAACTAATGCCCATGATGGTGTTGGCTCAGCTTACAACTCTGTAGCCTTTTCCTATCCTGTGTACTGGCAGATCCATACCAGACTGTGATGCAACCAGTCAAAGTGCTCTCCATGGAACATCTGTAGAAATTTGCAAGAGTCTTTGGTGATATTCCAAATCTTTTCAAACTCCTAAAGAAAAATAGCCTTCTTCATGATTGCATCGAAGTGATAGCCCCAGGATAGGTCTTGAGAGATATTGACACACAGGAATTGGAAGTCCACAATCAGTTCCTTAGTTTTGTTAATGTTGAGTGGAAGGTTGTTGTGGTGACATCACTCAACTTGCTGATCTACCTCACTCCTGTACACTTCTTCATTGCCCTTTTGTGATACAGCTGTCGACAGTGATGCCATCAACAAATTTGTAGACAGCATGTGAATTGTGCCTAGACACACAGTCATGGATGTAGAGAGAGTAAAGCAGTGGTCTAAGCACACGTCCTTAAGGTGCACCTATTTTGGTTGTCGGTAATGTTACCAATCCGCACTGACCGTGGTCTTCCGATGAGGAAGTCAAGGATCCAGTTACAGAGGCCCAGGTTTTGAAGCTAGCCAAACAGCACTGAGGGGATGATGGTGCTCAGGGCTGAGCTGTAATCAATGCAAAACAGCTTGATCCAGGTGTTGCTGTTGTCCAGGTGATCTAGGGCTGAGGGGCCACCCAGTGAAATTGCATCTGCTGTGTCGCGATTGTGACAGTAGACAAATTGCAGTCGATCCAGATCTTGGGTCAATGTTAATTCTGGCCTTGACCAACCTCTCAAATCATTTCATTACAGTAGATGTGAGTGCTACTGGGCAATAGCAATTGAGGCAGCTCACTCTTCTCTCCTTGGGGTACTGGTATGATGGATGCTCTTTTGAAGCAGGTGGAAACCCCCAAATGCAGCTCTGAGAGATTGAAACTGTCCAAGAACATTCTGGATAGTTGGTTAGCACAGATTTTCATGTTGCAAACTTTAATGCCAGTTCAACACCAAAAAACAAAAATGCTGGAGGAACTCAGCAGGTCACACAACATCCATAGGATGTATAGAAATATAATCAACATTTCAGCTGTTACACATTTAAGAATGTGTTGGAGATTTTGATCATGCCAAGTGTGGGTAAAACATCACTATTTTAATCGATTACAGAAATACAGAAACAATATAGTCAACATTGTTTATTTTTAATGTCACCCATGATCAGGTTATGATTCCCAACAATACTTCTGCAGAAAGTGAAGTTTTGTTCCTCTGCAAATTGGATTCCTAAATGCTACCCAGGAATATCCCTCAACTTAATGTGTTTCTATATTTCCATTGTGGACATACACTCTCATCTAATTAAAACAGAATGGATTTTTAAAATATAAACATACAGTACTCAAAATTTTTTAAAAATATATTTTTTAAATCTTCCGTACATGCCTGAAGAGGGCGCACAAAATCAGTGAACCGGTGCGGACTCGAAAGGCCAACATGGCCTGTTTCCGCTCCGTAAATGGTTATATGGTTATATGCAGTTGGCAATGAGTTAATACAATAATAAAAACACTACATGTTATTTATAAACCCTTCCGCCACTATACCCCTACCCCCCCAAAAAAAAATATTTAAAAGTACAGTAATATAGTAATGTAAAAAGAAAAAAAGAGTCTTTAAGGGTTGATCTGACATACACAGTCAAACACAGGACATTAACCAAACTTCTATATAGTCAATTTGAAGAAGTTCAATACAAGATAATTTCTAAACAAAACAAACTTTTACATCAATATTTAGATTTTCATCCCTCTTTCGAACCCTTGATTTTATTTTGCTTTGTGGGCCAAAATGCAATTTTCATTTCCCATTACATTTCATGACTGCAGTGTTTATTTTTCTTTTGCATTAAGCTTTACATTTGTTTAACTTCCTGCAAAATACATTTCTAATATGCTTTTCTCTTCATCTAGTTCGAATAACAAGCAATCTCTGTCCTATAAATATTAATGTAGTCCTGCTATTTGTGTCTGTCTTTAAGTTCAACATACACCACCAACTCAATCAACCAGTTCCTTGCAACTCAATCAATCATTTCCCAGCAACTCAATCAACCAGTTCCCAATCAAGTGAAATTTCATCAGGTTGGACAATATTTCATTGTACAAGGACATGCTTTACATAAGCATCTGAATTGCAATTCATTATTATTTTTCCTCACAGCTTCACGAACTCAAAAGAGCAATAGCTGGCCCTATTCTCAAAGAGACTTCAACTTGAAAAAAATGTGGATTTAGTAATTCAGAATTGTGCTTTAGATGTGGACTATGTGTAGGAAGATTTTTTACATTCAGTCTGGCTTTGTGATGAGGTTCAATCATTTTGGCAAAAAAAGTAGGGAATTTCTTCAAAAATTGTTTAAGATCCAATTTTTGCTAGACCCCCAAATTTTTTTTTGTTGGGTTGTACTGCCCCACTTGCTGATTTGGGGTTGGTTAAGTTTCAGACAGCTTTTCTTTGTCTAGCATTGGCTGAAGCACGTAAATGTGTCACAATTTCATGGAAAGACGAGGTTGAGGTGAATGTAATTCGTTGGTTTCATGAGTTGAGGTCCTGTATTTACATGGAGAAAATAACATACAACTTGCATAATAATTATGACTTTTTTATTAAGATGTGGTCACCTTATTTGAAATGCACGAATTTAGTAATATCTTAAATTGTTGTATTTGTTTCTTTTATAACGATTTTTAAAATGCTTCCCTTGTGGAGTTTGCTGAGGGTGGGTGGAGGGGTGTGTGTTAGTTGTATTTTTATATTATAGACTTTGTACAAGTTTTTCTCTTGGAAATTTTAAATAAAGTTTAAAAAAAAGACCAACTTGACTTCATAAAGCTTCAGGTTTTTCTTATCTCTGTCACGATTCCCAACGATACTTCTGCATCCAAGCGTAAAGAGAAGTTTTGTTCTTCTGCAAAATGGATTCCTAAATGCTATCCCTCAACCTTAATGTGTTTCTATATTTCCATTGCGGACACACTCTCATCTAATTAAAATAGAATAGAATTTGTTATATAAATGCACAATATTAAAATTAATAACACTGTGTGTTTATATGTAAAAAAATCTTATTTTTCCAATCACACACCAATCCAAAGCCAACAAATGTTAAAAATTGAATCAGTACAGCTCAATAGAGACATTGAAATTATGTATTTCCTTTCCCAACTTTGACAGATGAACTGTTGTATCTGGGACTCTTTTTCTTCAATGAGAAAGATGAATTATAATACGACCTTGAGAGTTGACCTAACAAAGCATAAAGGTAGATCATCTCTTTCCAAAGGTAATGGTCTCTAAAATACATCGCTGGCATTTTGGGGAGAGGGGAAGTCTATGAATCCAGGCATGAAGCACTTCCCTGAAAAACAGGAGATTATAAAAACCTGCAGCACAGAAACAGGCTCTTCAGCCTACAAGAGTCCTCACTGACCATCAAGTGCCCAATAATACTAGTTTCTCCACACAGCATTCACTTCCCAAAAATATCAATGTGATATAACCCTGGAGCCCTTCATAGCCTGACATTTGAACCACTCCAATGCCGCCCCCCTCCCAGGGCAAGATCCCACTCTGTCAAGACATTTCACCAAGAGTGCAGCAAAATGATCACAAATTCATTCAAGAGTGAGTAACTACATTAGGCCCTGCTGAGTCAAAAAGTAGACTTATCTTGGTTAAGAATGAGCACAGAGTCCATCAATCGCCCCACTCTCCATTTTTGAAAGTCCACAAACACATTATTCAATGAGAAATTCTAATGCAGTCTAATGGATGTGCTAGCCAGGTGCAGCAGGAGGACAACATTGTTGGAGCAATCATTAGTCCTTTGTCAAAAACTTCTGTTGCACCTCAAGATTGAAAAGGAACAATAGGAGGGAGAGGGAAGAGTTAGGTCTTTACAAATTATAAGAATAACATTATGCGGAAGTGATGAGAAAATGAGATCAGCATTTGACAGAGTGGCTGTGCTACTCAAAGGATAAGAGGGAATTAATTAATTTACCTCTCTGGTGTTACGGTGCTGGGAAGGCCAAAAGGAATGGAGTTTGATGCAGAAATTGAAAGAAGGACCAAGGGTGACTCAAACCTAGATATACCTTATCCAAGTGACAAGAAGTGACCTTAACACAGTCATGAGCATGTTTCATCCCATTTTACAAGCTACAAACAAAATGAGTTCATTCTATTGAACTTCTAGTCAATACTCCCTGGTTAGAAACATCAACCACAAACCTGAAACAAAAGAGAACATCCACAGGCCATTTTTATTCATATTTCCATATTGAAATTTAAACCAACCTGCAGTCCAATAATGAGGAAAAATGAAGCTCCCAAATAGATCCATTGAAAAGGGGAAAAGGAGGATTGCAATGTTTGTACAAAAGTAACCAGCAGCAGGTTGGACGCATACCAGTTTAAGGGGAACAGAGGACCCCACACAGCTTGCTTTTGCAATCAACAAAACTAACAAGAGATTCTCACAGTTAATTATAATACGCAATGCAGTAACTTCCACATTAGAGTGGCATAGTTAGCAGAGAGGTTAACATTAACACTGCTGCAGCACCAGCGACCTGACTTCAAATCTGGCACTGTCTGTAAGGAGTTTGTACATTCTCCCTGTGTTTGCATGGGTTTCATCTGGGCATGCCACTTTCCTTCCACCAGTCAAAACATACTGGAGTTGGTTAATTGGGCGGCTTGGGCTCGTGGGCTGGAAGGGCCTGTTATCGTGCTGTACGTCTAAATTTTAAAAATTAATACTGGGCATGCATACAATTTGAAACATCCGGCAAGCAAACCTCTTTATAAACTGGACTCCGATCTCAATATGTCCAAGAGTTGATGAGAAACAATTGCATTAATGTCTCTTTACCTTCATTAAAATTTGATTACTAACCCAAAGCAAAATGATATAGCAGTATAGTTTTAAAAGCTAATTTTTAACAGAAATATTGACCTTTACTTATAATGTACATAATTTCTCAGTTAAATCATTGGACTTTCATCTCGTATTAGAGGAGAGACACTTTACATCCATCAGACATGAGGAAATCAACTATATTATTTTCCATCCTTGGACCTACATCCTCACATTGGGTGAAAGGTAAATAATGTTCCTTCTAAATATGGTGTCTTCAGTAGCATTTGTCAAAACTTTATTAAAATATCAAAAAAGCAGTGTCATTCAGAAAATAAATGTTCTTTATCTGCAGATGAAAAATTTCCAGAAATTTCGCTAATAAAAACTATTGTCCACAAATTTGGTGCGTAATAGAAAAAGGGTAGCAAACTCATTTCTTCCATAATTCCAAATGTAATTATCCTAATTGTTTCCTCCATTATGAAGGTGCTATGATGCTATCAATAATTTTGTGGACATTTTCATAGAAAACTGAAAGGATTGGATAAAACTCTGTCTGTAAGGAGTTTGCACCTTCTCCCTGTGTTGGTTTCCTCCGGGGGCTCCAGTTTCCTTCCACCATTCAAAATGTACTAGGGCTGTAGGTTAATTGGGGTATTTGGGCACCAGAGACTCATGGGTTGGAAGGGCCTGTTACCTGGTTGAGTGTCTAAATTTAAAAAAAAAAGCACTATTTGCAAAGCTAACAGATCAACATTTTATTTATTCATATCACTTTCCTGAACTACTTTAGGGCATTTTCTGTTTTTTTTTTAAAAATAGGTTAAGTTAAATGAATGCTTCATCTTTTAATCCTCCTATTATATGCAGCGATTCCTAAACAGGACCTTTCGAGTCATCGCATATTTTAAATACTGAATGTAATTTCCGCTATAAAAAACAAAGTTACATTAAAATATTATCAAAGTTACAAGATGTAAAGAATGCATTTAGAATAATGAAGTTATACTCTTTTGAAAAATATGCTAGAGAATAATGTGTTCAGAAATGTCATTTAATATTAAACTGGTTTCCACAATGCAGCAAAGTTCTATGGAATAGTTTTAAATCTATTCTTTCAAAAAGACCTCAGGGTGGATGATGTTTGGAGCAAGTTGATCGAGCACCACTAAAGTTTCCCTTTTACTGTATCAGCCTTCAAGCATCTAATTGTGGAATAATCGTCACTCTGACATTCCTCAGCAATGTTCAGAATTGAGAAAACATAAATCTTTGTTGTCTTCAGAGTTCCTTACATCAAAATTGCACAGAAAATTAGATTTAGGCTAATGAAATCTAAGAGGGGAATGGAAGCACAAGGAAGCAGTACATAGCCACTCAATTTCTTAACCATTTGCAAAAATCAAATAGCTAAAGAAGCCAACTGTAGATACAGCAAATGGAAACATATCTGCTTATCCATTTTTCAAATATAATTGCAATAACCTCAAGTGTCATTAAACATTTAAAATTAGGATGCAGTAACCAGTACAAAAAAAAATCTTTGTCATATTTGGTCAGGCAGCCAACAAACAAGTAAAGGTGGTAATTGAGTATGTAGGCAGTGAGCCTGAATCCTTTGTCAACAGTAACCTGAGAAGATAACAGATGCAATGATTTGTAAAAGATAATGGCCGCCTCAGTAGCTGGATACCGAGACATGGTACACTGAAAAGAGAACTGGGAATACAAACTAGGACACTGTAACAAAACACTGCGTTATGAAACATGATACCTCGGCCTGGCCGTACTGTAAATACAAATCATTCACTGTACCATATGTCCAGGGCTTTAAAAGCCAATGCCAGTTACCTAAGAGGATTTGAACCACTTTCAGTCACAAAGAAACAAGCTGTTTTCCACTCTGGGTAGCAAAGCATTTACACTCATTTTCATTTATACACAGTAGTGTTTCTTTGGTTAACTGTCAACACAATATAATGTACCAGACCAATTCAAATGGACTTTAGAAATGTGCTATTTACAATGAATAATATACAGCAATAGTCAAATGGTGCCTTGACATTCCAACAAAAAACTCAGGAAGTTTCAAGACATTATTTCTTCCCCCCCCCCACCCCCCATAAACTCTTGCTACATAGAACATATAACCCATTCTTTTCTGTAGAAATACTTTAGCCTGAATACCAACAATATTTTGCTCCAATGTTCTATTTGTATTGCGATTCCCCGAAGAGAGAGCATTCTGCCTGAATCAGTATGACTTGAGTTGCCTATAAAATTCAGGATTTTATACTGGCAGACAACCAGGGTCAGTTCAAGTATCCAGGATTATTACATTATTAGAACATCAAACAGTACACTGGAGAGGAACAGGCCCTTTGGCCTACGTCTGTCCAAACATGAAGCTCAAAACAAACTAAATCTCGTTGTCTGCACTTGAAGGATATTCCTCTATCCTTTTCATTAGCCAAACACAAGCACCAAGCATAGCTTTTGCATGAAAGCATCACTCTTTGGATCTGCCAACAAGGTTAGCATGGCAGCTAGCACAATGCTTTTACAGCGGCAGAACCCAGGTTCAAAAGCAGAGCTGTCTGGAAGTACATTCTCCTTCGGGTGCTCTGGTTTCTTCCCACCCTCCACAAACGTATGGGGTTTGTAGGTTTATTTGGACAGCACGGGCTCAGCACGAGAAGGACCTGTTCGCGTGTTGTATCTCTAAATTGAAATAAATAAATAAATGGTCCTTATTTGGAATTTTAACAATTTCATCCAAATCTTTTCAAGATCAATAAGTTGGCACTTTAGTTTTAATTTTAACCCAATTGATCTGGCAGGAAATTGATGTAATCCACAGCACCCCAGGGCCATGGAAGGTATGGTTCGGGAAGGGCAAATTGGGTGAGCTGTCTAAATATTGTAGCACAGATTAGGCAAAAATTACTTCCCTTTACTCCAAATTACCATTGAAAAACTTATATTTTATTTCTATTGTCGTTTCACACATTTCAATAGTAAATCCTTGCACATTCAGGCATGCGGTTGCAGTATACATGGTGCCTCACGTTACCAAAGCAGTCGGTCTGATCATCTTGGAGCCTCCTTTTGAACCCCACGTACAGTATTTTGTCCTTAGCCTGCATTGATACTGTCTGCTATCACATTGTGTCAAAGGGTAAACTCCTTCCTGTGAACCGAGCTGGTGACAACTGCTCACACACGAACTGCCACCAAGCAAAGGGGTGACAGTTCATATGTGGGAAATTGTCACCAACTCATTTCACAGGAAGAAATTTACCCCTTGATAGATTCTAATGGGGGAAAGCATCAAGCCTGCTAATCATGACTTGAAAAGGCTTGCATAGCCTGGTTAAGAAGAATCTGTTTTCCTGAGAAGACCATAGAACACTACAGCACAGAAGCAGCATGAGGTGCAGATTTACGTTGTGGATAGAAGCAAAAGAGGGGAGTTGAGTTTTTTTTTTGGCTCATAGATTGGAGGGTCTGTGACTGCCTAATTGTACTTTAAACATGCTTGGATGAGAACATGATGTGCCACATTCTATAAGAGTGGGGTTGAAGTCTGTGTAGCGAGATATATTCAAATAGCAATTTTCAGCTAGTCTGGATGTCATGGGCCAAAGCGTCACCCTCACTGTTGTGGAATTCCATAATCCTGATGATTTTACAAAGTCTCTGGTGCACAACAATCCAGTAATTCTGTGATTAAGATGACAACATCCAAAACAATACTTCTGCTTTGTTTTCAAGGACCACTTCAGGTGCCTTGCAGTTTTTCAGCTGTACTTACAAAAATCCTTTTTTAAAAGAAAAATAGATTGCAACATCTGCCTTGTTATGGGATATTCATTTGGCCATTAATAATTTTAGTAAAAATGTGCTGCACCAATCCAGTTCCTACCTCGAAGGAGAATGAGCTTCTAGAGAGAGTTATTTATTAGTCGTATAATGCTTGTAGTCACATCCTGTTGAAAACAAATTAGTTTTTATACAGCCACACTTAGCTGTTGAAAGCATTCATGATAAAAATTAAACAAGTGTGCAATTATTGATCAAAATGCTAAGACAGCTGGCAACACCAATTGAACTTTAGAATAAAACAAATCCTAGTAATTGTCAACTACAAAAATTGGTTTGGCCACTAATACCTAAATTATGCACGGAATAATAAACATGATAATTGACAGCCAGCACTGAGGCAGATTACACCGAGGTCAGGTACTTTTATTACTGCTGTTCCTTTACAAGCTTGTAATTAAAATCATTTCAGTAGTCACAGTGGAGAAAGTGATGCAGAAAAATACCATTTTAAACCACTTATGCATATGTGGCTTCAAATACAGTACCATGCTGTGACAAATCATTCTCTTGCAAACTGTTTTGTTACCAGGGTTACCACAAGGTATGCCAAGGACCGAGACAAAGAAATCGAACAGTTATTGGCCCTTCCCCCCTCCAAATTTACAAAATGTGCACATTATCATTCAACTTTCTAAAGTGAGCTCTTCCTCCTCTGGTTAATATTTATTTCAGAATAACAAATTAAAAACCAAGGGATTTCATTATTATAAAGTCGCAGAATAAATATTCCTAAACTTATCTGATTTCACAGTCATAAATAACAGAGTAACAAAAAGTCAAAGGACATTTGGACCATACAAAGGGTACTGAAAAACTCTGGGTTTCAGAAAGTAAGAAATAAAGGCAATATCCAGAAAAAAAACAGTTTCTTCTGTTCTATGCTCTGAAATTTACAGTTACAAGTCTCCTTCCATCACAACACCTTCAAACAAAAACTGATTGTTTTGTCTATTCACACAATTTTACATTATCAAAATTGGAACCCTGTAAAAGGTGACAGGATGTGGAATCTTCAGACCTTTATTTGAATCTCAGCCTTTCCTGAGATTAAATTGGTTCTTTCCCAGCTCAGTTAGGTCACTTAATGTTTTTAACCCAAGTGAACAAATACAGATGGGGACAAACTTCTGGTTACTTAAATAGAACTTGGGGAAATCGAGTATATTTTATGATGACAGAAAAAAAATGGCAATGATTTTTATTGGATTCAAGAAATACACAGACAAAAGCCTTGGCTTATAAATATGCACACTTTTTACAAAACATTTTTTGTTGCTATTTTATAAATACTTTTGTTTCTCCACTCTATCCCCCCACCAACCCCCCGAACATTTATATTACTAATGCTGAATAAGATTGTCTGAATTAACTTTCAGAGGTTTATTAATATGGCCAGTCCATGGATCATTCTAGTTAAATCAATACACACTAAAAAGATGGTTAGCACATCTATCTCTTGTGTTTTTTCCAGCATCGAAGCTCAGACACAGCTGAGCACTTTCCTCCTTGTTTAAATATGCACACAGAAAGAGGCTGGAGAATGACGCTGATTACCACATGCTGCCTAAGTAGCAAACTGCAAAAAATAAAACATTAACATCGCCTATGATTGCACCAACCGAACTTTGATGGTATTATTTTCTGCATGTCGCATTAGGTTTGGATTACATTAATATAAAGTGGTGTTTCGTTTCAATTGTTCTTATTTACTAGTCATTTTTTCTCTATAGCTTTGTAGCATGTTTTTTTTACAATAAATGACAACTTCTAAAACAGCATATTCCTTACAAATAACAGAATGCAATATTTCACTACTGCATTGTATATCCTTCTGTCAGTTTTCTCAGCACGTGTATCAACCCCCAGCTCAATGGCTCTGGAGTTAGACTCAAGTCATGCATTATTTAAATATTCCTCACTGCAAGTTGATGTTCAGAGTTATTTAAAAACAAATCTCTCCCAAAACCAAATTTCAATGAAGATTTTAATTTACTGAAACTCACAAGGTTAAACAATTGATAACCATGCAATACAACTCCAACAATGCGTTGGAGTTATATTTTTCAACAATCAGTACACTACCAAACAGGAAAATAAACTCACAACCAAATTAAATGAATGAAGGATAAGCAGGAATGTTAAACTGTGATCAGTTCTGTCCCCATTTAAGATGAAGTATTCCCTCTGATGACAAATTAAACTTCAGTAATTAAATTAAATAGAATTATTACACCTGGTGATAAACAGAACTTTTTTCCTGAAGGTAATAGCCAGCTGGATGATTAACTTAACACAGCTGCCTAATGCTAAATTCATCTGAAGATTTTTCTGAAATAATAAGAGTTGCCTGAAATGCTCAAAAGCATAGTCTTATTTATATTATTCCAATCTAGGCCAACTACAAAACAGATAGGTTCTCAACCCATCCATCATTATTTACAGCAATGTAATTATTATTGGCATTGTTAAGAATTATAATTACACAACATGGCATCAGTCCAGAAATTATTCCTCACATTTGCCATTATCCCCACCAGCTGAATTCATACCACAATCCTAAATGTTATTAAAAAATCACCAGTTGAGAGGCAAAATGAATTTCTGATCAGAAATACAATATTCTGACCACCAAGAATATTGACCATATACTTCAATTCAATTCAATTCTCAACACATCAGATTAAGAATGGACAATTGTATGATTTTGTTCCGACTCCAGCCGTTGCTTGCTCCTAAGAACGTACAGTGTGTGAGATGGTGTGAACTTTTGAATCCAACTTCCATTCAATCATCCAATTAAATCATGGCTGGTCTATAGCTCAACAGTATACACTACCTTTGCAGGGACCAATTATTTTTCTCATAACCATCTGAGAAAAAGTCACGACTGAAAGATGATACCATCTTGAAAATCCATTTATTAGGTACAAACAGACAAAAGAAATATGAAACGAGCAGAACTAGTTGCTTAAGTGGCTAGTTTCAGAAAGACAGAACCCTTCCACCTCCAAAAAACATGATATGGGCAATAAGATCTGGCCCTAGCTCCTTCATTTTCTTATAAATATCTTGATTTTTTTTCAATCATTTCAAATGAATTATTAATCAGTAAACACTTCAAATTTCAAACGTAAACTTAATAACCAAACCACAAATGATGCAAACTACTACAACTTTTTTCAATATCCGTTGGGCATGTCTACATTGATACTGCAAAGTCTTCATCCAATACCAATTCATAAAACACACTCAAAAACTCTCCACAGTTTGAAAATTCTATTTAAACCGTATTCTGTTACTGCTTGTGATGTATTTGAGTATATAAAGGTTGGCAAACAAAGGTAAAAAAAAAATGATTGGACAGCTGAATCATATTCACTAAAACATTGCTTAGCCTGTTAATCTAAACTAATTAACTTCATGACATTTGATTTTACTTTTAGTCAAAATAAAAAGGTTAAAGTTTCAAGGTCATTAATTGTCGAATGCTTCTGAACTGTTCCAAGATCAAGTCCAATATGCTTAAAACACAAGTTACAACGCTGGAGTTCCCATAATTCTGAGAAAGCAGTGCATCTGCGTTCCTCAAATCAGACCTTGTCGATGGAAACCCAACAACCTCGATGCCTTTATGCCAAATATGTGTGCAAGAATAATGCTTCTTTAAAGAAAATTGCCCCTTTTTTTTTTACAATGACAATGCTGATCTTTTCAAGAATGAATTTAAAAAATCTATCTTTAGCCAATTCAATGTCAATAAATGTCAATGTTTTGGCAAGATACCCTGTGATATAATGATTATCATGCAGCAAAGACAGAGTAATGAGAGTGGGAGCAGTTTATGGTTGAGTAATAATCATTCCAAGTATTTCCATTTGCTAATACTCACCGCTGTGTGGAGCTAATTTTAAATGGTTTCTGACAGTTTCATTGGAGTGAAATTCCACAAGTTACATTCTAATTTATACAAATTAATTTCTAAATCATGCACTTCTAACTTCACATTGGCTTTAATTAGCTCTGCTGATATTGCATGGTGAAATCTTGACTGGTACAACTAATGTATCACCTCTGCCCAAGTTTAGGCACTTCAACAGCAAACGTCTCAAAGTACAACATTCAGAAAGTTTGAGTAACCGGTTCAACTGAAAATGATGAGTGTAATCATTATTGAAAAGGAGTAAAAACCAAGGTGGGTTTCCAACCATTTAACACCCTTCCAATGAAATATGGGAGAATGAGTAACCATTTACTCAAGCAGAATCACAAGTGTATGTGAAATAACACAAAGAATTGGATTTGCTAGATCGTAACATATCTACAGTAGGGAATAGAAATCTTCACTGTGACACAGAAAGGCATTTCAGAATTGCCAAACCCTGTGAGTAGAATCCACCAGTCTCTTTAAACTAAATGTTCAACAAGAGTGATAATGGGGCAGCTATTAAAGATCAATAGTTGAAAAAAAAAGCCTGATAATGATTAGAGCCTTGTATTTGTCATGCAAGAGTTCAGAAACAATACTTGCTTCCAAAGCACAAGAGGATTACTCTTCTACATCGCAGAACAGAAGAACGATGCTGCCACGCAAGTGATAACACTAAAGTGAAGAGTGAGGATAAACTTTCTCACAGTAATTAAGCAATAAATAGATGTGATGTCCCTCAAGGCGACAACAACAATTGCTAGAGGAGAATACTACTCAGAGAAAGTAAAACATCCAGTAAACAAGTCAATACAGTGGATGTATCTATCACACACAAGGAGTGCATTACCAAACACACTAAACAACTACATTCCACAAGACGTCAATTCATTTCAAATGGTCTCCAAAAAAGGGTTGTAAACTTTTACTTAACACTGGAGGAATCCACAGAATTCTCTGCTATTTTATTTATCCAAGGAAATTCGGCAATTCAGGTTGTAAATTCCAACTTAAGATAAAGGAGGTTGCCAGGTTTTCTCGACATAATTAATGCAGATTTACAAATCCAGTGGAGAGGTTGATTAAAACGTCTCTTCACTGCGATTGATTACAGACAAAATAGCATGGAATAAACATCCAGAACAAATTATTTACGCTTGCATCTCCAAACAAGTAATCTACTTTAAAAGTATTCTTCTACTTTGGCAGTGAATAGGCAGCAATATAAACTATTGCAATTTCAAATGACACTTTCAAAGGACTGATTGTTAGAAATCCAAGAATCTTTGTTCAGAAGATGGTTAGCAATAAGTCCCCGACTCACCGATTATGCAGGCAAACTTAAATGTTTCGACTGATTTCGGAAATCTAAAATGACAGTGACTGATTATGGCACTTGGAGTAACTTGCTTATGACTTTAAAGTGCACATTATATACTTGAAATAACAAAAGCAAAACAAAAAGCTGGGTCAATTACAACAAATAAAAGAGTAACAGTGTGTGGATACATTATATATATATATATATATATATATATCTAGAATTTAATACTAAACAATTCGATCATGTTTCTCCTTACAAACGATCACATAAAGCATGGCACAATGACGATAAAGAAATCTTTTCACCTTGTTGTAGCTGTAGTAGCCCAGGCATTGGGAAAGGTCCAGGTTGGAAGGATCTCCAGGAATAGAGTTGCCAGCAGCGACTGGATAAAAACGTACATCCATTTTTATATATATATATATTTGTTGAACCCTCAATAATGAATCACTTTGAATATTATGGGATTTACTGTCATCCACTCAAGTTTAAACTCACTTGAGGATCAATAATGCACAGATGTAACCCTGGGGGTTGTTTAAAAGTGGTTTGAATATCTTGTTTAGGGAAGATTCATGTATTTCCTGTGTTCCTTTGGTCTGTGTGTTCACTGCCCAGTGCCGGAGCCTCAGTATTTGCCCATGCATTCAACAGCTGTACACAAAGAAGCCACGCGACCAGCACTGATAAGCTGATGCTTTTCCAGCTTCCCCACTGCAGACTCTGATCTGGGCAGCAACCGAGTCCCTTTTAATAAACAGAGGCAGCTCTCTCTCTCTCTCTCTCTCTCCCCCCCTGTTAACTCTTAAACAGTACCTTCAGCCGTCCATTATCTACTCACGCAACCACAGCCAACTGGACTGGCAAGGATATTTAAAAAAAAACAAGCTGTCCTTGAAGAATTTAAAGCCAAGGAGTGCAAGTCTTTCTCCCAGCTAGTGGAAGGCGCTGAAGAGCTCTGAAGCGACTGCTGGCAGAGCTCCCTGAGAATAATGAATAACTAAAGCCCCTGGAAGGCTTCATAATGAGCCACTCCCAGCAATGCCTCACCACTCCCACAAGGAGCCAGCTGTCACCAGACACACAGGCTCAGTGCTCACCTACCAAACGCTGCCTTGTATCTCGCCCACGAGAAGCCACTCGACCTCGGGACAACTTATTCCCCACTCAAGTCCCAATTTCCCGGCTCAGACCCATCGGAACTCCCATTTCACAAGTTTTCAGATGCAATCAGGCGATGCCACAGAATTGTGAAGGCAATGCATGTCATGAATATCAGCCACAGCGTCTTTATTGGGGGCGGTGGGGGAATCATAATGAACTGCGCTCGCAAACTTGGAGACAACTCCTACCGAGCTCTCCCAATTTGGTCCGGTGCCTCCCCGAATTTTGTCCATCCCTTGATGAAGGGCTCCAGCCCGAAATGGTGATGATGTCTCTCTTTTAAAAACAACCTTTGCTATATAAAGTACACTTTCTAACCTGGCGAGTTTCTCCAGCGTTGTGTTTTTACGCTAACAATTGACCATGAAGCATTTTCATCTAGGGAATGGGTGCAAGCAAACTGCTAAAACGTGCTGAAAACTATTAAAACCAGCTCGTGACTACATCAAACTACATAGAAGTGAGAACCAGGGACCAGGCAACCCTTTCACACATACAGCAGGTTGCTTCAAACACGTTTTAAAATTCAAATGTGAAGGCAACTCTAACTGTTCATTTTAATGCATTTTCCTGGAACAACTTTCTCGTCTTTTCTTGGAATTCCAGCCACCTGCCCATTAAGAATATTTCCAAGTGAGATCCATATCATTAAGTGCAATCGAATAAAAAGAAATGGCTTTCCTCATTACCCTTTGGCAGGAAATTTTGAAAGATGTGTGCAATCTAGCTTGACCCGTGACACTTGAGAAGGACTCACCTCCTGCTTTTGAATGCAATCCCACAAAGCTGAAATATTAAACTATTATGTGTAATTTACATCCAGATTAGATCAGAAAAAATAGCCACTTAGTGCATGCAAAACCGAATATTCTCGATTAAAAACATTCTCTATTGCTGCATGGTTAAGATGAACCATTAAAGAAAACACTTGACTGATACAATTAACAGCATGAACATCACAGTAGTTCTTAATGCCACATTATAAAATGAACTGAGACTTTTTAACTTTTGTTCCAATTATTTCTTCATGGAGAGAAACGATTGATAAACGAGCCTGATCAAGAAGGGAAATTACTCCAGAGAACAGTTCTCTGATATCACAATAATGTATTATACATAGGAAAGAAGGGAATACACAGGGAGGTGAGGGGGGGGGGGGTCTGAACTGGTAAATCAAAAGGCATAGCCAGAGGGCTGGAGGAGAGGCAACAGCAGAAAGACAGGGGAATAGAATGAAGGGAATGGATTGGTCCATGAGTCAGCAAGAGAATTGGTACAAAGGGTTAGATGGGTGTGATGACCAACATTGTGATTGGAACCATATCGTGAGTGGTGAGAGTTTGGTAAGCTCTTCATAAAATAGGGAAGATGTGAATGAATTGGAGAGAGTGCAGAGAAGAATAACCAGGATGTTGTCTGGATTGGAGATCTTCAATTATGGGAAGAGAATGGATAGGCTGGGTTTGTTTGATCTTGAGTGAAGGAGGCTGAGGGATGACTTCATAGAAGTGTATAGATTATAAGAGGGAGATAGATTGGGTAAGTAATCAAACATTTTTTTGGAAATAAAAAAAACGGGTTTAAATTGAGAAGTTTTAAAGGGAATCTGAGTGATTTTTTTACTCGAACAGTGACTATGAAGTAAAAAGCATTTAAGGTGGCAATGATTATTTGAAAACAGTGGTCAATGTGGATGGGAAAGGGTGGGATCCACCTGGGCACTGCCTCACAAATATCAAATATAACCAACATAACTACACTTCCTTGAAGTGACCCCATCTGTATAATTCCAATTATCACTAAAATCTGCTGTCGCTATGCCTGAAAACATAAGAAAGAAGGCCTTTCATGAGCTCTGGATGCCCTAAAATACTACACAGCCAATAATATATTTTTCTTTTAAATGTTTAATGTCCATTCTAATGTAGGAAATTACAGAAACCAATTTATGCACCGTTTATTCCCATAAACAGTAATGTACACCTGTGAAGCATTACAGCCCAAAATCTTGACTGCCTACTGCCTTCCACAGATGCTGCCTCGTTTATTGAGATCTTCCAGCATTTTGTGTGTTGCTTTATACCTGCGTGTTGTCTCTGCCATTGCTAAATAAGCACACGTAAAGGTTTTTAAATCTGTGTGTGCCGACCCTGCAATAGTTTAAAAAAACAAAAAAATAACACATGACTCTTTTGTTGATTGCTGGGGATCATTGTAAGGATGGCTGTGGGAATATGTGGAATAATGAACGTTTTGAATGGATTTATTGGTGAATGAGGTGTTCACTAAGCGACCATTCGAGTGAGGTCTTTTTTTTTGCCCCCACAGCCCGCTGTTAGTCTTGGCATTTATTTCGCTGACAAGCTCCATTAATTGCTATTCTTGGACTCCCGTGCACACACAACATCTTACTATCACTACCACCAAGATTTGAAGCTCTGCATGCATATATGAAGTGCAAGTTTAATTATCATCCAATTGTGCTAGTCTAACCTGACAATACAGCGTTCTCTGGTCCTAGATGCAACACACTGCAAACAAACATACAGACGTGACACACATACAGACAAATGATACATATGCATAGTACATATATACAAATATTAAAATAAATAAATATTATTTGTTAAATAAATAATTGAGTCACAGAGTGTTTGTATGAGCAGGTCAGCAGTCTCATTGCCCATGGGAAGTAGCTGTGTTCTCAGCCTAGTGCATCTGGCTCTGATACTCCTGTATCTATTTCCAGATAGAATTAGCTGAAATATACTGTGCGCAGGGTAGTAGCAGTCCTCTCTGATTTTGCGACCCCTCTTTAGACAATGATCCTGGTAAATCCCATCAATGGTGGGGGGGGGGGGGTGGTGGGGGGTGGAGGGAGATTCCAGTGATCTTTTTTACTGCTCTCTTGGTCCCATGGATTGACCTCGGATCAGATGCTCTATAGCAACCGTACCTGGCCAGGATGCTCTCGATAGAGCTCCTGTAGAACCTTGACAAGATGGTGCCCAGTAGCCTTGCTGCCTCAGTCTTCTCAGGGAAGGCAGTCATTGTTGTGTCTTTCTAACAAGTGAGGAGATGTTGTGTGTCCAGGATACGACACTTCTTAAGTGGGCTTCAAGGAACTTGGTTCACTCTACTCTCTCCTCTACCGAGTTATTGATGTGTGGAGGAGGGTGGTTGTCACTGGTGCTGAACTCCATGACCATCTCCATCATTTTGTCCACCTCGAAACTCACCTTGTTATTTTCGCACCATTTCATGAGATTTTCCACCTCTTTGTAGGGCACTTCACCTTTGTTGCTGATGTAGCCAACTACTGTTGTGTCATATGCAAACTTGGTGACTCTGTTGGGAGAAGGATATGGTGTTGCAGTCGTGGATCACTAGCATGAACAAAAGCAGGTTGAGCACACAGCCCTGAGGTGTGCCAGTGCTCAGAGTGACAGTGTTGAACGTTCTACTGGTGACCTGGACAGAATGTGATCTTTCTGTTTGGAAGTCCAGGATCAGGTTACAGAGGCAGAGTCCCAGTGGGAACACCTTCTCCATGAGCCTGTGGGGTATGATTGTACTATGCACTAGACTACAATAAGCAGTAGCTGGTGTATGAAGCATCATTTTCCATGTGGTACAGGACATAGTGGAAGGACAAGGCTATAACACCATCAGTGGAATGGTTCCGACTGTAACATCAGTGGAACAATTCAATATGTTGGATACTCCTTGTTGTGTCATCATTCCCTAAGCTCCACAGTGAGTTCCAGCAGAGTTTTCAGTTTTTGACCATCTGCCCTTTAAACTGGTGCAAACATGGTTTGATTTCAGTGGTAGAGCAGGACTCTGATATTCCACTGCATTAGAATGCACATACATGAAACATTTTCCAATGGCACCATTGTATCTAAATGTCTGCACAAGGTAAGGACAAGAAAATCTTCTATGAGTGGTTGTGATGGAATTGTGCTATTAGTAGTCTTTAGTTATAAAATTACATATATATTTTAGTAAAGGGACTTTGTGGGCTGGACACAGGGACATTTTTGAAATCTTGTAAATAGCAGAGGCTATGTTACAAAACCATTTTGAGAGACAAAATATCTGTTAATTCATTGTTTAGTGGCAGCTGTATAAACAACCAGAAAAGTCAGAAGTGATTCTTCATTGTAACTAAAGATAATGGTGTTTGATGAGAGTTAGCATTTGTTCAAACAAACTCGCTTTTGCTTCATTGCTCTGTGTACACACAAAGCTATCTACTTGTGACCTGAGCAGACAAATTGAAGCCATCAAGAAATGAGACTTCAAACAGAACCAGGAGTGATGTCATGTCATGTGATTATGTCTCTAAGAAAGCATCTTTAATATTGCACCAGTTATCAACTGAAGTCAGAAATGCAGTAGCCTTCAGTGTGAAAGGTCCTTACCTTGTGTTGATTTCTCCTTGTCATGGGAGGTACACCAAATCAGTGGTTTTGAAGAGAAAGAGCCACTTCACTGTCTCTTTGTCAAAAGAGGGCGGTTCTATCAAATCAATTTTTAAATGATCACTTCATGTAAACCTTTACCTGGGTGTGAAATCACTGTATAAAACAAGTTCTGTAACCTCCATTCAAGAGAGGGAAACCATTTGTATGAAGAAACAATTCTCTGTAAACAACTCTACAAGAAGTCGTGAGTTACGAGAACAACGGTAAAGATTCTGAATTTAAACACAAAATATTTCAGAGATTAAACTTTAAAAGTTGACTTTTCACAATCATGCCTAAACTGTAATGGTTTGGGACCTGCCCCACCACCCCCACCCCCCCTCCAAACACACGCAAACATGCACATATATATATATTTTTCTTCTTCTTCTTCTTCTATCTTTGGCTTGGCTTCGCGGACGAAGATTTATGGAGGGGTAATGTCCACGTCAGCTGCAGGCTCGTTTGTGGCTGACAAGACCGATGCGGGACAGGCAGACACGGTTGCAGCGGTTGCAAGGGAAAATTGGTGGGTTGGGGTTGGGTGTTGGGTTTTTCCTCCTTTGTCTTTTGACAGTGAGGTGGGCTCTGCGGTCTTATTCAAAGGAGGTTGATGCCCGCCGAACTGTGAGGCGCCATGATGCACGGTTTGAGGCGATATCAGCCCACTGGTGGTGGTCAATGTGGCAAGCACCAAGTGATTTCTTTTGGCAGTCCTTGTACCTCTTCTTTGGTGCACCTCTGTCTTGGTGGCCAGTGGAGAGCTCGCCATATAACACGATCTTGAGAAGGCGAGGTGCATTCTGGAGACGTGACCTACCCAGCGCAGTTGGATCTTCAGCAGCGTGGATTCGATGCTGTCAGCCTCTGCCATCTCGAGTACTTCGATGTTGGTGATGAAGTCGCTCCAATGAATGTTGAGGATAGAGCGGAGACAACACTGGTGGAAGCGTTCTAGGAGCCGAAGGTGATGCTGGTAGAGGACCCATGATTTGGAGCCGAACAGGAGTGTGGATATGACAACGGCAAGGTATATGCTAATCTTTGTGAGGTTTTTCAGTTGGTTGTTTTTCCAGACTCTTTTGTGTAGTCTTCCAAAAGCGCTATTTGCCTTAGCAAGTCTGTTGTCTATCTCGTTGTCGATCCTTGCATCCGATGCAATGGTGCAGCCGAGATAGGTAAACTGGTTGACCGTTTTGAGTTTTGTGTGCCTGATGGAGATGTGGGGGGGGGGGGGGGGGCTGGTAGTCATGGTAGCGCATTCAGAGCCAGCTCTTCAGCGCTTGACGTCCTGTTTTGCGGAAACTGCGAAAATGTTTGGCCTGTAAGTCAGCCTGAAGAAAACTGAGGTCCTCCATATATGTGTGTGTATATATATATATATATATATATATATATATATATATATACATTTGCACATAGTGGGGTTAAGTTAGAGTTAAGTAAGAAGTGTTATGTTATTAATAGTTAATAATAAAAGATATTGTTTTTAAAATACCATTGTCTTGATGAATTTCTCTTGCTGCTGGTCTATGTCATAACAGTGCCTCTTCTGCAAGTTATCGTAGATCTCCATGCATCACTATTTCATGTGTGTAACATATGTACATTTGCATGCATACATTCACCTTTAACCCAAGCAATACAAAGTCTGAGGAGTTAAACAAAGGATATGTATGTGTGTGTGTGTATGTACATGCACCACATTGCTTTCCTCTTTATGAGAAGGGCCAATTATACGCATATATTTATTACAGAATTAACCAATGCAAAATTTTCTTTAAATATCTATGATCTCAAAGGAACATGCCTTTGGCATTTTATCCAATTCATGGCTTGTAGAGATGACATTTTTAAACTTTATTCTACATAAATTTGCATCAGTACAATCCCACTGGATTCAATTTCTGTAATCCACTCACAATCTCAAAGTTCTTCAATATTCACTTTCAGTTAAACACTATTACAGCACCAGTAACCCAGGTTCGAGTCTAGTACTGCCTGTGCGGAGTTTGTATGTTCTCCTTGTGACCAGTTGGGGGGGTGGGGTGCTCCGGTTACCTCTCACCCACCGAAATATATGGGGTTGATAGGTTTATTGAGTATAATTGGACTGCATGGGATTCAAGAGCTGGAATGTTCTTCTACTGTGCTGTATCATTAAAATTTAAAATTAAATTAAATCTCTTGCAGAAACTATGTGACACAGTTCATTTTGCTGTTTCCATATTTCTTTCTCTTATCTATTCCAAATGACTGTTGTTTAGTGGTGCTAAAAGTCAAACTCTGTTATGTGATTTAATTTTCTTTTCATTTCACATTTTAACTGTTTTCAGTTGTCCTAATGTCTGCCTTTGAGGAATGCTGGAATGTAGTGTTGAGAAAATAGTAGTAGAACATTTAAAAAAACATCATAATTCAAGGAAATAGAGACAACGTGGTTTAATGAAAGAAAGTCATGCTCGACAAACACGTTAGAGGTTTTCAAGGATTCAACAAGCAAGTTGGATCGCATGCAGATTCAGGAAGTGATTAGAAAGTCAAATCAAAAACAGTGCGAAAGCTATCCCAACTGTATAGGGCAGTAGTCGTCAAACATTTTTTTTCACCCACAAACCATGGGAGGGTAGTCCTTTACTTACATTGGACCATCGACATCAAACCAATAGCCATGAAGGGATGGGGGTTGGGGAAGTGATTGCAGACAAGCTTAGGCCCTCTCCCAGACCACCAATAGGATTTTTGTTTTGTCTTGAGGCTTTTTGTTCTTTCTGTGAATAAATTTACAACAAGGTTCTATGTTTTGTTTTTGACATCAAATAATATTTGATTATCCTGCACCATCATAGACCACCAAACTAACCCATGAAGTCCATGTTGAGAAATCCTGGTCTCTGATGGCAAAGGGATCCCACCTATTTATCGTTGGCGAACCAGATTTGCAATACCAAAGTTGAGATGTTACATGAAAGGTTACCGTGCAAGGGAAGAGCTCATGACATTTTGGGGTAATATAGTAACATTGGCCACATAATAGAAGACAGAACAAACAGACCCTCTTCAGACTTACAAGCTGTAACTTCAGGCCTCATTGATTTATAATCCATATTATTGATTCAGATAAATAAGTCAAATTTGGTGACCACGGAAAAGCCTGCTTTGAGAAAGACATAAATAAACTGCATAGGGGTATAGAAAACTTAAGAGTGTTTAACATTTGACACATAATGACGGGAAATATGAGGTTTCCTCTTTAGTCAGAAGAATAGCAAAGATAAATGCAGGGAGACCAGAAAAGTCTGCAGTATAGAGGGATCTGGGAGTCTCACACTAGTAATGCCTATTCTTTTGGTGTTTCTTTAATAATTCAGGTGTACATACACTCACATACCCACTTAAGTGATCCCTTACTAATCACAGAACACCTATGCCATTATTTAAGGTGATATGAGAGTGTAAAAATAAAGGTTGAGAACCACTATTTCTGTGTATTTCTGTGCCGTAACTCTCTGAGTGATCGTGGGTCAGAAATTTTCAGCAATTAGTGGAGATGTTTCACTTCTTCAAGGAAGCTTTGTGCTTATTTTTGAATCTTCTCTGTCCATCTGATAACCTCCTCCCACGAATGAACTTGGAATAGACTCTCTTTTATGGGAACATGGTGTAGGATATGGACAGAGCATAATGGACTGAGAGTGACCAGGGTCTCAATGTTGAGAATGTTAGCTTGGGAGAGGTTCATTTAACCTTGCAGTAAATTTGGAGGATTTCATGAATCATGTTTATATATGTGTTTCCGGCATTGTGTGTAAGGAGTTTGTGCGTTCTCCCCGTGCCTGCGTGGGTTTTCTCTGGGGAGGTCTGGTTTCCTCCCATCATTCGAAACATACCAGGGGTTGTAGATTAATTAGCTGTAATTGGGCGGCACAGGTTCATGGGCCGAATTGACCTGTTATCGTGCTGTATGGTTAAATTAATTTTATAAAATTAAATGTTTAAGAAAATTTTCATTGTGTGTTTTGTTAGTCATGTCCATTTTAGTGAACAGAAAATCATCAACTATTTTTGATGTGAAGCATGCCTTCATTCCCTATACCTGAATTAAGTAAGCCTGACGACATATCTGCCATTGAATTTGTTTGGAACTTCTGGATTCAATCCAGCAGAGATAACAAAAAAAATTCTGCATTCTCAAGGTTTGCGTTACTAACTTAAGATCAGGTAGATTTGCTATCTCACAGTCCCAGCTATCTGGGTTCAATCCTTTCCTCTGGAGTTTGCATGAGTTTCCCCAATAGTCTTGTTTTCTTCCATATCCCTGTTATGTGGGCTGGTAGGTTAACTGGCTGCTGTAGATTTGCTCTTAGTATGTCAGTAAATGGTAAAACCTGTGCAGAATTTTAAAACAAAATTTGGCTGGTATAGAATTGAAATCAATTGATCAGCAGTGTGGACACATAAGAAACAGAGACTGTTTCCATACTCAAAGGACCAAAGTTTGCTGGGTGGTTTCATATTGAATGATTCTTTGACTCCATAAAGGGTAATTGTGTGTGATAAGTATAATTTTTTTCACAATAGAGCCATGGAACATAGGACACTATAGCACAGAAACAGGCCTTTTGGCCCATCTAGTCCACGCCAAACTATTATTCTACCTCATTCACCCCCATCCCAAAAATCATGTACACATCCAAATTTTTCTTAAATGTCAAAAACAAGCTCATATTCAGCCGATAGCTCATTCCACACTCTAACCTCTCTCTGAGTGAAGAAGTTCCCCCAAATCTTCCCACTAAATATCTCACCTTTGACATTTAACCATGTCCTCGAGTTCTTGACCCACTGAACCTCAGTCGAAAAAGCCTGCTTGCATTTACTCTCTCTATACCCCTCATAATTTTATCAAATCTCCCCTAATTCTTCTTTGATCCAGGGAATAAAGTCTTAATCTGTTTCAACCTTCCCTGTAACTCAGTTCCTAAAGTTTTGGTGACATCCTCGTAAATCTTGTCTCCACTCTTTCAATCTTATTAAACATTACTCAGAATCAGAATCAACATTTATTGTCATGAATAAGACATGAAATTTGTTGGTTTATGGCAGCA
This sequence comes from Narcine bancroftii, assembly GCF_036971445.1. Classification (NCBI taxonomy): domain Eukaryota; kingdom Metazoa; phylum Chordata; class Chondrichthyes; order Torpediniformes; family Narcinidae; genus Narcine; species Narcine bancroftii. Next base: position 83,042,287 of record NC_091478.1, on the reverse strand, counting down.
TCACAGGGCAAACATTCATATAAACCATCTTACAAAAATAAATTTTAAGAAGTGCACAAAAAGTAAGGCAGTGTCTTGGCTTCATTGATTATTTAAGAATCCGGTGGCAGTGGGGAAGAAGCTGAGTGCTCATCTTCAGGCTCTTGTACCATTTTCCAGATGGTAGCAGAGTGAAGAGGGCATGGCCTGGGTGGTGGGGGTCCTTGAGGATAGAGGCTGCTTTTTTTAAGACACTACCTTATGTAGATGTCCTCGATGGAGTGAAGTCTGGTGGCTGTGATGTCACAGGCCAAGTTAACAACCCTCTGGAGATTTTCCCTGTTCTGAACACTTGCACCTCCATACCAGACAGTGATGCAACAAGGCTGAATGATCTCCATGGTACACCTGTAGAAGTTTTTGGTGACATACCAAATCTCCTCAAACACCTCATAAAGTATAGCTCTGGTGAGCCTTCTTCATGATTGCTTTGACATGGAAGCTCCAAGTCAAATCCTTGGAGATGTTTACACCCAGGAATTTGAAGTTCTTGACCCTCTCCACTAATGAGCCCTCAATAAGGACTGGGTTAATTCCCCTGAAATCCTCCTGAAATCCATCTCCTTGGTTTTGTTGACATTGAGCTCAAGTTTGTTGGTATGACACCACTCAATTAGCTAATCTATCTCCCTCCTGTATGCTTCCTCATTGACGTATTTGATTCTGCCGACAACTGTGGCGTCATTGACAAATTTGTAGATGGCATTGCCTGGCTGCACAATCGCGAGTGCATAATGAGTAGAGCAGTGGGCTAAGTGCACATCCTTGGGGTGTGCCTGTGTTGGTAATCAGTTAGGAGACATTGTTTCCAATTCATACTGACTGATCTTCCAGTGAGAAAGTCAAGGATCCAGTTGGAGAGGGAGGTGCAGAGGCCCAGATTTTGTAGCTTCTTCACCAGCACTGAGGGAATAATGATGTTGAAGGCTGAGCTGTAGTCAATGAAGAGCAGCCATATGTATGAGTTGCTGTTTTCAAGGTGATCCAGAGCTGAGTGGAGAGCCAGCAATATTATGCCAGCTGTGGAGCGATTGTGATAATAGGATGGTCATTGAGGCAGGTCACTCTGCTCTTTCTGCACCTCATAGAGGGAGTTCAGCTCATTGACCAATGAAGTATCACAGCTATCTATAGTGTTTGCTCTTGCTTTGCAGGCTGTAATGGCTTGCACTCCCTCCCAAACTGGTGGTTACCTGTCTTTCTGTCTGTCTCCACCTTCTATGGAATTGGCACTTTGCTTCAGAGATGGCCTTGGCTGTACCTGGACTTCTTGTACAGATCTAGATCCCCCAGCCTTAAACGCCCTTGATCTCGCCCTCAGCAGGTTGAGAATCCTTTGATTCATCCAAGGATTGAGTTTTGTTTCTGGTACTCCAAATTTGGCCTCACCAGTCCCGTTTACAACTTCACCATAACATTCCAACTTCTGCACTCAATACATTGGTTTATGAGGATCAAGATCCCAAAAGCTCTCTTTCGATTTTACCTACCAGTGATGCCATTTTCAGGGAATTATGTATACGTATTTCCAGATCCCTCTGTTCTCTATTATAGTTATTATTATTTTATTTTTTTATAGTAATGTCATAAGATGGTGATAATATGTATGTTTGCTCTGTGACGCTGCCGCAAAACACCGAATTTCATGACTTGTTCATGATGATAAATCCTGATTCTGATTCTACTGCACCCTTTAGAGCTCTACCCCTGACCATTTATGTCCAACATTAATTAGTTCCCCTCAAGTGGAACACTCTCACTTGTCCGCATTAAATTTCCAGCTGGTCTGGATCCCATTGTAAGTTTTGAAAGCTTTCCTTGCTGTCCACTACACCTCCAATCTGCAAACTTGCTGATCTCATTTATCATATTATCATCCAGATCATTAATATATATGGCAAACAACAATGGACCCAGAACAAATCCCTAAGGCACACCAGTCATTTACTACCACTCTCTTACTTCTCCCACAAAGCCAAAGTTTAATCTAATTTATTACTCCATCCTGAACACTGAGCAATGGAAGATTCTTGACCAAGTTTTTCATGCAGGAACTTGTCAAAGGCATTACTAAAGTCCATGCAAGAAACCTATTCTCCTCAAAAACAACACCTTGAATGAATATTTGTTTCTCTTACCTTGCTACAAGTGATACAATTGAAATTGTTTTCCTTGACCATTATTCCCTGAATGATGACAGCTTCTACTCTGTAATTCCAAATGTCACACAGAGGTTTCAATATGTGCCTTAAGTCACAAATAACTAATAAAGCCTCACTTCCAAGATGCTTCTTAATTTAGGTATATTATTTTTGCTGTTCTTTGTCTCACTTCTATCTATTACCTTCTTTCAGCAAATGATATAATGATGTCTGTAGCGTGGCAAGAAATGGTACACGGAACGGTTGATGTAGCAGTTAGCGAAACGCCTTTACAGCACTAGCGACCAGGACTGAACTGGAGTTTAAGTCTCATGCTGTCTGTAAGGAGTTTGTACGTTTTCCCCGTATCTGTGTGTGTTTTCTCCAAAGGATCTGGATTTCTCCCATCATTCAAAATGTTGGTTAATGGGTTGTAAAATGGACAGCATGGACTCATGGGCCAAAATGGCCTGTTACTGTGCTGAACATCAAATTTAAAATTATCTTGGAATGATGTGCTTTCTGTAATATAATTCTGCTTTTTATCCCTTTACAATTGCTTTTAGCTTTTTCCTTGAGTTGTTGTAAACCACTTGCAAATAATTTAAGTCTTCTTTCTGTTCAAATTCACATTGGCTTCTTTTAAGCTTTTCGTTGTATTTGAGTGGTGTGGTGGTACACCACTGGCCGACTGCAGGGGGAAACCTGCAGAAGAGCATGGGGACAAGACAATACCTGGCCGGCTGTCAATCAGCCAACCTGAATAGACCAAGCCCCATCTGGCCAATTGTCAATCACCCTTCGGGATATAAGCCTGAGCCGGCACTTCGAAGATACCCTCAGAGTTTACAGCAGCTCTCCTCATAGCTGGCTCTGTGGAAGTTTACGTCGAATAAAGCCTGTTGTACTGTCTTTTGGTTTTGTGTGTTTGCTGCCGTCCGACAGCGCACCACAAGTGGATACCTAAAGATTTCCATTATACAAAGCTGTCCTTTTTCTCTCCTTGTGGCTACCTCTTGATCATCTTAGCACTATGCAATTGTACTTAGATAAAACTTCAATGTAGAAGTACATCATCAAATATTTCCAACTCTACTTATCACATTCAACTGATCTAGTCTGGTGAAAACTGCCAACCTCCTGTGAAGCATGTAATGAGGACTGCTTATCATCAATGGCCTGGTTCTTTGTCAATGTGTTATTACCATGTTGTCCAATTATTTTGCAGATACCTCTGGAGGAACTCAGCAGGTTGCACAGTGGCTGCGGAGGGCAAGAAATAGACAACATGTTGGGTTGAGACTGTATCAGTAAAGAGAACTTGAATTTGTCTTGATGCAACATCTCAACCCAACATGTTGATAATTCCTTCATGCCATGGATGGTGCTTTGTCCGCTGAGGTCCTCCAGCAGTTTTTTTAAACTGCATTTTATTCTAATTAATCTTACTCTTTCTCCACTTTGTTTATAAATATATGCACCATTTCATCAGATGCAAGGATCGACAATGAGATAGACAACAGACTCGCCAAGGCAAATAGCGCCTTTGGAAGACTACACAAAAGAGTCTGGAAAAACAACCAACTGAAAAACCTCACAAAGATAAGCGTATACAGAGCCGTTGTCATACCCACACTCCTGTTCGGCTCCGAATCATGGGTCCTCTACCGGCACCACCTACGGCTCCTAGAACGCTTCCACCAGCGTTGTCTCCGCTCCATCCTCAACATCCATTGGAGCGCTCACACCCCTAACGTCGAGGTACTCGAGATGGCAGAGGTCGACAGCATCGAGTCCACGCTGCTGAAGATCCAGCTGCGCTGGATGGGTCACGTCTCCAGAATGGAGGACCATCGCCTTCCCAAGATCGTATTATATGGCGAGCTCTCCACTGGCCACCGTGACAGAGGTGCACCAAAGAAAAGGTACAAGGACTGCCTAAAGAAATCTCTTGGTGCCTGCCACATTGACCACCGCCAGTGGGCTGATAACGCCTCAAACCGTGCATCTTGGCGCCTCACAGTTTGGCGGGCAGCAGCCTCCTTTGAAGAAGACCGCAGAGCCCACCTCACTGACAAAAGGCAAAGGAGGAAAAACCCAACACCCAACCCCAACCAACCAATTTTCCCTTGCAACCGCTGCAATCGTGTCTGCCTGTCCCGCATCGGACTGGTCAGCCACAAACGAGCCTGCAGCTGACGTGGACTTTTTACCCCCTCCATAAATCTTCGTCCGCGAAGCCAAGCCAAAGAAAGAAGATATATATATATACAGAGAGAGAGAAAAAAAAGAAAGAGAAATATCTATAGATAGATAGATAGATAGATATAGATAGATATTGGACAGTTCAAGGCTTATTGTTTGGTTTTTCATCTAGTTTGTAACATATAATATCTCTTTAGGTCGCCTTGAAATTTCTGCATAGTTGCCCAATAGCAGACTGGGAGATTGCTTTGTTGAGCACCTTGGCCACAATAGCACATAGATCTCGCAGTGTCCATCCATTTCAATTCCCCATCCAAGTCATGCACTGCCACACTGAAACCACTCACAAATTGGAGGGAAAACACATATTCCGCCTGTGCACCCTCCAACCAAATGACATTACCATCAACTTCTCCAATTTCCATTAGTCTCTCCACCCCCCCCCATCATCTAACATGTCTCCTGTCCTCTAGCTCTCTTTTTTTTCTCTCTCTCATCCCTTTTCCCTCTGTCTCCTTTCACAGAGCCAGTCAATTCTCACCTTTCTTCTCTCCTATCCTCTTATCATATCTAATTAACATCTTTTGTCAGTTGGTCTGCATTCCTCCCCCTCCCATTCTTCAAATAGAGAGGCACATCTCTTTTTTTACTCATACCTTGAGGAAGAGCTCAAGCTGGAAACGTTGGTAATATTGTTACAAGCCCAGAGGACCCCAAAACCCAACAGCAATAGATGTTCACCAAGGCAAATGATTACTTAAACAAAAGTTACTTTTAATTATCTTTAAACATGAAAAAGGGATCAAACTTCATCTTATCACTATTAACTTAACTAACCTAACTTAACCCCATTATAATTCTAAGTGTGTGTGTATGTAATGTGTGTGTAAATTCAGAAAAGTTCTTTGGTTCACAGTTCAATCTCACTTCTCATTACTCCAAGTTCACTGGTTGCAGGCAATTCTTATACTGTTCACAGAATTTAACATTTATCAACTTCACTGGGCTTTAGTGCTTGAAAGGTAAATGGTTACCACTCAGGAAGATTCTTGTTGGTTTCTGGAGAGAGATTTGTTGTTCCAGGTCATCCACAACTGATTTACTTCCAACAATCACTTCAGTGTCGTGCTGACAAAACTTGCCCCCTCAGGGTTCTCCAGATGATAACCTCTTTCTTTCAGGTCACCACAGAGTTCCTTTTTGTTTCTCTTATTGCAAGTGAAACATTAGGCAGCCAGTCCTCTCCTCTTGTATAGACCACAAGGGCTTTGAACAGGCTGAACTAAGCACTCAAAACCTGTCTTCCAAAATTGGGTTTTCCACAAGCTGGCCAGCTTGTCCTGTTCCAGTCTCAGCTGCTGCTGCTGACTGTGGAACTGCAGAACTGAATTCTCTCTCTCTCTCTCACAGAGAAAAGCCTGTTTGACTCTCTCTGCTTGCAGAACCACATGACTCTCTGACAGCTCCAAATTACTCCTCCAATTGCTTTTCAAAACAACAATCCATTAGTGAAATCTCTTGGACATCCCCAAAGATTTTGCAATGGTCCCCAGGACCCACCCTGTCTGGCTTGAGCAGAGCTCCAGTATTTTAAATGAGATGTGTTCTGAAGTGTTTTTATGTGACCTGCACTAAAAAAAATAACCTGCCATGCTCTATCTCCCAAAATCATATCTATAATCTGTCACAAATATATCTTTACTTCCTATGGACACTGTGAGACCTGCTGAGTTCCTCCAGCATCTCTGTGTTTTTTCCAAAGAGTATGATGTTATTCTGAAATATCCATGTTGAACACCAGTCTGACTTCAATTGTCTAAGACAATCTTTGTTCATCAATGTTGGTCAATTAATAAAATTAAATAAACATGAGTCGTTCATATTCCTGAAACAATATTTATTTATATGTGTAGATGAAATACTTGTCCTGTGTATGTCATTGTCTATATGTGAGTTATTTCTGGTTGTGTGTCTGCATGTTTTGCACCATGAACCAGAGAACTGTTTCATCAGTTTAAACTTGTACAATCAGATGACAATAAACTTGACTTGATCAGTGACAGCCACTGATAATTCTACTTGCTGACCATTATGCCCTCATGAAAATGAAGACTGTCTGATCCCTTCAATATTTTGCTCAGTTATATTTTCAATTTTGCTTCACTGAACTTAGATATGTATCCTTCCATGACATCCGGATGTTGTGTCAAAGTACTGACTATTTTATCTTATTTTGTCTTGGTTTGTGTTCTGTTATTGAAGCTGGTGATTTAATGCTCGATGCACACAAGCCTCCTTTGTTCATTGTGGCTTCAATGGGGTAGATTTCCTCTCAACAAAAAAGTTCTTCCCTCTAGAGAAGAAATCACAATTGGAATTGCTTTGATAAACTATCTTAGCTTTAGATATGAACTCTGAGGGTACTTTCTAGGGCAGTTGAACATTTTGCTATTTTGAATTGACAACATGCTTAAATCTCAGCCATGTTTTTGTTTATTCCATTTTGGAACTCAAGCCTTTGCTACTATTCTGAGTTCATAATTTTTAGGTGAGTTTGCATCTTGCATTGAACAATATTCTTTTGTGTTCCTGTATGGATTTGTGTTAATCTTTAAAGTTAAAATCTTTAGTAATAAAATATATATTTCTTAGTAAAGTATGTTATAGAGTTAAAATATTGTATATGTATTCTTGGTAAGTTAGTTGTGGGCTCGGACAAGGCCATACACATTTACAGAGAGATGCACACAGTTGCACTCAGAGAGGCAGCAGGAGGTCATTTTGAAGTTGCAGTGTCCGGAAGAAAAATAACATTATGGAGCTGAAGTGTTCTTAATTACATCTCAAGAAATGCTTAAAAGCATTTGTGTTTGCATTAAGCATTATGCTCCACAGCTGTATCAATAAGCAGTTCTTCCTTGAATGATATGTTCTAAACTTTTGGTATTGTAAACCACTTAAGGCTCTTGGAATAGAGATAAAGTCAGGGGTTGTTATGGATATGGAGTGGTTTTGAAGAAAACCAGGAGGATTTTCAGAAATGAAACTAAAACTGTGATGATATCATGTCACATGATGTCAGAGAACCATAAAATAAAGGCAGAGAGACATTTTGAAACCAGTTGGAACAAACCATACTTCCTGTGAAAAGACAGGACTGAAACAGTAGTCTCTGGAACGAGAGGGCGATGTGCTCTGCATTGCACCATCCTTATCATAGGAGATACACAATATAAGTGGCTTTTAAATAAGTAAGACCACTTCTGACTGCTCTTTTAAGAAAAGAGAGACAGCTTCATTTGTGCCAAGAAGATGGCCACTCCTGTTTGAAAAAGAAATTGTCAGGTAGATCACAGTTCTGCAACCCTAACAAAATAGGGAGAATCTTGTGAAAAAACTTTTAAGAAGAAATATATCTCTGAAAAGCAGCTCATAAAGAGAAGTGAGTGTAAAGAGATCTAAAGATATAATGTTCTAAAGTGCTTCATAATTACTTCTGTACTTCAATTTGAAAAGATCCTCAAGTTCAACAAGGTGTTTGAAACTGGACTTTAAAATTGACTTTTTTTAGAATCAAGCTTAAACTGTAATGGTTTGAATTTAATCTCACACACACACACACACACACACACACACACACACACACACACACACACACACACACACACACACACACACACACACACACACACACACCATGCACGCACACGTGCGCACACACACACATACACACACATGTGCATAGTGGGATTTAAGATAGAGTTAAGTAAGAAATGTTATATTATTAATAGTTTAATTTAAAAAAACTATTATTTTTAATTTACCATTGTCTGGTTGAAATTTCCATTGCTTTTCCCTTGTTAGTACAAATAAGGTTTATTAATCCGTAACAGTTCCTCAATGTCTTGGATCTTGTATTTTGTAAGCAAGATTAAAAATGAGATTCTGCGTGTTCAATAACTTCAATTGAATGCGCTCTTTGATTAAACCAGAGGCAAATTTTTCATGGAGTGCATGATCTCAGAAAGTGCTAAAGTTGCCGTGTTGTAACTGGTGCTTCAATGAGGTTGTACTACCAATCAACCACAATCAGGCAGAGAATCATGATTAATAGGCTTTAATCTCTTTAAAGTGTCAGCACAGCTTGCTTGTACTGAAGGAGGGGCTTGGGTGTAACAGCCTTTATGGGGATATCTGGGAGGGAGGAGTGAAAGGTTCAGGTAGCAGGCCGGCCCACACAGCACACACACACACACACACACACACACACACACACACACACACACACACACACACACACACACACACACACTGTGGAATCACCACAGAGGTAGTGTATTTGTTGACACTCTCACCCATCTTCTTAGTTTCAGATCTGTAGTCTCCACAGTTTTTGATTATTTCTGATTAAAATTAGTTTGTAACTTTTGCATTACTAAATCTATCAGTAAGATCTTAATAAGATCTATTTATCCTGTGGCATGAAAAGAATTACCAATATACTATAAATCTCAGAACTCATTTCATTTAGAAATCCTGTTCATACCATTTAGAGCAGGCACCTCCTTCCAGTTTCACTCAGTTTTTTTCTCAAAAGCACTTTCCCATGTGTCGTACCTGCATTGAAATGCTCACGTGCATTTGGATGCTCCAAGGCTTCCAACGTGGCCAACTTTTCAGTTTGAGTGGCCATTTTGTCCTCTTCCTAGACTCACAGTGATACCGTTTCTGCTTGGGGGCTATTGTAGCCTATGTTATCCTTTACTTCGTGCAGATTCTCTATGACTTGCTGAGTTTCTCTACCACTTTTACATTGAACTGAGTTTCTCTATCACTCAACCCCAGCATCTGCAGACTTTCCTGTTTAACTCAGGGTCATTCGTGAGCATTGCCCACCCAAACGAGTTATTGTGATCCCCCACATGCTCGTGGCCATCGCCCCCCCACCCTCCAAATAAGGTAATGTAATCCCTGCCCCCACCCGCAGCACTTAGCATCACTACCGTCCACACAATATAAGCAGCACGTTTGTTTTCTATGTCAGCTGGGTGGTGGCAACCGCTCAGGTAGGCACCAGCACCACTACCCCTCTCCCCCGCTGAGCAAGTTTTTGACTGTCAGATTGGGCCCCCCGCAGTTACCCTAATGCCCCCTCCTCTCTGACTTGTTCCAGCGATGACCCTAGTTTAACTCATTCTCTCCTTTGTGCTTTTTGATCTCATTACTCTTGTTTCTTGCAGTCAGAGATTACAGTAGACTTGAACTAATCCTCTTGTAGTTCAATGTAAAAGCAAACGGTTGCAAGCTTCCAGACTCATCCCATAAACTGTTGACCTACACATATCGGAAGACGTGTTTTTTTTTGTCACTGTCCCATGACTATTTACTTTATCGCCAGCCTTTATCCTTCAACTCTTTTCACCAGTTGGTAAAGCATATGTGTGTTCATGCATTCCTTCACTTCATATCAAGACAATATATGCAAGGAGAGACACAGAGAGCTGTTAAAATGTGTAACTGGTTTATTTAATTCTGTAATTGAACCGCACCTGCCATTCCTATATATTTACACACACTACAATAAATGATAGAATTTCTCGGTTGGAGTATTTTACAATGAAGAGAAACACTTTACATGTTGGTGTACCCTGTGATTTATGTGACCTTCAGATCAATGGGCAGACTTGCTCAGGGACATGTGCATGATTAGAGCTCTGCTCCTGTCAGCAGTGATTTCACTCTGGATACATTGTTCCTCACACACGGAGTAGCTGACACAGTTTGCTCCTGGAATAGAACCTTTCTCTCCCCCGCCCATCTCTTTATCTCTTGAGAACATTTGTCAAGGTAGTGTTGCACTTTCCCCTGTCCTCCTGGATGAGCTGGTAGCCCATTGCCAATGTTCCTCTTTACAACGTTGATGCATTAGTACTCAGAAAGCAATATCCATAATCATTGCAGTGCCAGAACTCAGACTAGTGAACCTCAACAACTTCCTGCCATCTAAATCCTTCACGTTACAGAATGTTGTTGTTATCCGTCCTTCGTAGTCGAAGATGACCATGGCTTCAAACTCAGATGGAAGATTGGTGTCTATGGGTCAGGAAGTGAATGGTGAGGCCAATCTGAGCCCTAAAGGCTTGCCCACATGTGGGACACAAGTGGGTGGGTGCTGTCGGGGCAGTGGATGCTGCTCGGCCCTTGTGCACAGCGTGCTTTCATTGCACCTCGATGATGTGTCTGACTTCAGCTGCACAGGCTTCTGTGGTGATCTTGCTGCATCAAGCTGGATGGTCAAGGGCAAGTGTCTCCCACGTGTTGATATCGACACCCAGGCCTTTGAAGGACGCTTTGAGGCAATCTTTGTTTCATTTCTTCTGCCCCCCCCTACTGAGCGCTTGACCTGACACAGTTCTCCATACAGCAGCTGCTTAGGCAATTGGCTGTCTGCCAATCCTACCACATGCCCAGCCCACCTGGCTTGAGCATTCAGCAGGAGGGTGTAGGTGCTGCAGAGTCCAGCACGTTCCAGGATTTCCGTGTTGTGGACTTTGTCCCGCCACCTGATGTGGAGGAGCCTGCGGAGACAGCTCAGGTGAAAGTGGTTGAGCTGTTTGGCGTGTCTGCTGTAGATAGTCCAGGTCTTGCTGGCATAAAGGAGGGTGGTAAGGACTAGTGCACAGCAGACCTTCAACTTGATGGTCAGGCTGAGTCCTCTCCATTCCCAGACATTACAGAATAATTAAGCTGTGTCTACTGTCGTTCTTGTGCTCTTAGTGTGCAGATTAACACAAGATCACAAGCGATGTATCTTGTTCATTCAAGGTTTCGACTCGGACTACAGAACACCATAAACGACGTTACACACATTTACATATTCCACAGTGACCCCTTTATACTACACAAGTGCAGGACATATTCCTGCTATTCAGACTTTATTTCCTGTATGCAGCCCACACAGTTTGTGGGTCATTGTGGCAGGATAGGGCATTAAATGTCTGTTGTGAAACGATTGGCATAACTCTGCATGCTCTGTCTGGTCTGGGCATGCGCACGTAATTCCCATGGAACCATGCAATCAAATGTTCCACTAAATCTGCCAATCATATTTCACAAGCAATTTTGCTCAGTAATTCAAGTCCACGAGGTTTCCATCCCACATCAGGGCATAGCTTGGTTAAAGTGGACTCACTACAATTTTGTTCAATAATTAAAATAAGCAAATATAAAAAAAAACAAATTGAGGATTTCAATTAACCACTGGCATTGCGCCAGAGTGAAAAGTGCAGTGATGTAATAGATGCAGAAGACTCAGATCAGTTGATTGTACAAACTTCCTGCATTTCAGATCTAATGGATTCTGTTGATCATTAACCAGTCTGCCAAGTAAAGTATTTGACAATATTCATCAATTTTGGATGAAGTATAGGGGAATAAGCAACACTCTGACATTGCCTGGCAGCCATTTCTCCTCAATTTTCTTGATTTATACAAGTGCAGTACCGGTAATTAATGTCTGTAATGCTGTTTAAACTATATTGTCCCATTTTGTAGAAGAGAAGTCTAAAGAAAGAATAAAACGTTCTGACAAACAAATAGACGTGTTTTTTTTTCCTGGCAACTGCACAGCAATATTTTTGCTTTTAATTTGCCTGGAAATAAATTGTGCAACATATGAACTCTTACTTTATAAGTTGTTGACCAATAGAAATTGAGAAAATGAATGCCTTCAGCACAGCATTTGCTTAAATGTTTCAGATTAAAAAAAACACGATTGCTTTTTTAAAGAAGATTGACTGAACATGAAGACTTTAAAAAATATATATATTTTGGTTTATATCCATTTACTTGTTGAAATTATTTTTGCAGTGACAGATATCTTCAAAAAATAAACTTTCAGACTAGCTTCTTCAGAGGCCATTTTTGAGATGTTTTCATTAGATTATTAATGTTCTCATGCAAGCAAAAATGTATTTAACTCTCTTACTATAACCACTGCTCACGTGACAACAACTGTTGCATCAAACGTGGAGCATTACAGCTCAGTTCAGGGCCTTCTGCCATGATGTTGTGCCAACCTATGTAAATCTTTTTCACAACCATCTAATTTTTCCCTACTTCACACCCATATCACTCTAATTTTTTGAAGGTCAATTTTTTTTTTGTTGTTGACCCCAACTAGCATTCATTCTGCTCAATTGCCGGGATTAATTTCAAAGCTTACCCTGATATTTTTTCAAATTTAAAATTTAGACATACAACATGGTAACAGGCCCTTTTGGCCTACGAGTCCATGCAGCCCAATTCCACCCAATTAATCTGTTTTAAAGGGTGGGAAGAAACCGGAACCCCTGGGGAAAACCCGCGGAGACATGGGGAGAACGTGGAAACTCCTTACAGTTAGCGTGGGATTCAAACCCCAGTCCTGACCTCAGGCCCTGGAACAGCATTGCGCTAACCACCACACTAACCATGCCACCCATAAAACATGGAACATTTCACAAACTTATACGTCATTCTTTGTACATCATCCTTGGTCAGTGGTGTGGCTCGTTCAGACATGCTTATCAACACTACAGTTGGCAATGTTGTTGGATCCCATCATCTTTAATAGAACCAATTGGCTCATTTGTTATTAGATATCAAATGGAGAGGAATCCAGTGGATTAAAGACTTTCTGGAATGATGCACAAAAACACAAGAGGAAGCTTTTGGCATTTCTGGGTCAAAATGTTTCAAATTTGAATTTTCCACTTGACAGGTTTCATCCTGGTGGATAATGGAGATGTCCATAGAACTTTCTGTGAGCTGTCCAGCATAATTCTTAACTGGATGTAGCAAGATCAGAAACTTTGTCACTTGTTAATTTTAAGGTTGTTTGGGTAGTGTATGTCTATTTCATACTATTCCTGACTTTTGGCTCATATACAGTAGTGTTTTGTATTTTCACCAGACAGTTACCTCTTTGAAACTTGGAGCTACACCTAGAGTGTCTCTTGCATACCCATCTTGGTCAGGGATGACAAGGGTGGTGAGAGATCTATCAAGTCGTGATTTACGCAAGCCATGTGATTGAGTCCCATTTGGTTTGCTGCTAACATGCAGATATGTTTCTCCTAGAAAACATGCACAGTTGTCACATGTTCCACAAAGGTATAACTTTCAGACTGGTTTGAACATAGAACATTACAACACAGTACAGATCTTCCAGCCGATAATGTTGTGCCATCCTATATCAATCTATTCCACAATCAATCCTTCCCTACCTCACACCCATAACCCTCTATTTTTCTTACATCCATGTGAATAACTAAGAGTGTTTTAAATGTCCCTATTGTACCAGTATCCACCACCATCCCTGCCAAAGCATTCCAGGAATCCTGTGATAAACCACTGTTATGCTATGATTGGCTGCTGCCAGCTGGTCCCGCCTCCATAGCCCTTTGCAATGCCTGCCATTTCTCTCTGCCTTGATCCGTCAATGAGGCTGACGGCTGTTCCAGTCTATAGTGAATAAAAGCTTATCAGTTTCACAACTTCAATTTTTTTTGTGATTATTGATGGTGCATCACACCCACCACTCTGTGTAAAAAAAACCTACCCCTGACATCTCCATTAAACTTTCCTCCACTCACCTTAAACATATGTTCTCTGGTACTTGCAATTGATTTGTGAATGGAGAGGTTTTTTTTTTGTGCATTAAAACCTAATTCTGCCTTGACCTTCCTATCCACAGGAACTTGCATTGCAAGTTGTTACTGTCAGACAAGTGACTCACTTAAGCAGAGGTAATGTATTGAGCTAGCCTCTTGGGAGCATTAACTGTGGCAAACATTCCACATGAGGTATCATCACACCTCAGGTTTTGATGACAAACAAGAACATCTGCAGATGCTGGGTTTTGCACAGCAAAATCATGGGAAGAGTCAATGAGATTTGGTGTAACGTGTACGCACCATTGAATGGGAGTGTCTCAAAAACCAACAAGAAATTAAAGTATGCAAGATTCGTGTGAAGAAATCTTGCACTCAGCAAATATAAAGCAGCAGAAGCAACAATCACGAAGCTCGAAAAGAGGCCTGGTTTGTTTGGTTAACATGCAGTTGTGATCATTTTATATGAATGAGGGATGTGCAATGCCATATGGAGTTGTGGAATTCAAAATGAGTCAGGCTTTTCACAAGGTTCATGCAGACCTGCGATGCAGCCTGGCTGCTTCTTCGAGAACACAATTCATAAAACCCTGACAAGGAACAGGTGCATTAGATTGAGGGTATGATCTTCTGATTTGGGCCCATCGTTTGTGAAGTGGCATGATAAGAATCTTATAATATTGACTCTCACAGACTATTTGAAGACTTGAGGAAGCTTAGTTCCCATGGCAAAAATAAATATAGTTGTTGATTTCAATCTTGCTTTTAAATTTTAAGTTTAGAAGTACAGCACGATAATAGGCCATTTTGGCCCACAAGTCCATGGCGCCCAATTTACACCAAATTAACTGACACTCCCAGTACATTTTGAACGGAGATAGGAAACCAGAGCCTCTGGGGAAAACTGATGCAGGCACAGGGAGAACGACAAGGTAAAGACAGCGCGGGATTCGAACACCGGTCCTGATCGCTGGCGCTGTAAACCACTCCGCCAACCGTGCTGCCCAAATGGAAGACCAAGTGGTATTAATTTGTCACCTGTTGACTTTCAAGGGACTTAATATTGGAACAGATGTATAACAAATGGTACTACCAATGAAGATGAATTTCTACAGTAAAATATCACTAGTTTGAGATATCATTTTTTGGTATTACCAAAGAGAAATCTAAAACAAAATACATTTTCTTGTTTTCAGAAAGGTTCCATAACGTTAAAGAAACACCAATTAAAATGTTGGTTTTCTTAGAACAACTGATAATTATAACATGGTTTAACATCATGTTTATTGGTAAACCTGCTTGATGTTTCCATTCAAATGCCAAAACATCTAAGTTGTGACATAACTAGGACAAAAGATGGCAAACTTTTAAGTGCAAACTGCAATTAATGCAATTCAATTTGGGGTAATATTTTCAGCTGAGTTAAAAAAAAAATTCACATTGGATCATGAACATATTCAGATGAGTGAGTTACTACTCCATTGCTAATCACACTTATTTGCGGCCTTTAATGAGTGTTCAGAAATTAAATTAGGCATAATTTTAGGCATAGCATATTAACGTTTTTCAAAGATTTTGAGTGAGTTTTGTCCTGATTTATCAAAGACTGATTTTATTCAAGAAGGAAGAAAGATAGACGAGGTATTTAGCAAAAGGTTGCTTGATCCATGAGGGTGGTGTAGCAGTTAGCACAATGCCTTTACTGCTCCAGTGATCAGGACCATTATGTCTGTATGGAGTTTGTATGTTCTCCCCATGTCTATGTGGGTTTTCACTAGGGGCTCTGGTTTTATTTCACCTTTAGAAACATACCGGGGGTGTAGGTTAATTGAGTGTAAATTGGGCGGCATAGACTCATGGCTGAAATGATCTGTTACCATGCTGTATGTGTAAATTTAAATAAATTTAACAGATATTAGTCTTTGAGCACACAAACTGCTCTTTTGGCCTCAGAATCCATGTTGTCCATCAAGTAACCATGCCTCCCACATTCCCATCAACTATCCCCAGATTCTGTCATTCATCTCACTCTTGGGCCAAATTACACTGCCAATTTACCCATAATCCCACATGTCAGGATCTGGGAGGAAACGGAAGTGCTTGGTGCAAACCCACCCAATCACGACGATAACATACATTCTCCACGCGGATAGCATCAAGGATAGGATTGAGGCTGGATTGCGGGATCCATGAGGCATCTAATCCAATAATTTTTCCACTGTGCTACTTGTTCATTGAGCCTACTTAAAGGCTCTTTCCGCCTCAGTGAATAATTTGTGTGATCTCTAGCCTTGAGTAAATGAATTGTCCCTATACTGCACCACCTTCTCTAGTCACATCTGCCACTTCAGAGGAGGGCAAAGTCTGCTTGCTGGATTCTATTAAGGTCATTGTGACTATGAGTTTTTGATCTTAGCTCCTTTCAAATAGTTTTACAACAGGACTATGATCTGTTCTGGAAGGAACCTCATTCCTTGTACATATCATGTAAGTCAACATCTCAACGTCTTGACAATGGTCATGGAGCTTTTGCTCTGTGCCAGTCAGCAGTATCACTTATATTTGAGTCAACTCAACAAAGGGTCATTGCTGGTCAATGATAGCTAATCTTTGGCCAGAAAGTTGGTTGCTGCATTGTGCCACTCAAACACCTGAGAATGATGTGCATGTAAAAACGGAACTTACACCCACAGTGATGAAATGTTTTGAGAGGCAGATGTTAAAGCATATCAGCTCCTGTCTAAGCAGTAACATGGATCTGCTCCATTTTGCCTTCTGAGGCAACAAGTCTACAGCAGATGCCATCTCATCGGCTCTACACAAAATCCTGGAACATCTGGAAGGCAAAGATACATGCATCAGGATATTCTTTATCATCTGGAGTTTGACATTCAACACCATCACCCCCTCTAACCAACAAACTCCAATCTTTGACCAGAAACTTGACAGAAACTTGGACCTTTTGTGGACCCAACATACTGATGTCATTAGTAAGAAAGTAAGATAGTGAGCTCCCCTGTGGAAAGATTGTCCAGTGGGAGTGACGTAGTTGGGGGAATCAGGAGTGCATGAGACTACATTCACCTTGGAGAATGACCACAAAGAGGCCACCTGGGAATACGCCTTTTGTCATCAGTGGTTAACTTGCTTCATCATGATTCAGAAATTCCACTATTCTGCAATCTGTTTAGTTTTGAGGTGAGTTTATCACAATTGTTAACAGTGCTACAACATATATTTTAGATTTGCCTCACTTCTAACTTACCACAGTGACTACCGGTACACATCTAAGGTAATATGTCAAGTTGGAGACGCTGTGAGGTTCAATGGTTGTCAGATAACTGCTACAGCAATACTCCATAGAGAGATAACATTTTGGTGGGACAAATCAGAGAAAATATCTTTCAATTCCTACATGGCAATATAACACCATGCAATAAAAATGCAAATAAGGTACTTAGCGTCCATTCAGTGGCAAAAATCAAATTCTCCCCTCATCATTTTAATATCATGATTGAACTTCAAATCCTCTTTCAACTTTGCATTCCCTTTTTGCCAATGAATCTGGATTATTCAAACAATCCATGCAGCTAATGTGAAATATGTAATTAAACATAGAAGTCGTGTAAATTTATCACCTGAAGAATTAAGCCATTTATCTTCATCAACTGAGAAAAGACTACAAGGGATAACTTGTAAATTCTGAGAACATTAAAATCAAAATAATAAATTCTTATGAACAGGCAGACAAAATTCACAGACATTTACAAAGGTAATATTTATTGCAATTAAAATGGTCAAGTGTGATTAATACCTCACTGTGTAATTGGATCATGGATTTCTTCACTTCTAGACTACAGTCAGCGAGGATTGGTAACAACATCTTCCCCACAATCTTCATCAATTCCTGAGGACCACAGAGCAGCATTCTTAGCCCTCTGCTTTACTCACTTTATACCTATGATTGTGTGGCTCAGTACGACAATAACACCATCTACAAATTTACCGATGATTCCACGGTAGTGGGTTGTATAAAGAACGGCAATGAGTAAGCATACAGGAGCGAGATTGAAACAACAACATCCTTGCACTCAATGTCACCAAAACCAAGGAGCTGATTGTTGACTTCAGGAAGGGAAATCCAGAGATATGCAATCCAGCGATCACTGGGGGATCAGAGATGGAGACGTTTTAAGTTCTTGGAAGTCACTATCTCGCAGCACCTTTCCTGGACCCAACACATCAGGAGTTTGTAGTGGTTTGGTATGACATCACAGATCCTAGCAAATTTCTACAGCTGTGTTGTGTAAGTCTGCTGACCGACTGCATCATGGTTTGGTATGGGGACAACAATAGTCTCGAGAGTAAAACCTTCCAAAAGATAGTGGACACAGCCCCAAAATAATTAAAGGCACAATCCTCCCCACCATTGAGTACATCTACAGGGAACGCTGGCGTCAGGGAGCAGCAGCCATCATCAAGGATCCACACCACCCAGCACATGCTCTGTTCTCACTGCGACCATGAGAAGAGGTGTCGGTGCCACAAGACTCGCACCACTAGGTTCAAGAACAGCTGCTCCCCCTCCACCATCAGACTCCTCAATGACAAACTCAATCGGGGATTCATTGAGAGACTCTTACTTATGGACTTAATTGATTTTTAAAATTCTCTCTGTATTGCAGTTTGTTTACATTAGTTTCTCTTTACAGTTCTTTATTTGTTTACATGTGTTGGGTTTTTTTTTT
Source organism: Narcine bancroftii (assembly GCF_036971445.1). Lineage (NCBI taxonomy): Eukaryota > Metazoa > Chordata > Chondrichthyes > Torpediniformes > Narcinidae > Narcine > Narcine bancroftii. The sequence goes on along the minus strand of NC_091478.1, from coordinate 83,023,501 downwards.
GCAATAAATGGTCATTCTTCCTGGCCCACAGAAAAAAGAATGTCAGGGTGGCATGTGATGTCATGTATGTACTCTGACAATAAATCTTAAATTGGAAATCTGAATCTGATTTAGATTTTTATTTTTGAACAGCCCACAGGACCTGCCTTAAAATCAATAAAAAAATCAAAGGGTCCTGCTTCTACAGTTTGGGGAAATTAGTTTGGTTATAATTTCTCTTACAACATGTTCTTGCTGCATGAGAATTGCACAGGGAGCAATCACTCATTTGCTGAACACGTCCAGTCCTTTAGATATAGGCCGGTGCAATTTACTTTCTTGCAACAGCGATACCTCACACCACAAAGATTGCATTAGAATTGTGCTTTAGATGTGGCATGGAGACAGGAACCTTTGTACATTCAACCTGGAGATGCACCAAGGTGAGACCCTTTTGGGTAGAACTAGGGGACATTCTGGAGAAAATTACAGGGGCAGAATATCCTATGGACCCAGCATTGTTTCTGTTGGGGGATATTATAGACACAAGTCTGAGTTTGTCCAAGTACCAAATTCAATTTGTAAAAGTTGCCTTGGCAGTGGCCAGGAAATGTATAGCAGTTATAGCTATACATATGCATAGCATGAAAGACCTCAACAATGAAGACGCTGTTTACATCCGGTACCGCACGGATGGCAGTCTCTTCAATCTGAGGCGCCTGCAAGCTCACACCAAGACACAAGAGAAACTTGTCAGTGAACTACTCTTTGCAGACGATGCCGCTTTAGTTGCCCATTCAGAGCCAGCTCTTCAGCGCTTGACGTCCTGTTTTGCGGAAACTGCCAAAATGTTTGGCCTGGAAGTCAGCCTGAAGAAAACGGAGGTCCTCCATCAGCCTGCTCCCCACCATGACTACCAGCCCCCCCCACATCTCCATCGGGCACACAAAACTCAAAACGGTCAACCAGTTTACCTATCTCGGCTGCACCATTTCATCAGATGCAAGGATCGACAACGAGATAGACAAATAGCGCCTTTGGAAGACTACACAAAAGAGTCTGGAAAAACAACCAACTGAAAAACCTCACAAAGATTAGCGTATACAGAGCCGTTGTCATACCCACACTCCTGTTCGGCTCCGAATCATGGGTCCTCTACCGGCATCACCTACGGCTCCTAGAACGCTTCCACCAGCGTTGTCTCCGCTCCATCCTCAAAATTCATTGGAGCGACTTCATCCCTAACATCGAAGTACTCGAGATGGCAGAGGCCGACAGCATCGAGTCAATGCTGCTGAAGATCCAGCTGCACTGGGTGGGTCACGTCTCCAGAATGGAGGACCATCGCCTTCCCAAGATCGTGTTATATGGCGAGCTCTCCACTGGCCACCGTGACAGAGGTGCACCAAAGAAGAGGTACAAGGACTGCCTAAAGAAATCTCTTGGTGCCTGCCACATTGACCACCGCCAGTGGGCTGATGTCGCCTCAAACCGTGCATCTTGGCGCCTCACAGTTCGGCGGGCAGCAACCTCCTTTGAAGAAGACCGCAGAGCCCCCCTCACTGACAAAAGACAAAGGAGGAAAAACCAAACACCCAACCCCAACCCACCAATTTTCCCCTGCAACCGCTGCAACCGTGTCTGCCTGTCCCGCATCGGACTTGTCAGCCACGATCGAGCCTGCAGCTGACGTGGACTTTTACCCCCTCCATAAATCTTCGTCCGCGAAGCCAAGCCAAAGAAAAGAACCTGGAAATCTGACTCCCAGCTGAGCACTGCACAATGAACACAGAGATGCAGAGTTGTATTCCCCTGGAGAAAATCACCTATAATCTAAAGGGAAAGTATGATACATTCATTGAGGTGTGGCAACTAAACTTGGGGTACATTGGAACACCGGTGTGATTAACCTTCCCTATGCCTTTCTTTAACAGGAACAGTGGATAGTCGGCTCACACCAGTCCAAGAATGCCAAGATTGATGAAATAACTTTGATGCCTGGTCAGCAACCACCCCCCGCCCCCCATCTCTTTCTTGTTTTGTTCTTTTAATGCATTTGTATTGTTATCCTCAATTATTAATGTATGTTTGTTTTCATTAATTTGGAGAAGGAGGGAGAATGGGGTATAGAGGGAGGGAAGTGGGGGAAAGAAGACTTGATACAAAGTGCTCTGTTGAGGGAAAAATTGATCTCTTATATTGTTCATAAAGCATGAATCTGTAAAATTAAAAGTAAAATTTTCAAAAAAAAATGTCCAACCCTTTCTAATGTAAACCCAAGTTTACATTAGAATGTAAAAAATCGGAGCAGCAGTCGGCCATCCAGCCCTTCGTGCCCTGCTGCTCCACCATTCAATGCGATCAAAGTTGATCTGACGATAGGCTCATCTCTACCTACTACCTTTTCCCTATATTCCTTATTTTCCCTACTATGTAAAAATCTATCCAACCTTAGAACATAGAACATCGAACACTATAGCACCTCGATGTTTGCCAAGCCATTTATTCCTTAAATAAAAATCCCGACTCTGTAATCCTCCATTTTTCTTCCATCCATGCGTCTCTCTAAGAGTCTCTTAAATGCCGCTTGTTCAGCCTCCACCACCATCCCTGGCAAGGCATTCTTGGCACCTACAACTTTCTGTATTCACAAACATATCCTTGATGTCTTCCCTAAACTTCCCTACCTATGTCCTCTGGGATTTGCTATTCCTGCCCTCAGAAAAAGGTGCTGGTTGTCCACCCTATCTATGCCTCTCATAAAATTGTAGACATCTATTAAGTCTCCTCTCATTCTTCTACACACCAAAGAGAAAAGTCCCAGCTCTGCTAACCTTGCCTCTTAAGATTGATTTTCCAATCCAGGCCACATCCTGGTAAATCTCCTTTGCCCCCTCGCCATAGTTTCCACATCTTTCCTATAATGAGGTGACCAGAACTGAACACAATACTCCAAGTGTGGTCTCACCAGAGATTTGTAGAGTTGCAACATGTCCTCTTGGCTTGTCTTAAATATATTTACAAAGTTCTCTTCCACTAGTTCAATTGGCAGAAAATTCCTCAGATTCACTACCCTCTGCAAAAAGTAGTTTCTCTTTGTTTCTGACCTAAATTTACTACCCTGAATCTTGAAGTTACATCCACTAGTTCTCGTCACTTCTACCAATGGAAACAATCTACCTACCACATTGGTAAATCCATTCTTTGCTTGACAGCCAGTCAGCAAAATGGGCCAAGCAGCAGCTCTTAGCAGATGGCAGCTGGCTCCTAGAATGATTTGACTTGGCGTCATTCGAGGACCCTGTTATTTTATTGTTGCGCGTGTGACCATTGAAATGGTCATAGCATTCACCTTGCTGTCTTCAAGGCAACAGGAAGACATGGCAAAGATTGTGACAGAAAGCTACCTTTCCACAAGCCAGTTTCCAGCATCCTGGCAAGGAGTGACTATCCGGAAGAGCTGATAACTAATAAGAAAAACAACTTGATTAATACTATTATGTCCTCAAACCAGAGGTGAATATAAGCAGGTTCAGCTCAATCCAGTGTACAGAATGTAGATGAAACCATGAATGTAATCTGATATTAGCAGTGAGAAATTAAATTATTTTTGTCCCTTCTTAAGCCTTCCAGTGTGACCTGTTGCTCCAATGCTATAATGCAACTCTGCATTCAGAAGCTGCAGAGATTGACAATAAAGGTATTTGATCAGTCAGTGCAGCAAGGGTTACTGGGAGAAAGCCAGGGAGTGAGGCTGAGTAGATGTAGGTACCTAGAATGCCTTGCCAGGGATGGTGGTGGAGGCTGAACAAGCGGCATTTAAGAGACTCTTAGAGAGACACATGGATGGAAGAAAAATGGAGGATTACAGGGTAGGGAGGGTTTAGTAGTTTTTTAAGGAATATATGGCTTGGCAAACATCATGTAAATTAAGTAAGCTGTTATAATTATTTGTGATCAAACCTTTTCAGGTAGGATTTAATTGAAGAAGAGAATCAATCAAATTAGTTTAAAAGGCAAATGGAAAATGTGGCAGAAAAGAGTGTAGAAAACTCCTAATTTGAAAATATCTAAAAAGATGTGTCTTAGGCAAATGGAAGCTTCCAGCGAATTGATCAAATGACATTCAAGCAATTTCCTTCACACATATCAAGTAAGGTTATTATTCCTTTATCTTTCTATAGGGCAAAAGCTTGGTCAGATGTTGTCTGAAAAAAAAATTGGTATAAATTTTACTGGACAGAATTATTTAAATCAAAAAAACTTTATTGAAACTGAATCCTTTATGTATGTCTGAGAATTGGATTTAAATCTTCTTCATATACTTTAGATAATGCAAAGAGGAGAGAAGTACCTAATAGAGAAGATAAAGAGTATCCTCTAACCAAATTCTTCTCCAATTCCACCCATAAAGGGCAATCGTGCATCTCGGAATAGTAATTCAAAAACGTAATGTATTGTATATTAATTGCCCAGTAATAAAAGCTGAAACTTGGTAATGCTATACCACCATCTTTTATTATTCCATATATAAGATGATATTTTAGAATTTAATTTGTCAAAGGAATGAAAGTTGGGATAGCTTGAAATGTATATCAGAACTTTGGTAAAATTATCATTTCGATAACATTTGTTTAGCATAATCCATTAAAGGGAGATCATTATATGTGTATAATTTCTTAAAGTTTTTTGTAATTTTTACTGAGATGTAAATTACCAATAGGTAATTGATCATATAAATGTAAATGATTACTAATAGGAAACAGTTCACTTTTATTTAAATATAATTTATATCCTGGAAAAAAAATACCAAATTCAGTAAGCAAAGATAACACAGAAGGAATAAATGTTTTTAGGGTCAGCGATATATACCAACAAATCATCTGCATATAAAGAAACCTATGTACTCTCTCCCCTCTCTGGATACAATAGATATTTGTAGAATTTCTTAGCAGTGGTTCTCATCCTTTTTCTTTCCACTCACCTCCCTTTTTAAGTATTCCCTATCACATAGGTGTTCTGTGATTAGTAAGGGATTGCTTAAGGTGGGATGTGGGTGGAAAGAAAAAGTTTGAAAATTACTGTTTTAATCGTGCCTCATTGACTTGTAATGTGCATGGTTTCATAACTTCAAAGGAGATGGCCCAATGACAATTTTTCTCAAACAAAATATTTCAGTAACAATTGGGTCTAGAGCAGTGATTCTCAACCTTTCCTTTGCTTCATAGAAGCTTCTTGAGTCATTGCAGGTCAGTGAAGCCTTGTAACTCCTTGGTCTTGATCAACCGCCACTAGTAGTATCAGTCTGAGCTACTTCTGGAAAGTCGATTTTGCACTCAAAAAGGCACCTTTTTTTGGAACTTGAGTTTGGGTATCTCAGAAGAACTTGGTGTGCAACTGCCTGAGTTCTTAGAAGGGCTTGCACAGATTGGTTGTTCTCATCAAACCAGTCCTGATGCTTGCGCTTTACTTTCCCCAAGTTGTCCTGGGTAGCACTGTACCTTTTCTTTGAAAGCATTCCAGTGTCTGGTGGAATCTCAACCAGCCTGTTTAGCATCATTTCCATGGAGGATTTCAGGGCATCAGCACACTCACGGTGCTGTAATTTGGTGGTGTTCAGCTTTCTGGGTGGTTTGGCACCAATCAGTCTGCGTGGAGGTTTGATCAATAAACATAGATCTGACCAGACCATTTGATGATCAGTTGAGCACTCAGCTCCACGCTTCACTCTGGTGATACGAATATTAGAGATTACAACATCTGTAATTAATGACTGAGGCTGCAGCTTACAGTTAACATATTACAACTTCCATTGAATACCAAACAATTTTCACAGAGCATCTGTTGTGTGAGGAGCAAGTTCAGCGGGTCCAACATGCAGCAGGTCATAGTCATTATTTGCCCGCAAGGGAAATTCGCCACAGGGAATCACAATCACTCACACACTCACTCAGAGTACACAAACAATTGCATCGGACACAAACTAAACAAGTAATTTCTGTAAACTGGACTAAATATAGACACAGTAGAGGAAAACACAAACAGTACCCACCAGTCCTCAACCTAATGCAGGTTCCGCACCCAAATTAAATAAAGAAAACAGTGCGGTGCGACAATAATTAATCCGTGTGCACCACAAACCCTTGCACCTATTACTGGCACACACCTTGACGCAGATTCTCCAGTGTTGGCTCTGGCTTGTGATCTAGAGTGGAGCTCAGGTTCATTCCTTGAGGAAAAAGAGGCCCGGCAGTTCCATGTGCCAGCTTTTGTACCCCCACTGCTGGGCAGTGGGACCAGCCCAGAATGCAGAGCTAGTGCTGACCTGTGTTATCTTTTGAAGAGGCTAATTGCAAGGTGAGTGCACAGCATGGGTGGTCTTAACCTTGTGGTGGCTTCTCACCGTGTTCCAGCCAGAGTGGTCATATGGCCTCTTTAAAGCAGCAATCAGCTTCCATATAAATCGATCAGCACTCATTTTTTTAATAAAACACCAATAATCTTC